>NC_051315.1:79342309-80592309 GCF_015220235.1 Choloepus didactylus | reverse complement strand
TGGCATGGAAGGCAGAACTTGAAAGCAATGAATCTGGATTTTAGCTGAGGACATTTTCAAGCTAAGTGTGGAAGGTGCAGTCTGGCTTCTCTTTGCAGCTTACAGTAAAACACAAGAGGAAAGGGATAACCTGAGAAGTGAACTCTTAAGCACAAAGAAACCAGAAATTGATGGTTTGAAAAATTCTGAGCCTATCCAGACAGTATGCTCTAAGACTAGGGCCAGAAGTGATGCTATCAGGGATCTCCCTCAGCTTCCAGAAGGCTGGTCCCTGGAGAACAGAGCTCCATGTGAGGGTTTAACTGAACATGGACCCAATAAGCCATTTCAGTGGAAGTCAGGACTGGAAATGCAGTTACACGGGAAGGATCTGTGGAAGGTTCTATTATGTGATGGTCTGGACACCTTTGAACTGCACACAAAGCCAACAAAGTTTTTGCATAACTTGCATGAGTGGAACCACTGCTAGCCCAGACTGAAAGTGACAGAAAAAGGACAGACTGAAAGCAGAATGACTTCAAGGACAGAACCATAGAAACCAAGGTCTGGACCAAAAGGATCCAGGGTCAAAATGTTCAACTAGGGTGAACTTAAACGTTTGGAAATGGACAGAAGTGATGGTAGCACGTTGTGAGAATGACTAACAGTGCTGAATGGTGTGTGAAGGTGGTAGAAAGGGTAAGCTCAGAGTCATGTATGTCACCAGAAGGAAAGCTGGAAGTTAAAAGATGGGAATGTATAAACCAGTGAATCTTGTGGTAGAAAATGTCCATGATTAACCGTACAAATATTAGAAATCTCTCTCATGAACTAGAACAAATGTATGACACTATAACTAGAAATTAATAATAAAGGGGCATATAGGAAAAATATATATACCTATTGCAAACTGTATACTACAGTTAGTAGTATTTTAACATTCTTTCATCAACAGTAACAAATGTACTACACCAAAACTATGAATCAATAATGGAGGGGGTTGGTTAGGGGTATGGGAGGATTTGAGTTTCCTTTTTTTGTCTATATTTCTTTTCCGGAGTAATAAAAATGCTCTAAAAATTGAAAAAAAAAAAAAAAAAACAAATTGTGGTGATAGATGCACAGCTGTATGATGGTACCATGGGCAACTGATTGTACACTTTGGATCTCTGGATAACTGTATAGTATGTGAACAATGTCTAAAAAAAATTAAATGAAAAATAGGATGGGATGGGGGATGGTGTTCTTTTGAACTTCTATTCTTATTCTTATTTTTTTGGTGTAATGAAAACGTTCAAAAATTGATTGTGGTTATTGCACAACTGTATGATGGTACTGTGAACAACTGATTGTACACTGTGGATGACTGTATGGTATGTGAATATATCTCAATAAAACTGAATTTAAAAAAAAAAAGAGCAAGAGATCCTCAGGCCAAGAGAGTGGGCCCATGCATGCATGTGGAAAGGCAGGTTCACCCCTATATTTGGAAGGGGCAGGCAATCTGCCTTGGTGCTTGAGGTGGCAGGCCTTGCTCCCAGTTGTTCAGGGAGAATGCTGTCACCCCATTGCTCAGAGTGGTGTGGTCTGTGGTCTGGCATTTGTAGAGAGCCTGGCTTCCACAAATAAGCTCAGAGAGGTTGGGGCCTATGTTTCAGGTTCATGGAGACGATGGCTGCCATCCTGATGTTTGAAAAGAGAAGAGCCTTCACCCCAGTGTTTGGGGAGAGTATGGCAAATGCAGTAGCACTTGGAAGGGGTGGGGCTACCACTCCATCAGGCCCAGAGAACAAAACATCAATCACAGATGACTCTCAGACCTTGAAATCTAATGGAGTTTGCCCTGCAGAGTTGTGGAATTGTTTGGGACTCATGATCCCTGGTTTCCTTCCAATTTCTCCCTTCTGGAATGGTAATGTTTCTCCAATACCTGTCCCTCCATTGTATATTGGAAGCAGATAACATGTTTACTAGGCTTCACAGGTCCACAGACAGGACAAACCACACCCATAACCAATTTTGATTAAGACTTTGTACTTTAGCAACGTTACTGAAGTGACTTTGGGATGTTGTGATGGAATGAATGTAATTTGCATATGCAAATAACAGGTCTTTTTGGTATCCAGAGGGCAGACTGTGGTGGTCTGAAGCTATGTACCCTAGAAAAACATGTTCTTAAACCATACTGTGGGTGTTAACTCTTGATGAGGTTACTTCAGTTAAGGTGTGGCCCAGCTGAATCAGGCTGAGTCTTCATCCTATTAACTGAAGGGAAGGTCACAGAAAGACAGAAAGACAGAAAGCTACAGGGAGCAGCTAGAAGTTGGAAGTCAAAGGAACCCAGAAGGGAAAGAAGTGAGGAGAGGTTGCAATGTGACTGCTGTGACAGAAAAGCCAAGGACCAGTAGAATGCCAGTCTTCTGGAAGAAATCAGTGCCTTGATGATGCCTTGATTTTGGAATTCTCTGAGCCTTAAAACCATGAGCCAATAAATTCCCATTGTTTAAGCCAGCTCAATGCATGGTATTTGTTTTGGCAACTAGGAAACTAAAACACTGCCAATGTTGCATAACTTTCTTGGCCTCTCTATTCTATCCCAAAAATCTCACAAATCTATGTCAAGTCCCTTCCCTTCTCTCAAACCTTAGTTCAAGGTAAACATCTCTCACGGTAAGACACAACTTTTGGTAAGAATTATAACATCCTACAGTTAATTCTGTAAATAACCTAAGTCTGATATTATTCCTCTCCCTAAAAAGTTTCAATGGCTCACCATGATTTCACGATAAGGACTTCATAACCTAACACCTGACCTACCCAATCTCCTGCTTCTGCTATCCCTAAGCCCTCTCATTGAACTCTGTTATGTCATTCTTATTATTCCATTTTATCTCCTTTATATTGGCTTTTTAGCTATACCTCTGCATTATTTTTAGTGCTTACTCTAGCAATTATAATGTAACAGTCCTCCTTGATTACCAGGAAGTGAATTACACTTCACAAACAGTATAAAAATCTTGCAGTAGTGTAATTCCATTTACTGTCTTTTGTGCTATTTTACTTGTATTTACATGTATTTACATGTATTTTATTTCTGCATATCTTATAAACTCTACAATATAGTTTGATATTTTCTTTTTAAAAGAATTTTTAAATTTAATCTTTCAATTTTTTGACATATTTAACTTTTCCAGTACTTTTCCTTCCTCCTTCCAGATTTAGGTCACCCTCTAGGACCATGTCCCTTCAGCTTAGAACACCAGTATTTCTTGTAGTACGGGTCTGCTGGTGATGAATTCTCTCAGCTTTTATTTGTATGAAATTGTCTTTATTTTGTCTTCATCTCTGTTCTGGTTTGCTAATGTTGCTATTATGCAAAATACCAGAAATGGATTGGCTTTTATAAGAGGGGTTTATTTGGTTATAAAGCTACAGTCTGAAGGCCATGAAAATGTCCAAATTAAGGCATCAACACAAGTATACCTTCACCGAAGGAAGGACAATGGTGTCCGGAAAACCTGTTAGTTGGGAAGGCACATGGCTGGCATCTGCTGATCCTGGGTTGTGTTCCAGCTCCTCTCTCAGTTCCTGTGTGTTCTTCAAAATGTTGCTTTTGGGGTGTTCTGTCCTCTCTTAGCTTCTCTGGAGCAAACTCTGAGCTAGCGTAAGTCTGCTTTCAATGGCCATCTCCAAAATCTCTCTCTCAGTTGCTCTCCAAAATGTCACTCATAGCTGCTCTGAGGTCCTTCTGTTTGTGAGCTCTTTTATAGCACTCCAGTGATTAAATCAAGACCCACCCTGAATGGGCGGGACCCATACTCCATGGAAATAATTCAATCAAATGTGTCAGCCACAGCTGACTGAGTCACATCTCCATGGGAACACTCAATCAAAGGATTCCAATCCAATCAACACTAATACGTCTGCCCCCATAAGACTGCATCAAAGAACACGGTGTTTTGGGGGACATAATACATCCAAAACAGTACAATCTCTTAAGGACACTTTTGCTGGATATAGAATTTTAGGTTGACAATTTTTTGAACACTCAATCCATTTTCCTTGGGCTTCTATGTTTTTTATAAGAAGTTACCTGTCATTCTTATAGTTGTTCCCCTGAACGTAATGTATTTTTTCTTCTAGGTGCTTTTATATTTTCTTTGGTTTCCAGCAGTTTATGGTGTGCCTAGCTGTGGTTTGGTTTATATTTATTCCACTAAGGGTTCATTGAGTTTCTTGGACCTATGGCTTGACATCTTTCAGCAAATTTGGAAAATTTGGGGTCATTAGCTCTTCAGATAGCTCTTCTACCCCATCTACCCCCTTGCCCTCTTTTCCTTTTGGCACTCCAATTACAAATATGATATTAGACTGTTCAATCTTGCCCTACAAATCTCTGATACTTTTTATTCAATTTTCTCTCTGTACTTCAGTTTACATAATTTCTATTGACCTATCCTCAAGTATACACTGCTGTTAACCCCATCCAATGAATTCTTCAGATATTCTAGCATTTTAATATTGGTTTTTTTTTAGAGTTTTCATTTCTCTGCTGAAATTCTCCATGATCTTACCAATTTTGATGACCTTTTCCTCTAAATTCTTTAACATGTCAATTGTTTCTAAAGTTCTTTTCTGCTAATCCAAATATCTAAGTCATCTATGAGTTTGCTTATGTTGATTATTCTTCCTCTTGATTACAGATCTGATTTTCCTTTTTCATGTCTCTCATAATATTTTTTATTTGCTGGACACTGTATATATAAGAATGATAAGATACTGAAGTAGACAATATTTTTCCCCAAAGAAGGTACATCCTTTCCTCTGTCAAGCTGCCAGAGTTAAGAGCTTCCATCTAATTAGGAGTTTATCTTTGTTGGAGCTGAGCTGTCCTTTTATTTAGTTTTAGTTCATCTCTGGTTTCAAATGTCTTGAGGATATAATCAGACCTCTTCCTTTAGCAGGGCTTTGGCACTAAGCACTGCAAGACTTTAAGATCTTTGTTTCTTTCCAGTTCAGTCCCAACTTTCTTCATTAATTCTTACTCAGCAAAAGTCCTAATTAGAAGATTTGGCATGTGGGGTGGACTACCACTGTGTCTGAGGTTTCCATTTTTCAATATGTTATGTCAGCCCATATGTGGCTACTGGAAGTTCATCTGGTTTCTCTTGGGACCATACAAGTTCCCTTGTTTATAACAGGCACACTCCTTTGCCAGCCAATGCTTCCAGACTCGGTTAATGTTCCCAGAGATGCAAGTGGCCATAAGTCTCTTCTTACCTAGGAATCATTTTTCTCTACAACTTAATTTATTTAAACTTCTTTGTGACACAGCTCTTCAATGGGCTTAAAGAAAAATGCTTTTTTTCAAAAAAAATTTTTTTCTCATTACTACATAAGGAGCAATGTTCTCCTGATATATATCCATCATTCTTCTCTTGCTGAAAAATTATACTTCCACCCCTTCTTATCTACCATCTTCAAATTCCTACCATCTTCAAACTCAAACATGATCTCTTCTGAAAAACTCTCTAACCTCCTTCAAGGTAGTTGGTGGCTTTCTCTTACTGTCACTACTTATTTACTCTCCTCCATGTTCCCCAATAGTCTTTGAGTTCCTAGATGACAAAAACAATATCATCTACTATAGCTGCAGACAGAGAGAAGGAAGGCAGGCAGAAATCAACAGGGCAAAATATAAAAGTATTATGAAAGGAAAAGATATCTGTTTGATTTTTAAATCATATTCTATATATCAAAGACCACAATATACCTACCTAATCTGTACTTCAACAAATTATTGCTTTAGCAGCTAAAAATATTCTTTCAGAACAAATTGAGAAGGTAAGAAACATATGTTTGACTAAAACTTCCTGATGGAAATGACTTTTCTGATTCCAAATGAAATGTGCATCCTTAAAAAAACAAATATCAAGTAGTACTGGATAATAAGGAGGAGGCACCAGTATACTATCATATTTTACAACAGAACTGCTCAGCTTTCTAACTTTAGCACATTCTACAAACACCAGAATTAAGCTGCAGTCCTGTAATATGCAGCCTGTTATATTTTTACATGACCCCATGTGATGCCATTTGTAAAGGCAGCTATTTATATTCCTAATGTAAAGAGGTATGGTTACTTAATATATCAGGAAGTTTTCTTAAACCATTTAATGCATAAAGATTCCATTACTTAAAATTAAGATGAAAAGACCTTTCAATACATGCAAAATCACACATAGTAGGGATTTACAAAGAACATGATGCTATACTCTACAAAAAGGGTAAGGAAAGGAAATATCTTGATCCAAGTACTTTAAATGTACTACTTTTGATATGTGAGAAATTCCTAATGCAGTACACTAGGAGGTGTTAAAAGAATTGTCCAGGAGGGTAAATCAATTTAGAAAGCTTAATACTGATAGAAGTCATGACAGAAAAGGAGATGATCAAAATAAATAATTTAGTCAGAGTTCTTGGTAAAAATTTTAAACCTAGAAAATTATTTTCACATTTTCTGTTACTTTAAAAAATACTGTAAAATAGAAGTGAAGAAAAAAGGTAAGGGTAATTTAAAACAACAGTGTTAAGCACATAACTAATTTAAAATGGCTAAATTAATCCATAAAACAAATAGCTACACCTAGAAAAATCAGAATTAGAATTTCCAATAAACTAGTTTTAAACATTTTTAAACATGCTTTTTAGAGGACTGACAAATTTATTAATGCCTAAGATTTGGTTGTAAACTGACCCTGTTTCTACACTTAGGCTTTCTATAGGTGTCATCCTACCAGACAGTGTAAGGAGTAACTGTTAAGCATGGATGTTAACACTTCAGCAGAAATTAATCTTCAAGAACCCTTAATGCACAGGTATAAATTAGGATGGTTGAACTGTAGTTTTATCTTACACAGAAAACATTTAAATGGAACCTGAATGACAGCTGGTGAAATGTGAGTCTGTGATTCAAGCACTCAAAAATATTAGCACTAAGGCAATATAAATGTGAAAGGTTTTTGAAAGAGTTTGTGGATTTCTATATTTGCCCTAGAGCAATTTGAAATTAAGAGCTTGATTTTTTTGTTGTTTTCCCAGTCAATCAATTGTATTTAGGAGAAAA
Source organism: Choloepus didactylus (assembly GCF_015220235.1). Lineage (NCBI taxonomy): Eukaryota > Metazoa > Chordata > Mammalia > Pilosa > Megalonychidae > Choloepus > Choloepus didactylus. The sequence goes on along the minus strand of NC_051315.1, from coordinate 80,585,204 downwards.
AAAAGTAAGGTATGAAAGGCAAACTGGCCTTCTAAGAATGCTGTTTCTCAGGATAAAAGGAAGATGGTAAAGAAAATAAGGCTTATTTAATGACTAAACAAATTCCCAAATACACATACCTGGTCTCACTAACTAAAGATAGAAGAATGAGGTCAGCAGGAAAAGAATAACCAAACAGCAAAAGGGCAAAGATCAGGTGGATTTCATATTTAAGGATTGTTTATTTCATAGTTCCCATGGAGATGAATACAGAGAAGCATGAGATGTATGAATGATGCAGAGCCACTGCCCATCCAGATTAGACTGACTACTATCAAGATATAAACAAACACATTTACATTTTATAAGGTAACCAGATTACTTCAAAGTACTTTACTGAACAGCCACCCAAATACCTCCTAATGGTTTCCCATTTTGAACTCCTAAGAACTGGAGTCAAAACATTTTTGGAAAGGGATCATATTAAAACTGGCTTCTCTTTGTCCTAACCTTCAATACACTGTAAAAGAATTACAACCTATTTTTTTAAATCAAAATATGTATAATATTTATAAGTGTACATCAAATTAAATTGGACTCATTTCTATTAACTGAATAAATGAGAAAAAAATTCAGTGTGTCTGTTTTCTTAGGAGTTCCTACTAACTTCCTCCCTTATGTGGATACAAAAAATATTAGGTCCTGTTGGGCAAAAGCAATCTGAAACTAAATTGAGGATTCATAAAATAAGAGAAGAGTATTTGGTGTCAGTATTAAGATACAAGTAAATAAATTTCAGTGAAGAAAGAATAATAATAAATTAAAGGAGTTATGTGACCCTCAACTCTGAAAAGAGTTTTTTTTTCCTTAGAGGTAGTTCCTACGGGTACTTGAAAACATATGATATCAATTAAAATGTAATAGAAATTACATATAAGTATATGAAATACTAAAGGAAATTATAGTAGCAACAATCTGAGATATTTCATTTATTTACTTCAAAATAATACAGCAAGTAAGGAAGTGGTTGAACATATTAGATGAAACAGCACTAGCAATGAGTTGGTAATTATTGAAACGTGCATGTTTTTGAAGTTTTCCATTAATAAATAAATGTTTTAAATCATTTATTTAATTCATAATACCTTGATGGCATGGTTTATTACCATGATTACCACATCAATAATGTTCTAGGTGTTTCAATAAAATATTATTCTTCCTTTATAAAGAGGATACAAGCGATCCAGCAATAGTAAACTAAGTAAATGCTCTTGTGGTTTTTACAAGAGTTAACTAATCCATGGAATTGTCCACAGACTTTCACACAGTTTCTCTTGATTACTCTAAGTATTTAAGAGATTGAGAACAACTCTAAGTATTTAAGAGATTGCTGGCTAGAGTCAATTTTAAGGCTGAATATTCATTTGGAAGTTAAATAGGCTTTATCAGGACCAAGCCACCAAGCAATACATTGAATTTAAGGACTAACAATTTTTTAACAAACATTTAAGACAGAAAAGGTAAAGAATGCTACAAAGCTACTCTCTTACCTTGACCAAGATGTGAAGGTTTTTGAGAAATTATGTGGCCACTGTTATCTAGAATATATTGAGTACTAAAATTATCAGCAGCTGTCCTTGTTGTAATTAAAACCTGGAAATAAAAAAATCTAAAAAATTATGATTTTAGATATTGCAATGGGCTCACTGCCAAAACAGATTTAACATAACTACCATCTAACATATATAATTAAGACTGAACAAAGTTTTACTTGGTACATTCTTATGACCACTTTTCTTGTAATGTTCCTTAGATTTACATTAATAAGCAACAGGCCAGCTTATATTTTTCAGCAAATTACTGAGTTGTATTCAGTAAATATACCTTAATTAAAACACTCATATGCAAACTGGTAATATTTAAAATGGCTATTTGTATTATATGTTTTATATGACATATATTTGTAAAATCAAATGCTTCAACTGCAATAGGGAAGCTTGCTATAGTTACTAGTCCCATAAATTTGTTAGTAAAGTGAATAATTCTTTTTTAAAGTGATCATTCCCTCCTTCTGTTTAAAACTGAGCACCTATATTCCAAGTTTATGGTTTAAAAGAATAAAAAAAAATCACTCAATAAATATTTATGAGCAATTTTTCCTTAAACTCACACTTTAAGGTATATTTAAACTCATTGTTTAATAAGGTATATTTAAACTCATTTAAATATAGCTCATTTAAATATAACTCATTTAAATATAAGGTATATTTAAACTCATTGTTTAAATATACATATTCATTAATTTAAAAAGCTTTGGCATAAAAACATGTAAGTATAAGTCAAGAAAGCATTTTACTTGGCATGAAAATATTTCCTAAAATGTTAGTCATAGAAATACAAATTTAAGAATATCTGCCTTCTTTTGAACCACACTCACCCTCACCTTTATGTTTATTTCACCCAACCAGTAAGATTAGTAAGAGGGTAAAACAATGATAAAATATATCAGTGTCAGAAAATACCATAGATGGTGGGGATGCTAGCAAGAAAAGCAGAATGGATTGGTGTGGTGGTTTGAGCTATGTACCCCACAAAAACATGTTCTTAAACTTAATCCATTCTTATCTACCCATTGTAAATAAGATCTCTTCAAGTAGTTACTTCAGTTAAGGTATGGCCCAAATGAATCACGAAAAACTTTAATCTGTATTACTGAAGTCCTTTATAAGCAGAGTGAAAGTCAGACACAAAAAGCCACAGAGAAAGCAGCCAGAAGCTGAAAGTGAAGGGAACCCAGAAAAGAAGGTATATGCATTGCCATGTGACAGAGAATCCCAAGACTGAGGATCACAGGCAGCCAGCTCCAGCATGACATCTTTGGGAAGAAAGCATCACCTTGATGACTCCCTGATTTGGACTTCTACTAGCCTCAAAACTGTGAACCAATAAACCCATTGTTTAAGCCAATGAATTGCATGGTATTTGCTTTAGCAATGAGGAAACTAAAACAACTGGGAAAAGGTAGTCTCCTCATACTTCTGGTAAGCAATGCTGAACCAAAATTGTGAGCCATCTTTCTTGACCATCCTTGAACTCAGCAGAGCTAAATATCTTAAAATAAATCTATATAGTTTAGGAAGAAGTCACAAAGACCCAGCTCCATTGATGGAACTCATCTGGATCCACATGGATCTACATTTGATAGTTCTGTCATCAGGTACAAACCAGATGCTGGTTTACTGAGGTCACAAGGCTTTGTAGACGTATGGGTAACACATGCAGGGAATATCAGAACCACCAAGAAAATATAATGCTTCTCTAACTTACAAAACTAGATGAGTGCATTAGAATCTCTCTGAAATTGAAGTGCATAAAATCCTATCAAACTGCTATTTCTATGATATACTATCTCTCAAAAAACTTACCTAAAATAGATGAAGTTGCGAGCCTCCATGATTGTTCTACTTCTTCCAAAAACGCACTCCATGGTTCAAAAGTTGTATAATTTTATAAGTTTTCCTGATAACTAACCTTAATTTTCCCTGCCACATTCCAACCCTACTGTATCCAATAATGATTTCCTCTAGTAAAGTTTCTTCAAAACAAAGAGGACAGAAATTGCTAGAGATCTTTTTTCCTGTCTTTAATGTAATTACTCCATGTAATTTACTCTCTATAAAAACAATCTACATTTAACCAACCACTTCTCCAAAATGCCAAGGTCAACTGAATTCTATTTCTATTCTCTACAGAGCTAGCCAACTGAACCAAAGTTGGTGTCACTGAGCAAAGGCAGCCCTGGAACTCTGAGTTCTAGTACTAACTCTTCCATTGGCTTGCTACATGTCCTGAATAAATGATTACACTACAATCTTTAAGGGGAGAGTGATGAAAAGATGAAGATGATGCTAATACTTTATAAGGGTTTTTGCTTTAACTACTTCAAAGCATATTACCTTGCTTATCTTTTAAACATCTTAGTGAACACTAAACATACTCCAGCCTGGATGAATAAACCAAGGTGCTAAAATCAAATAAGGACCGTAGTGGTCATAATGTAACATTTATGTTAAGAACATTAAAGTAAAAAACAATATTGATTTCCAACAGTAGATACTTTAAAAATTAGAATCTGGAGGGTACTATAAAAATTATTTAAATAGAAAATGCTTTGTAATTCACTATTGAAGACACTGAAGGATAACACACATAAACATGTTTCACAAATTCATGAAATACAGCGTGTTCCTCAGAGGAAGGAACTGTATTTCAAGAGTTCATTTCATCATATGACCCTGTGTCCTGGGCAAGAAAACTTTATTTGGACCAGGCACAGGTTCAGAATGCATTAGCTTTGCAGCAGATAGCATTTGAACCTGTGGCAACATGCCTCTCAGGAGCATCTCTAATATTACAAACTATTAATGTCACTTCTTATTGGAGACATTGAGGAATTGTGGCAATAAGTGACTCCAGTGGTGACAAGAGAAGAAATAAAGAAAAATCATTATTTTAAAAGGAAAAGTTTTAAAAGGCTATGTCAGAAGAACATTTGGTACACAGGAGGAGCACAATTAATATCCCTTGAATGAATGAATACAGATAAAAAGTAGAATTCTTTGAGTAGATTTAATGGTTATGGATTTTTATATGTTAAAAAGTAACATTGAGGAGGGCGGGGCAAGATGGCAGACTGGTGAGCTGTATGTTTTAGTTACTCCTCCAGGAAAGTAGGTAGAAAGCCAGGAACTGCGTGGACTGGACACCACAGAGCAATCTGACTTTGGGCATATTTCATACAACACTCATGAAAACGTGGAACTGCTGAGATCAGCGAGATCTGTAAGTTTTTGCGGCCAGGGGACCCGCGCCCCTCCCTGCCAGGCTCAGTCCCGGGGGAGGAAGGGCTGTCAGCTCTGGGAAGGAGAAGGGAGAACTGCAGTGGCAGCCCTTATCGGAAACTCATTCTGCTGATCCAAACTCCAACCACAGATAGACGGAGACCAGACACCAGAGAATCTGAGAGCAGCCAGCCCAGCAGAGAGGAGACAGGCATAGAAAAAAAACAACACGAAAAACTCCAAAATAAAAGCGGAGGATTTTTGGAGTTCTGGTGAACATAGAAAGGGGAAGGGCAGAGCTCAGGCCCGAGCTCAGGCCCTGAGGCGCATATGCAAATCCCGAAGAAAAGCTGATCTCTCTGCTCTGTGGACCTTTCCTTAATGGCCCTGGTTGCTTTTGTTCACGATCTCGTGAAACATATGACAACATGGATGAACCTTGAAGACATAATGCTGAGCGAAATAAGCCAGGCACAAAAAGAGAAATATTATATGCTACCACTAATGTGAACTCTGAAAAATGTAGAACAAATGGTTTATAATGTAGAATGTAGGGGAACTAGCAATAGAGAGCAATTAAGGAAGGGGGAACAATAATCCAAGAAGAACAGATAAGCTATTTAACGTTCTGGGGATGCCCAGGAATGACTATGGTCTGTTAATTTCTGATGGATATAGTAGGAGCAAGTTCAGAGAAATGTTGCTATATTAGGTAACTTTCTTGGGGTAAAGTAGGAACATGTTGGAAGTTAAGCAGTTATCTTAGGTTAGTTGTCTTTTTCTTACTCCCTTGTTATGGTCTCTTTGAAATGTTCTTTTATTGTATGTTTGTTTTCTTTTTAACTTTTTTTTCATACAGTTGATTTAAAAAAGAAGGGAAAGTTAAAAAAAAAAAAGAAAAGAAAAACAAGGAAAAAAAAAAGATGTAGTGCCCCCTTGAGGAGCCTGTGGAGAATGCAGGCGTGTTCGCCTACCCCACCTCCATGGTTGCTAACATGACCACAGACATAGGGGACTGGTGGTTTGATGGGCTCAGCCCTCTACCACAGGTTTTACCCTTGGGAAGACGGTTGCTGCAAAGGAGAGGCTAGGCCTCCCTATGGTTGTGCCTAAGAGCCTCCTCCCGAATGCCTCTTTGTTGCTCAGATGTGGCCCTGTCTCTCTAGCTAAGCCAACTTGAAAGGTGAAATCACTGCCCTCCCCCCTACGTGGGATCAGACACCCAGGGGAGTGAATCTCCCTGGCAACGTGGAATATGACTCCCAGGGAGGAATGTAGACCTGGCATCGTGGGACGGAGAACATCTTCTTGACCAAAAGGGGGATGTGAAAGGAAATGAAATAAGCTTCAGTGGCAGAGAGATTCCAATAGGAGCCGAGAGGTCACTCTGGTGGGCACTCTTATGCACAATATAGACAACCCTTTTTAGGTTCTAAAGAATTGGGGTAGCTGGTGATGGATACCTGAAACTATCAAACTACAACCCAGAACCCATGAATCTCGAAGACAGTTGTATAAAAATGTAGCTTATGAGGGGTGACAATGGGATTGGGAAAGCCATAAGGACCACACTCCACTTTGTCTAGTTCATGGATGGATGAGTAGAAAAATAGGGGAAGGAAACAAACAGACAAAGGTACCCAGTGTTCTTTTTTACTTCAATTGCTCTTTTTCACTCTAATTATTATTCTTGTTATTTTTGTGTGTGTGCTAATGAAGGTGTCAGGGATTGATTTGGGTGATGAATGCACCACTATGTAATGGTACTGTAAACAATCGAAAGTACGATTTGTTTTGTATGACTGCGTGGTATGTGAATATATCTCAATAAAATGAAGATAAAAAAAAAAAAAGGCTATGTCAGCTATCAATAATTAAAAACTGACTCTTTAGTCCATTTACCTGGTTTCAAGAAATCATGGAATTATCACAAAGTTTAAATTACATAAAAGCATTTCAACTTTAGATAAGCATACCTTTTCTCCATGTTTCAGATAAAAAGTAAATTATAAAGGATTCATAGGCAAAATCCTCTCGACAAAAATTCATTTATGGTAATTAAAGTCTTTTTTATGGAAGAGGGGCTGACTTTTGGGTGGATAGTTTGGCACAGAAACAGGGGCCTGAAAACTAAGGAAAATGGTCTTTATGATTCAGGTGAAATATGGATTTTAGCCTGGATGACTGTCTTTTCCTTTTTGATTGTCTGAGTATGCCAACCCGTGCATAGTCGTACACTAACATAGGCGCTCAGACTTCAGAATCTACTCCCAGATCCCCTACTGTGAGGAGACCAGTAACAGGGAAATTCCAGACCTGGCTTTTCTTCTTTCAGCAGAGCTCCATTACCTGTCAGGAGGCTGCATTTAGTAAGTGGGATATCCCAACTGCTTCAAAAATTCCTTTGACATATGATGATACCGTGAGCCACGGATTGTACACTTTGGATGAATTATTCAGTGTGTGAGTATATCTCAATAAAACATTAAAAAACAAAACAAAATTCCTATGCCTACTGTAACTAAGCTGTTGTATCATGGCTCCAAAGAATATAGGAAACACCCTACACTGTGGAACAGGAGCCAGGAATCATTTGTTTGGCTTAGAACCATTTGAATGATGCCAAGGCTTTCCTCTCTCCTTTTTACAGCTACGTGGACACACAAATAAGAAAGTCTCAAATTCCATTTTCAAAACAGAATGACCGAGCTTCTCATTCTGCCCCTGCTAAGCCATGGGGGCTTAATGTGATGTAAACCAATAAAAGCCCTACAGATTTATATTATCCAATCACAAAATTATATATAATGTTCTTGGTAGTTCAGAATAATATCCAGCATACTGTAACCACTTTAAAAATGTTGGATGGATCCCAATTTTAAAATGGGAAAGGGATTCGAATAGACATATCTCCAAAGAAGATACACAAATGGCAAATAAACACACGAAAGGATGTTCAACATCATTAGTCATCAGAGAAATGCAAATCAAAACCAAAATGAGATACTACTTCACATACAATAGGATGGCTTCTATTAAAAAAAAATAACAAATAACAGGTGTTGGTGGGGACGTGGAGAAATAGGAACCTTCACGCATTGCTGATAGGGATGTAAAATGGTGAACCACTGTGGAAAACAGTTTGGCACTTCCGCAAAAAGTTAAACATAGAATGAACATATGACCCAGCAATTCTACTTCTAGATATATACCCCAAAGAATCAAAAGCCACAACTCAGTTACTTGTACATTGATATTCATAGCAGCATTATTCACAATAGACAGAAGATGGAAACAACTCAAGTGTCCATCAAGACTGCATGAAAAAAATATGGTGTATCTATACAACAGAATATTCAACCATAAAAACGAATAAAGTTCTGATACATGATACAACATGGATGAAACTCGAAAAATGACTGTAAGAGAAATAACCCAGGTACAAAAGTACAAAATTGCATGATTCCAATGAAATGGGATAACTAGAATGTGCAAGTTCATAGAGATGGAAAGTAGATTAGAGGTTACTAGGGGCTGGGGGAAAGGGGATGGGGAGCTGGGGGAAAGGGGATGGGGAGTTATTGCTTAACAGGTACAGAAGAGTCTGTTTTGGGTGATGACAAGAGTTTTGGTAATGGATGGTAGTGATGTAGATGTAATTAACACCACTGAATTGTACACTTAAAAATAATTAAAATGCAAATTTTGTCATAGTTATACATTTATAACCGATTTTTAAAATGCTGGATGGATGAATCAATCAATATGATTGTTATGCCAAAGATGGCTGGCAACTCTTCTGATTATTACGAACGTAAAACAAGAATAAAAAACGAACCTATGCTACAGAATGAAGACCTCTGGTGAGAATTAGAAGGAATTTACCTATAAAGAGCTGTTAAATTTTAGAAAGGATTCTCCAAAAATTCTGGGGAGTCTAAACAAAATTTGGAAGTTGAGGTGAAATACTGCTTGCAGACAAGGGAATGAGCAAGGCTGATGATACAGCTGCTTACTACTTTTCACAGCAATCCAAAGTGGAAATAACTTTCTTCAGGATGTCACATGATAATATGCAAGATGTTTTAATATGCATTATTTCATTTGACCTTTAAATCAGTATCCTTATACTGTATAGGTTAAAAGAAAAAAAGTCTCAGAAAAATTAACCTGTTTTATACCTTTGGCCAGGGTCTCTTATTCAAAACCTTGGGATTTAGAACCAGGCTTCTGACTCTTACTTCAGAGCTTGTTCCGATTTTAAGAAAAAAAGCAAAACAAAACTGTTCTGTATTCTTCCGAAACCGAGGCATAATTTAGACTCCACTTCAAATACAGTTCCAAAAGGTTAAATGAGTTTCTTACACATTTCTATGGAGTGAAAAGATCATTTTTAATATGTTACATAAAATAACAACCTAAAAAAGAAAAAAAATCTTTGATTACATGTTTATGTGATAGGAATAATATATATAAGTAGTTTATATTATATAAAATTTTTATAAACAGGTCAAAATAGGATTTTAGCTATCTCTAGCTCATTCTTGTCAGCATACGTAGTAATTAATACCACGATTTAACATTCAGGAATGAAAAATATCCTAAAATTAGTACCCTCCAAAAAACAAATTTCAAGAGAAAATATGCTTCCTGACATGATTTTCAAGAAAACTGTAACAGTCCATTTGTATCAATCACTGACACACTTACATTCATCATAGACTATGCAAGCAGTAATTCCATTTTTTAATACAAATAATTTACTCTGTATAGGTAATAAGAATGTTTATATCCTTTAGTCTGTTTAATTCTAAGGCTAAAAGTCATTTTTATAATTGAAAAATTAGGAAAGCTGCCCGTTCTTTTCTTTTTTTATACATTCATTTTACTGAGACATATTCACATACCACACAGTCATACAAAACAAACTACATTCGATTGTTCACAGTACCATCACATAATTGTACATTCGTCACCAAAATCAATCCCTGACACCTTCATTACCACACACACAAAAATAACAAAAATAATAATTAAAGTGGAAAAAAGCAATTGATGTAAAAAAGACCACTGGGTGCCTTTGTCTGTTTGTTTGTTTGTTTCCTTCCCCCATTTTTCTACTCATCCATCCATAAACAAGACAAAGGGGAGTGTGGTCCTTATGGCTTTCCCAATCCAACTGTCACCCCTCATAAGCAACATTTTTATACAATCGTCTTCAAGATTCATGGCTTCTGGGTTATACTTTGATAGTTTCAGGTATCCACTGCCAGCTACCCCAATTCATTAGAACCTAAAAAGGGTTGTCTATATTGTGCGTAAGAGTGCCCACCAGAGTGACCTCTCGGCTCCTTTTGGAATCTCTCTGCCACTGAAGCTTATTTCATTTCCTTTCATTCCTCTCTTTTGGTCAAGAAGATGTTCTCCATTCCATGATGCCGGGTCTACAGTCCTCCCCAGAAATCATATTCCACGTTACCAGGGAGATTGACTCCCCTGGGTGTCTGATCCCACATAGTGGGGAGGGCAGTGATTTCACCTTTCAAGTTGGCTTAGCTAGAGAGAGAGGGCCACATCTGAGCAACAAAGAGGCACTTGGGAGGAGGCTCTTAGGCACAGTTATAGGGAGGGCTAGCCTCTCCTTTACAGCAACAGTCTTCCCAAGGGCAAGTCCTGTGGTAGAGAGCTCAATCCATCAAACCACCAGTTCCCTATGTCTGTGAGCACATTAGCAAACATCGAAGTAGGGCAGGCCAATACCCCTGCATCCTCCACCAGCTCGGCAAGGGGGCTCTGCATACTTTCTCCCCCCCCTTTTTTTTAAACAACTGTATAAAAAATTAAAAAAATACAAAAAAATTTAGAAAACATACAATAAAAGAACATTTCAAAGAGACCATAACAAGGGAATAAGAAAAAGACAACTAACCAAAGATAACTACTTTACTTCCAACATGTTCCTACTCTACCCCAAGAAAGTAATATAGCAACATTTCTGTGAACTTGTTCCTACTATACCCATCAGAAATTAACAGATCATAGTCATTCCTGGCCATTCCCAGAATGTTAAATTTACCCAAGATAGCTTATCTGTTCTTATTGATTATCGTTCCCCCTTCCTTAATTGCTCTCTATCACTAGTTCCCCTACATTCTACATTATAAACCATTTGTTCTACATTTTTCAAAGTTCACATTAGTGGTACCATATAATATTTCTCCTTTTGTGCCTGGATTATTTCGCTCAGCATTATGTCTTCAAGGTTCATCCAAGTTGTCATATGTTTCACGACATAGTTCCTTCTTACTGCCGCATAGTACTCCATCGTGTGTATATACCACATTTTATTTATCCACTCATCTGTTGAAGGACGTTTGGGTTGTTTCCATCTCTTGGCAATTGTGAATAATGCTGCTATGAACACTGGCATGCAGATATCTGTTTGTGTCACTGCTTTCCGATCTTCCAGGTACATATGGAGAAGTGCAATAGCTGGATCAAAGGGTAACTCGATATCTAGTTTTTAAGGAACTGCCAGACTGACTTCCAGAGTGGCTGGACCATTATACAGTCCCACCAACAATGAATAAGAGTTCCAATTTCTCCACATCCACTCCAGCATTTGTAGTTTCCTGTTTGTTTAATGGCAGCCATTCTAATTGGTGTGAGATGGTATCTCGTGGTCTTCATTTGCATCTCTCTAATAGCTAGTGATACTGAACATTTTTTCATGTGTTTCTTGGCCATTTGTATTTCCTCCTCAGAGAACTGTCTTTTCATATCTTTTGCCCATTTTATAATTGGCCTGTCTGTACTATCGTCATTGAGTTGTAGGATTTCTTTATATATGCAAGACATCAGTCTTTTGTCAGATACATAGTTTCCAAAAATTTTTTCCCATTGAATTGGCTGCCTATTTAACTTTTTGAGAAATTCCTTTGAGGTACAGAAACTTCTAAGCTTGAGGAGTTCCCATTTATCTATTCTGTCTTCTGTTGCTTGTGCTTTGGGTGTAAATTCTAGGAAGTGGCCACCTAATACAAGGACTTGAAGATGTTTCCCTACATTATCTTCTAGGAGTTTTATGGTACTTTCTTTTATATTGAGATCTTTGATTCATTTTCAGTTAATTTTTGTGTAGGGTGTGAGGTAGGGGTCCTCTTTCATTCTTTCATATATGGATATCCAACTCTCCCAGCCCCATTTGTTGAAAAGACCATTATGACCCACTTCATGACTTTGGAGGCCTTATCAAAGACCAGTCGGCCACAGATCTGGGGGTCTATCTCCAAATTCTCAATTCGATTCCATTGATCTATATGTCTATCTTTGTGCCAGTACCATGCTGTTTTGGCAACTGTGGCTTTATAATAAGCTTCAAAGTCAGGGAGTGTAAGTCCTCCCACTTCGTTTTCCTTTTTTTAGAGTGTCTTTAGCAATTCGAAGCATCTTCCCTTTCCAAATACATTTGATTACAAGCTTTTCCAAGCCTGTAAAGTAGGTGTTGGAATTTTGATTGGGATTGCATTGAATCTGTAGATAAGTGTCGGTAGAATTGACATCTTAATGACATTTAGCCTTCCTATCCATGAACATGGAATATTTTTCCATCTTTTAAGGTCCCCTTCTATTTCTTTTAATAGAGTTATGTAGTTTTCTTTGTACAGGTCTTTTACATCTTTGGTTAAGTTTATTCCTAGGTACTTGATTTTTTTAGTTGCTATTGAAAATGGTATCTTTTTCTTGACTGTCTCTTCAGTTTGTTCATTTCTAGCATATAGACATATTACGGACTTACGTGCATTAATCTTGCATCCCGCTACTTTGCTAAATTTATTAGCTCTAGTAGCTGTATCATCGATTTCTCAGGGTTTTCCAGATATAAGATCAAATCATCTGCAAATGACAGTTTTACTTCTTCCTTTCCAATTTGGATGCCTTTTATTTCTTTGTCTTGCCGGATTGCCCTGGCTAGCACTTCCAGCACAATGTTGAATAACAGTGGTGATAGTGGGCATCCTTGTCTTGTTCCTGATCTTAGAGGGAAGGCTTTCAGTCTCTCACCATTGAGTATTATGCTGCTGTGGGTTTTTCATATATGCTCTTTATCATACTGAGGAAGTTTCCTTCAATTCCTAACTTTTGAAGTGTTTTTATCAAAAAGGGATGTTGGATTTTGTCAAAAGCTTTTTCAGCATCTATTGAGATGATCATTTGATTTTTCCATTTTGATTTCTTAATGTGTTGAAATACATTGATTGATTTTCTTATGTTGAACCATCATTGCATGCCTGGAATGAATCCCACTTGGTCATGGTGTATGATTTTTTTTAATGTTTCTTTGGATTTGATTTGCAAGTATTTTGTTGAAGATTTTTGCATCTATATTCATTAGGGAGATTGGCCAGTAGTTTTCCTTTTTTGAAGCGTCTTTGCCTGGTTTTGATATTAGATTGATGTTAGCTTCATAAAATGAGTTAGGTAGTGTTCCATTTTCTTTGATGTTTTGAAAGAATTTAAGTAAGATTGGTGTCAGTTCTTTTTGGAAAGTTTGATAGAATTCCCCTGTGAAGCCATCTGGCCCTGGGCATTTATTTGTGGGAAGCTTTTTGATGACTGATTGGATCTCTTTGCTTGTGATTAGTTGGTTGAGGTCTTCTATTTCTTCTCTGGTCAGTCTATGTTGTTCATATGTTTCCAGGAAATTGTCCATTTCCTCTACATTATCCAGTTTGTTGCCATACAGTTGTTCATAGTATCCTCTTACAATTTTTTAAATTTCTTTGGGATCCACAGTAATGTCACCTTTCTCATTCATTATTTTGTTGATATGGGTCTTCTCTCTTTTTGATTTTGTCAGTTTAGCTAGGGGCTTGTCAATCTCGTTGATCTTCTCAAAGAACCAACTTTTGTTGTTATTTATCCTCTGTATTGTTCTTCTGTTCTCTATGTCATTTATTTCGGCTTTAATCCTTGTTATTTCTTTTCTTCTACTTGGTTTAGGATTGGTTTGCTGTTCATTTTCTAGCTTCTTCAGTCGATCCATTAGTTCTCTGATTTTGGCTCTTTCTTCCTTTTTAATACATGCGTTTAATGCTACAAATTTCCCCCTCAGTACTGCTTTTGCTGCATCCCATAGGTTTTGGTATGTTGTGTTCTCATTTTCATTCGTCTCTATACATTTAGCAATTTCTCTTGCTATTTCTTCTTTAACCCACTGATTATTTAGGAGTGTGTTCTTTAACCCCCAGGTATCTGTGAATTTTCTAAGTCTCTGATGGTTATTGACTTCTAAATTGTATTCCATTGTGGTCAGAGTATATGCTTTGAATAATTCCAATCTTTTTAAATTTATTGAGCCTTGTTTTATGTCCCAGCATATGATCCATTCTGGAGAAAGTTCCGTGAGCACTAGAGAAGAATGTGTATCCTGGTGATTTGGGATGTAATGTTCTATATATGTCTGTTAAATCAAATTCATTTATCAGATTGTTTAGGTTTTCAATTTCCTTATTGGTCTTCTGTCTGGTTGATCTATCTATAGGAGAGAGTGATGTGTTGAAGTCTCCCACAATTATTGTGGAAACATCAATTGCTTCCTTTAGTTTTGCCAGTGTTTCTCTCATGTATTTTGTGGCACCTTGATTGGGTGCATAAACATTTATGATTGTTATTTCTTCTTGTTGAATTGCCCCTTTTACTAGTATGTAGTGGCCTTCTTTGTCTCTCCTAACATCCTTGCATTGAAAGTCTATTTTATCTGAGATTAATATTGCTACTCCTGCTTTCTTTTGGCTGTAGCTTGCATGAAATATTTTTTTCCATCCTTTTACTTTCAATTTCTTTGTGTCCCTGTGCCTAAGATGAGTCTCTTGTATGCAGCATATTGATGGTTCATTTTTTTTGATCCATTCTGCGAATCTATTATCTTTTAATTGGAGAGTTTAATCCATTTACATTCAACATTATAACCGTGAAGGCACTTCTTGAATCAGCCATCATATCCTTTGGTTTATGTTTGTCATATGTATTTTTTCCCTGTCTCTTTTAATGTCCTTTAATGTACTGATATGAATCTCTTTAGTACTGAACCTTTCTCCATCTCCCTCTCTCCTTCATTTCTCTGTCTGTAGGGCTCCCTTTAGTATCTCCAGTAGGGCAGGTCTCGTTAGCAAATCCTCTCAGCATTTTTTTGTCTGTGAAATATTTAGGCTCTCCCTGAAATCTGAAGGAGAGTTTTGCTGGATAAAGTATTCTTTGTTGGAAATTTTTCTCACTCAGAATTTTAAATATGTCATGCCACTGCCTTCTCGCCTTCATGCTGGCCGCTGAGTAGTCACTACTTAGTCTTATGCTGTTTCCTTTGTATGTGGTGAATTGCTTTTCTCTTGCTGCTTTCAGAACTTGCTCCTTCTCTTCAGTATTTGAGTCTGATCAGAATATGTCTCGGGAATGGGTTTATTTGGATTTATTCTATTTAGATTTGGCTGGGCATTTATGATATGTGTATTTATGGTGTTTAGAAGATTTGGGAAGTTTTCCCCAACCATTTCTTTGAATACTTTTCCTAGACCTTTACCCTTCTCTTCCCCTTCTGGGACACCAATGAGTCTTATATTTTGATGTTTTATATTATCTATCATATCCCTGAGGTCCATTTCGATTTTTTTTATTTTTTTCCCCATTCTTTCTTTTGTTCTTTCATTTTCCATTTTGTCATCTTCCAGGTCACTGATTCGTTGTTCAACTTCCTCTAGTCTTGTACTATGAGTATCCAGAATCTTTTTAATTTGGTCAACAGTTTCTTTTATTTCCATAAGATCATCTGTTTTTTTTTATTTACTCTTGCAATGTCTTCTTTATGCTCTTCTAGGGTCTTCTTGATGTCCTTTATACCCTGTGCCATGCTCTCCTTCATGTCCTTTATATCCTGTGCCATGGTCTTGTCATTCACCTTTAGTTCTTTGATTAATTGCTCCAGGTACTGTGTCTCCTCTGATCTTTTGATTTGGGTGCTTGGGCTTGGGTTATCCATATCATGTGTTTTTTTCATATGCTTTAAAATTTTCTACTGTTTTTGGCCTCTTGGCATTTGCTTAACTTGATAGGGTTCTTTTAGGATTTCTAGACCAATTGAAATCCTTATCTCTAATCTGTCAGATCTACAGCTTCACGGAGAACACTTTCCCTAACTAACCAGCAGGTGGTGTCCACGAGCCACCTGTTCCCCTCAAGCCAGTTCTCCCCTGCTTTGTCTTTGTGGTGAGTAGGGGAGTGAGTCTTGTGGGGTCCAGTTGGTGTACCAAGCTTGCATGTGTAGTTGGTGTTGCCCGCCCTGTATATGGGGTGTGTGTCTGGGCAGTCAGGGGTGGGGGGAGGTTCTAACAATCAAATCTCCCTGGTGTTCCTGGAGTTTTATAGCTGCTGCAGCAGTCTAATCCTTCAGATCAGTCCTGCCACAGTTTGTCTCTGCCACTGACCCACAAGTCCTTGGTACTGGCATATGGCCCCCGAGACTTGTGAGTGGGTCCCTCTTACAGGCCGTGCACCCCCAGGTCCTCCACTGAGGGATCACTGTGCTATGTCACAGGTGAGTGCTGTACCCCCAGGGCGATTCTGGGCTGCAGGTCTGTGCAGGGAGGCTCCCAGTCTGCTGAAAGGATGGGTGAATGGAGCGTGTTAATTCACACTGCTCTGCTTTCCCAACTCTGGGACAATCAGCTGAGGGTGCAGGGAAGGCTAATGTCCACGCCCGATTTTGTGGTGTGTGCGTGCTATTGGATGCACTTCCGTCACACTGGGTTGTCTGGGGCAGCTCTGGGCTACGGGGCCGGTGACGGGCAGGTGTGTTCCCTGTCCACCAGGATGATGGCTGTGAGAGGACGCCCCCCTTTTCTTGGGAAGCTGTGGTGTTTAGTGAATTTTCTCAGCCACCATATTATTGCCTTTTGTCTCAGAGCTCTCTTAGTTCTGCTCTTGTCTTGTCCTGCCCAAATTGCAAGTCTTTGAGGCTTTCTGTATCGGGCTTCTTAGAGTAATTGTTTTAGAAAAAGAAAAAAAGATTAAAAAAAGGGGGGGGGCCCTCCTTGCAGATCTAATGGGTTATTGAAATGCTAAGAGACAAAGCAATTAGGGCTATTAAGAAAAGGTCTAGGACTCATGTCAAAAATAAAGATGTCCTAATGCTTTTTTCCTAAGCATCAAGTTGGCATGATAACTGTATGGTAACCATAAGTACTATTTCTAAATACTCTTAAAATCTAAGGATGACTGTCCTAGGGATATTTATGTTGATAGCATCGTCTAAATCTTTCATGATTTAACTGTGTCTGTGGTGATTTTTCCTTGAGGTTGCTCTGTGAGATAAGCAAAACGCCCACCTTTTAAAAAAAAAAAAAAAAAGAAAAGAAACAAGGAAAAGGTCTAGGGGCAGAGAGGTTTTTCTTCTGCATTTGCATATTAGCCTCAGGGCCTGAGCTCTGCCCTTCCCCTTTCTATGTTCACCAGAACTCCAAAAAGCCTCTGCTTCTATTTTTGGGTTTTTCTTGCTGTTTTTGCTATCTCTATCTCCTCTCTGCCAGGCTGGCTGCTCCCGGATTCTCTGGTGTCTGGTCTCAATCTATCTATGATTGGAGTTTGGATCAGTAGAATGAGTTTCCGGTAAGAGCTGCCACTGCAGTTCTCCCTTCTCGTTCCCAGCGGTGACAGCCCCTCCTCCCATGGGACTGACACTGGCAGGGAGGGGTGCGGGTCCCCTGGCCACAAAAACTTACAGATTTCGCTGATCTCAGCAGTTCCACGTGTTCATGAGTGTTGTATGAAATACGACCAAAGTCAAATTGCTCTGCAGTCTCCAGTCTGGCTTTCTACCTACTTCCCTGGAGGAGTAACTCTGCCCGTTCTTTTTAAGTTTATAAACAAAAACACAGAATTAGAGGTATTTTAAATTTCTCTATCCAATTTTGCTGGAAGCGTCTAGTTCTGAGTGGGGACCTGAAAAAGATGAAGATCTGTGACAGATCCAGGCTGCTGTGCAAGCTGCTCTGCCGCGTGGACCATATGACCCAGCTGACCCAATGGTACTGGAAGCGTCAGTGGCAAATAGAGATGCTGTTTGGAGCCTCTGGCAGGCTCCTGTAGGAGAATCACAATGCAGGCCCTTAAGATTTTGGAGTAAAGCTTTACCATCCTCTGCAGATAACTACTCTCCATTTGAGAAACAGCTGTTGGCCTGCCACTGGGCCTTAGTAGAGACAGTACGCTTAACCATGGGCCACCAAGTTACCATGAGACCTGAGTTACCTCTAAGGAGCTGGGTGTTGTCTGATCTGCTAAGCCACTAAGTTGGGCATGCACAGAAGCACTCCATCATAAAACGGAAATGGTATATCAAGATAGAGCTCAAGCGGGTCCTGAAGGCATAAGTAAGTTACATGAGGGAGTAGCCCAAATGCCCATGGCCCCCACTCCTTCCACCTTACCTTCTCTTTCCCAGCCCACAGCTTTGGCATCTTGGGGAGCTCCTTACAGTCAACTGACTGAGGAAGAGAAAACTCGGGCCTGGTTTACAGATGGTTCTACACGATATGCAGGCACCACCCGAAAGTGGACAGCTGCAGCACTACAGCCCCTTTCTGGGATGTCCCTGAAGGACAGTGATGAGGGGAAATCCTCCCAGTGGGCAGAACTTTGAGCAGTGCACCTGGCTGTTCACTTTGCTTGGAAGGAGAACTGGCCAGAGGTGAGTCTATATACTGATTCCTGGGCTGTTGCTAATGGTTTGGCTGGATGGTCAGGGACTTGGAAGGAACATGATTGGAAGATTGGTGACAAAGAAGTCTGGGAAAGAGGTATGTGGATAGACCTTTCTGAGTGGGCAAACAACATGAAGACATTTGTGTCCCAGGTGAATGCTCAGCAGACGGTGACTTCAACAGAAGAAGATTTTAACAACCAAGTGGATAAAATGACTCATTTGGTGGATACCAATCAGCCTCTTTTCCCAGCCACTCCTGTCATTGCCCAATGAGCTCATGAACAAAGTGGTCATGGTGGTAGGGATGGAGGTTATGCATGGGCTCAGCAACATGGACTTCCACTCACCAAGGCTGACCTGGCCACAGCCACTGCTGAGTGCCCAATCTGCCAGCAGCAGAGACCCACATTCAGTCCCCGATATGGTACCATTCCCTGAGCCTGCTACCTGGTGGCAGGTTGACTACACTGGACCACCTCCATCATGGAAGGGGCAGCAATTCATTCTTACTGGAATGGACACATACTCCAGATATGGGTTTGCCTTCCCTGAACGAAATGCTTCTGCCAAAACTACCATCCGTGGACTTACAGAATGTCTTATCCACCATCATGGTATTCCTCACAGCATTGCTTCTGACCAAGTAACCCACTTCACAGCAAATGAAGTGAGGGAATGGGCACATGCTCATGGAATTCTCTGGGCTTAACCATATTCCTCATCAACCAGAGGCAGCTTGGTTGATAGAATGGTGGAATGGCCTGTTGAAGACTCAACTATGGCGCCAACTAGGTGGCAATACCTTGCAGGGCTGGGGCAGTGTTCTCCAGGAGGATGTGTATGCTCTGTATCAGCGTCCATTCTATGGTGCTGTTTCTTCCATAGCCAGAATTCAAGGGTCCAGGAATCAAGGGGTGGAAACAGGAGTGGCACCACTCACTATCACTCCTAATGATTCACTAGGAAAATTTTGCTTCCTGTCTCTGCAAGCTTAAGCTCTGCTGGTCTACAAGTTTTTGTTCCAAAAGAAGGAGTGCTTTCACCAGGAAACACAAGAATAATTCCACTGAACTTGAAGTTAAGACTGCCACCTGGCCACTTTGGGCTTCTTATGCCTCTGAATCTACAGGCAAGGAAGGGGATTACTGTACTAGGTTGGGTTGATTGATCCTGGGTTGATTGATCCTGACTATCAAGGGGAAATAGCACTGCAACTACACAATGGAGGTAAAGAAGAGTTTTCCTGGAATACAGGAGATCCCCTACGGCATATCTTGCTACTACCATGTCCTGTGATTAAAGTCAATGGAAAACTGCAACAACCCAATCCAGGTAGGACTACCAACGGCCAAGAAACTTCAGGAATGAAGGTTTGGGTCACCACCAGGCAAAGAACCACAGCCAGCTGAAGTGCTTGCTGAGGGTTAAAGAAATATGGAAGGGGTAGTGGAAGAAGGTAGTGATAAATATGAACTACAGCCATGTCATCAGTTACAGAAACGAGGACTATGATGGCATGAATATTTCCTCATTGTTTTGTTATGAGTATGTTTGTATTTGTCTGTAAAGCAAATATCTTTGCTTTCTTCTCTGTCTTATTCCCTTATCATATGACATAAGCTGTATTGCTCATTTTGCAGTATTTAAGTTAAAGGAAATCAATTTTAAGAGTTAATGTCACCCAAGGACTTACACCCTATTCTGGAGAGATGCAGTGTGTTTCTGGTTATACACAGCACAGCGGAATATTGTTAGGCAAAATATATGTCTGTTATTGTTCTCTACTTAGAGATAGTATGGTTTAAGATGATGTGTATAACTGCCAAATTGACAAGGGGTAGACTGTGATGGTTAGGTTCATGTGTCAATTTGGCCAAGTGATGGTACCTAGGTGTCTGTTCAAGCAAGCACTGGCCTAACCGTTACTGCAAGGACATTTGTGGCTGGTTAATAAACCAGAAGGCTAGTTTATTAAATCGTCAGTCAATTGGCTGCAGCTGTGACTGATTACATCAATGAAGGGTGTGTCTTCCACAATGAGAAAATGCAATCAGCTGGATTTAATCCAATCAGTAGAAGACTTTTAAGCAAGACAGATAGAGGACCCTCACTTCTTCTTTGGCTAACCAGCAAAGCATTTCCTGAGGAGTTCATCGAAGTTGCTAGTTCGTTGCCTGAGGAGTTCATCAAACACGTTCATCAGAGTTGCCAGTTTGCTGCCTGAGGAGTTCATCGAACATCTTCATTGGAGTTGCCAGTCTGCTGCCTGCCCTTCAGAATCTGGACTCATGCATACCCACAGTTGCGTGAGACACTTTGATAAATGTTATATTTATAGATATCTCCTGTTGATTCTGTTTCCCTAGAGAACCCTAACTAATACAACTTAATTTTTTCTTTTCATAAATATATTATTAATATCTTTAACAAAAAAACCTAACAAAAACTAATCTCAACAACTGGAGTTTTGGGTGATGGCTATTTTAATAGTGTGACAAAACAATTACCCCAATATTATGTTATCAATCTACCAAGCCTGAGATGGTTTACATCCATATGACTTCAAAATATCTGTTTAGTAGACAGAATAACCAAATCATCAATTTTTATTATTTGAAGTTTACCACTGCAGGTCTGGGTATATTTGTCATTTTAATATGGAAGTATTAAACTTATAAATACTTTTCAAACCATGCTGGTAAGAAGGCACTGTACCATGAACTACTACAGAGAACTCAGTACTGGGAGGCATGAAATTGAAACTGAATTCTTGACTATCATGGAGACACTGTGTGCCCCTGAACAGGTCACAATTTTCATATTCCATTTACTTCACTGTGCACAGGTCCTCTAAAGTAAGCTCTCTAGCACAACACACTGTACCCAGTAGACAATGAATTAACTGTTGACTGACTATTAGAGACTGTTTTGAAGTTGGCATAAGAAAACCTGGCATTTCACTTCACAGGACCTCAGTAATAGGAAGCGACTGAATCAAAGAAGATCTACATTGTCGGTTGGCTTCCCTAGCAAGCAGACTTCTGAAACTAAGCAAGCACAAAATTTAGTGAGGAGTGCTCCTTGGAATGATCATCTTTGGGGGCAGAGGAAGCAAGTCAGAAAGAGAATGGTGGCTGTGCTGCAGTCACAACAAAGGCCTCAGGTGATCCTACAGGGGAACTTTAAAGGTGGTGTGACCTTGCAGAGTTGTCCTGCACTGGAACAGAGCCTTCACAACTTGCATCAACTAGTCACTGGATGCAAGCTGCTCCCAGGAAAGGGGCACGAACTGGGTAAGGTAGCCCTATTCAGTGCAAGTGAGGGCCATCTCTAGAAGGAGACTCAGCTGTGTGTGTGTGTTCAGTCACCAAAACTCCTGGAAACTGGGGAAATGAGTACTTCAGGCCCAAAAGGGGTGAATCTGGGCAGTACATCAATGTTCACCATTACCAGGGTCCCTTCCAGTTCCATGATATTCCTTTGGCTTTCAGGCACAATCAAACCTAAACAATCATCAAAAAATCTGTCTGTGACAAAACAACACACACTGTAAGATTTCACTTATATCAGGCACAAGAACAGGTAGAACCAATCTATGTTGATAGAGGTCAGAACAGTGGTTACATATGAGAAGTATGGACTGGGATGGGGAAAAGAGAACCTTCTGAGGTGCTGATAACATTCTACATCTTGATCTGGAGTATACATATGTAAAAATTCATTGTGCTATATATGAGTGTATATACGTGTATATGTGTGTGGTTCTCCCAAAGAGTTACAATGAAGGAAGTTCCATAAAATTCTCTATTAAAATTTTCTAAGATAAATTCTTAATATTGCAATGTGTAAACCACATGCAATATTATTAAGTTTATAGTTTTCTATTATTGTGATACATTGACAATTCTTTTCCCTCTTCTGTAATTCTGATGAGCGAAATTACTTTAAGTATTTACACTTAAGGCCACTTGAATGCCTCAAAAATGAAGCAAAAGATAGAATGATAAACTAAGATATCAAGTGGGTTTATAATAAAATAAAGAAACAAACAGTGATCACTGGACAAGGACTTGCAAAAATTTCATCTAAAATCAAAACTGTGCTGAAGACTTGGGAAAAAAAGTGTCTTATGCAAAATATATTTAAAAAGATGAAGTACAGTGCTGCCATCTAGCAGACAAGACTAATAATGACCAATGTCAGTTCTGAAAGGTAACATATGTCTTGTAGAAAATACAGAAATGCCATATTGAATCTTAGTTCTAACACTACCAAAGCAAAGCACAAAGGCTCTCTGCCAAGTTTGGACAACAGCTAAAAAATCAAATACCTATGTTCTCAAACAAAACATGATTCCTAAAGTAGTCACTGAGAGCACAAACAACAGTACTAGTATTGGAAGCTTCAGAGGTTCCCTGGTACAAACACCATCTCATTTTAAAAACAGATTCTTTCTACAAGATCCCAGGGTTGTAAGTTCCCATATACAATCTCTGGGAAGAGAGATGGGCAATGCTCAGTTGTACCTTCCAGTTGGTCTTTCTCAAAATCTATTTGGAGACTCAGTGAACCCTAAAGAAAGCCAGTGCTAAGAAAGAAAGAAAGAAACACATGGTGTGACAGATTCGGAATAGAGGTTTTAAGCAGAGTGCAGTTAGGGAATGGCAAGGTCTTCCCTCCTTTAGTGATGTCTGAACATTTGGACTCTAACAGGCAAGAAGCAAAATGTGCCACCTTAAATCTCCCCAATATCTGGTCTACTTAGGCATCACTTTGCAGAGCCCCAAAGTAAAGAGTAAGTGGACACCTAAGTTGGCACACTATCCACAAAAAAATGGAAAAACCTACACTATGAAGCACTCTGAGGGGAAAAAAGCAGAGGGAAGACACATTCAGACTGGAGAATACAATACTGCTGGGGAGACTAGGTTGCTAAATAGACATCCAGAGACCAGACAGAAGATAGAAATGACATCTCATGTCCATGCCAACTTTGCCCAAGCAATAGGTCCTATCATTTTACTGCTCCCGAGTACTCTCACTCAATAGGGTCTGACAGCCTAAGAACAGAACAGGGTTAACGGCCACCTGGAAAACTTATAAAGAGACTTTCACAACCACCAGGTCACTCACTGCCACACAATAAAGCAGAGCCTAACACCCAAAGTAACGGTATGGAACAAAGACACTAATATGGAGTCAAACAATCAAACATAACTGAGATACATGGAAATGAGATCAAGGTTCTAGAAGGGCTTTGCCATAAACTAGTTATATAATCTGGGACAGAGCCAGCATAGTATAGTTGGTAGCATGCAATTGAGTGTGCCCGTCACTGAACTCAAGGTTTTATAAACACTGAAACCACCTGACTAGCAGTTAGGAAAGCAAAGTTCTAATACCTAAACTAGTACCTAACTACCTAGGATTTAGGCCAAATCAATTCACCTCTCTAGAGTGTAATCTCCTCATTTTGTACTAAGTAGAGTGGCATTTCCAGAGTGTGTTCTACAAAATAGAAAACTTCTCAATAGGAGGGTTTCACAGTTAAGAAGATGAATAGAAACGTACTTACGATAAACCACCAACCTTAGAGAGTCACGATACGCTTTAGTATCGTAAAGGCTTTCAGAAGTGCTACAGAGCCTGTTTAATTTTACTGAACACATTCTCACATTTTATTTAACATATTTTTTCCAAACCATTGGACCACTAAACCACTTGTTCCTCTAACAATTATTAACATTCCAAAACATACTTTGCCAAATATTGGATTAGTTTTCTCTAAATCCTCAAATTCTGTGATTATGAAACCACTGACATAGTCAATATAAACTGTCTTACCTCAGCTACACAACAAATTGACCCCAAGGCCTCTCCACGAAAACCATAAGTTGTCAAATTTTGGAGATCTTCATGACTATTTATTTTTGAAGTATAGTACTTCACTGCCATTACAGGTGCATCAACAGCCTTGATACCCTCACCATTGTCCCGCACCTCAATTTTATCAAATCCATAGTTCTCCTAAAAAAGTTAAAAAATACTAGTAGTATATAAACATACAAAAACGGTTTATTACATTCAGAAACAGCAAAAAGCACAAGTGAAACAATTATGACTTTTTTTTACATTTTATGGAAGCTTAACATGAAAATAAGAATTTAAATTCTACAGCTCTATTAATTCTTAGTTATGGTATAATCAGTAACTCCTTTGTTTTCTCTGGACTCATATTCAGTATTCAGCTGTAAAACAGGGGAGTTAGGGTGATCTTTAAGGTTTCTTTGGATTGTTTCAATACCATGAATATTTAATTTATGCTTAAACTTGACTAAAAAAATTTCTTTCTAAATTATATATACCTTCTTATACATAATCCCCCCCAAAAAACAAAAAGAGCAACAAAAAACAACACCTGGTTCTATCTAAGAATCTAGCCAATTATCATTACTCGACTGGATTTTTAATAATTTCTCCCTTGAACTATTTATTGCTTTCATAAGAAATTTAAATGTTTGCTACATTTTAACTTTCTTTCTGCAAATAGTCACCAAACAAGAAGCTACTAAGAAAAGACAGCTAATTGGTCAAGCTCAGTGAACTTTTCATTTGAAAAATTAAGAAAATAAAAAAGAATCTCAATTCATAGCTTAGTTTTTGTATTCTAATACAAAACTAATAAAAACAAAATCTAAATTTTTATAATGATCACATTTTCTATGAAGACCACATTTTAAATGCGATAGTCAATTTCTACTTAAAGCCTAGTGGTAACTCTACAAAGTTTTATGCATATGCTGGAAATGCAAGTTATAAGGGGAAAAAAAAAATCACCCTACAATTATGACTCTGGTATTTAAAATAACATATTTTTAATAACCTAAAATTATAAAATACTGCATGTGGCAGTACTTCTTAGATAAATTAGGAATACAAGGGTAAGGAATAGGAGGAGACACCTAAGATTTAGTTCTTTTTATCACTCTCAATCTAAAATTAAGTTGAAATTCTGGGAACAGCTTCCTATTAAAGACAATCATTAACTACACACAAATCTTACAACACAAATAAGAGCCTCAGCCATTGAATAAAATAAGAACACAAATACCTGTTTAAATGTTTAAAATAATATTAAAGTATTTAACTAATTATGAAAACATGCATTGTCAGGATAGTTACTATTACACAAAACCATAATAAAATGTTTTTTACTATGTACTGTAACACAGTTAAGATATTTTACTTAAAAAGTCTACAAAGCAGGTATTTATACACATCAAGAGACTAAAACTACAGCCAGATAAAAGTGCTTAATTTACCTTTTTATAGGACTTCTGCTGGCTTTATAACACTATTTAAAAAAAAAAACTATAATACTTTTCTTCCAGAAACCCTTAAGAACAAGATACATATTTGCCTGTCTAAAATTAGTAAATGAAACCTGTCAGAAAGTCAAGGTTTAAACAATCAAGAGATTAACTATCAAATCCTATTTAATTATCAGTTGTATTCTAATGAGACTGAACTGACTATAGGGAATGCCTAAGAAATATAGTCTTTCTTTGAGTTTAATTTAATAAACTGTTTTTCATGTTTATAAAATTTATTATTAAAAAACAAAATACAAGTTTGATATGGTATAGAACAGTGGTTCTTAGAGTTTGTTCCTGGACTGGTCCAAACAGTATCAACTAGGAACTTGACAGAAATGCAAATTCTCAGGTCCCACTCAGCATCTGAAATTCTAAGGGTAGTGCCTACTAATAATCCATTCTAACAAACTCCCTATATGATTCTGACACACGCAAACTGTGACAACCACCGGCATAGAGGAAAAATCTTGACTGGGTTTTGGTGTCAGCAAGATCAATCTCAGCTCCACCATTTAATATGACTTTGGGCAAGTTCTCAAAACCTTAGTTATTTGTGAAATATGTCTAGTAGCAGCTAATTCAAGAAAGTTTTTATAAGGACCAACAGA
This sequence comes from Choloepus didactylus, assembly GCF_015220235.1. NCBI lineage: Eukaryota > Metazoa > Chordata > Mammalia > Pilosa > Megalonychidae > Choloepus > Choloepus didactylus. The sequence goes on along the minus strand of NC_051315.1, from coordinate 80,558,644 downwards.
CTACATATATAACAGATAGCATAGAATTTGGTAAATGACAGAAATGAAGAAAAAGTTAAGTCCCTTTCCCACAAAGACATTAGTAGCAGCATTATTTCTAATGCCATAATACTAGAAATATCACAAAAGTCTGATAATTAGATTTTTAAAAAATTATGCTTTCTTATATTCTTCAAGTGAAAAAAATTATTCATCTTCCTAACATGTACCAGGTATTGTCCAGGTATGGAGGTCACAAAAATGAGTAAAATGCAGACCTCTATGAGCTAATAACCTAGAACAGGGAAAACAGACAACTAATTGCCATAAATCATCATGAGTGCTGTGTCATATTAACTAAAATGATTTAATATGTAGCACTTAAACTTAAAAATGTGAAACCCATGAAGCAACTAAGGACATGGTTTTGAAATGTTAGGTGGAGAAAATAAAATGCAAAAGGGAATGCATACTAAAACAATTAAATATAAACAACCAAGGATAAATATTAGTAGAAAATAAAGACAAATTAAATTTATGTTTTAGGTGATAAAGTCCTAAAAACTATGTTTTCTTTTACAATTTCCTTTAGCACTATTATAACGTTGATTTAAATTAAATTTTTTTTTTTTAAATTTACCCTTAAGACAAAGGGTCAAATGTCCTAAGAGTCGTTTATTGGTATATAGAAAGGAAAAAACATAACAGTTGTAAGAAGAAAACATCTGTCCAGCCCTTCTTTGCTCTAAAATTATTTGGCTTCTCAAGGAAACTCACCAGTTTAACATCTATGCTTGTGGCACCAGCATCCAAGGAGTTTTCAATGAGCTCCTTTACAACACTGACCACTGAGGTGATTATCTGAGAACTTGAAAGGAGGCGAACAGTAGCCGCAGACAACTGTTTCATTCTGGCTTTTGGCAGAGTAGCTAGGAGAAGATAAAAATGCAAGCTATAAAAATAAGAATTGTTAAACACTCCTGACTAACATCAGTGACAGTAATTTAAAAATAACAATGATAATACTAGCAGCCCACATTTATTAAGCGCTGTGTGCCAGGCTCTATTGTAAGCATACTGCAGCATTAAATCATTTATATCTTACAAAAACTCCTTGAAATAGGTGACATTTCTATCTCCATTTTACATTAAGAGAAAACTGAGGCATAGAGGAGTCAAGAAACCTGTCCAAGGTCATCCACCTATTAAGAGGCAGAACTCAGGCTTAAATATAGGGAATCATGTAATACTCCCTTTGATATCAATTCTAATTACCCCTCATACCAAATGGTACATCATAAAAAATGACCAAAAAGGTCTAAAAAGTCCACAATAACATAGGAGACAGAAAACTGCTTTTTTGCTAATTTGTCTCAGGGCTTTTGGATGACTTTTATTGCTATCTACAATTCTGACTTTTCTCCTCAATTCCAATCTTACTTTTCTGGTTGCCTGCTGAACTCACTAGTTCAAACTCAATACCTAACAGCCAGCTCCCCAACCCATAATATTCCTATCAAGGAAGTCCATTCACCCAGACCCAAATCTAATCAATGTCTGAGGCTCATCAATTCTTTTTTTCAGTATCTCTTACTTTAGTTTCTCCTTTTCATCCTCCCTCCATTACATTTCAAACTCTCAGCATCATACAATGTAACTACCTAACTGGCCTCCCCTTGATGAGTCTACACCGCCCCTTAATAATATCAATGATCATTACAACAAGAACAGCAAGTACCACTTATTGAATAATCTAAGTATGCTAGACATGGTGCTGAACACTTGACACATGAGATTGTATTTAATTCTCTAAACAACCATGGAAAATAGGTATTATGTATAAATATTATTGTTATTATTACCATCTAAGAGGTTAAAAAAAAGGAACCCTGAGGTTAAGTAATCAGGCCTAGGTACTTAATTAATCATGTTAGAGATTTTTTTTCTCAAATGTATTTCCTAAAATGTCTGCCTCAAGTTAGCCTTGGTCCAAATTCTTCACAGTATATCATTTATCAAGGCATGTAAACACTGGAATCATCCAGACAAGATTTTTAAGATTTTTTTTAAAGAAAGCAAACATTCAATTTGTAGAAATGGAGATGGTAATACCCCAATGGTTGTTCTGAAGATCAAATAAGAACGCATATATGAGATGCTCCATAAATAAGGCCCTATAAACTATACAGTATTATTATGATAAGAGACTATATAAAGGAACACTAGAAATTCTCTTTCAGTACTAGCAATTGCCCTCTAATCAATCTATATATTTGGTTTGGTTTTGAGGTATCCACTTTTTGGTTTCTTAAAAAATGTTATTTATGTAACATATACAACATAAAATTCTCCCTTTTAACCACATTCAGATATATAATTCAGTAGTCTTCATTATATATTCACAATGTTGTGCTACCATCACCATCATGAGGTTATCCAGTTCTAAGTAGAGTGGCTGTGAACAACTACTTCTCAGTGGTTATTTGTGGTTCTCAAGGGCTAGGAAGCATTCCCAATAAGGAACAATAGGCCACTCCATTACCATAACATCACACAAATTAGTGCTGTCACAAACACAAGGTTTCCTCCACAATCTCCCCAAGCTTCAGACTGGCGTCAGATGTAAGGGTATAGAGCCAATTTGGAGTATAGAGTCAAATAAGGATATAGAGCCACTGTCTAATTTGGTAGCCACATGTGTCTACTAAGCATGTGAAATGTGGCTAGTACACATTGAGAGGTGCCAATACACACCAGATTCCAAACACTTAGTATGGAAAGAAATGTAAAATTTCATTCATTAATTTTTTACACTGACTCCATGATAAAATGATATTTTGGATATATTTAGTTTATATAAAATTATTAAAATTAATTTCACCTTTTGTCATTTTTAATTTGACTATTAGGAATTTTTAAAGAGGATAATAATATTACATAGTTGTGGTGAGAAGTCAATATATATAAAGAATTTATGATAGTGTTTGGCAAATGGGTACTAAGAGATCCCAGGGTACTTGCACTAATTTGAGCTCCTCTAAACTCCTCAATGAACAACCCACCCCCACCCCCACTCCCAAATCCTACCCCTAAAGGGTATAACCCATGGCCTGGACATCAGGGTATGTTTGGATTCAAGAAGTCTTCTGTCTCTGAGAACTCCAAGGATCTAAGCAAAACACTGATCAGACAAGCTTTAAGCCACAAACCTAGCTTTTCTTCAACCTTCACTGCTTATGGGCATCTTTATCTCATTCTCTACAATTCCTCTTCCAAAAATATTTTTTTTCCAAATCCCTAATTTCACCCCTAGCTTCCTCATTCTTCTAGGTTACTAAGATCAAGGCAATCCATAGCATAAACTATCTTCCATCTCCCTCTCCCTCTCACACACACACACCTACCTTACCTCCCCCACCCACTGCACTCTCCAGTTTCTTCAAATATCTGCATCTCTTCCCATACTTCTCTCCAGTGCCAGGTCAACAGCTCTCCTAAACTAACACTTTCACATAGTTTTTTTTTCCCCTTATTAGAGAAGTTGTCAGTTTACAGAACAATCATGCATAAAATATAGGATTCCCATATATCACCGTTATTAACACCTTGCACTGATGTGGAATATCTATTACAATTGATAGCACATTTTTATAACTGTAGTATTAACCAAAATCCATGGTTTAACTTAGGGCTCACTCTTTGTGCAGTGTAGTTCCACGGAATTTTTTAAAAAATTTTTATTGTAACTATATATAAAACCTTACATTTCCCCTTTTAACCACATTCAGATATATATTTCAGTGCTGTTAATTATATTCCCAATGTTGTACTACCATCCCCACCATCCATTACTAAAACATTTTCATAATTCCAAATAGGAATCCTGTACATTTCAAGCCTCAATTTCCCATTCCCTATCTCCACATCCCCTGGTAACCTTTATCTAGATTCTGATTCTATGAGTTTGCATATTCTATTATTTTATATAATTGAGTTCATGCAATATTTGTCCTTTTGTGTCTGGTTTATTTTACTCAACATGTGTTTTCAAGGTTCAACCATGTTGTCACATGTATCAGAATTTCATTCCTTTTTACCGCTAAATAATATTCCATTGCATGTATATACCACATTTTGTTTACCACGCATCAATTGATGGACACTTGTCCCCTCAAAGGCAAAGCAAAAACAAACTAACAACCCTATTACCCGGGTGAGCAATTACCTTCTTTCTCCTTCCTTAGGGGGTCAAACTAGAATATGTAATCTATATTCACTATTACCAATTCCCTATCATCAACTCTTCTAAAATCCTTGCAAAATGGCTTATATCACAACCATGGTCAGCATTCTATAAAGTTTACCAATAATCTTTTACATCACCATGTCCTTTTCTCAGCACTCATGTTCCTGGACCTCCTGAAGGACCTGATACTGAAAACATTCCCTAATTTCAATTATACCTCTTAGAATTCTTTCTGTTTTCACTCTCTTCCCAACCTCTCTCCCCTCTTCTTAGATATCTTATCTATCCCCAAGGCTTCAGTTACTGAATAATACCTAAATCTATCTCCCAAACAATGATCTCTCTTCCCAAGACAGACATTTCTAACAATTAGTGTCACTGGTACCTCAAAATAAATATTTGTAAAGCAGAACTTATTTTCTTGTCCCCCCCACCATGCCTTCCAAATGACTTTTCTATGTCTCTTAAAAATACACTATTCTCAGCTACTAAAGTCAAAAACCTCCATTTTCCTTTGCCAGCAATTCCTACTCATTTGCACCCCCACTTCTTCCTAATGCAGTCCTATCATTCTAGATCAAGTTCCAATTAACATTCACATCATGATCCTTTCTGATCACCACAACCAAGAATGATCCTTCCCTCCCCCTACATTCCTTAGGCACTTGGTTTGCATCATGCGCAGGATGCTTATCACTTCCCTGTCCTGAGCTATACAACTTTTGAAAGTAGGAGATTATGTATTATGTGTCTCTGCATGCCACACAGACAATCACCGTACTTCTCTCCTGGCAGGCACTTCGTGAACATGTAATGAATGACCACCAAAAATATTATCAGCACCTTCTTTGTGCCTGTGTAAACATCAGTAGGAAGAGTATCCTCCTCCTTAGGAAGTCACTACTGCCCTAACACCTTCCCTATATTATTCTCTATTTTAAATGGCCTCCATATCATCTCCTAGCTCACCTATTATCTCCTGACCACACTTTTTTCCTGAACCCCAGGGCCATATTTCTGTCTTCCTTCTAAATACTATCATTTAGAACTTGGAGGTACCCTAAACTTAACACATCCCACACTGATCTCAAAACCTTTCTATTAACTGTCTTTCTTCCTGTATTTCTTACTTAACATAAGTTTATATACATTATCCCACTTAATCCTTACAATGCTACATGGTGCTACCACTCCTCTTTCACAAACAGGATCTCAAAGGTTTGTGATCACACAACTAGTAAGTAAAAGATACACACCTACATATCCTGGCATATTTGACTACAAAGACCATGCTCTTGAACACTTTCCAACAAGTCACCTAAGGCAAAATTAGAAACCTTGTTGCTACCCTAGAAATTCTTTCTCCTCACTTCCTACATCCTAGTCCTATCTGTCCTACCACAGCAATATCCACCTAATTTTTATTTTGCTTCTAATCTCAACCACTTTTAAATTTGCTATAGGGTCCTTTCCAAACTTTTAGTTTCAGCATGTTGCTACACTACTTAAAATTTTACAGGTTTCCAACTGCCAACCAGATAAAGTCCAAACCAGTTGGACCTCTGCCTACCTTTCTAATCTCATTCCCCATACTCCATAGGTACACCAAGCCAGTCATACTATACAGGTTGTTTCTCTTAACATGGTGGCACATCCTTCCTAAGCTTACATGGTTCCCTCTCTCTAAGATGACTTCTAACCATCTTCCCAGATTTAGCTCAAGTATCATCTCCTTCAAGAAGCCTTTCTTCCCTGTGCCAACCTTTCCCCCCAACATTCCAACAGACTGCTGGGAGGGCATTCCTCCCTCTGTACTCACACAGGACCTCTTCCTTATTTTTAATCCAAAACTCATTACAAGGCCTTATAACTATTCTTTTATTTGCGTGCCCCTTCCTCCTGGCTCTGAGTTCTTAGTGGACAGGGATTTTATAATGTTATGCCTAGCACAGCCTTTGTCACATAGCAAGCATTCAACTGTTATGCATAGCAAATCACCTCTTTTGAAGGGAAGGGTTAAGGTCAGGCTTACAAATCACAGATGAAATGTTTGAGAATGTCAGGAGGGTCAGTCTCCCATATTTGCTGAGAGAAATGGACCACTCCTGAAAGAGTGCTGATGACCAGTATGGAAGTCAGTTAAGGACAGCAGCTGTACCTACAAAAGAAACAGGGATCAGCAAACTCATAGACTTTAAAGAGAACACCAAGAAATAACTTAATTATGATATATAATAAATGTAATCCAAACGTGTTCACAGAACCAACAGAAATGCCAGATATAAAGATATAAAGATATATATAGATAGCCAACATTCCCTTAAATTGATTTCTAAATGTTGTTGAAACATTTATTGTTGACAAATTTTTGTATGTTGCTAAGGTAAAGGAAATACAATTTCAAAAATGATTCCAAACAATCTAATCAAGATCCTTCCTCTCTATTCATAAATAAGATCAATTATTGGTATCCGCATTTCCTCAAGATGCATTAATATCGGTATCTGTCTTCAGAGTGTGTATAAACACCGAATGACAACAACAAAAGTCGTGGTTAACTGAAAGCAATTTAACTGTACTATTTGTATGTTATAAAATGCTACACTCACAGGACAAGTTGAGTTACGGTTGTCATACGTTAAATTTTCTGCTTGGAAAACAAAAACTCTTACACCTGGATGGATCTGTGAAATACGATGAAGCAAAGGCCTATACACGATTTGGTAAACGCCAAACCAAACCATTAAAGAGCCCAGTCGTGCTCAGAGAACACTCCCACGTGCGCGCGCCCACAGGCCCGGTGTCCTCGGCTTCCCACCCAGTCGTGAGGAGCCCACAGCGGCCCGGGGGCCCGCGCTCCGACCACGACGAGTTGAGGGGAGGTGTCTTTGAACCTTCGAGAATAAAACAACGCCAGTTAGCCATTACACACTACCTTCTCGTCCCACAAGGCGGAAAATTACCATCCACTCGAGGCAACCGGGCCGCGTTTCGTCCTGAGCACAGCCAAGCCCGCCCTCTGGAAACCTCAACTCCCCACAACAGAGCGCCGTGGGGCGGATCTCCGGAGGGCGGCCCTTAGTCCCGCCTTCCCCCGAGGAACGCGGGATTGGCGTTGCCTGCAGCCAATCCTCGGGCAGCACATTCGGCTCCTAAGGCTTCCGCAACCTGCGCTGCGCTCAGCTGGTGTTGATTCTGGCCTGTGAAGACACGCCGCCGCCGGCTAGCCCTGCTCTGTGCCGACTGCTAGGAGTGGGGTGGCGAGTGAGTGTACACGAACAGCGCAGCTGCCTTTGTCGGGGAGGGGGCTGCTGACGGGCCAGGGTCAGCCTAAGGGGGAAGAGTGGGCTCCAGCTGCGTCCGCGCGCCCTTTTTCGCTGGTCTGTGGTCATAGTGCCAAGTGGTTCTCTAGCCTTCTCCCCAAGTCACCGTCGTCGTACTCGGCCCTAACGGGATGTGTAGCTCCTAGAAAGGGAGGCTGCGGCGGTAAGAGCTGCGTCTTTTGCTGATCTTTGGCCCCAGCTGCCGGGGGAGACTGCGCGGGACTGTCCGGCAGGCGGGGTCTCCCCAAAAGGGACCACTGCCAGACGCAGCTCTCCAAGGCACTCGCGAGGGCAGAGCCTAGAGGGCAGGTCAGTTCGCTGGTTCTGAGGCGGCGCGGCAAACCTGCTGGAAAAGGTTTTCTGAATGAGGGGAGGGTCAGTACCATTTCAGCTTTGCCTTCCGGCTGAGATGTAAATTCTAGGCCTCCTCCGAGTGTTTTTCTCGTCCTGTAGAAAGTGAGAAAACCGTCTTGAGTGGTGGCAGGTTCTAAGTATAATTGAAAGGATTTAAAACTAATGTATGATAAACGATAGAGGTTTAGAGAAGAAAATATATTTACACATGTAAACTTTAAACTTTTGCTTTGTGTTAATGTAATTCAGTTTCATCCCTATAAGCCTTGCTGCCTGTCCTGTGTAGACTTTTGGAGGAGAGTGGGGTATTGTACTCAGGAAACTCTAGATGGATGGAGTTATGAGAAATGCCCCTCTCTGCCAACTCACTCTGCTGTACAAAGGGTTTATATATTTTTAAATCAGAGCTGTTCCAAGTTTAATATAGCCCTGTTTTCCTCCTCCGAACTCACTAGTCGGTTTCTACGACAAGAGTTTTAAGGGATTCTTAGACCCAAGTAAGCATCATCGTTAAAACAACTAAGAGATTAGCAGTTTTTCTTTTGCTGCTGCTCTTCAACATAAAAGGGGAAGGAAAAACGAGAAAAAAAAAGAAACCCTACAGTTTTAGGGAAGTTGACTACAGTTAAAATATTCAGAAGAAACACTGATTGTTTTAAATACTTAATTGTATCACCAAATTAAGAAACAGATATCCCTTGACCATCTAAATTTTCCCCACCACATTATGTTAACTGCGTGTTCCTCTGAGATTCGGTATTCAAAAAGGACTGATTTGAACTCTGACCACTCTTTATGGAACAAAGGTTACGTTAGACTTAAGAATAGCTATTCAGAACAGACTGGCTAGGTCACATTTGCATTTTTATATTAGTTAATTCTGTTGCTGGTAAATTTAGCTCCTGGCTTTTCATTTTGCTATTAAGATGTAAGAAAAAGTAGTTTTTCTCTTTGAGTTTTCTTGTACACTATTTCATTTAGTGAAACCAACATACGAGAAAACTTTTATTTTTTTCAAAGAGAACCGTAAAAATAAATCTTGCTTGTCTTCCCATTAAAATTAGATGTTAGGACTCTTAACTGCCCTCATCAGCATCTGCAAGTCGCCTACTTTGGAAGGCATGTGTGTTCTATTTCAGAACTGGGAAAAATATAATCCTTCTAAAACTATTTTTTTCATGTCAGAATTAGGGGTATTTAGATTACCAATTATATTAGTGTTAATTTATTTCATTGCTTCCTTACAGAGCAAACATGAATGTTGGAGTTGCTCACAGTGAGGTGAATCCAAATACCCGTGTAATGAACAGCCGTGGTATGTGGCTGACATATGCATTGGGAGTTGGCTTGCTTCATATTGTCTTACTCAGCATGCCCTTCTTCAGTGTTTCTGTTGCTTGGACCTTAACAAATATTATACATAATCTGGTAAGAGTTCCACTTTATACTGAACACATGAAAGCTTAAGGTCTTATGTTATGAAGAAGAAAAACACATGACTTGGTTTTTTTTAACAGCTTTATTGAGATATTATTCACATTCCATAAAATTCACCCATTTAAGTATACAGTCTTTAGTATATGTGGCTTAATTTTGAAGAATTCTCATCTAGGATAGTAATTTTTTTTTTCTATTACACTATATTTCAACATGGGGCCCTATTTCTAAGTAAAAAAACTTTTCCCCATTGTTTTTCTAGATCTGGTTATTTTAGCAAAAATTACAGGACACTGTAATTCAGGCTGCTATATGTTGAGAAACCAGAATGTTCCTGAAGATGTAATTAAGTTTTCTGGTAATTAGAGTCTAATGAAAAATTTTTAGTGCCAACCCTTATTAAGTATTTCTAGATTGTATACTTTCCTATTTCAGTAGAAATTTTGAGCATAATCAAACGTGATTCAGGATCTTATGGTTCCTCAGCCTCATGTTAAGTAGTATTCTCTGTGTTATATGGTAGCGCTACAAAGTATCAGATGTTGGACTTACTCTATCAATTATATTATGTAGCCCTGGAAACTGCCTGTTTTTTAAAACAATCCTTGATAGTGACTTTTCTTGCCTTTAACAGCCTATTAAAGTAGATTGGAAGGGGAGAGATCAGCTAATTGAGAATTTTAATTGAATCCAAATTTACTGTATATTTGCTTAAAAATATCCAAAGAATGAGGAACTGGAAGCATCAAAATAGGAAAATGTAGGAGAAATAGAATTTTTCAGATTAATATTATTGTATATCCTCTGGAGCATACTTGAAGTTGACCAGAGGAGTAGAAAATAAGTGAATGTCCATTTAGTCCTTATTGATAGTCTTTGGTAGGACAAAACTACTTGTTTTCAAATAGTAACTTTTCTGAAATATTTGACACTTATCATGTCCCTTTTATTGAAACTTTCTCCTTGATATATTTCCCCTTTGTTTTGTTTTGTTTTTGTTTTTCCTCTTTGGATTGTTCTTTCCCATACCTATATATATATCTGACCTTCTCTATTTCTTTTTACAGAGTCTTCCTTCTCTTCTCCTCTCTTAAATGTTGCTGTTCTCAAAATTCTTTTCATTTCTTCTCATGCTATATAGTCTACCTAGATTACTTCATCTATATTTTTAGTTGCTACCTGTGGAATCATGATATCTATATTTATATTACCAGAGCACCCTTGTACCTTAAACCTAAAAAGTAGAAATTGAACTCATCCTGTTCCTGATTTATCAGTTATCACCCCTAATATGTCCCCCTGACTTTGTTCTTAATCTCATCTAACAACACTAGTCTGCCTAATCAGCCAAGCCAGAGAGCTGAATGTAGAAGTAAAAGAACAAAATGATGCATCATCCAAACTGAGACTGTTTGAGAGTAAATGGAAACTCTATTAATAACTACATGAGGAGAATAATTGTAAATCAGAACTGTCCCATGCAAACTAGGAAATTTGGTCAACCTAGTCTTGGAGTAACTCCCACCTCTCCTTTATACTCCCGTATCTACTGTTCTCTTGTTTTACTGTCTCTCAACTTGATCCCCACTGGCATTGCAGTAATTCATACTATCAGTTTTTTCTCAGGTGGATTACTCCAATAAATCAGTCTCTTACTACCCTCCTCCTCTACCCTCCCCATTACAACTTGGCAGAGTGATATTTTAAAAATGCATTTCTGCTCAAGTCAGCTGTCTAAATCCTTCAATCAATCCCCACTGCCTTCATGGTAAAATCCCAATTTCTTATGTGGTATACTAGACCAGTTGATAATACTACAGAGGCAAAAAGGAACTCATCCTTATCTCAACCATCTCCAAACACACACTATGCTCTAATGATAATGAACATCATCTTGCTCTCTCTTTCTAGCTTTGGCTTAGGCTTCTTCCGCTATTTTAATACTTCCTCCTTCCTGCTCTGGTTGATTCCTATTTGTCCAGCAAAACTCTACTCTGGTATCACCTCCCCAGGAAGCTACTCAAAGCTACTCAACTCCCCTGCTGCATTCTTTTTAACATGTGTTTATCCTAGTGTTATAATTAGGAATTTATCTCTTTCATCTTTTAATTTCTATATATCTAAAAGCCTATTTAAATGTTCGCTGAATAGTCTTTATTGTCACTCAGTTTTCTGTTCTCTAATGGCACGTGAGTTAAATGTATTTTAGAAGCCATCTCCCCTACTTCGCCTCATGTTTTCAATTTTGTGGCCAAGATGGAAGTACAGTATATGGCCATGAACAAAGGCTAGGTAATTGACACTATGTGGGGAAGCAAACTTATGACTTATTAGTTCACCACACTAAAAACCTAACTAGCCATAGATGTAGCAATTACATGACTCCAAATTTAAGTTCCTTTTGAAGGTAGCCTAAATTAAACCAATTAAAAATGTGAAATACATACTGAATGCTTGTCAATATGTGAAAATAGACCCAATTGTTACACCTGGTTTGAAGAAATACTGTATTTGCCTTTCTGAACCATACAGTAGAAACCTACAATGATTTTTTTCATTGCTACAGTTCACTCTTAGAGATATAAATCTTTCACAAATTTTTATGCCAACTTTTAAATGAATGCGAATTCTCTTCATCTTGAGTCAATAAATATTTATTAAAGGCTTCTACTTTTTCTAATTATTTTGATGTGGGCATAAGTCATCACTAGAATTTCTATATAAAAACTGTCAAAAATAAACATTAGGGTAGGAGATACATGATCAGATAAGATTTTATTCTTATCACTAAAAAGGATATATTAAATAATCTATTTGAATAATATATGCAAACACTGGTAAGTGGCGTGTGGTATGAAGGAAATAGCAAGGATTTTTCTCCTCATGGACGGATTCTAACGTGGTCTAGAGTAGAGTTTCTTAACCTTTTTTGGATCACATACTTCTCTGAATTTGAAAGCATGAAATTTCTGTTTCATAGTCCCCTTTACAGTCCATGTAAAAATGGTTTCCTAGTGCTTACACTCCTTGGCTTAATGTTATTTTACAACATATTTAATGCTTGCTGTGTACCAGCTCTTGTTCCTGAAGTATTCCAGCTAATGGGAAAACAAACATTATGCAAACAACTCTAACACAATATATTGCACTATAATAAAAGTATTTTCAATAAAATTATATGCCAGCACATAAGCAGGAGATTATTACTAATGAAGGGAGTTTCACTAAGGAGTTGTCATTTGAACTGGACCTTCAAGAATGAAGTAATTGTCAAGATGGCATGAAGGCTTTTGCCTTAGCAACAAGCAACCTTTCCCTCCTCTGCATTTCCCGAGTGCTCTGATGGTACCTTTGATAGCAATTTCTGTGCTACATTCTAGTTGTTTGTGTATGTCTTTTTATTTCCTTACCCTCCTTTAGAAGACTGAACTTTTTTAAAGGCTGGAGCCAGTTCAGTTTCATATGTGCATGCATGTGCGGGGTATATATAAGCCACTTATTAAATTCAATTGAACATGACTATTCCTCCATAGCACAAGTGTTATGACAGCTAAACAACTTTTGAATTGCCTAATGAAATAACTAGGAGGTAGGCTAATTGAAAAAAAGGGTGTCAACCTAGTATACTATTATAAAATTCCTACTCTACTAATTTTTTCTATTTTTTCCATATGTTTATTACAAGTTCAGGTATGAAAAAATGACATCACATCATGGCAACTAGAGGGAAAAATTGTTTCATAATATTTAGGCTTTATTCTGTTAACAGTGCTTCAAACAGTGATCCTGAAATGAAACACGTCTTATCTATCTAAATGGGCATGATAACCTCAAGGAAACCAAATCTAGTGTACTTTTTTTTCTCTAATTAACCACAAAATTAGATGTGTAAACATATCATCTGACAGAAGGCTTTAGGTAATGTTTTTTATTCTAAAAACCTACTTCAAAAGAAACACTATAGAGACACAATGGTGATTTCAAAAGTGAATTGAGTTAAACATTGTACCTATTACCCCAACCTTCTTTGTTGCTTTAGAAGAGAATTATTGAAGCAGCGGCTGTCCTAATATTAAAATATTTTCAAAATAAGTTTTCCCTGATGCAGAGATTTTATTTATTTTGTTATTTTGTTATCAATTTGTATTTCTTACTATTTTACTATGACACTGAAGTAAACTTTACTACGCATTGGAATAAAGGCAATCTTATAAATGGAAAAATGTGAGAGAATCTAAATGTGATGATGTAAAGCTACCCTAGTGTTACTTTTTGTTTGTGGGTTGTTTTTTTTTTTTTTCCCCACTTAAAATGAAAAGATGTAAACAGGTTTTGGTGGACCTTTTATACCAAAAGTATACCAAATAGTATTTATATATCCCTGAAGGCTTCTATTTTTACCATAAAGAAATTGGCCACAGCCTTTCACTGTAATATGAAAGCTTAAAACTTGAGCTGTTAAGTTAAATCACAATCTATCACATGTAACCTAGAATTATCTTTTTTTTTCTAACTATAATTAAACTATTTGTTTAGCACTTGCTTTGACACTGATACATGGGTGAAAAAGATAATCAGATCCTGCCCCCAAGGAACTTAAAACTTATTAGGTATTAGAAACAAATAGACCACAATAATGCAGTCTAAAAAGTCCTGCCAGGAGAAGTTTGGAGAGGCCCCTAGCCGCAGATGTAGACTATCTAAATGCTTATAACAGACTAATTTTGCATTTGATGTTGATTATATATCCACTTGTTTTCCAGGGGATGTATGTCTTTTTCCATGCAGTGAAAGGAACACCTTTTGAAACCCCTGACCAAGGTAAAGCAAGGCTCCTAACTCATTGGGAACAACTGGACTATGGAGTACAGTTTACATCTTCACGGAAGTTTTTCACAATTTCACCAATAATTCTGTAAGTGGCATAAATTTTACCTATGAGGAGGACTCGATAGAGTAAGATATCCTTTTACCAATAGAATTAGTAACAGTAGAATTTTATATTGAAAAGCTAAGCCCTATCAAGTAGTTATATCAGATAGAGTATAAAATACAGGCAAAATTTTTAACAAGTTGGTAATAAACCAGTTTTCACTTCAGTCAATGCATATGGAGACAATAGTACATGCTCATCAGTATGCCTAGACATTCTGTGATTTACAAGTCAAATATATTCCAGTTCCCATCATGAAGTTGTTTATAAGAAAACTAAACACATAGTCTTATTCTGTATTGCATTATCAATAATCTTCCTAAACAATGATTTGGATGATTTCAGAGGAATTTGATTGACCAGCTGCCTCCAATTGGATGTTCAAACTCCTTGGCAAACACTGTGGTTCAGAGAAAAGAGATGTTAGGCTCTCAATGTGGGATAGACCAGGATTGAATCCTAAGATCCATTACTTAGCCAGCTTGGTTTGCTTATATTTAAAAATCAAGTTAATGATACCTAATTCAGTGCTGATGCTGTAAGAAGTAAATGAGACAGTATTTATCTATGAAGCATCCAACCCGGTACCTGGGATTTAATTTCTTCCTCTTACCTGATTTTCAGGGTGTTCCACAAAATGGCTTCTCCCTTATTTTCCCTTTACATGAATATTTTATCCCCGATCAATTCTCACTTGGTCAAGCTCTTCTGAGCAGCATTTCTTGAATACTTCATATGTGGTCCTGTTTCTTTGCCTTTCTTCAAATTATTTCTCCTATCTAAAATGCCTTCCCCTTAATTTATTTGTGCCCACTAATGGATCACTAGGTGGATCATGAAGATCCACCTTCATGACTGGTGATAGAATGAAGATAAATCTTCATTCAAGATTTAAGTTTTTCCTCCTCAGTGAGGTCTTTTCCTTAGCATCCAACTTTCAGTGATAATGCCCTGCTTTGAACTCTCATAGTGGTTATATAAACCTCATTTATACCACTGTATTATTCTCTTTTATTATAAACATTTTATTCCTTTAAAGAGCTTACAAATGCTTAGATTCCTTTGAATTCCACACTCAGTACAGTGGCTGACACATAATATATATCACATATATCTTAATCAAACACTGTATACCCCATAGCTTATATATAATAATGTATTCATGGTAGAGTAACTGTCTGAAGTAGCTTGAAAGACTTCTTAGAAGTGTTGGAATCCCTTAAGCTGGGACTTATGGAAGGGTAGATTTTAGACAGATATTTAAGTGAAATAAAGAAAGGCATTTTCAAATAGAAGGAATAAACTGATCTCAGAGTGGTAGGCATCTTTTTCCTTGTACATTATAGCACTTTGAGAGAATTTTTTAAAATGTTAATTGGCTTGGCCTTATGTAAAGTTAACCTCAAAAGAAAAACAATCAGGTTTAACAGAGATAACATGCTATAACAAGAATAATGGTTAATCAGACAGTCTTAAATTTCTATCTATATGACTTTTGGCCATTTTCTTGAAAGCCCCAGTTTTTTCATCTATAAAATGTTAAGGATTACATTGTAAGAATGTAAAATCTGGCATATACTGAATATTCGAATAGAGCTAGTACAAAAAAGATCAACTAACATTATCTATGTACAACCTCTATATTTCTAAAAATATATTTTTGACCCACAGGTATGATTTCAAACATTCTGTGATTAAATTCCTTACTTAATTGAAGAAACTGCATTAAAGCCATCCTTATAGCATTGATACTTTTCAGAGTGCTTTCACATTTTCTTATTTGATCATCATTTGTGAGGTAGGTGAGATGTGCAGTGTTATCCCAGATTTTTAGATAAAGAAACAGACTCAAATGCATTACCTTGCTCAAGATCTCGAAACTAGTTGGAGACAAGAGCCAGATGAAACCTTAAACTTCTGGCTTCTAATACAGGTTTGTTTCCAGTATATCTCTTGGCTACCAAACTGATTCCCACTTGGGTTTTGCATCCCTTGAGGGGCTTTCTAGGTTTTTTTTTAAATAGTCAAATAATTTTCATATAATCTACACACACAGTGTTCATTAAAAGACAAAAAGGGACATATGCTGAAGTATGACAAGGTGAATCCATTCCAAGAATTATTATTTCCAACCCATCAGATTATAGATTAAACTAGTAATGATAGGATATCAAATGAGCTTACTAACTGCAAATTGTATCCTTTTTTTTTCAGTGAAGGAAATATAAAAATAGTCTTCAAGGATATGAAAGCAGGAAGAAAGGATTTAAAGTGACGATTAAGGAATATGGTTTATTCTCTAAGAGTTTTCTGTCTCTGTAGTTAGTGAAATGGTTGTAAGATTGTAGTATTTCTCAACCTAGATGATTCTGAAAATGTATACAGGTCTCTGGCTGTTAGGTTTTTAGTCATACTTGGAAAGAGCTGTTCTTTTCTAACCAAGATATTCATTTCTCCTTATGAGAAACTAATGAAGGTAGTTAGAAGAAAGGCTATTAGAATACTCGCCTATTTACTTTAAAGGTAAATTACCCATAGGGAAACTAACTTCTTAGTTGTGATCAAGTAAGATATGTTTTATTCTTCACATCTTATCTATTATTAGTATATTCTTTTAGTAGCCAGATGATGTATCTGTAGTCTGATGTACACTTGGATAAAACTAGACCAGACATCCTGATTTGGTGATTTATGGTCTTAAAGGTGGCTTAGGCTTGTTAAAACAAATTCTCAGATGTTGGATATCTTTGAAAACATACATCTGTTCAGTTACAGAAAAATAGCTTGAATTATACAACAGTGTCTTTCAAGTTTCCATTTAAACTGGTTACTGACCTATTCAGCTATAGTATGGAAATGAGGACATCAAAAGGGCAACCAAGTATTTGTTTTCTCTCAAAGATACTGAATTGTACTAATGCATTAAAACCCCATTTTTCAAAGCTTAAGAGCAGTTGATTCTTAACTTTTTGGTGAGTCCAAAAAGCCTCTGAGAATATCATCGGTGCTTCTCTTTAGAAATATACACATAAATACAAAACTGCACCTGAAATTTCAGGAGGTATATGAACCCTAGTTTTAAAGTCTTCTGCTTTAAAGAATGCTAAATAGCAATGTGTTCTATTAAATGTGTGTAACATAATTGCAGAAATGCAAAATGTGCACATATAACTCCATGCAACAAATTTTTAAATGCCAAATCAAATTAATTTTGGCCCCCAAACTGAAACATCTCCTCGTTTTAGTGCTCAAAAAAGGTTCTTCTTTTGAGTATTTATGTTTCAGTGGCCTTTTTGCTACCTTTTATTATTTAATACCAAGTAATTTCATTTTTAGATGTTATATGTATTCTTAACTTTTTATTTCTACAGATATTTTCTGGCAAGTTTCTATACGAAGTATGATCCAACTCACTTCATCCTAAACACAGCTTCTCTGCTGAGTGTACTAATTCCCAAAATGCCACAACTACATGGTGTTCGGATCTTTGGAATTAATAAGTATTGAAATGTGTTGAAACTGAACAAAACTTTTATAGCTACTGAGTTTCCTGTAAGGAGGGAGTAGTTAGCGTACTGCACTATTATTGCGATAATATGAAATGAGAGGAATTTGCATTGGAGGGCCAATTGCTAGTTCTTCATAGGTTGTTTTGAAGTGCAGATTTTTACTAGAAGATGCCTCTAAGTGTTTAATCCATCTGGTGTATTTCTGAGAGAGGCTTTACAGGCAGGCTGGGCAGGCCCAGCTCAAAGGTTAAATGGCTCTAGAGCAAGGGTATAGTAAATTAATCCAAGGAAGTAAGTTTCTAAGAAACTAGGACTAGCTTAGTTTATAATGGATGGGCATTATGTTAGGAGAAGAAAATTTTCAATCATTCAGTCGTAGTCAGGTTTACACCGACTTACATGTAAACCAGGATCATCTATTTAAAAGTTTACTATAGATGGTTTTTATTACCTTACGTATTTCTACCCTCTTGTTTTTTACAAGTCAATTCCTTATTTTGTAAGTGTGGTTTTTTTTTTTTGGTTTTGCTGGTTCAACATTATGTGTTGACAGATGAGGTCATTTTTATATTTATTAAGTTACTGAGTTCATGAAGATCCACCTTCATGACTGGTGATAGAGATAAGCAGCGTCTGAGTCAGTCTTTTAATTTTGAAACAACCTAGGTTTTGCTGCTTTTCCAGATAAAAGGCTGCTAAACCAATTAAAATAATTTATTTTAGGCAGTTAAAGTACATGATAATTTAAAGTTCTCTGCTTATTTGGTTGAGCAATGTAATTGTTAAAGAATGGCAATTCTTTAGAAAAGGAAATACAACATAGACAGCTATATAGTCAACCTGTGTTCTGGCAAAACATTCTTAGCAGTAGTACCAGGCTTGCAGTAAAATATAACATCGTTTTTTCTTAGTCCTCCTGCTCTCTATTCCAGTCTTTTGGCCCCCATTAATATTTTTGCCTTTCAATAACTTACATGGATTTTGGTGCAGATAGCTCAAAATGGTAACTTTTTCCAAAGGAGCAACCATATTGAAATTCTTGTGACTTGGAGAAATTTCTTATAGTTGCTGACTTTATTTGCAAGAAATAACCATATTCTACTTTGAGAAGTGAGTGTGCCAAATAACAAAATTCTGGTATGGGATGAAACTGAAAATCTCACTAACATCTGTAAATAAAATTGACTGAAGAGTTACAGACCAACCTAGAAATCAATTTGTTTCAATAAATTGACTTTTCGGGGTAATGATCGTTGTTTTGTATTTCAAAAGTATTGAGTTTAGAAATCAGATGTATGATAAATGCCTTTGTATGTTTGTCTTTTCTCATGTATTAATAACTGATCATCTATGCTTTAATAAAAATTTTCCTTGGTATAAGATTTCAGAAACTCTCCAAGTTCAGACATCAAAATTACACTTATATTAAGTTAGCCAAAAACATTCCTTTGTCTTTCTTCATTTTAAAGCTTAATTATCTGAAAAGGCTTACATTTTTTGTACATATTTCAGAGACAGAAAACTGCTCTGATATATGCTTTCTTCTCCTATTTTCCCTACTTTTTGCCCTCCAATGTTTAGATATTTGAGTGCCCACTCTGTGCTAGGTATTGTTTAGGTGTTGCAAATGAATATGGTATATACATAAGACAGACTAACCCCCCACCTCCGTATTTGCTTATGTTCTAGTTTAAAGACAGATAATAAACGATTAAAAAAAAGTACAATTATTTTATGTAGTGGTAAGTGCTTTGGGGAAAAAGCTGAATAGTAGGGGAGCTATTTAGAAAGGTCATCCCTGAAGATCCTATCTGAGAACATAACATGAGAACACAGACCTGACAAAAGGGAGCAAGCAATTCAAAGATCTGGGGAAATAGCATTACCAGTAAAGGAAATGACAAATATTAAGGTTCTGAGGCAGGAATGAGTGTGATGTGTTTAAAGAAGAACAGGACAGTCAGTGGGGCTAGAAAGGATAATCAAAGAAGAGAAGAATGGTAGCAAATACGAGGTCAGAGGAATAGGTGGGGCCCAGATCATTTAGGGTTTTACAGACCGAAGTAAAGAGTGGATTTTATTCTAAGCATGACAGCCATTGGAGAGTTTTACAAAGGAGAATAATGGGATCTGATCTTTGTTTTAAGATCACTGGCTACTTTTGAGAGTAAACTGTAAGGGAATAGGAAACAGGAAGAAGTTAAGAAGCTACTGCAGGCAAGAAACAATGGTAGCTTGGACTAGAGAAATAGCAGACGAAGTAAGTAGCAGTCAGATTTGAGATATCCTTTGCATGTACAACCCATAAGATGCTGATGTATTGATTGTGGTTTGGGGGTGAGAAAATTAAAATAACTCCTAGTTTTTGGCCTTAGCACCTAGGTGAATGGTTATGTTAAATATAGAAATTATTGCAAATTTCACAAATTTGTAAAGTTTAATATAAAAATATAAAAAAACTTTTTTTTTTAAACAAAATCTATAATGGCTATTGGAAGAAAATCAATTGCCATACTATAATTGCTCCCAATTTCAAGTTAGAAGACATACTGGCAATTTCTAAGCAGGCATAAACTCAAAAATACCTAAGTCTTATGTACCTGTCACAGATGAAAAGTGTTCCCTTTGTTTTTCCCTAACCCACTGGCTTCAGTGTTTCCTTGATTCTGCATTTGGTCTTTACTATTCTTTCAAAACCTTGTCCACTGGTAACAGTCAAAACCGGAGTCAGTGGTATTAGTTACCACTTTGCCTTAAAAAACACTTTAAAGTGTCATCCATGAAATTCTGGAATATGGGTACATATTCTGATAATTTACATTTGAAACTAAATGATGAAAATTTTAAAACCAGTTGTTAGTTTGAAAGATATCCAATTCAG
The DNA here is from genome assembly GCF_015220235.1 of Choloepus didactylus. NCBI lineage: Eukaryota > Metazoa > Chordata > Mammalia > Pilosa > Megalonychidae > Choloepus > Choloepus didactylus. The sequence goes on along the minus strand of NC_051315.1, from coordinate 80,537,982 downwards.
AACAATCTATAAATTGAACATTTTCTCTGTATAATTAACATTAACAGTTTAAGATGAACTATTTTGATCTACACTTGATGTATTTCAGCGTCTCCATCCTGAGTTATAAGGTTAAATATTGCTAATTTAAAGGTAATGATAGTAATGTAAGTGTTACTGTTAACAAGGTGAATCAATCTGCCAAATAAAACATTTATTCCTTTAGTAGATTAAGTGTTGCATTTTTTCAGAAAATTTTATATTTCTTTGTCTTCAAACCCTTTAGATAAAGCATCAGCATTTGTGGAAAGCAGACCTAAATTTAAAATTCCAACTCCACTACCTATTGGTTGTGTAACCTTGGGCAAACTAATTGCTCTAAGCTTTGGTTTTCTTATCTATAAAATAAGAGCAGTAAAACTACTTGCCTTTTACGGTTGCTGTGACACTTAAAATAGTTCATATTAATAAATGTTTGTAATTCTGGTTATCATTTGTTTATAATAATTTAGTCCCTGCTGTTTGTAAAATTACAAATACAGCAGCCACTGTAAGAGTTGAAGATAATAAATATATAATAAATGTATAATGACAAAATAAATTTTCCCTCCTAATTTTCTTCCCATTTTGAAAACCTAACTTTTTTCACTAACAGGCAAGTCAAAATAGAATATTTTGTTTTATCCTGGGTATTCAAATGGCTGAATTAATGAAACAACTCACTGCTTGAGGCAAAAGGATGCCTTTTTTTAACCCACATTTTTTTTCTTTTTTACTCTCAGAGTAATACAAGACTGTTGACCAACTACCATACCTTTATCCTTATAGAAAACCCAAATAAAGCTGAGACTATAACAGTGACATTCTTCTGGGTAAAGATTAAACCAGACCAGATACTTGCAAGGAAAACAATGCAACTGCCTTTTCTTCATTTACAAGATAGTTACCTCAAATTTCAAATATGTATAGCTTTAAAGTTGTCTTTTATTTTATGCTTCAAGAAACTGAAGAAATAAATATATAGGAGAATAAGAGTTTGATAATTCATTAGGAATTGCTCATAGGTCAAATCCTATTCATTAATAAGCAGCCATGATCTTTAAGATATTTCAAAAATAAATCAGTTTGTCCAGGAGCAAACATTTTTATAATTCCTACTTATATGGATTTTAGAGTAAAAATACCTAGAATAAAATTGAGCATAGTAAACAAATAGAAGAACTTACATAATCAAAACTATATCGATCACCAAGTACCTGACCCAAATAACAGCAGTTTTTGGCATGGGTAGTGGTATTCATACACAGAAAATTTCTATTAACATAAAAGATGATTCTTCTACTGCCCTAAAATACCCCCTACTAGCTTGTCACTGATTCATAAAACATTAGAAATGGGTTTTTAAACTTTTATTTTAAAATAACTTCATATTTGCATAAGAGTTGCAAAGACAGTATAGCATTCCCATATACCCTTCATCCAGCTTCCTCTAATGTCAGCATCTTACATAACCGTGGTATATTTATCAAGACTAAGCAATTAACATTGGCACAATACTATTAAATAAATCGGGGGTCAGCAGATATTCTGTAAAGTGCCAGATAGTAAATATTTAAGGCTTTGTGAACCCTTGGTCTCTGTCGCACTACTCAACTTTGTCAGTATAGCATGAAAGCAGCCAAAGCAACGCAAAAATGAATGGGTATGCCTGTGTTCAAATGAAACTTTGTTTACAAAAACAGGCAATGGTCTAGATTGTCCCATGAACCACAGTTCGCCAGCTGACTTTATTTGAATTTCCAAGTTTTTACACCTATGTTTCCTTTCTGTTCCAGGAACCAGTACAGGATATCACATTACATGTAGTCATCATGTCCCCTTAGTCTTCTCCAATCTAACAGTTTCTCCATCTTCCCTTGTCTCTCATGACCTTCATACTTTTACTTTTGAAGAGTAGTGGTCAGATATTTTGTAGAATGTCCCTCAATTTTTCTGATGTTTTCTTATAGACTGAGATTGAGGATTTGGGGGGAAAATGCCAGAGGTGATGTGCCTTTTGCATTGTATCAAGAGGTACATGATGTCAACATGACTTATTACTGGTGTTACCCTTGATCATATATTAAGATAATGTCTCTGATATAAAGATAATATTTTTTCCCTTCCACATTCTGTTCATTAGAAGCAAGTCACTAAATCAATCCCACACTCAAAGGGAGACAGGCATTCTATGGATATAAGTTAGAATACCATAGTAATTAATAAATATTTTAAGGGAGATACTCTGAGGCTTTGCAAGTAACCAGTTTCTCCCTTAAAATTTTGCCACTAATTTTAATGTTCATCAGTGGATCTTTCCTGCAGCAATTATTACTATGGCATTCTAATGCTAATTTTCTGTTTTCCTCATTCCTTCTACATTTGCTAGTTGGGTCTTCTCTAAGGAAGATTTTTCTCTTCTCTCCATTTATTTATTCATTCAACCATTTATGTTATTATGGACTCATAGATATTGTATTCTTTGGGTTATAATCCAATACCATCATGATATAATTTGTTGTCCAAATTGTCCCCTAGCTTTGGCCATTGGGAGCTCTTTCCAGTTGGCTCTTCTATCCTTTTGATGTGCCCCCATCTTTTTCTTTCTTTCTTTTTTTTTTTTTTTTTTTCAGCATAGAAATGCATTTTTTAAACTTTATGATATTATTGCCTACTAAACTATGAAGATTCCTAAGGGGTATAACAAATTAATACCTGTGTGTTTTAGCTTTATAGAGCTATATGATGTTAAGAGTTGGAAAAAACCTTAGAGACCATGTAATTCAACCCCTTTACTTCACCCTAACCTTCCTTGTCCACCACCCCTCCAATCAGCTCTAACACTATCAAAGAGAACTTAACAACTCAAAAGGCAAGCATTCTATTTTTGTAATGGAAACTATAACTTGTTTCACAATGACCCAAAATTGGATTCTTACTCCACACGATAACCCTTCAAGTATTTACATGTAACTTTATCAACAGTGCTAATTAAACATTACTAGAGTCTTCACCAATCTCCATATGACATGGTTTCAAGTTTCTCCCACTATCATGGTAATTCTGCTCTAAGTTCCATTTTGTGTTTCTATTATTATGTAATACTAGTAATACTACAGCTAAATACAAGATAAGATGTAGTGTGATTAGAGCAGTACCACTTCCCTTGTTCTGGATGCTTTTTTTCCTTTTAAATGCAGCCTAGTATCACTTTAGCTATTTTGACAGCCATGTATCACTGATTCAGTTTACATACACCAACACCTGAAGTCTTAAACATATAGTGCCAATAAATGACAGCTTCCCTTTCAAAACTTACTAAATGGATTTATTAAAATCTAAGACTTCTTATTTTTCCCTATAAAACCCTATCTTCTTAGATTTTAGCCTACTGATTCAGCTTATCTAGCACAAGCTGAATCCTGATTATCATACTATGTATTTCTCCTAGCTTCATGTCCCCAGTAAATGTGACCCTAAAATACACTCATGCTAGTCATGAAGATGACAAATGCAGTAGCCCAGTATAGACCAATGTAGTTTAGTAGTCTATTTAACAGGACAGATAAGAGTAATTCCCAAAGCAATAACATGGATAATATGTGCTGATATGAAAAATGTGTTCAGTACTGGGAAGACAGGTCTAGGTAAAAGAACCCGAAAGGAAATTTGGAGTAGCACTGGGCAGGGTAGGTAGGCAGGTAAGATAACAGCGGAGATAAACTTCCATTTTACCCACTGTCAAAAAGAACAGTAGTGCGATGTCTCAGGTTTCTGTTTTTATTTTTATCCCTAATTTCTATTAGTATTTCCATAATGCTGTATTGTAATTGCCTGTTTGTCTTCAGCCACTAGACTCAGATCTTTAAGGACAGGGAATAGATCTTATCTCTTTATTCCTAACAGTAATAAAGTACCTAGCACAAAGGAAAGAAAGCAATAAATATGTAATAAATGCAAAAGAATCCAATTTAGAAGGTAATAATAATATGTAGGTAATGAGTACTGGTACTGCAAAATAAGATTATACTACATATAATTTTCCTCTAAAGTTTACAAATGGAAAATTAGGCAATGTCAGAGACAAAATATGCAACTTAGATTCAGTTAGTACTCTCAAGTTGAAGTTACAATGGTTAGGTCATATTCTGTAGAGAATGCCCACAAATGGCATTCTAATCATATGATCTATATGCAAGCCCAGACAGGCCCTAATAACTCTCTAACCCTCTCCTCAGGTATAAGAAAGAACACGGAATCCATAAATACACACATACACACACACACTCTTCCACTTGCCAAATATGTGGGATGGCTGTAAGTACCATTTCTTCCTACTACTTGCACATACTCAAAGAAAGAATAAAATTACTTCCCAATGTGCCCTCAAGTTCTGCTATTTCATGTAATGCAGCATTCAGACTTTACACTGACCAAGAGTACCAAGATGAGGAATCTAACAATGATAGTAGCTCACACAACAGGGATAAATCTTGACAGCCCAGGAGAGCACTGGGACACACCTACTGAACATAATTTGAGTTCCAAGAAAAAATAATACTAGATCTGAAAGGTTTTATGTTCAGACTGAATTCCAGTGTATAATATAAAATGACCTCTCACCTAGTGTATACAGTCAGGATGACTAATTTTTCTTAATCTTTAGGTCTTAATTTTTCTTTTTTCCTCTTTTTGGTAAACACATTCTGAGGAAAATGAGCTTTTATCTTCTAGCAATTAAGAAAACAGACTCCAGAACCTGATGGCCTGGCTTCTAATCCTACCTCTGCACTTACTGGTTGTGTGACCTGGGCCTGCAAATCACCCCAAGTCTGTGGCTCAGATGCATCATCTGTTAAGTAAGACAGTACCTATTTAAAAAATGTTCTAAGCATTAAATAAATTAATCTAAAACAGTGCCTGACTGTGGTGATTTGGAGTAATGTAACCCAGAAAAACATGTTCCTAACCTTAATTCCTGTGGGAGATTACCTCAGTTAAGATGTGGCCCAACTGAATCAGGATGGGCCTTAATCCTATTGCTTGAGACCTTATAGATAAGGTCCCAGAGAAAGAAGCCATAGGGAGCAGCCAGAAGCTGGGAGTCAAGAGACCCAGAAGAGAAAAAAGACACCACCATTTGCACTGCCATGTGACAGAAAAGCCAAGGAACACCAAAGATTGCCAATCAGCCTGAAGATACCGACCCTGGGAGGAAGCAACCCTTCTGGCCTCTGAAACTGTGAGCCAATGAATTCCTGTTAAGTCAACTCATTTTATCATATTTATTTTCATAGATAGGAAGCTAAGACACTGGCACATAGCAAGTCCCATTTTATTGTTACTGACATTATTGTTACGCAGTGTGCTCATTTGAAGCTGTTTTGTATCCCAGAAAATGCCATGTTCTTTTAATCCATTCCTGTGGGTGCAGACCTATTGTGGGTGGGACCTTTTGATTAGGTAATTTCAGTTGAGATGTGATCCACCCAATTCAAGGTGGGTCTTAATCCTTTACTGGAGTCCTTTCATGAGGATAAAACACAGAAAAAGCCCAGAGAGCTTAGAGAGAGAAGCCCCGGAGAAGCAAGCAAGGACCCATAGAAACTAAAAGAGCCACTGAAGCCAGAACTCGAAAGCAACAAATCCAGAAGCAAAGAACCAGCAGATTCTGGCCATGTGCCTTACTACCTGACAGAAACTCCAGATGCCAGTGGCCTTTCTTCAGCGAAGGTTTTGTCCTGTTGATGCCTTAATTAGGACGTTTTCATGGTCTTACAACAATAAATTTGTAACTAATAAATCTCCATTATAAGAGCCAACCCATTTCTGGTACATTGCGTTTTAGCAGCTTTAGCACAATTTTTGAAAAACAAGTCCCAACCAAAAAAAAAAAAACCTCTCAACAACGTTCTGGTAATTATGAATGAACATACCTGTATCTACCATTGGACCATAACTCTGAGTTCTGGACATGTGCTCTACTTACTCTTAAACACAGTGCAAGGGACAGTCCTGTCAGCCCTGTCCGACCTTGCATTATATGATCCTTGCTTACTGAAATCTTACAGCCAACCGGGGAAACGAAAAAATAGTAACAAATCCATCCAAACAAATGGTAGCAAGTTCACATACCAATAAAAGTTAAAAAAAAAAGGAGTGCAAAAATATGAGTACATACCACGCTGAAGGTTGCGACAGCAGTTAGTAAGCAAGGGTCACACAACACCTTAAAAAAACAGGATTTTTTTTTAGATAAATGAATATTTACCACAAGCCACCACCACCACCATCACCCCCAATTTTTTTGTTGTTTTTCCATTACATAAACGAGCCAGCCTCAGACATTTTACTCCCAAAGAAGCAGAAGTAAGTAACGGTTTGGACCGTCCACAGGAACCACTACCGTTCTGTCTGAACCTGGCAGATGTCCTAGGGTGCGTTCCTAAGTTTCCATCCTATTAATCCGAAAATGTTAGGTGTCTCAGGCCGCAACCTTTAGATTTGATGATAGTCCCCCTGAAATGAGATGACGAGAAATCTCCATCTTTTTTCTCACGGTGGCCCTCAAAGTTCAGTCAAAAGGAAAAAAAAAAGTGCTGTATAATCAAGCAAACCTATGTTCGGCCTCCTTTGGACTACTGACTAGCTGTGTAACCTTGTAGAAGTCTCGTTACTTACAAATCTGGGAGAAACGCATCAGCACATGCACATCAACTGGCACAAAGAATGCACTCGTCTTTTTCTGCGAGTTCGAGCGTCGCGCTCTGAAGGAACAGCAGGCGGATATGAAGGCGCATCGCTCGCACCGCGTTGATTACATCACTTCCGGGGCGCCAGGTTCGCGCCTTTTTGTGCGCGAGAAAGGGCAGCTGGTCTTTCCTAGGGAGAGGTGACGAAAACTAGCTACAGTCGTTCACGAGAAAGGTGGGTGAAACTATTGACCTTTCTCCGCACTGATGCTTTCGTGCGGCTGGAAAAGCGGCTCTAGACCGAGCCTCTCGCCTTAGAGCGGGCAGAGACCAGCGCTAGCCAAGTTCTCTTCACTCTCGAGGCTTCTTGGCCCTAAGGAGAATTTTCGCACAAGTTGTTTAGCTGGTCTAGGGTACTCCCTTACCCAGATTTGGTGATCGCAAATCTGTTTCCTATGAGGAATTCGCGGTTGTCCTCTGCGAATAGGTCGCTCATCTCTAATTCCTCGATGCCCTTTACCCCAGCTGAACAATAAAAGGTCCAATATTATTTGCTCTTGTTTGAAAACAGTTTTGTCCATTACTATGGAATGGAAAGGACCTATTTTTAAACATCCGGAAAAGTTACAGGACGTTTATTGGGGGGGTTGGAATTAGGTACTTAGCAGTGTGCAAATACCAGAGTGCTTTAGTGATGGGTTATTTGGAAAAAGGGATCTGGAAAGATACTTGTTATAAACCTGTAACAAAAATGCAGATTTAATTCGAAAGATAAGGGATAAAGTAGGTATGAGATTGCAGTCGTTTTAGTAGAAATGTTTCTACCAAAGTACCCTGTTGTTTATAAACTACGCAACTAAATCTTGATTTGTATGCTTTATGTGAACACCCTTGTTTTTTAACTAAATGATGAAATTTTGTTTCCAGGAAAAGAAATGGCTTTATTTCTCTCTTCTCTTTTGCTTTTATTGTTTGATTTTTTTTAAAAGCAAATTTTACCTTAATTTTACCTATCATAAATTAAATAGCACCTTTCAGAGGACTATACCATGCACCTATCGTACTGTAATTTAACTCTCTTATAAAGAATAATTAAGTTTGATTACAGAATGAAAGTAATAGAACTTAGTAACAAAACACCAAAAAACTCTTGTGTTGACTTCCCTGTTTTCATTTCCCTCTTAAGAGCACTGTATTCATTCATACCATTATTTGTGTTCACTGGCATGCTACAGCTTTTTAAAAGTTTTGCTAACTTTCACAAACTTTCCTATAATTTTATAAAACAATAGATTGAAAAATAAACCAAGCTTTCAAAATTTTGCTGAACTGAATGGGTGGCTAGTTATAAACAGAGTAGTTGTTGAAAGCTTTTGTCAGTTCCAAATAATAATGTTTGTTTCTATAATTCTTTTCCAGGAATTTTCTATAGATTAAATATGCAAATATTGAATAAGACAGCAGGAGTATTTTCCAAGCCATCAAAAAAGAAAATTTATGAATTTTTAAGAAGTTTTCCTTTTCATCCTGGAAAACTATTTCTTCATAAATTAGTTTTGGGAATTGAAACCAGCTGTGATGATACAGCAGCTGCTGTGGTGGATGAAACTGGAAATGTGTTGGGAGAAGCAATACATTCTCAAACTGAAGTTCATTTAAAGTAAGTAGACATTATCTTGGTAGTTTCCACTGTTTGGGGAATAAAAATAAAATGAAATAGAAAATTCTTTTGTATTTACTGATATAAAAGTTAAATTTTAGAAGCATGTTTCTTATTTTTTTGTGCAAAAGTTTCTAATAACTGCTGTCAGACAATCAGACAACCTCAAGTCCCTCAACTTGGCTTTTAAAGCTCTCTACAATAGTTAGCAACCTTAGCTAATCCTACTGCCAAAAAGAGATTAAACTCCTCCCCAACTCTGGTATTTATTGGTGCTTTCTCTTCAATAAGGCCTTTTCCTCTTTTCTTCACCTGTACATTTTTTGGTGTCAACTGAAGTCCTAGGTAAGCATGACCCAATTTCTAGCCTATGTTAATCACTTATTTAAAAAATAACAACTTCACATTTATACACGTAACTTGTTTTGGTCCTTAAATAAATAGTAATAATACATTGTTGTATAAACGCATAGAATGGTGCAAGATTTATAAACTCAGATGTTTGCAGAGGTCAAGAGGTCCTCTAGGCAGATTACATAAATAACTGGGCTGGATATAAATAGAAAATATCTGGAGGTGAGTGTTAGTCAGTTTCAGCTGATTGTTACCATGCAGGAATGTAGGCCCTATGTTATTAATCAGAATTTTCAAGAGAAAATTAAAATCCAGATTGTTAATGTATCTCCAGACTTTTTAAATTAATAGCTAATTCAAAATATATTAAAATACTCTACAGATCAAATATGCCTATGAGCCATCAATTTACAACATCTGAATAGTGAAAAAGCTGGTATTTTTGAATCACATACCTGGATTTGAATCCTGAATCAGGCACATAATATTGGCTCTGTGATTTGAGGCAAGTTTCTTATCCTCTTTGATTCTGTTTTCACATCAGTAAAGTGGGAAAGATAACACCTGCCTTCAAGGATTGTATGTGGGGAATTGGGAGCAGTATTAGAAATTATATGAAGAGGCAGAGTAGGACTCAAATGATAACATACTGTGAAAGGTACTGTAGTAGATCTTAATACAATACAATGAATTACTAGGAAGTCCTTGTTTTTAAAGAAGCTTAACTTGATCGCTGAGACCTGATGTACATATAGATGTAAAAGGAAAGCTAACAGTGCAAGGCAGCATAAAGTGAATATCAAACAAGTGTTACAAACAATAAATATTATTACCATGCTTCAGCTCCATGGTCTTGTCAGCTTTTCCTGTAAATGAACATGTAAGTGTTAACTGCGCAGAAAGGCCTACCCTGAGCACTATCTAAATTAGGTATTCCTACCCTGTTTTTCCTTTATTATAATATCTGCTTGTTTTCATCATATTCCTTTTCATAATTTGTAATTATATATTTGTTACTTATGTGTAACCTTTCCCCAATAGACTCTAAGCTACACTGTGGCAGGGACTGTCTGTTTATTCACTATACTATACCCAGTATCCAGCACAGTGTCTGACACATCACAGGTACTTGATGTCTTTGAAAGATGGTTAGGCCTTTAACGAATGGAGAGGGGAAGAATATTGTAGCCTGAGTGACAACATCATCAGCAAAGTCAACGAGATAAGAAAGTATTGGACAAACATTCAGTTTAGTTAGTGCATAGGTCCCTTGAGGGGAATACTGGGCAAATAGGCTCCAATGGTACCATCCACACAGCACAGCTCAGCATTATTGAACACTTTGAGGCACTGTGGGTGCAATGATGAGTAAGATCCTTGCCTCTGAGCAGTTCACTGTATAAAGTGGTCAGGAGTGTAGGTTTATATGCTGGTTCAGCCACTTATTAACTTAGAGAACTTGTACAATTTTCTTTGCCTTGTCTTTGAAACAGGGATAATAACGGCAACTAGCTCTTAGTATTGTTATGAAATTAAATGTGAATCTTTTTAAAGCATTAACTCACTGCTTGACAATTAGCAAGGACTTAATAATAAAAGCTAGTTATTACATAACAATAGTACTTTAATAATACTATAAATAACTGAAGAAGACAAAAGGTAAACAGATAATTGTAAAACAGCGTGGAAAGTGCAATAGAGTATTACTATGGGAGGGAGTCCCTTCCTCCAAGCCAGAAACCTGAAGGTCATTCTTGACTTCTCCCTCACCACTCCAAGTCCAAATCAATCAGCCAGTCACAGTAAATCTGTCTCCCAAAATTTTTTGGAAACTTGCCTCTCCCTGTCCACCAACTTAGTTCAAGCCCTATTGTGTCCTGCCTGGACTTTTGCTACAGTCTTAAAATTAAATGACTTCCCTGCTTCTTTATTACCTTTGCTTCCTAATCATCCACTCTTCATCCTGTATAAAAATGATAGTAAGATGAGAATATATGCTTGCCTTTAATTTTTTGAGAATAAAGCCATGGTCTTATTCATCTCTTGTCCCTAGTGCTTAGCATAATTCCTGGAAGATAAAAGTTAAAAAAGAGGCACAGAAAGGAAGGGAGGTAGGCAAAAAGGGAGAAGAAAGAAATAATTGAAAGGGAGAGAATTTAGTCTTGAAGTCTTCCAAAATTCCAAGGAAGTAAATGATTTTGTGCTGGATAGTTAACGAGGTCAACCTAATGCTCTAGAGTATTCTTTAGCACCTCAGTATTGGATGGACTCCAAGAATCAGAGAATGTAGCTGGGGAACGGCAATTAGAAGGCTGTTTCATAGATTGAGATAATGAGGACTTTTTGAACTTGGTAGTGGCAGTGGGAATGGTGATAAACTTAATTAAATGTGGAAAGTGAGGGAAAGAAAAAGGAGGCAAAGATGAACTTTGAAACTCAGTTGATTAGGAGGTTGTTGATGCCGTTAACAGAGATAAGGAATAGAAAAGAAAAAGTAGCTTTGAATAATAAAGGAAAATGGTATCGCAATATGGATGCATTGAAATAAGATGGTTTCTCTTATATCCCCCTCATTGCCTGACAGAGTACCTATTTTAATTATTAAATAAATATTCATTCAATGCTCCTACAGGAGATGAGCATTTCTGTGTATAGAACTAGCAGATCTAATGCCAGTTCCCACTGTTACCCAGTTGTTAGATGTAATCACCTTATACAAATACTTTTGCAATAACCTCTTTAAAAAAATCTCTGTCTGCAAAATACAGTTTTATCCTGTCCCTCTCATATTCAAGACCTCTTCCCTAGAATGCATTGCAAGATTATTTTGGTGATTTCATTCATCAGCAAACAAGGCCATAGGTGTTTGTTGTATGCAAGTTTGAAAACTCTGAGAAGGCCCTAGAGAGATATATATACCCTTAACCACTACATTTAAGTTCTTATTGAAATGTGCTGCCTTTCTTTTTTTTTTTTGCTGCAAACATTGTACTTTATTGATGGTATATAACAAGGTAGAGCTCTCTGAGTCCCTCCCCTTCTTCAGAGAATCTGGGGTGGAAGCTGTCGAGGATGGACAATTTTTAGTGTTGAGGGATCAAATTGGGGCTAGGACTCCCCAGCAGCTGACTACCTCTCTTCCTCTCGTGCTGTTGCTGGGGCTGGTGGACCAAGGGGCTCTTACGCCTTGGAGGCCATCTGGACCATAAAGTCCACCACCCTGTGCTGTAGCCAAATTCATTGTCATATCAGGAAATGGGCTTGAGGGCAATGCCTCCCCCCTCCCCGCCCAGCATCAAAAGTGGAAGAGTGGGTGTCAGTTAAAGTTGCATGAGACAACCTAAGTCCTCATTGTAGTCCAGGATGCCCTTGCTTCACCACCTTCTTGGCCACTTCCTCCAGAAGGCAGGTCAGGTCCATGATAGACACATTGGAAGTGGGGATACAGAAGGCTATGCCAGTGAGCTTCCCATTCAGCTCTAGGATGACCTTGCCCACTGCCATGTCAGTGCCAGTAGATGCAGGGATAATGTTCTGGGCAGCCCCATGGCCCTCACGCCACATTTTCCTGAAGGGACCATCCAGTCTTCTGGGTGGCAGTGATGGCGTGCAGTGTGGTCATGAGTTCCTCCACGATGCCCATGGATGACCTTGGCCAGGGGGGCCAGGCAGTTGGTGGTGCAGGAAGCATTGCTGATGTTCTTGAGGGAGTTGACTACTTCTCATGGTTCATGCCCATCACAAACATGGGGGCATTGGCCAAAGGGGCAGAGATGATGAGTCTTGGCACCACTCTTCAAGTGAGCTCTAGCCTTCTCTAGGGTTATATAGACACCCGTGGTCTCCGCAACATTTTTAGCACCAGCATCACCCCGTTTGACGTTGGCAGGATCTCCCTCCTGGAAGATAGTGATGGGATTCTCATTGATGACAAGCTTTCTGTTTCAGCTTTGACAGGGCCTTTGAACTTGCCATGGATAGAATCATACTGGAACATGTAGACCATGTAGTTGAGGTCAGTGAAGGTATCATTGATGGCAACAACCTGCACTTTGCCAGAGTTAACACAGCCAAATCCATTTATTTCAACCTTCACCATCATGTCTCAGGGATGTGGCAGCACTTCATGAAAAGATGTGGCTGTCTGTCAAGTGGGGAGGAGCAGAGAGCCTAGTTTGCTGCCTTTTAAGCCACACACTAGTATTTTAAAATACCTGAAATACTAATGTTTTAAGATATATAGTTATTAATTTGAAAATGTGCCTTCAGTTATAGTATATACTTTTTCATCCTCTATTTTTGCAATCTTAAAATTATAAGAAGTTCACTTTTTTTTTCTTTCAGAACAGGTGGGATTATTCCTCCAGTAGCTCAACAGCTTCACAGAGAAAATATTCAACAAATAGTTCAAGAAGCTCTCTCTGCTAGTAGAGTCTCTCCAAGTGAACTGTCAGCAATTGCAACTACCATAAAACCAGGACTTGCTTTAAGCTTGGGGGTAGGCTTATCATTTAGCTTACAACTGGTAGACCAATTTAAAAAGCCCTTCATTCCCATCCATCATATGGAGGCTCATGCACTTACCATTAGGTTGACCAATAAAGTAGAATTTCCTTTCTTGGTTCTTTTGATTTCTGGAGGTCACTGTCTCTTGGCATTGGTTCAAGGAGTTTCAGATTTTCTGCTTCTTGGAAAGTCTCTGGATATAGCACCAGGTGACATGCTTGACAAGGTAACATTTACTTAATTTCTCCATTCTTCTCTGTTGCGGTATCTGTTTCAATTAAATAGTGATAGATGAGCTACTACCATTCATCTAAATATTCCTGGGTAAGATCTCATTAGACTGAAAAAAAAAGTATGCGTAATAAGAAAAAATAAAAATAGTAGTTGGTCATAGTTTTGTAATAGATTCTTTCCTACCCATTCCTTATAAAATGGTAGGAGGTTTGCATCAGTACATAAAGGCTCAAATAATTTTCAGATTCAATTAAGTTTAGTCAAATAAGACAATATATGTGAAAGTGCTTTGTAAACTCTTAGGACTGTTCAAATGGGAAATATGAGGATATAAAGATTAATGTAAGGACATTAAAGATACACAAAATTCTGTGATTAAATCACAATTGCTGACATCATCAACAAGAAGTTTCCTTCTTCCTTTGCCTTGGAATACTACAGTCTATTGCCATATACAGAAAACACTACTGCCAGCAGCTGACATGATTGGAAGCAAGTGCAGTTTCAGATTTTTGAAGTTCATCATTAAGCAGTAATTTTCAACTTCAACCTCTTTTCCAACCCCAACAGAGAAACTAGACAGGGAAGCCATGAAATTGGCCACTATTGCTCAGATTGTCAAAAGGAGCAGTGTTGCTGTCTTGACTGATGACTGGCTATAGTCTGTATTTATAAAAGTATACCATGTTTTCTTCATGGAGGTTTTTTAGTAATATTTCAATTCTTTTACATCTTTTGATTTCAAAATATGCAATTTTATGACTCATAAAAAATGTTTATCGTTTTCTGATAGGTAGCAAGAAGACTTTCTTTAATAAAACATCCAGAGTTTTCCACCATGAGTGGAGGGAAGGCTATAGAGCATTTAGCCAAACAAGGAAATAAATTGCATTTGGAAATCAAACCTCCCATGCAGCATGTTAAAAATTGTGATTTTTCTTTTTCTGGATTTCAAAGCATTACTGACAGAATAATAATGCAAAAGGAAAAAGAGGAAGGTATATTCCTAATTAGCAATTTAATTACCAAATTATCTTATTTGACTAGATAAATAATATTGGATTGTGCCTAAAATTACCTGCTTGTATCTGTAGGTATTGAGAAGGGGCAAATCCTCTCTTCAGCTGCAGATATTGCTGCTGCAGTACAGCATGCAACAGCATGCCACATAGCGAAAAGAACACATCGTGCTATTCTGTTTTGCAAGCAGAGAGGCTTGTTATCTCAGACTGGTGCAGTACTGGTACGTGATTGTTATCTCATATAATACTGTGTAGTAGTTATTACTTTATATTATGTCACTTTTCTTCCAAGAGTTTAATTGACCTTATACAGGATGAAGAGATCTTTATGCCGTTTGCTGGCTCTGACAGTGTCAAATTATGTGAAATAGAGAAAACCCACAAGCAGCTATTTCTTGTACAGTTGTGGCAGTTTTATGGGACATCAGTATAGCCTGTGTGGAAAAAAAAGGCCAAAGCCCCATCTTCTCATTTAATTTAAAAGATGGTTTTTAGTAAAGAAACCAAACACAGAAAGTGCTGTCACTGTTTTTAGAAAAATTGGCTGGTTTCCTGCAAGACTGTGTTCCTTTAATGAAATACCTTTAAATGTGCTTAAAAGCCTTGATAAAGTTTAACTCTATCTTAAACCTTATCTTTTGAAAATTATAAACTAAAGTGGGAAAATGTCTAAATGATGGTATACTTACAAAATTATACCATGAATATTACATGAATATTAAAGATAAAAGTGTTTCTTAAAATTAGGTAGTAAAATCAAAAAATGCTTATAAGTTAAATGTACAAGGTCTAAATTATTGGTGTACTATGATTGCAATTATATTAATGAAATATTTAAAAAAAAGATTGGAAAAAAAAAAAAAAGATTGGAAGATACAAACATGCTACCAGTAATTATATGCTAATATCGAAATTGTCATTGATCTTTTTCTTCTCCAGATCTTTATTACATAAATACAGCATTTGCCCATCACCCACCATTATCAAAATATGATGTTTTCTTATTGTAGAATATTGGTAGTTTCCACAGGTTTCACTAACAGTTTGGTTCATATTCATATGTAATAGCTGCTAATGTTGGTCTTCTCAATTCTTTCAGGTTGTCTCTGGAGGTGTTGCAAGTAACCTCTATATCCGAAAAGTTCTGGAAATTGTAACAAATGCAACACAGTGCACTTTGTTGTGCCCTCCTCCCAGACTGTGCACTGACAATGGCATCATGATTGCATGGTAAGCCATGGAATGTATTTGCTTCTCTCAAAATTATGTAAAAATTTATTGCCATTTCATCATACAAAATCTTCCTTTAAATCTTATATATCTTAAATAATTCTTATTTAGGAATGGTATTGAAAGATTACGTGCTGGTTTGGGCATTTTACATGACACAGAAGGCATCCGCTATGAACCGAAGTATGTGAACACTTCATAACCTTTATGCAAATTGTATTATAGAAGTCAAATTCTAGATTTTGCTTTTATATGTGAGGTTTTCATTGACATTCCAGTAGTACTTGAAGAAAAATCACATTAATTTCTTTCATGAATCTAAGAGGTTGGCAGCCTTGTAAGAAATATTTTTGCTACAATACCAAATTATAAAAGTTTTGACAAATCGTAAATGAATTACAAACAGGTAATGGGTAGGGGTGATGAAATTCCCTCATTTAGGATCAGAATGGAATTGATGTTCATAGCCTGGACTTTTGTTATGTCAAGAAGATCTTGGGACCAGTGGTATGCTGGGAAACTTAAGGAAAATGTGCAAAAAGCATTTCAGGTGTGAGACTGGTTGTGATTATGCTCTTCCACAAGCAGCTGAGAAATAGCCAAAAAATAGCTGTTTATTGCAAGCCTTTTTTCCTCTCCCAAATCAGAGTTCCAAGGAATAGCTCATATTTTTAATTTGCCTTCAAGTTCTGGTCTGATAGTTAATTCTGGAATATTAAATGACAATTCTTTTTCATAAGCTAACATAATTCTACTTGAACATTGTTTCATCTGACTATAATGTCAGCATTGTAGTCCATACTGTGGACTGTACTATATGAACCACAGACTATTAAGGCTGATCATAAATGAACACAATTTAGTTAGGAGTGTCAAAAGGAATCCCTTAGGTTGATAGCCTAGTGTCTACATAAAGTATATCCTCTGATCCACTTCTGCTTGTGGCAGCATTGAGGCTGGAGTTGATGGCTTTTTCCTGGTTGGGGTCCATTCAAAACCTTATCTTGGACATCACAGAAAAGGAGAAATCTGAGGCAAAAAATTTACTGAGTAGGGTAGGAGCTAAGATTTCTCCTGCCAGTACTGACAAAGGATGGTAGAAAGGGGGCAAGTCAGCTTTTGCTGACTTTTGCTAGAGCTGAATTGATAAAATGCTGGGGAATTTCTAAAATATGAATGGCTGCAGGTTTGATTTTAGCTGTATGGTAAAATGTTTTGACCCTTTCAGCTTTGTAGAAAATCATAAGGCATTCTTCTTTATTTTTCTATTTCATTTTAATGTTTTTAATTAATTTATTTGCAATATTTGGGAGCAATAAAACTATTTCTTTAAAAAGCATCTCAAAATTTAAACTAGCCTTCCCTCATTATCCTGACTTACAGTTCTACTGTCTTTTTGTGGATTTAAAAATCATCACCAAATATGGTGATTTATAGATTAGATACTTACACTGTTTGTCAGAATGCTAAGCCAATAGTTTGCAGAACTGTTAATGGATCATGAAGCAAATATTTGAAGTAATGTGATTTGTCTGATTATGTTGTAGATGTCCTCTTGGAGTAGATATATCAAAAGAAGTTGGAGAAGCCGCCATAAAGATACCACATTTAAACAAGATGATTTGATTGTTGCTTATCAAAAAAAATCCCTAGAGGTGGTATTTCAGCTTTAAAATTGTCTTAATTTTTTTAATATATCAAACTGTAGAAGATATATGCTATGAATTGTTCATAAGAGCGTTCTCTTAGTGTGATATTTAACTTGCTCTTCTGAGAGGCTATAATAATGTTACAGTCATATAAAAGAATATAATTTTTATTATCAAAAGTAAAACAGCTTGTGGGAAAAAGAATGTACTAATGTTGAGAGGCAGAAAGAAAAACTTTGGAAAAAATAGTGATTCTGCCAAATCCTGGCCCTATATTCTCTAGGCATAGATCTTTTTCTCCCTTTTACAAAATCAGGATAGTAGAAGCTATTTTTTGACCCCTACTGAATCATGAGCCTGAATTCTATAATGAGAGAGCAGTTTTAGAAAGGGAGCCAGGTCAAAGTTGTATCAAATCAGAGCATTCCAAATCAAGACAAAAGATGACTTTCTATAATAGAACATACGTTCTTAATTATTAAAATATGTTAATTATTCTCTCTGGAGAAATGGAATATGTCTATTCATTTCTTAAAATCCATCTAATTTGAATTTTTAAAAACCTGGCATGCAAGTAATTCTTTGTGCGTATTGTACTCTTTAGTTGGCCACATCCATTCATACCCATTATTTTGTAAATTGATCAGGTGAAATAAATGAGATGGAAAAGGGTTTTGTTTATTTAAAGTTTTTGGTAATTTTCTTTGAATCTGAAACTTTAAACTGCAGATATAATATTTTTTTTTCCCTGCCTTGATTAAAGCAACTGAATGTATTGTCCTTGGAGTATAAGGATAATGCTACTGATATATATATGTTCTTTGAGAGGTTTTACCAATAGAGGTGGATTTATATTAAATCATCTATACTGGACCAAGTTGTTACCCTTCCAGTCAGTCACTTGGTATATTGAAAAACTGAGGGTTAAGGGTAAAATTTTAGAGTGAAAAGGTTTCCTATTTAATTGTCCCTAAGGTGACCCTCCCTTTTGGGAAGTGCCATAAGTAATTCCCTTTTTAGAATTGTGATCATAGAGTATTGCTTTATGATCATTCATTTTATCCTAGAAATAGAAACTGTAATTGCATATGAAGGAACACATAGAGATAGTCAGAGTTCTAAAGCTTTGCATTCTTTTTCATTTTAACGAATTGGGGTGTAGGTATTATCTATCTATCTTAGTCTATAAATATCATTTGTAAGAAACTATTAGTTTATGAATTCACATTTTACATTTGGATTTGCATTCTGTATCAGGAATCTGAATTCACAAAAAAGAATTCTAATTATTTCATGTGCTATTCTATTCAAAGTCCATATAAACTATGGAAGAAATATATAGCAAAATTTCCTCCCACTACCACAAATATTATAAAATAGGGATACCTAAAATGTAAGTTCTTAAAATTTCGAAGTATAAAAATTGTACAAGGTGTGTAAACACACATGTCAAAATTGACATCATGATATAAATAAAGGAAACTACAGATAAAGAAGGCAAATTCTGGAGTCTTCCATTTCTTTAGGCCTTTCAGTACTAGGCCATAGGGGGAAGAAAAAAAGAAGGAAGGGAAGAAAGGAGAAATAGGAAGGGAAAGGGAGGGAGAAACATTGAACTCGATAATGGCAAGCATGTGTCCTAACTAAAAGGCAGCTTACAGTACAACTAAAAGGCAAGCAAATTGCTAAAATTCCCTATATCTTGAGGCCTTTCTCATCTTATACATGACTAAAAAATAAAAAGGAAATAAAAATAATCCTTATTGGAGTCAGGGGGCCTTTACTTGGACTTCTGGAGAAATACTTTAAGTTTTAGGAGTGGTAAGATGGTCTAAGCCAAAATAGTCAGTAAATGTCTATGTTATCAAATACAAAGAACTTCGTTCCTTATCCCTGAAAAATACAGTCTATAGCATACCTGAAGCTGGTTTCAAAATAACAGTTGCTGTCAAAGACCTTTCTTACATTCACAGATGCTTAATATTTTTGTTGACATGAATTCTCATCCTTAACAGTGCTAAATGAATGGCATAGTTTATTTGATTTATCCCTTTCTAGTATAAAATATGCCATCCCCCTCCCACCTCCATCACCCTCACAATTCCTGTATTTTAGGAACAACCAGAAAGTTGTGACCAAACAATCTAGAATTAAATGTGAAGATTAAAGATGTCTCTTACTGTTCAGGGGTTACGAGCATAGGCTTTGAAGTCAGGCACACCGAAAGCCCTTAGTACATGTAGGAACCACCATCATCATCATTGTTATATTAAGGCATGTTGGGGAAAATAACTAATTAACATATATGTTCAGTGCTTATTGCAGCCTAGGTAGAGATGGATTATAGCAGACCCTCAGACTGTATGGAGGCAATTGAGCAAAGAGGACACCGAAGCCCAACTTGCTTTGGTATCTATCATATCCTTCTGCTGCTGTAAAAAATGAGCAGCAAATATATGCCAAACTTGTATCTTTTGGAAACCGTGGTCTTTGGCAAAGACATCAAGAAAATGGTTCTAAGCCACTGTACACTTTCCAGGGCAAATCAAAAGTGTGCTCTACAACTATGGAGAATGGTAACCCTGGTGGCTACGTTTTTAGCCATACTTGTGTCCATTGATGGGCAATGAATTCAGATTTTATTTTTAAATAAAATGTTTTAAAAGTATACTTCCATACAGACTATAACCCTGGAAAGGAATAAGAAAAACAGATAACCTAAGATAATTTCTTGGGGAAGAATAGGAACATGTTGGAAGTAATGTAGTTATTCTAGGATATTTGTTTTTTCTTATTCTTTTGTTTGGTTTTGTTTGAAATGGTTTTTTATTGTCTGTTTTTTAATTTTTTGATAAAAGTAATTTAAAAAAATGAAAAAAAAATGCAGAGCCCCCCTGAGGAGCTGCGGGAAATTGCAGACAGGATGTTAAAATTGGTGGATCGGGGCTTCCTCACCTGGATGGTTGCTGATGTTCTCACAAACATTGAGGACTGGCAGGTTGATGTGCCAAACCCTCTATCACAGGACTTGCCTTTAGAAAGCCTGTTACTGCAAAGGAGAAGCTAGGCCTGCTTACAATTGTGCCTAAGAGTCTCCCCCTGAATCCCCCTTTGTTGCTCACATGTGGCCCTCTCTCTCTAACTAAGCCACCTCAGCAGGTGATCTCACTGCCCTCCCTGCTACCTGGGACCTAATTCCCAGGGGTGTAAATCTGCCTGGCAATGCAAGATATGACTCCCGGGGATGAATCTGGACCCAGCATCGTGGGATTGAGAACATCTTCTTGACCAAAAGGGGTATGCAAAAGGAAACGAAATAAAGCTTCAGTGGCTGAGAGAATTCAAATGGAGTCAAGAGGTCACTCTGGTTGACAGTCTTAAACACTATATAGATAACACTTTTTAGGTTTTAATGTATTGGAATAGCTGGAAGTAAATACCTGAAGCTATCAAACTCCAATCTAGTGGCCTTTATTCTTTTTTTTTAATTTTTTTTAAAATTTTATTTTGAAATAAATTCAAACTTACAAGAACAGTTGCAAAAACAATACAAACCCCATACACAGAACTCCAGCATACCCTGACCCCCCTCCCCCGATACCCCAATCCACCAATTTTAACATCCTGTCACACCGTTTCTTTCTTTTCCTCCCTCCCTCCCTCCTAACTATCATCCATCATCTATTGCTCTGTCTTCTGAACATGAGAGCAAGCCACACACATCCTTGAACAGACGATATAATTCACATATACATTTCCCATGAACAAGAACATTCTTTTATGCAATCCCATTAAGCACAGCTAAGAAGTTCAAGAAATTCAACATTGATAAAAAGCTTACATTCTATATTTCCTTTTGTTTTTTTTTTCTTATGTCCCAACTATGTCCCTTTGAGCCTCCTCTCCTCCATCCGCAGATCCCATCCAGGATCATCCTTGGCATTTAATTCTCATTATCTATTTAGACTCTCTTTTTTTTTTTTCAATTGTGGAAACATATATACAGCCTAAATCTTCCCATTCCAACTCCTCCCTAGCATTCCATTAGTGGGATTAATCACATTTAGAATGTTGCAGTGCCATCACCTTCCCACCATCCATTACTAGAAATTTCCCTTCATCCCAAACAGAAACCCTACATTCAATTCTTAACTCCCCATTGCTTCTTCCGCCACTTCTCGTAACCCCTACTCTAGTTTTCATCTCTATGGTCATGTTCTCTGATACTTTCTTTGTGTTTACCGTAGGGCTTAAATTTAACCTCTTAAATCTATAACAATCTTGTTTTTCTTTGATACCAACTTAACTTCAATAGGACACATAAACTATGTTCCTATACTCCTCCATTCCCCCACCTTTATGTAGTTCTTGTCAAAAATTACATATTTCAGGAGGAGCTAAGATAGCAGCATAGAGAGGAGTGGAAGACTGTTAGTCCCCCCCTGGAACAATACATAAATGACCAAAAAACTAGTAAATAACCTGGGATAACTGCAGGGAGACAAACGTGACTGTCCACTCATCATCCACCAACCTGAATTGGGAGGAATGCCTGAGATCACAGCATAAAATCTGTAAGTAAAACTGCAGACCTGCGCTGAGAGCCAAGAGCCCCTCCCTTACAGAAGCCTTGCGGTGCTAGAAAGCAGCACTCTCTCAGCCCAGCTCCAACTGGGGTTTTAATGCTAACTACTCAATACAGACAGCAAATCCTTAACAAGCAGACAGAGGTCTTTGGTGACAACTCACCTTGGGAGCGTCAGAGGACATGTCTGTCTCAGGATGGGGAGCCCAGAGGATTGGGTGCTATCTCTGGCTGATGGGTGAACCTGGGAGCTTTTCTGTCCCTTTCTCTCTCTGTGGAGAAAACCTCAGCCATTTTCAGCCTGCAGCGCTTTGCAGTAAAGACAGCCTCAGCCATTTTAAAATCATAACACTTTGATCAGCAGAGTCAGAGAAACAAAGAACTTATTGATATGCAGATGACATCTCTGGAGGGGGCATAGCTCCCCAACAGGAAAGGGAGGAGCCCGGCTCTACTGCCCGCCTGTCAGGAACCAGACCCCAAAGCCTGGGGGAGAAGAGCCACAGGCCACACCCTCTTACAACTGCCAGTGACAGGCTGACACGTGCACCTGCTGGGCAGAAAATCACAGGTTTATCAATCCTCTAAGAAAAACCATCAGGGAAACCAGATACTGAATATTTCCTCCTTCTGTGACCTGAGCCTGTTCTCATCTGGGAAAACCTGATTGGGGTGGCCTAGGAGGTCAGATGCCCAGACAACAGTAAACTACAACTACACTATGAAAAACAAAGCTATGGCCCAGTCAAAGGAACAGATGTACACTTCAACTGAGATACAGGAGTTTAAACAAATAATGCTAAATCAATTCAAAAAGTTTAGAGAATATTTCGCAAAAGAGATAGAGGCTGTAAAGAAAACACTGGGCATACATAAGGCAGAAATCGAAAGTTCAAAAAAACAACTAGTAGAATCTATGGAAATGAAAGGCACAACACAAGAGACAAAAGACACAATGGAAACATACAACAGCAGATTTCAAGAGGCAGAAGAAAACACTCAAGAACTGGAGAACAAAACACCTGAAAGCCTACATGCAAAGAAGCAGATGGAGAAAAGAATGAAAAAATATGAGCAACATCTCAGGGAACTTAAAGATGAAACAAAGTACAAGAATGTACGTATCATTGGTGTCCCAGAAGGAGAAGAGAAGGGAAAAGGGGCAGAAGCAATAATAAGAGGAAATAATCAATGAAAACTTCCCATCTCTTATGAAAGACATAAAATTACAGATCCAAGAGGCGCAGCGTACTCCAAACAGAATAGATCTGAATAGGCCTATGCCAAGACACTTAATAGTCAGATTATCAAATGTCAAAGACAGAATCCTGAAAGCGGCAAGAGAAAAGCAATCCATCACATACCAAGTAAGCTTAATAAGAGTATGTGCGGATCTCTCAGCAGAAACCATGGAGGCAAGAAGGAAGTGGTGTGATATATTTAAGATACTGAAAGAGAAAAACTGCCAACCAAGAATGCTATATCCAGCAAAGCTGTCCTTCAAATATGAGGGAGAGCTCAAAATATTTTCCAACAAACAGACAATGAGAGACTTTGTGAACAAGACACCCGCCCTACAGGAAATACTAAAGGGAGCACTACAGAGCGATAGGAGAAGACTGGAGTGCGTGGTTTGGAACACAATTTTGGGAGATGGTAGCACAGCAATGTAAGTACACTGAACAAAGATAACTATGAATACAGTTGAGAGAGGAAGGTTGGGAGCATGTGAGACACCAGAAGAAAGGAGGAAAGATAAAGAATGGGACTGTGTAACTTGGTGAAATCTAGAGTGTTCAACAATTGTGATAAAATACACAAATATGTTCTTTTTACGTGGGAGAACAAGCAAATGTCAACCTTGCAAGGTGTTAAAAATGGGGAGGCATTGGGGGAGGGATGCAATCAACGTAAACTGGAGACTGTAACTAACAGAATCATTGTATTATGCTTCCTTTAATGTAACAAAGGTGATATACCAAGGTAAATGCAGATAAGAGTGGGGAATAGGGAGGCATGTTAGACACTTGACATTGGTGCTGTTGTCTGACTCTTTACTTTGATTTAAGGTTACTTTTCCTTTTGCTACTCCTAGCTGTCATTTTTTTTCCCTCTTTCTTTTGCCTCTCTACCTTCTTTGACTCTCCCTCCTGCCTTGTGGAAGAAATGTAGATGCCCTTATATAGACAGTGGTGAAGGTGGTGAACACATAAATGTGTGACCATACAGAGAACCATTGATTGTTTACTTAAGTTGGAATGTATCGTGTGTGAACAAAACCATCTTAAAAAAAAAAAAAATGGGTTGATGACAAAACCTCAAGGGCAATATACTGAGTGGAATAAGCCAGACACACAAGGACAAATATTGCAGGATCTCACTGATAAGAACTAATTATAATATGTAAACTCATAGACATGAAATATAAGGTATCAAGATATAGGACGACACTTAAGAATGGGGAGCGGTCGCTTAGTATGAGCAGAATGTTCAACTAGGATGAACTTAAATGTTTGGAAAAGAACAACGGTGTCGGTAGCAAGATGTGAGAATAACTAACAGCGCCGAATGGTGCGTGAATGAGGTGGAAAGGGGAAGCTCGGAGTCATATATGTCACCAGAAGGAAAGTTGGAGGTCAAAAGATGGGAGTGTATAAAACTGAATCTTATGGTGGGCAATGTCCATGATTAACTGTACAAATATTAGAAAACTCTTCCATGAACCAGAACAAATGTATGACAATACAACTAGAAGTTAATAATAGAGGGGCATATAGGGAAAAAATATATACCTATTGCAAACTATATACTACAGTTAGTAGTATTTCAACATTCTTTCATAAATAGTAACAAATGTACTATACCAACACTGCGAGTCAACAATGGTTAGGGATATGGGAGGATTTGAGTTTCCTTTTCTTTTTTTTTTTTTTTTTTTCTTTTTACATCTTTCACTTTATTTCTTGTCTGGAGTAATAAAGGTTCTAAAAATTGAACAAAAATTAAGTGCGATGATGGATGCACAGCTGTACAAGGGTACCAGGGGAAATTGATTGTACACTTTGGATCTTTGGATAATTGTATGGTATCTAAACAATCCCAATAAAATTTTTAAAAAAAATTACATATTTTATATTAAGTCCAAAACGACTGATTTATCATTACACTTTATGTATTTTAGATCCTGTAGGAAATAGTGGAGTTACAAATCAAAAATACAGTAGTATTGGTATTTATAGTTACCATGTGATCTTTACTGGAAATCTTTATTTCTTCATGTGGTTTCAGTCAATTGTTTAGTGTCCCTTCCTCTCAGCCTGCACAGTTCCCTTTAGCATTTCTTATAGTACTGATCTACTGGTGATGAAGTCCCTCAGCTTTTGATTATCTGGGAATGTTTTCATCTCCCCCTCATTTTTAACCTCCAGGTGTTTGTGAATTTTCTACGTCTCTGATGGTTATTGACTTCTATTTGTATTCCATTGTGGTCAGAGAATGTGTTTTGAATAAATTCATTTTTTTTTTAATTTACTGAGGCTTGTTTTATGTCCCAGCATATGGTCTATTTTGGAGAAAGATCCGTGATCACTACAGAAGAATGTGTGTCCTGGTGATTTGGGATGTAATGTTCTTTATGTCTGTTAAAATTTCTCTAGCTCGCTCTCTCCTTTGTTTCTCTGTTGGTAGGGCTCCCTTTAGTAGCTGAAGTAGGGCAGGTCTTATATTAGCAAAATCTTTCAGCATTTGTTTGTGAAAAATTTAAGCTCTCCCTCAAATTTGAAGGAGAGTTTGCTGGATAAAGTATTCTTGGTTGGAAATTTTTCTCTCTCAGAATTTTAAATATATCATGTCACTGCCTTCTCGCCTCCATGGTGGCCACTGAGTAGTCACTACTTAGTCTTATGCTGTTTCCTTTGTATGTGGTGAATTGCTTTTCTCTTGCTGCTTTCAGGACTTGTTCCTTCTCTTCAGTATTTGAGTCTGATCAAAATATGTCTTGGAGTGGGTTTATTTGGATTTATTCTATTTGGAGTTCACTGGACATTTATGCTTTGCATATTTATATTGTGTAGAAGGTTTGGGAAGTTTTCCCCAACCATTTCTTTGAATACCCTTTCTAGACCTTTACCCTTCTCTTCCCCTTCTGGGACACCAATGAGTCTTAAATTTGGATGTTCTATTTTATTTACCATATCCCTGAGATTCATTTCAATTTTTTCAATTTTTTTCCCCATTCTTTCTTTTGTTCTTTCATTTTCCATTCAGTGGTCCTTGAGGACACTGAGTCATTGTTCAGCTTCCTCTAATCTTGTACTGTGAGTATCCAGAATCTTATTAATTTGGCCAACAGTTTCTTTTATTTCCATAAGATCATCTATTTTTTTATTTACTCTTGTAATTTCTTCTTTATGCTCTTCTAGGGTCTTCTTTATGTCCTTTATAACCTGTGCCATGCTCTCGTTTGTCTTTAGTTCTTTGATTAATTGCTCCAAGTACTGTGTCTCTTCTGATCTTTTGATTTGGGTGTTTGGGTTTGGGTTCTCCAAATCATCTGTTTTTATCATATGCTTTAAGATTTTCTGTTATTTTTGGCTCTTGGCATTTGCTTTATTTGATAGGGTTCTTTCAGGATATGAAAAAGACCAATCTCTAATTTGTCAGATCTACAGCTTGGTGGTGTACACTTTCTCTAACTAAACAGCAGATGGCATCCACGAATCACCTATTCCCCTCAAGTCAGTTCTCCCCAACTTTGTCTTTGTGGTGTGTGGGGATCTGATCCTTGTGGGGTTCTATTGGTGCACTAAGTTTGGGTGTGTTGTTGGTGCTGTCCACCCTGAATGTGGGGCATGTGTCTGAGTGGTTAGGGAGGGAGGACAGCCTTAATAATCAAACCTCCCAGGTGTTCCAGGAGATCTAAGGCTGTTGCAAGAGTCTAAGCCTTCAGTTCAGTCTTGCCACAGATTGTCTCTGCCGCTGACCCACAAGTCCTTGATATTGGCGTAGGGTCCCTGGGGTTTCCAAGCGGGTCCACCTTCTCAATCGTGCTCTTCCAGGACCTCTGCTGAGGGAAGGCTGTGCCACATCACAAGTGCGCGCTGGCCCTCCCTGGAAGCCCTGGGCCGCTGGGCCATGCAAGGGGGTTCCCAACCTGCTGTAAAGATGGCTGAATGGTGCATGTTAATTTCCTCCTTTTCGCACAGCTCCGCCTTCCCAGCTCCAGGACAATTAGCTGTAGGTGCACTAAAGGCCACTGTCCATGGCCAATATTGTGGCATGTGCGTGGTGCTGCAGGAAACACTCCCCGTCACACTGGGACCCTTCGCGCAGCTCTGGGCTGTGGCTCTGGCCCCAGGCAGGAGCGTCCCCAGCCCGCCGGGAAGATGGCTGCAAGGGGCACAGTTTCTTTCTCCTTTTGGATCCCCTCTGCCCTCCTGGCTCCAAGACAATTAGCAGCAGGTGTGGGAAGAGCTATCTTCCACGCCAGATATTGAGGCGTTGGCACAGCCCATTCCTGCTGCACTTCACTGCATGGTTCTTGCCGCTGTATCTGCAGCCACTCCCAGGTTTTGTTTTTTTTTTTAAAAAGAACTAGTCCGTCTCCAAACGCCAGCCTATGGTTTCCCACACCACAGCGCGGCCACCGGACTTTTCAGCCAACTCACTCACTCATTTCAGCATGCAGACTTCCGGTTTCACCAAAATCATGGTCCCTGTGGATTTAGCAGACCTTGTCCGGCTGGTGCATCACTGGAACTGGTGTTCTGGGTCACTTGCTGGCTTTTCTTTTTCATGGAGGTGTTTTTTTGCCCTGTCTCACCTATCCACCATCTTAGGTTCTCTCTCCCTTGATCCTTGAAGATGATTGTATGACAATATAGCTTACAAGGAGTGATGGTGTGATTTTGAAAACCTTATGGATCACACTCCCATTATCCAGTGTATGGACAGATGAGTAGAAAAATGGGGGCAAAAAAAAGGAAAAATAGGGTGGGGTGGGGGGGAATGATTTGTGTGTTTTTTCACTATTATTTTTTTATTATTATTATCACTTTTTCTGGTACAAGGAAAATGTTAAAAAAATAGAACAGGGTGCTAAATGAACAACTATATGATGGTAATGTGATCAATTAATTGTATATTTTGGATGATTGTATGGTGTGGGAATAAATCTTAATAAATAAAAAAAGTATACTTCTCAGATTTTAGAATACTCATGCATTTGTAATATTTATCATTAAAAATCTCAAGGTAATATAGTGAGTTGTTGAAGTGAATCCAGGCCCCTTTAACCCTGCACACCAATTTTTAAATGTTGCTAACAATTCATATGTATATACTAGTCATACCACAGATGCCAGTTGGTAGATTTTAATTGATATAAGTGTAGGCATTCTATTACAGAAAGTTTACTCATTTTTGAAATCAGAACTCTGACGTGATGTTAAATTCCAGTAGACATACTAAGGAGTAGCTGTTTAGTATCAGTATTAAGAACTTCCATTGAAAAAGATTACTCAGGAATCCTTTCATACTAAAATGTTTTTATAAGGCTTCTGGTGGCTCTGGGTTGGCTTTCTGTACATTTTTACCAAGTTGGCTTAAAAGCACTATTCTTGGTCTTGAAACTTGTATAATATCTGATGAAGTTGCAGATGAAAAAGTAAAAATATTATGAGAGACAGTGGTCTTTTTTGTTGTTCTGAAGAGTCCCATGAAGTTAGTGACAGGAGGTATTAAAGTCAAAGAATCTCTTGGTTGAAGTTTAGGTTTTGATTTTCTTCGGTGCTCTTTCCCTAAAAATTAGAAAGCCACAATTAATTACCTTTCTTGAGCTTGAAAGTCCTAAGTACAGTCTCATTACTTCCAGTTCTATATAATTTTATTTTCATTACATCACTTAAACATACTAAGAGAACAGATCAGTAAGTCACAGACTTGTAGATTTTGGAGACCAAAAATTTGTGGGGACAAGTATTTGATTGCCAACTTTTTATTATGCCAAGTTGGCACTAATAAAAGAGCAACTGCCAACTACTTTAAATATTATTTTATAAAAGAACAGATATTTTAAAACCAAAAGACAGTGGAAAAAACATTATTCCCAAATGACGGACTTTACATTGAAAAATTATTGATTTTATCAGAAACTCACTACATTGTCCCTACTTTTTCTTATGTTATCAAAAACCAATGAAAACTTCCCTCAGATACTTCCTGAGGAGTATCCCTTTTCCTGTCTCCCTTGCTTTCCCTTTCCATTTGTGACTCCAGCAAACTGTTCTTAATTTCTGAACGGTTCCATCCTTTACTTTGGCAATAGGACAATTTACCAAGTAACACTGATTTTGGTCCTACACTAAGCACATATGAACAAGCACTAAGCAAATACATGAAATCAGTCACTTATTTTTCCTATTACATGTCTATTAGGAAGGAATGAGTAACATTATAAGGTCTAGACTCTGATCTCTGCAGACCTAGGCCAGTCAGTCAGTCAGTAGTCACATACTAACTATGTTCAAAAGTGTAGAGTATCAGTGGGAAAAATATGGACTCTGCGCTAAGAATTTATAAAATAGGTAAGTTTTACACAACAGAATAGGAAGAACATAGTTTTCATACTTACATGCTGTTTAAATAATGACATATCTACTCATGGCTTGTGAAAAAAAAAGCAAAGAGAGGGATCTTGGTCAAGTGTTGTTAGTAGGGAAGGCCTTCAAAGAAAAGATTAACATGGACTTGTAATTGGGAAGATGTTTTAGGGAGATGGAATTACAAAAGCAAAAGATTACAGATAAATTTTTAGGGGGGTAGTGTCTACATTTTGAGTTTTTAGAAATGGAACATAGAATTATAAAATGTAAGAGCTAGAAATTGCCTTAGAAATAAAAGAAAAATCAGTTACCTTTTTTAAAGATGGGAATTATGGATGGTCCTCCATTTTTCTCCAGACTAAAAAGAAAACATTTTTATCTGAAAAACTATATATATATATATATATATATATATAATATATATATATATTTAAAGACTTAGTGTACCTAGGTACCATGTTCAATGCCTGATGGTCTAATTCATACATGCTAAACCTGTTAAGCATACCTAATATAGCCTGGTTTTGCCATTACTAAGTAGCTTGATCATTCTGTTCTCATGACATTTGCTTATACATTAAAAACCTTAATTTACTTAGCATTCTATTGACCAAATATCTTGATTAACTGAATCACATGTTTACCAGTTTTGTATTCATTAACATTGATAATGATCATCGGAGAATCCTAAAACATCCTCTGAAACATCAGAGAATTTTATTCTGTTGTTTAAGTAGAAATTTAAATTTTAGTATTCAGTTTATTATACAAATATTTCTGTATCCTTATACTCCAGTATAGATTAAGAAGTCCTGGCTCTTTTTAAAATAACAACACTTTATAAAACAGAGAGGTTCCCATAATTAAAGAAATGCAAATTAAAACCATCTAAGACATATTGTTGAGATTTTGGGAATTCTCATACACTGCTGTTGGGAAAACAAAATGTTGCAACCTTCATGGAGAGTAATTTGGCAATATCTAACAAAACTACATATGCATTTACCCTTTGACTCAATAATTCAACTTCTGGGATTTAATCTGAAGATAACACTGTCACACATATGAAACAACATATGTACAAAGTTACACATGGCATCATTATTTCTAATATCAAAATATTGGAAAAAAGCTAAATATATTTTAATGGAGATTGGCTGAAAATATATTCACAAATTGTATACCACGTAGCTATAAAAATGAATAAAGATCTCTGTGAACAAATAAAGAGTAATTTCATAATATATTGAGTGAGAACACTTTGTGGACCCCTAGGGTTTACGAAATGCATTTTTAACATATTACAATTTATCTTCAAATAATATACTTCTTCATATATACTATGAGCCTTACAATATACTACTTCTCCCACTTTTGTGCTAGTGCTATTACACATTTCTTCTACATTTGTAATATATTGTTATTATTTTTGTTTAAAATAGTTTACTTTTGAAGAAATTTTTAAGTGAGGGGAAAATGTCTTATTTGCTCATATATTTACCATTTCTATCACTTTTCATTCCTTTGTGTAGCTCGCAGTTTTTATTTGGTATCATTTGCCATCCACCTGAGAAACTTCCTATAATATTTCTTGTAGTGCAGCTCTGCTGGCAACAAGTTCTCTCAGCTTTGTAGAAAGGTATGTTTTCATCTTTATTTTTAAAAGATATTTTCACTAGGTATAGAATTCTTGGTTGACATACTTAAAGTTGACATTCCATTCTCTTCTGGTCTGCTGGGTTTTGATGAGAATTCTGGGAACATTCTTTGCTCCTCTGTACCTAACGTGTCTTTCCTGTGACTGCTTTTAAGATTTTCTGTGTATTTACTGGTCAGCAATTTTATTTGGATGTGCATTTTTGTGGATTTCTTTTGTTTATCTTGTTTAAGGTTTGATGAACTTGGATCTGTGATTTTATAGTTAACATCTAATTTTTGAAACTTTTCAGCCATTTTTTTCTTCAAATATTTTTTCTGTCCCCCTTCTGTTCTCTTTCTGTGACTCCTATTACAATATTAGAGTGCATGATATTGTCCTACAGGTCGTTGACACTGTTCATTTTTTTTCTGTGTTTTTCCTCTCTGTGTTTCATTTTGGGTATTTTCTGTTGCTTTGTCTTTAAGTTTTCTGATCTTCTGCAGTCTATCTTCTGTTAATCCCATTAGTGAAATTATCATTTCAGATATTACATATTTCTTATCTCTAGAAGTTGTTTCTATTTAAATCTGTGATTATATTCTCTGTAATTATATTCATCTTTTCTTTTAAATTGAGCATATTGAACATAATTTTGAGAGCTTTCTTAAAATCTTTGCCTTAATTCCATCATCTCTGTCATTTCTGGATGTGTTTTTATTGACTGATTTTTCTCCTGATTTTGAGTCACATTTCCCCTCTTCCTGACATATCTAGTAATGTTTTATTGGATGGTGGACGTTGTGGTTTTATATTGGAAAGTGCTAGATTTTGAAGTATTCCATTTTAAACGGTTGGACTTTTTCTGCCAGTCAGTTAAATTACTCATGGATTGGATAAATCTTGTTAAAGCTTATTTTTAACCTTTTTAAGGGAGGGTCTGGTACCCAAGGGTGTGAATCTCCCTGGCAATGTGGACTATGACTCCTGGGGAGGAATCTAGACCCAGCATCGTGGGATGGAGAACATCTTCTTGACCAAAGGGGAATGTGAAATGAAATACGTTTCAGTGACTGAGAGATTCCAAAAGGAGCTGAGAGATCATTCTGGTGGGCACTCATACGCACAATATAGATAACCCTTTTTAGGTTCTAGTGAATTGGAATAGCTAGCAGTAAATACCTGAAACTATCAAAGTACAACCCAGAACCCTTGAATCTTGAAGATGATTGTATAATATAACAATGTAGCTTATGAGGGGTGACAATATGATTGGGGAAGCCATGTGGATCACACTCCCCTTTATCCAGTGTATGGATGGATGAGTAGAAAAACGGGGACCAAAAAAAAAAAAGGCACCCAGTGTTCTTTTTTACTTTACTTGTTCTTTTTCACTTTAATTTTTATTCATTTTTATTCTTATTATTTTTGTGTGTGTGGTAATGAAAATGTTCAAAAATTAATTTTGGTGATGAATGCACAGCTATATAATGGTACTGTAAACAATTGTACACTTTTTATGACTGCATGGTATGTGACTATATCTCAATAAAATTGAATTTAGAAAAAGGGAGGGTCTAGAGTATTCTTTATAGCTAATTTAGTTCTTTTACTAAGACATTGATATTTATGAGGATCTTTACTGATTGTCCCATGTAATCAGTGAGGTTTTTCCATTCTGGCTGGTGGTAAATCAAATAATTCCCAATACTGTGTGAGCTCTGGGAATTGTTGGCTTACAGATCCCTGGTAATTTTTTTTTTTTTTTTTTGCTTTGCAGTTGTTCCTTGTCTGGCTTTGTCAGGTTTTGTCTTACACATGCTCAGACTGGCATTTAGTCATAGAGCCATAGATTTTTAGAACTCTTCCACTGAGTCCCTCTCTCCTCTCCTAAGACTCTGCCCTGCAAATTCCAGCCACCTTATCCTTCAAAATCTCTTGATTGTCTCCTTAACTTAGTAAGATTGCAAGGCTGAATTTGGATTTTCCTTTGCTACACCATGGTCCAGAAATGCTTCCTGGTAGAAAGTTGGGACAGTTGTAGGGTTCACCTCACCTCACTTGTTTTTCTTCTCTTGGAGATCAGTCCTATACTGCCTGTGGACCAATGTCAAAAAAAAAAAAAAATAGTTGTTGCATATATTTTCTCTAGTTTTCTATTTGTTTATAGTAGGAGGATAATACCTATAGCACTTACTCCTTCATGGGTAGAAATGGAAGTCCTATAAATCCCTTACTCTTTTAACTACTCATGATTAATAAACCCTGATCAATAATTTCTACCTATTTTCCTTCCTAAAATCTCAGATTTGTCAACTTCACTCTGTGTTCACTCTTACTCCTATATACTGAGGCCACCATCATCTCCCACTTAGCTCTATCTTCCTAATTCCTCTCTCCGGTCTTACTAGGCTTTAATCCCTCTTCTAGCCAGAATGAGCATTTAAAAACTTAAAACTTAATTCGGTCTCCTCTGCTTACCAACTTTTAATGACTCTTCCTTTCCATCAGGGTTTCTCAACCTAAGCACTACTGACATTTTGAACCCCATAATTCTTTATTGTGGGTGGGCTGTTTTCGGCATTGTGGGATATTTAGCAGCATCCCTGGCCATGCCAACTAGATGCCTATAGAATCCCTCCAGTTGTGACAACTGTGTCTTCTGTGGCACATCCCTTTGAGAATCAGTGTTTTACGTGACCCATGATCTAGCCCCTATTATCTCTCCAGCTCAATCTATTTCCACTCTTCCAGCTCTCTGCTCCAATCCTAAGTAACTTGCTAAGCTGTCTCCAAGCTTTTGGCACATATTGTTCCCTCTTCCTGGAAGGCTTCCTCTGGCCTTTCTCCATTCATCTGTTGGAACTCAGTTTAGACAGGCTTCCTCCAGAAAGCCTTATCTGAACGTCCAAGACTGGTTGGGTACGCTTCCAATGTGCTTCTTGAACATTCCAGGTTTATTTGTCATACTGTATTTCATTTGCTGGTTTGCTTGCTTGTATCCCTTGTATCCTTTACTACGCTGTAAGACTCTTGAGGGGCAGAGACAGGGTCTTGTTCACTCAGTGCCTGCTATCATAATTATTTGTTATATGTTTAATTAATTCTGTCCATTACTCTGCTCCCCCACTGATTTATTTATCTATTTATTCAGCACATATTTATTGAGTACTTCCATGTCACATACTGTGATATTTACTGGGAACAATGTAAAAAAGCAGACAAGATAAGATCTGCTCCTTCATTCTATAAGAAAAATAAGAAATAAAAGTCAAATATATAAACAAGGTAATTACCAATTTTGGTAAATGCTATAAAGAAAATAAATACTTTAGAAGCCTTTTTGTTCTGTCTGCTGAAAGTGGTTGAGATGATTTCTGACACAGCTTTAGTCTTGATTGTCCCAAGGAACACAAGGTTAGGACAGAGGAAAGATGCCTCTGAAACTCTGAAGATGTACACATAACAGAGTTTGCTGCCAGCCTCCAAAAAGAATGTAAAACCCACCAATTAATAAAATGTATCCCATTCATACAATGACATTAAGAAGAATGTAAGGAAATTGAAACAGTAAGAAAAATTATTAAAAACTGAAGATTCTACCCAACAACTTCCGAAAACTATGTACATTAGTTTTAGGGATTTTATAATCAGTCACTCATTTACTCAATTAAAACATGGTGATTAAATTTGCTCAAAGTGATCAGGGAAAACCTCATGGAAGAGACCCTTCAGATGGGTTTTGAAGGAAACAGGTCTCCAAATGGATGAGGTAGGGGGGAGGGGGAGGTATTTCAGATGGAAGAAACAAAATATGAAAAATCATAGTACTATAAAACAGTATGGTGCCCAGAGGACACTAAATAGTCTGGTATTGTTGGAATATAAGGTGTATGGATTGTGATGGGAAGTAAGGTTGGTGAATGAACATCAGGTCATTTTTTGTATTAATACTAGCAAATTTATTTCAAAGTCATGGGATACTAGTGAAGTGTTTCAAGCCAAAGAGTAACAAGGTATAACTAAGTTAATATGGTTTGCATATGTGTGATCATTCTGTACATATATAAAATATGGTATTTCAAAACTTCTCTAGTAATAAAATGTATGACTACATTAAAATCAGTACATTAAAGATGTTTATCATTAATTTATTCCTGATAATTAAGTGAGGCACATTTGCTGCTATCAGCCTTAATGAGACACAGGCCTCAGATTACCAGCTGTAAAATTGCATATACTCAATCTTTTCATATGCCTCCTGCATGGCTATAGGGTAACATGAAATTAGCTGGTGTTAGGCTCAGATTCCCCTCATAAAGTGTCAGTTACCACTGGTAAAATCCTCTTACTATATACACTTTAAAATCAACACATCCAAAGGAACTTTACTAATCTGCCATTCTTGGGGTACAGTTGGAAAGTGGGATAGAGAAGCAATACTATCATGTTCCCAACCACAATCTATTGTTTCCAGTAGTGGTATCCAGGAATATTTTGTGGGGAAATATGGTTATCCATCCCAAAGGCCCAAAATTTGCCTTGATAATCTTTTAATCCATTTTCCATTGTTTTATTAAGCCAAACTCCCTCACAGTATTGTTTTGAAGATTAAATAGTCTATATAAATGCTCTAAGGAGAGTACATTGCAGTGTTGGTTATAAAGGTGTGTAGCTAGGAATTTGGCCTTCTCACAAAGAGATCTGGCCTTAGTCTTTGGCTCCTGGAAGGTAACTCTAACACAAGGAATTTTCTGAGTGATAGGATTGTCTTTGTCACTCATGGTGGGTCCCTCATACCACACCTGGTGATCCATGATGAGCCCCTCTGGCAATGTAAAATCTCCTGGAGAGGGGGTATTCGGTTTGCTAATGCTGCTATTTTGCAAAACACCAGAAATGGATTGGCTTTTATAAAGGGGGTTTATTTGGTTACATAGTTACAGTCTTAAGGCTGTAAAGTGTCCAAGGTAAGGCATCAACAATAGGGTACCTTCAATGAAGAAAGGCCATTCGCATCCAAAAAAGCTATTAGCTGGGAAGGCACATGGCTGACATCTGCTTGCTTCCAGGTTATGTTTCAAAATGGCATTTTCCAAAATGTCAGCTTTCAATGGCCGTCTTCAAAATGTCTCTCTAAGCTGCAGCTAGCGTCTGGGCCTGTGTGGCTCTTTTTAAAGTACTCAGGTAATTAAATCAAGACCCACCTGAATGGGCAGGGTCCATATCTCCGTGGAAATTAGCCAATCAAAATGTTTCACTTACAGTTGATTGAGTCACATCTCCATGGAAACACTCAATCAAAGGATTTCAACCTAATCAACACTATCACTTCTGCCCCCACAAGATTGCATCAAAGAACATGGTATTTTGGGGGACATAATACATCCAAACCAGCACATTCCACCCCCTGGACCCCAAAATGACACGATCTTTCCATATACAAAATACATTCATCCCATCACAATATCACAAAAACTTAAATCATTTCAGTAACAATAGGTAAGTACAAGATCCCATCAAAGTCGGTTACAGGTATGGTCAGTCCTAAGGCAAAATTCCCCTCTGCTGTGGACCTGTGAAATTTAGAACAAAGTTATCTGCTGCCAATATACAAAGGAGGGACACTCATAGGATAAACATTCCCATTGCCATATGGAAGGGAAACATTCTAATGAATTATCAAACTTGAGGAGCTTGTGGCAACCCCTGATTTTGTAGCCAGCTGAGCAGAAGTGAGGGTGGTTCTGGGGGCCCCTGAATTTACAATTGGTATCTGAAATCTTGAGCTGACTTAGCAGTCTGAAGGACTGCTCTTAATCTGTGTTTGGCTAAACTCCTTTGCAAGTTAGTGATTATTTGCTTCCCAGTTCCACCTCACTTGGTAACAAGTCTTAAAAGTTTGCTAACCACTGGTCACTGCTTATGTACAGTTACTATTTCTAGCAGATAGTGTCGTGAAGAAGGGGCACCTTTCTCTAATTCCCACAAAGTTGTCACAGGGACTAGCTGTGGGGGTGTCTGTGTAAAATGATACTTCCATTATTTATCCTAAAATATTTTTTTCAAATTGTAAGGGAAAACTATAGCCTACTCTCTAAAAATTTCACTTGTGTCATGCTGTAGGGTATATTTTTTGAACCAGTGCTATTATTTTTTAACATTGTCAATTATAGCAAGTGCAATTAGATTTCCTGGCTTATCATATAAAAGTAGGAAATTAGCTGGGTTGATTTTTTTTTCAGGTTTTCAAAGAATTAAAATTAAAGTGACTCCAAGGATGTACTCATCTTTCTCTATACTTAAAATTGATTTATATAACCATGACACACTATTGGATCCTTTTCTCATCTATTATCATAGACTTAATACTATATCTTGAGTATGTAATGAAATATTTTAATTCATTCTTGCTTCCTAGTTCCTTTCCTATATATGACTATTGCTACCTGCAAAGAAGATTTGCTATAATTCCATTACATCTACAGAAGAGGAGATATGCCCACTGTAAGGAAAGTCTCCCATTTTTCAGAGACTAAAGTTTAGGATTAAAATACAGTGAGGCGGGGAGGAACCTAAGATGGCAACTAGGTGAGACAAAGAAAAAAACACCTCCGTGGAAAACACTAGATAAAAAACCAAAAAGGACCCAGAACACCACTTCCAAAGTAGCACCAGCTGGACAAGTTCTGCTAAAGCCACAGGGAACGTGCTTTTGGCGAAACCAGGAGTCTGCATTCTGAAACGAGTGAGTGAGTAGGCTGAATCCCTCAGCCATGCTGCATTGTGGGGAAATGGTGGGCTGGACTTTAAAAAAAAAAATATATATATATATATATATATATATATATATAAAAGAAACCCGGGAACAGCTGCAGATAAGACGGGAGTGGTCTGGACTAACGCCTCGGTTTCTGGGGTGGAGGATACCCCTTCCCACACCCACTGCTGATTGTGTCGGGTCCAGGGAAACAAAGGGGGGATGCATGGCTTGCAGTGGTCTCCCCAGCGGGTGGGGCTGCTCCTGCCCGGGGCGAGCACACAGCATAGAGCCCAGCCAAGAGACCCAGCCTCGCAGCCGTCTCCCCGGCGGGCGGGGCTGCTCCTGCCCGGGGCGAGCACACAGCGTAGAGCCCAGCCGAGAGACCCAGCCTCACGGCCGTCACCCCAGCAAGCGGGGCTGCTCCTGCCTGGCTGAACACACAGCACAGAGCCCAGCCGAGAAACCCAGCCTGACAGGGAGTCTTTCCCGCAGCATCACTCACACGACACAATATTGGCCGTGGACAGTGGCCTTGAATACACCCATGGCTGATTTTCCCGGAGCTGGGAGAGCAGAGCTGTGCGGAAAGGGGGAAGTTAACGCGTCTCATTCAACCATCTTTGAAGCAGGCTGGGAACGCCCCTACACAGCCCGGCGGCCCAGGGCTTCCCTGGAGGCCAGCGCTCACTTGTGACGTGGCATGGCCCGCTCTCCCCCGACAACAGAGGTCCTGGAAAAACACAGCAGGGAGGGGGGGAACTGCTCAGAAATCCCAGAGAACCTACGCCAATACCAAGGACTTTTGTGTCAGCGGCAGAGAACAGCCTTAAATCTCTGGGAACACCTGGGAGATTTGATTGTTAAACCTGCCCTTCCTCCCTAACCACTCAGGCACATGCCCCTCATTGGGGGCAGACAGCACCAACAACACACCCAAATTAAGTGCACCAATTGGACCCCAAAAGAATCAGATCCCCACATATCACAAAGTTGGGAAGAACTGACTTGAGGGGAATAAGTGACTCACGGACGCCATCTGCTGGTTAGTTAGAGAAAGTGTATGTCACCAAGCTGCAATTCTAACAAATTAAAGACTCACAGATGCCATCTGCTAGTTAGTAAGAGAAAGTGTACGTCACCAAACTGTGTCTCTGAAAAATTAGATCGATATCCCCCCCCTTTTTTTTTGATACAACTTGAAAGAACCCTATCAAGCAAAACAAATGCCAAGAGGCCAAAAACAACAGAAAATCTTAACGCATATGATAAAACCAGACAATATGGAGAATCCAGCTCCAAACACACAAATCAAGATTTCGGAAGAAATGTTATATCTCGCAAAATTAATTAAAGAACTACAATCAAAGAACGAAAACATGGCAAAGGATTTAAAGGACATCAAGAGGACCATGGCCCAGGATATAAGTGCCAAAAAGAAGACCCTAGAAGAGCATAAAGAAGACATTGCAAGAGTAAATAAAAAAACAGAAGATCTTATGGAAATAAAAGAAACTGTTGGCCAAATTAAAAAGACTCTGGATATTCACAATACAAGACTAGTGGAAGAT
The DNA here is from genome assembly GCF_015220235.1 of Choloepus didactylus. Taxonomy (NCBI): domain Eukaryota; kingdom Metazoa; phylum Chordata; class Mammalia; order Pilosa; family Megalonychidae; genus Choloepus; species Choloepus didactylus. The sequence continues at coordinate 80,498,464 of NC_051315.1, read as the reverse complement.
GAACAACATTTCAGTGTCCTAGAAATCCACAGAACAGAAAACGAAAGAACGAAAGAATGGAGAAAAAAATAGAAAAAAACGCAATGGATCTCAGGGATACGATAGATAAAATAAAACGTCCAAACTTAAGACTCATTGGTGTCCCAGAAGGGGAAGAGAAGGGTAAAGGTCTAGAAACAGTATTCAAAGAAATTGTTGGGGAAAACTTCCCCAACCTTCTACACAATATAAATACACAAAGCATAAATGCCCAGCGAACTCCAAATAGAATAAATCCAAATAAACCCACCCCAAGACATATTCTGATCAGACTCTCAAATACTGAAGAGAAGGAGCAAGTTCTGAAAGCAGCAAGAGAAAAGCAATTCACCAAATACAAAGGAAAGAATATAAGACTAAGTAGTGACTACTGAGTGGCCACTATGGAGGCAAGAAGGCAGTGGCATGACATATTTAAAATTCGGGGAGAGAAAAATTTCCAGCCAAGAATACTTTATCCAGCAAAACTGTTCTTCAAATTTGAGGGAGAGCTTAAATTTTTCACAGACAAACAAATGCTGAGAGACTTTGCCAATAAAAGACCTGCCCTACTTCAGATTCTAAAGGAAGCCCTACCAACAGAGAGACAAAGAAAGGAGAAAGAGATATAGAGAATTTTAACAGACATATATAGTACCTTACATCCCAGATCACCAGGACACTCATTTTTCTCTAGTGATCACAGATCTTTCTCCAGAAGGGACCATAAACTGGGACATAAAACAAGCCTCAAGAAATTAAAAAAAAAAAAAAAGAAGATACTCAAAGGACATTCTCCAAACACAATGGAATACAAATAGAAGTCAGTAATTTTTGAACTATAACTCTACTATTTACTTCCTACATGATAAAAAATACACAAACTCTAAGGACAAATCAGTGGTTTTGAACTCAATGTAAAATATGTAGTTTTAGACAACTATATAAAGGTGGGGGAATGAAGGAGTATAGGAACATAGTTTATGTGCCCTATTGAAGTGAAGGTGGTATCAAAGAAAAACAAGATTGATAGGGATTTAAGAGGTTAATTTTAAGCCCCACAGTAAACACAAAGAAATTATCAGAGAATATAACTATAGAGATGAAAAGTAGAGTTTGGGTTAAGAGAAATGGAGGAAGGGTTAATGGGGAGTTAAGAAAGGAGTGTAGGGTTGCCGTTTGAGGTGAAGGGAAATTTCTAGTAATGGATGGTGGGCAAGAGCATAACATCATTCTAAATGTGATTAATCCCACTAATGGAAGTCTACGGAGGGGGTGGAATGGGAAGATTTAGGCTGTATATATGTTTCCACAATTGAAAAAAGAAAAAAAAAAAAAAAAAAGACAGTCTAACTAGATGACAATTGAATGCTAAGGATGAACTTGGATGGGATTGGAGGGTGGAGGACAGGTGGCTCGAAGGGACACAGTTGAGACATAAGGAAAAGGAAATATAGAATGTAAGCATTGTATCATTGTTGAATCTCTTAGACTTAGCTGTGCTTAATGGTATTACATAAAAGAATGTTCTTGTTCATGGGAAGTACATACATGAATTATAGTGTATGTTCAAGGATGTGTGCAGCTAACTCTCATATGTTTAGAAGACAGAGAAATATGACGATGACAGGGAGGGAAAGAAATAGTGATGTGACAGCATGTTAAAGTTGGTGGATTGAGCTATCGGGGGAGGGGGGTCAGGGTATGATGGAATTCTGTGTATGGGACTAGTATTGTTTTTGCAACTATTCATGTAACTTTGAATTTATCTCAAAAAAAAAAAAAAAATACAGTGAGGCAAAATCTTCTGGCAAACTTCAACCACTGGGTCAGATTTAGCCCTGTATTCACTGTGAGAGTTTGGCTTAGCTTTGGATCAAGACTAGAAGATGCCAGTGTCATGGTATGTTCCTGGTTGGCTCAGAACTCTCAAATGTACCCTAGTCTACCCAAAAATAGATTCCTGGATGAGACTTGGAGGCAGCCTCCCCAAAACTTTTCTGAAATGTGAATAATCCAGGCCAGACAGGTTCTCTAAGAGCTGGTTATATTCTTGTCAGTACCCAAAATTTACTTGGAATTAAAAGGGACCTTGGTGATGGACGTTTAGAAAGAAATTTAACCTCTGTTATTTAGGGTATACTTTTATATCAAGGATAATTCCCCTTATTTGATCTTCCTTAAACAATATCAAAATTCCTGTCAATAAGAATCACTAATGTGACTTTAAATATAGGTGCAGTACCTTAAAGAAGGAAGTCCCACTCTTTGTTGCAGTTGAAATTCCTTTAAAAATGCCGGGTTAATACTTGCATCTCTGCTGATGTTATTTGTTATACGAATGAACTGATTAGGCTTATTCCTGCATTCCTTTAATAGGATGCGGAAAGCATTTGCATTGTAAGTCAAGTAGCCAAGAGCACAGGAGCAAGCTGCACGAACCTAAATGAAGGAGAAAAAATTCTTGTTCTTTAAATGTCTAACCCAGAGCTTTCATTAGATACTTCACAGGAAAGTCTCTGCAGATATATACAGCAAATTGTATGTCAATCGACAGCAACCTATAAATGGAAGCATAACAGCCATACTGCCATTGATTTCTAGCAGTTGTTCTCAACCCCAACTGCATTTTAGAATTACCTGGAGAGTTAAACAACAAAACAAAAACAAAAAACCCAGGCTCCACCCTACAACAAGTGAATCAGAATCTCTTGGGGTAGAATCAGTATTTGTGGTTTTTTAAGTGCCACAAATAATTCCTACGTGCAGAGTAATAACTGTTGAGTTCTATGAGCGAAGGTAGTGAATCTCAACCTTGGCTGTGCATTGGAATCACCTGGACAGTTTAGAAAATTACTCATGCCAGGGACCCCCCCCTAGAAATTCTGATTTAATTATTCTAATGTACAGCTTAAGCACTGGAGTTTTTCAAAACTGCCCAGGGAAAAGACTGTAGAATAAAAGTAGGTTAAAAATAAGCCACTCAGAGAAAGCAACTCAGTTTTCCATTGGTAAAAACAAAGAAACAAGCACAAGGATCAGGCTACAGGATGTTAGAAAAGGTAATTTTTCCTCTTTTTGAAGGAAGTACCCTTTGCCTGTGATTCTGAAGTAATTAAATTGTTCATATGATTAATTAAAGTATACTCTTGGGCAGTTCTTAAAGAATCTTATGGTTACTGGCATAAAACACTTCATGTAATCAACACAAACCAGGCTCATGGCAGGGTATCAGAGGATCGATATACTGACATATTGGTCTTCACATTGACACCCGGTTGCTTTTATCTTACTTGCCACAGACCAGTGGTTCTCAGTGTCTTTCCTGGACTAGCAGCTTCAGCATCACTTGAGAACTTGTTAGAAAAAGCCAACCCTACGGCCCGCCCCAGATGTACTGGATCAGAGACCAAGGGGCCCAGCAGTCTGTTTTAACGGTTCTTCAGATGATTCTGATGCACCTAATGTTTGAGAAACACTGCTTTAGACCTTGGGGCAGGGAGAAGTAGGGTAACACTCAGAGGCAAACCACCACTATGGTCAGCATGGCCTCCTTCACACCCCTCCACCTTCAGCCCTGATTGGCAGAGAAGGAAAACTGTCCTATTTTCATTCAGTCCAGATCAAATAAATCATATAAATGACTATGTGAGTGAGATCACAAAAACTGGCCAGTTTTGTAAGAGATAAAGATTTCAATTAAATTTTTTTGTATGATCAATATACTTTTTTGTAGATTGAATCTAATTCCAGCATTAAGACAACTGTATTTGGTAGGCTTTTCTTTGCTTTGTTTTTTTTTTTTAAATCTTTAATTACAGATATGTTTATACTGATATTGTAATTAAAATCCTAATTTTGTCTTGAAGATTAAAACAAATGTGCACTTTTTGTGGGAGCCAGATTGTGGATGGCAGATATAACTAATTAGTACTAGAAAAATAAACTAATTTTATATTAGTAACATGAACTATATAACACAACCAACCTGTGGAGAAATTAGCCCACAGAAGTGAAAGACAGAAAATTCTATTTTTTGCATATTAAATTTTAGAATTAGTTTTCTCTGTTTTTACCTCTTCTTTTTCTGAGTACAAATGATAGCAGAGCCGTTGGATTGTCCCTAATGCAGTAAATGCTTCTGGAATACCAGCTCTGGAATGAGCCAAGCTAGCTATTAAATTCCCTATAAATTAAAAAACAACAAAAATGTCTGCATTATTAAATTGATATAAACTGATAACACTATGCTTTTGTTCATTTGAACATACTATAAAAAAAGTTTAAATCACAAAATATCTGTTAATGAAACAAAAAAAGCATGGATATATTAATTAATTTATCAAAATGTAGAATAAACTTTTCCCAACATTATGGTTTGATTTTCTGTCACAAACAGTGAAAGTTAAATTGGTTTATTAAGAGTGGGAATATTTGAAAATCAGAGATATTTTTTCTCCCCGTGATTTCAGAAGGTATTTCGTTTAGATGTTTTTAGGGTTGGGTTTTTGTGTTTTTTTAACCAAGAATCTAATGATTAAACTACAGTAACAAAATTTAAAATTTGTTATGTCCTTTCTGCAGTTTAAATGACTTTGAGTTAAGAGTTAGAGGTATTTTTAAATCAAGGAATATATGCTTAGTGAAGTTTAAAATCATTGAAATTCTTACTATAAAAAGAAATGTTTCAGGATTGAGAATAATAAAATGACCCAATCAAAATAAATAAATGTGCAGCAGCTATCAACTTAAAACCATTCCGTTCCAATTTGTGTTTTCTTTTTTAGTGCTTTCAGATGATGCTCTTTCATAATATCATTGCTGTGTTGGAATATGTTAGCAAAAATTTTAAGATAGAAATGTAGTTTTATATTTTGGGGTGGGTACTTTATTGAGATATTAACTGGGTTTTTGTTCACCTCCAATTTTCCTCCTGCTCCCATTATAAGTGAACAAGGCCTTTGTGTTTATTTCTTCAGAGTGGGGAGGCGTGGGTAGTATAGCCCGAAGCAAAAGTTTTCTAAATATAACCTCTCTTTCAGTCTTAAAAATTCAAAAGGCTAAATTTATGGAAGGCATTACGCTATGGGAAGGGGAGAGAGGTGAGTACCTTTAAAGATGGGTGGTAAGAAATGAGAAAAAATGGAGAAGAGCAGAGAGGACAAAGACTATGAAGGAGATGGGGGTTTATGGTTCTCAGAGGAGCAGGAGCAGGAGTCTTGAGTGGAGAGTGGCTAAGTGGTGCACTTAGGAAAACTGGACCCTTGGCAACAGAATTCCCAATCTCTGCAAATCTGTGCCTTTGGAGCCTCTTCTGGGAACCGGGTCAATTTAGACAATGAACACATCAGTTACTTTACAATTTTCCTGAAGCCCAAATGTCCTACTTTCTCTGAGATAGCCCAGACATGCATATGACTCTGGAGGTAAGGTGCAGAGAAAGCCCTAATAATTTTTATATTTAATTCCCATCAGCCTGGGACTACTCATTTACTTTTTCATTTGTGTGGCATTTGTTACACATGAAAGTTTGCAGAGTAAAATTTGAACCTGCTACAAGGATTACTGTAACACTGGATTAAGAGTGTTATGTAGATAAAAATATATTTAATAACTTTTTTTAGCATAGGTTTTTTTTCTATCAGTTCTGATCAGTTTCCATCAGAAGATTTCATTTGCTTGATTTCTCCTTCCATGTCAAATAAATATACTCCATAAAAATATAATTCTATGACAGCAAGAGTTGTTTCCTTTGTTGCCTTCAGTGACCCATTTCAGTTAAAAAACAAGCAAGCAAATAATACCCTCTTTATTTTTTGGTAGTAGTCACTCCATATGGCTGTGGTTCTGACACTGTTTTATATTGCTTTGATGGAGTAAGATGTAGTTACACATTTAGCATTGTGTGTCAAGAACTCCATTAAATAATTTTGTTTTGCTATGTTCCATTGCAACATAGAGAAGCCTTAGCTTTTAGCAAAATGCATACAATTGGTCAAAATGAAATCAGACGGAGGTGTATCAATATACATCTGTCACCACTATAGAAAAATAGATCAGTATGGAAATTCTGTTCTTGGTAGTTCAGAATTCAATTATCACTTCATATTCTGGAAGAGAAATAATTAGGAGTTCAAAAAAGTATTTAGGAAAGCAAAAAGGCTGTGTTCAGAGTTACTCTGATTCTCTTCAGGGTGTAAATTCCCCTAGTTCCATGCAGACTTACTCTGGAAATGCTTACATGAGTTCTTTCTTCAAACCATATGACAGTGTCAGGCTAACTATTTTATTATTGCTCAGATTACAAACCAAAAAGTTTTCTGAGAATAGTTTTATGTGGATAAAATTTACTTTTAGTCATTACTTACCTGTCAAGATAATAGTAGTGGAATGAACCGAATACAGACTACCAATTAAAATATTAACACCTCTTGCAGACAAGGTAATATGGTCCACATCTATAATGACTTTAGCTAATATAACAATCTGAAAACAAACAAAAAGCATAGAAGCATTGAACTCAGCCCCAATTAAGCTTTTATGGTTTGTTTTTTGTTTTGGTTTTGGTTCTTCTCAGGAGGTTAAGAGGGACATTTGGTAGGATTCAATGGACTTAAGAGTACTTGTCCCTTTCTGGTCACTGCAATGACCATTGACCAGAATAGACCATATTTTCTTCCTACAATGCATGCAACTTTTGCAACCTTGAAATATGGGTTCATAAAAAATACTCTTCCCTAAAGGGCATAGGATAGAAAAAGACGAGAGGAAGACTAAGAACCCAGACACATAGTTGTTCCAGGATTGGAGAATCGATGTGATCAGCTAAAGATGTACAGTTAGAAAACCTGGCTTGGACAATAACTTGTTTCTCTTCCAATTTCTTTTCAGTGTGAGAGTGATTAAGATAATAATACCTGCTAACCAACTTCACTAGGTTGTCATAGTATCAAATGAGGTAATAAAGGCAAAAGTGCCTTGTAACTTGCAAAACTCTGTATAAATGAAGAAATCCTCATCATTAATGGAGTTGTTATGACGTGGAAGGGGCTGGTATGCAAAATATATGTGAATTTTACAAATCAGTAAATATTTTTCCATGCACCATATTTTTTCTGATTTTCAAGTTTTCACTAAAAGACATTTATCGATTTGAAGTTTTAACCTCTGATTTTATACCTGAAATGCTGCCATTGCCTTCTCAGTTTCAACTGTTGATTCAAGAAAAGGTTCAAAAATTGATATCGTCATTGTTCCACTCTCCAATATTAAGTATTGTTGAAAGTGATTATTGAAGGCAAAAAGGGTTAATGCATAGCCTGCTCTTAAACAAATATCCTAGAAACAGAAGAAACATGCATTTATCTTTAACTTACTTTGCTTATCATGTTACCCAAGATAATAGATTTTGAATCCTTGTCAATTAAAATATGTTGCCTTCTCTGGGAGTAAAATATAACATAGTTGGGAAAAACAGGTAACACAGTTACCTCCAAGAGTTATACTGAACAGATAAAATAGAAAGAGAACTGGGTTGTAGCAGCAAGGAGAAGAAAAAAGAAAACATTTTAATTTTCTAAAAGAATGTTAGATTATTGTTTGTGCAAATTAATTGCTGAATGGTAACAGGAAATTCCATCATTTCATTAATCCTCAACTTTTTTGTTTCAACATATTTTTATTTTCAACATTTCAAAGTAGTATTGATAAATATCAAAGCTTCTCTTGTAAAGAATGCTATATATGGCATTCCATGCATTGTGGATTATCTACACAGTCTCTTAAAATAATTTCATTTGTAAAATTCTATTGTATCATATTCTAAAGGTAAACAAAAGAAAAAAAAAATTTTTTTAAATAACATTTTAATGGCCTGGGCCTAGGGCTGAGCAAACAGCAGAAGTCAGTTCTCCTTCAGAGTCAGTCTGCTTGCCAAAGTTATACAGGCATGTTAATCTTCCAGAAAGACACAAAAGACAAAATCTCTTTAAATCCTATTTTTAACTTCTTATTTGAACAGTGTAGTACAGAGAGAGAGAACCATTAATCCTAGGGAGTTTTCTTCTGCCACTATTAATCAATGTATAAAATATTATATGTACATATTGAAATATTTACAGATAAAATGATATGTCTGAGAATATAGTGGGAATGAGTAAACAGATTAAATAAGAATAGCCATGAGTTGATAATTGTTGAAGTTGGGCGATGAGAATATTCAAATTCATTATTGTACTTTCATACTATATATATTTGAAATTTTCCATAGTGAAAATTACACATACATATGTATGTGCATATATATGGACAAATATGTGTGTTCATATGTGTATATATAATAGCATTTCTTGTAACAAAATTCAATTTATATTTCAATAAATGTCTGCTTTTTCTCCAACTCAGATTTAGAAGCAAAATTTTAATTTTTTACTCAGAGGCTTTATTCATATACCTACAGACAAATGTTTTGATTGGGAATAAAATTCTATTCTGGTGGAATTCTAAGGGACTCAATTCCAACTCAATCCCAGGAAATCTAGGAAAGAAAAAGAATGGAAATCTTACCTGTCTATGTCTCCTAAAACACAAAATCTTCCTATGTGGCATTTTTAAGAGCTTTTTAATAATAAAGGTGTATTCTCTCAGCAATTAGGGGGACAACTAGATGCTAAACTGATTATCGTGAAACTATATGAAACTGACTACTGAGTAAGTACCAAAGAGGAGTGAAGTGAGCCAAAACAGTGTTTTAGGAAGTACTGGGGAAAAAGCTGAATTGGACCTGAAGATCAGGTAGATTATGTTAGATGCAATACCATCACAATACTGAGCCAAAAAAAATCCAGCAATTTGCCCACAGAGGATCACTATGTTGTATACAGGTCTGTGTGTTCCCCACCACCACCACTACCCATTCCCCCTCTTAATAGTCAGAGTCCTAGGACCTCTGAGTCTCTGGAACTTACCTTCCCTAATCCTTAACTTTAGCAATGATTTTACAAAGTAGCCACCTGGCCAGAGGCAAGGACAAAGCTATTAGGAACCATCAAAGGTGTAAAGAACTAAGTGTTAATCATGGATAAAGGATAGAGGGACAGATTGCAGAACAGAACCTTGAGCCAAGTGAGAAAGAATAGTAATGGGAAATGGACCAAAGTCCATGCTTAAGTGTCAGGGTCAGGTAGAGGGAAGCAGGAGAGGAACCTAGGACTCATTGACATTTTTTGCTCCTACATTATTGCTAGGGAAGACTACTGTAAATATGTTAGTTGATGAAATGACTAGCTCTGTTTAAAAATTCTACAGCTTGACTACATACACATGCCCACTCCTAACAGTTTCAGCACTAGAACCAGGTCTGCTTACTCCCAGTGCAAAGGGCTAAAAATTAATTCTTGAGAAAGGGCATATTCCTCCATACATTTTTTCCTAAATGTCAACTGTCTTATACTCTCCACTTCATATATCTATTCATATCAGTGCAGTTATATCTACTTGTTGCTTATTTTCTCTTTTTCACTCACTATGATTTGTGAATGGGAGAAAAGTATATATTATTTATGCTCACTAAAATTTTTTCAAAAGTATATTTATAATTAATTTGGTTATGGATTTTAATTAATGAGATAACAGAACAGGAACTCTAAAATAAGACTAATTTTATATGGCTTATGAAAATCATACTCATCTGTCCATTTTGCATAATTTAATTTATTCTAATTTTATAACATGATAATTAAATTACATCTCCATTTAATTTATACTAAATTTTAAGTTATAATTATATTTCCATGTAGATAAGAGCAATGTGGCTAGGAATTTCAGGAATCTGAGTTAACCAACAGTTTTTATGCCACTCCTATCACTATCCATAAGATAGCTATTCATTCAATAACATATATAGTTGCTGAACATACCTCACCACCCTCTAATTTCTACAATGGTCTGTGTATTCTGAAATCTCCCACCATAGGTTTCATTAAGGACCACACTGGACTCTGAGCACTCTCTTTCTAGCCCTAAGGATACTGACATGCCTCTATGGGGTATGTTAGTTTGGGACAAACTTGATACAGTGTATAAGAAACCCTAGAAGACTTTTAACTCAAATCTCACCATTTTGATGATTCCTACAATTGAAAATTTGAGCCAAGATCACATAAAGTCCGTTGGTTCATCCTTAGGCTTCTAGTTCTCTAAGATTCCCTACATCTGTGAAATTGATGTTCAAGGATGTATCTGTTATAAGCCAAACAGAGAGAGTGAAATAGGCAGTAACAGGCTGGAGGGAAGGGAGAATGGTTGAGAGTGGAAAAATGTGTAGCAAAAGAAGAGGGAGAACAAGGATATGTGTGAGGAATAGTGTAATGGGAATAAAATTTGGAAGGAACAGAGAGAAGAGTAAAGAAAGATGGCTTAGAGAGTCAGTCAGACATGATGTCAGTCTCCTCACCCTATTTCCCATACTATTATAGCAGCACTTCTCTATGTCTTGTGTGCCACATCAAAGTAAAATTCTGTAACTAAAAAAAAAAAAACATGATTTCATTTCTCTCCTGGACAACCCTTCTTTCTCCCTTGAAAATTTATCAGACTGAGAGAGACACAGAAGGCAGTTTCCTACCCTGATTGCTAAATGCATTGGAGACATCAGAGGCTCCCAAGTTGTTCTAGGGTAGTGCTTTTTATAGTATGGCCTGAGGACCAGTGGCAGTCCAGAAAGTGGTCAATGAAAGAATAACAGAAACTGAGACTAAGCATTTAATTTGGGATGGCCCTTCCTTACAGTTGAATACTAATGAATAAATATAGAAGGAAGGAGGGAAATTTAAAAATCCATATTAGCCAAACACAACGGCAATAGTTGTTGCAGGTGTCAGTGGATGCTAAAATTGATAGGCAGAAGCGTGCTGCACAAGAGAATATTTGCATAATCTCAGGGTGTCTCTCCTTAAGACATTTATTAAATAGAAAAGGGAAATAGTAACTTTACAGTAGAGAAATATGGCAGACACCACCTTAACCATGTGATCAAAATTAACATCACCAGTAATAAGACATCGATATCATGTACCCCTGATATGATGCACTGGGAAGGGTACAACATCACTTCTGTGGTATTCTTGCTAAAAATATATATATCACCTCAATTTATAATCATAAGAAAACACCAGATAAACTCAAAATCATGAAAGACATAGAAGACTGGTTTCACAAATCGAAGGAAACTAAGGAGACATGAAACTAAATGTAATGTGTGATCCTGTACTGGATTCTGGAACAGAAAACAGACATTAGTGAGAAAACTGGCAAAATTTAATTTTTATTGAGGTCTGCAGATTAGTTGATAGTATTGTATCAATGTTAAATTCCAGGTTGACATTCTGGAAAACTGAATGAAGGACACACTACAAGTTTCTTTACTATTTTTGCAACTTTTTTTGAAAATCTAAAATTATTTCAAGATTTTAAAAAGTGTGTGTGTGTGCGTGTGTGTGTGTTTTTAAACTATCTCTCCTTAACAGATTGGGGCAGGGGGTCAGAACTATTTTTTCCTCACAAATCGTTTGAGAAGCACCACTGTAGGTATTGAGTGAGAGGTGGATGGCTGAGGGCTGAAAGGGTAGAAAATTAGATTAAAGTTTTGATGCATCTAGGACAAAAGAGATTTGGTTTGCAGCTCTTCACCAAACATTAAAATGCTGCATTTCAAAGTTGAAATGGGACAGTCATGAAAAATATGGAGCAGTATTATTACATCTTTACAAACTAACAGGCTACAATGAGATCTTTTCCATTTCTTTTCTCAAACAAGACATTTAAATATTGCTATGAAGAGGACTTGATGGTAATTTGAGGATGTATTGTCTAAAGCCATTTTCTTTCTAACATTTTGTAAAGGTAATTACCTTATCTGGTGAGTGAAGAAGATAAAGGACATCAGCATACTGAAAACCTTCGGTTTGTTGTAATTCTTTCTGTAATAGATCATTCCTTAGGACAATACATGCCAAGGAAAACACCACTTCAACCTAAATATGTGGTTTTCAGAAGTTAATTTATTTTTCACTCATGCTTTATCAAATGACATATTTCATTGTATAAGCATATTTATACAGGATACAATTCAAAAGATACTATAATATCTGCTAAAATATAAACTATTGATCCAATTCTCTGACTAGGTATTTAAAGAGTGGCATTTACAAATTTTGGCAGAATGTCCCTTATAATTTTTAACAGCTGGGGAAATACCCTTTTCTTGTGAGCAGGCACAACTACAGAACTGTATTTGAGAGCATGGATGGAGGCAACCAGAGATAGCAACACATGTAAAGCAGAATCATAAAGGAATGCTTATACCCCTTCCACATCTAAACATTGTTTTAAAAAAATTTTTGGCATAGGTTCAAATACTGCTTTGAATTGGTTGTAAGCTACTGATCACTGCGGTAAAATGGATGCCTGTCCATTTAAGCAGAGCACTGGGGAGTAGTACTCAGAAATACTTTTTTCTCCTATAGTTTTTGAGTAATTTAATGCCAGTTAGGAAGATATGAATAAACATTGTTTATCTCAAGGACTCAATTGATAAATGCTTTTTTTATAAGTACTACACTTTGGAATTCTATGAGACCATTATGAATTTGAAAAGCATGAATATTGAATTATTGCAAAAATTTTTTTTTTGTTATAGAATCGTATTTTCAGGAAAAATACTTAAATGTGCTTGTAACAAATTTCAGAACTCATTGAAATGTAGGTGGATTCAATTGCAGTGAACTATTTTGCCATGAAAATGTACATTATAAAATAAAATTATATTTTTATGTGGCATTTTCCATAATCTTATAGAATTTACCTGTGCTGTGAAAATATTATTTTTACTTGTAATAATTCACACCAAGATTACTAGCATACGCTTCTTTCTTTGGTTTCCCTAATCAATTCATATAATAAAATAATCCCTTTCATAGTCAAAAAGGCCACATAATTTATATGACATCTTTTCTGATAACACATACATTTCATTAAAAGGAACAATACTATGCTACATATTTTCCTAAGAAGTTATTTTTATTTCATTTCCACCAGAGCCCATACCAAATTTTGAGGAGAAAAATGTATATTTTGTTGTTACAATTTTTTGTCCAGCCAGTTATGGATGGCCTGCATTTCTAAAGCCTTGATCAAAGGATTTGAATGGATGTGGATGTCATTTTACTAAAGGCATTTTACCAGAAGTAAATAGAAGAGTTACTGGCTCTTCAACAAATATAGTAATCCTTTGTAATGTGTGCTCTTGAGAAAATATTGCTTGGTGGAAGGTAGGCTGCTTTGATGGCATAGGGCTGACAGAATTCATTTATATTTGAGAAATAGTGTCACATGAGTCACACATTCCCATTTTCCCCACCCAGTTTCAGCAATCAATATCTGAGTGAAGAAGGGGAGAAATTCTGTGAACAGTCAAGTATCTGAGAAATAAAACTAATTTGATGAGTAAAGACATAAAACTTTCCTGTCATCTTTGAAAAAATCACATTTTAATAAAGTTTACTACTATCTTATGGTTAGTAGCAACCTTTAAAAAAATAACTTCTGGGATTTTGTTTAAAAGTAGAATATTTTTATTATGCTATGAACTTCCATAAGTTATAAATTATTCTTAAAAAGTGTTATTCTTAAAAAGTGATATTTCCATTGATTTTTACTATATTGGAAAAAAAATTTAAGTCTTTATATATACCTTAATATTAGGAGAAGGGTGATTTCTTAGTAGTTGAATAAGTACTGGAAAGGCATTTTCCGCTACAACAAATTGTTGACTAATGGGATTGCTTGTATGGGCAACACCTGTAAGAGTCCAGGTATTCATGAGGTAATTTTTTTCCCATATTATAAATAGTAAAATAAAACAGAGCTTGATATTTTTGATTGATAAAGTATTATAAGGTATTATGGTTACTGAATAAAAGAAAATTCTATATTGACAATGTTTTAATAGTCCTGAATTAATTTTTTTAAAGGGAAAAGTGAATAGGTGGGGGAATAACTAACTAAAGGATACATGATTTACAGGAAGCAGTGTTTACAAGATGGCCATGAGCATTATTAATTTTTGAATTGTAAAGTCTAAAAGAATGACCAGGTAAGTTACTAGAATTAAAAAGCATAGAGACTCCCAGGAGCTTCTACCAGCACCCAGACCCCATGAGACTGCAAAGCAGCAGCCTGAGGCATGCAAGGCGGCTACAATGGACATAAGATGGTGACTGAGACCACAGCTCCCCTACTGAGTCTGCAGTGCCCTCACGCCAACTCTCAGCTGGTGGGAGGAGGTTGCTGGCCTGGCCTGGAGAGTGCAAGCTCCCCCAGAGGCACATTGACAGCAAGCCAGGCCAGCATGGACCCATACAGCTCCTCGTTGTGGGGGAGGGAAGGTGGAGCAGGAGTGTGCTGGCAGCACCTGCCCCCTGATACCAGGCATGAATAAAGCATTTATTCGTTCACAAGCAGCTGTGTACCCTTATGTAATACTCTGGAGAGAAAACAGTGCACCAGGGAGACTACAATGAGTACCGCTGATGAGAGAGTTAAGAAAAACCTTTTGTAACTTCCAATTAAGAGCAGACCAGAAGATGGCAGAATAGGAACGACAGAGCAAATGTCTACTCCATAAAAAAACTAGAGAAAAGGCAGAAAATGCCCAGGACAGCAATTCCAAGTATAAGCAGCCAGAGAAGGACCTCTACAATACATAGTGGTGACTTAAGAAGAAAAAGTGGAGTTACTATGTCTGAAAGAAGAGGGAGAGTTTATTCAACAAGGACTGCCAGGGCTGGCAGTTGTGAACCAGCTGCCAAGCAGGGGAGGGAGCAGCTCTCCAAACCCATGTACCCATTTCAGCAATTAGATGGGGAGATGATCCTTCTCAGCCCCACAGCTGCGAGCTCCTGTGAGGGAACTTGGGAACAGAGGACCTGTGTTGACTGCACACAGAAAACTTGGTGCATGTATTCTTCTACCATGGAAGCCCACAGTGTACATAGGAGAGAGGCAGGGTAAGCAATGCACAATGCACAGGGACCTGGGCACATTTGAGCTGGAGGGTGAGATACATGGCTCCACATTCCAAGTGATCCACTCAGAGGTCTGGGAATCACCAGAACCATAGTGCCAATAAGTGGACTCCCTGACAAACTGCACAGGGCCCACATCCCACCCCCAGGGCTGGCAGTCCCCAGTTCACATGGAGAATCGCTGCACTGATTGCATTTCCACCTGGTTTGGACCCCACCCAGAGCACAGCTGCAGTTAGGGAAAAGCTGACTTGAGGGGAAGAGACAGCTCAAGAGTGCCGTCTGCTGGGAAGACAGGGAAATGCACTCTAGGAAGCTGTAGTTCTGCCAAATTCTAAATAAATGTTCAAATAATCCTGCATTTCCCAAAATAACCTTAACAAGATAACAAGGGCCCCAAAGTTCACATAAAATCGTAAAGCATATGAAGACCCAAGAAGATATGGACAAGCCAAACAACCAAGTTAAAAAGTCAGAGAAGAGACAGAACTTGGAGCATACATACAAATCTCTAAAACAACTTCAATGGGTTCGCTAAAGACATAAAGACATCAAGAAGAATCCACAAAAGCATAAAAAAACATTTGAAAGAGTAAATTAAAAAATAGCAGCTCTTATGTAAATAAAAGATACTGTAAATCCATTTAAAAATATACTAGAGACACACAACAGCAGATTTGAAGAGGCAGAAGAAAGAATAAGTGAACTAGAGGATAGAGCAATTGTATGCAGACACACAAAAGAAAAACAGTGAAAAAAATTAAAAATTTTGAAATGGATCTCAGGGAAATGATGGACAACATGAAGTGCACAAATATAAGAATCACTGATATCCCAGAAGGAGAAGAGTAGAGGGCCAGGAAGAGTATCTGAAGATATAGTTGGGGAAAACTTCCCAACCCTTACAAAAGACACAAATATGCAAATCAAAGAAGCCTAATGAACCCCATAGAGAATAAATCCAAATAGACCCACTCTGAGAAATAGAGTAATCAGATTGTCAAATGCTGAAAAGAAGGAGAAAATCCTGCAAGCAGCAAGAGAAAAGCAATTCATCACATATAAGGGAAACAACATATGACTAAGTACTGACTACACAGTGGGCACCATGGAAGAGAGAAGGCAGTAGTATGACATATTTAAGATGCTGAAAGAGAAAAATTGTAGCCAAGAATTCTTTATCTAGCAAAGCTCTCCTTAAAACATGAGGGAGAGTTTAAAATTTTCGCAGAGAAACAAATACTGAGAGGATTTGTTAACAGGGGACCTGCCCTGCAAGAAATACTAAAGGGTGTTCTACCAGCTGAGAAAAAAGGAAAGGAGAGAGAGGTCTGTAGAAGGCCATGGAACTGAAGAGTATTAGTAAGGGTAGCCTAAAGGAAAAAAAGAGAGAGGGGGAAAAGCAGACCTGACAAATTAAAACCAAAGGATAAGATGGTTGATTCAAGAACTGTCTACACAGTAATAACTTTGAATGTGAATGGATTAATATACCCAATTAAAAGGTACAGATGTCAGAATGGATTTAAAAGTATGATCCACTGATATACTGTTTAGAAGAGACTCATCATAGGCCCAGCAACACAAAGAGATTGAAAGTGAAAGGACGGGGAAAAATATTCCACGCAAACCGAAGCCAAAAGAAAGCAGGGGTAGCTATACTAACAAAACACAAAATAGACTTTAAATGCAAAGATGTTATAAGGGACAAAGAAGGGCACTATATATTAATAAAAGGGATATTTCACCAAGAAGCAATAGTAATCATAAATGTTTATGCACCCAATCAAGGAGTTCCAAATTACATGAGACAAACAGTGGCAAAACTGAAGGGAGCAATAGACATTTCTACAATAATAGTGAGAGACTTCAATACACCACTCTCTTCTACAGAGAGAACAACTAGACAGAGGACCAATAAGCAAATTCAGAACCTAAACAATGTGATAAATGAATTAGACTTAATAGACATATATAGATCATTGCATCCCAAATTACCAGGATATGCATTCTTCTCTAGTGCTCACAGAATATTCTCCAGGATAAATTATATACTGGGGCACAAAACAAGACTCAATAAATTTTAAAAGACTGAAATTATTCGAAGTACATTCTCTGACCATAATGGAATGCAACTATAAATCAATAACTACCAAGAACCAGAACTTTCACAAACATATGGTGGTTAAACAACACACTCCTAAACAATCAGTGGGTCAAAGAATAAATTGCAAAAGAAATTGCTAAACATCTAAAGACAAATAAAAATTAGAACACAACATATCCAAACCTATGGGATGCAGCGAAGGTGGTGCTAAGGAGAAAGTAAAACTGTCATTATTTACAGATGATATGATTGTATATTTGGAAAGTCCTGAGAAATCAACAACACAGCTACTTGAGCTAATAAATTCAGCAAAGTGGTGGGATACAAAAGTCAGTAATGTTCCTGTACACTAGTAATGACCTAACTGAAGAGGCAATCAAGAAAAAAATTATATTCACAATAGCAACTAAAAAAATCAAGTACCTAGGAATAAACTTAACCTAGGATATAAAAGACCTCTAAACAGAAAATTACAAAACCTTACTAAAAGAAATCAAAGAGGACCTAAATAATATGTGGAAAGACATTCTGTCTTCATGGATAGGAAAGCTAAATGTTGTTAACGTATCAATTCTATGCAAACTGATCTACAGATTCAATGCAATTCCAATCAAAATTCTAACAGCCTACTTTGCAGACTTGGAAAAGCTAGTTATCAAATTTATTTGGAAGGGAAAGAGGACTTGAATGCCAAAAACATTCTAAAAAAAAGAACAAAGTGTGAGGACTTACACTTCTTGACTTTAAAGCCTACTATAAAGCCACAGTGGTCAAAACAACATGATACTGACACAAAGACAGACATATTGATCAATGGAATCAAATCAAGAACTCAGAAATATACCTCCTCCCCAGATCTATGGTCAACTGATTTTTGAAAAGTCCCCCAAAATCCACTGAACTAGGACAGAACAGTCTGTTCAACAAATGGGGCTGGGAGAACTCAAAGTGGATCAAAGTGGATCAAAGACCTCAATATAAGAGACAGTATCATAAAATTCCTAGAATGTAATATAGGGAAACATCTTCAAGATACTGTAATAGGAAGAAGCTTTGTAGACCTTAAATCCAAAGCATAAGCAATGAAAGAAAAATAGACAGATGGGAACTCCTCAAAATCAAAAGCTTCTGTGCCTCAAAGGACTTTGTCAAAAAGGTGAAGAAGCAGTTAACTCAATGGGAGAAAATATTTGGAAACCATATATCTGATAAGACTGGTATCTAGCATATATAAAGAAATCCTACAATAGTCAAACAGAACAATTATAAAATGGGCAGAAGATATAAAAAGACATTTTTCCAAAGAGGAAACACAAGTGGCTAAAAAACACATGAAAAATGTTTATCTTCACTAACTATTAGGGAATGCAAATCAAAACCACAATCACCTCATACCAATAAGAATGGCTGCTATTAAACAAACAGGAAACTACAAATGCTGGAAAGGATGTGGAGAAATTAGAACTCTTATCCACTGCTGGTAGGAATGTATAATGGTACAGCTGCTGTGGAAGACAATTTGGTAGTTCCTCAGTAAAATAAATATCAAGTTACCTTATGACTGGCAATTCCACTACTTGGTAATATACCCAGAAGATCTGAAAGCAGTTACATGAACAGACATTTGCACACCAATGGTCATAGCAACATTATTCATAATTGCCAAAAGATGGAAACAATCCAAATATCCTTCAACAGACGAATGGATAAACAAATGTGGTATATACATACGATGGAATACTATGCAGCAGTAAGAAGGAACAAGGTCCTGAAACATGTGGAAACATGAATGAAACTTGAAGACATAATGCTGAGTAAAATAAGTCAGACACAAAAGGAGAGATATTGTATGTTATCACTAATACGATCTCCCTGAATAATGTAAACTCAGTGTCTTATAATGTAGAATATAGGGGACCTAGAGATAGAAACTAGAGAAGGAGGCATGATTACCTAATATGCACAGACCTGTAATGAGGCTGAACTTAAAGGTATGGGAATGGACAGGAGTGATGATAGTTCATTATAATGGGATTATAAATATCAGTGCTGCATTGAAGGTGAACATGACTGAAAGGGGTTGTTTAAAGGCAGGTAACCCACAGATTAGCACTACAAATATAAATAAGTGCCTGCATGATCTACTCCTAAGGTATCACACTGGTAGAAAAAGTTAACAACAGAGTGGTATATGGGAAAAACAACCTATTGTGTACTATGGACCATATTTAAAAGGAATACCTTATTACTACCATACTAATACTAGGAATAAATAATTAGGGGCTGATAAGAGCTTTAGGGTGTTTTGGGTTACGGTAATTGTTTAAAATTGAGAGTGATGATTGTACAGCTAAGTGAAGATAATGTGAGACACTTTGTCTTGGTCACAATATATGCTATGTGAAATTAGGAACACCCTACTTAATAAGTCAAGCCCTTGATCTTGAGGCTTGCTCTTGTGAAACTTAGGACTGTAATTGGGAGGCTAAGCCTTCCTATATTATGCCTAAGAGGCACTTCCAGAGAACCTTTTTTTTGTTGCTCAGATGTGGCCTTCTCTCTCTAAGCCCAACTCAGCAAATAAATTCATTAACCTCCCCCTACCCATGGGAGTGAGTCTTCCTGGCAACATGGGTCACAATTCCCAGGAATGAGCCTGGCCCTGGCATTGAGGGGTCGAGAGTGCCTTCTTGACCAAAAATCAAAAAAGAAAGGTAACAAAATAAGGTTTCAGTGGCTAAGAGATTTCAAATAGAGTCAAGAGGATATCCTGGAGATTACTCTTATGCAAGCTTTAGCTAGATATTCCAAATGGTCACAGTATGCCAAGCCCAAATCAACAGTAGCCCCCAAAATACTAAAGAATACCTAGGTCCCATTCTGAGACTCTGTACAAGTTTCACTCACCAAGTTTATTTTTCAGAAACTTAAAACCTCCAGAGTATTCCTATACCAGACAACTCCCAAAACCCAAAGGCACACAGCCTCTTCAAGAACATGAAATAGATGCATCCCCCTTCACCATAATGTCAATGCCCCTTTTTAATATGAACAAGTTAGGGTGGTCACTACCCAGATGTTCCTGAAGATTGAGACAGTGATCAAACAAGAGGGACAGGTAGCAACAGACAAGATAGGACTTAACAAAGGATTACAAATACTGAATCTTTATAATTTTTTTTTAGTTCTAGAGTATTAGAATAGCTAGAAGGAAATAACTGAAACGGTGGAACTGTAACCCATAACACTCTTTGAAATTTGCTCTGCAGCTACGTGTTAAATCTTACTTTGAAAGTTATCACCTTTATGTATATATGTTATATTTTACAATAAGGAAATAACTGAAATTGTAGAACTGTAACCCATAACATTCTTTGAAATTTGCTCTCTACTTGTTAAATTGTAATTTGAAAGTTGTCATTTTTCTGTATATATAATATATTTCACAATAAAAAATGTAAAAAAAAGTGAATAATAATGGAGAATTTACTATTAAAAGTGTGTATGGCTTTCTAATACTCTAAAAAAAGAAATTAGAAATGCTATGATGTCAAGGAATAACAATAACAATAATTATTTATTGGAGAATGGTATTGAGTACTAGGCACTTAAGCTTATAAAGGTGCTACTGCTTTCCAGAAAAAGTTTATTTTTGACAAAAATGTCTACAGTAAATCACCTTGTTAAATTTTGTGGGTTCCTTACACTTTACTGACTAAAAATATAATCTTACTGTCTCCCTTTATAACACTACCTACAACTGCAGGCCTATTCCCAATGGAGGAACTCAAGTCATCTGTTTCTAGTGGGCATGCACAAATAATTTTAATTCTGTTATTTTGCTGATAAATGTCATAACACACAGAGAGTGGGTTTGCATACAATTACATGTAAGTACAAGATTGGGCCTCTCTGTGAACAATGAAGAGAAACCACTTACATGTTGTGGTCTGAAGAAGTTTGAAGGAAATAGGGGAAGTAATCCGTTTCTTGACGATGACCCTCTCCACCAACTCTCGGCTGTACACAAACACTACTTAACTATGAGGTACTGAATGCCTAGCGTGCAAAGTGAGATAGGAATAGAGCTAAAAAGAATAAGGCAGAATCTCTGCCATCTAAAAAGAATAAGACAGAATCTCTGTTATAAAGGAGTTTACATTCTATAGGTGAAGCAATTATTTAAATACATGATTGCAATACAGTGCAATATGTACTTGAATAGGGGTACGTAAAACTACATTTGAATCACTGAAGAGGAATTTCTCATCTTAGAATGGGTAGAGAAGGGGTCAGCTAGGGAGATTTCAAAGCATGAACGTTCTAGGGGTAGGTCTTAAAAATATTATTAATGATGATGATGGTGATGGTGTTATAAGAATACCCTCAAATCTGAATCTGCACATAAGTGGGGTGACACTCTATCAGGTTGAGAAGAAAATCACCACAAGCAGTAGAGTTCTTGGCATGGACACAAGGCTATGGATGGTTTCTATTCCCACTAGCCTGTCTGTAGAGATCTCAAAATACCAGGAGCTCCAGAACACAATCTTAACTCTCTTTAAAAGAAACCAACAAGATCCAGAATCCATTAATATAAAACTCACAATGTCCAGCATTCAATCAAAACTTCCTATGCATGATTTAAAAATATGAAATACTTAGGATAAATATGACCAAATATGTGTAAGAATTGTTTACTGGAAGCTATAAAACATTACTAAGAGAAATTAAAGAAGACCTAAAAAAAATGGAGAGATAGACCATGTTCATGAATCAGAAGACTCAATATTATTAGGATGTCAATTCTCCCCCAATTTATTTATGGATTCAATGCAACCCCAATCAAGATACCAGCAGACCTTTTTGTAGAAATTGACAGACTGATTATGAAATTTATATGGAAATGCAAAGAGTTTAGAATAGCCAAAACAAACTTAAAAAAGAATAGCAAAAATTGAAGAACTTACACTACCTACTTTAAAGATCTATTATAAACCTACAGTAATCAAGACAGTGGGTATGGCATAAATATAGCCAAATAAGCAAATGGAACAGAATAAAGAGTTCAGAAATAGACCCATACATGCATAGCCAATTGATTTTTGACAAAGGCACCTAGGTAATTCAACGGAGGAAAGGATAATCTTTTCAATAAATGATGCTGGAGTAATTGGATAGCCACATTCAAAAAAAATGAATCTAAACCACATACAAAAATTAACTAAAATTAGCTAAAACCACATACCTTCCAGACGAAAACAGATAATCTTTTTGACCTTGGGTTTGACAAAAAGTTTTGTAAATAAGACAAAGAAAAAAAAAACAAAAACCAAAAAGCCCATGAACTATAAAAGAATTTTATAGTCAACCAATTGGACTTTGTCAAAATTAAAAACTGTTACTTTTCAAAAGACCCTATTACAGTACAGAGTGCTTGGAGTGATGAAAAAGTTTTGGAAATAGTGGTGATGGTTGCACAATATTGTGAATGTAATTAATGCTGAATTGTACACTTAAAAATAGTTAAAATTGCAGATTTTATAGATAGATATGCTATTACCACAATAAAAAGTTTTAAAATACCCAGTTACAAAAATGAAAAGACAGTCCAGAGACTGTGAGAAAATATATGCAAAACACACATCTAAAAAAGACTGTATCTAGAATTCTTACAACTCAATAAGAAAAACAACACAGTAAAATCAGCGGGCAAAAGATCTGAACAGACACTTCACCAAAGCATATATACAAATGGCAAATAAGTGCATGAAAATGTGCTCTACATCTTTAGTCATCAGGAAAATGCAAATTAAAACCACAATGAGATTCTCTATATGCCCACTAGAATGGCTAAAATTTAAAAGTCTGACCATGCTAAGTATTGGCTAGCATGTGAAATTACTAGAACCTTCTTATACTCCTGTGAGAATACAAAATGGTATCCCCACTTGGAAAACAGTTTAGAAGGGTCTTAAAAGTTAAACATATACCTACCACAAGACCAACTCCTAGGAATTTACTCAAAAGAAATGAAAATGTGTCCATGCAAAGGCTTGTATGCAAATGTTCATGACAGTTTTATTTTTTAAAGCAAAAATATTAGAAAAATCCTTAATTTCTATCAACAGGCTTATAGATAAATCATAGAATATCCATTCAATGGAATACTTCTCAGCAATAAAAAAGAAGTAAACTCTTGATACATAATAAAACATGGATGAATCTCAAATAATTATGCTGAGTGAAAGAAATAAGATGAAATAGTACATGCTGTATGATTCAATTTATATAACATTCTAGAAAATGGAAACTAATCTAGACTGACAAAGCAGATCAGTGGTTGACTGGTGATGGAGGTCAAGGAGGGAGGGATGACAAAGGAGCAAGAAAATTTGGGGAGGTAATGATTATATTCATTACTTTGATTGTGGTAACAGTGTCACAGCACAATATCTATATCAAAACACATCAAATTATACACTTTAAATAATTTATTGAATTTTTATTGTTACATATTTTATTTAGAATACTGCATGTCAATTATATTTCAATAGAGCAAAACCCCACCAAATTTTAAAAACAGCCATTTTAAATACACTCCATGTTCAAGAATGTAGAAGAAAACATGACATGATGAGGATAAAAATGGAAGATAGGTATCTATATAGCTATATATTTATTTTCTCTATATATGACCAGTACAAGCTGATAATTAGTTTGAAAGCAAAAGCTTTTTTTTCCTATAGGAGAACCCCTGGTCTATGGCATATTTGGAAAGATTTGAAATGAACTAATGAGAAGAAATTGTTATGTAAGTTATCATCTATTTGAATTTTTAAAATATCTGTTACATACCATAGTTACTGGTCAACAAAGAGAAGCATCTCGCCTGAATGATTATCTTGGAGCAGTTAATGATTTCTGCAAGTAGCTTTTGGCAAGCAAGGAGAAAAAAAATTGGAGAACCAATTCCTAGCTATTTCAGTCAGCTGGACCATTTTAAAGGCAATATATTGAACTAGAAATAAAGATCTTTTTTCTCATGTCTTTAAGATACAGTATACAATCAGTCCCAAGCATTCATGATGGTCAGCAAAGAACCCAAACTTTTATTTGAGTTAGGTCAGTCACTGACAATTCCACAACAATGTTCAGGTATCCCAAAATATTAATTCTTTTGAAATGAATGGAACAACTAGACCCAGTGGCCACTTAATAAACAAATGTTACAGAAAATAAAGAAAATGTGCCAAAGTATTAGAAACTCTGTGTTCTGTACCTTGAAAAAAATATGTGGTTCTTGAGATTCAAAAGAAGAACTATTTTCCCATAAACTTAAAAAATGAAATTCCTTACATAAAAATAGACAAGGCTCATTGGCCTCTTTCCCCTTCCTAACCATAGTTCAAGAGCAAGACTTAATAAAATTCTTAATTACACTACTTTTACTCATCAAGGTTTTGGGGAAATAAAAACTTAAAATAACCTTTTTCCAGATGAAATATGGTTTAGGGCTTTAGCAGTGGGGATAAAGGGGAAGAGATTAATTTTTACTTCTCTACCTTTTTCCTTTATTTTTCTTATATTTAAGAAACTGAGAATAAATGTACAAACCAATACAAATGGATCCCACTGCTCTGATGACACTTAGGAGTGTGCCTTCAGCTATTTTACTAATCCTTAGTAAGCGAACCAATGGTGCAATTCCATTCCCTTCACATATTTGATTCTGATGCATCCTGCTGTCCTTACTTAGAGCTATGACTGCTTCACCTCCTGGTAAAGAAAAGCAAGGAGACGTGTCTGATACTCCAGTTCCCTGTTCTGCGTTGTGCAGACTTACATATAAAAATAACTTACCAACGTACTGCATTTTAGCTGATGGTGACAAAAGCATGTTTATTATAAAGTTGTATCCAATTTGTTCTGCCATATACTTTTGTTGTTTCAGGGTTTGCCCTGCCAAGGCCCAAAGTGCCACAGCTCCTTGTTCCTTGACATCTATTTGAAATGCCTATTTAAAAAAATATTACATTCATTTAAACTGCATTTATTGAACTCTTTAGGGATGTATGTTTTATAAAATCTTTATTTCAGAAATGCTTTCAGTTTTCTGTTCATTTAACAAAACTCAAAATTGAATACCTTGTCTAAGAAAAATCACAAATAATCATAAAATTCCTACCTTTAGGAGTTTTAAAAGATATTTAGTTAATGATTTTTCCAAAAATGCTTTCTGTATAGCAGGGTTGTAGCTTGCCAGGGATTCTACAGCCATTGCACCCTTCACTTGGACACTAAGTTGTTTCCCTTTAAAAAGAGCCACCAGGGGAGGAATCACTCCTTCCATAGCTATAGCATTCTGAACCTCTGTATTATCACGGGCAACCTCAGCAATTGTAGCAGAAGATACAGCCTTCAACACATCTTCAAATGAATTCAAGAACCAGTTAGATAAATCTTTTAAAAAGTAGGATGTATCAAAATTCAGCATATCACTAATTGCCTATACTATAAAATCAAACTTATAGAAAGTTAGTAGAAAATTTAGAAAAGAAAAACACAAAAAGGAAATAAAACTATCCAGATTCTTACCACCCAAACTCAAACTTTTGGTTTACTATCATCCACTATTTTTATGAATAGAGATAGACTTAGATATAGTTATATAATTAACACATATATATATATATATATATATACTATAAAAGCAAAATCCTGCATTTTTATTTACCATCAAAACAAATGTTTTTGCGTTCCTCACAATATCCACATCAATATTCCATTAAATGGGTGTATCACATTTCTTTAACCATTCACGTTTTTGAAAATATATGTTTTTTCCAATTTTTCACTATTTTAAACAATGCTTAGGAAAAATCTTCTTTGTATGTAAGGTATTTCCTTCATGTCTGTATTTTTTGTCCCTTAGGTTAGACTCTCAGGAATTACTGGAATAATTCTATACATCGCAGAAAATTCCTTTTTAAAAATTATAATAGCGCTTTACTCTTCCATAGTCAGAGTATGAGAATATCAATGGTATTCTTTTTTAGTATAAGTATTATCATTAAGAATAATACATAAACTTTGCAAATTTGATAGGCAAAAAAACGGTCTCAGTTTATTTTGCGTTTTTGATTACTGTGAGACTGAACAATTTCCTACATGCTTATTTACCAGTTGCATTTGTTCTTTTAAAAAGCTTACATAGAAGTTGCAAAATTGAGTCCAAGAACTCCTGTTTACCCTTTACCTGGATTTACCAATTTTTCATATTTTGCCATTTTGATTTTTATTGATTTCTCTATCTAGACAATTTATTTTTCTGAATTTTAGAGTGGGTTGTGTGTATATGTGTGTGTGTGTGTGTGTGTGTATGTATCACGGTCCCTTCTCTGCTTAATACTAACAAGTATATTTCCTAAGAACAAGAATATTATTTTTTGAAACCACAGGGAAGTTAGTAAATGCAATACTTTTACCTAATCAAATTATATCAATTATCTCAATAATGTCCTTTATAAAATTTATTTCCCTTCAATACAGGTTCCACACTAAGATCATGTACTGCGTTTAGTTACCATGGCTCTTTAATCTCCTATAATCTGGAACAGTTCCTCTGTCTTTCTTTGTATTTTAAGACAGATAATTTTAGTGAATATGAGCTAGTTATTTTAGAGGATGTTCCTCAACTTGGGTTTGTTTGACGTTTCCTCATGACAAGATTCAGGATATCCATATCCATCCAGAATATTTATAAAGTGATATAATATTTTCTTCAGATATCTTACGCAGTTACATGATGTTCATGGGTCAATCATTGTTGATGTTCATTTTTATCACCCAGCCAAGGCATTGCACAGTTTCTATAGTTACTATTAGAGTTACCATTTTTTCCCTTTCAACTAATAAGAAGGAAAATACTTTAGGAACATGTAAATATCCTGCTCCTCATCAAAATCTACCCCCTCCCCCACAGACAAGATTTAGCAACTATTGGTGATTCGTTTTTTTTTTTGTTTGTTTTTTTTGCATTTCACTGATTTTATTTTTTATTTTTTTATCTTCATTTTATTGAGATATATTCACATACCACGCAGTCATACAAAACAAATCGTACTTTCGATTGTTTACAGTACCATTACATAGTTGTACATTCATCACCTAAATCAATCCCTGACATCTTCATTAGCACACACACAAAAATAACAAGAATAATAATTAGAGTGAAAAAGAGCAATTGAAGTAAAAAAGAACACTGGGTACCTTTGTCTGTTTGCTTCCTTCCCCTATTTTTCTACTCATCCATCCATAAACTAGACGAAGTGGAGTGTGGTCCTTACGGCTTTCCCAATCCCATTGTCACCCCTCATAAGCTACATTTTTATACAACTGTCTTCGAGATTCATGGGTTCTGGGTTGTAGTTTGATAGTTTCTGGTATCCACCACCAGCTACCCCAATTCTTTAGAACCTAAAAAGGGTTGTCTAAATTGTGCGTAAGAGTGCCCACCGGAGTGACCTCTCGGCTCCTTTTGGAATCTCTCTGCCACTGAAGCTTATTTCATTTCCTTTCACATCCCCCTTTTGGTCAAGAAGATGTTCTCCGTCCCACGATGCCAGGTCTACATTCCTCCCAGGGAGTCATATTCCACGTTGCCAGAGAGATTCACTCCCCTGGGTGTCTGATCCCACGTAGAGGGGAGGGCAGTGATTTCACCTTTCAAGTTGGCTTAGCCAGAGAGAGATGGCCACATCTGAGCAACAAAGAGGCATTCGGCAGGAGGCCCTTAGGCACAACCATAGGGAGGCCTAGCCTCTCCTTTGCAGCAACCGTCTTCCCAAGGGTAAAACCTATGGTAGAGGGCTCAACCGATCAAACCACCACTGCCCTATGTCTGTGGTCATGTTAGCAACCATGGAGGTGGGGTAGGTGAATACCCCTGCATTCTCCACAGGCTCCTCAAGGGGGCACTACATCTTTTTTTATCCTTGATTTTCTTTTTTTTTTTTTTTAACTTTCCCTTCTTTTTTAAATCAACTGTATGAAAAAAAAGTTAAAAAGAAAACAAACATACAATAAAAGAACATTTCAAAGAGACCATAACAAGGGAGTAAGAAAAAGACAACTAACCTAAGATAACTGCTTAACTTCCAACATGTTCCTACTTTACCCCAAGAAAGTTACCTAATATAGCAACATTTCTGTGAACTTGCTCCTACTATATCCATCAGAAATTAACAGACCATAGTCATTCCTGGGCATCCCCAGAACGTTAACTAGGTTATCTGTTCTTCTTGGATTATTGTTGCCCCTTCCTTAATTGCTCTCTATTGCTACTTCCCCTGCATTCTACATTATAAACCATTTGTTTTACATTTTTCAAAGTTCACATTAGTGGTAGCATATAATATTTCTCTTTTTGTGCCTGGCTTATTTCGCTCAGCATTATCTCTT
Source organism: Choloepus didactylus (assembly GCF_015220235.1). NCBI lineage: Eukaryota > Metazoa > Chordata > Mammalia > Pilosa > Megalonychidae > Choloepus > Choloepus didactylus. The sequence goes on along the minus strand of NC_051315.1, from coordinate 80,469,793 downwards.
CAAGGTTCATCCATGTTGTCATATGTTTCACGAGATCGTTCCTTCTTACTGCCGCGTAGTATTCCATCGTGTATATATACCACATTTTATTTATCCACTCATCTGTTGAAGGACATTTGGGTTGTTTCCATCTCTTGGCAATTGTGAATAATGCTGCTATGAACATTGGCGTGCAGATATCTGTTCGTGTCACTGCTTTCCGATCTTCCGGGTATAAACCGAGAAGTGCAATCGCTGGATCGAATGGTAACTCTATATCTAGTTTTCTAAGGAACTGCCAGACTGACTTCCAGAGTGGCTGAACCATTATACAGTCCCACCAACAGTGAATAAGAGTTCCAATTTCTCCACATCCCCTCCAGCATTTGTAGTTTCCTGTTTGTTTAATGGCAGCCATTCTAACCGGTGTTAGATGGTATCTCATTGTGGTCTTAATTTGCATCTCTCTAATAGCTAGTGAAGCTGAACATTTTTTCATGTGTTTCTTGTCCATTTGTATTTCTTCTTCAGAGAACTGTCTTTTCATATCTTTTGCCCATTTTATACCTGGGCCGTCTGTACTATTGTCATTGAGTTGTAGGATTTCTTTATATATGCAAGATATCAGTCTTTTGTCAGATACATGGTTTCCAAAAACTTTTTCCCATTGAGTTGGCTGCCTCTTTACCTTTTTGAGAAATTCCTTTGAGGTGCAGAAACTTCTAAGCTTGAGGAGTTCCCATTTATCTATTTTCTCTTTTGTTGCTTGTGCTTTGGGTATAAAGTCTAGGAAGTAGCCGCCTAATACAAGGTCTTGAAGATGTTTTCCTACATTATCTTCTAGGAGTTTAATGGTACTTTCTTTTATATTGAGATCTTTGGTCCATTTTGAGTTAATTTTTGTGTAGGGGGTGAGGTAGGGGTGCTCTTTCATTCTTTTGGATATGGATATCCAACTCTCCCAGCCCCATTTGTTGAAAAGACCATTATGACTCAGTTCAGTGACTTTGGGGGCCTTATCAAAGATCAGTCAGCCATAGATCTGAGGGTCTATCTCTGAATTCTCAATTCGATTCCATTGATCTATATGTCTATCTTTGTGCCAGTACCATGCTGTTTTGGCAACTGTGGCTTTATAATAAGCTTCAAAGTCAGGGAGTGTAAGTCCTCCCACTTCATTTTTCTTTTTTAGAGTGTCTTTAGCAATTCGAGGCATCTTCCCTTTCCAAATAAATTTGATAACTAGCTTTTCCAAGTCTGCAAAGTAGGTTGTTGGAATTTTGATTGGGATTGCATTGAATCTGTAGATGAGTTTGGGGAGAATTGACATCTTAATGACATTTAGTCTTCCTATCCATGAACATGGAATATTTTTCCATCTTTTAAGGTCCCCTTCTATTTCTTTTAGTAGAGTTATGTAGTTTTCTTTGTATAGGTCTTTTACATCTTTGGTTAAGTTTATTCCTAGGTACTTGATTTTTTTAGTTGCTATTGAAAATGGTATCTTTTTCTTGAGTGTCTCTTCAGTTTGTTCATTTCTAGCATATAGAAACATTACTGACTTATGTGCATTAATCTTGTATCCCGCTACTTTGCTAAATTTGTTTATTAGCTCTAGAAGCTGTATCGTCGATTTCTCAGGGTTTTCCAGATATAAGATCATATCATCTGCAAAAAATGACAGTTTTACTTCTTCTTTTCCAATTTGGACGCCTTTTATTTCTTTGTCTTGCCGGATTGCCCTGACTAGCACTTCCAGCACAATGTTGAATAACAGTGGTGACAGCGGGCATCCTTGTCTTGTTCCTGATCTTAGAGGGAAGGCTTTCAGTCTCTCATCATTGAGTACTATGCTGGCTGTGGGTTTTTCATATATGCTCTTTATCATGTTGAGGAAGTTTCCTTCAATTCCTACCTTTTGAAGGGTTTTTAGCAAAAAGCGATGTTGGATTTTGTCGAATGCTTTTTCAGCATCTATTGAGATGATCAATTGATTTTTCCCTTTTGACTTGTTAATGTGTTGTAATACATTGATTGATTTTCTTATGTTGAACCATCCTTGCATGCCTGGAATGAACCCCACTTGGTCATGGTGTATGATTTTTTTAATGTGTCTTTGGATTCGATTTGCAAGTATTTTGTTGAGGATTTTTGCATCTATATTCATTAGGGAGATTGGCCGGTAGTTTTCCTTTTTTGTAACATCTTTGCCTGGTTTTGGTATTAGATTGATGTTAGCTTCATAAAATGAGTTAGGTAGTGTTCCATTTTCTTCAATGTTTTGAAAGAGTTTGAGTAAGATTGGTGTCAGCTCTTTCTGGAAAGTTTGGTAGAATTCCCCTGTGAAGCCATCTGGCCCTGGGCATTTATTTGTGGGAAGATTTTTGATGACTGATTGGATCTCTTTGCTTGTGATGGGTTGGTTGAGGTCTTCTATTTCTTCTCTGGTCAGTCTAGGTTGTTCATATGTTTCCAGGAAATTGTCCATTTCTTCTACATTATCCAGTTTGTTGCCATACAGTTGTTCATAATATCCTCTTATAATTTTTTTAATTTCTTCAGGATCTGCAGTTATGTCACCTTTTTCATTCATTATTTTGTTTATATGGGTCTTCTCTCTTTTTGATTTTGTCAGTCTAGCTAGGGGCTTGTCAATCTTGTTGATCTTCTCAAAGAACCAACTTTTGGTGATATTTATCCTCTCTATTGTTTTTTTGTGCTCTATGTCATTTATTTCTGCTTTAATCCTTGTTTTTTCTTTTCTTCTACTTGGTTTAGGATTGGTTTGCTGTTCATTTTCTAGCTTCTTCAGTTGATCCATTAGTTCTTTGATTTTGGCTCTTTCTTCCTTTTTAATATATGCGTTTAGTGCTATAAATTTCCCCCTTAGCACTGCTTTTGCTGCATCCCATAGGTTTTGGTATGTTGTGTTCTCATTTTCATTCGTCTCTATATATTTAGCAATTTCTCTTGCTATTTCTTCTTTAACCCACTGATTGTTTAGGAGTGTGTTGTTTAACCTCTAGGTGTTTGTGAATTTTCTAAGTCTCTGATGGTTATTGACTTCTAATTGTATTCCATTGTGGTCAGAGAATGTGCTTTGAATAATTTCAATCTTTTTAAATTTATTGAGGCTTGTTTTATGTACCAGCATATGATCTATTCTGGAGAAAGTTCCATGAGCACTAGAAAAGTATGTGTATCCTGGTGATTTGGGATGTAATGTCCTGTATATGTCTGTTAAATCTAATTCATTTATCAGATTGTTTAGGTTTTCAATTTCCTTATTGGTCTTCTGTCTGGTTGATCTATCTATAGGAGAGACTGATTTGTTGAAGTCTCCCACAATTACTGTGGAAACATCAATTGCTTCCTTTAGTTTTGCCAGTGTTTCTCTCATGTATTTTGTGGCACCTTGATTGGGTGCACAGACATTTACGATTGTTATTTCTTCTTCCTGAATTGCCCCTTTTATTAATATGTAGTGGCCTTCTTTGTCTCTCAAAACATCCCTGCATTTGAAGTCTATTTTATCTGAGATTAATATTGCTACAACTGCTTTCTTTTGGCTGTAGCTTGCATGAAATATTTTTTTCCATCCTTTTACTTTCAGTTTCTTTGTGTCCCTGTGTCTAAGATGAGTCTCTTGTATGCAACATATTGATGGTTCATTTTTTTTTTTATCCATTCTGCGAATCTATATCTTTTAATTGGGGAATTTAATCCATTTACATTCAACGTTATAACCGTGAAGGCATTTCTTGAATCAGCCATCTTATCCTTTAGTTTATGTTTGTCATATTTTTCCCCTCTGTCTATTAATATCCTTTATTGTACTCATACCGAATCTCTTTAGTACTGAACCTTTCTCCAAGTCTCTCTGTCCTGTCTTTGTTTCTCTGTCTGTAGGGCTACCTTTAGTATCTCCAGTAGGGCAGGTCTCTTGTTAGCAAATTCTCTCAGCATTTGTTTGTGAAAAATTTAAGCTCTCCCTCAAATTTGAAGGAGAGCTTTACTGGATAAAGTATTCTTGGCTGGAAATTTTTCTCACTCAGAATTTTAAATATATCGTGCCACTGCCTTCTCACCTCCATGGTGGCTGCTGAGTAGTCACTACTTAGTCTTATGCTGTTTCCTTTGTATGTGGTGAATTACTTTTCTCTTGCTGCTTTCAGAACTTGCTCCTTCTCTTCTGTGTTTGATAGTGTGATCAGTATATGTCTCGGAGTGGGTTTATTTGGATTTATTCTATTTGGAGTTCGCTGAGCATTTATGATTTGTGTATTTATGTTGTTTAGAAGATTTGGGAAGTTTTCCCCAACAATTTCTTTGAATACTCTTCCTAGACCTTTACCCTTTTCCTCCCCTTCTGGGACACCAATGAGTCTTATATTCGGACATTTCGTATTATCTATCATATCCCTGAGGTCCATTTCGATTTTTTCAAATTTTTTCCCCATCCTTTTTTTTATGCTTTCATTTTCCATTCTGTCATCTTCGAGGTCACTAATTCATTGTTCAGCTTCCTCTATTCTTGTACTATGAGTGTCCAGAATCTTTTTAATTTGGTCAACAGTTTCTTTAATTTCCTTAAGATCATCCATTTTTTTATTTAGTCTTGCAATGTCTTCTTTATGCTCTTCTAGGGTCTTCTTGATTTCCTTTGTATCCCGTACTATGGTCTCATTGTTCATCTTTAGTTCTTTGAGTAGCTGCTCTAGGTGCTGTGTCTCTTCTGGTCTTTTGATTTGGGTGCTTGGGCTTGGGTTATCCATATCGTCTGGTTTTTTCATATGCTTTATAATTTTCTGTTGTTTTTGGCCTCGTGGCATTTGCTGAACTTGATAGGGTTCTTTTAGGATTTGTAGACCAATTGAAGTCCTTATCTCTAATTTGTCAGATCTACAGCTTCGTGGAGTACACTTTCTCTAACTATCCAGCAGGTGGCGTCCACGAGCCACCTGTTCTCCACAAGCCAGTTCTCCCCTGCTTAGCCTTTTTGGTGAGTGGGGGAGTGAGTCTTGTGGGGTCCAATTGGTGTACCAAGCTTGCGTGTGTAGTTGGTTTTGCCTGCCCTGTATATGGGGCGTGTTTCTGGGCAGTCAGGGAGGGGGGGTGGCTCTAACAATCAAATCTCCCTGGTGATCCTAGAGTTCTAAAGCTGCTGCAATAGTCTAATCCTTCAGTTCAGTCCTGCCACAGTTTGTCTCTGCCACTGACCCACAAGTCCTTGGTATTGGCGTATGGCTCCTGAGACTTGCAAGTGGGCCCCTCTTGCAGGCTGTGCACCCCGGGTCCTCTGTTGAGGGATGACTGTGCTATGTCACAGGTGAGTGCCGTCTCCTCAGTGCAGTTCTGGGCTGCTGGGCTGTGTAGGGAGGCTCCCAGTCTGCTGAAATGATGGCTGAATGGGGCTTTGTTAATTCACACTGCTCCACCTTCCCAACTCTGGGACAATCAGCTGAGGTTGCAGTGAAGGCTAATGTCCATGCCCAGTTTTGTGGTGTGTGCCTGTTATTTGAAGCACTTCCGTCACACTGGGTTGTCTGGGTCAGCTCTGGGCTATAGGGCTGGCGATGGGCAGGAGTGTTTCCTGTCCACCAGGATGATGGCTGTGAGTGGACACCCCCCTTTTCTTGGGAAGTTGTGGTGTTTAGTGAATTTTCTCAGCCACTGGATTATTGCCTTTTGTCTCAGAGCTCTCTTAGTTCTGCTCTTGACTTGACCTGCCCAAATTGCAAGTCTTTGAAGCTTTCTTTATTGGGCTTCTTAGAGTAATTGTTTTAGAAAAAGAAAAAAGGATTAAAAAAAAAAAAAAAGGGGGCCCTCCTCAGAGATCTAATGGGTTATTGAAATGCTAAGAGACAAAGCAACCAGGGCCATTAAGGACAGGTCCACAGGGCAGAGAGATCAGCTTTTCTTCGGGATTTGCATATGCGCCTCAGGGCCTGAGCTCTGCCCTTCCCCTTTCTATGTTCACCAGAACTCCAAAAATCCTCCGCTTTTATTTTGGAGTTTTTCGTGTTGTTTTTTTTCTATGCCTGTCTCCTCTCTGCTGGGCTGGCTGCTCTCAGATTCTCTGGTGTCTGGTCTCAGTCTATCTATGGTTGGAGTTTTGATCAGTAGAATGAGTTTCCGATAAGGGCTGCCACTGCAGTTCTCCCTTCTCCTTCCCGGAGCTGACAGCCCCTCCTCCCACGGGACTGAGCCTGGCAGGGAGGGGCACAGGTTCCCTGGCCACAAAAACTTACAGATTTCGCTGATCTCAGCAGTTCCACTTTTTCATGAGTGTTGTATGAAGTATGCCCAAAGTCAGATTGCTCTGTGGTGTCCAGTCCACGCTGTTCCTGGCTTTCTACCTACTTTCCTGGAGGAGTAACTAAAACATACAGCTCACCAGTCCGCCATCTTGCCCCGCCTGCTGGTGATTCGTTTTTTAAATTATTATGGTGACATATGGAACACAAAAATTCCCATTTTAACCACTTTTATATGTACAATTCAGTGATATTACATTCAAAATAATTAACGTACCCAATACCACCATCCATTACCAAAATTTTTCATCATCCCGAGAAGAATCTCTGTATCGATTAAGCAATAATTCCCCATTCACCACCATCTCTCCCCGCAGTTTCATCCCTGGTACCCTCTAATCTACTTTCTGACTTCATGAATTTGCTTCTTCTAGTATTTCATATAAGTGAGATTATACAATATTTGCCTTTTTGTATCTAGCTTATTTCATTCAACATGGCATCTTCAAGGTTTGTCCAGGTAGTAGTATGTATCAGAACTTCATTCCCTTTTAATGCTGAATAATATTTCATTGAATGGATATACCACATTTTGTTTATTCATTCATCTGTTCAGGGACTCTTGGGTTGCTTCCAACTTTTGCAATTGTGAATAAATAATGCTGCTATGAACATTGGCATACAAATATCTGTTCAAGTCCCTGTTTCCAATTATTTTGATTATTCCCTAAAAGTGGAATTACCAGGTCACATGATAATTCTATGTTTACATTTCTAAGGAACCCATGAAACTGTTTTTCACAGCAGCTGCACCATTTTACATTCCTACCAGCAATGCATGAGGGTTCCTATTTCTGTGCATCCTGGCCAACACTTGTTTTGTTACTTTTTTAAATAATAGCCATCCTAGTGAGTGTGAAGTAGTATCTCATTATGGTTTTGAATTGCATTTCTCTAATTGTTAATGACATTGAGCTCTTTTATGTGCCTATTGGCCATTGGTATATCTTCTTTGGAGAAATGTCTACTCCAAATGAATTTGAAGATCAGCTTTTCCATTTCTGCAAAAATGGTTGCTGAAATTTTGAACAGGACTGTATTGATCTGTAAATCACTTTGGATACTACTGATATCTTTACAAGAGTAAATCTTCCAATTCATGAAGACAGATGTCTTTCCATTTATTGAAGACTTTATTTTCTTTCAGCAAGGTTTTGTAGTTTTCCATGTACAAGTCTTTTATACTCTCTTTGGTTAAATTTACTCCTGGATATTTTATTCATTTAGATGCTATTGTAAATGTAATTGTTTCTTGATTTTCTTTTTGGATTGTTCATTGTTGGTGTGTAGAAACACAACTGATTTTTAAAGTTTTATTAAAAATGCTTTGTTAGAGGAGTTGTAAGGTTACAGAAATATCATGCATAAAATATATAAAATACAGAGTTCCCTATATCACCCTATTATTACATCTTGCATTAGTGAGATATATTTGCTATAACTCATGAAAGAACAGTATTATAATTGTACTACTAACTATAATCCATCATTTGCAATAGAGTTCATTGCATTTTTTCTCTTAATTTTTATTCTAGTAACATATATATGACCTAAAACTTCCGCTTTAACCACAGTCACATAATTCAGTGCTGTCAGTTGCATTCACAAAGTTGTGCTACCATCACCACCATCCATTACCAAAACTTCAAAATCAACCCCAATAGAAATTTAAGCATTAACTCCCCCTTCCCTACCCCCAAACCAGTCCCCGGTAACCTATATAGTAAATTCTGACTCTATAAGTTTGCTTATTCTTTCATATCAGTCAGGTCATACAGTATTTGTCCTTTTGTGTCTGGCTTATTTCGCTTAACATGATGCCTTTCATGTTCATCTATGTTGTCACATGTATTATAACTTTATTCCTTTTCAATGCTGAATATATTTCATTGTATGTATTTATCACATTTTATTCATCAGTTCATCTGTTGATGGACACCAGGTTGCTTCCACCTTTTGGCAATTGTGAATAATGCTGATATGAACATCAGTGAAAATATCTGTTTGAGTCCCTGCTTTCAATTCTTTGGGGTATATACCTAGTAGTGGGATTGTGGAGTCCTATGGAAACTCTATACTTAGGTTTTGAGGAACTGCCAAACTGTCTTACACAGCAGCTGCACCATTTTACATTCCCACCAGTAATGAATGAGTGTTCCTATTTTTCCACATCCTCTCCAACACTTGTAATTTTCTGTTTTTTCTTTTAATAGCAGCCATTTTAGTGGGCATGAAATGGTATCTTATGGTGGTTTTTTTTTTTTTTTTAGATTGAAGTAAGTTCATTAAAATGGGATCATACTATATTGCTATATTTAAATAAGAAGGATTACATTTAATTTTTTACAAGCAAAATAGTGATTATTTTATTAATATTATTTTATACAAAATATGTATTATGTATAATGTGATGTTTTTTTTAGATTTTTTTTTATTATTATTCATGTTATTGAGATATATTCACATATCACGCAGTCATACAAAACAAATGGTACATTTGATTGTTCACAGTACCATTATGTAGATGTACATTCATTACCAAAATCAATCCCCGACACCCTCATTACCACACACACAAAAATAACCAGAATAATAATTAAAGTGAAAAGGAGCAACTAAAGTAAAAAAGAACACTGGGAGCCCTTGTCTGTTTGTTTGTTTGTTTGTTTCCTTCCCCCACCTTTCCACTCATCCATCCACAAACTAGACAAACGGGAGTGTGATCCTTATGGCCCCCCCAGTCCCACTGTCCCCCCCTCATAAGCCACATTTTTATACAATTGTCTTCAAGATTCACGGGTTCTGGGTTGTAGTTTGATAGTTTCAGGTATCCACCACCAGCTACTCCAATTCATTAGAACCTAAAAAGGGTTGTCTATATTGTGCATAAGAGTGCCCACCAGAGTGACCTCTCGGCTCCTTTTGGAATCTCTCTGCCACTGAAGCTTATTTCATTTCCTTTCACATCCCCCTTTTGGTCAAGATGTTCTCCATCCCACAATGCCGGGTCTACATTCTTCCCCAGGAGTCATATTCCACGTTACCAGAGAGATTCACTCCCCTGGGTGTCTGATCCCATGTAGGGGGGAGGGCAGTGATTTCAGCTTTCAAGTTGGCTTAGCTAGAGAGAGAGGGCCACATCTGAGCAACAAAGAGGCACTTGGGAGGAGGCTCTTAGGCACAGTTATAGGGAGGCCTAGCCTCTCCTTTGCAGCAACAGTCTTCCCAAGGGCAAATTCCATGGTAGAGGGCTCAATCCATCAAACCACCAATCCCCTATGTCTGTGGGCATGTTAGCAACCATCGAGGTAGGGCAGGCCAATACCCCCGCATTCTCCAGCAGTTCCTCAAGGGGGTTCTGCATATTTTTTCCTTGTTTTTTTTTTTAAACTTTTTTTTTCCTAAATCAACTGTATGAAAAATAAAAAAAAGAAAAAAAAAACATACAATAAAAGAACATTTCAAAGAGACCATAACAAGGGAGTAAGAAAAAGACAACTAACCTAAGATAACCACTTTACTTCCAACATTTTCTTACTCTACCCCAAGAAAGTAACCTAATATAGCAACATTTCTGTGAACTTGGTCCTACTAACCCATCAGAAATTAACAGACCATAGTCATTCCTGGTCATCCCCAGAACATTAAATTTACCCATGATAGCTTATCTGTTCTTCTTGGATTATTGTTCCCCCTTCCTTAATTGCTCTCTATCGCTAGTTCCCCTACATTCTACATTACAAACCATTCGTTTTACATATTTCAAAGTTCACATTAGTGGTAGCATATAATATTTCTCTTTCTGTGCCTGGCTTATTTCGCTTAGCATTATGTCTTCAAGGTTCATCCATGTTGTCATATGTTTCACAACATCGCTCCTTCTTACTGCTGTGTAGTAGTCCACCGTGTGTATATACCACATTTTATTTATCCACTCATCTGTTGAAGGACATTTGGGTTGTTTCCATCTCTTGGCAATTGTGAATAATGTTGCTATGAACATTGGCGTGCAGATATCTGTCCATGTCACTGCTCTCCATCTTCCGGGTACATACCAAGAAGTGCAATTACTGGATCGAAGGGTTATCTCTATATATAGTTTTCTAAGGAACTGCCAGACTGACTTCCAGAGTAGCTGAACCATTATGCAGTCCCACCAACAATGAATAAGAGTTCCAATTTCTCCACATCCCCTCCAACATTTGTAGTTTTCTGTTTGTTTAATGGCAGCCATTCTAATTGGTGTGAGATGGTATCTCATTGTGGTCTTAATTTGCATCTCTCTAATAGCTAGTGAAGCTGAACATTTTTTCGTGTTTCTTGGCCATTTGTATTTCCTCTTCAGAGAACTGTCTTTTCATATCTTTTGCCCATTTTATAATTGGCCTGTCTGTATATCGTCATTGAGTTGTAGGATTTCTTTATATATGCAAGATATCAGTCTTTTGTCAGATACATGGTTTCCAAAAATTTTTTCCCATTGAGTTGGCTGCCTCTTTACCTTTTTGAGAAATTCCTTTGAGGTACACAAACTTCTAACCTTGAGGAGTTCCCATTTATCTATTTTTTCTTTTGTTGCTTGTGCTTTGGGTGTAAAGTCTAGGAAGTGGCCACCTAATACAAGGTCTTGAAGATGTTTTCCTACATTATCTTCTAGGAGTTTTATGGTGCTTTCTTTTATATTGAGATCTTTGGTCCATTTTGAGTTAATTTTTGTGTAGGGTGTGAGGCATGGGTCCTCTTTCATTCTTTTGGATATAGATATCCAACTCTCCCAGCCCTATTTGTTGAAAAGACCTTTATGACCCAGTCCAGTGACTTTGGGGGCCTTATCAAAGATCAGTCAGCCATAGATCTGGGGGTCTATCTCCAAATTCTCAATTTGATTCCACTGATCTCTATGCCTATCTTTGTGCCAGTACCATGCTGTTTTGACAACTGTGGCTTTAAAATAAGCTTCAAACAGGCGGGGCAAGATGGCAGACTGGTGAGCTGTATGTTTTAGTTACTCCTCCAGGAAAGTAGGTAGAAAGCCAGGAACTGCGTGGACTGGACACCACAGAGCAATCTGACTTTGGGCATACTTCATACAACACTCATGAAAACGTGGAACTGCTGAGATCAGCGAAATCTGTAAGTTTTTGCGACCAGGGGACCCGCGCCCCTCCCTGCCAGGCTCAGTCCCGGGGGAGGAGGGGCTGTCAGCTCCGGGAAGGAGAAGGGAGAACTGCAGTGGCTGCCCTTATCGGAAACTCATTCTACTGATTCAAACTCCAACCATAGATAGACTGAGACCAGACACCAGAGAATCTGAGAGCAGCCAGCCCAGCAGAGAGGAGACAGGCATAGAAAAAAAACAACACGAAAAACTCCAAAATAAAAGCGGAGGATTTTTGGAGTTCTGGTGAACATAGAAAGGGGAAGGGCCCTGAGGCGCATATGCAAATCCCGAAGAAAAGCTGATCTCTCTGCCCTGTGGAACTTTCCTTAATGGCCCTGGTTGTTTTGTCTCTTAGCATTTCAATAACCCATTAGATCTCTCAGGAGGGCCCGTTTTTTTTTTTTTTTTTTTTTTTTTTTTAATCCTTTTTTCTTTTTCTAATACAATTACTCTAAGAAGCCCAATACAGAAAGCTTCAAAGACTTGCTATTTGGGCAGGTGAAGTCAAGAGCAGAACTAGGAGAGCTCTGAGACAAAACGCAATAATCCAGTGGCTGAGAAAATTCACTAAACACCACAACTTCCCAAGAAAAGGGGGGTGTCCGCTCACAGCCATCATCCTGGTAGACAGGAAACACTCCTGCCCATCGCCAGCCCCATAGCCCAGAACTGCCACAGACAACCCAGTGTGACGGAAGTGCTTCAAATAACAGGCACACACCACAAAATTGGGCGTGGACATTAGCCTTCCCTGCAACTTCAGCTGATTGTCCCAGAGTTGGGAAGGTAGAGCAGTGTGAATTAACAAAGCCGCATTCAGCCATCATTTCAGCAGACTGCGAGCCTCCCTACACAGCCCAGCAGCCCAGAACTGCCCTGGGGGGACGGCATTCACCTGTGACATAGCACAGCCATCCCTCAACAGAGGACCCAGGGTGCACAGCCTGGAAGAGGGGCCCACTTGCAAGTCTCAGGAGCCATATGCCAATACCAAGGACTTGTGGGTCAGTGGCAGAGACAAACTGTGGCAGGACTGAACTGAAGGATTAGACTATTGTAGCAGCTTTAAAACTCTAGAATCACCAGGGAGATTTGATTGTTAGAGCCACCCCCCCCTCCCTGACTGCCAAGAAACATGCCCCATACACAGGGCAGGCACCACCAACTACACACGCAAGCTTGGTACACCAATTGGACCCCACAAGACTCACTCCCCCACTCACCAAAAAGACTAAGCAGGGGAGAACTGGCTTGTGGAGAACAGGTGGTTCGTGGACGCCACCTGCTGGTTAGTTAGAGAAAGTGTACTCCACGAAGCTGTAGATCTGATAAATTAGAGATAAGGACTTCAATTGGTCTACAAATCCTAAAAGAACCCTATCAAGTTCAGCAAATGCCACGAGGCCAAAAACAACAGAAAATTATAAAGCATATGAAAAAACCAGACGATATGGATAACCCAAGCCCAAGCACCCAAATCAAAAGACCAGAAGAGACACAGCACCTAGAGCAGCTACTCAAAGAACTAAAGATGAACAATGAGACCATAGTACGGGAGATAAAGGAAATCAAGAAGACCCTAGAAGAGCATAAAGAAGACATTGCAAGACTAAATAAAAAAATGGATGATCTTATGGAAATTAAAGAAACTGTTGACCAAATTAAAAAGATTCTGGACACCCATAGTACAAGACTAGAGGAAGTTGAACAACGAATCAGTGACCTCGAAGATGACAGAATGGAAAATGAAATCATAAAAGAAAGAATGGGGAAAAAAATTGAAAAAATTGAAATGGACCTCAGGGATATGATAGATAATATGAAACGTCCAAATATAAAACTCATTGGTGTCCCAGAAGGGGAAGAAAAGGGTAAAGGTCTAGGAAGAGTATTCAAAGAAATTGTTGGGGAAAACTTCCCAAATCTTCTAAACAACATAAATACACAAATCGTAAATGCTCAGCGAACTCCAAATAGAATAAATCCAAATAAACCCACTCCGAGACATATACTGATCACACTATCAAACACAGAAGAGAAGGAGCAAGTTCTGAAAGCAGCAAGAGAAAAGCAATTCACCACATACAAAGGAAACAGCATAAGACTAAGTAGTGACTACTCAGCAGCCACCATGGAGGTGAGAAGGCAGTGGCACGATATATTTAAAATTCTGAGTGAGAAAAATTTCCAGCCAAGAATACTTTATCCAGCAAAGCTCTCCTTCAAATTTTAGGGAGAGCTTAAATTTTTCACAGACAAACAAATGCTGAGAGAATTTGCTAACAAGAGACCTACCCTACTGGAGATACTCAAGGGAGCCCTACAGACAGAGAAAGAAAGAAAGGACAGAGAGACTTGGAGAAAGGTTCAGTACTAAAGAGATTAGGTATGGGTACAATAAAGGATATTAATAGACAGAGGGGAAAAATATGACAAACATAAACCAAAGGATAAGATGGCTGATTCAAGAAATGCCTTCATGGTTATAACGTTGAATGTAAATGGATTAAACTCCCCAATTAAAAGATATAGATTCGCAGAATGGATCAAAAAAAATGAACCATCAATATGTTGCATACAAGAGACTCATCTTAGACACAGAGACACAAAGAAACTGAAAGTGAAAGGATGGAAAAAAATATTTCATGCAAGCTACAGCCAAAAGAAAGCAGGTGTAGCAATATTAATCTCAGATAAAATAGCGTTCAAATGGAGGGATGTTTTGAGAGACAAAGAAGGCCACTACGTACTAATAAAAGGGGCAATTCAGGAAGAAGAAATAACAATCGTAAATGTCTATGCACCCAACCAAGGTGCCACAAAATACATGACAGAAACACTGGCAAAACTAAAGGAAGCAATTGATGCTTCCACAATAATTGTGGGAGACTTCAACACATCACTCTCTCCTATAGATAGATCAACCAGACAGAAGACCAATAAGGAAATTGAAAACCTAAACAATCTGATAAATGAATTAGATTTAACAGACATATACAGGACATTACATCCCAAATCACCAGGATACACATACTTTTCTAGTGCTCATGGAACTTTCTCCAGAATAGATCATATGCTGGGACATAAAACAAGCCTCAATAAATTTAAAAAGTTTGAAATTATTCAAAGCCCATTCCCTGACCACAATGGAATACAATTAGAAGTCAATAACCATCAGAGACTTAGAAAATTCACAAATACCTGGAGGTTAAACAACACACTCCTAAACAATCAGTGGGTTAAAGAAGAAATAGCAAGAGAAATTGCTAAATATATAGAGACGAATGAAAATGAGAACACAACATACCAAAACCTATGGGATGCAGCAAAAGCAGTGCTAAGGGGGAAATTTATAACACTAAACGCATATATTAAAAAGGAAGAAAGAGCCAAAATCAAAGAACTAATGGATCAACTGAAGAAGCTAGAAAATGAACAGCAAACCAATCCTAAACCAAGTAGAAGAAAAGAAATAACAAGGATTAAAGCAGAAACAAATGACATAGAGAACAAAAAAACAATAGAGAGGATAAATATCACCAAAAGTTGGTTCTTTGAGAAGATCAACAAGATTGACAAGCCCCTAGCTAGACTGACAAAATCAAAAAGAGAGAAGACACATATAAACAAAATAATGAATGAAAAAGGTGACATAACTGCAGATCCTGAAGAAATTAAAAAAATTATAAGAGGATACTATGAACAACTGTATGGCAACAAACTGGATAATGTAGAGGAAATGGACAATTTCCTGGAAACATATGAACAACCTAGACTGACCAGAGAAGAAATAGAAGACCTCAACCAACCCATCACAAGCAAAGAGATCCAATCAGTCATCAAAAATCTGCCCACAAATAAATGCCCAGGGCGAGATGGCTTCACAGGGGAATTCTACCAAACTTTCCAGAAAGAACTGACACCAATCTTACTCAAACTCTTTCAAAACATTGAAGAAAATGGAACACTACCTAACTCATTTTATGAAGCTAACATCAATCTAATACCAAAACCAGGCAAAGATGCTACAAAAAGGAAAACTACCGGCCAATCTCCCTAATGAATATAGATGCAAAAATCCTCAACAAAATACTTGCAAATCGAATCCAAAGACACATTAAAAAAATCGTACACCATGACCAAGTGGGGTTTATTCCAGGCATGCAAGGATGGTTCAACATAAGAAAATCAATCAATATATTACAACACATTAACAAGTCAAAAGGGAAAAATCAATTGATAATCTCAATAGATGCTGAAAAAGCATTTGACAAAATCCGACATCCCTTTTTGATAAAAACACTTCAAAAGGTAGGAATTGAAGGAAACTTCCTCAACATGATAAAGAGCATATATGAAAAACCCACAGCCAGCATAGTACTCAATGGTGAGAGACTGAAAGCCTTCCCTCTAAGATCAGGAACAAGACAAGGATGCCCGCTGTCACCACTGTTATTCAACATTGTGCTGGAAGTGCTAGCCAGGGCAATCCGGCAAGACAAAGAAATAAAAGGCATCCAAATTGGAAAAGAAGAAGTAAAACTGTCATTGTTTGCAGATGATATGATCTTATATCTGGAAAACCCTGAGAAATCGACGATACAGCTACCAGAGCTAATAAACAAATTTAGCAAAGTAGCGGGATACAAGATTAATGCACATAAGTCAGTAATCTTTGTATATGCTAGAAATGAACAAACTGAAGAGACACTCAAGAAAAAGATACCATTTTCAATAGCAACTAAAAAAATCAAGTACCTAGGAATAAACTTAACCAAAGATGTAAAAGACCTATACAAAGAAAACTACATAACTCTACTAAAAGAAATAGAAGGGGACCTTAAAAGATGGAAAAATATTCCATGTTCATGGATAGGAAGGCTAAATGTCATTAAGATGTCAATTCTACCCAAACTCATCTACAGATTCCATGCAATCCCAATCAAAATTCCATCAACCTACTTTGCAGACTTGGAAAAGCTAGTAATCAAATTTATTTGGAAAGGGAAGATGCCTCAAATTCCTAAAGACACTCTAAAAAAGAAAAACGAAGTGGGAGGACTTACACTCCCTGAGTTTGAAGCTTATTATAAAGCCACAGTTACCAAAACAGCATGGTACTGGCACAAAGATAGACATATAGATCAATGGAATCAAATCGAGAATTCGGAGATAGACCCTCAGATCTATGGCCGACTGATCTTTGATAAGGCCCCCAAAGTCACTGAACTGATTCATAGTGGTCTTTTCAACAAATGGGGCTGGGAGAGTTGGATATCCATATCCAAAAGAATGAAAGAGGACCCCTACCTCACCCCCTACACAAAAATTAACTCAAAATGGACCAAAGATCTCAATATAAAAGAAAGTACCATTAAACTCCTAGAAGATAATGTAGGAAAACATCTTCAAGACCTTGTATTAGGCGGCCACTTCCTAGACTTTACACCCAAAGCACAAGCAACAAAAGAAAAAATAGATACATGGGAACTGCTCAAGCTTAGAAGTTTCTGCACCTCAAAGGAATTTCTCAAAAAGGTAAAGAGGCAGCCAACTCAATGGGAAAAAATTTTTGGAAACCATGTATCTGACAAAAGACTGATATCTTGCATATATAAAGAAATCCTACAACTCAATGACAATAGTACAGTCGGCCCAATTATAAAATGGGCAAAAGATATGAAAAGACAGTTCTCTGAAGAGGAAATACAAATGGCCAAGAAACACATGAAAAAATGTTCAGCTTCACTAGCTATTAGAGAGATGCAAATTAAGACCACAATGAGATACCATCTAACACCGGTTAGAATGGCTGCCATTAAACAAACAGGAAACTACAAATGCTGGAGGGGATGTGGAGAAATTGGAACTCTTATTCACTGTTGGTGGGACTGTATAATGGTTCAGCCACTCTGGAAGTCAGTCTGGCAGTTCCTTAGAAAACTAGATATAGAGTTACCATTCGACCCAGCGATTGCACTTCTCGGTATATACCCGGAAGATCGGAAAGCAGTGACACGAACAGATATCTGCACGCCAATGTTCATAGCAGCATTATTCACAATTGCCAAAAGATGGAAACAACCCAAATGTCCTTCAACAGATGAGTGGATAAATAAAATGTGGTATACACACACGATGGAATACTACGCGGCAGTAAGAAGTAACGATCTCGTCAAACATATGACAACATGGATGAACCTTGAAGACATAATGCTAAGCGAAATAAGCCAGGCACAAAAAGAGAAATATTATATGCTACCACTAATGTGAACTTTGAAAAATATAAAATAAATGGCTTATAATGTAGAATGTAGGGGAAGTAGCAATAGAGAGCAATTAAGGAAGGGGGAACAACAATCCAAGAAGAACAGATAAGCTAGTGAACGTTCTGGGGATGCCCAGGAATGACTATGGTCTGTTAATTTCTGATGGATATAGTAGGAGCAAGTTCACAGAAATGTTGCTATATTAGGTAACTTTCTTGGGGTAAAGTAGGAACATGTTGGAAGTTAAGCAGTTATCTTAGGTTAGTTGTCTTTTTCTTACTCCCTTGTTATGGTCTCTTTAAAATGTTCTTTTATTGTATGTTTGTTTTCTTTTTAACTTTTTTTTCATACAGTTGATTTAAAAAAGAAGGGAAAGTTAAAAAAAAAAAAAACAAGAAAAAAAAAAAAAGATGCAGTGCCCCCTTGAGGAGCCTGTGGAGAATGCAGGGGTATTCGCCTACCCCACCTCCATGGTTGCTAACATGACCACAGACATGGGGGACTGGTGGTTTGATGGGTTGAGCCCTCTACCACACGTTTTACCCTTGGGAAGACGGTTGCTGCAAAGGAGAGGCTAGGCCTCCCTATGGTTGTGCCTAAGAGCCTCCTCCCGAATGCCTCTTTGTTGCTCAGATGTGGCCCTGTCTCTCTAGCTAAGCCAACTTGAAAGGTGAAATCACTGCCCTCCCCCCTACATGGGATCAGACACCCAGGGGAGTGAATCTCCCTGGCAACGTGGAATATGACTCCCAGGGAGGAATATAGACCTGGCATCGTGGGACGGAGAACATCTTCTTGACCAAAAGGGGGATGTGAAAGGAAATGAAATAAGCTTCAGTGGCAGAGAGAATCCAAAAGGAGCCGAGAGGTCACTCTGGTGGGCACTCTTACGCACACTTTAGACAACCCTTTTTAGGGTCTAAAGAATTGGGGTAGCTGGTGGTGGATACCTGACACTATCAAACTACAACCCAGAACCCATGAATCTCGAAGACAGTTGTATAAAAATGTAGCTTATGAGGGGTGACAAGGGGATTGGGAAAGCCATAAGGACCACACTCCACTTTGTCTAGTTTATGGATGGATGAGTAGAAAAATAGGGGAAGTAAACAAACAGACAAAGGTACCCAGTGTTCTTTTTTACTTCAATTGCTCTTTTTCACTCTAATTATTATTCTTGTTATTCTTGTGTGTGTGCTAATGAAGGTGTCAGGGATTGATTTGGGTGATGAATGTACAACTATGTAATGGTACTGTGAACAATCGAAAGTACGATTTGTTTTGTATGACTGCGTGGTATATGAATATATCTCAATAAAATGAAGATAAAAAAAAAAAAAAAAGACATAATGCTGAGCAAAATAAGCCAGGCACAAAAAGAGAGATATTGTATGTTACCACTAATGTGAATTCTGTGAAAAATGTACAATGTTTTATACTGTAGAATGTAGGGGACCTAGAGATACCAATTACTGGAGGGGGAATGATAATCTAATAAGAACAGATAAACTATGGAGGGTAATCTCAATGTTATGGGAATGCTCAGGAATGATTATGGTTTGTAAACTTTCTTGGATATAGTAAGATCATGTTGGAAGCAATAGAGTTATTTTAGTTTTTTTTTTTCTCTTATTCCTTTGTTTTCTTAGGGGTTGTTAATTTTCTTGGGGTATGGTAGGAGCATGTTGGAAGCAATGTAGTTATTTTAGATTATTTGTTTTTCTTACTCCTCTGTTTGGACATGGTTTATTAATTTTCTTGGGGTATGGTAGGAACATATTGGAAGCAAAGTAATTATTTTAGGTTATTTGTTTTCCTTAATCCATTGCTTTGTCTGAAATGTTGTGGGGTTTTTTTTTGGTTGTTGTTTGCCTGTTTGTTTTTAATTTTTTGATAAACAAAGTTAAAAAATGGAAAAAAAATCAGTAGAAAAATGGGAGTAAAAACTAAATGACAAATAGGGTGGGATGGGGGGATGGTTTGGGTATTCTCTTTTCACTTTTATTTTTTATTCTTATTCTGATTCTTTCTGATGTAAGGAAAATGTTCAGAAATAGATTGTGGTGATGAACGCATAACTATATGATCATACTGTGAACAGTTGATTGTATACCATGGATGACTGTATGGTTTCTGAATATATTTCAATAAAACTGAATTAAAAAAAAATAAAATAAAATAAAATAATATAAGCTTCAAAGTCAGGGAGTGTAAGTCCTCCCACTTGGTTTTTCTTCTTTAGAGTGTCTTTAGCAATTCGAGGCATCTTCCCTTTCCAAATAAATTTGATAACTAGCTTTTCCAAGTCTGCAAAGAAGGTTGATGGAATTTTGATTGGGATTGCATTGAATCTGTAGATGAGTTTGGGTAGAATTGACATCTTAATGACATTTAGCCTTCCTATCCATGAACATGGAATATTTTTCCATCTTTTAAGGTCCCCTTCTATTTCTTTTAATAGAGTTATGTAGTTTTCTTTGTACAGGTCTTTTACATCTTTGGTTAAGTTTATTCCTAGGTACTTGATTTTTTTAGTTGCTATTGAAAATGGTATCTTTTTCTTGACTGTCTCTTCAGTATGTTCATTTCTAGCATATAAAAACATTACTGACTTGTGTGCATTAATCTTGTATCCTGCTACTTTGCTAAATTTGTTTATTAGCTCTAGTAGCTGTATCATTGATTTCTCAGGGTTTTCCAGATATAAGATCATATCATCTGCAAACAATGACAGTTTTACTTCTTCCTTTCCAATTTGGATGCCTTTTATTTCTTTGTCTTGCCAGATTGCCCTGGCTAGCACTTCTAGCACAATGGTGAATAACAGTGGTGATAGCAGGCATCCTTGTCTTGTTCCCTATCTTAGGGGGAAGGCTTTCAGTCTCTCACCATTGAGTACTATGCTGGCTGTGGGTTTTTCATATATGCTCTTTATCATATTGAGGAAGTTTCCTTCAATTCCTACCTTTTGAAGGGTTTTTACCAAAAAGCGATGTTGGATTTTTTTGAATGCTTTTTCAGCATCTATTCAGATGATCATTTGATTTTTCCCTTTTGATTTGTTAACGTATTGTAATACATTGATTGATTTTCTTATGTTGAACCATCTTTGCATGCCTGGAATGAACCCCACTTGGTCATGGTGTATGATTTTTTAAATGTGTCTTTGGATTCGATTTGCAAGTATTTTATTGAGGATTTTTGCATCTATATACATTAGGGAGATTGGCCAGTAGTTTTCCTTTTTTGTAACATCTTTGCCTGGTTTTGGTATTAGATTGATGTTAGCTTTATAAAATGACTTAGGTAGTGTTCCATTTTCTTCAGTGTTTTGAAAGATTTTAAGTAAGATTGGTGTCAGTTCTGTTTGGAGAGTTTGGTAGAATTCCCCTGTGAAGCCATGTGGCCCTGGGCATTTATTTATGGGAAGCTTTTTGATGACTGATTGGATCTCTTTGATTGTGACTGGTTGGTTGAAGTCTTCTATTTCTTCTCTGGTCAGTCTAGGTTGTTCATATGTTTCCAGGAAACTGTCCATTTCCTCTACATTATCCAGTTTGTTGCCATAGAGTTGTTCATAGTACCCTCTTAAATTTTTTTAATTTCCTCGGAATCTGCAGTAATATCACCTTTCTCTTTCATTATTTGTTTATATGGGTCTTCTCTCTTTTTAATTTTTTCAGTCTATCTAGGGGCTTGTCAATCTTGTTGATCTTCTCAAAGAACCAACTTTTGGTGTTATTTATCCTCTCTATTGTTTTTTTTTTTCTCTATGTCATTTATTTCAGCTTTAATCCTTGTTATTTCTTTTCTTCTACTTGGTTTAGGATTGGTTTGCTGTTCATTTTCTAGCTTTTTTAGTTGATCCATTAGTTCTTTGATTTTGGCTCTTTCTTCCTTTTTAACATATGCATTTAGTGCTATAAATGTCCCCCTCAGTACCGCTTTTGCTGCATCCCATAGGTTTTGATATGTTGTTTTCTCATTTTCATTCGTCTCTATATATTTAGCATTTTCTCTTGCTATTTCTTCTTTAACCCACTGATTGTTTAGGGGCGTGTTGTTTAACCTCCAGGTATTTGTGAATGTTCTAAGTCTCTGATGGTTACTAATTTCTAATTGTATTCCATTATGGTCAGAGAATGTGCTTTGAATAATTTCAATCTTTTTAAATTTATTGAGCCTTGTTTTATGTCCCAGCATATGATCTATTCTGGAGAAAGTCCCGTGAGCACCAGAGAAGTATGTGTATCCTGGTGATTTGGGATGTAATGTTCTATATATGTCTGTTAAATCTACGTCATTTATGAGATTGTTTAGGTTTTCAATTTCCTTATTGGTCTTCTGTCTGGTTGATCTATCTATAGGAGAGAGTGATGTGTTGAAGTCTCCCACAATTATTGTGGAAACATCAATTGCTTCCTTTAGTTTTACCAGTGTTTCTCTCATGTATTTTGTGGCACCTTGATTGGGTGCATAAACATTTATGATTGTTATTTCTTCTTGTTGAATTGCCCCTTTTATTAGAATGTAGTGGCCTTCTTTGTCTCTCAAAACATCCCTGCATTTAAAGTCTATTTTATCTGAGATTAATATTGCTACACCTGCTTTCTTTTGGCTGTAGCTGGCATGAAATATTTTTTTCCATCCTTTCACTTTCAATTTCTTTGTGTCCCTGTGTCTAAGATGAGTCTCTTGTATGCAACATATTGATGGTTCATTTTTTTTATCCATTCTGCAAATCTATACCTTTTAATTGGTGAGTTTAATCCATTTACATTCAATGTTATAACTGTGAAGGCATTTCTTGAATCAGCCATCTTATCCTTTGGTTTATGTTTGTCGTATATATTTTTCCCTCTTTCTATTAATATCCTTTAATGTACCCATACCGAATCTCTTTATTACTGATCCTTTCTCCATGTCTCTCTCCTCTTTCTTTGTTTCTCTGTCTTTAGAATCTCCAGTAGGTCAGGCCTCTTGTTAGCAAACTCTCTCAGCATTTGTTTGTCTATGAAAAATTTAAGCTCTCCCTCAAGTTTGAAGGAGAGCTTTGCTGGATAAAGTATTCTTGGTTGGAAATTTTTCTCACTCAGAATTTTAAATATGTCATGCCACTGCCTTCTTGCCTCCATGGTGGCTGCTGAGTAGTCACTACTTAGTCTTATGCTGTTTCCTTTGTATGTGGTGAATTGCTTTTCTCTTGCTGCTTTCAGAACTTGCTCCTTCTCTTCCGTTTTTGACAGTGTGATCAGAATATGTTTTGGAGTGGGTTTATTTGGATTTATTCTATTTGGAGTTCGCTGGGCATTTATGATTTGTGTATTTATGGTGTTTAGATGATTTGGGAAGTTTTCCCCAACAATTTCTTAGAATACTCTTCCTAGACCTTTACCCTTTTCTTCTCCTTCTGGAACACCAATGAGTCTTATATTTGGATGTTTTATATCATCTATCAAATCCCTGATGTCCATTTTGATTTTTTTGATTTTTTTCCCCATTCTTTTATGCTTTCATTTTCCGTTCTATCATCTTCCAGGTCACTGATTCATTGTTCACCTTCCTCTAGTCTTGTACTATGAGTATCCAGAATCTTTTTAATTTGGTGAACAGTTTCTTTAATTTTCATAAGATCATCTATTTTTTTATTTAGTCTTGCAGTGTCTTCTTTATGCTCTTCTAGGGTCTTCTTGATGTACTTTATTTCCTGTTCCATGCTCTTGTTGATGTCCTTTATATCCCATGCCATGGTCTCACCCTTCATCTTTAGTTCTTTAATTAGTTGCTCTAAGTACGTATTTCTTCTGATCTTTTGATTTGGGTGCTTGGGCTTGGGTTATCCATATCTTCTGGTTTTTTCATATGCTTGAAAATTTTCTGTTGTTTTTGGCCTCTTGGCATTTGCTTAACTTGGTAGGGTTCTTTTAGGATTTGTAGACCAATTGAAATCCTTATCTCTAATTTGTCAGGTCTACAGCTTCGTGGAGTACACTTTCTGCGACTAACCAGCAGGTGGCATCTGTGAGCCACCTGTTTCCTTCAAGTCAGTTCTCCCCCTCTTTGCCTCTGTGGTGATTTGGGGAGTAAGTCTTGTCAGGTCCAGTTGGTGTACCAAGCTTGCGTGTGTAGTTGGTGTTGCCCGCCCTGTATAAGGGGCATGTGTCTGGGCAGTCAGGGAGGGGGGCGGCTCTAACAACCAAATCTCCCTGGTGTTCCTGGAGTTTTAAAGCTGCTGCAATAGTCTAATCCTTCAGTTCAGTCCTGCCACAGTTGTCTCTGCCACTGACCCACAAGTCCTTGGTATTGGCGTGTGGCCCCTGAGACTTGTGAATGGGTCCCTCTTCCAGGCCTTGCACCCCATGTTCCTCTGTTGAGGGATGACTGTGCTATGTCACAGGTGAGTGCCGTCCCCCCAGGGTGGTTCTGGGCTGCCGGTCTGTGTAGGGAGGCTCCCAGTCTGCTGAAATGATGTGTGAATGGGGCTTGTTAATTCCCACTGTTCCACCTTCCCAAGTCTGGGACAACCAGCTGAGGGTGCAGGGAAGGCTAATGTCCACGCCCAATTTCATGGTGTATGCATGTTATTTGAAGCACTTCCGTCACACTGGGTTGTCTGGGGCAGCTCTGGGCTATGGGGCTGGTGACAGGCAGGAGTGTTCCCTGTCCACCAGGATGATGGCTGTGAGAGGATGCCCCCCTTTTCTTGGGAAGTTGTGGTGTTTAGTGAATTTTCTCAGCCACTGGATTATTGCCTTTTGTCTCAAAGCTCTCAGTTCTGCTCTTGTCTTGACCTGCCCAAATTGCAAGTCTTTGAGGCTTTCTGTATTGGGCTTCCTAGAGTAATTGTTTTAGAAATTGAAAAAAAGATTAAAAAAAAAAAAAGAAAAAAAAAAGGGCCCTCCAGGCAGGCAGGTCTAATGCGTTATTGAAATGCTAAGAGACAAAGCAATTAGGGCTATTAAGGAAAGATCCAGGGGGCAGAGAGATCAGTTTTTCTCTGGGTTTTGCAAATAAGCCTGCGGGGCCTGAGCTCTGCCCTTCCCCTTTCTATGTTCACCAGAACTCCAAAAAGCATCTGCTTTTATTTTTGAGTTTGTCTTGCTGTTTTTTTGCTATGCCTGTCTCCTCTCTGCTGGGCTGGCTGCTCTCAGATTCTCTGGTGTCTGGTCTCAGTCTATCTATGGTTGGAGTTTGGATCAGTAGAATGAGTTTCTGATAAGAGCTGCCACTGCAGTTGTCCCTTCTCCTTCCCGGCGCTGACAGCCCCCCTTCCTACGGGACTGAGCCTGGCAGGGAGGGGCGTGGGTCGCCTGGCCACAAAAACTTACAGATTTCACTGATCTCAGCAGTTCGACATTTTCATGAGTGTTGTATGAAGTATGCCCAAAGTCAGATTGCTCTGCAGTGTCCAGTCCATGCAGTTCCTGGCTTTCTACCTACCTCCCTGGAGGAGTAACTAAAACATACACCTCACCAATCCACCATCTTGCCCCGCCTACCTCTTATGGTGGTTTTTATATGCATTTTCCTGATGGCTAAAGATGGTGAGCATCTTTTCTTGTGCTTTTTTAGCCATTTGTATATCCTCTGTAGCAATGTCTATTCAATTCTTTTTCCCATTTTTAAATTGCATTGTTTATCTTTTTTGTTATTAAGTTGAAAGTTTTCTTTTTTATATTCTTGATATTAAACCCTTTTCAGATATGTAGTTTCCAAATATTTACTTCCATTGAGTAGGTCCTTTGATAAACAAAAGTTTTTAATTTTGATGAGGTCCCATTTATCTATTTTTTCTTTTGTTGCTTGTGCTTTGGGTGTAAAGTCTAAGAAACTATTGTCTAACACAAGATCCTGAAGATACTGCTCTATGTTTCCTTCTAGGAGTTATATTGTTCTAGTTCTTATATTTAGGTCTTTGATCCATTTTGAGTTAATTTTCATATACGGTGTGAGATAGGGGTCCACCTTCATTCTTTCACATATGGATATCCAGTTCTCCCAGCCCCATTTGTTGAAGAGACTATTCTTTCCCAGTTGAGTGCACTTGACAGCCTTGTAAAAAACGAATTGGCCATAAATGTGAGGGTTGATTTCTCAACTCTCAGTTTTATTCCATTGGTCTATATATCTACCCTTGTGCCAATATCATGCTGTTTTGACCACTGTTGCTTTGTATTCTGATTTTGCTAAGTCTTTTTTTTTTTTTTTTAAATCATGAAGGGGTCCTGGATTTTCTCAAATGCCTTTTTTTTTGCATCAGTTGAGATGATCATGTGGTGTTTTCCCTTCATTCTTTAATGTGGTGTATTGCATTAATTGATTTTCTTATGTGAAACACCATTGCATACGAGGGATAAATTCCACTTGATCATGGTGTATAGTTTTTTTATTGTGCTGTTGGATTCAATTTGCTAGTTTTGATGAGGATTTTTGCATCTATATTCATAAGAGAAATTGGTCTGTAATTTTCTTTTCTTGTGGTATCTTTATCTGGTTTTGGTATTATTGTGACATTGGCCTCAAAGAATGAATTTGTTAGTATCCACTTCTCTTCAATTTTTGGAAAAGTTTGAGCCGGATTGGTATTAATTCTTCTTGGAATGTTTGGTAGAATTCCCCTGTGAAGCCTTATGGTCCTGGGATTCTCTTTGTTGGGAGGTTTTAAATGACTGATTCAATCACTTTACTTGTAATTGGCCATTCTTCTAGACTCAGTGTAGGTTGTTCATGTGTTTCTAGGAATTTACACATTTCATATAGGTTGTCTAATTTGTTGGCCTATAGTTCTTCATAGTATCCTCTAATGTTCCTTTTTATTTCTGTGAGGTCAGTAGTAATGTCCCCATCTCTTTTTTTATTTTAATTATTTGTATTTTCACTCTTTTTTTGTTAGTCAGCCTACCTAAAGGTTTGTCAATTTTGCTGATCTTTTCAAAGAACCAACTTTTGGTTTTTTTAATGCTCTCTTGGTTTGATTCTTTATTTCATATATTTCTGCTCTAATGTTTGTTATTTCTTTTTACTTGCTTTGGGTTTAGTTTGCTGTTGTTTTTCTATTTCCTCCAGGTGTGAAGTTAGATCTTGAATTTTGCTCTTTCTTCTTTTCTAATGTAAGCATTTAGGGCTATACCTTCCCTTTGCAGCATTGCCTTCACTGCATCCCATAATTTTGATATGTTTTGTTCTTGTTTTCATTTGTCTCAAGATATTTGCAGATCTTATAAGTTCCTCTTTGACTCACTGATTGAGTCTGTTATTTAGCTTTCATGTATTTGTTGATTTTCCAGTTCTCTGCTAGTTATTGATTACCAGCTTCATTCCACTGTGGTCAGAGAAGATGCTTTGTATAATTTGAACCTTTTATATTTATTGAGACTTGTTTTGTGACCCAACATATGGTCTGTCCTAGAGAATGTATTCATCTGCACTTGAGAAGAAGGTATATTCTGCTGTTTGGGGGTGCAATGTTCTGTATATGTCTGTTAGGTCTAGTTCATTTATCATATTATTCAAGTTCTCCATTTCTTCTTTGATCTTTTGTCTTCATGTTCTATCTGTTTTGGAGAGTGGTGTATTGAAGTCTCCATTTATTATTATAGAGGTGTCTATTTCTCCCTTCCATTTTGCCAGTATTTGCCTCATGTATATTGGGGCACCATGGCTAAGTGCATAAATATTTATGATTGTTATTTCTTCCTGATGAATTGACCCTTTCTGATGAATTGTCTCTTATAACACCTTGTAACTTAAAGTCTATTTTGTCCGATATTAATATTGCTACCCCAGCTCTTTTTTGGGTTACTATTTGCATGGATTATCTTTTTCCATCTTTTCACTTTCAACCTCTTTGTGTCTTTGGGCCTAAGGTGAGTCTTGTCTAAAGAGAAATTATGGGGATGAAAATCATAATAATGGAGATTAAAATACACTAGAGGCATACAACAGCAGATTTGAACAGGCAGGTTATGATTAGATTGTGCTTTTTTATCCATTCTGCCAATCTATGTCTTTAGATTGACATTCAGTATTATTAACATTCAGTATTATTACTATAAAGGCAGTGCTTACTTCAGACATTTTGTCCTTTTGTTTTTTAATGTCCTACCTTTTTTTTGCTTCTTTTCCTTTATTGCAGACTCCTTTTCTGTATAGTTGATATTTTGTGATGTATCTGTCTGATCCCTATCTCATCTCTCTTCTGTATATTTTTAAAATACTTTCTTTGTGGTTATCTTGGGTTTTGTAGTACACAACCTATGTCTATAACCTACTAATTTGAGAAGATACCAGCTTCAATAGAATACACATTCTCTGCTGCTATATCTCTCCATTTCCCTCTGTGTATCTTTTGTCTCACATTACCTCTTTATATTTTGCATGTCCATTATCAGGAAATATGCCTTTCTCCTATTCAATTGAATTCTGATTCTTATAGGATAAAACAGTAGAGTTATCTATTGATGATAGAGTAATATTGGCTTTTGCTTTATCCTTTTAGTTACCTTTACTAAAACTCTTCACTTCTTCACATGACTCCAAGCCACTTATTCCTGTCTTTTCCTTTCAACTACAGAACTCCTTTAGTAATTCTTGTAGGGTTCATCTTTTGTTGATGAACTCTCTGTTTCTGTTTATCTATGAATATTTTCAGCTCCCCCTCATTTTTTTTCCTCTGTGGCCTTTCTTCTCTGTGTCTGAATTTCATTTTGCTTATAAAGGACTCCAGTAATAGGATTTAGACCCATCCTGATTGAGGTAGGTTACACTTTAACTGAAGTAGCCTCATCAAAAGGTCCTATTTACAATGGATTTACACTCACAGGAATGGATTAAGTTTAAGGACATGTTTTTCTGGGGTACATACAGCTTCAAACCATCACAGCCTCCTAACTGGTGCCCCACCTCCAATCTTGCCCTCTTCCAACCCTCCTTCTACACTGCAGGCAAGATATTTCTAAAACAAAATCTCTTCTTGCCACTCTTGGCTTACAATCCTTTAGTAACCTCATGTTGCCCTCAAGAGAGAATGCATAACCTGCTGCAGGGCATATAATGCCCTTCATTCTCTGACCTTACCTATTTTTCCAGCCTCATCTCTTGCTGCTTCCATCCTTATACTGTGCTCCAGGCATTTTGAACAATCACAGCAGTAAAAATAAGAGCTAAACTTTGTTGACGATTTTCTATATGTCGGGTAGTTCACAGACCCTTAGGAGATACTATCATCTTTTCACAAGTAAAGTAACTTGTGATTGTTAAGTTCATGAATCAACTTGGCCAGGAGATGGTGCCCAGTTGTCTGCTCAGGCAAGCACTGGTCCAACCAATACTACAAGGATATTTCATGGCTGGTTTATTAAATCATCAGTCAATTGATTGCATCTGTGACTGATTACATCTATGATCAACTAAGGGAGTGTCTTCCTCAATAAGAGAATCCAGTCAGTTGGATTTAATCCAATTGGTTGAAGACTTTTAAGAGGGAAGAGAGAATATTCACTTCTTCAGCTAGCCGGCCTCTCCTGGGGAGTTCAGCAAAGACCTTCATTAGAGTTGCCAGCTTACGGCCTGCCATATGGAATTTGGACTCATGCATCATGCCCTACAGAATTTGGGATCCCCACAGTTGCATGAGACACTTTTTTTTTAATAATTCAATTTTATTGAGATATAGTCACATACCATACAGTCATACAAAGTGTACAATCAGTTGTTAACAGTACCACCATATAGATGTGCATCCATCACCAAAATTAACTTTTGAACATTTTCATTACCACACACACACAAAAGTAATAAGAATAAAAAAGTGAAAAAGAACAATTAAAGCAAAAAAGGTCACTGGGTGTTTTTTTTTTTTTTCTCCCGTTTTTCTACTCATCCATCCATACACTGGACAAAGGGGAGTGTGGTCTACATGGCTTTCCCAATCACATTGTCACCCTTAATAAGCTACATTTTTATACAATCGTCTTCAAGATTCAAGGGTTCTGGGTTGTAGTTTGATAGTTTCAGGTATTTACTGCTAGCTATTCCAATTCATTAGAAACTAAAAAGGGTTGTCTATATTGTGTGTAAGAGTGCCCATAGAGTGACCTCTTGGCTCCTTTTGGAATCTCTCAGCCACTGAAACTTATTTCATTTCATTTCACATCCCCCTTTTGTTCAAGAAGATGATCTCCATCCCATGATGCCAGGTCCAGATTCCTCCCTGAGAGTCATATTCCACATTGCCAGGGGTATTTACACCCCTGAGTGTCAGATTCCACTTGCGGGGGGGGGGGAGGGCAGTGATCTCATCTGCCAAGTTGGCTTAGCTAAAGAGAGAGGGTACATCTGAGCAACAAAGAGGCATTCAGGAGGAGACACTTAGGCACAATTATAGGCAGGCCTAGCCTCTCCTTTGCAGTAAGAGTCTTCCCAAGGGCAAGTCCCGTGATTGAGGGCTCAGCCCATCAAACCACCAGTCCCAATGCCTGCGAGTACATCAGCAACCATCGAGGTGGGGAAGCCCAACGCCCCATGCATTCTCCCCCCAGCAATGTTCACATTAGTGGTAGCATATACTATTTCTCTTTTCGTGCCTGGCTTATTTCACTCAGCATTATGTCTTCAAGGTTCATCCAAGTTGTCATATGTCTCAAAACATTGTTCCTTCTTACTGCTGCATAGTAATCCATTGTGTGTATATACCACATTTTGTTTATCCATTCATCTCCTGAAGGACATCTGGGTTGTTTCCATCTCTTGGCAACTGTGAATAATGCTGCTATGAACATTGGTGTGCAGAAATCTGTTCACATCACTGCTTTCAGATCTTCCAGGTATATACCGAGAAGTGCAATTGCTGGATCGAAGGGTAAATCTATATCTAATTTTCTAAGGAACAGGGAGACTGTCTTCCAGAGGGGCTGAACCATTATACAGTCCCACCAACAATGAATAAGAGTTCCAATTTCTCCACATCCTCTCCAGCATTTGTAGTTTCCTGTTTGTTTAATGGCAGCCATTCTAATTGGTGTGAGATGGTATCTCTTTATGGTCTTAATATGCATCTCTCTAATAGCTAGTGAAGCTGAACATTTTTTCGTGTGTTTTTTTGGCCATTTGTATTTCCTCTTCAGAGAACTCTCTTCATATCTTTTGCCCATTTTATAATTGGGCTGTCTGTACTCTTGTCATTGAGTTGTAGGATTTCTTTATATATGCAAGATATCAGTCTTTTGTCAGATACATGGTTTCCAAAAATTTTTTCCCATTGAGTTGCCTGCATCTTCACCTTTTTGACAAATTCCTTTGAGGTAAAGAAATTTCTAAGCTTGAGGAGTTCCCATTTATCTATTTTTTTCCTTTGTTGCTTGTGCTTTGGGTGTAAGGTCTAGGAAGTGGCCTCCTAATACAAGGTCTTGAAGATGTCTCCCTACATTATCTTCTAGGAGTTTTATGGTACTGTCTTTATTATTGAGGTCTTTGATCTACTTTGAGTTAATTTTTGTGTAGGGTGTGAGGAAGGGATCCTCTTTCATTCTTTTGGATATGGATATCCAACTCTCCCAGCCCCATTTGTTGAAAAGACTGTTGTGTCCCACTTCAATGGCTTTCGGGGCCTTAACAAAGATCAGTCGGTTGTAGATCTGGGGGTCTACCTCTGAATTCTCAATTTGATTCCATTGATCAATGTATCTATCTTTGTGTCAGTACCATGCTGTTTTGACAACTGTGGCTTTATAGTAAGCTTCAAAGTCAGGGAGTGTAAGTCCTCCCATTTCGTTTTCTTTTTTAGAGTGTTTTTAGTAATTTGAGGCATCTTCCCTTTCCAAATAAATTTGATTACTAGCTTTTCCAAGTCTGCAAAGTAGGTTGATGGAATTTTGATTGGCATTGCATGGAATCTGTAGATGAGTTTGGGTAGAATTGACATCTTAATGACATTTAGCCTTCCTATCCTAGAACATGGAATATTTTTCTGTCTTTTAAGGTCTCCTTCTATTTCTTTTAGTAGAGTTATGTAGTTTTCCTTGTATAGGTCTTTTACATCTTTGGTTAAGTTTATTCCTAGGTACTTGATTTTTTTAGTAGCTATTGAAAATGGTATCTTTTTCTTGAGTGTCTCTTCACTTTCATTTCTAGCATATAGAAACATTACTGACTTATGTGAATTAAACTTGTATCCGCTACTTTGCTAAACTTGTTTATTAGCTCCAGTAGCTGTATCATCGATTTCTCGGGTTTTTCCAGATATAAGATCATATCATCTGCAAACAATGACAGTTTTACTTCTCCCTTTCCAATTTGGATGCCTTTTCTTTCTTTGTCTTGCCAGATTGCCCTGGCTAGCACTTCTAGCACAATGTTGAATAACAGTGGTGACATTAGGCATCCTTGTCTCATTCCTGATCTTAGAAGGAAGGCTTTCAGTCTCTCACCATTGAGCACTATGCTGGCTGTGGGTTTTTCATATATGCTCTTTATCATATTGAGGAAGTTTCCTTCAATTCCTACCTTTTGAAGGGTTTTTAGCAAAAAGCGATGTTGGATTTTGTCAAATACTTTTTCAGCATCAATTGAGATGATCATTTGATTTTTCTCTTTTGATTTGTTAATGTGTTGTAATATATTGATTGATTTTCTTATGTTGAACCATCCTTGCATGCCTGGAATGAACCCCACTTGGTCATGGTGTATGATTTTTTTAAAGTGTCTTTGGATTCAATTTGCAAGAATTTTATTGAGGATTTTTGCATCTATATTCATTAGGGAGATTGGCCAGTAGTTTTCCTTTTTTGTAGCATCTTTGCCTGGTTTTGGTGTTAGATTGATGTTAGCTTCATAAAATGACTTAGGTAGTGTTCCATTTTCTTCAGTGTTTTGAAAGAGTTTAAGTAAGATTGGTATCAGTTCTATCTGGAGAGTTTAGTAGAATTCCCCTGTGAAGCCATGTGGCCCTGGGCATTTATTTATGGGAAGCTTTTCGATGACTGATTGGATCTCTTTGCTTGTGATTGGTTGGTTGAGGTCTTCTATTTCTTCTTTGGTCAGCCTCGGTTGTTTATATGTTTACAGGAAATTGTCCATTTCCTCTACATTATCCAGTTTGTTGGCATACAGTTGTTCATAATATCCTCTTACAATTTTTTTAATTTCTTCAGGATCCGCAGTAATGTCACCTTTCTCAGTCATTATTTTGTTTATATGGGTCTTCTCTCTTTTTGATTTTGTCAGTCTAGCTAGGGGCTTGTCAATCTTGTTGTTCTTCTCAAAGAACCAACTTTTGGTGTTATTTATCCTCTCTATTGTTTTTTTGTTCTCTATATCATTTATTTCTGCTTTAATCCTTGTTATTTCTTCTCTTCTACTTGGTTTAGGATTAGTTTGCTGTTTATTTTCTAGCTTCTTCAGTTGCTCCATTAGTTCTTTCATTTCAGCTCTTTCTTCCCTTTTGATGTATGTGTTTAGTGCTATAAACTTCCCCCTCAGTGCTGCTTTTGGTGCATCTTGTGTTCTCATTTTCATTAGTTTCTACATATTTAGCAAGTTCTCTTGTTATTTCTTCTTTAACCCACTCATTGTTTAGGGGT
The DNA here is from genome assembly GCF_015220235.1 of Choloepus didactylus. Taxonomy (NCBI): domain Eukaryota; kingdom Metazoa; phylum Chordata; class Mammalia; order Pilosa; family Megalonychidae; genus Choloepus; species Choloepus didactylus. The sequence goes on along the minus strand of NC_051315.1, from coordinate 80,436,489 downwards.
GTGTTGTTTAACCTCCAGGTATTTGTGAATTTTCTAAGTCTCTGATGGTTATTGACTTCTAATTGTATTCCATTGTGGTCAGAAAATGTGCTTTGAATAATTTCAATTTTTTAAAATTTATCAAGGCTTGTTTTATGACCCAGCCTATGGTCTGTTCTGGAGAAAGGTCCATGAACACTAGAGAAGAATGTGCATCCTGGTGATTTGGGATGTAATGTTCTACATATATCTGTTAAATCAAATTCATTTATCAGATTGCTTAGGTTTTCAGTTTTCTTATTGGTCTTCTGTCTGGCTGATCTATCTGTAGGAGAGAGTGATGTATTGAAGTCTCCCTCAATCATTGTGGAAACATCCATTGCATCCTTCAGTTTTGCCAGTGTTTGTCTCATGTATTTGGTGGCACCATGATTTGGTGCATAAAAATTTATGATTGTTATTTCTTCTTGTTGAATTGCCCCTTTTATTAATATGTAGTGGCCTTCTTTGTCTCTCCTAACATCCTTGCATTTAAAGTCTATTTTATCTGAGATTAATATTGCTACTCCTGCTTTCTTTTGGCTGTAGCTTGCATGAAATATTTTTTTCCATCCTTTCACTTTCAATTTCTTTGTGTCCCTGTGCCTAAGATGAGTCTCTTGTATGCAACATATTGATGGTTCATCTTTTTTGATTCATTCTGCGAATCCATATCTTTTAATTGGGGAGTTTAATTCATTTACATTCAATGTTATTACTGTGAAGGCATTTCTTGAATCAGCCATCCTATCCTTTGGTTTATGTTTGTCAGATAAATTTTTTCCCTCTGTCTCTTATTGTCCTTTAATGAACCAATATTGAATCTCCTTAGTACTGAATCTGTCTCCATATCTCTTTCTCCTTTCTTTCTCTGTTGGTAGGGCTTCCTTTAGTATCTGAAGTAGGGCAGGTCTGTTATTAGCAAAATCTCTCAGCATTTGTTTGTCTGTGAAAAATTTAAGCCCTCCCTCAAATTTGAAGGAGAGCTTTGCTGGATAAAGAATTCTTGGTTGGCAATTTTTCTCTCTCAGAATTTTAAATATGTCATGCCACTGCCTTCTTGGCTCCATGGTGGCTGCTGAGTAGTCACTACTTAGTCTTATGCTGTTTCCTTTGTATGTGGTGAATTGCTTTTCTCTTGCTGCTTTCAGAACTTGCTCCTTCTCTTCCGTATTTGACAGTCTGATCAGAATATGTCTTGGAGTGGGTTTATTTGGATTTATTCTACTTGGAGTTCGCTGGGCATTTATGCTTTGTGTATTTATCTTGTGTAGAAGGTTTGGGAAGTTTTCCTCAACAATTTCTTTAAATACTCTTTCTAGACCTTTACCCTTCTCTTCCCTTTCTGGGACAAGTCTGATATTTGGATGTTTTATTTTATCTATCATATCCCTGAGGTCCATTTTGATTTTTTTTATTTTTCCCCCATTGTTTCTTTTGTTCTTTCATTTTTGATTTTGTCATTCTCCAGGACACTGAATTGTTGTTCCGCTTCCTCTAGTCTTTTACTATGATTATCCAGAATCTTTTTAATTTGGTCAACTGTTTCTTTTATTTCCATAAAATCATCTATTTTATTTGCTCTTGCAGTTTCTTCTTTATGCTCTTCCAGGGTCTTCTTCATGTCCTTTATGTCCTCTGCCTTGCTCTTGTCTGTCTTTAGTTCTTTGATTAATTGCTCCAAGTACTGCATCTCCTCTGATCTTTGGGTTTGGATATTTGGGTTTGGGTTATCCATATCACCTGGTTTTTTCATATGCTTTAAAATTTTCTGTTGTTTTTGGCCTCTTGGCATTTGCTTTACTTGATAGTGTTCTTTTAGGATATGTAGGCTAATTCAAAATCTAATCTCTAATTTGTGAGATGTACAGCTTGGTGGTGTACACTTTAACTAACCAGCAGGTGATATCCACGAGCCACCCATTCTCCTCAGGCCAGTTCTCCCCAACTTGTCTTTGTGGTATGTGGGGGTCTGATTTTTGTGGGGGTCCAATTGGTGCACCACGTTTGGGTATAGTGCTGTCTGCCCTGAATGTGGGGCATGTATCTGAGTGGTTAGGGAGGGAGGGTGGCTTTAATAATCAAACCTCCTGGTGTTGCTGGAGATTTAATGCTGTTGCAAGAGTCTAAACCTTCAGTTCAGTCTCACCACAGATTGTCTCTACCACTGACCCACAAGTCCTTGGTATTGGCATATAGTCCCTGGGATTTCTGAGTGGGTCCCTCTTCCAAGCCGTGCCCTCCCAGGGCCTCTGCTGAGGGAAGGCTGTCTACCCCTCATTTTTGAAGGATGGTTTTGCCAGATAAGGAATTTTTTGCTGGCAATTTTTCTCTTTCAATGCCTTAAATATATTATACACTGCCTTCTTGCCTCCATGGTTTCTGATGAGAAATTGGCACTTAATCTTACTATATTTCCCTTGTATGTGGTGAATTGCTTTTCTCTTGCTGCTTTCAGAATTCTCTGTCTTTGGCATTTTACACTCTGATTAGTGTCTTGGAATAGGTCAGTTTGTGTTTATTCCATTTGGAGTAAGTTGTGCTTCTTGGACATGTATATTTATGTGTTTTGTAAGAGTTGGGAAAATTTTGATCATTATTTCCTCTAATATTCTTCCTGACACCCTTCCCTTCTCTTCCCACTGTGGGACACCCATGATGCATATGTTTGTGTGCTTCATGCTGTCACTCAAATTCCTGAGACACTAATCATTTTTTCTATTCTTTTCTCTATCTGTTCTGATTGCATCATTTCAATTGTCTGGTCTTCTGCTTTACTGGTTCTTTCTTTGGCCTTTTCAAATCTGCTGTTGCATGCCTCTAGTGTATTTTAACCTCCATTAATGTGCCTTTCATCCCCATCATTTCTCTTATACTTCTCTTTATACTTTCAAATTATTTATGCTCACATAGTCTTAATATCCTTTAGTTTTCTATCCACCATTAGTTTATTTCTGTCTATATTTTCCTTCATCTCCTTGAATTGATTTAGAAGATTGGTTTGACCTTGTGTGATTAGTTTTTCCAAATTGTGTCTCCTCTGAAGTTTTTATTTGTTCTATTGATTGAGCCATATCTTCCTGTTTCTTAATAAGACTTTCAATTTTTTGCTGATGTCTGAGACCTGATTATTTTTATGTGTTAACTCTGGGTGTCAGTTTTCTCTCTTGCCTATGATTTTATTGTTGATTGGGTTTGTGTTAAGGCTGTTCTTTGATGCTTGGTCCAACTTATTCTGGGCCTTTGGAGTAGGCCATTTAACTCCTCAGATTTTCTCAGGTCTTCTGTAAGTGATTCTTGCCTTGTATGTACAGTACATTTTTTTTTTTTTTTTTTTTTTTGCATGCAACTGTTTCACCTCCAGGAGAAAGCTTTCTTTCCTCTGTTCCTTCTTTGGGGGTCTTAGTATATTCTGTTCATTTTTATGCAGAACTTTCTCCCCAGCTCCTATGATTTGTTAAATTCTATCTTTCACTCGGTGTCCCCTTTTCATTACACTTTTCAGTTCTTGGACCCATTCTGTATTACAGTAGTTCAGTCCTATCTATCCCCCCCCTCAATTTATTTCCATGAGGCTTTTCTGCCTCCAGTTTCTTCCCCATTAAGGTATCCCTCCCAGAGAGTCAGATGGGGTCAATCTAGAAAGGTCTCTTTTGTATTTAGATTATTCAGAAAACAGAGACTGAATTGACTGTGTGCACCTCTTGCCAACTGTTCTGCTGTCATCTCATTTTTCCCTGGGAGCACTTTTGTATGATTAATTCCTCAGTCTGGGTCTCTGCAGCTTGGGTCCTTCTGCCAGGATATACAAGGGATTCTAACTTGCTACTGTGAGTGGCTCTATGGTGTCCATCCATGGCAGGAGGGATCCAGGCATGTGCTGCCTCTGTGTAATTCACAAGTTGCATGGGACAAAAGGAAGGGGAGGGTTCTGCACTGGTGGGTCAAAACATAAATCTCCTATCTGATTTTGGTGTTTTTCTTTGTCTTCAATTCAGAATTTGTGGAGTCATTCTCCAGTCTCTATCAGACTCTAGAGATCCATTCAAGTGGAATTTGTCCTTTTATTAGTTGTTCCTGAGGGAAGACTTTTCCAGGGGTTGTCTTATGTCACTATGTTGATGACATCATTCTCTATATTCCAAAACTGATTTTTGCCTGTTAATGTTGTACCTCACAACTTTGCTGAATTCATTAATTAGCTCTTGTAGCTTTTTTGTGATTTAAGATTCTCTCTATATATGATCATGTCATCTGTGAACAGAGAAAATTTTACTTCTTCCTTTCCAATTAGAATGACTTTTAGTTCTTTTTCTTGCCTAATTGCTCTGTCTAGAACTTTCTGTAGGGTGTTGAATATCAGTGGTGAGAGCAGGCAATCTTGTCTTATTCCTGATTTTAGGGGTACAGCTTGTAGTCTTTCATCATTGAGCATTATGGTAGCTCAATGGTTTTTTCATAGTACCCTTTATCATGTTGAGGAAATCCCCTTCTTTTCCTAGTTTTATGAGTGCTTTTATTAAGATAGTATGCTGGATTTTCAAATTATTTTCTGCATTAATTGATATAATCATGTTTTTTATCCTTCATTCTATTAATGTGGTGTATTACATTGATTTATCTTATGTTGAAATACCCTTGCATTCCTGGAATAAATCCCACTTGGTCATTGTGTATAATTCTTTGAATGTGCTGTTAGATTCAATGAATTAGTATTTTGTTGAGGATGTTTGCTTACATATAGGCTCATGAATTTCTACTTCATTCAATGAGTTATAATCCATTAATTTTCTTATTTATATTGATACTTAATTGTCCAAGATTTGGCCAGTGGGAGTCCCTTCAAGCTGGCTTCCTTTGACCTTTTGACAAGGTGCTTATCATTCTTTTTAGCATTTTTTAATATTCTGTCACAGTAAGATATCAAACACACACATACACAATTCCAATCCAACTCCGTAGGGTTCAGGGTTCTTCCTTGCCTGTTCACATTCTATAGATTTATTTTCTCAATGAGAACCCAATAATGGAACACATTTATTCATTATTTCATTCCTACAATACTTATAACAATGGTTCAGAATTGCTCCACCAATATCAATATGAAATACAAACTCATGAAGAAAAATTTAAGATCTGTTTACAGTTCATTTTTTTCCTTCTCTATACTGAAGGTATAAAACTAAAGTGCTATGTTCAAAAGGACCCATATTCATTTATTTTTCATTTTAAAAAATGTAATCATGTAATGTATTTGAAATATAATTCTGTTTGTGTTTGGTTTTAGTTTATCCCCCAACCTTTTACATTTAATACCTTTTAAAAATATAAAGAACATCAATAATTTCCAAAAGTCAAAACTACAAAAGGTGTTTTCAGAGTCACACAGGTATTATTAACTTCCAGACTTTCTAAAATCCAAGAGTTGTTCTTTTACAAACTGTCCATACAGATTTAATTATATCACTATTAAGGTCTTTTTGTTCATATCAATTTGTTTAACTACTATATTAAATCTATTAACTATTTTTTTGTTGTAGATATTTTATTCATTCAATTTTTTTTATTCAGTAAATGTTTATTGAGTAACTACTATGTGACAGACACTGTCCTAGGTACTGGCAAATACAGTGATGAACCAACAAAACAAAGTCCTTGACCTTATGAAGCAAGATCAAAGGCCAGAAGTATAGAAAAGAAATAAGTTCAATATTTCTTGAGGGAAAAATAAAAGAGGAAGAGAATAAGAAGTGACAGGAAGTAATAAGAAGTGATAAGAAAGACATTACCTCCTAAAGTAAGAAGGTTATGAAGGCTTGCAGGCTTGTAGGCTATGCTAGAAGTTTGTACTTTATCCTAGGTGATAAAGAGTTGATGAATAATTATAATAAATAATAATATATAACAATAATATATAATAATACATTATATTATAATAATAATTTATTTTGTCAGTTATATAATCTCTAAAAAATACATATCAGAAGAATTATCCATTACATTCCAAATAAAGTAAACATCCCTTAGTCTTGTGGAGAGAAAACAATTCTGTCATGCTCAAATAATTTTGATTAATGCTAGGTTCAACTAAGTTAAACATATTTCTTTACTACAATTTTTCTCAGAGCATATTATATGCTGATGTCTACAATGAATCTCCCAGAGGAATATATAGTATACAGCATTTCCAAACTTATTTCACCAGGATATACTGTGTGTACAAGGATACGGCACAGGGAGAAGGAGGGGTAGGGGAATAACTTTTAATGTCTCTCCAAATTAAATTTCAAAGATTATAACTTGGAATTCAATCTTCTGAATAATCTAATTGCACTTTCTAACTTTTGTCCAAGACCAGCTGTATTAGTTATCTATTTCTATGCAACAAATTACCAAAAATTCAGCAGCTTAAAACAATACACATTTATTGTCTCACAGTTTCTGTGTTTCAGGAGTCCAGGTATAGCTCAGCTGGGTCTTCTGCAAGGCTGCCATCAAAGAAGAAACAAGGAAGGATTCAGAGGGATCGTGGCCCTGGTGACTCCTTGATTTCTTACTTCTAGCTCTCCAAACTGTGAGAGAATAAATTTCTGTTTTTGAGCCACCCAGTTTCTGGTACTTTGTTACAACAGCCTTAGGAAACTAATATAGTGGTCTTGGGGACTTCCTGGAACTGCAGAACCCAAGTTCCATCCTTTTTAACTGGGCTGAAACTGCTCTTGGCACAGACTCTTGCCTTTAAAACTAGATTTATTTTTTCCTGAGCTTTGCCCTTAGGAATACTACCTTTTCTGTGTTACCTCTCTCTTGTCCTGTCTGTGGCCTTCTCTTGGACTGATCTCCCAGTTCTTCAGTTTAAATCAGTAATCCACAGATTCTCTAACTCCTTAGCATTGACCTAAAAAGACTGTTTGGTTGTTTCCAATTTTGTTCTCATCTTCTACTTCTGCATCATCAGCCTATTGCAATCAGCTTGGAAGTCCTTCATTTAATTACACATAAAGACTTCAAGACAATCAGCATTTCTGCAATAGAATCCCTCCCTCCAAGTTTTAATTTGATTGATATTACAATTACATATTTGCATTTTCACATTTAATACTTTAGCTCCTTTTCTAGGGAACAAAATCACTTTGAGGGAAGGAAATGTAAGAAAGGAATAAGTTTCGTTTTCACATAGAGACAGCATGGAATAAGGGAAATGGAGGCAAAACCAGTTTAAACAAGCCCCAGACAAAGAGAAGAGAGAATCTGCCTGATGTAAAGAGATATGAGGTAGTATCAGAGGCAGGAACTCACAGCAAAAAAAAATAAAAATTTGGAGGGGATTGGCTAATCAGTTCAAAATCTCAATAATGAGCTAGTTGGCTCTCTGGGATTGGCTGTACAAATTAAAATCTCAAAAGATGAATTAGTTAGTGTTCTCGGATAGGCTGTAACCTCTGTAGTACCCAGTCAATGGGGAAACAGGGGAGGGACTTGCGAATTAGGAGTAGGAGATTTAAAGATCGCCATTCTCTTCCTCTGGCGCGCCAGCCTTCCGTGTGTTTGGCTGGACGCCCCATCTTGCAAGATCGTAAATAAATTCTTTTCTCCTCCAGAACCGAGAGAGCGTTTATTCCCTTACAGGTGCCGCTTTATTTCCGACAGGAAAGTATTTTATGAAGCCTTGGAACTAAGTATCAAAAATATATTGGTAGACATGAAGTACACAGTTAGTTCAGTGACATTAAAACAAGGTTTTTCTTTCAAAAGAATATTGCAATGTGGAGAGGCAAGATGCGGAGTGGTGAGGAGCAGAATTTCATCTCTCCCCTAGAGCAGCTGACAATTACCCAAGAACTATATGAAACAGTGTTTTCGGGGTCTCCAGTAACCAGTCACACATCAGACGCAAGTTTGGAATTGGAGGAAAAGCTGAGATCGCAGCGAACATTGTAAGTTCCCCGGACCAGGGGTCTGGCACCCCTCCCCACCCAGACCTCACAGACTGCCTTGCTGCCGGCTCCCTGAAAGGGGGGGAAAAAAAAACAAAAAACAGCAATCTGCTGAGGGCAAGAAGGGAGGCTCAACCCAGCCTCAACTGCAGAATTAATTAACAAATTAATTAACTAATTTTGGGAGCTGGGGTGCTAAAGAAGGGCTGGGCTCCAAGAAGTGGGGGCACGAAAAAGTGGGCACCCATTCCCAGACTCCAAAAAAGCCATTTTTTTTCCCCTACATTTTGTCCCTTCTGGCTTCTCACTGATCCCTTATCTTTTTGCATTTCAATAGCCCCCAACAGGGGTGGAACTGAAGCTGTTGGAGAGTAATTATCAGACAATAGCCCAAAGCATATCTTTAAATGCTCTATTCTGACACTGAGAAAACTTCCAGGCTGGGGAAAGACTTTTAAAAGAGACTGTTTTTTTTTTCTCTTTTTTCTTTTTCTTGTTTTTCTTTTGTATTTTTTTTTTAATCTAAAAGTAATATATGTGGTTATTTTCTATTGGAAAACCCAGGTTGAGGGACTAGGCTGGGCTTGGGGGGACACAGAGTACCCACAGTGCTTTTGAGTTCCTTATTCACTACTGAAGGTCTCCACCCCTGTCTTTACTTGGCAACTCAGGCTGACCAAGGAATCTACCTGGAGAGGCCCCAAAGAGGAGAGGGGAGAAGGGAATAGTGCCCCTGAGAGATAACTGGAGTTCTGAGGATTGGGAGAGTGGAGGGAGGTCCAGCTCAACTGGCAGTCCTCCTTTTGGGAACTCAGACCCCAGGGGCTACAATTCAGATTCCGGCTTCAGTCAGCCATGCCCCCAACAGGATCAGAGTCACCAGGAGAACTAAAGTCTACATACCTCCTTACACTGGTGGGGGAGCTGCGGGCTGACAAGCACCACCTGCTGGACAGGAGAGGAAAAGCACCAATTCTGAAGGCCTCATAGGAGGGTCTCATTCTCAGGAAAACTCCATACCCTCCCAATGAGACCTGGGCCTCACTAGACTGGGAAAATCTGACTAGGGTCGACCATATCTGAGGAGACCCACTCACAAAAAGGTTACATAGAGGCAGAGCAAGAAACAGAAAAAACAAGAGGGGAAAAATTCTGATCAACTAAATAGAACCTAAGTTAGAGGTCTAGAATAAGTTGAACTGAATAACAGAGGCCAGAGAACAAAGCCAACCAACAAGAAAACCACTAGGTAAAAGATAGAAAACAGGCTCCAAAATAAACTAATCAAGAAAATCAGATGCCAAGACAACTTAAGATAACAAGCCATACCAGGAAACACGAAAACATGGACCAGCCAAAGGAACAAACTAATAGCTCAGCTGAGACACAGGAATGGAGGCAACTAATGCTAAATAAATTCGATGAAATGAAGGAAGATATAGCAAAAGAGCTGAAGGATATAAAGAAGGCACTGGCTGACCATAAAGAAGAATTCATAAACTTAAAAAAACAAATGGCAGAACTCATGGGAATGAAGGCCACAATGGAGGAGATGAAAAACACAGTGGAGGGACACAACAGTAGATTTGAACAGGCAGAAGAAAGGATCAGTGAACTGGAAGACAGGTCATTCGAATTCATACACACAAAAGAACAGATGGTGAAAAAAACGGAAAAATATGAGCAGGGTCTTAAGGAGCTGAGTGACAACATGAAACACACAAATATATGTGTTATGGGTATCCCAGAAGGAGAAGAGAGGGGAAAGGGGGCAGAAAGAGTAATAGAAGACATATTCACTGAAAATTTCCCAACTCTTATAAAAGACAGAAAATTAGAGATTCAAGAAGTACAACGTACCTCAAATAGAATAGATCCTAATAGACCTACTCCAAGACACTGGTCAGATTGTCTAATGTCAAAGACAAAGAGAGGATTCTGAAAGCAGCAAGAGAAAAGCAATCCATCATGTACAAGGGAAGGTCGACAAGACAATGTACAGATTTCTCCACAGAAACCATGGAGGCAAGAAGACAGTGGCATGATATATTTAAGATACTGAAAGAGAAAAACTGCCAACCAAGAATTCTATATCCAGCAAAACTTTCCTTCAAAAATGAGGGAGAGATTAAAACATTTTCAGACAAACAGACACTGAGAGAGTTTGTGAATAAGAGACCGGCACTACAAGAAATACTAAAGGGAGTGCTACAGGCTGATAGGAAAACACAGGAGAGAGAGAGAGTTGGAGAAGAGTGCAGAAATGAAGATTATCAGGAAAGATAAAAGGAGAGGAAAAAATAAGATATGACATATAAATTCCAAAAAACAAAATGGTAGTAGAAAGTACTGCCCTTATAGTAATAACACAAAACGTAAATGGATTAAACTCCCCAATAAAAAGATACAGACTGGCAGAATGGATTAAAAAACAGGACCCATCTATATGCTGTCTACAAGAAACTCACTTTAGACACAAGGACAAAAATAGACTGAAAGTGAAAGGTTGGAAAAAGATATTTCATGCAAACAACAACCAGAAAAAAGCGGGAGTAGCTATATTAATATCAGATAAGTTAGACTTCAAAAGTGAAACAATTAAAAGAGACAAAGAAGGACACTATATATTAATAAAAGGGTTAATTCATCAAGAAAACATAACAATCATAAATATTTATGCACCAAGCCAGAATGCCCCAAAATTCATGAGGCAAACACTGCGATCACTGAAAGGAGAAATAGATACCTCTACAATAATAGCTGGAGACTTCAATACACCACTCTCATCAATGGATAGAACATCTAGACAGAGGATCAGTAAAGAAACAGAGATGTTGAATTGTATGATAAATGAACTAGACTTGACAGACATTTATAGAACACTACACCCAACAACAGCAGGATACACTTTTTCCTCAAGCACTCATGGAACATTCTCTAGGACAGACCACATGTTGGGTCACAAAGCAAGTCTCAAGAAATTTAAAAATATTGATATTATACAAAACACTTTCTCAGACCACAATGGAATGAAGTTGGAAATAAATAAAAGGCAGAAGGTCAGAAAATTCACAAACATATGGAGGCTAAACAACACCCGCTTAGAAAACCAGTGGGTAAAGGAAGAAATTACAGGAGAAATTAGTAAATACCTCGAGGCAAATGACAATGAAAACACAACTTATCAAAACTTATGGGATGCAGCAAAGGCAGTGCTGAGAGGGAAATTTATTGCCCTAAATGCCTATATTGAAAGAGAAGAGAGAGCAAAAATTGAAGAGTTAGCTGCTCACCTGGAGGAATTAGAGAAAGAACAGCAAACTAACCCCAAAGCAAGCAGAAGGGAAGAAATAACAAAGATTAGAGCAGAAATAAATGCACTTGAGAACAGGAAAACAATAGAGAGACTCAACAAAACCAGAAGTTGGTTCTTTGAGAAAATCAATGAAATCAATGGACCACTGGCTAGGCTAACAAAAAAAAAGAGAGAGCAGATGCAAATAAACGCAATCAGAAATGGGAAAGGAAATATAACTACCGACCCTGAAGAAATGAAGGAGATAATCAGAAGATACTATGAGCAACTATATGCTAATAAAGTAGACAACTTAGATGAAATGGACAACTTCCTAGAAAAGCATAAACAACCAACATTAACTCAAGAAGAAATAGATGACCTCAACAAACCAATCACTAGTAAAGAGATTGAGTCAGTCATCAAAAAGCTCCCAAAAAGGAAAAGCCCAGGACCAGATGGTTTCACATGTGAATTCTACCAAGCATTCAAGAATGAATTAGTACCAATCCTTCTCAAACTCTTCAAAAAAATTGAAGAAGAGGGAAAGCTACCTCTTTCTATGAAGCCAACATCACCCTAATACCAAAACCAGACAAAGATACGACAAAAAAAAGAAAATTATAGACCAATTTCTTTAATGAATATAGACGCAAAAATCCTCAAAAAAATACTCGCAAATCGAATACAGCAGCACATTAAAAGAATTATACACCATGACCAGGTGGGATTTATTCCAGGTATGCAAGGCTGGTTCAACACAAGAAAATCAATTAATGTAATACACCACATCAATAAATCAAAGCAGAAGAACCACATGATCATCTCGATTGATGCAGAAAAGGCATTTGACAAAATTCAAAATCCTTTCCTGATGAAAACACTTCAAAGGATAGGAATAGAAGGGAACTTTTTCAATATGATAAAGGCAATATATGAAAAACCCACAGCTAACATCACACTCAATGGGGAGAGACTGAAAGCTTTTCCTCTAAGATCAGGAACAAGACAGGGATGCCCACTATCACCATTGTTATTCAACATTGTGCTGGAAGTTCTAGCTAGAGCAATTAGGCAAGAAAAAGAAATAAAAGGCATCCAAATTGGAAAGGAAGAAGTAAAACTTTCACTATTTGCAGACGACATGATTCTATATGGAGGAAATCCAGAAAAATCTACAGCAAAGCTACTGGAACTAGTCAATGAATACAGCAAAGTAGCAGGCTACAAGATCAACACGCAAAAATCTGTAGTGTTCCTATACACAAGTAATGTGCAACAAGAGGAGGAAATCAAGAAAAAAATCCCATTTACAATAGCAACCAAAAGAATCAAGTATTTAGGAATAAACTTAACCAAGGACAAAAAAGACCTTTACATAGAAAACTATAAGAAACTGCTAAAAGAAATTGAACAAGACCTAAAAAAATGGAAGAACATACCATGTTCATGGATTGGAAGACTAAATATAGTTAAGATGGCAATTTTACCTAAACTGATTTACAGATTCAATGCAATACTAATTCAAATCCCAACAACTTACTTTACAGAAATAGAAAAACCAATAACTAAATGTATTTGGAAGGGTAAGGTGCCCCGAATAGTCAAAAATATCTTGAGAAAGAGGAATGAAGTGGGAGGTCTCACACTACCTGACTTTGAAGCATACTACAAAGCTACAGTGCTCAAAACAGCATGGTACTGGCATAAGGACAGATATACTGATCAATGGAATCGAATTGAGTGTTCAGAAGTAGACTCTCGCATGTATGGACAACTGATCTTTGATAAGGCAGTGAAGCCGAAGCAACTGGGAAAGCGCAGCCTGTTCAATAAATGGTGTTTGGAGAACTGGATAACCATTTCCAAAAGAATGAAAGAGGATGTCCATCTCACACCTTATACCAAAATTAACTCAAAGTGGATCAAAGACCTAAACATTAGCACCAAGACCATAAAACTTGTTTTAGTTTGCTAACGCTGCAGAATGCAAAACACCAGAGATGGACAGGCTTTTATAAAATGGGGGTTTATTTTGCTACACAGTTACAGTCTTAAGGCCACAAAGCATCCAAGGTAACACACCAGCAATTGGGTACCTTCACCGGAGGACGGCCAATGGTGTCTGGAAAACCTCTGCTAGCTAGGAAGGCAGTCGGCATCTGCTCCAAAGCTCCGGCCTCAAAACGGCTTTCTCCCAGAACGTTCCTCTCTAGCAAGCTTGCTCCTCTTGAAAACATCACTCCCAGCTGCACTCACTGAGTTTTCTCTGAGTCAGTTCATTTATATGGCTCCACTGATCAAGGCCCACCCCGAATGGGTGGGGCCACACCTCCATGGGAACATCTCATCAAAATTATTACCCACAGCTGAGTGGGGCACATTCCAAGCAAATCTAACCAGCACCAAAAACGTCTGTCCAACAAGACCACAAAGATAATGGCATTTGGGGGACACAATACATTCAAACCGGCACATTCCACCCCCTGGACCCCAAAATGACATTATCTTTCCAAATACAAACTACAGTCATTTCATCACAATATCACAAAAACTTAAATCATTTCAGTAACAAAAGTTAAGTACAAAATCCCATCAAAATCAATTTAGGCGTGGTCAGTCCTAAGGCATAATTGCCCTCTAGCTGTGGATCTGTGAACTTAGAACAAGTTATATGCTTCCAATATATAAAGGAGGGAAATTCATAGGATAAACATTCCCATTGCCATAAGGAGAAAGAGTAAGGAAAACAGGGTTAACAGGACCAAAACAGTTCCTAAAACCTGCAGGACAAACTCCATTAGATTTCAAAGTCTGAGAGTCATTAACAGAACAATGTTGCATCCTTGAGGCTTGAGAGAGCGGGAGTCTAACCCTTCCTAAGGGCCTTTGTGGCAGCCCTTTCCTCTCCAAATGCTTAGGTGAGTGCTCCAACATTTCCACACATTGGGGAGACCACCTTCTCGGCCCCACCCTCCTCAAACATCGGGGCAGCTCCCGGATTCCCTTCCATCTCCGGGGCACATGCTGAACCCCTTCAGAACAGTGTGGTGGCAGCCAGGCTCTCCCCAATTCCCTGGAAATGTGCTCCACCCTCTTTGGGACCTCAGGTGGCAAAACTCTTCCAGAGCATCGAGGCGGAAAGCCCGCCCTCGACCTCCAGGGCAAACTCACCCTTTCCATGCATGTGGGCTGCTCCGCTCTCCCAGCCCAAGACCTCCTGACTCCAGACCTCAACCTCCATGGCTCTGTCTTTGAAGAGATTTTTCCTTTAATTTTTTCCTTGTCTGTCTCCTCCAGTCCAGACCGGCAATGGCTCTGTCTATAAAGTTCCTGCAAAAATTCTGTTGGCTTTGCATGAAGCACACAGGGGTCAAAGCCATCAGACAATAGGTGTTTCCACAAATCCTTTCTGGATAATTCCATCTCCAATCTTGGCTTGTACTGAAATGGTGGCTGGGTTCCATGTTCAGTTACATCCTCACGTTGGGCTGTAGCTTCTGGGAATCCAACCCCTGGAAGTTCGTAATTTCCCAAGCCATCAGCTTCTGGTTTCTTTGAACCCAAGAGTTCAGTTCTAAGTTTATCTCTCTCCACTCGCATTTTACTATAAGCTGCAAGGAGAAGCCAGGGTATATCCTCCACATGTAGTCTGGAGATCTCCTCAGCTAAGTATTCCAGGTTGTCACTTTCAAATTTTTCCTTCCATTTGACACCAGGACACAATTTTGCCAAATTCTCTGCCACTGTAAAACAAGGATTGCCTTTCTTCCAGTTTGCAACAACACATTCATCATTTCTGCTCAAGTCCTCATCAGAAGTATCTTTAGAGTCCATATTTCCATAAACAGTCTCTTTAAAGCAGTTTTGGCCTTTTCTATCAAGCTCCTCACAATTCTTCCAGAAACTTCCCCTTATCCATTTAAAAAGCCGTTCCAACATGTTTGGTATCTGCAAACTCAGCAGCAAAAGCACCCCACTTCTCCGATACCAAAATCTGTTCTAGTTTGCTAATGCTGCAGAATGCAAAACACCAGAGATGGACTGGCTTTTATAAAAAGGGGGTTTATTTGGCTATACAGTTACAGTCTTAAGGCCATAAAGTGTCCAAGGTAACACATCAGTAATCAGGTACCTTCACTGGATGATGGCAAATGGCGTCCGGAAAACCTCTGTTAGCTGGGAAGGCACGTGGCTGGCGTCTGCTCCAAAGTTCTGGTTTCAAAATGGCTTTCTCCCAGGACATTCCTCTCTAGCAAGCTTTCTCTTCTTCAAAACGTCACTCACAGCTGCACTCCCTGAGTTTTCTCTCTCTCAGTCAGTTCATTTATATGGCTCCACTGATCAAGGCCCACCCCGAATGGGTGGGGCCACACCTCCATGGGAACATCTCATCAAAATTATTACCCACA
Organism: Choloepus didactylus; assembly: GCF_015220235.1. Taxonomy (NCBI): domain Eukaryota; kingdom Metazoa; phylum Chordata; class Mammalia; order Pilosa; family Megalonychidae; genus Choloepus; species Choloepus didactylus. Next base: position 80,420,827 of record NC_051315.1, on the reverse strand, counting down.
GCTGAGTGGGGCACATTCCAAGCAAATCTAACCAGCACTAAAAACGTCTGTCCAACAAGACCACAAAGATAATGGCATTTGGGGGACACAATACATTCAAACCGGCACAAAACTCTTAGAAGAAAATGTAGGGCAATATCTTAAAGATCTTGTGATAGGAGGTGGTTTCTTAGACCTCACACCCAAGGTGCGAGCAACCAAAGAACAAATAGACAAATGGGATTTCCTCAAAATTAAACACTTTTGTACATCAAAGGACTTTGTCAGAAAAGTAAAAAGGCAACCTACACAATGGGAGATGATATTTGGAAACCACATATCAGATAAGGGTTTAATATCCTGAATATATAAAGGAATCCTGCATCTCAATAACAGAAAGACAAACAATCCAATTAAGAAATGGGCAAAAGACATGAACAGACATTTTTCTGAAGAGGAAATACAAATGGCTCAAAGCATATGAAAAAATGCTCAACTTCACTGGCTATTAAGGAAATGCAAATCAAAACCACAATGAGATATCATCTCACACCTACCAGAATGGCCATTATCCAAAAAACAGAAAATGACAATACTGGAGAGGATGGGGAGAAAGAGGCACACTTATTCATTGTTGGTGGGAATGTAGAATGGTGCAACCACTCTGGAAGACAGTGTGGAGGTTCCTCAGGAAGCTAAGTATAGATTTGCCATATGACCCAGCTATTCCATTGCTAGGTATATACTCAGAGGAACTGAAACTTAAGACACAAACAGACATTTGTAAACCGATGTTTATTGCAGCATTATTCACAATTGCCAAGAGATGGAAACAGCCCAAATGTCCATCAAAGGACAAGTGGATAAACAAACTGGTATATACACATGATGGAATATTATGCAGCTGTAAGACAGAACAAAGACATGGATCATGTAATAATGTGGATGAACCTTGAGGACATTATGTTGAGTGAAGTTAGCCAGAAACAAAAGGACAGATTCTGTATGGTCTCACTAATATGAACAGACATTAATGAACAAACTTTGGGAGTTAAAAGCTGACAACACAGGTGACCAGGAGATAGAAAGAGGGCAGAGACCAGCCATTTGATGCTGAAGGACTACAGAATGTTTAGGATTGATTGCATAGATCCAGAAATAGATAGCATAATACTGTGTGATGGTAGCACAGTATTGTAAGTACACTGAACAAAGATGTCTGTGAGTAAAGCTGAAAGAGGTGGGATAGGAGAATGTATGACACCAGAGGTAAAGATAGATGATAAAGACTGGGACTGTATAACATGGCAAAAACTGGACTGGCCAATGACTTTTACTAAATATACAAATATAAAAATGTTTTTGCATGTGGGAAAGCAAATGAATGTCAACCATGTAGAGAGTTGAAAAGGGGATGGTATTCAGGAAAAAATATAATCAAAGCAAACTGGAGTCTATGGTCAACAGTAACATTGTAATATACCTCCATTAAATGTAACAAAGGCAATATGCCAATGCTCGATGTATATGAGTTGGGAATATAGGGGAGGAATATGGGATTCTTGGTAGTGGTGTTATTTGCTATCCTTACTAGTGTATTGTATGACATGTTATTTTTATCATTTTTTTCTTATTGCTAAAAAAAAAACACAATTTTTCTTGCAGTAATCAATATGTTCAAGTGCTGACTGTGGTGATAAATGTACAACTTTATGATGATACCATGAACAACTGATTGTACACTGTGGATAAATGTATGGTATGTGAATATAACTCCATAAAATTGTAGGAAAATATATATATAGGAGTAAAAGTGTTGGAGAAAACATGGTGAGAGGGATGATGCCTCACCAATATGGACTAACTACAATGTGTAAACTCAGAATTGAATCTTAGAACATAGCCTAATGTGGACATAATAATTATAATAGTCCCTAGATTGTAAGCTCTTACAGCAGCTAACTCTATCTCTGAATTGTAATGCCTATCTCTAAACTTTGAGATGCTGATCCCCTAGCGTATAACCTGATTGGTCTCTGGAACAATGCATATCTCTGAGACACCTGAAACTCAGAGCTAGAGCTCGGCAGATATGAATGTCAGTATTAGTGCATACAGCCACCGTTAAAAAAAAAAAAAAAGGTGAAAAAGAGCCCAGACGTCAATTAGTGATATGAATGAAGCAGGTCTGGTTAAGACCAGGGCAAGCCAGGCCAAAGGGTAAAGGTTGAAACTGATTGTGTTTTAAAACTTCAACTTCCATATGAGACCAAGGGAAAAGATATCTATTTTGTACAGGATCTAAATTTTCTAAATGGTACAATGCTACAGTCGATTTGTTCAAACACCACAATTGCAGGGAACTTTGAATAGGAAGTGAGATACGGTAGGTTAGTATAGGCTGGAGTGAAATAGTGACACATCCCAGAGCAATTTGGGCAGATAATAAAAAATACATTTACAGCCTCCCCCTCCCCAGCCCCGAGGATCTGGGGGAAGGTGTGGATGTGTTGGACATCCTCACCTGGACTGGTGTTGATGTTGTCACAAACGTTGGGACTGGTGGTTTGATGTGCTAAGCCCTCGATCATGGGACTTGCCCTTATGAAGCTCATTACCGCAAAGGAGAGTCTAAACTTCCATGTAATTGTGCCTAAGAGTCTCCCCCTGAGTACCTCTTTGTTGCTCAGATGTGGCCCTCTCTCTCTCTAACTGAGCCACCTCGACAGGTGAACTCGCTGCCCTCCCCCCTACATGGAACCTGACTCCCAGGGTTGTAAATCTCCCTGGCAATGCAGAATATGACTCCCGGGGATGAATGTGGACCTGGCATCGTGGGACTGAGAGTATCTTCTTGACCAAAAGGGGGATGCAAAATGAGATGAAATTTCAAATGGCTGAGAGATTTCAAATGGAGTCGAGAGGTCACTCTAGTGGACATTCTTATGCACTATATAGATAACACCTCTTAGGTTTTAATGTATTGGAATAGCTAGAAGTAAATACCTGAAACTACCAAACTCCAACACAGCAGTCTGGACTCCTGAAGACAATTATATAATAATGTAGATTACAAGCGGTGACAGTGTGATTGTGAAGACCTTGTGGATCATACCTCCTTTATCTAGTGTATGGATGAATAGAAAAATGGGGATAAAAACTAAAGGACAAATGAGGTGGGATGGGGGATGATTTGGGTGTTCTTTTTTCACTTTTATTTTTTATTCTTGTTCTGGTTCTTTCTGATGTAAGGAAAATGTTCAGAGATAGATTGTGGTGATGAACGCATAACTATGTTATCATACTGTGGACAGTGGATTGTATACCATGGATGATTGTATGGTGTGTGAATGTATTTCAATAAAACTGAATTTAATAAAAAAAAATTGCAAAAACCATTGTAACTCTGGAACAGTGAGGTGAACCTTAAATTTTGTTCAGATATTCTTTCTGTCACATTTTTGAATTTCCATGGTTGTGTCACATAAACTTTTGTTAACAACACAAGACAGAACAATTGTATGCGCTAGAAAAAATAAAATCAGAAGCACTGTAGAAATGAAAGTATGCATGCAGGTGCAGATGTGTGTATGTATGTATGGAAGAGTGTGAATACAAGTAGCAAAAGATGGTTGAAGCACAGCAAACTCAGGAGGTGAAGGCTCTAGGAACCTCTGGAGATAAGGGTTCAGACTAAGATGATGTTAACACATCTGTGGTCTCAAGACACTTCATATCTTGTGATCCTCTACAACTTAGCAACCCAGCTAATATTCAAGAGAGTTGTTAAAATTAAAAATGGACCTGAGAGGCGGGGCAAGATGGCAGACTGGTGAGCTGTATGTTTTAGTTACTCCTCCAGGAAAGTAGGTAGAAAGCCAGGAACTGCGTGGACTGGACACCACAGAGCAATCTGACTTTGGGCATACTTCATACAACACTCATGAAAACGTGGAACTGCTGAGATCAGCGAAATCTGTAAGTTTTTGCGGCCAGAGGACCCGCGCCCCTCCCTGCCAGGCTCAGTCCCGGGGGAGGAGGGGCTGTCAGCTCCGGGAAGGAGAAGGGAGAACTGCAGTGGCAGCCCTTATGGGAAACTCATTCTACTGATCCAAACTCCAACCATAGATAGACTGAGACCAGACACCAGAGAATCTGAGAGCAGCCAGCCCAGCAGAGAGGAGACAGGCATAGAAAAAAAACAACACGAAAAACTCCAAAATAAAAGCGGAGGATTTTTGGAGTTCTGGTGAACATAGAAAGGGGAAGGGCCCTGAGGCGCATATGCAAATCCTGAAGAAAAGCTGATCTCTCTGCCCTGTGGACCTTTCCTTAATGGCCCTGGTTGCTTTGTCTCTAAGCATTTCAATAACCCATTAGATCTCTGAGGAGGGCCCGTTTTTTTTTTTTTTTTTTTTTTAATCCTTTTTTCTTTTTCTAAAACAATTACTCTAAGAAGCCCAATACAGAAAGCTTCAAAGACTTGCTATTTGGGCAGGTCAAGTCAAGAGCAGAACTAGGAGAGCTCTGAGACAAAACGCAATAATCCAGTGGCTGAGAAAATTCACTAAACACCACAACTTCCCAAGAAAAGGGGGGTGTCCGCTCACAGCCATCATCCTGGTGGACAGGAAACACTCCTGCCCATCACCAGCCCCATAGCCCAGAACTTCCCCAGACAACCCAGTGTGACGGAAGTGCTTCAAATAACAGGCACACACCACAAAACTGGGCATGGACATTAGCCTTCCCTGCAACCTCAGCTGATTGTCCCAGAGTTGGGAAGGTAGAGCAGTGTGAATTAACAAAGCCCCATTCAGCCATCATTTCAGCAGACTGGGAACCTCCCTACACAGCCCAGCAGCCCAGAACTGCCCTGGCGGGATGGCACTCACCTGTGACATAGCACAGTCATCCCTCAACAGAGGACCTGGGGTGCACGGCCTGGAAGAGGGGCCCACTTGCAAGTCTCAGGAGCCATACGCCAATACCAAGGACTTGTGGGTCAGTGGCAGAGACAAACTGTGGCAGGACTGAACTGAAGGATTAGACTATTGCAGCAGCTTTAAAACTCTAGGATCACCAGGGAGATTTGATTGTTAGAGCCACCCCCCCCTCCCTGACTGCCCAGAAACACGCCCCATATACAGGGCAGGCAACACCAACTACACACGCAAGCTTGGTACACCAATTGGACCCCACAAGACTCACTCCCCCACTCACCAAAAAGGCTAAGCAGGGGAGAACTGGCTTGTGGAGAACAGGTGGCTCGTGGACGCCACCTGCTGGTTAGTTAGAGAAAGTGTACTCCACGAAGCTGTAGATCTGACAAATTAGAGATAAGGACTTCAATTGGTCTACAAATCCTAAAAGAACCCTATCAAGTTCAGCAAATGCCACGAGGCCAAAAACAACAGAAAATTATAAAGCATATGAAAAAACCAGACGATATGGATAACCCAAGCCCAAGCACCCAAATCAAAAGACCAGAAGAGACACAGCACCTAGAGGAACTACTCAAAGAAGTAAAGATGAACAATGAGACCATAGTACGGGAGATAAAGGAAATCAAGAAGACCCTAGAAGAGCATAAAGAAGACATTGCAAGACTAAATAAAAAAATGGATGATCTTATGGAAATTAAAGAAACTGTTGACCAAATTAAAAAGATTCTGGACACTCATAGTACAAGACTAGAGGAAGTTGAACAACGAATCAGTGACCTCGAAGATGACAGAATGGAAAATGAAATCATAAAAGAAAGAATGGGGAAAAAAAATTGAAAAAATCGAAATGGACCTCAGGGATATGATAGATAATATGAAACGTCCAAATATAAAACTCATTGGTGTCCCAGAAGGGGAAGAAAAGGGTAAAGGTCTAGGAAGAGTATTCAAAGAAATTGTTGGGGAAAACTTCCCAAATCTTCTAAACAACATAAATACACAAATCATAAATGCTCAGCGAACTCCAAATAGAATAAATCCAAATAAACCCACTCCGAGACATATACTGATCACACTATCAAACACAGAAGAGAAGGAGCAAGTTCTGAAAGCAGCAAGAGAAAAGCAATTCACCACATACAAAGGAAACAGCATAAGACTAAGTAGTGACTACTCAGCAGCCACCATGGAGGCAAGAAGGCAGTGGCACGATATATTTAAAATTCTGAGTGAGAAAAATTTCCAGCCAAGAATACTTTATCCAGCAAAGCTCTCCTTCAAATTCGAGGGAGAGCTTAAATTTTTCACAGACAAACAAATGCTGAGAGAATTTGCTAACAAGAGACCTGCCCTACTGGAGATACTCAAGGGAGCCCTACAGACAGAGAAACAAAGAAAGGACAGAGAGAATTGGAGAAAGGTTCAGTACTAAAGAGATTCGGTATGGGTACAATAAAGGATATTAATAGACAGAGGGGAAAAATATGACAAACATAAACCAAAGGATAAGATGGCTGATCCAAGAAATGCCTTCACGGTTATAACGTTGAATGTAAATGGATTAAACTCCCCAATTAAAAGATATAGATTCGCAGAATGGATAAAAAAAAAATGAACCATCAATATGTTGCATACAAGAGACTCATCTTAGACACAGGGACACAAAGAAACTGAAAGTAAAAGGATGGAAAAAAATATTTCATGCAAGCTACAGCCAAAAGAAAGCAGGTGTAGCAATATTAATCTCAGATAAAATAGACTTCAAATGCAGGGATGTTTTGAGAGACAAAGAAGGCCACTACGTATTAATAAAAGGGGCAATTCAGCAAGAAGAAATAACAATCGTAAATGTCTATGCACCCAACCAAGGTGCCACAAAATACATGAGAGAAACACTGGCAAAACTAAAGGAAGCAATTGATGTTTCCACAATAATTGTGGGAGACTTCAACACATCACTCTCTCCTATAGATAGATCAACCAGACAGAAGACCAATAAGGAAATTGAAAACCTAAACAATCTGATAAATGAATTAGATTTAACAGACATATACAGGACATTACATCCCAAATCACCAGGATACACATACTTTTCTAGTGCTCATGGAACTTTCTCCAGAATAGATCATATGCTGGGACATAAAACAAGCCTCAATAAATTTAAAAAGATTGAAATTATTCAAAGCACATTCTCTGACCACAATGGAATACAATTAGAAGTCAATACCCATCAGAGACTTAGAAAATTCACAAATACCTGGAGGTTAAACAACACACTCCTAAACAATCAGTGGGTTAAAGAAGAAATAGCAAGAGAAATTGCTAAATATATAGAGACGAATGAAAATGAGAACACAACATACCAAAACCTATGGGATGCAGCAAAAGCAGTGCTAAGGTGGAAATTTATAGCACTAAACACATATATTAAAAAGGAAGAAAGAGCCAAAATCAAAGAACTAATGGATCAACTGAAGAAGCTAGAAAATGAACAGCAAACCAATCCTAAACCAAGTAGAAGAAAAGAAATAACAAGGATTAAAGCAGAAATAAATGACATAGAGAACAAAAAAACAATAGAGAGGATAAATATCACCAAAAGTTGGTTCTTTGAGAAGATCAACAAGATTGATAAGCCCCTAGCTAGACTGACAAAATCAAAAAGAGAGAAGACCCATATAAACAAAATAATGAATGAAAAAGGTGACATAACTGCAGATCCTGAAGAAATTAAAAAAATTATAAGAGGATACTATGAACAACTGTATGGCAACAAACTGGATAATGTAGAGGAAATGGACAATTTCCTGGAAACATATGAACAACCTAGACTGACCAGAGAAGAAATAGAAGACCTCAACCAACCCATCACAAGCAAAGACATCCAATCAGTCATCAAAAATCTTCCCACAAATAAATGCCCAGGGCCAGATGGCTTCACAGGGGAATTCTACCAAACTTTCCAGAAAGAACTGACACCAATCTTACTCAAACTCTTTCAAAACATTGAAGAAAATGGAACACTACCTAACTCATTTTATGAAGCTAACATCAATCTAATACCAAAACCAGGCAAAGATGTTACAAAAAAGGAAAACTACCAGCCAATCTCCCTAATGAATATAGATGCAAAAATCCTCAACAAAATACTTGCAAATCGAATCGAAAGACACATTAAAAAAATCGTACACCATGACCAAGTGGGGTTTATTCCAGGCATGCAAGGATGGTTCAACATAAGAAAATCAATCAATGTATTACAACACATTAACAAGTCAAAAGGGAAAAATCAATTGATCATCTCAATAGATGCTGAAAAAGCATTTGACAAAATCCAACATCCCTTTTTGATAAAAACACTTCAAAAGGTAGGAATTGAAGGAAACTTCCTCAACATGATAAAGAGCATATATGAAAAACCCACAGCCAGCACAGTACTCAATGGTGAGAGACTGAAAGCCTTCCCTCTAAGATCAGGAACAAGACAAGGATGCCCGCTATCACCACTGTTATTCAACATTGTGCTGGAAGTTCTAGCCAGGGCAATCCGGCAAGACAAAGAAATAAAAGGCATCCAAATTGGAAAAGAAGAAGTAAAACTGTCATTGTTTGCAGATGATATGATCTTATATCTAGAAAACCCTGAGAAATCGACGATACAGCTACTAGAGCTAATAAATTTAGCAAAGTAGCAGGATACAAGGTTTATGCGCATAAGTCAGTAATGTTTCTATATGCTAGAAATCAACAAACTGAAGAGACACTCAAGAAAAAGATACCATTTTCAATAGCAACTAAAAAAATCAAGTACCTAGGAATAAACTTAACCAAAGATGTAAAAGACCTATACAAAGAAAACTACATAACTCCACTAAAATAAATAGAAGGGGACCTTAAAAGATGGAAAAATATTCCATGTTCATGGATAGGAAGACTAAATGTCATTAAGATGTCAATTCTACCCAAACTCATCTACAGATTCAATGCAATCCCAATCAAAATTCTAACAACCTACTTTGCAGACTTGGAAAAGCTAGTTATCAAATTTATTTGGAAAGGGAAGATGCCTCGAATTGCTGAAGACACTCTAAAAAAGGAAAACCAAGTGGGAGGACTTACACTCCCTGACTTTGAAGCTTATTATAAAGCCACAGTTGCCAAAACAGCATGGTACTGCCACAAAGATAGACTTATAGATCAATGGAATCGAATTGAGAATTCGGAGACAGACCCTCAGATCTTTGGCCGACTGATCTTTGATAAGGCCCCCAAAGTCACTGAACTGAGTCATAATGGTCTTTTTAACAAATGGGGCTGGGAGAGTTGGATATCCATATCCAAAACAATGAAAGAGGACCCCTACCTCACCCCCTACACAAAAATTAACTCAAAATGGACCAAAGATCTCAATATGAAAGAAAGTACCATAAAACTCCTAGAAGATAATGTAGGAAAACATCTTCAAGACCTTGTATTAGGCGGCCACTTCCTAGACTTTACACCCAAAGCACAAGCAACAAAAGAGAAAATAGATAAATGGGAACTCCTCAAGCTTAGAAGTTTCTGCACCTCAAAGGAATTTCTCAAAAACGTAAAGAGGCAGCCAACTCAATGGGAAAAAATTTTTGGAAACCATGTATCTGACAAAAGACTGATATCTTGCATATACAAAGAAAGCCTACAACTCAATGACAATAGTACAGTCGGCCCAATTATAAAATGGGCAAAAGATATGAAAAGACAGTTCTCTGAAGAGGAAATACAAATGGCCAAGAAACACATGAAAAAATGTTCAGCTTCACTAGCTATTAGAGAGGTGCAAATTAAGACCACAATGAGATACCATCTAACACCGGTTAGAATGGCTGCCATTAAACAAACAGGAAACTACAAATGCTGGAGGGGATGTGGAGAAATTGGAACTCTTATTCACTGTTGGTGGGACTGTATAATGGTTCAGCCACTCTGGAAGTCAGTCTGGCAGTTCCTTAGAAAACTAGATATAGAGTTACCATTCGACCCAGCGATTGCACTTCTCGGTATATACCCAGAAGATCGGAAAGCAGTGACACGAACAGATATCTGCACGCCAATGTTCATAGCAGCATTATTCACAATTGCCAAAAGATGGAAACAACCCAAATGTCCTTCAACAGATGAGTGGATAAATAAAATGTGGTATATACACACGATGGAATACTACGCGGCAGTAAGAAGGAACGATCTCGTGAAACATATGACAACATGGATGAACCTTGAGGACATAATGCTAAGCGAAATAAGCCAGGCACAAAAAGAGAAACATTATATGCTACCACTAATGTGAACTTTGAAAAATGTAAAACAAATGGCTTATAATGTAGAATGTAGGGGAACTAGCAATAGAGAGCAATTAAGGAAGGGGGAACAATAATCCAAGAAGAACAGATAAGCTATTTAACGTTCTCGGGATGCCCAGGAATGACTATGGTCTGTTAATTTCTGATGGATATAGTAGGAGCAAGTTCACAGAAATGTTGCTATATTAGGTAACTTTCTTGGGGTAAAGTAGGAACATGTTGGAAGTTAAGCAGTTATCTTAGGTTAGTTGTCTTTTTCTTACTCCCTTGTTATGGTCTCTTTGAAATGTTCTTTTATTGTATGTTTGTTTTCTTTTTAACTTTTTTTTCATACAGTTGATTTAAAAAAAAAGGGAAAGTTAAAAAAAAAAAAATAAGGAAAAAAAAAATGTAGTGCCCCCTTGAGGAGCCTGTGGAGAATGCAGGGGTATTCGCCTACCCCCCCTCCATGGTTGCTAACATGACCACAGACATGGGGGACTGGTGGTTTGATGGGTTGGGCCCTCTACCACAGGTTTTACCCTTGGGAAGACGGTTGCTGCAAAGGAGAGGCTAGGCCTCCCTATGGTTGTGCCTAAGAGCCTCCTGCCGAATGCCTCTTTGTTGCTCAGATGTGGCCCTGTCTCTCTAGCTAAGCCAACTTGAAAGGTGAATCACTGCCCTCCCCCCTACGTGGGATCAGACACCCAGGGGAGTGAATCTCCCTGGCAACGTGGAATATGACTCCCAGGGAGGAATGTAGACCTGGCATCGTGGGACGGAGAACATCTTCTTGACCAAAAGGGGGATGTGAAAGGAAATGAAATAAGCTTCAGTGGCAGAGAGAATCCAAAAGGAGCCGAGAGGTCACTCTGGTGGGCACTCTTACGCACACTTTAGACAACCCTTTTTAGGGTCTAAAGAATTGGGGTAGCTGGTGGTGGATACCTGAAACTATCAAACTACAACCCAGAACCCATGAATCTCGAAGACAGTTGTATAAAAATGTAGCTTATGAGGGGTGACAAGGGGATTGGGAAAGCCATAAGGACCACACTCCACTTTGTCTAGTTTATGGATGGATGTGTAGAAAAATAGGGAAAGGAAACAAACAGACAAAGGTACCCAGTGTTCTTTTTTACTTCAATTGCTCTTTTTCACTCTAATTATTATTCTTGTTATTCTTGTGTGTGTGCTAATGAAGGTGTCAGGGATTGATTTGGGTGATGAATGTACAACTATGTAATGGTACTGTGAACAATCAAAAGTACGATTTGTTTTGTATGACTGCGTGGTATATGAATATATCTCAATAAAATGATTAAAAAAAAAAAAAAAAAAAAAAAGACATAATGCTGAGCAAAATAAGCCAGGCACAAAAAGAGAGATATTGTATGTTACCACTAATGTGAATTCTGTGAAAAATGTACAATGTTTTATACTGTAGAATGTAGGGGACCTAGAGATACCAATTAGTGGAGGGGGAATGATAATCTAATAAGAACAGATAAACTATGGAGGGTAATCTCAAGGTTATGGGAATGCTCAGGAATGATTATGGTTTGTGAACTTTCTTGGATATAGTAAGATCATGTTGGAAGCAATAGAGTTATTTTAGGTTTTTTTTTCTCTTATTCCGTTGTTTTCTTAGGGGTTGTTAATTTTCTTGTGGTATGGTAGGAACATGTTAGAAGCAATGTAGTTATTTTAGATTATTTGTTTTTCTTACTCCTCTGTTTGGACATGGTTTATTAATTTTCTTGGGGTATGGTAGGAACATATTGGAAGCAAAGTAGTTATTTTAGGTTATTTGTTTTCCTTAATCCATTGCTTTGTTTGAAATGTTGTGGGGTTTTTTTGGTTGTTGTTTGCCTGTTTGTCTTTAATTTTTTGATAAACAAAGTTAAAAAATTGAAAAAAAATCAGTAGAAAAATGGGAGTAAAAACTAAATGACAAATAGGGTGGGATGGGGGGATGGTTTGGGTATTCTCTTTTCACTTTTATTTTTTATTCCTATTCTGATTCTTTCTGATGTAAGGAAAATGTTCAGAAATAGATTGTGGTGATGAACGCATAACTATATGATCATACTGTGAACAGTTGATTGTATACAATGGATGACTGTATGGTTTATGAATATATTTCAATAAAACTGAATTAAAAAAAATGGACCTGAATAGACAGAAAAAACGTATTTCAAAACTAAGTTCTTTATCTTCCTTGGAGTGAAGGAATAATATAGAATACAGCATAGGAAAATCTACTTTTATTATTTAGGCTTCAGATAAGGCAAGAGCCCACTGATTCCAATAATTTACTTCTATAGGTTCTGTCATGAACTCATTTATCATTTTATTTATTCAAATTGCTATAGACTACTCATTATGTGCTTTGTTCTGACTTTAGTGGTAGGGAGGAATAAGAATGAAGGGTAAAACCTGGTCCCTATTTTAAATGTTTAATTAAGGCAATAAAACAAACAAAAAGAAAAATTATAAACTAGTGAAAATGATATGCTATGCATAAAAGCTGACCCTCTCTAACAATATTCTTAAATGATAAAGTAGGGTATAGTTAAGTGTTAGAAGGAAACTTGAAGTAGACGACTTTAATGAATTTGTAATGAAGGGAAACAGCTTTCAAATGCTTTTACCACATGATAGAGGTTCTTAGAATATGACACTTGATTAAATTTGAGGTTCTAAAGACAAGGAAAGCCCTCTACATAGTTCCCTTATCCCCAAACTTTTTAAAATATTTTAACAAAAATATTTATACTTATTCCCAGTGAACTGGATCAGAAAGACAGGTGATTAACTGGGCAAGCAGGAAAAGGGAGAGGCATTTCTCCAATTTTTCTTCCCCCAAATTTGAAACTTACACTATTATGTATGCTCACTGGAATAAGATAATTCTTACAGAACTTAAGAGACCATTTGCAGTAGCTGCAGAACTATCTTATAGCTTCTGGCATTCTTGATGCAGTGATGCACTTCAGAAACTAACTGGACCAATGTCTGCTGATGACCTTGAATTTTGATGTCAAATATCTAGCAGCAAATCTGAAGTTCCTGTTACAATTCATAAAATAGCTTCCAATTATCAATAATCAATATGTATATTATTCACACAAGGAGACATATACTCCCCTGGGCATATTATCTGTATTATTTTTATTATTCATGCCAACATTTTCCTTTAGAAACATATGTGAGTGAACATGTTTTTAAAAACCAACTATGTCTTTAAAAGTTGAATATCTTTCATAAGCCCAGATGTTTAAATTTTTGTTCAATATTTTAAGTTACTATACATATATATAGGTTGATTCTAAGATAAATCCAGGATATCTGTTCATATAGGACAAATCCAAACCTGTATTTGCCTTACTTAGTATATCTGGTCACTTTAAAATAATATGTAAATAGAGACTCACCTGAATCAGATCTCAGAAATGTGATAAGATAATGGATGCCTTTATTGTCTCTCACTGATCTTTGATTCTTTTTATTTCCCATACATAATACCCGGATACAGTTCATTACATTTATTAGCACATCTTCAATGTCTAGTTTCAAGAGATTTATAAGAGCTGGAATTCCATTCTAAAAATAAACAAAAAATACAGTTACAACCGAGTTTATTTAAGATACATAAAATCTTTACTTAGAAACACAAGTCTATAATTTTTCTTCCTGTAAGTAACTGCTTCTTTAGGAGACAATGATTGCCCATAAACAAATATGTCCATACTGATGTTGTACACTAAATAACAGTTAAAACCACTTGATCAAATTTGATTAATTAACATTAAGGTTAAATATTCTATAAATGTATTTTGAAATAGCCTACTTTATACCAAAAATAATTTGAGGCTACAAGTTCGCATTTAATATATATCTAAAAGTGAGGCAACTGCATAAAAACAATTGAATACAGTGCTCCATTTGGAAATAATTACCATTGTGGATATTGCATTGGTAATTGGAATTGCATTTGTGCAACATAAAATATTATTTTTAAATATAAATATTTCCCAATTTTAAATGACAGAATAGAGATGGCAGTTTCTTACTACAATAGAAATAATGCAAGAGGATCAAGGAAAATAAGAAATGGAAATGCAACACCTATTTTCAATAAAGATAAAAAGACATCTGAAATGTTGAACCATAATAAATGTGTATGGGCTGCCAACAGGGATAGGAGAGAACTCCCATGGCCACTGACATCGGGAAATGCTGGCAGAGAGTTTTTCAAACTAAGAGGCTCTACCTTGAAAGGAAGGAAAAAAAAAAAATCCCTGTCTGCAACAATGGGAATTGGTTCGCAGGATGGAAGCAGATTCTTCCCTATATCAGTTTGGCATAAAATTTCAAAAAGTAGGGAAGACAGTGATGAATAAGGAATCATAGCAACAAGATATATTTGTAAAAATCTGTTGGTGAGGTAAAAAGGAAGAGATAGACTCTGCGTTGTGGAGGAGATGGAATCTGGATTCTGAAGAGTACTGCACCATCAATCTCTAGTGGTCACAGAAAAGTAAAGCTAAAAGAACTCATATACACAGCCCTGTGGGATAAGTCATATCCTTGCTTGCCTGGAACATGGTTTGAACCCTTTTCTATATATGCTTCTGGCAAATAGCTGGACCAAAATAAATCACCTAATTCAACGGTGAGTAGTGATCAAAAAGGAACCAGTACAGGACCTATACATATATTACAAGAAAAAAGAAAAACCCTATGGGAGATAATTAATGTTTCCAAAAAGCAAATGCAAGTTGTAACCAAATGTGACATATTTTTATGAATGAAAAAGGTTAATAATCACTTCTATAAAACAAGTATACACATCAGAGACACCAGATCTCAAGGAAGATTTTTTTAGATAAGATGAAATGAAACATGAGCTGGAATAGCTCAGGAAATATAAGGAAACATATAAAAGCCAAGTTGTAATCTACACAAAGGAAAATAAACTACGCTTAAATCATACTAAGGTACAAGGAGACTAGGACTGAGGAAAAAGGAAATGAAATAAAAAGAAACAAACAGTGGGAAATGACTAGAGAGAAAATTACAGCTATGTAAGATTGGAAAAGCTAATAAAGTACACAAATAATTTGTTTCCCTGAAGAGAGGTGGTCAATGAATCCAGTGATCAATAAATCCAATGGTCAATTTTTGAGCTTCATTTTATCACAGCAGTTGACACCACTGATCATTCTCTTTTCCTTAAAACACTTTCTCCATTTGATTGATTGAACAAAGATTCTTCAAGTTTCTTCCTACCATACTGGTCATTCCTTTTTAGTCTCCTTTGTTGATCCCACCAGATTTTTCCAACCTTCCCACAAATTCTGGTGCCTCAACTTTCAAAAATATAATACAGAATATGACAACTTCTCATTATTTCCACTATTACCATCCTGGTTCAAGGCACCATTACCTTTCACCTGGATTACTGCAGTAGCCTCTTAAACAATCCTCCTGCATCCACCCATAATCACCAACTTTAAGACAGAAGGTAGAGTGACCCTGTTAAAATGAAAATTCCTTCAGAGAATTTCCCAGAGAAAAATCATTCAAGCACTTCCTAATGTACTCAGACTAAAATTCAAGGTTTCTAACAATTGCCTATATGGCTCTCCATGATCTATTCCCACCACTACCAAGCTAAGAGTCTCTCCTACTTCTCTCCTCTCAGCTACTTTTGCTTTCTTGCTTTTCTTCAAATATGCTAGGCACACTCCCACTACACTTCCTTTGCACTTATTCTCTCTTCCTAGAATGCTCTTCCCAACAGAAAAACATATGGCACATGCCCTCAGCTACTTCAGGTCTGTACTCAAATGCCAATTCTTAGCTAAGTATTTCTCACTAAGCTCCTTTTCCACATTTTTCCTGCTTTATTTTACATCTTAATACCTATTTTCATCCAACATACTGTATATTTGACTTATTTTGTTTATTGTCTTGTTACCCCAACTAGAATAAAAGTCCCATGAAGGCTGGGATTTTGTCTGTTTTGTTCACTACTATAATCCCAACATCTGGAATAGTATCTGCCATATAATAAACTCTCAATAAATATTTATTGTATGAATGAATGGAAATAATACTACAGAAAAAAAATTTAACTATATGAATTCAAGAAAACATACCAAAAATAAAAGAAGATGAATCCATAAGGTGAAAGGTACAACCAAGACCCAGGAAAAATGGATAACTAACATTGATGTATAAGTTCTAGACGTCAAAGATAAAACAGAGAAAGAAAACACTGATTATACATAAAAGCTTACAACAAACCACTTTAATAAATCTGAAAGAATAACAAAACATTAAAGAAAACAAAAATGATGACAGAACATATATCAATAAATGTAAATGAGCTAAAGTCACTTGCTAAAATAAAAAGCAGATGACAAAGAAAAAGCCAAATATGCTGCCTACAGGCACACATTTATCCTAACTCTAGCTAATTATCAAAAACAGTGGAGATTATAAGATCTAAATGAGTAAGGCTGACTAACAACCTCTGGAGATGAGGCCTGGAGGGGTATACATTTCTAATATATTTTCCAAATGATGTCAATCAACAAAGAAACCAAAAAGAAACAAAATGAGTCAGAAAAAAAACAAAAAGAAAAGAATGGGCAAAGGCAAATCAGAAAAATGAGAGCACAAAGATGGCTGAGATCATAAATATAATTTCAGATAAGGTGGAATTCAGGGAAAAATCATTAAACTTGACAAAAAAGGGTACATTTTATTATGATAAAGAACCCAATAAAGGATCATCCCTGAAGAAAACTAAAGAAAAATTTCACTTCTAAATATTTATTAAAAGATCTTAAATCAAAGAAAAGCAAACAGAATTTTGCCATTGCATAACATTCCAGCATTTATATGACAGAATTCCTCTCATATTGACAATCTATGAAAAGAACTTACGTATTTGGCAATAACATCCCTGTTTCCAAGTTGAGCAATGTCATATAGAATGAGAGCACAACGAGAATGTAGCTCAGGTTCTTCAGAAACTAGTAGGTTTATCAGGGCTGGAATGCCTCCTGCCTCTACCAAAGTATCCACTACGGATACATGGATTGAGATATTACTCAATAACCCAACTACTTTGCACTGTAATTTTATTTTGGGAATTTTTAATAGATTGATTAGGGCAGGAATGGTGCCTGCAATGAAGGGACAAAGAAAAAGCATGAATTACTTGCAACCAGTTCTTATCAATTTATCATAAGATTTATATAATGTTTATGGGCATTGCAATATAAATAACTAGCAAATAATTATATATTTATAAAATTATCATTTGAAACTACAGGAATGCACTTTACAGTATAGGCTGCTTTTGTTCATATATTTGACTTTCAAATAGCACATGTATGAATTTTTATAGTAGTAACACTAAGCCACCTTTGAAACACTGAATTTTGGTTTAAGACTACCGAGAAATATTTTGAGCTATGACATGGTAGAGTTCAGTTTGGTTTGTCACATCAACTTTGTTTGCAATTATTTGAAAATTTTATCATATTTTACCCTTATTTTATACAAGCAAGGAAAAGAAAGCACTGAATCTAGTTAAAAGCAGCATTAGCCTCATTAGTTACACTAGGTTCAAAGATGGATATCATTGGGCATGGTGAAAATAGAAAATCTGGCTTGTGGATACTCATTATAATAAATCAGTTCAATGTGAGAGAAAAGGCCACAAATGAAATGCTGAAAAACATAATGTGTGTAATTTGGGCTTTATTTATTTATTTAGCTACCTGAAATGAAGTCTATCATGACTTGTAATCCTATGGTTGGATTTTTGGACACAGAGTTTTATAGATGTCTTTATTGGAACACATTAGGAGACTACCCACAATGAAATAATTTTTAACTGATTAATTAAAAACATATTTATGGAGCATATGTGTAGTGACTACCATATTGAACAGTGCAGATAGAACATTTCCATCATTGCAGAAAATTCTACTGGGCAGTGCTATTCCCTCAACAACCCTATAATATAAGAACCATTTTATTAATGAGAAACTTGGCTTGGAGAGGCCAAACAATTAGCCTAAGTTCTAAATGCAGAGCTGGTTACAAACTCAGGCCTAACTTTAAATCTGCTATTTTGAGTTTTAAAAAAATAAATAGTGTAAGTACAGAATAAGGATAATTTGGCTAGATGATTATATATATAAAAAAAGAGCTGGAGCCTTCTAAGTGAAAGTAAACATAAAAGGTAATATGTACAGTAATTTAATATCTCTAAGTTGGCAAACTTTTAGAGAAATGGAATTAATATAATTTTTTGATACTGTGTCAAGGGGGAAATAAAATATAAGGTTGACAGGTAAAGGGAGTGATCTTAGAAAAAAGAAAAAGAAACTTAAAATTGACTATAATGTTTACTCCACAATGAAAAATAATTTTAAAGTGATTGACCTGAATATAATATAATAATACATAAAATAGCATAGGCAAAAGATAGATAATAGATTTTGCATCACCTGCATCCAAAATACATTTCCAGTATTGATCGTTTGCTAAGCAAATTACTTCTAAAGACATGATGGCCATCATCCTTTGTTTATAGCTTTCACACTGCAACATTTCTGACAGGTATTCAACAGAAAAACACAAGCTGTAATTTCACAAGAGGCAACGGAATGATTGATTCTGTTTCTGTACAAGCCTAGTGAAGCCAAGTGTTGAGATCATCACCATCAGCACCCAATGACATTCATTAAAATTCCCCATGGTGCATGACACTGCATGAGGTGCTGAACAAATATAGACACCCATGGTCTTTCAGGCTTATAATCTATATACTAAATGAAGAAATCCTGGAATTCTTTATCCTTGGTCTGAATGATTTAGATTTGCAAGTGACCTAGTTCAAACTCACTTAGAAAACAGTATACCTCTCTCTTGCCTGAAATCAGTTGTTGAATAAGATTTAAGTATAGGTTTTCAAGGATGGCAAAGTAAACCAACATTATCATCAATATAAATGTAATGTCCATTTTATATAGGATGTTTTATATATTTCATGACTACTTTAAAAAATCTTCAATGAACTTATACTTCAAAGAGAAAGATAATACAAATACACATGCTTCCAAACAGTGCTTATGGTACAAGAAAAACACCAAATATGTTCCTGACTCCTACTTTGGCTAGATGAATCACCCTCTCTTTTAAAATTCAGCTTCCACTCCAACAGCTAATCCTGGAGCCTTCTAATAAACTTTGACTAAATCCTCTCTTACCCATCGTGGAAATGGGCAGTGTGAAGAGGGAGAGTTATTCCAGGGTGCAAGTTAGAGGCAGTGGCCAGATGCACACTGCTTATTACTCTGTTCATGTCATTATCAGGACTTCCCATTAAAGCCTGTGAGAAGCCCTGGCCTTTGGGAAATTTTTGTGCTATTAGGCTAGTCCTGTTAGAGGTCAGAGCTTCCTATTACTGAAGGGGAATTTGCAATGGTTTAGTCTACTAAAAGTAATGGGATGGTCATTTCAGGTCCTCCTAAAAAAAAGACTAAGATTGTATATAAGTACATAAATACTTCTTGAAGCAGTAACCAGCCAATTCCAAGATTAAGTATTGAACCAGCTTTGAAATTAAGTATTCAGACTTCTTGAATC
The DNA here is from genome assembly GCF_015220235.1 of Choloepus didactylus. Taxonomy (NCBI): domain Eukaryota; kingdom Metazoa; phylum Chordata; class Mammalia; order Pilosa; family Megalonychidae; genus Choloepus; species Choloepus didactylus. Next base: position 80,400,906 of record NC_051315.1, on the reverse strand, counting down.
ATTAGAATGGGGTTGAAAATCTTTAAATATATCTGGCCCCATCCTTAAATAAGTTGTCGGAAAAATTTAGTTCTTATTCTCCAAATTCTTTTATTTTTCATTTAATTAATTTTTGTTTTATTAAAGTAATATATGCTCATGATTAAAAGAGTTAAACATTATTAAAAGGACTATAACAAAATTTAATGGTTCCTTGCATCACCCTTCCAACTCTCCTCAGTTCATCTCTCCAGAAATAACCACTTCAGATTCTTTCCCTATACCTTCTGTGATTTACATATCTTATTTCTAAATATTTGTATACACTGCTACCCTTTTGATACACTGATTTTAGAAATCAAAGATTGTTATGGTTAATGGGAAACTAGCACTTTTACTTTTCCAGTTTCCTGGACCTTTCTCTCATCTGTTTGTAGGGGAGAATGCTAGAATTTCAGACTCCACAGACAGCACTCCCGCCTGATGCTGCCAGTTCCTGAAACTTTTGAGGAGTTGGTGTGAGTCAGGGATGTTCTCAGTTTTCCCACTGCTGGTTTGCAATCATTTTTTCCATCTGCTAACTCCTGAAACTTGATTATCTGTTTCTGTCTTCCAGTATCTTATTGCTGTTGTATCCTTTCTTGTTCTCCATTGTATGCTTGTCTGCTACTGCTGCTGCTATTATTATATAATCTCCATATAGTTTTAGTGGTACTTTGGAAGGAGTAAAATTGGATGTGTACATTCAATTGGCTTCTTAATCCTTACCTTAGAATACTTCTGGCTGGTTGAATAAATTTTTTTTTTTTAAATCCCAGATTTTTTACAAAACATTTATCAAAATAGAAAGATGTTGCTGAATTTGACTCTAAAATTAGGAAGAAAGGAATAAACTAGAAGAAATCTTTTCCATTAAACTTTCATTTTCTCCCTACTTTCACTCTTTTTTTTTTTTTTTTTTTTGAGACATGAGCTTTTATTATAGGGCTTACCTACAGGGTGGGGAAGTCGAGCCACATTGCCCTGAAATCAGGAGCTTCCCTGGATGGATTCAGGAGCTGCTCTGAATGGCAGCCAGTTCAGAGCACAACGTGGAAGGAGTCCATGCTTTGGAGGGGCTGAATAAACTGGTTATAAGGGCTTGACATTCCAATGGGTATGAGAGCATTAAGGCAGGGAGCAGGGAGTGGGGTCATGCAATGTAGGGAGAGGTTGATTGTAATCAACAGGGAGGAGGGGAAGATTTTAGAGATAACAGTATCTCAGTGAGTCTCAGGGAGGAGGTATAGTTTTGGGTATAGATTACAGATAGCAACTGATACTGTGAGGAGAACAGGTCCTAGGTCAAGCAAACTGCTGTGTGCAGTTTTCAAGACACTTGGGGGCCAGGGGCTCCCACATTCCACTCACAAACAAAAATTTGTGTTGACCATAGGACAGACATTGCATCCATAATTCACAACAATACAGTGAACAGCAAAGTACAAATAAACAAGTATATATGGACAGTAATCCCCTTGGCATCATGGCCAAGTTAAAGAATTGTACCATTTGGACAAAGGATTATCAGATAAATGTTCAAAATGATCTGGCATGTGATCAAGAGCTTGTGTTACATTTTGTGAGTTATCAGATACATATATATGACACTGAATATTAATTAAAGCACAGGTACATCTGGGACTAAAATAGCTAAAGGATAAAACTACCAGGCAGTCTGCTTTAATCTATATCTAGTTTTTTTTTTTTATCATTTCCTAACTTTGTCCACAGAAATAAATTTCCCTTTCTGCAAACTTTCTGCAACTTTCTATAACCATCTAGATTTTTGTCCTACATTTTCTCTTTTCCATTCTGAAACAACCAGTCATTTAGGACAAAACTACTTTCTTTATCCTTTTCATACAAAGCATTCTTTATACGTCTTATACTTAAGTTACCAAAATAATTTTGAAAACCATTTTCAAGCAGACATTCTATAGCATATAATTACCACTAAAACTAAAACTTGTTGGAATAATGCTAAATACAGCACTTTAGTTAATGCATTACTGAAACAGTAATATACAGTTTTTTAACAAGAATCAATAGCACACATAGGAACTATATAAATATATATATATATACTGAGTTTTCATTAGTGGATAGAAGAATTCCAGGTGAGGGTTTTTTTGTTTTGTTTTGTTTTTTCAATGCCATATTTTCTTCCCCTGCAGGGAGCCCTTCGGGTCAAATCTACAATTAGTTTGGGGTTGCAAAGTTACGCATACTGTTCCCTAGGGCATGGGGGCCCCAGTTGGGGAATACAAATAACCTTTGGCACAGTAAATACCCCATGGGCTTAGGATTCTCAACCAGCTTAGCTGCACGGCCAGAACCAGAGCCAATTGACCTTATTTTCCCCAGTTTCTAGTGTTGGTGGCACAGGCAAGAGCAGATTATTTTCCTTGCCTTGCTGCCGCTTGAAGGCAGCTGGCCCCCCCTTATTTGAATTCATAAGGCTTGCCTGGGCCCCTTGCCTACCATTTCCATAGGCACAGGAGCTGCTGCTTTGGGTCTGGAGTCAATGCTGGTACAGTCATCAAGTCCATTGTTGTAAGGAGTTTCTATCATCCTTTCAGTGTTCCTTTAAAAGGCCATACATTCTTTCAATTAACCCAGTTGCTGGGGGATTATAGGGCAAGTGAAAAGTCCAAAGGACATTATGTTCTGTAGCCCAGGCCTGGTTTAAGTGCCCAGTGAAGAGGGTCCCCCTATCGCTGTCCATGTATGTGGGGACCCCAGAAAGGGCACTTAATTTTTTTTTAAGCTACACATGGTAGCTCACTAGTTGGCCTTGACCCCTGGGAAGGACAGCAGCAGTCCTGTAGCTGTATCTACAATGGTGAAGATGTATTTTGCCCCTTTGGACAGAGGAATGGGGCCAATATAGTCTACTTGCCACTAGGTGAGAGGAATCTGGTCTCGGCTGATGGGTCCAAGTTGGTGAGGAAGCATTCTGGGCCATCGCAGCAAGCAGGAGGAGCTAGCATCCTCTACTCCTTTTAACTCTTGTCAGGTTTTAGGAAGCTGAAACTGCTGCACCAGCTTCCACAGGGTCTGGTACCCATGGCCTCAGTTTTCCAATACAGCCATTAGGTCACCTCATGCATCATTGCTGTTAGGTTGTGGAATTTTGCTAGGGCATCTGCAGCTGCATTACCTGGCAATGAGTTAACATTATGGGCAGAAATATGGAAAGCAATTACCTTACATTTCTGGCAGGCCATCCAGATGTCTTCCCACAGTTCCTTCCCCCATAGGGGGTGGTCAACCACCATCCATTGCTTCTGCTTCCACGTGGCCATCCATCCATCCATCTAACATATATCTGTTAGGCCTCGATATATGGCCCAGTTATCTGAGCAGACAGTCAAGGTGTCTCCTGGTTCATGGACAATTACTATCCATACAGCCTGCAGCTCAGCCCACTGGCTGCTCTGCAAAGTTCCAGTCTCCCACCAGGTGATGTCAGTACTTGGCTGGACAGTCATGGCTGTCCAGATAGCATGTTGCCCAAGTGCCAATCCATCAGTATACCATGCAGAGTCAGGTATACTCCCTTGCCCATCAATGGTGGGCATGGAGGAGCCACCTCAGGAGGATCAACAGGAGGCAGGGCATGCTGCTCTTCCACATGGGAGACCGGTCCTAAAATTTCATGCATCTCTGCACTCACAGGGCTACTGTTAAAAATTCAGCATCGTAGGATGCAGGCTTTCCATTTTATCAGCATGCTTAGCTGAGCACTCCCCAAATGGGGCTTATTTATAGTCTCCTGTGTCCACCCCTGTATGAGTGTGGCCACTGGGCACCTTTGGGTTAAACCCTTCCACTTGTAACAGAGCATTATAAGCCGCACACAATTGTTTTTCCAAAGGGTTATATCTGAGTTCTATGCCCTTCCAAAGTTGGGACCAGAATCTAATGGTTACACATTTAGCCTGTTGCCTTTGCCACAAACCCCACCCAAAGCCAATATTGGCACTGCCACATCCAATTCACAGGATATATGGAGTCCATCCCCCTTAAAGCCTGTGCTTGTACTTTTATAAACACAGCCTGCTGTGGAAAATCCCATTCTCATGCTTTTCCTTTTCTGATTAGGGTGTACAGAAGTTTTAAAATTTCTAAATATAGTATAAACAGTTTCCAATAACCTAATAAACCAAGAAAAGCTATTAATTGTTTAGAAGTTAGCAGTATAGGAGAACTTTGTATTTTAACAACAACAGCTAAAGGAATAGCTTTAGTTTTACCCAACCAGACAATACCCAAGAACTTGATAGAATGTACAGGCTCTTGTAATTCACTTTGATTTATCACCCATCCTCAACTTTCAAGGTGGGTCACCATTGTGCTAGCAGCAATTTCTAGTTCTGGAAAAGAATTACTGGGTAGCATGATATCATCATTATAGTGAAACATAGGGGGTGTCCTTTTCTTTAAATCTTGTGCTACCAGTCCACAGCAGATGGTGGGACTGTGGAGGTATCCTTGTGGAAGCACAGCAAATGTCCATTGTTGGTTTTCCCACATGAAGGTGGATGCAGTCTGGCTGAAGGGATCTAAAATACTAAAATAAGCTTTGACAAGGTTTAACACAAAGTGAAATTGGCTTAACTGAGCACTCATATCCTGCAACAAGGTAGCTATATGTGACACAGCTGCAAACAAAGAAGTTATTAAATTAAGTTCAATATAATTAATAGTCATTTACCATTAGTTTTTTCCATTGGCCAGACAGGGCTATTAAATGACCCCGGTAATTTATACTGATATATTGCCACAGAACATCTGGGGGAAGGCACCTTTTGTTGGACCACAGGATGTGCATGCTTACTTTCCTCAGTTTTAATTTCCCGGTCAGACACGAGCTCATCATCTTTTGATGAGGAATCAATAGGGTCCCACACTTTAGGGTTCCAGCAGTCAGGGGAAGCTAGGGTATACCTAACTGGCCCTTTGGGCAGCTTATGCCCTCTTACTCTAGTGTACTGGCATGTCAGTATTTCTAAACTTTTATCCAGAGTGTCTTTCAATTCAGCTTGGGTCAATTGCATATCCCTTTCTAACTTCAATTCTTCTTCTAAGCAGCAGACTGCAGCATCAGCCATTAAGGCCTTTTCTGTAACTGCACAAAGCCTCCAAGAATGGCCAGGCTACTGCTGTAGCAGTCTGGTGGCTTTCCTTTTTCTCATGAAATCCTACTAGTCCTGCAGCCTGTAGCAGGAGAGCTATTAGTCCAGCTGGGGAGTCATATGCATCTCCATACTCCCTCAGCAGACCCCATTTATCAGGGGGGTAGCCACCCCTCCCCACATAAGTGTCACAAGCTACCGCAGTATCCCACCTGGGGACTTCCCCTTTCCTTTCCCCAAGTTCATGTCATCAGTGGCTGGGATTTCTTTAGTCTCTAGGCTGGCTTGCCAATTGTCATGGTGCAAGATGGCTTTTGTAGCCAAAGGACTAAAGAAAGCACTGGACGCATTCTGAGACATAAGCTTTTATTATAGGGCTTACCTACAGAGTGGGAAAGTCAAGCCACATTGCCTGGAAATCAGGAGCTTCCCTGTATGGATTCAGGAGCTACTCTGAATGGCAGCCAGTTCAGAGCACAATGTGGAAATAGTCCACCTCTTTTCCTTTTAAAATTCACTTTTTTAAAAACCACTTTTTATTGTAGTAACAATTATACAGCACAAAATTTCCTATTTTAGCCAAATTCAAGTGTACAATTCAGTAGTATTAGTTATATTCACAAAATGGTGCTACCATCACCAACCAATCCATTAACCCTACCTTTTTCAACTTCTCAAACACAAACTATTCACCCATTAAGCCATAACTCCCTCCTTCTGCTCTTCCCTCTTCCCCCTCCCACCCCGTCCTACTCTGGGCCCTGGTAACCTATAAACCACCATCTGTATCTATGAATTTTATTTCTTCTAGGTATTTCATTTAAGTGACATTATACAATGTCTTTTTGTATCTAGCTTATTTCACTCAACATGATGTCTTCAAGTTTCATCCCTGTTGTTGCATTCATCAGAACTTCATTTCATTTTACAGCTGAATAATATTCTATTGTATGGATATAACACATTTTGTTTATCCATTCATCTACTGATGGACACTTAGGCTGCTTTCACCTTTTGACTTTTGTGAATATTTCTGCCATAAATGTTAATGTGTACATATCTTTTCGAGTCCCTGTTTTTGAATCTTTTGAGTATATATCAAGAAGTGAGATTGCCAGATCATATGGTAATTCTATTTTAAATTTCCTGAGGAGCTGCCAGATTTCCATAATGGCTGTGCCATTCTACAGTGCAACCAGCAATGTATAAGGGTTCCTCTTTCTCTGCATCCTTGCCAGCACTTACCTTTTTCTGTTTTTTGTTTTGCTTTGTTTTATTTTTAAATAATAGCCATCTAGTGGGTGCAAAGTGGTATCTCATTGTGGTTAAAATTCATTCTTTTTTTCATGGAGAAGAGGAGAGTTAGTGTTTGGAGAAAGTTGGAAAGTAAAATTTTAATTTTGTAAAATGTAGGTCACAGATCTTTGATTTTAATTTAGGAACAACACTACTTCTGCAAACACAGAAATATAGCTCAACATTATCTGTATATATGGTTTTAATTTATATAGTGCTTTATTTCATGATTTTTAAGTGTTTAAATATGGTATGCATTCTTTCATTTGCTCTATCTCAATCAGTATCAATAATTAAACTAAATAATAATCAAAACATTTATTTGAGAATAGATTATGTAGTCTCTACTCACCTACCAAAGTTTTCCAAACTGGGAGTTCAGGAATATTTAACGCTATTATATGCTTGAGAACCTCTGTGTGAAAGGTTAGCACTGATAAATGAATTATATTATTTCCTTTAATATCTGTTTTTCTCCAGTTAGCACCAAGAGAAAATAGGTACTGAATAGTATCCAATGCTCCTGAAGTAGCAGCAAGTAAGAGTGGAGTACACTGATTCCTAAAAAATCAAGGAACATATTATAATTGAGCACACATTACACTGTCAAATTTTCTTTTTGTACAACTATTCAAATTGCTATTGGAGCAAGTCTGATTTATTTCATTACCTTCTCTTACTATTGCATTCTTGTCCTCTGTATGTCACATGTAAACAAACAGATTTTCCTAATACTCTCACCTCAGCTGTCCTTACCCCATCTCCCAAACTAATTATCATGCCTTGTAATTTGTTCAGAAGTGGATAATGCTCAAAGTTCTTAGGATACACTGTCCCATCTAATCCTTACAACTCAATGAATCAAGGAAAAAGCAAAGAAACTATTATCAGCTCATTTTACCAGTGATGAAATTGAGGCTCAGATAGTATTCAAAACCGTTTCTTCAGATTTCATGTCCAGTTCTCAAATTCCAGCTTCCTCATTGTGGCAGAAATTTCTCAAAAAGTCATCTGCTTCTTGGATAGTGACAACTTTTGGGTTGGGCACATGGCTATCTAGTCAAATATTACATTTCCCAGCTTCCCTTATGTATACATACAGCCATATGACTAGGTTTGGCCAATAGGATGTTAATGGAAGTTATACGGACAACTTCCTAAAGAGAAAAAGAGAGCACTATAACTTTTTCTCACTCCTCCTTCTCATGGCTAGAATGAAAACATGATAATGGAAGCAGAAGTTGCCATTTTGGACCATGATAACAGAATCCACATATTAAGGAACAACAAAATAGAGGAAGCCTGGGTCCCTGATATAGTCAATCATTATGCTAGTCCTGGACCCATGACCCAGACTTTTCATGAGAGAGAATGACATGTTTTTCTTGTTCAAACCACCATATTTGGGGGCCTCTTTGTCACAGCAGATTTAACTGTATTTTAACTAATATATCCACTGACTGACAAAGCAACCTTAAGCAAAACTGTATTTTTCTTCACCTGTGAAAAAAATGAAGGTAATAACTACCACCTGACAGTGTTGGTGTGAAAGTTAAAAAAGATACATAGCACAGTCTTGATATATAGTCCCCCTTGCTTTTTCCTTTCACCGTATCTCTGCCTCAATCACTATTTCCTTTATCCTTATAATCCATGGCTTTCTCTCCTCATGAAAACCCCTTCCTCTTCCTGTCTGCCTTGAACTCTCACCTCCATCCATCCACAATACTCTCCCCTGCCTCTTTTTTCCTGGACCCTGGGAAACTTCTACTCCTTTTTGAGTAAACATGTCCTCACTTTCTCCCTTTTCTATTTCAATAAAACTGTTCTCCTGCTGCTTTCTTTCTCCTAATCATGGGTAGGAATAAAGATTACTTCTACTTCTAGCACCATCCTTCTGATTTTCTTCATTTCAAAAACATGGCTATCAAATTATATTACCCTTTCCAATGCCATCTTGCCATTGCCGTTGCCCTCTGCCCTCTTCCATAACTGTCCTAACTCTGGCATTGCCTCACTAACACATCTCTTCTTTTTTTTATTTTTTAATTCATTTTTTTATTTTTATTTTTTTAAATTTTCTTTTATTTTGAAATAAATTCAAAGTTATAGGAACAGTCGCAAAAACAATACAAACCCCATACACAGAACTCCAGCATACCCTGACCCCCTCCCCTGATACCCCAATCCACCAACTTTAACATGCTGTCACACCGGTATTTCTTTCCCTCCCTCCCTCCCTTCCTCCCTATCTATCATCCATCATCTATTGCTCTGTCTTCTGAATGTATGAGAGCTAGCTGCACCCATCCCTGAACAAACACTGTAATTCACATGTACAATTCCCATGAACAAGGACATTCTTTTATGCAATGCCATTAAATGCAGCTAAGAAGTACTAAAGACTCAACATTGATACAAAACATACATTCTATATTTCCTTTTTTTTTCCCCCTATATCTCAACTGTGTCCCTTTGAGCCTCCTGTCCTCCATCCTTAGATCCCATCCAGGGTCATCCTTGGCATTCAATTGTCATCTATTTAGACTGTCCTTTTTTTTTTTTTTTTTTTCTCAATTGTGGAAACATATATACAGCCTAAATCTTCCCATTCTACCTCCTCCCTAGCTTTCCATTAGTGGGATTAATCACATTTAGAATTTTGTAATGCTATCTCTTTCCCACTATCCATTACTAGAAATTTCCCTTCACCTCAAACAGCAACGCTACACTCATTTCTTAACTCCCCATTGCTCCTTCCCCCATTTCTCTTTACTCATACTCTACTTTTCATCTCTATGGTCATATTCTCTGATAATTTCTTTGTGTTTACTGTGGGGCTTAAAATTAAACTCTTAAATCCATAACAATCTTGTTTTTCTTTGAAACCAACTTAACTTCAATAGGACATACAAACTATGCTCCTATACTCCTCTATTCCCCCACCTTTATATATTTCTTGTCAAAACTTACATATTTTACATTGAGTTCAAAACCACCGATTCGTCATTCGAGTTTGTGTATTTTATATCATGTAGGAAGTAAATAGTGGAGTTACAATTCACAAATTATTGACTTCTATTTGTATTCCATTTTGGTCAGAGAATGTGCTTTGAGTATATCCATTTTTTTTTTTTTTAATTTATTGAGGCTTGTTTTATGTTCCAGCATATTAGTCCATTCTGGAGAAAGATCCATGATCACTAGAGAAAAATGAGAGTCTTCGTAATTTGGTATGTAAGGTTCTATATATGTCTGTTAAAATTCTCTATATCTCTTTCTCCTTTCTTTGTTTCTCTGTTGGTAGGGCTCCCTGTAGTATCTGAAGTAGGGCATGTCTTTTATTAGCAAAATCTCTCAGCATCTGTTTGTCTGTGAAAAATTTAAGTTCTCCCTCAAATTTGAAGGAGAGTTTTGCTGGATAAAGTATTCTTGTTTGGAAATTTTTCTCTCTCAGAATTTTAAATATGTCATGCCACTGCCTTCTCGCCTCCCTGGTGGCCGCTGAGCAGTCACAACTTAGTCTTATGCTGTTTCCTTTGTATGTGGTGAATTGCTTTTCTCTTGCTGCTTTCAGAACTTGCTCCTTCTCTTCAGTATTTGACAGTCTGATTAGAATATGTCTTGGAGTGGGTTTATTTGGATTTATTCTATTTGGAGTTCACTGGGCATTTACACTTTGTGTATTTATATTGTGTAGAAGGTTGGGGAAGTTTTCCCCAACAATTTCTTTGAATACTCTTTCTAGACCTTTACTCTTCTCTTCCCCTTCTGGGACACCAATGGGTCTTAAGTTTGGACGTTTTATTTTATCTGTTGTATCCCTGAGATCCATTTTGATTTTTTTGTTTTTTTCTCCATTCTTTCTTTTGTTCTTTCATTTTCTGTTCTGTGGACTTCTAGGACACTGAGTCATTGTTCAACTTCCTCTAATCTTGTATTTTGAGTATCCAGAGTCTTTTTAATTTGTCCAGCAGTTTCTTTTATTTCCATAAGATCTTCTATTTTTTTATTTACTCTTGTAATGTCTTCTTTATGCTCTTCTAGGGTCTTCTTTATGTCCCTTATATCCTGTTCCATGGTCTTCTTCATGTCCTTTATATCCTTTGCCATAATATATATTCTTGTGATATGTGGGGAAATGATTCTTGTGGGATTCAGTTGGTGAACTCAATTTGGGTGTGTTGCTGGAGCCATCCGTCCTGAATGTGGGGCATATGTCCTGGAGGCTAGGGAGGCAGGGCAGCTTTAATAGTCAAACCTCCCAGGTGTTCCTGGAGATTCAAGGCTTGTAAGAGTCTAAGCCTTCATTTCAGTTCTGTCCCCGATCCTCTCGGACGCTGACCCACAAACCACTGGCATTGACGTAGCGTCCCTGGGTTTTCTGAGCGGGCCCCGCTTCTCAGCTGTGATCTTCCAGAACCTCTGCTGAGGGAAGGCTATACTACATCACAAGTGCACGCTGTCCCTCAAGGGCTGCTGGGCTGTACAGGGACACTCTCAGCCTGATGCAAAGATGGCTGAATGGGGCATCTCCACCCCTCCCCTCTCCTTGCACAGTTCCTCCTTCCCAGCTCAGGGACAACTGGTGCTGCTCTGGACTGTGGGCATGGCCCTGGGCAGGATTGTCTCCAGCCCGCTGGGGACCATCTGCAAGCAGCAGGGTTTCTTTCTCCTTCTGGCTCTCCCCCTCTGCTCCCCTGGCCTTGAGGGACTCTGCAGCGGGCTATCCTTCATGCCAGACACTGAGAGGCCGGCTCAGACTGCTTCTGCTGTGCTTCCACTGCACAGTTTTCACCAATGCAAATGCAGCCGCTCCTCGGTTTTTCCTTTTTTATTTTTTTAAAAAAAAGAACCAGTCTGTCTTCAAACGCCAACCTCTGGCTTCCCCACACTGCAGCATGGCTGCAGGTCTTTCAGCTGGCTTACTCACTCATTTCAGAATGCAGACTCCTGTTTTCACCAAGTGGACGGTCCCTGTGGTTCCAGCAGACCTTGTCCAGCTGGTGCATCACTGAAACTGGTATTCTGGGTCACCTTCTGGTTTTTATCAAGTATTTTTCATGGAGGTGTTATTTTGCTCTGTCTCACCTAGCCACCATCTTAGGTCTATATTACTTTATTTGTATTGAGATATATTCACATACCATGCAGCCATACAAAACAAAGCATACATTCAATTGTTTATAGTACCATTATATAGTTGTGCATTCATCACCAAAATTAATTATCGACATTTTCATTACCACACACACAAAAATAATAAGAGTAAAAATTAAAGTGAAAAAGCATAATTAAAGTAAAAGAGAACACTGGGTGCCTTTTTTTTTTCCTTCCCCCATTTTTCTACTCATCCATCCATAAACTAGACAAAGGGGAGTGTGGTCCATAAGGCTTTCCCAATCACATTGTCATAAGCTACATTTTTATACAATCGTCTACAACATTCAAGGGTTCTGGATTGTAGTTTGATAGTTTCAGGTATTTACTGCTAGCTATTCCAATTCATTAGAACGTAAAAAATGGTTGTCTATATTGTGCGTAAGAGTGCCCACCAGAGTGACCTCTCGGCTCCTTTTGGAATCTCTGCCACTGAAGCTTATTTCATTTCCTTTCACATCTCCCTTTTGGTCAAGAAGATGTTCTCCATCCCATGGTGCTGGGTCTCGATTCCTCCCTGGGAGTCATATTCCACGTTGCCAGGGAGATTCACTCCCCTGGGTGTCAGATCCCACGTAGCAGGGAGGGCAGTGATTTCACCTTTCAAGTTGGCTTAGCTAGAGAGAGAGGGCCACATCTGAGCAACAAACAGGAATTTGGGAGGAGGCTCTTAGGCACAATTACAGGGAGGCCTAGCCTCTCCTTTGCAGCAAGTCTTCCCAAGGGCAAGACTTGTGGTAGAGGACTCAGCCCATCAAACCACCAGTTCCCTATGTCTGTGAGCACATCAGCAACCATCGAAGTGGGGAAGCCCAACACCCCTGCATTCTCCACCAGCTCCTCAAGGGGGCTCTGCATATTGTTTTCATTTTTTTTAATTAACTCTTTTTTTCTTAAATCAACTATATAAAAAAAATTAAAAAAAAACATACAATAAAAAAAAAACATTTCGAACAAACCATAACAAGGGAGTAAGAAAAAGACAACTAACCTAAGATAGCTACTTTACTTCCAACATGTTCATACCCTACCTCAAGAAAATAAACTAATATAGCAACATTTCTGTGAACTTGTTCCTACCATATCCTTCAGAAATTAACAGACCATAGTCATTCCTGGGCATTCCCAGAATATTAAATTTACCCATGATAGCTTATATGTTCTTACTGGGTTATCATCTCCCCTTCCTTAATTGCTCTCTATCATTAGTTCCCCTACATTCTACATTATAAACCATTTGTTTTACATGTTTCAATGTTCACATTAGTGGTAGCATATAATACTTCTCTTTTTGTGCCTGGCTTATTTTGCTCAGCATTATATCTTCAAGGTTCATCCGTGTTGTCACATGTTTCAATGACATCGTTCCTTCTTACAGCTGCATAGTGTTCCATTGTGTGTATATACCACATTTTATTTATCCACTCATCTGTTGAAGGACATTTGGGTTGTTTCCATCTCTTGGCAATTGTGAATAATGCTGCTATGAACATTGGCATGCAGATATCTGTGCATGTCACTGCTTTCAGATCTTTTGGGTATATACCAAGAAGTGCAATTGCTGGATCAAAGGGTAACTCTATATCTAGTTTTCTAAGGAAGTGCCAGACTGACTCCCAGAGGGGCTGAACCATTATACAGTCCCACCAACAATGAATAAGAGCTCCAATTTCTCCACATCCTCTCCAGCATTTGTAGTTTATTGTTTGTTTAATGGCTCCCATTCTAATTGGTGTGAGATGGTATCTCATGGTCTTAATGTGCATCTCTCTAATAGCTAGTGAAGCTGAACATTTTTTTCATGTGTTTTTTGGCCATTTGTATTTCCCCTTCAGAGAACTGTGTCTTCATATCTTTTGCCCATTTCATAATTGGATTGTCTGTACTACTGTCATTGGGTTGTAGTATTTCTTTTTATATGCAAGATATCAGTCTTTTGTCAGATAGATGGTTTCCAAAAAATTTTTCCCATTGAGTTGGCTGCATCTTCACCTTTTTTTTTACAAATTTCTTTGAGGTACAGAAACTTCTAAGCTTGAGGAGTTCCCATTTATCTATTTTTTTCCTTTGTTGCTTGTGCTTTGGGTGTAAGGTCTAGGAAGTGGCCTTGAAGGTATTTCCCTACATTACCTTATAGGAGTTTTATGGTACTGTCTTTTATATTGAGATCTTTTGATCCACTTTAAGTTAATTTTTGTGTAGGGTGTTAGGTAGGGGTCCTCTTTCATTCTTTTGGATATGGATATCCAACTCTCCCAGCCCCATTTGTTGAAAAGACTGTTATGTCCCAGTTCAGTGGCTTTGGGGGCCTTATCAAAGATCAGTCAGCCATAGATTTGTGGGTCTATCTCCGAATTCTCAATTCGATTCCATTGATCAATATGTCTATCTTTGTGCCAGTACCATGCTGTTTTGACAACTGTGGCTTTATAATAAGCTTCAAAGTCAGGGAGTGTAAGTCCTCCACTTGTTTTTTCTTTTTTAGAGTGACTTTAGCAATTTGAGGCATCTTCCCTTTGCAAATAAATCTGATAATTAGCTTTTCCAAGTCTGCAAAGTAGGTTGTTGGAATTTTGATTGGCATTGCATTGAATCTGTAGATGAGTTTGGGTAGAATTGACATCTTAATGACATTTAGCCTTTCTATCCATGAACATGGAATATTTTTCCATCTTTTAAGGTCCCCTTCTATTTCTTTTAGTAGAGTTATGTAGTTTTCTTTGCATCGGTCTTTTACATCTTCCGTTAAGTTTATTCGTAGGTATGTGATTTTTTTATTTGCTACTGAAAATGGTATCTTTTACTTGAGTGTCTCTTCCCTTTGTTCATTGCTAGCATATAGAAACATTACTGAATTATGTTCATTAATCTTGTATCCACTACTCTGCTAAATTTGTTTATTAGCTCCAGTGGCTGTAGCTTTGATTTCTCAGGGTTTTCCAGATATAAGATCATATTATCTGCAAACAATGACAGTTTTACTTCTTCCTTTCCAATTTGGATGCCTTTTATTTCTTTGTCTTTCTGGATTGCCCTGGCTAGCACTTCCAGCACAATGTTGAATAACAGTGGTGACAGCAGGCATCTTTGTCTCATTCCCGATCTTAGAGGGAAGACTTTCAGTCTCTCACCATTGAGCAGTATGCTGGCTGTGGGTTTTTCATATATGCTCTTTATCATATTGAGGAAGTTTCCTTCAATTCCTACCTTTTGAAGTATTTTTATCAAAAAGGGATGTTGGATTTTGTCGAATGCTTTTTCAGCATCTATTGAGATGATCATTTGATTTTTCCCTTTTGATTTGTTAATGTGTTGTAATACATTGATTGATTTCCTTATGTTGAACCATCTTTGCATGCCTGGAATGAACCCCACTTGGTCATGGTGTATGACTTTTTTAATGTGTCTTTGGATTCGATTCGCAAGTATTCTGTTGAGAATTTTTGCATCTATATTCATTAGGGAGATAGGCCTGTAGTTTTCCTTTTTTTGGCATCTTTGCTTGGTTTTGGTATTAGATTGATATTAGTTTCATAAAATGAGTTAGGTAGTGTTCCGTTTTCTTTGATGTTTTGAAAGAGTTTAAGTAAGATTGGTGTCAGTTCTTTTTGGAAAGTTTGGTAGAATTCCCCTGTGAAGCCATCTGCCCTGGGCATTTATTTGTGGGAAGCTTTTTGATGACTGATTGTATCTCTTTGCTTGTGATTGGTTTGTCGAGGTCTTCTATTTCTTCTCTGGTCAGTCTCGGTTGTTTATATGTTTACAGGAAATTGTCCATTTCCTCTACATTATCCAGTTTGTTGGCATACAGTTGTTCATAGTATCCTCTTACAATTTTTTTAATTTCTTCTGGATCTGCATTAACGTCACCTTTCTCATTCCTTATTTTGCTTATATGGGTCTTCTCTCTTTCTGATTTTGTCAGTCTAGCTAGGGGCTTGTCAATGTTGTTGATCGTCTCAAAGAACAAACTTTTGGTGTTATTTATTCTCTCTATTGCTTTTTTGGTCTCTATGTCATTTATTTCTGCTTTAATCCTTGTTATTTCTTTTCTTCTACTTGGTTTAGGATTAGTTTGCTGTTCATCTTCTAGCTTCTTCAGTTGATCCATTAGTTCTTTCATTTTAGCTCTTTCTTCCTTTTTAATGTATGTGTTTAGTGCTATAAATTTCCCCCTCAATACTGCTTTTGCTGCATCCCATAGGTTTTGATATGTTGTGTTCTCATTTTCATTCATCTCTATATATTTAGTAATTTCTCTTGCTATTTCTTCTTTAACCCACTGACTGTTTAGGAGTGTGTTGTTTAACCTCCAGGTATTTGTGAATTTTCTAAGTCTCTGATGGTTATTGACTTCTGATTGTATTCCATTGTGGTCAGGGAATGTGCTTTGAATAATTTCAATTTTTTAAAATTTACCGAAGCTTGTTTTATGTCCCAGCATATGATCTATTCTGGAGAAAGTTCTGTGATCACTAGAGAAGAATGTGTATCCTGGTGATTTGGGATGTAATGTTCTATATATGTCTGTTAAATCCATTTCATTTATCAGATTGCTTAGGTTTTCAGTTTCCTTATTGGATTTTTGTCTGGTTGATCTATGTATAGGAGAGAGTGATGTGTTGAAGTCTCCCTCAATTATTGTGGAAACATCAATTGCTTCCTTTAATTTTGCCAGTGTTTGTCTCATGTATTTTTTGGCACCTTGATTGGGTGCATAAACATTTATGATTGTTATTTCTTCTTGTTGAATTGCCCCTTTTATTAGTATGTAGTGGCCTTCTTTGTCTTTCATAACATCCTTACATTGAAAGTCTATTTTATCTGAGATTAATATTGCTACTCCTGCTTTCCTGTGGCTGTAGCTTGCATGAAATATTTTTTCCACCCTTTCAGTTTCAATTTCTTTGTGTCCCTGTGTCTAAGATGAGTCTCTTGTATGCAACATATTGATGGTTCATTTTTTTTTTGATCCATTCTGCCAATCTATATCTTTTGATTGGGGAGTTTAATCCATTTACATTCAATATTATTAGTGTGAAGGCATTTCTTGAATCAGCCATCCTCTCCTTTGGTTTATGTGTGTCAGATAAATTTTTTCCCTCTCTGTCTTATTGTCCTTTAATGAACCAATATTGAATCTCCTTAGTACTGAATCTGTCTTCATATCTCTTTCTCCTTTCTTTCTTTCTCTGTTGGTAGGGCTTCCTTTAGTACCTGAAGTAGGGCAGGTCTGTTATTAGCAAAATCTCTCAGCATTTGTTTGTCTGTGAAAAATTTAAGCTCTCCTTCAAATTTGAAGGAGAGCTTTGCTGGATAAAGAATTCTTGGTTGGCAATTTTTCTCTCTCAGAATTTTAAATATGTCATGCCACTGCCTTCTTGCCTCCATGGTGGCTGCTAAGTAGTCGCAACTTAGTCTTATGCTGTTTCCTTTGTATGTGGTGAATTGCTTTTCTCTTGCTGCTTTCAGAACTTGCTCCTTCTCTTCAGTATTTGACAGTCTGATCAGAATATGTCTCAGAGTGAGTTTGGATTTATTCTATTTGGAGTTCACTTGGCATTTATGATTTGTGTATTTATGTTGTTTAGAAGGTTTGGGAAGTTTTCCCAACAATTTCTTTGAATACTCTTTCTAGACCTTTACCCTTCTCTTACCCTTCTGGAACATCAATGAGTCTTATATTTGGATGTTTTATATTATCTATCATATCCCTGAGGTCCATGATAAAACCAGATGATATGGAGAACACAATCCCAAAGACCCAAATCAAAATATCAGAAGAGACACAGTACTTGGAACAATTAATCAAAGAACTACAATCAAGGAACGAAAACGTGGTGCCATGCTCTTCTTCATGTCCTTTATATCCTGTGCCATGCTCTCATTGTTCATCTTTAGTTCTTTGATTAATTTCTCCAAATACTGTGTCTCCTCTGATCTTTTGATTTGTGTGTTTGGGCTTGGGTTTTCCACATCGTCTGTTTTTTTCATATGCTTTAAAAGTTTCTGTTGTTTTTGGCCTCTTGGCATTTGCTTAACTTGATAGAGTTCCTTAAGGACATGTAGACTGACTCAAACCCTTATCTCTAATTTTTCAGATCTACAGCTTGTTGGCGTACACTTTAACCAGCAGGTGGCATCCACAAGCCACCTATTCCCCTCAAGCGAGTTCTCCCCCACTTTGTCTTTGTGGTGAGTGGGGATGTGAGTCTTCTGGGGTCCAATTGGTGCACCAAGCTTGTGTGTGTAGTTGGTGTTGCCTGCCCTGCATATTCGGCATGTGTCTGAGTGGTTAGGGAGGGAGGGCGGCTTTAATAATCAAATCTCCCAGGTGTTCCTGGAGATTTAAAGCTGTTGCAATAGTCTAATCCTTCTGTTCAGTCTTGCCACAGTTTGTCTCTGCCACTGACCCACAAGTCCTCACCATTCTTCCATCTTGCCTTGCCTCCAACATGTCTCTTCTTATTGTCAGTAACTTTAGCATCCATGTCCTGATCACTCAGTTCCTTGTCATACCTTCATTTGTACTCCATATCTTTATTCAAGTATGGTCACACTCCTCATTAAATCCCTGTAGGAGATCTCAAAGTTGACAATCCTCCTCTCCAGAAATCCTTTGTCTCTTCCTTACAGTCACAGAAGACTTCTGACTTCTACCTCTGACATCCAATGGTTTGAACTTTTACAATTACTCATTCCTTTAGCTCCCTTCCACTCAGTCCCATTGCCAAGGTATAACAGAACCAAAAGTTGAACGCAGGTCTCTGTATTCCGTGGCTCTTTCCAGAATCTATTAGTCAGAAAATCTATTAATCTGAGGCCTTAATTTCCTGAAAAATTTCTCTTCACATCCCTCACCCCCAACCTAGAAGGGGGGTTAATTTCTTCACTAAAGAAATGGAACAATAATGTCTGTTAAGAAAATGTGTTTTTTTGAAGACCAAGGAGAACATGAATGAAACTATGCCTAAATCAGGTTCAGAGATTCAAAATGATAACCTTGTCTTTAAACTCCTAGCAACTTCTCTCAGGAGAAGTTTACCTCACCCTAAGAGTTGGTCCTCAGCTGAACTGTGAGGCAGAAAATATTTGAGAGAGTTCCGTATTTCAAAGTTATTTTCTCCATTTTAGTCTTTTTCTGACCCTAGGGTGTAACTGAGAGTAGCTTTGTCCTCCCAAGTTTCAGGCTTTTTCCAGGGCACTAAGTAATTAACTGTATAAACTAAACTGTGCAACCATACTATTGGGACAAAGTTAGGAAAAATTCCCTGTGGCTTACTCTTTATTACTCCAGAAAACATGCCTAGATTAATAGAAACTCCTGTCTATAAATTCTAAATATAAGAGTATGAGAAAAAGACAGTGACCAGGAAGGACAGGAGAGTGAGCCTTGCACAGCCTTTCAACTCACACCAATTATGCCTTTTTTTTGTCCATGAGTGGGGCAAGACATGAAAAACAAAAATTTATATTCTTAAAAATGCTAATAACTTACTCAGCTGTTGCCTCAGCTTCTAGCAAACTAGGATCCTTCCTACAGAGAGCAATGATGATGCAGACATTGTCATAAAAAGCAGCAAAGTGAATTGGCATCCAGCCTCTTTTTTCAGAGAGCATGTAATCTGCTTTGAAACAGAGCAGACAGATGGTTGCTTCTAATGAGCAAGCCTGTGCAGCCAGATGTAGAGGTGTTGGACCTAGAAAGGATCGATAATTACTTCAATGGTCAGAGGTTTAACAGAAGGCATTCCTAAAAAAATGCCCTTTTGATATCCAACCACAGGATTAAAGTGACTTTGTTTCTATAAAACATTTTCCACAAACAGTCCTTAATCAGTTTTATCCCTTGAATACTGATTAATGCTAAAACTTAAATGGCTGGCTTGAGACATTTTAAACTAAATAGAATAACATCTTTTCAATTTCTGCAGTTGAAATTTCCTGTAAACCAAATTGCTAAATAACATACTACATAGTTGAATCCCATTGTAACAGAGCTTAGAACTGTGAGACAGAAAAGTCCCAATATTAGCACTAAAAGGATTATTTTAGGCAATCTTATATTTCTTATTTAATTTGGGAAGTCTGGCAATTAATTCTTTATAATTTCAGAATAAGTAACACTGAAAATATTAAATATTTGAAAATTTAAATCAATGTATAAAACAGTCTTGTGATAGGATAAGCTATTTCTTTGTGAAACCATTTTAAAATTTAAAAAATGTTTTGTAGTAGAGAAGATCCTTTGAAATTGAACAGAAAATGCTCACTAAGGCCTCTATGTCTCTCAATCCAATGGGTGATTTTCAATTCTCATCTTACTTACCTCTCAACAGTATTTGACACTCTGACCACTTCTCCCTTTAAAATCCTCTCTTCCCTCAGCCTTTGTGATACCACACCCTTCTGTTTTTCCTCCTACCTCTGTAGCTACTCTTTTGCAGTCTCCTTTGAGTGCTTCTCATGGCCCTGATATCCAAATGAGGTTCTATTTTGGGCATTTTTCTCTTTTCAGTGACTCCATTTACTATCTATAAATTGATGATTTCCAGGATTCTCTCTCTTGACCTGATTTCTTTGAGCTCCTGATCCATATCTTCAGCATCTCACTGGACACCTTCATGCATCACCTCAAACTTAACATTTTTCCCCTCAAGTTGGTCCTCTTTCACTGTTGCCTTATCAGTGAAGGACATCATCTCGTCAGTTGTGTGAACCAGAAACCAGGAGGGCTCCTTGACAGCCCCCTTTCATCTCCATAACCAGTCCATCACCAAGTCTAAATATCCCTAGAACCTCTCTCTACTGCCACCAACCCAATCCAAGCCATAAACACCTCCTAAACTGAAATCCCCCAACCCTGACTACTCTTTCCCTTCTCCAATCCATGTTTTCAAAATGCAAATTTGATCTTTCCATCTCCCTGCTTAAAAATCTTCAGTGGATTCTGGAGGCTATCTGATCATGAGGAACAGTGGCAGGATCCACTGCTCTTCTCATCTTATACCACAAGTTATACCTGCCCCCTGCTTCTTCTTTTTATTTTGACTTTTTTATAGCTCCTCAAAAGTAGGGTGACTACACATTCCAGGTTGCACAGCAAAGTCCTGCTCTATGCCTGTTCTTGTTATCCCAACATACTCATTAATAGAGCCCCCTTTCATTTTCAATTATCCTCAATTTAGATGACAAATTATCCAGTCACTCTACTCCTGGGCTATTACTGCTGCCTGGAAGCTTCCTTCTCCCAGATGACCCTCCCTGACAAGGGTCTAGCTAACTCCTATTCATGCCTCAAGCTAAATGGTATTTCCTCAGTAAAGCACTGCTTTCATTATCTCTCTCCTAGGTCAGAAACTTCCAATGGCTATCTGCCTACCTTAGAATTCTAAGTTTCATAGTCTATAAAATCTGACCCAAATCTATTTATTTAAAATTAGTGCTTAATTTTCCTCAACAGGAACTTCAGGCTCCTAGCAGGCTAAATACTATTCATCATCACCTGGCCCTGATGTTATGTTCAGGTTCTAGGCCTTTGATCTTACTGTCCCATCCAGCTGAAATACTTTCTTCCTTTCTTTTGCCAAACTAAATACTACCTCAGCTTCATGTCTTCACATCTAACGTAAGTGTCAGTTCTCCACAAAGCCTTATGAGTCTCTCCAGTTAACTGCTAGAGAATATCAAAAAGCAGCAAGTTTAGGGGGCGGGGCAAGATGGCAGAGTGGTGAGGTGTGGGTTTTAGTTACTCATCTGGGGCAGCTGATAGATATCCAGGAACTGTGTGGACCAGACACCTCAGGGGGATCTGAGTTTGGAGACACATCATACAACAGTTTTGAGTGTGTGGAGCAGCTGTGATCAATGAAATCTGTCAATTCTTGTGCCAGGGGGCCTGTGACCCTCCCTGCCAGGCACAACAGTTTTGCAGCTGGTTTCCCAAGGGAGGAGGGGCTGTCAGTGCTGGGAACCAGGAGGAAGAACTGCAGTTGCAGAACAGATTAACAAACTCAGACTGCTGAACAAAAATGGCAACCATAGATAAACTGAGCCAGACACTGGAGAATCTGGGAGAAGTCAGCCTGGTGGAGAGGAGATAGGGCTAGCAAAAACCAGCAAAAATAAAACAAAACAAAACAAAACAAAACACAGTTTTTGAGTTGGGAGTGAACATAATATGGAGAAGGGCTGGGTTCAAACAGAATCAGGCACATATGCAAACCCAGGGGGCCAGGACCCTTCTCTGAAAAGCTGGTTTTTCTGGTTTCTTGTTTGCTCCTCAATTGCTCTCCAGCTCCTTTTCTTTTTGCATTTCAATAGCACATCAGGACTGCAAGAGTTGGAATTAAAGTGCTTTTCTTTTAATAGTCTATACTGGGCTTTTCTATTTCTTTTTTTTCTTTCTTTTTTTTTTTTTTGAATCATTCTCTCTCTCTCTCTCTCTCTCTCTCTCTCTCTCTCTCTCTAAATAACTATTCTAAGTAGCCCATTACAGAAAGCCTCAAAGACTTGCAATTTGGGCCCAGGCAAGAGCAGAGCTAAGCTCTGAGAGACAAAGCAATAAGTCTAGTTGGGGGGAGCATGGTCCAGTTCAAGGGACAGCCCTCCTTCAGGGAATGCAGACCTGAGGGGCTGGAATTCAGAAACCAGTGTCAGTCAGCCATGCCCCCAAACAAGGTCAGGGTCTCTGGGAGAACTAAAGGGTTCCATACCTCCTTACACTGGTGGAGGAGTTGCAGGCTGACAAGCACCACCTGCTGGACAGCATAGGAGAAGCACAGAGTCTAAAGGCCTCACAGGAAGGTCTCATTCTCAAGGAACCTCCATATCCTTCTCCTGAGATCTGGGCCTCTATGGATTGGGAAACCTGACTGGGGTTGACCATATCTGAGGAAACCCTCACATAAAAAGGCTACATAGAGGAAGGGCAAGAAACAGAAAAACAAGAGGTGAAAAACTCTGATCAACTAAACAGAACCTAAGTTAAAGGCCTAGAATAAGCTGAATTGAACACCAAAGGTTAGAGAACAAAGCCAACGAACAAGAAAACCCTAGGTAAAAGAGTGAAAATGAGCCCCAGAATAAACTAATCAAGAAAGTCAGATGCCTAGACAGTTTAAGACAATGAGCCATACTAGGAAACATGAAAATATGGACCAGCGAAAGGAACAAACTAATAGTTGAACTGAGATACAGGAGTTGAGACAACTAATGCTAAATCAATTCAATGAACTGAAGGAAGAACTAATTAAACATGTTCAAACAAATCTCCTAAATGAATTCAAAAATCAAGTCAATGAACTGAGGGAAGATACAGCAAAAGAGATGAAGGATATAAGGAAGACACTGGATGACCATAAAGAAGAATTCATAAACTTGAAAAAACAAATGCAGCACTTATGGGAATGAAGAGCATAATGGAGAAGATGAAAAAGACAATGCAGGGATACAATAGTAGATTTGAAGAGGCAGAAGAAAGGATCAGTAAATTGGAAAACAAGACATTTGAATTCATATACACAAAAGAACAGATGGTGAAAAGAATGGAAAAATACAAGCAAGGTCTTAGGGAGCTGAGTGACAACATGAAGCACATTTTATAGGTGTCCCAGAGGGAGAAGGGAGGGGGAAAGGGGCAGAGAGAATAATAGAAGAAATAATCACTGAAGATTTCCCAACTCTTATGAGAGAGAGAAAATTACAGATTCAAGAAGTACAATGTACCCCAAACAGAATAGATCTCAACAGACCTACTCCAAGACACTTACTGATCAGATTGTCCTATGTCAAAGACAAAGAGAGAATTCTGAAAGCAGCAAGAGGAAAGCAATCCATCACATACAAGGGAAGCTCGAAAAGACTATGTACATATTTCTCTGCAGAAACCATGGAGGTAAGAAGACAGTACAATATATTTAAGATACTGAAGGAGAACTGCCAACCAAGAATTCTATATCCAGCAAAACTGTCCTTCAAAAATGAGGGAGAGATTAAAATATTTTCAGACAAACAGACACTGAGAGAGCTTGAGAATAAGAGACTGGTGCTACAAGAAACACAGGCTGATAGGAAAAGATAGGAGAGAGACATTTGGAGAAGAGTGTGGAAATGAAGATTATCAGGAAGGGTAAAAGGAGAGAGAGTCAAAAATAAGACATGACATGTAAAATCCAAAAGACAAAATGGTAGAAGAAAGTACTGTCCTTAAAGCAATAACACTAAATATTAATGGATTAAACTCCCCAATAAAAAGATACAGGCAGATGGATTAAAAAACAGGACCCATCTATATGCTGTCTACAAGAAACTCACTTTAGACAAAAGGACAAAAATAGGCTTAAAGTGGAAGGTTGGAAAAAGATATTTCATGCAAATAATAACCAGAAAAAAGTGGGAGTAGCTATATTAATATCAGACAAATTAGACTTCAAAAGTAAAACAATTAAAAGAGACAAAGAAGGACACTATATATTAAAAAAGGGTCAATTCATCAAGAAAATATGCCAATAATAAACATTTATGCAACAAGCCAGAGTGCCCCAAAATTCATGAGGCTAACACTGGGAACACTGAAAGGAGAAGTAGATACCTCTACAACAATAGTTGGAGACTTCAATACACTGCTCCCATCAATGGATAGAACATCTAGACAGAGGATCAATAAGAAAACAGAGATGTTGAATTGTATGATAAATGAACTAGACCTGACAGACATTTATAGAACACTACACCCTGCAACAGCAGGATACACATTTTTCTGAAGGGCTTATGGAACATTCTCTAGGATAGACCACAAGTTGGGTCACAAAGCAAGCCTGAAAAAATTTAAAAATATTGATATTATGAAAAACACTTTCTCAGATCATAATGGAATGAAGTTGGAAATAAATAACAGGCAGAAGATTGTAAAATTCACAAATATATGGAGGCTAAACAACACCCTCTTAGAAAACCAGTGGGCAAAGGAAGAAATTACAAGAGAAATTAGTAAATACCTTGAGGCAAATGACAATGAAAACACAACATATCAAAACTTATGGGATGCATCAAAGGCAGTGCTGAGAGGGAAATTTATTGTCCTAAACTCCTATATTAAAAGAGAAGAGAGAGCAAAAACTGAGGATTTAACTGTTCATCGAGGAACTAGAGAAGAACAGCAAAGTAATCCCAAAGCAAACAGAAGGAAAGAAATAACAAAGAGCAGAAATAAATGAAATTAAGAACAGCAGAAAATAGAGAATCAACAAAACCAGAAGTTGGTTCTTCGGGAAAATCAACAAAATTGATGGACCCCTAGCTAGGCTAACAAAAAAAAAGAAAAAAAAAAAGGAGAGGGAGAGGGAGAGAGAGAGAGAACAGATGCAAATAAATGCAATCAGAAATGGGAAAGGAAACATAACTACTGACCCTGCAGAAATAAAGGAAAATAATGAGAAGATACTACAAGCAACTATATGCTAATAAACTAGACAACTTGGATGAAATGGACAACTTCCTAGAGAGGCATAAACAGCCAACATTGTCTCAAGAAGAAACAGACAACCTCAACAAACCAATCACAAGTAAAGAGATTGAGTCAGTCATCATAAAGCTCCCCAAAAAGAAAAGCTGAGGACCAGATGGCTTCACATGTGAATTCTACCAAGCATTCAAGAATTAGTACCAATCCTGCTCAAACTCTTCAAAAAAATTGAAGAGGAGGGAAAGCTACCAAACTCATTCTATGAAGCCAACATCACCCTAATATCAAAATCAGACAAAGATACTACAAAAAAAGAAAATCATAGACCAATCTCTTTCATGATTATAGAGGCAAATATCCTCAACAAAATGCTTGCAAATAGAATCCAGCAGCACATTAAAAGAATTATACACCATGACCAGGTGGGGTTTATTCCAGCAAGGCTGGTTCAACACAGAAAAATCAATTAATTTAATACACCACATCAATAAATCAAAGCAGAACCACTGCATGATCATCTCTTGATCAATGCATAAAAGGCATTTGACAAAATTCAACATCATTTCTTGATGACAACTCTTCAAAGGATAGGAATAGAAGGGAATTTTCTCAATATGATAAAGGTAATATATGAAAAACTCACAGCTAATATCTCATCCAATGGGGAGAGACTGAAAGCTTTCCCTCTAAGATCAGAAACAAGACAGGGATGCCCACTGTCACCATTGTTATCCAACATTGTGCTGGAAGTTCTGGCTGGAGCAATTAGGCAATAAAATGGCATCCAAATTGGAGAGGAAGAATTAAATCTTTCACTCTTTGCAGATGACATGATTCTATATGTAGAAA
The DNA here is from genome assembly GCF_015220235.1 of Choloepus didactylus. Taxonomy (NCBI): domain Eukaryota; kingdom Metazoa; phylum Chordata; class Mammalia; order Pilosa; family Megalonychidae; genus Choloepus; species Choloepus didactylus. Next base: position 80,374,977 of record NC_051315.1, on the reverse strand, counting down.
ATCCAGAAAAATCTACAGCAAAGCTATTAGAACTAGTCATTGAATACAGCAAAGTGGCAGGCTATGAGATCAACATGTAAAAATCCGTAGTGTTTTCATGCACAAGTAATGTACAACAGAGGAAGAAATCAATTAAAAAAATTCCATTTACAATAGCAACCAAAAGAATCAAGTATTTAGGAATAAACTTAATGAAGGCCAGAAAAGACCTATACAAAGAAAACTCAAGAAATTGCTAAAAGAAATCAAACAGGACCTAAAAAATTGTAAGAACATACCATGTTCATGGATTGGAAGACTAAGTATAATTAAGATCAATACTACCTAAACTGATTTATAGATTCAATGCAATAGCAATTAAAATCCCAACAACTTACTTTGCAGAAATAGAAAAACCAATAACCAAGTGTGCCCCGAACAGTGAAAAATATCTTGAGAAAGAGGAACGAAGTGGGAGGTCTCACACTAGCTGACATTGAAGCATATTACAAAGCGACAGTGCTCAAAACAGCATGGTACTGGCATAATAATAGATATACCAACCAATGGAATTGAATTGAGTGCTCAGAAATGGACTTTCACATCTACGGACAATTGATCTTTGATAAGGCAGTCAAGTCAAAGCTATTGGGACAGAGCAGCCTCTTCAATAAATGATCCATTTCCAAAAGAATGAAAGAGGACCCCTATCTCATACCTTATATAAAAATTAACTTGAAATGGATCAAACACCTAAACATTAGTGCCAAGACTCTTAGAAGAACATGTAGGGCAATTTCTTAAAGATCTTGTGATAGGAGGTGGTTTCCTAGACCTTACACGCAAAGTGTGAGCAACCAAAGAACAAATGGACAAATGGGATCTCCTCAAAATTAAACACTTTTATACATCAAAAGACTTTGTCAGAAAGGTAAAAAGGCAGCCTACACAATGGGAGAAAATATTTGGAAACCACATATCAGATAAGGGTTTAATATCCTTAATATATAAATTGATTCTACAACTCAACAACAGAAAGACAAACAACCTAATTAAAAAATGGGCAAGAGACATGGACAGACACTTTCCTCAAGAGGAAAAACAAATGACTCAAAAAGATACGAAAAAATGGTCAACTTCACTGGCTGTTAGGGAAATGCAAATCAAAACCACAATGAGATATCATCTCATACCTACTAGAATGGCCATTATCCAAAAAACAGAAAATTACAAGTGCTGGAGAGGATGTGGAGAAAGAGGCACACTTATTCACTGTTGGTGGGAATGTAGAATGGTGCAACCACTCTGGAAGACTGTGGTAGTTCCTCAGGAAGCTAAGTATAGATTTTCCATATGACCCAGCTATTCCATTACTAGGTATATAATCAGAGGAACTGAAAGTTAAGATACAAACGGACATTTGTAAACTGGTATTTATCACAGCATTATTCACAATAGCCAAGAGATGGAAACAGCCAAAATGTCCATCAACGGACGAGTGGATAAACAAACTGTGGTACATACACACAATGGAATATTACACAGCTGTAAGATGGAACAAAGACACGGAACATATAATAACATGGATGAACACTGAGGACATTATGTTGAGTGAAGGTAGCCAGAAACAAGAGGACAAATACTGTATGGTCTCACTAATATGAACATTAATGAAAAAACTTTGAGAGTTAAAAGCTGATAACACAGGCTACCAGGAGATAGAAAGAGGGTAGAGATTGGGTATTTGATGCTAAAGGACTATAGAATGTTCAGCAGGATTGATTGTATAGATCCAGAAATAGATAGCATAATACTGTGTGATAGTAGCACAATATTGTACCTACACTGAACAAAGATGTCTGTAAAGCCGAAAGAGGTAGGCTAGGGGCATGAATAACACCTGAGGTAAAGACAAAAGATAAAGACTGGGACTGTTTTAACTTAGCAAAAACTGGAGTGGTCAATGATTGTGACTAAATGTACAAATATAAAACTATTCTTGCATATGGGAGAACAAATTAATGTCAACCATGCAGGGCATTGGAAAGGGGATGGTAATGGGGAAAAATATAATCAAAGAAAATTGGAGTCTATGGTCAATGGTAACATTGTAATATGCTTCCATTAAATGTAACAAAGGCAATATACCAAAGCTAATTGTGTTTGAGAGGGGGATATAAGGGAGGGATATGGGATTCTTGGTAGTGGTGTTGCTGTCTGACCCTACTTTTATATTGTATTGTATATTTTATTTTTTCTTATCTTTTTTATTCATTAAAAAAACTTTTTTTTTCATAGTAATCAATATGTTCAAGTGCTATTTGTGGTGATAAATACACAACTGTATGATGATACCGTGAACAACTCATTGTACACTGTGGATAATTATATGGTATGTGAATATAGCTCTATAATATTGTAGGGAAAATATAAACAGGGATAAAAGTGCTGGAGAAAACATGGAGGGGGGATGTACTTATTTACTGTTGGTTAGGAGGCAGAATGGAATAGCCTTTCTGGAAGACAGTGGGGTGGTTCCACACAAAGCTAACTATGTGGGTGCCATAAGGTCCTGCGACCTCATTAGGGGGCATTTACTTGGAGAATCTGAGAGCGGGGACATGACTGGACATTTGCACACTGGTGTTTATGGAGAGAGTATGCATGAATTGCAATGGGTGGAGGTGGCCTAAGGGTACACTGACTGAAGGACAGAATGGTGAAGTGTTGTATGTGCATACAATGGAATATTGAGCAACTGCGAGAAGGTGTGAAGCTGTGGGACACCCAACAAGGAGAATGGAACCTGTAGACAGCATTTTGAGTGAACTGTGCCAGAAACAAAGGCAAACACTATAATGCCTCACCAATATGGACTAACTACAATGTGTAAACTCAGAATTGAACCTTAGAGCAGAGCTTATCAGGGGAACACTTATTTTAACAGTCCCTAGATTGTAAGCTCTTACAGCAGTCACATCTATTCCTGAATTGTAATGGCTCTCTCCAGATTCTGAGATGCTGATCCCATTTTGTATAAACTGATGGTTCCCTGGAAATTTGGGTATTTGTGTGACACCTGAAACTGAGCTAGAACTTGGCAGATATGAATGTCAGTATTAGCACATATAGCAACAGTTAAAAAAGCTGAAAAAGAGTCCAGACTTCAACTAGAGATATGAATGAAGCAGATGTGGTTAGGACTAGGGCAATTCGGGCCAAAGGGTAAAGAGCAATACTGACTGCATTTTAAAACTTCAAATTCCATGTGAGACCAAGGGAAGACATGTTTAGTTTGTGCAAGATCTATACTTCCTAAACAATTTAATTTGTACAGTGTGTTCAAATACCATAATCACATGGAACTTTTAATAGGAAGTGAGGCCTGGTAGGTTTGCATAGGTTAGTGTGAAATAGTGACACATCCCAAAGTAATTTGGACAGAGAATAAAAATATATATGCACAACCCCCCTGAAGAGCTGGGGGGAAATGCAGAGGTGTTGGGCTTCCTCACCTGGATTATTGCTGATGTTCTCACAAACATTGAGGACTGGCGGTTTGATGTGCCAAGCCCTCTATCACGGGACATGCCCTTATGAAGCTTGTTACTGCAAAGGAGAGGCTAAACCTGCTTATAATTGTGCTAAGAGTCTCCCACTGAGTACCTCTTTGTTGCTCAGATGTGGCCCTCTCTCTCTAGCAAAGCAACTCGGTGGGTGAACTCACTGCCCTCTCCCCTCTGAGAGATCTGTCTCCCAGGGGTGTAAATCTCCCTGCCAATGTGGGCTATGATTCCTGGGGAGGAATCTGGACCTGACATTGTGGGATTGAGAACATTTTTTTTGACTAAAAGGGGAATGTGAAATGAAACGAAATAAAGTTTCAGTGGCTGAGAGATTTCAAATGGAGTTGAGAGGTCACTCTGATGGGCATTCTCATACATTATATAGATAACCCTTTTTAGGTTTCAATGCATTAGAATAGCTAGAAGTAAATACCTGAAACTATCAAACTGTAACCCAGTAGCCTTTATATAGCAATGTAGCTTACAAGGGGTGACAGTGTGATTGTGAAAACCTTGTGGATCATACTCCCTTTATCCAGAGTATGGATGAATGAGTAGAAAAATGGGGACAAAAACTAAATGAAAAATAGGGTGGGAGGGGGAGGATGATTTGGGTGTTCTTTTTTACTTTTATTTTTTATTCTTATTTTCACTTTTTCTGGTACAAGGAAAATGTTCAAAAAATAGATTGGAGTGATGAATGCACAACTATATGATGGTACCATGAAAACTGATTGTACACTTTGGATGATTGTATCATATGTGAATTTATCTCAATAAAATTGAATTTTTAAAAAATGCAGCAAATGCAAAGGAGAGGCTAGGCCTCCCTATAATTGTGCCTAGGAGCCTCCTCCCAAATGCCTCTTTGTTGCTCAGATGTGGCCCTCTCTCTCTAGCTAAGCCAACTTGAAAGGTGAAATCACTGCCCTCCCCTCTACGTGGGATCAGACACCCAGGGGAGTGAATCTCCCTGGCAACGTGGAATATGACTCCCAGGGAGGAATGTAGACCTGGCATCGTGGGACGGAGAACATCTTCTTGACCAAAAGGGGGATGTGAAAGGAAATGAAATAAGCTTCAGTGGCAGAGAGATTCCAAAAGGAGCCAAGAGGTCACTCTGGTGGGCACTCTTACACACACTTTAGACAACCCTTTTTAGGTTCTAAAGAATTGGGGTAGCTGGTGGTGGATACCTGAAACTATCAAACTATAACCCAGAACCCATGAATCTCGAAGACAATTGTATAAAAATGTAGCTTATGAGGGGTGACAATGGGATTCGGAAAGCCATAAGGACCACACTCTCCTTTGTCTAGTTTATGGATGGATGAGTAGAAAAATAGGAGAAGGAAACAAACAAACAAACAGACAAAGGTACCCAGTTTTCTTTTTTACTTCAATTGCTCTTTTTCACTTTAATTATTATTATTGTTATTTTTGTGTGTGTGCTAATGAAGGTGTCAGGGATTGATTTAGGTGATGAATGTACAACTATGTAATGGTACTGTGAACAATCGAATGTACGATTTGTTTTGTATGACTGTGTGGTATGTGATTATATCTCAATAAAATGAAGATAAAAAAAAAATGCAGCAAATTTAGCTACGATTATGTCCCAGAAAGCCAAGTAGGTTAGGTAAGGTGGGTGTCAGCACATGCCAAGGCACAGTGAGAATGGAGTACATCAGATCAGATGGGAGTCTTGGAAGTCTGTGCTGAGGATCAAGAGGTCATGTTAGCCATGAATCTGAGTTGGGGCCAAGTCAGGCTAGCACTCTTCAATGGAGTGAATATAGGAAAGGTGGGAACATGGGTAGGCAGACAGGAAAATGGGGAAAGTGTGGTCAATAAGTTGGGTTTGAAATTGAAAGGCCAAGAGTGGGGTGAGAGAAGAGTTGAATCAAAATCAGGCAAGCCACATGGTCAAGGTCTGTAACATTTAGCTGGTTAGTGAGATTTCTGAGTAGCCCTAACCAGTGCTGGTTCATCTCAGTCAATGTAAGAGTTGGCTGCTCTCAGCCTGATGAAACATTAAAATGACCTGAAGAATTTTTCAAACCACAAAAGCCTCCCCATTGACACCTCTCCCTCCTTCCCCCCCAAAAATATTTCAAAACAACTCAAGGCCAGGAAGACTATTCTCATATCTCCCCCTTACTACTTTAAAGTGTGTTTATTATAAATACGGAGTCTTGGCTCCCACCCCAGTCCCACAGATTCATAATCTTCATTTTAATAAGATCCTTGGGTGATTCCAATGCACTTTAAATTTTATCCCAGGGCAGTGGTTCTCAACCTGCAATACTGCCCCCTCCCCAATTTGCAGTTCCTGGGAAGGAAGGGGTATCCAGCTGGCATCTTGTGGGCAGAGGCCAAGGATGCTCTTAAACATCCTACAATATACAGGACAGTCCCTCACAACAAGGCATTACCTAGCCTTAAAGGACAATTAGTGCTGAGGGTGAGAAACTCTACCCCAGGACATGCTAGAATTAGGGAGGCTGTGGAGGGGTTTAGGTAGTCTGCAGAAACATTCCGTGGTTGAGAACACTGGTCCAAGGAATAAACGATCTAATGAGGTCTGACAAATATATTGATCTCCCTATTTGCTGAATTTCTCTAGTATATCCTTGTATATTAATTATGCCAGTGTTTATCAAATACTACGCTCTTTTATCCATCCATGCACTTATTCAACAAATATTTCCTTAGCACCTACTAATGCCAGGCATTGTGCCGGGCCCTAGGGTACTGTGGCAAATAAAATAGATTAAATCCTTTCTCTTTATGAAGCTTATATTCATGTGAAGGAGATACAATAAACAAATAAATACTACATAAAGTAGCAATAAGTGACCCTTAGAAAATTAAACAAAAAGAGCAATAACGCAGGAGGCATGCTATTGTTACCAAGTGCAAATTCTTACAGGGTGGGTGGGTCAGATAAGCTTCCTTTTCCCACTCCTGGTTCGCTCACCTCCCTTTACCACCCTGCTTTCTGCCTCTGAGTACACAGCAACCGGTACCCCTGTCCTCGGGCTTCCTGCCAGTATCTGCCGATGGGGAGAATCCTGGCAGAAGATTAGAGGAGGAAGGAAAATGAGGTAAGGATAGTTGTCTCCTTGGTGTCCACCCTGAGGTAATCTCAGGCTTGGTGTGTTCCTCCACCAAGGGAAGGTGACCACTTTGAGTAGCTACCTTCTCTTCTTGCCAATTCAGGCCTTTGTAAGTAGTTTCTTTAAAACTAAATCCTCCCTGGATTATCTTATATAAAGTATGCTGCATTTTCTATAAGAATCCTGACTTATCAGGTACAGCCTCATATATTTTTCCTGTTTTTATCCATATCCAATACTTAAGTTGTCTTGTCTCAGTTGAGAATTATTCATTCCTTAGAGCTCATTGAGTGTTACTGCCATTTGATGGCAGCATATCTAAATTATACTAACTGCTTTTTTTAAGTATAAAAAAAATGGGGGCCTGAATATATAAAAATAAATTGAAGTAACAGCAAATACCACAGTAAAGAAAGAAAGAAAGGAAAAAAAAACCCCAAACCTTAAGAAGAATATCAGTAAGTAACCATGGGTAGAAAATTATACTTCAAAATGAATACAATACATCATTATTATGATCCTCAGGCAACAGATCATTTTGTAGACTATATACTATAAGAAGTTTTCATACATGCAAAAATATTTGAAAAAGCATGAAATATTTTACTTATGTCTTACCATTTCTTTCTTTTTTCATGTCCATTTTGAATGATTCTGTTTTAAAAAGGGAATACACATGAAAGTATGATTACTAATACATAGCAGTTTCTTAAATTAGTCACAATAGACTCGTATGAATAAGAACACAATGGCTATGTTTAGATATAAATGCAGGATTACACCAAATAACCTTGAAGGTAACTTTGGGTCACACCATCCAGGCATGCACATGTAACTGACAGCTTACTCAGAGCAGACCTGGAAGCTCCACCTCTCAAGTGGCTGGTCAAAACTCACAGTTGGGACAATTTTGCGTTGGTTTGTAATTACATATAGACATTGCCAGTAAAGTCATACATATTTTCCATATCTCAAAATATACCCAATCTCAGTAAATAGAAATCCAAGCAGAGAAAGAATGAGACTTTAATATACTAGAGATATTTTTTACACCAAAAAAAAAAAAAAAAAAAGGATTAAAGCTAACACATTTTTAAATAATAGGATACTGTTTGCATTTAAATTTTACTGCATCTATGCTTTAACTAGGCCCATTCAGTATTGAATATTTTAATCAAGTAACAGGAGCATCTTAACAACAAAATAGTTTAATCATACTGATTAAAAGTACAGAATTTATTAGTCATCAAGAGGACTAAAGCAGAACATTTTAACATAGCTTTACTGTTACAACTATTTTGACATGTGGAAAAAATTAACACAGCTTATTAAGTTAGCTGGCCTAATTAAAATATAAAATCACCTCTCCTCATTGCCAATAGCACTGCATCAGCCATTCTTGACACTTCATTCTTACTTGCCACTTCAGTTATAAAGGACCTCAACTCTCACTTTTACTTTGTTAATTTTTATAGTGGTAAATTTTTCCCAATGAATATATACATGTAAATTTAATAATAAAACAACAGCTTTAAAAGTTTATCCTAGGTTAAGCTTGAAGGGGTTATTAATCCTACAAAATACTATTACAGAGGAATTCTTTGGTATTAAATATAATTTAACCCTGGTTGAGGACACTGGTTTAACGAATAAATGCTCTACTAGGTCCTGGAACCATATATTTTCCTCTTCTCTGAATTTCTATAGTATATCACTGTTTATTAATTATGCCAATGCTTATCAAATGTTACTCTTCAGTCATCCATCCATCCATGCATTCACTCAACAATTGTTTCCTGAGTATACACTCATGCGAGGCATTATTCTGGCCACTAGGGTGCTGTCGTGAACAAAATGGATTAAATCCTTCCCCTCTATGGAGCGTATATTCAAATGTGAGAGACAATAAACAAGTAGGTGGCACTAAGTGATATTTATAATTAAAAAGAGCCTCTCCTTTTAGATAAATGAAAACAAAACCTCAATTTTGCTGTAGGTTAAGGGAAGACTCAAGGTTTCCAGAACCTGACTACAAAGAGAAGAAAAGCTTTTATTCTCTGATTCTTCTATAGGAGGAAGTTAACACAAATTAACATTTCAGTAAATTATCCTGTCAAACTGTTAATTATATTCCTATTCCAAGCTGGATGACTGCTCTCACCATTTCTGTTCAACATCTTACTGGGGGTTCTAGTCAAACAATTAGGCAAGGAAAGAAACAGAAGACAGCCACATTGGAAAGAAAGAATTAAAACTATTTCTATTCACAGATGATGTGATCTTATATATAGAAAAAGAATACTACAACTAACAAATGAGTTTGGCAAGGTTACAATATACAAAAACCAATTGTATTTCTATACACTAGCAATGAACCAACCAAAAATTAAATTAAGAAAACAATAACATTTAAAACAACATCAAAGAGAACAAAATACTTAGGAATAAACTTCACAAAATTAGTAAAAGACTTGTATACTGAAAACTTCAAAATGTTGAAAGAAATTAAAAGACAACCTATGCTTGTGGATTGGAAGTCTTAATAGTCTTAAGATGGAAACACTCCTCAAATTGTTCTACAGAGTCGATGCAAACCCTTTCATGTTTTTCATTTTTTTCTTTCCTTTTTTTTTTGTAGAAATTGATGAAGTGATCTTAAAAATTCATATGTAATTGCAGGGGATCCAGAATATTCAAACCAACTTTGCAAAAGAAGAACAAAGCTGGAGGACTAAAACTTTCTGATTTCAAAACTTACTACAAAGTAATTGTTTTTGTTTCCTAGCTGCCAAAGCAAATACCATGCAATCGTTTAGCCTAAACAATGGGAATTTGTTGGCTTACATTTTGAGGCTAGGGAAAGTACAAAATTGAGGTGTCATTAAGGCAGAACTTTCTTTCCGAGCACTGGTGCTCTGGGCTTGACTGCCGGCAATCCTTGGTCCTTGGCTTTTCTGTCACATGGCAATGCACATGGTGGCAACTTCTCCTTTCTGTTCCATGTCCCATTGACTCTCAACTTCTTGCTTCTTGTGGCTTTCTCTCTGTGACCTTAGGATTAACATTCATCCAAATTCGGGTGGACCACATATTAACTGAAGTAACCTCAGCAAAAGGTCCTATTTATAAGAGTTCATACCTACAGGAATGGATTAAATTTAAGAAGATGTTTTTCTGGGATACTTAGCTCCAAACCACCAGAGTAATCATGACTGTTGTGATGGCATTAGGATAGTAATATAGATCAATGGAATATTATTGGGAGTTCAGAATAAACCCTTACATTTATTGATTTTGGATAAAAGTATTAAGACAATCCAATTGAGAAAAAAATAGCCTTTTCAATAAATGGTATTGGGACAAATGGATATGCAGATGCAAAAGAATGAAAAATGAAGTTGAATCTCTACCTCATACCATATAAAAATTAATTCAAAATGGATCATAGAACTAAAGTAAGAACTAAAACTGTAAAACTATTAAGAAAAAATAGGAATAAATCTTTGTGACCTTGGATTAGGGAAATGGCTTCTTTTCTGTGAAAAAATAATAGTTCAAAAAATCAAGCAGTTTCATCATACCACTCAACCATGTTTTAGTTGGACTTGAATTCTTTTGTATTTCTTTTTTTCTTTATCAGAGAAGTTGTGGGATTACAGAACAATCATGCATAAAATACAAGATTCCCATATACCACCCTATTATTAACAACTTATAATGGTGTGGATTATTTGTTACAATTGATACAGCACATTTTTATAATTGTACTATTTTTTTTTTTTTTTTTTTTTTTTTTTTCTACTCATCCATCCATACACTGGGCAAAGGGGAGTGTGGTCCATATGGCTTTTCCAATCACATTGTCACCCCTCATAAGCTACATTTTTTTTTTTTTAAATTCAGTTTTATTGAAATACATTCACACATCATACAATCATCCATGATATGCAATCCACTGTCCACAGTATGATAACATAGTTATGCGTTCATCACCACAATCTATCTCTGAACATTTTCCTTACATCAGAAAGAACCAGAACAAGAATAAAAAATAAAAGTGAAAAAAAAACACCCAAATCATCCCCCCATCCCACTCCATTTGTCTTTTAGTTTTTATCCCCATTTCTCCACTCATCCATACACTAGATAAAGGGGGTGTGATCCACAAGGTCTTCAAAATCACACTGTCACCCCTTGTAATCTACATTATTATATAATTGTCTTCAGGAGTCCAGGCTGCTGGGTTGGAGTTTGGTAGTGTCAGGTATTTACTTCTAGCTATTCCAATACATTAAAGCCTAAGAGGTGTTATCTATATAGTGCATAAGAATGTCCACCAGAGTGACCTCTCGACTCCATTTGGAATCTCTCAGCCACTGAAACCATTTTGTCTCATTTTGCATCCCCCTTTTGGTCAAGAAGATACTCTCAGTCCCACGATGCCGGGTCTACATTCATCCCCGGGAGTCATACTCTGCGTTGCCAGGGAGATTTACACCCCTGGGAGTTGGGTCCCACGTAGGGGGGAGGGCAGCGAGTTCACCTGTCGAGATGGCTCAGTTAGAGAGAGAGAGGGCCACATCTGAGCAACAAAGAGGTACTCAGGGGGAGACTCTTAGGCACCATTACATACAACTTTAGACTCTCCTTTGTGGTAATGAGCTTCATAAGGGCAAGGTCCCATGCTCAAGGGCTCAGCACATCAAACCACCAGTCTCAATGTTTGTGACAACATACACTAGGGGATCAGCATCTCAAAGTTTAGAGATAGGCCTTACAATTCAGGGATAGAGTTAGCTGCTGTAAGAGCTTACAATCTAGGTACTATTACAATTATTGTGTCCACGTTAGGCTATGTTCTAAGATTCAATTCTGAGTTTACACATTGTAGTTAGTCCATATTGGTGAGGCATCATTGCTCTCACCATGTTTTCTCCAACACTTTTACTCCTATATATATATTTTCCTACAATTTTATAGACTTATATTCACATACCATACATTTATCCACAGTGTACAATCAGTTGTTCATGGTATCATCATAAAGTTGTACATTTATCACTACAATCAGCATTTGAACATATTGATTACTACAAGAAAAATTGTTTTTTTTTTTTTTTTTTTTTAGCAATAAGAAAAAATGTTAAAAAGAAAAATAACATGTCATACAATACAATATACTACTAAGGACAGCAAATAACACCACTACCAAGAATCCCATATTACTCCCCTATATCCCTTTCTCATATACATTTAGCAATGGCATATTGCCTTTGTTACATTTAATGGAGGTATATTACAATGTTACTGTTGACCATAGACTCCAGTTTGCTTTGATTATGTTTTTTCCTGAATACCATCCCTTTTTCAAATTTCTACATGGTTGACATTCATTTGCTTTCCCACATGCAAAAACATTTTTATATTTGTATATTTAGTAACAGTCATTGGCCACTCCAGTTTTTGCCACGTTATACAGTCCCAGTCTTTATCATCTATCGTTACCTCTGGTGTCATACATTCTCCTATCCCACCTCTTTCAGCTTTACTCACAGACATCTTTGTTCAGTGTACTTACAATACCGTGCTACCATCACACAGCATTATGCTATCTATTTCTGGATCTATGCGATCAATCCTAAACATTCTGTAGTCCTTCAGCATCAAATGGCTGATCTCTGCCCTCTTTCTATCTCCTGGTCGCCTGTTTGTCAGCTTTTAACTCCCAAAGTTTGTTCATTAATATCTGTTCATATTAGTGAGACCATACAGAATCTGTCCTTTTGTTTCTGGCTAACTTCACTCAACATAATGTCCTCAAGGTTCAGCCACATTATTACATGATCCATGTCTTTGTTCTGTCTTACACCTGCATAATATTCCATCATGTGTATATACCACAGTTTGTTTATCCACTCGTCCTTTGATGGACATTTGGGCTGTTTCCATCTCTTGGCAATTGTGAATAATGCTGCAATAAACATTGGTCTACAAATGTCTGTCTGTGTCTTAAGTTTCAGTTCCTCTGAGTATATACCCAGCAATGGAATAGCTGGGTCATATGGCAAATCTATATTTAGCTTCCTGAGGAACCTCCATACTGTCTTCCAGAGTGGTTGCACCATTCTACATTCCCACCAACAATGAATAAGTGTGCCTCTTTCTCCACATCCTCTCCAGCACTTGTCATTTTCTGTTTTTTGGATAATGGCCATTCTGGTAGGTGTGAGATGATATCTCATTGTGGTTTTGATTTGCATTTCCTTAATAGCCAGTGAAGTTGAGCATTTTTTCATATGCTTTTGAGCCATTTGTATTTCCTCTTCAGAAAAATGTCTGTTCATGTCTTTTGCCCATTTTTTAATTGGATTGTTTGTCTTTCTGTTATTGAGATGCAGGATTGCTTTATATATTCAGGATATTAAACCCTTATCTGATATGTGGTTTCCAAATATCATCTCCCATTGTGTAGGTTGCCTTTTGACTTTTCTGGCAAAGTCCTTTGATGTACAAAAGTGTTTAATTTTGAGGAGATCCCATTTGTCTATTTGTTCTTTGGTTGCTCGTGCCTTGGGTGTGAGGTCTAAGAAACCACCTCCTTTCACAAGATCTCTAAGATACTGTCCTACATTTTCTTCTAAGAGTTTTATGGTCTTGGTGCTAATGTTTAGGTCTCTGATCCACTTTGAGTTAATTTTGGAATAAGGTGTGAGATGGACATCCTCTTTCATTCTTTTGGAAATGGATATCCAGTTCTCCAAACACCATTTATTGAACAGGCTGCTCTTTCCCAGTTGCTTTGGCTTCACTGCCTTATCAAAGATCAGTAGTCCATAGATGTGAGGGTCTACTTCTGAACACTCAATTCGATTCCATTGATCAGTATATCTGTCCTTATGCCAGTACCATGCTGTTTTGAGCACTGTAGCTTTGTAATATGCGTCAAAGTCAGGTAGTGTGAGACCTCCCACTTCATTCCTCTTTCTCAAGACATTTTTGGCTATTCGGGGCACCTTACCCTTCCAAATAAATTTAGTTATTGGTTTTTCTATTTCTTTAAAGTAAGTTGTTGGGATTTGAATTGGTATTGCATTGAATCTGTAAATCAGTTTAGGTAAAATTGCCATCTTAACTATATTTAGTCTTCCAATCCATGAACGTGGTATGTTCTTCCATTTTTTCAGGTCTTGTTCAATTTCTTTTAGCAGTTTCTTATAGTTTTCGATGTAAAGGTCTTTTGTGTCCTTCGTTAAGTTTATTCCTAAATACTTGATTCTTTTGGTTGCTATTGTAAATGGGATTTTTTTCTTGATTTCCTCCTCTTGTTGCACATTACTTGTGTATAGGAACACTACAGATTTTTGCGTGTTGATCTTGTAGCCTGCTACTTTGCTGTATTCATTGACTAGTTGTAGTAGCTTTGCTGTAGATTTTTCCGGATTTCCTACATATAGAATCATGTCATCTGCAAATAGTGAAAGTTTTACTTCTTCCTCTCCAATTTGGATGCCTTTTATTTCTTTCTCTTGCCTAATTGCTCTAGCTAGAACTTCCAGCACAATGTTGAATAGCAATGGTGATAGTGGGCATCCCTGTCTTGTTCCTGTTCTTAGAGGAAAAGCTTTCAGTCTCTCCCCATTGAGTGTGATGTTAGCTGTGGGTTTTTCATATATTGCCTTTATCATGTTGAAAAAGTTCCCTTCTATTCCTATCCTTTGAAGTGTTTTCATCAGGAAAGGATGTTGAATTTTGTCAAATGCCTTTTCTGCATCAATCGAGATGATCATGTGGTTCTTCTGCTTTGATTTATTGATGTGGTGTATTACATTAATTGATTTTCCTGTGTTGAACCAGCCTTGCATACCTGGAATAAATCCCACCTGGTCGTGGTGTATAATTCTTTTAATGTGCTGCTGGATTCGATTTGCGAGTATTTTGTTGAGGATTTTTGCATCTATATTCATTAAAGAAATTGGTCTATAATTTTCTTTTTTTGTAGTATCTTTGCCTGGTTTTGGTATTAGGGTGATGTTGGCTTCATAGAAAGAGTTAGGTAGCTTTCCCTCTTCTTCAATTTTTTTGAAGAGATTTAGCAGGATTGGTACTAATTCATTCTTGAATGCTTGGTAGAATTCACATGTGAAACCATCTGGTCCTGGGCTTTTCCTTTTTGGGAGCTTTTTGATGACTGACTCAATCTCTTTACTTGTGATTGGTTTGTTGAGGTCATCTATTTCTTCTTGAGTTAATGTTGGTTGTTTATGCTTTTCTAGGAAGTTGTCCATTTCATCTAAGTTGTCTAGTTTATTAGCATATAGTTGCTCATAGTATCTTCTCATTATCTCCTTAATTTCTGCAGGGTCGGTAGTTATATTTCCTTTACCATTTCTGATTGCATTTATTTGCATCTGCTCTCTCTTTTTTTTTGTTAGCCTAGCCAGTGGTCCATCGATTTTATTGATTTTCTCAAAGAACCAACTTCTGGTTTTGTTGATTCTCTCTATTGTTTTCCTGTTCTCAATTGCATTTATTTCTGCTCTAATCTTTGTTATTTCTTCCCTTCTGCTTGCTTTGGGTTTAGTTTGCTGTTCTTTCTCTAATTCCTCCAGGTGAGCAGTTAACTCTTCAATTTTTGCTCTCTCTTCTCTTTTAATATAGGCATTTAGGGCAATAAATTTCCCTCTCAGTACTGCCTTTGCTGCATCCCATAAGTTTTGATAAGTTGTGTTTTCATTGTCATTTGCCTCGAGGTATTTACTAATTTCTCTTGTAATTTCTTCCTTTACCCACTGGTTTTCTAAGAGGGTGTTGTTTAGCCTCCATATGTTTGTGAATTTTATGACCTTCTGCCTTTTATTTATTTCCAACTTCATTCCATTGTGGTCTGAGAAAGTGTTTTGTATAATATCAATATTTTTAAATTTGTTGAGACTTGCTTTGTGACCCAACATGTGGTCTATCCTAGAGAATGTTCCATGAGCACTTGAGAAAAAAGTGTATCCTGCTGTTGTTGGGTGTAGTGTTCTATAAATGTCTGTCAAGTCTAGTTCATTTATCATACAATTCAACATCTCTGTTTCTTTAGTGATCCTCTGTCTAGATGTTCTATCCATTGATGAGAGTGGTGTATTGAAGTCTCCAACTATTATTGTAGAGGTATCTATTTCTCGTTTCAGTGATCGCAGTGTTTGTCTCATGAATTTTGGGGCATTCTGGTTTGGTGCATAAATATTTATGACTGTTATGTTTTCTTGATGAATTGACCCTTTTATTAATATATAGTGTCCTTCTTTGTCTCTTTTAATTGTTTCACTTTTGAAGTCTAACTTGCCTGATATTAATATAGCTACTCCCACTTTTTTCTGGTTGTTGTTTGCATGAAATATCTTTTTCCAACCTTTCACTTTCAGTCTATATTTGTCCTTGTGTCTAAAGTGAGTTTCTTGTAGACAGCATATAGATGGGTCCTGTTTTTTAATCCATTCTGCCAGTCTGTGTCTTTTTATTGGGGAGTTTAATCCATTTACATTTAGTGTTATTACTGTAAGGGCAGTACTTTCTACTACCATTTTGTTTTTTGGAATTTATATGTCATATCTTATTTTTTCCTCTCTTTTTACCTTTCCTGATAATCTTCATTTCTGCACTCTTCTCCAACTCTCTCTCTCCTGTCTTTTCCTATCAGCCTGTAGCACTCCCTTTAGTATTTCTTGTAGTACTGGTCTCTTATTCACAAACTCTGTCAGTGTCTGTTTGTCTGAAAATGTTTTAATCTCTCCCTCATTTTTGAAGGAAAGTTTTGCTGGATATAGAATTCTTGGTTGGCAGTTTTTCTCTTTCAGTATCTTAAATATATCATGCCACTGTCTTCTTGCCTCCATGGTTTCTGCAGAGAAATCTGTACATAGTCTTATTGACTTTCCCTTGTATGTGATGGATTGCTTTTCTCTTGCTGCTTTCAGAATCCTCTCTTTGTCTTTGACATTGGACAATCTGACCAGTAAGTGTCTTGGAGTAGGTCTATTGGGATCTATTCTATTTGGGGTACGTTGTACTTCTTGAATCTCTAATTTTCTGTCTTTTATAAGAGTTGGGAAATTTTCAGTGAATATATCTTCTATTACTCTTTCTGCCCCTTTTCCCTTCTCTTCTCCTTCTGGGATACCCATAACACGTATATTTGTGCGTTTCATGTTGTCACTCAGCTCCCTAAGACCCTGCTCATATTTTTCCATTTTTTTCACCATCTGTTCTTTTGTGTGTATGAATTCGAATGACCTGTCTTCCAGTTCACTGATCCTTTCTTCTGCCTGTTCAAATCTACTGTTGTGTCCCTCCATTGTGTTTTTCATCTCCTCCATTGTGGCCTTCATTCCCATGAGTTCTGCCATTTGTTTTTTTAAGTTTATGAATTCTTCTTTATGGTCAGCCAGTGTCTTCTTTATATCCTTCAGCTCTTTTGCTATATCTTCCTTCATTTCATCAAATTTATTTAGCATTAGTTGCCTCCACTCCTGTGTCTCAGCTGAGCTATTAGTTTGTTCCTTTGGCTGGTCCATGTTTTCGTGTTTCCTGGTATGGCTTGTTATCTTAAGTTGTCTAGGCATCTGATTCTCTTGATTAGTTTATTTTGGAGCTTGTTTTCTGTCTTTTACCTAGTGGTTTTCTTGTTGGTTGGCTTTGTTCTCTGGCCTCTGTTATTCAGTTCAACTTATTCTAGACCTCTAACTTAGGTTCTGTTTAGTTGATCACAATTTTTCCCCTCTTGTTTTTTCTGTTTCTTGCTCTGCCTCTATGTAACCTTTTTGTGAGTGGGTCTCCTTGGATATGGTCGACCCTAGTCAGATTTTTCCAGTCTAGTGAGGCCCAGGTCTCATTGGGAGGGTATGGAGTTCTCCTGAGAATGAGACCCTCCTATGAGGCCTTTAGAATTGGTGCTTTTCCTCTCCTGTCCAGCAGGTGGCGCTGGCCAGCCCGCAGCTCCCCCACCAGTGTAAGGAGGTGTGGAGCCTTTAGTTCTCCTGGTGACTCTGAGCCTGTCAGGGGCGTGGCTGACTGAAGCTGGAATCTGAATTCCAGCCCCTGGGGTCTGAATTCCCAGAAGGAGGACTGCCAGTTGAGCTGGGCCTCCCTCCACTCTCCCAATCCTCAGACCTCCAGTTGTCTCTCAGGGACACTATTCCCTTCTCCCCTCTCCTCTTTGGGGCCTCTCAAGGTAGATTCCTTGGTCAGCCTGAGTTACCAATTAAAGATGGGGCTGGAGGCCTTCAGTAGTGAATACGGAATTCAAAGACACTGTGGGTACTCTTGTCTCCCCTCAAGCCCAGCCTAGTCCCTCAACCTGGGCTTTCCGATAGAAAATAACCACATATATTACTTTTAGATAAAAAAAAAAAAAGTAGAAAAGAAATCAAGAAAAAGAAAAAAGGGGAAAAAAAAGAGTCTCTTTTAAATGTCTTTCCCCAGCCTGGAAGTCTATAATTGTACTATTAACTGCAGTCCATGGTTGAACTTAGGATTCATTGTTTGTGTACGCAAATAGTTTCTTACATATGTCACCAAAAGCACAGGCAACAAAAGGAAAAAAGATAAATTGAACTTCATTAAAATTAAAAATATTTTTGCTTCAAAGGACACCATCAAAGAAGTGAAAAGACAACCCATGGAATGGGAGAACATATCTTTAAATCATATATCTGACAAGGAACTTGTAACCAGAACACATAAAGACCTTTTGCAACTCAACAATAAAAAGACAAATTGCCCAAATTTAAAAATGGGTAGAGGATTTGAATAGACATTTTTCCGAAGAAGATGTAAAAACAGTCAATAAGCACATGAAAAGATGGTCAACATCATTTTCCATTAGGGAAACACAAATCAAGACCACAATGAGAAACTACTGTAACTCACTAGGATGGTTAAAATAAAAAGATGGATAATGACAAGCGTTAAGAAGATGAAGAAATTGGAGACAACCCCCTTGGGACCAAGAACTCATGCTAGTTGGATTATAAAATGGTGTCACTGTGGCCAACAATTAGGCATTTTCTCAAAAAGTTAAACATAGAGTTACCATATGACTCATAAAATCTACTCCTGAATTTTTGTATGTCCACACAAAAACATGTACACACGTTTGTAGCAGCATTACTCAAAATAGTCAAAAAGTGAAACAGCTCTAATGCCCGTCAACTGATTAATATGGTATATCCATACAATGAAATATTATTCAGTGATAAAAAGGAATGAAGTACTGATACCCACTACAACACGGATGAACCTTGAAAACATTATGCTAAGTGAAAGAAGTCAGAAGGGAATGACTGCTAATGGTATGCAGTTTCTTTTTTGAATGATGAAAATGTTCTGGATTAAATAGTGGTGGTGTTTGCGCAACTCTGTGAATATACTAAAAACCAGTTCACACTGTTCTCTTTCATAGGGTGAATTTTATCGTATGTGAATTATATCTCAATAAAACTATAATAAATGAAAACTCCTTTTCCTATTCTTCCTCCTCCTTCTCAGTCCTCTTCTTTCACTTTGTTGCCAGTGGGTGCTAGCAAGAATACTGACTGACATGCCTATACTTCTGATATTACAAGAAATCAGGGGAAAGAGGATATGTATATCAGCAAAAACATTATTCCATAAAATGAAGTACCTGAATGAACTAAAAGGAAAGTATACTACCACACATCAAAATCATTGTTAGGAACAATTCAAATCAGTAGATACCAATACCAAATTTTAACTTTGCTCTGAAATCAACATGTATTCTTAATGCTGAAGAAGGGATAAATAAAAGAAAAGCATTTAATTTTAAAAATTTTATGATAGATGGATGATGGATGGATAGATAGAAAGAGTGATACAGCAAATGTGGCAAAATGTTAAAAGTTGGTGGATCTGAGTATAGGGTGGGAGTATATTGAAGTTCTCTGTATAGGGTTTGTATAATTTTTGTAACTGTCCTGTAAGCTTGATATTATTTCCAAACAGAAAGTTTAAATAAAACTTTTATGGTACCTTGGCTGAACATAATGAAGCGTCTTTGGTTGACATTGAAGTTAGCGTTGCACAGTTGACATATAATAGAAACTCTGTTATGTAGAGCAGCATGATGAAAAATAGCATAACCTGCTTCATCTGAAACATTGATTGTCGAGCTTGAGGTTTTACGGCTAAATGTATGGAAAATGGCAGATAAACCTCTTTCAACAGCAGACTTCATACCAAATGGGATACTCTAAAATTATTTTAAAATACAGAATTAGTTTTTTTCAAAATACATCTCAAGTTTGATTGAAGAAAAAACACCCACATGGGATATATTAATATAACCGTATGACTGGCACTTAATTGCAATAGAATTTTCACAAGATCCATGTAGAAAGTGTCTGGGCAATGGTTAAAGCTGTTAGCTCTATAAAGAAATATCAAGAACTTTGAAAAATACTTTTATAAAACTTTTTTTTTCCTTTTTTTTCCAAAGGAATAGTTATAGATTCTATTTCCTTGGAGACATTTTAGGGCAGACAAATATCTTTCCGAAATACTTTAAAAGCAGATAGAGATCATTGGGTCTCTTCTCTGACTTAAGAACAATTTAATTTAGAAGTCTAGAAACTTGAAATATATCACTATAGAAGTATAGTTTATCTTTGCTCTAGGTCTCCAAAAAGAGAGGTAAAAATATCACACATTTAGACATTCTGACTACTTATTTTAAAATTAAACTAACAGGTTATTAAAGTTGTAAATTCATGAACATATTAAAACAAATGGTAAGTAAATGTCAGTGTAAACCCTGAAATCGGTGAACTCACCACTTCACTTATCAATTCTAGAGGCTGTAAGTCAAGCTTGTTGAAGCAGATTTAGAGATTTGATTCAGGATGTTAGATTTACTCCTTAGGTTTAGTTCCCAGAACTGAATGAAATCTAGTTGTGAAATTTACTAGCTGTGTGGTTTGGGCAATGTCCTTAACACCCTGTGCTTCAAATTTCCCATTTGTAAAATATGTATGATGATAATATTACTAGGACTTTATCTTATAGAATTGTTGAAAGGATTTTTAATAATGCTTGGTATATAAAATGAGCACTAAATAAACATTATCTGTTACTAAGATAACTGCAATTCAGTTCATTGAAAGGAACTGTATAGACTTTCAGCTACTAAAATGTGGAATTTTAATTTCATATTGATGACTTTAACCTACTACTTATCTTTAAGATTATGAAAACTTGAGGCATATATTTATATAATAGGTAACTTCTTCTTATACTAAATTATGTGGCAATAATGAAATACCTTGCATTTCATAGCTTTTTTGAAACCAAATTTTTTCTTAAATTGTTCATGTAATTGAGCATCTGTCAGTGGAAGTCTTTTAGGTCTCAGATTGTTCACTATTTCATTTATGGCTCCCCACCATGGTGTCTTATATAGTTGCTGATAGAAAGTTTCAAGTTCAAAATAGATCACATAATAGCTAGAAAAAATAAAGAAAAAAGGTAAGTTTTTCTAACTTTGAAGTGAGTTGCTAGTTTTGTTTTGTTTTTTTTTCTATGTTGGCCAAACTTGATTTTCTATAACAATTAAACACAAAAATATGGTTTAAATTGTGCTGTACTATTAATATTTCAATAACATGGTTGCCAATTTTTATTAACCACATCTTTATAAAATAAGTGTCTTCTTCATTGTGCCCTTCAAATTGACTGTCCTTCCCATATCAGTGACCAGGGGCACTGCCCAACAAAATCTCTGGAAGTCTTAAACTCTGGCTGAAGGGGTGCTAGGTTTATCTTCCAAATGTCTGCATACCCTCTTCTTACAAATTTATATATTAACACTTTTAACCTAGTCATGTCTATATTTGCTTTCTCAAGGTTTGTCTTGAGTCTGGCCTGGAAAAGCCCATGGATGCTGCTTTGGGTAATGGCTCCTTGGATTTTGCTCATTCAGCAACCAACTAGAGAAAGCCCGAAGACACTAATGTCCAATCCAAATCCCTGGGACACAGGTGGAGCTTGCAACAGGCCCAGGTCCCTATTGCTCTGGAATACTGGCTTTCCTCCACTTCCACACATTGAGGTACCCTTCCCCATCCCCAGATTTCAGTAGCCAGCGCTTTAGCTGCTGACCCTCCCTCTGCCGGTGAAGGGACCCTTACGGTTACCTGGGCATCTGCTAAAAAACTATCTATTGCTGCAAATACAATTATTTTGACAGAATCAACCCCTTCCATGGCTCTCCTCTCTGCTGCTCAGGGAGTATCAATTCTCCTAAACGTGCTGAGAAATTGGATCCATGGTATTAACTTCCAGCGAACTGAGTCACTGACTATGCCAAGGAAACTCCTTGACTGGACGCTCAGAGGGAATCACTGGCCCCCATGGGTCCGTAACAAGAAGGTCTCAGAAAAACACTGTTATGAACCCATGATAGGCCTTGATGATGATCATAGGCCTTCCTTGACCCTTACTCTAACCCAAACTTTCTGAATATAACAGACCTCAGTGTATGGATGGAGGCGTGTTTGAGGACTTGTTCACATTTACTTGTGGGTGCCTCTCTTCCAAGCACCATCCTCTTACCCCAAAAGGAATTCTGACCACAGGAATATAAACTAATTGCTGTCTTTACCCACACCTAGCCAATGCAGTGCCAGGCAAGTGGTGGGGTTTGTCACTTTATCCTTGGGTCCTGATCATGGGGGTATCATCTCCATTGGTGAGGACTTGCCTAGCTGACTGTACTCCAGCCTTTTAAAATTGAGGAGCAGGTATTCCTCTAGGTTGCCTTCAAATCACAGGCTCTGGGGCCTTAAGCATCTGTGAGTATCAGAGCTGCTCCAGCATGGCCAACTTTTCACACTTTAAGTGGATTCCATAAATAGGAATCCAAGTCCCATAAGACTGTTTCCATAGAGCTAGAAATGGGGAGCACACTGAGAATGCACTTTGGTCTTGACCTGGCCCTGTTCTATACCACCCTGCTCCAGGAGAAACCATTATCAGCAACCTCTCTCTTTTCATGTACTTCTCCAGGAAGCTGGCTCTGGCTGTGGTAAAATGCTATGGAAACAGGAACTGCTGATCATCTTTGGGACTCTGATACTCAGTGATACCTCTTAGACCACTGCTCAAACAATGAGACAGACTTAAAAGTTCAACACACACCAGGGGAAGGAAAGCTGCTTTCTTCTAGAAATTTAGTTTAGTCATCCAATACAAATTAAGCTTCCAGAACCTGCAGGGGGCTGTTCTATCCTAGAAACTGGAGAGGCAAGAGGCAATGAGGGTAGGTGCACCCTGAAATAGTCTCCAACTAGAGAATTTTACACTTCCCATGGTTGGATGCACGACTCTGACCAGTAGGTCCCAACCTGAGCCTAAATGTATCTAGGATTTAGAGATTTCTGGGCACGCCTAAAGGGCCAGTGGAACAGGCCCGATATCCATAAGGGACCTGGAGGGTCCCAGGAAATAAATTAGTCTAAAGAAAGAGCATCAACATATATAAGCTTGGTCCAACAACAGTGCCTCTAAAGGGGAGATTTTGAAAGCGTATTTCCAACACTCAGATTGCTCTCTAGCTCAGCACCAATACAGAATGAACCCCATATCAAACTTAAAAAAACAAACAAAAACAAACAAACAAACAAACAAAAACAACACCCACAAGTAAAATGACTGAAAGAGCTGTTTTTGTACCACATTTTTGGGGACTCAAATCTGCTTTGAATTCAATAAAACTGGGAAAGGAATTCTCCTTACTTCTTCGGATTGACTACAGTGCAGCTTAGAGCTGGTGCAGTGTTACTTTAGCAGGCATTAGAAGGAGCTGGCCTTGCAGGGGATACCAGCTCCACAACCAGGAGCAGCAGTGTCCGAAATAACAATGCCATTAGCATTAAGTTGTCTTCATGGGACTTCTTGGACTCTATGGGCCCCGTGGTGGATGATCACATGGAAACCAGGCAGGAAAGGAAACTTCAGATACCTCACAGTAGCTGAAAGTGCTGATCCCTGAGCATAAAAGATATCACTGGGATTCCCAGGAATAATTGGGTGGGGATGGGGGTAGATTTTATAGAGGATTGAAAGTTCTCCAGTAATTGGTACAGGAGCCAGGAAAATACTGATTATTACTCTATTTCTGGTTTTTACATTTACTCCATGCTGCCTGGGTCTGGAAAACAAATTTATACTGGTTTTGAAAGCCTGTAAATTCTGATCCATCTATCCATCATTCACCAACTCTGATGACCTAATTGTGTGCATTAGTCAGAAACTAGAGAAACAATGCCACTATGACATCCCATTACAATTGTATGACTGGATCACTTACAGTGCTGTGGAAGTGTGCTTACACAAACTACACTCTTCTACCCACAACCACCTCTCACCAAGTATAGCTCTCATCCTAGCTACTTCCTTGCATTCCCAAGATCTTGGCCACCCCTGAAGCCTACTGGAACCTCGGAGAATACACATTGATTCAGAGGACACCATTTAGCTTGACAAGAGTTGTACATGGAGCATGCCAATGGATGCTGGGTCCCTGACTGAGAGATTCCTGCTCCAGGGATATGCACACCACCTGTCCATTCCAGAGGCTTGAGATCTGCTCCTTGGTGCCCTTCAAAAGCAGGGAAGTCATTAGCCACATGGTCTTCTGACTTCAGCTCAAGTACTATGTGTGTACCCAGGGAGGATTCAATGAAAAGAGCCACCTTTCATCTTTCATGCTGCTTCTCCCTCCACCTTATTTCTCTTCTTTCTGCTTACTGCCATGAATCTTGAAAGAAACTTATGATCCTTGTCTTCTTCACTTCCCATTTACTTTCCCCCACTTTACTCTTTGACTCTCTACAAATGACCTTCCATAACCACACCACCACTGAAATTCTCTTACAAAGTCACTGCCAAATTTAGAGGACTCTTTTTTCCTCTGATGCATTTGATGTTTTTAACTGTTTCCATATTCTTAAAATTCTCCCCATTTGCCTTCCATGATATAATATACTCTTGATTCTCCTCTTTCTCATTCCTTCCTAGTCTCCTTTGCTGAGTTTCTCTTCTTCCATCCCTGCCTCCCTTAAAAGCTTCTATTCTCCAGAATTCCAAACTTCCAGGCTTGGTGCTATCCTTTCAGCTACTTCTATGCCTTAAAAAAAACACAAACCTATCTTTGTTAAGTCTCAAATCTCTTACGTCCAACCCAAATGTTTCCTCTGAGCTCTAAACATGTATTTACAAATTCCAGTGTTTTGGATCTCAAAAATCTAACAACGTAACACACAAAAGCCCTAGCAATACCAGGAGACACATACTTGCTCCACAAGATGACAGGCATAAAAAGAGCTGGCAGAAGAAGAGGATTTTAAATCAGATTCCTTATGGAAATGAAGTGGTGTGTGTTGAATCCTCTGCTTTTCAACTGACCCTTAGGATTTTATCCCCGCCTCCATCTCTATTTAACCACTGTGTTAATTATAAGAAGTTCTTTCAAGCTCTAAGGATTATTACACAGGTTGTATCAAACTGCACAAAGTAATAAATAACATTTAATACCTTGTTGAGTCAGTATGCCATTCATTGGGGGTTATTATTGTTCTAGGATCTCCATCCTGAGGTTTTAAGTTAACCTTTGCATTTTGACATCATCCTTGTTCTCTGCTTTCAACAAGTTGAGCTAGTGTGGATAAATACTGAACGCTCCTTACCTTTTTCCATGAAAATTCATAACTGGTATTGAATAATATTCTTTGTATCCTGAGTCTTCTGCAAATGTATTAGCAGCACAATCCCGGATTTTTTCTAAATTGTTCTAAAATATGAATTTGGTTACTTAAAACATCTCTTTAAACAAATATAAACAATCATGAGAATTCTTTTAGATGAAATGATATACATGCAAATGTAATATAGTTTTCCACAATATCCTGATGGTATCTGCAAGCACACAACCCCTACTTTGGGAGTGAGGGAAAAAATACAAAAGGAAAGATATGAAAAAGAGAAGTTAGAAAAGTAATGGGAACTGAAATGTATAATGTTTATACTAAGCTCCAAGGTAAGAACTGCTGTTTCCAAACTCTACAAAAGCTCTGTTCTAATATTAACCTTTGAGGTAAATGCAAGAATCCACATTGAATATTCAGGGATTTGTACTGCACTATTTGGTCAACTATTCTAGGGCAAAAATGGTCCATTGGTCCATTGGAAGTATGTAAGTTCTGTGAACATCATGGCTATACCCATCCTATTTATCATTTTATATATGACATGGTATATGGCTGCATTTAATGTATGTATGTTAAACAGTGTGTGAATAAATTTGTGAGTTGGGAGAATAATTATTTGGAGAGTTGCCTAGTGCCTATACTGAGAGACACTTTCTGGTTGGAGAAGAGGATAAAAGAGTTATGAAATGACAAACCATTTCAGAAATAATAATAATTTAAACCTTAAAATCTTCCATAGCATCCTCAATTGGAGGGGTGCTGATATCAAATTCAATTCCTCCATGAACATGGAAATATTGATTCTCTTTGTAGTGAAAATTCTGGCATTTAAAATCTTGTCCATAAATAAATGGAGGCAATTCTCGTTCTGTCTTGACCTTGTCATCTCCAAAAATGAAAACAAACTTTCATTTAAAAAGTGCATAGCACAAGAACAATTATATTTTGGAGCTTTAAATTCTCATTCACATAAAAAAGTGAAAAAATTCCACATGAAATTAAAATCTTGGCCATTAGTCTATAAAATTATTTATGCTTTTAATGTATATAAATATTTTCAACATCAAAATATACTTACATCATACATTTTGGATTTTTTCTATAGTTTCATTATACAGATATTTCAAAAGTATAACCAAGATATTCTACTTATTGATTTCTGTGTGTGTGAGATCAAGGCCTTACCCCTAGTTATAAGTAAGATATCACATAGTAATTTAAACTCTGTGCCTCCGAGAACCTTTGATTAAATAAAGAAAAACTTACCTGAGGTAGTTTATGTAAAAAGAGAGCTTATAAAGAAATAAGTGGGATTAACAGCATTGAATGATGTGACTATAGTTGAAAGGGGAAGTTTAGGGTCACTTATGTCACTAGAAGGAAAGCTGGAGGATAAAACACGGGACTGTATAACACAGTGAACCCTATTATGAACAATGACTATGGTCATAGTACATATATAAGAATGTTCTTTCATGAACTAGAACAAATGTATATAACTACTACAAGGTGTTAATAACAGGGTAGTAGATGGGGGGAAATACACCTAATGCTAACTATGGACTACAGCTAACAGTAATATTTCAATATCATTTCTAACAAAGGTACCAAACCATAGTTAAGTGCCAATAATAGTGAGGTATAGGGGAATGGGGTTTTTCTTTTTGGTGGAATGAAAATGTTCTAAAATTGACTGTGGTGATGAAAGCTCAACTTTGTGATTATACTGTGAGCCACTGAGTGTATGCTCTGGATAGATTTTATGTTGTGACTACATCTCAATAAAACTGCTTTTAAAAAAAACATCAAGTGGAGGATTTTCTAAAAAATAATTGGCCAGTAGTCCCCCAAAGTGTCAATGTCTCAAAAGGCAAAGACTGAAAAGCTATCCAGATTAAGAAGATTAAGGAGGCACGGCAACTAAATGCAATCATTATCTTGAATTTTATCATGGACCACAAAATGGACATTAGATTCAGATAATGGAAGATGCCTGTATATGCACATTAGTGATACAAAATGTGTTGGTATAATTTTTTATTTATGTTGTGAGCCATATCAGAATATTTACTGTTTCTAAATTTTGTTTTTTCACTGAAAGTTATGTTTTTGAGATAAATTTCATTTGTAGATCCATGTTCATGTTACATATACATTTTTGAGTTACGTTTTTGAGGCTTAGCTAATTGACATATTGATCCATGTTGATACACACATACATCCATATCCATAATACATATATACAAATATACACACATACAGTGTGAGAGAGATCTGGTTCATTCCTTTTAACTGCTGTGTGGTATTCCATATAAGCAGTGAGTAGAGGGAAATTTATAGTATTGAATGCATATATTAGAAAGGAAGAAAAATCTAAAACTAATACTCCAAGCTTTCACCTTAGGAAACTAGAGAACGAAAAGCAATGTAAATTTAAAGCAAGCAGCAGAGAAAAAAATTAATAAAAAAAATATAGCAGAAATCAGTGAAATTGAAGAGGAAGTCAATGGAGAAAATGAATTAAATAAAAAACTAGTTATTCGAAAAGATCAATAAAACTGATATATATATATCAGTTCCAGGCTAATCAAGAAAAAAAGAAAGAGGACACAAATTACTTACATCAGAAATCAAAGAGGGGCCATACTACTGATCTCATGGACATTAAAAGGATAATAAAGGAATGATAGGAACAACTCTGCACCCACATTTGACAAGTTAGATGAAATGGACTAATTTTTTGAAAGACACAGTCAACTAAAACTTACACAAGGAGCAGTAGATAATATGAATAGGCCTACATCTATTTTTAAACTGAATCAATTATTAATAATCTTCCAAAAAATAAGGCACCAGGCTCACATCATTTCACTGGTGGATTCTACCAAATATTTAACAAAGAAATGATAACAATTCTCTATGGTTACTTCCAGTAAACAGAAGTTGAGGGAACACTTCCAACTCATTTTATGAGGTGAGCACTACTCTAACAACAAAACCAGATAAATACATTACAAGAAAAGACTGCAGGCCCCGCCCCGGCCTGCCCGGCTCCGGGCGCCGGGCGTTTGCCTCCGGGGCGAGCGGCTCCGGGGCGCGAGGTCGGCCCAGGCGTCCGCTCCCGCAGGGGTCGCGACCCGGGACGGCTATCGCGGCCGGTGGTCCCGGAGCCTCCACTGCGGCGTGAGGCCGCGGGTGAGGCCGGGCTCCCGGGAGTCCCCGCAGGCCTGGGGACGAGTCTTTTGGAGACTCAGCCCATCCTCAGAGGAAAAGCCCAGAAAGAGGACATGGCTACTGGACAGGGGGAAGGAAGCTCTCAGGTGTCCGTGACCTTCAAGGATGTGGTTGTGCTCTTTACTCGGGATGAATGGAGAAAACTGGATCCTTCTCAGAGAAACTTGTATAAGAATGTGATGCTGGAGAACTAGAGGAACCTAATCTCAGTGGGACTCCCATTTTCCAAACCAAAAGTGATCTCCTTGTTGCAGCGAGGAGAAGAGCCCTGGAAGGTAGAGAAAGAAAGTCCTGGAGGCTCCTCTCTAGGATGGAAGAGCAGTCATAAAACCACAAAGTCAACTCAAACACAAGACTTGTCATTTCAGGGACTGGTAATAACAAGATCCAAAAGGAACAGACCCTGGGACTTTAAATCAGAAAATCCCTGTGTATATGAAAATAGATTAGAAAAACAGGATAAAAAGGAAAAAAATCTCACTATAGAAAGAAGCCATAGAAATACTGAATTTGACCATAACTTAAGCCTAAAACCAGTCCCTGATAGACGACAGATTCTTCCTAGAGAAAAAACACTGCCAAAGTATGAAATACAAGGAAACAACTTCAAACAGAATTCAAATTTACTTAACCAACCAAAAATCAACACAGCAGAGAAACGCTATAAATGTAGTATGTATGAGAAAACCTTCATTAACAACTCATCCCTTCGTAAACATGAGAAAAACCATAGTGGAGAGAAATTATTTAAATGTAAAGAATGTTTAAAAGCATTCAACCAAAGTTCAGCTCTGATTCAGCATCAAATAACTCATACTGGAGAGAAACCCTATGTATGTAAAGAATGTGGGAAGGCCTTCACTCTTAGTACTTCACTATATAAACATTTAAGAACCCATACTGTGGAAAAATCCTATAGATGTAAAGAATGTGGCAAATCCTTCAGCCGAAGGTCAGGACTTTTTATACATCAAAAAATTCATGCTGGAGAAAATCCCTATAAATATAATCCAGGTAGGAAGTCATCTAGTTGCAACACATCCCTTCCTGGATGTCAGAGAATTCATTCCAGAAAGAAGTCCTATTTGTGTAATGAATGTGGCAACACCTTTAAGTCTAGTTCATCCCTTCGTTATCATCAGAGAATTCACACTGGAGAGAAACCTTTTAAATGTAGTGAATGTGGGAGAGCCTTTAGTCAGAGTGCATCTCTTATTCAACATGAAAGAATTCACACTGGAGAAAAGCCCTATAGATGTAATGAATGTGGAAAAGGCTTCACTTCTATTTCACGACTTAATAGACACCGAATAATTCACACTGGTGAGAAGTTTTATAGTTGTAATGAATGTGGTAAAGCCTTAAGTTCCCACTCAACACTTATTATTCATGAGAGAATTCATACTGGAGAGAAGCCATGTAAATGTAAAGTGTGTGGAAAAGCCTTCAGACAAAGTTCAGCTCTCATTCAACATCAGAGAATGCATACTGGAGAAAGACCCTATAAATGCAGTGAGTGTGGGAAAACATTCAGGTGTAACTCATCCCTTAGTAATCATCAGAGAATTCATACTGGAGAGAAACCATATCGATGTGAGGAATGTGGCATGTCTTTTGGTCAAAGTTCAGCTCTTATTCAACATCGCAGAATTCATACAGGAGAGAAACCCTTTAAATGTAATACATGTGGGAAAACTTTTAGACAAAGTTCATCACGTATTGCACATCAGAGAATTCATACTGGAGAGAAACCCTATGAATGTAATACGTGTGGGAAACTTTTCAACCACAGGTCATCTCTTACGAATCATTATAAAATTCATATTGAAGAGAACCCCTAGAAAGTAGATTTCCATGTGCAAAAGCCTTAAACCAAAGCTTATCGGAGAATGCATACTTGTGATGATGTAATAAATGTATTGGATATGAGAAAACTTATCTATAGGAATTTAGTCCTCATCAGATATTAAATTCCAAGGCTAAACCTTGACTATGTAATAGATATGAGGAAAGTATTCATGTCTGTCAGACACTTTTAAAATAACCTGAGATGAAGAATTCACAAGAGACATTGACTTTGGGTGTTTGTAAAATAAAGGTGTTTTTTTTTTTTTTTTTTTTTCCTCTCCCTTTCTATAGCAGTATACACTAGATGTCATATGTGGTTGCCATAAACATCGGTGGGTGGGAAGGTTTGGGTTGGATATCACTAGAAAAACATCAAACCTTATAGACTGGTAATATATTTTTTATAACATTTTAGTAGCATACAAAAGGGTTGTTTAAAGAAACTATACATTTTTAGAGAAAAGAACCAAATAAAAGATAAAAAATGAACTGTTAACTACCTCTCAGTCTCTGGGGTTTGTCCTTTTCTTTACCTGATGTCAAACTTTGTGCATGTATTTCAATAAAAAGAAAAAAAGAAAAAAAAAAAAAGAAAAAAAAAAAAAGAAAAGACTGCAGACCAATATCTCTCATGAATAAACGTACAAAACTCCTCAACAAAATATTAGCAAATCGAATCCAACAATGAAAAAGAAAAGTAGTAGTTATATATCAAGACCAAGTGGAATTTATTATATGTATGCATGTCTGGTTCAACATTCAAATCAATTAATGTAAACCATCATACCAACAGGCTAAAGAAGAAAAGTCCTATGATGATATCAATAGATGCAGAAAAGCATTTGACAAAATCTAATTCCAATTCATGATTAAAAACACACAGCACACTAGGAATAGAAGGGAACTTTCCTCAACTTAATAAAGAGCATCTATGAAAAACCTACAGCTAACATCATACCAAATGGTGAGAAACCAGAGGCTTTCCTCCTAATATTAGGAAAAAGGCAATGGTGTTTCCTCCCAATGCTCCTATTCAAAATCATACTGGAGGTCCTAGCTAATACAATAAAACAAGAATATGGAATTAATGGTATACAGATTGGGAAGGAAGAAATTGTCTTTCTTTGCAGATGGCATGATTGTCTATGCAGAAAATTGGAAAGAATTGACTGAAAAAACCCTGCTGGAACTAAAAACCAATTATACCAAGGTTGCAGGATACAAGGTTAATATATAAAAGTCAATTGCTTTCCTACATACAAACAATGAACAATTGGAAATTGAAAATGAAAACACAATACCATTTACCTTATCACCAATAAAAATGAAATACTTAGGTATAAACCTAACAAAATAAGTACAGAATCTATATGAGGAAAACTATAAAACTCTGATGAAAGAAATCAAAGATCTAAATAAATGAAGAGATATTCCACTCTCATAAATAGGAAGCTCTCGATTCTTCACAATTTTATTTATAGATTCAATGCAATCCCAATCAAAATCCCAGTAAGTTATTTGGTGGATATTGACAAACAGATTCCAAAGTTTATATGGAAAGGCAAAAGACCCAGAATAGACAACACAATACTGAAGAACAAAGTTTGAAGACTGACACTACCTGACTTCAAGACCTACTGCACAGCTGTAGTAATGAAGACAATGTGATGGTGGCAAAAGAGTAGACAAATCAATGAAACAGAATAGTGAGCCCAGAAATAAACCCACACAAGTATAGTTGACTGATCTTTGACAAAGGAGCAAAGGCAATTCAATGGGAAAAGGATAGTCTTATTCAACAAATGGTGCTGAATCAATTGAACATCAATATGAAAAAAAAAAATGAATCTAGACACAGACCTTAAATCTTTCACAAATATTAACTCAAAATGGATCATAGATCTAAATCAAAGATGCAAAATTATAAAACTTCTAGGAGATAACATAGGAGAAAATCTAGGTGATCTTGGATTTGGTGATGAGGTTTTGGATCTAACACCAAAAGCACCATCCATGAAAAAAAATGCATTCTACATATGCACACTCTATTCTGGCCTATTCATTTTAAATCTCAGACTTTAAATGGGGCTGAGTGCTCAAGATCTGACTCATCTCTATAGTACAGTGCCAAAGAAGACTATTTTCCAGTTTTCAATATCAGGTTTCTATCTTTCTGTTGGAAAGAAAGGTAGTTCAGAAAAGCCCAGTTAACAGGATAGATTAGTCACTTTGTCCATTCAGGTATTACTCAAGTTGCAGGGTCTCTTGCCATTTTCTTCATCACTTATCTTGGCTGCAGTGAGTAAAGCAAACACATGCAATAGTTTGAACCATTACCAAGTGATTTATATATAAACATATAAACATAATCTATAATCATATAGGAATTATATTGAAAATACCAATAGATATATTAACAGTCAATAGAATTATAATAAATTTGGTATATATATTAATATTCTATATAACTATACTCTATATTATAGAGATTATTAGTTATATATCTCAAAGTACTCTGTTCTTAAACCAAGTATATTTAATTACTTTGGATACAGTAAATTGTTTTCTCTTTCCTGTTTCTTGGCCTCTGACAGTTTTTATGTTAATAGGCTACAACTACATTACATAATTGGACCCACATACTAGAAACAAAATTCAATTAAGTATAAATTTAAAATTTATCCTATATTGTATATTTGATTTTTGGTGATACTCTTACCTGAAAAAGGCTGAAGCAGAGTATTTAAATATGGAACCTTCACCTTTTTTTTCAAACTCAGTAGAAATGGAATCAGAAAACATATTAACTTTAAGTATCCTATCCCTTTTCTGATTTCTTTTTTCTTCTCAAAGTGTTTTTGAATTATCTTTTTTTGAAGATATAATCTTTGCTGTAGTCTCTGGTAGGTACAAATATCAAGATAATCCTGATTACATTTTATAGCATTAGTAAGCCAATAGGCTGTTTCAAAAATAAAGACGTTTTCAC
Organism: Choloepus didactylus; assembly: GCF_015220235.1. Taxonomy (NCBI): domain Eukaryota; kingdom Metazoa; phylum Chordata; class Mammalia; order Pilosa; family Megalonychidae; genus Choloepus; species Choloepus didactylus. Next base: position 80,341,478 of record NC_051315.1, on the reverse strand, counting down.
ACTGCTGAACTTGTGTGGTACTGAATGTCAACTTTAGCATAATATTTTCAGCATATTTCATAAATACATCTTTTTCTTCAGGGCTATTGGGATTGTATGTTGGATCTTCATTCATGTCTTCATCATAGATGCTATCAAAGTCTGGATCCTTTGTAATATCAGTCAAACCTTCACAGTAAAAAAGAAAAATTTCAGATAATGCAAACTTCATATCAGGTGTTTGGATAAGTATAGCAGATTGAACACAGGGGTCCATCTTAAAATCCTAATAGCATGATAGTCAATAAATAATGAGATGCCAATAAAATTGTGTAAGATGAAAAGCAGAGGGATACGTGGGTAATTAAGCAGAGAGAAAAAAAGAGGGAAACTTGTGGAATTAAAAAGAATAGATTTCCATTTGGAGGAAAGAAACAATACATTGGAAACACAATAATATAAATAATAAAACATGAAAATGATATAAATATAAATAATACAAATCCTTTAATCAAGGAAAATACGGAAGAAGAACAACCACAAAAGCAGGCAATCAGCTTTTCACTTGGGCTAAAAGTATAATTTGCTTGTTCAGGCTCCATATTATACATTTATTCTTTTGCAGATAAGGGAAGCTAAACATACACAATAAACAAAGAACTTGCTGGCTGATGAGAGACAGTAAGAATTAAAATTTGATTTTACTCTATTATAAATGGCATATTTATGTTATCTTTCCTTAAATTTATTATCAAATTAAGGACTTTCTTATTGTCAAACTGTCTTTTTAAGATAGTTACATCTACAATGTAACACATAAACTAGGCTTGAGAAAACTTCTTGGAGTCATAAAAGATGACTACAGAAAATGTGGAGTTAGTTTTTAACATATGTGCCTTAAGGTATAAATGATGTATCAATGTGTTCCCTCTCTTCTTTTTCCCTTTTTGACCTCCTCAAATCTATAAAAAGCCATGTTACTACCGAGTTTTTGAAATGGATACTATGATTCATCATTTCCTTCTTGCAAAAGACTTAGTAAAATAAATATAAAGAGATTATAAAGAAACTATAAAGTGCTGCTGTCAGTAAAAAAAAAAAAAATCTAAATATAAACAGAGCATTTTTTTTGTACCTCTACAAATCTTGTGGCTTGTGGTGAGTGGGATTCAATATGCAGCAAGCCAACTCTTATCACATATCCCCAGAAAGGTAGAAATTGGAAACACATGGAGCCTCTGAAGGACAATTCATGGTATAATCCCCAAATTCCCTTCCCCAGATAGCACAGCCAGGCAACTGCCCCCTCCGCCATGGCAAAAGACAGGCATACTCTCTAGTGAGTGGTCTGAAAAGGCTGTGGGCTGGCAAAGCACAGCAGAGAACAGGCAGGAGGAGGTGTGCTGAAAACAGGGGTCAAGTGAGAGTCTGCATGCTGACTAGAGAGACCCACAGCCTCTTCCCCTCCTCTCTCCCCAGACTCATCGCTCTCCCTCCAGGCAGGAGATTGGAGGCAATGGACAAGCAGAAGAAAGACCGACAGATAAGACACTGGGGGAGAAGATCCCCAGGGAAAAGTCAGGGTTTCCTCTTGATCACCCTACAGGGTGTCCACCAGTCGACAAGCCATACAACTCTTGCCTCACTCCTAAACAAGAGCAAATAGCAAGGATCACCAGATATTTGAGGAAAGCCTCTTGGATGAATGACAGGGACTGGAATAACCTGAGGGGAAAGAAAATGGATTTCGGAGAGCAGTAACAGAAACTGCAGCAGGTCTAGAGAGCAATCGGTTCACACAGAAGTAGGACGATGAAGGAGTCCCTAAGGAAAAGATGGAATTGCTACACTGTCTGATATTTCACTTTACTGAGAGGAGTTTGCCATTTCTTTTGAAAAATTCAGGGGTTGAATTAGTGATAGGTATGTGGAAAACTAAGGTAATTTTTAAAAATGAGACAACTGTTCACTTGAAGAAAAATTAATAGTTGTTGAAGAAAGGATATGTGATTACAGCATACTATATTGACCTGCTGGAAAGAATATGTACAGAGCCACAATACAGTAAATGATAGAAAAGGATTAAACCCAAAATTGGGTATATATAAATTTGCGGAATGAAGGAGGAGAAACATATGATTCCATTGTTTTAATCTCTATGCTTTTAAATCTGTCTTTTTATTTTCTTTATGAACTCCAGATTATTTCCAAATGCCTAATAAATATCTACCCCTGAATGTCACAGAAACAGTCCAAAACTAAATTCATCTTTTTCTCCTTTAAAATTTGCTCTTCTATTACCTATTTCAGTTAATGGTACTATTTATCTATCAGTTCCTCAAAGTAGAAATCTGACAGTCTCCCTCAATTCCTTACCCTTTACAGTCAATGTATTAACCATTTAATTTGTACATTTATTGAAAGCTGACTATGTGCCAAGCATTGTACAAGGTGCTGAGAAGTTAAAGACAAAAAAGAGAGAATTGTCTTTTATAAAAGGGGGCTTATTTTTTATACAGTCACAGTCTTAAGGCTACCAAGTGTCCAAGTAATGCATCAACAATCGGGTACCTTCACTGGAGGATGGCCAATGGCGTCCAGAAAACTTCTGTTAGCTGGGAAGGCACACGGCTGGCATCTGCTCTGGAGTTCTAGTTTCAAAATGGCTTTCTCACAGGACATTCCTCTCTAGGCTGCCGCTCCTCAAAAATGTCACTCTTAGTTGCTCTTGGGGCATTTGTCCTCTCTTAGCTTCTCCGGCACAAAAGACTACTTCTAAAGGCCATCTCCAAAATGTCTCTGTAAGCTGCAGCTCCTGTACGTTCTTCAAAGTGTCCCTCTTGGCTGTAGCAAGATTGATCCTTCTGTCTGAGCTTATATAGTGCTCTAATAAACTAACCAAGGCCCACACTGAATGGGCAGGGCCACACCACCATGGAAATTATCTAATCAGAGTTATCACCTACATTTGGGTGGGTTGCATCTCCATGGAAATACTCAATCAAAGAATTACAATCTAATCAACACTAATATGTCTGCCCACACAAGACTGCATCAAAGATAATGGCGCTTTGGGGGCCATAATACATTAAAAGTGGCACACCTTGAAACCAATCTTGCAGCTGTGGTACTGCAGAGAAAAATAACTCATACTGCTACCCAAGGCACCTGAGAGACTCCTACGTGGGAAGTTCCTTATCTCCCTCCTCGTCTCTCTCTGGCCTCCTCCCACCCAGCCTTTCCAGACTCTAGGAAGCCAAATCCCCACAAAGGAAAACATTCTGAATAAAGTGGTCCTAGTCACAACCCACCCCAGTGATCAATCACCATTAATATCTTCCAATGCTTTTCCTCCAATCCACTCCCAGCCCTTAAAAAGCTTGCTGTCTGTTGTTTTGAGGGAGGTGAATTCTACTCTCTCTCTCCCCTGCTATAGCAGCCCCCTGAACAGTCATCCTTGCATGTTCAATATCATCTGGTGCAGTTTTCTCTTTGCCAGTGTCCATATCTCTATAGACAGTCTCTTCAAAGCAATCTGTACTTTTTCTACTAAGCACCTCACAATTCTTCCAGCCTCTACCCATTATCAAATTTCAAAACTGTTTATACACTTTTAGGTATTTGTCATAACAGCACGCCACTTTCTGGTACCAAAAACTGTCATAATTCCCAGTATGCTCTGACAAATACCACAGAATGGGTTGGCTTGACAACAGGAATTTATTGGTTCACAGTGTCAGAGGCTAGAAGGCTGGTTTCTTCCCAGGTTGGTAGTTGTTCCGGTTTGCTAAAGCTGTTGGAATGCAATATACCAGAAATAGATTGGCTTTTAATGATGGGCATTAGTATACAAATTTGCAGTTCTAAGTCCATGGAAATACCCACAGTAAGGCATCAACAAGATGATACCTGAACTCCGAAGAAAGGCTTTTAGTATCTGGGACACCTCTGGCACATGAGAAGGCATATGGCTGGAGTCTGCTTGTCCTTCACTCCTGGGTTTCACTGGCTTCAACTCTGGTTCCAGTGGCTTCCCCTGTGGGTCCTCTCTTTAGCTCCTGCAGGTTTTTCTCTCTAAGCAGTCTTGGCTTTTTCTGTCTTTTATCCTCTTATAAAGGACTCCAGTAAAGGAGTAAGACTCACCTTGGATTGGGCAGTTCACATCTCAATTGAAACAACATAATTAAAAGGTCCCACCATAATAGGTCTGCACCCAAAGGAATGGATTAAAAGAACATGGCCTTTTCTGGGATACATACCAGCTCCAAACCAGCACAGTAGTGTTCTGGCTGCCCAGCAATCCTTGGGGTTCCTTAGTTTTCCTGTCACATGGTGATGTCTTCTCCTTTCTTTTCTGGGTTCTGTTGACTTCTGGCTTCCAGCTCCTCACTGTGGCTTTCTCTTTAAAAGGCTTAAAGTTACAGGATTAAGTTCCATCCTGATTCAGTTCGCTACACCTTAACTAAAAATAACATCTTCAAAAAGTCCTATTTACAATGGGTTCACATGCACAAGAATGGATTAAAATAAAGAATGTGTTGGGTTTTTTTTCCTGAGGTACATAATTCAATCTGCTACTGCAGGTAAGAGCCCAGTTTTGTGGAGCTTACACTAAACCTTACTGTTAATTTGTTTTTTTTATTTTTGCATCTCAGTAAGAAACAAAAGTTCAATGAATATTTATAAAATGTATATATAAATGAATGCTTTTAAACATATATATACACATATATGTCCATATAAGTTATAATTTTTGATTTAGCTATCAATAACTTGAAAGGAAAAAATAAGGATAGATAACAATTTTATGAAACTAATTTACTATATTAACCTCGTTAAGTATTCTAATGATCATAATTCTGCCACATTTTATCAGAAAGTCAAGAAGCAACTAATCTTGTTTTCAAGGAATTTTTTGTATGTGTGTGATCAGATCTACACTGACAAACTAAAGTAGAAAACTTAAATGATTTTCAGTTACTTTTTTCCCCAATTACAAGTCCAATGCAGATGAAAGTAGTTCATTTCCACCTGATTTACCATTGAAAGATTTAGTTTTGACTCTATTTAGATAATGGAAAAGTAGCTAATTAGAGGAGAATATTAGTCCTTTCCTGCCTTAGTAAGATTATGCAAAAACTTCTTGCCACATTAAGATTTTTGCAAGAAATGAACTGAATGAAGATGAAAAGTTTTATATTTTTGATTATAAATCCCATAATGTGTAGAAAATTTACATGTAATACACAAATAATCAGATTTGTTTATGGAATAGCCAAGAAAGGAACCATCTGGGTGACACTATATTCCTGGAGGATGGGCTGTCATCCTTTTTCAGTGGCAGATACTGTTCTGGTTTGCTAATGCTGCTGGGATGCAAAACACCAGAAACGGATTCGCTTTTATAAAAGGGGGTTTATTTGGTTACAAAGTTACAGTTTTAAGGCCATAAAGTGTCCAAGGTAAGCCAACAACAATCAGGTACCTTCACTGGAGGATGGCCAATGGTGTCTGGAAACCTCTGTTAGCTGGAAAGGCACGTGGCTGGCAACTGCTCCAGAGTTCTGGTTTCAAATGGCTTTCTCCCAAGACATTCCTCTCTAGGCTGCAGCTTCTCTCCACAATGTCACTCTCAGTAGCTCTTGGGGCATTTGTCCTCTCTTAGCTTCTCTGGAGCAAAAGTCTGCTTTCAAAGGCCATCTCCAAAATGTCTCTGTAAATTGCAGTTCCTCTCTCAGCTCCTGTGCATTCTTCAGTGTCCCTCTTAACTGTAGCAAGCTTGCTCCTTCTGTCTGAGCTTATATAGTGCTCTATTAAACGAATCAAGGCCCATGCTGAATGGGTGGGGCCACACCTCCATGGAACTACCCAGTTAAGAGTTATCACCTACAGTTGGGTAGATCGTATCTCCATGGAAACACTCAAAGAATTACAATCTAATCAACACCAATATGTCTGCCCACACAAGATTGCATCAAAGATAATGGCATTTTGGGGGACATAATACATTCAAACCAGCACAGACACCATAAAATCTAAATAAATCTATTGCTTTGCTCTCTCTTCCAATCAAGTGAATTCCAAGTTTTACCAAAATTGAGTCTTCTTTTTAAGCCATGCCCAGAAACTTTGGAAATCTATTTAGAAAATGATCAGAAATATTTTGTCAGTGAAAGCAGTTGGAAAGAATGTCTGGGGCACACGCTTACAATTTCATTCCCCATTTGACCGGGTCTGCTGCAAAGCAACAATGGGGAAAAAAAGATTCAGTAAAAAATGTATATATGCTGAAGAGGATGAGTCAGAATTTAGTGGTATTTACTGTTTATATACAGGTCTTAGAGAAGTATAACCCTGCAAAAGGAGGAATATAAAAATTAGGTGAAGCATGAAACCTAATGTAACCACAGAACAGACTGCTGATGTGCATTTACTCTGAACTTTGATAATTCTATAATTCACATTTTGGGGTTTTTAAAAATGATATTGTGGAAGGCTAGCCAATTCTGAAAAAATTATTTTGTTTTCAAGTTTGTGGATTTTCTGGTTGTACTCCCATTCTACTCTTTTCTTGGCTCTATTACTGCTTTTCCTGTATAGGCCCTTTAATAAAAAATGTATAAACTGAAAAAGCTCCTTTGGGTATTTAGAATCTGATCTGTTCTGTACAAATAGATTAAGATGAAAGAGGCAAGGCATCTGTCTTAACACATAATTTTTGGTGGGATTAAAAAAAGCTAAACTTTTATTGAAAGCCTTTAGAGTTCTAAAAATCTCCTTTAAGAAGAGATGGCTAAGAACATAAAACTGAGCCACAGAAAAATTACTTTTAAATAAACAAAATGGCTTTTAATAAAAATAATTAAAAGTGTTAAATTCTCTTACCTGCTGAACTAAACTCAGCGAAAATGTCTTTGTTTGTTTGAGGCTTCCCATCTGGATCAATGTCCAAAACGGTACGCCACATTTCAGAGAATCTGGCCCGTTTTTCTTTGGGCATGTATATTCCATGCCATAGTGCTTTCAACATGTAGTCAATATTGATCAAAATTTGCCCAATTCTGGTATCAAAATAAGCTGGAGGTAATTGACAAGAAGAACTCTGATCATAATTAGCTTCTAAACTGATTGAAGGAATTTGATTTAAGCAATAAATTCCAACAGATAACTCCCTTAGGATCTGATGGACCTCTCTATAGTCTAAGAGGGCAGTGGAGTCTATGGGAGTCAGTAGGATTGCTGTGGAGAAGCCTACATTATTGATTTGACTCATAATTCCACATGGGAGGTCTATTTGACAGCGAACGTCCTCTTTGGTAGACAACCAGCTAACTAGTGCAGTAGTAAGCAGTTCTTGTACTTCACTCCGATCAAATTTTTCAAAAAAAGCAGAAGCGTTTCTCTGTACTGCCAAATTTTCCAGATAGGTTTCTTCATCTTGAACTTGATCAAATCTAGTTACTCCTTTTTTGGGTAATCTTAACATTTCTAATTAAGTCTAGTATGTCCTCTTTGAAGTTTCTGTAATGAACAAAAAAGAAAAGACAAGCAATAAAATTTGTCGTGGTAATGAAGCTGGATTTCTTAAATAAATCTGCACTTGTCATCTTTACATAGTTAAGGTTTTCATGGCCAACCATTACATTTTTCAATTTGAAACTAATTCCACTGTAAAGCTGAAATTTGAATTAAAATTGTTGAAATCATAAAACCGTTAACATTAAACACTGCTTTTCAAAAAAAGTCCAAAGATAGGTACTAAGAAGTATTTCAAAACAAAATGCAAGTTTATATATGAGAAGCTCCTGTTACATACTTATTCTTTTTTGTTGAAGGTTTTATTTTTTACTTCTGGCATATGTTTGTTTTGTTTTCAGTTTTTTAAAGTAAGAAAATAAGGGCCTGTTTAAATTCCTATTTCTGCACAACTATCTGTCTCAGTTCCTGAAATAATAATAACACAAACCCCCATTTGTTGAGCATCTACTATGTTCCAGGCTCCTTACACATATTATTTTATTTATCTCATTTAATCATCTCCAAATACACGGTGGTTCTCAAATTAGCCTGTATGGAGGTCACCTGACTTATTAAAATGCAAATTGCTGGACCCCACCCAGGAGTTTCTGATTTAGCCCGCAGGGCTGGAGTCAGAGAATTTGCATTTCTGAAATACCAGGTTCTGCTGATGCTGCTCTTCTGGCCACCACACTTTGAGAACCCTGCTCACGAAGATAAGCACTGTTATCCGCAAGTTACAAAGCCACAAATGGAGATGCGGGAAGTTACAGGACGTGTCTGAGGTTTTATACATTTCAGGATCAGAACCCAAGTCTGTCCATACTCAACTCCAAGACCTATGCCCACAGTCAGCTTGCGTCTGCCACGGACACAAGAAAGGGGACAGAAAGGAAAGAAACATACATTGAAATGACTGTTTTCTCGTCCCGGAAAGGGAAGCTGCGTCCACGCTGGTCCCAGAGTATTCCCGGGAGCCGGGGACACGGGGTGCCTTGAACGGCTTATCGCTGGGCCTGGGTGAGAGACGCTCCGAGGAGGCTGTGAGGACGGATGAGGGCTCTGGGAGAAGGGCCCGGGGGACTCCTGCTTGGCCCCCGTGCCGCCCGGCCCTCCAGCGAGCCCTCGTCCTCGCTTGCCGTCGCGGATCTGCTGGACACCCGCCGCCTCACGAGCGCGGGTCAAATACGTTGGGTCTCGCGGCCTCGGGGCCTGTGACTAACGCGACGCAGCCTCACTGTGAGACCGGCGGGCGGATTCTGCGCTCTCCCGTGCGCAGGGAGGGCAGCGCCTCCTACCCGGATCGCAGAAACCCGCCGTGCTCAGTCCGGTCTCATGCTCTGGACACTCTGCTTCTCTATCACTTCCTTACTCTCTCTGTTTATGTCTGCCCAAACACAAAAACAGCGTGGGAGAGGTGAAAGAGCCCAGGCTTTCTGGTAACTCGGAGTTGAATCCCGCCTCTACCGTCATTCTTTCATATTCGACAAACATATACGGAACGCCTATTATGAGCCAGGCACGGTGAAAGGAGCTGGAAGCATTGGAACACAGAGCTGACAAAAAACCTCAAGGAGCTTACAGTTAAACAGATAATCATACAGGTAATGAACTAAGGTGTAATAACAGCACATGGAGAAAACCTAACCTACATTAGGAGTTGGGAAACGCTACCCTAAGGAAGTGACCTAAATGGAACTTGAAAAATGAAAAAGAGCTATCCAAGCAAAGTGTGGGAGGAGTAGCTTTCCAGGGATAGATAGCAGGTGAGAAAGAATTGGGGTGAGAAGAAAGCTGATATTTTTGAGAAACTTAACAAAATGTTGCATAAAGAGCAAGGGAGATAGTGACACAAAATGAGGTTTGTAGAGGTAGGCGAGGACCAGATCATAGTGGTTGCTGAGTTAAAGATTTTGAACTTTATCCTAAAAGATTAGGCTAGGTAGGTGGCAGTGGAGTCTAGGTGCCAGCTAGGGTTGTGGCAGTGGAGATGGAGGGCTGTGGGTAGATTTGAGAAATACTAAGGACATGGCAGATTGGTGACATTGAATGGGCAGGTGTTGAAGAAGGTGGAGGCAAGGTGAACCCAAATTTCTGTTAGGAGCAACAGGGGATCAGGGCAAGATGAAGAGTTCAGTTGTGGACATATTGACATTGAAGTACCTGTGTGAGAACCATGTAGAGATGTCAGATATTCCTTAGATATACAGGTCTGAGCTAAGAATGGCAGCTTGAGTTAGATACATACATTTAGGCATGTTTATGTTTAATTGAAGCCACGGGAGTGGTTGAAATCACCAAGGGAGAAAATACAGAATGAAAAGAGTTGGGAATCCAGGGTGGACACCTGAGAAATTAAATTTTGACAGATCAGGTAGAAAGGGTGGAGTCAGCCAAGAAGAGTAGCCAGGAAGGCAGTAGGAAAACCAATGCTGATCACAGAAGGCAAGGGCAGGGTTTCAAGAATGAGGGAGAGGTCAACAAGAACCAGATCTCTTCCACTGAATTTAGCAACATGGAGGTTCTTGGCAACATTCCCAGGGCAGAATTTCTCTTGTGCAATCGTGTTATTATTGTGGCTGCTATTAATAAATTTATGATCGCTCTTCAAGAGAAAGGATATCATAAGGTTACTGCCTTCTTTAAGAGATTTGCTTGTTTGCACTTGTGAGGTATTAGCCCTACATATTTAAATGACTCTACTTAAAGTTTTTTCTTCAGGGACCCAGGTGATCTGTTCTGCTGTCTCAAATCTTGGGAAAGAACTGTCCCTTTGCTTAAGGATTAACATAAACTTCATCCCAGAGTTAATGGGATTAAGTAGCAAGAAAGGTGTAAATAATCAGGCCCTCTGGGGTTTAAAAAAAAAAAAGCACAGGTTATCTGGCTGAAGCAAATCACCTGGAAATCTTTACAGAGGTTCAACTGGTTAAATGAATTAATACATGTAAAGCTCCTAAAATAGTGTCTGGCACTTCTCAGCACTATATGTTAGCTATTTTTAGTAGTATTGAACTGTATTGCTGTTGTTATAATATTTATATTCAACTATAAGCTGTGGGGCAAAGTTGTTCTACTCCCAATATGAGTGAGTAATGTCAGTTTAGTGCTCAGGACCACACAGGCACTTAATGTCTGTCTTCAGATAGAGGGCTGAAAGCTATGCAGTAAAGCAATACAAGTGGTATCTAAATCTGGTTTGAACATTGTATTTACCAGGGAATAAATTTAAGCAGATGAAAAAGCTTTTGACAGGCTTCTGTTTGTCAGTATCTTAAAATTTCTTTTCCCACTATGATTAAGAGAATCAAAGTGTGACCAGATCCAGAAAGGAGTCAGCCTTAATTTTGGTTAGATCCCCAACAGTGACTGTAGTGTCATGGTTACAGGTGAGTTATTCAAGTCTAGCTCCTGTGCAGGAGGGAGGAAAGGAAGGAGAAAATTTTAAGACGAGGTACATTTTTAAGAATGTTTTGGCAAAGCTGATAGGTCATCGTCTGTCAGAGAAGTCCTCTCAGGATGTGCCTGCCTTAATATAACTGTTGCACTTAAGTCATTGGCTAGGAGTAGCCCCCCTGGGGAGCATGGCTTTGGCATGAATGCCCTGAGGGATTTCAGAACATGGTAGCTGGGGTTATCAAGGAGGCACATTTTTATGGCCACTAGAGTCCCTGCCTTGTGTTGCAAGATCTATCTTTTCATCCAGGTTTGGGGAGCAGCTACTGCATGGTTCTTGTGAACTTCTCTTCCTGAGGGGAGACTTAGAAGAGGGAGGTTAGTGAAAGAAACAGCCCTCATTGCTGTAGTTGATCTCAAGGCCCTACCTTCTTCTTCCTCCACTATCCATTCTACATTTCTCTCATCTTTAGTAATCACCTTCTCACAGGACTTCATGGCTTACCTAGTTTATGACCAAAAGTTCATTCCTAAGGAGTTTGAATCCTTTGCAAATTGTATCCTTCTTAGGCTGGGGTTGCTGCATTATGTCCATTCATAATTACAATGAATGAGATTACCAGGAAGTGAGCAAGTAGATCATGTAGGTTCCACACATATTCTTTCCTGCTACCTTTGTATAAAAATAGCTCTTCCTCTTCCTGCTTATCAGGATTGTCTCCATCATTACGGTGACTCTTACTCTTACCAGCTAGTCTCTGGACAAAGGAATCCTGGTGTTAGCTATAGCTTTTTATTCACTGGGACATTTGCTGTGTTCCCTGGCAAATGTACTCTCCCTTGGGGGACAAACTCTGCAGCCCTGCAGATCCCACTGCAAAAGTTGAGGGTACAGAAGGGTCTGCAGAGCTAAAACCCTCAGAAGTGTCCTCACAGACTTCCCATCCCATGTTCTAGTGTCCCAGGTTTTCTCAACCAGGGAATCTGTCAACAACAATAGAAGACTGAGTTACTTCTGGATGTAGCTACCATGAAGAGAGTTAGTAAAAGTAGTGTTGCTGGTAGAGCATTAACATGTAAGAGTTCTAAACAATGTTAATGTCATAGTTTAAAATATCCAAGTTACTCTTGCAAGTATAATCTTTTTTTCTTTTTAGAGCATCAGTTTGACTAAGTTGGTTATACTAAACTACATAGTTAAGTAAACTTCACCCAATGAACTTTAAAACCACCACAAAATACAATAAAGCAGCAAAGTGTTTTATTGTTTTTATAACTATCATTTAATAAATGTCATGTTTTGAAATATTACATTTTAATCCCTTTTAATAGAAAGGTTCTCCGAAGAATTGACTTGGAGCCTTCCACATTTATCAGATGCCTTCTCATTATTCTTTTCCATTTTTGCAATTCTGGATCCAAACTGCATGGCCCGTTTTGGCAGAAGAGCAGAGGTTGTAAGACCAAGTTCCAGAGCTGCAAGACGCAAAATTAGTTTCTCACCAATTCCACGGGGTAAAGTCAAGTCTGCCTTTTCCCAAATTGGTAGGGAATTTAGAAAGGACACAACATTTTCATCCAGGAAAGGAAATCTAAAATAGATAGATAAATATAATCACTATAAAAATAAGAACAATCTGTTATTATTTCTTGATCCATTTTATTCAAGTTGTCAACATTTACAGCATAAAATTAATCTCAAATAAAAATATTCTGGTTATTTGCACAAATTTTACAACTAAAGTTTAACCACATTAAAACTGTTTCATAACATGACTAATTTTAATGCATATGGTACAAAACAGTCTAAATCTCAAGAAATAAACTAGGTATATGGTGCTAAGAAATAATTTGAAATTATTTCACAAGGTATCTTTGGGGTTGAAAACAAGTATGATATTAGTCACCTATTCAATTTGTGTTTGCTCTTTATTTTGTCTAAAGAAATGAAATTTTAGGGATATCAGGCCAATAGAGAAGGGCTCTACAATGCTGAATCTGTGAAACACTTAATGGTATCAAAAAATTTTTAACTACATTTAACTACTGTTTAAATGGTGACAAATTGGTGTAACACAAAACAGTACTATTTTTTAAAAAAAATAACTTTCTCCCCTTCTGGTGTCCTAATTTCTTACAAAAGTCTGCCCTTTTTATTGTTTAAAATACTTTGACAACCTTCCACCCTTAACTCCTCAAAATACAATCAGTTATGCCAGTGTTTCCTTTTCATTACATTTTTTTCTAGTTAAAGGAAAGAGATTTGAATGGGTAAAGGCATTTATTATATGGGATATTTTATAAAGATGAATTAACTATAAAAGTGAATTTAAATAGAAGACTTTAATCAATATATTACTATTAATATGTATGCCAAGATCATAACAAACTGGTTGTTTAGATCTAGCTATTATCATGATACTTGCTCAATTACAATTCTGTATTAGCTGTTTTAAACATTCTTCATACACATATTTACCTGAGGGTAATATAATACTTTCATATGGAGCATTCTCTGACTTAGCTGAGCTAAATGGACAGAAGTTCTCTTTTTCACAAACATAACAAAAAGAAAACAGCTACAGACTCTACAGTGGTATCAGCTATCTTTTTATAATGAAATTTTGAAAATTACGGTACAATAATGACATAGTAGTCAGAATTTTATATGCAGCAGGACTGGCAACTGTGTAAGGCAACCGAGGTTCAGTGGAAAGAGGAAAAGATAGAGGTAGAGAAGCAAAACAATCAAGTCTTGGAAAGAGGAGGAGTATTGTGACATTCTAATTCCCCTGAGGCTTTGTTGGATTTCCTATTCTTGCATGCTTACACTCTTGTAATAAACTACCACTTAATAAATTAAACTGCTTGAACAGAGTTCCATCTTTGTAACCAAATGGCACATCCTCCTTTATACTTAATGCTTTAACAAGTTTTATCTAAGCACTGGTTTACTACTATCAGAAGTATGTTGCATGCAAAAATAAATGCCTAACACTTAAAAATATAAATATGAAGGTGCCTTGACCTCTTTGAAGCTTTCAAAGTAATTTGCAATGTATATGACTAAATTGTGTTCCAAAAACATATTAACAGAGGGGAATCCAGTACTGGGATTACCATTCAAATTAGTATAGATCTGTAAGTACAGAAATGTCTAGCAGCAAAGCCAGGTCCTGTAACATTGGAGGAGAGAGCTTGGGAGGCCTATACCCTTACTGGTAGGAAAGCAAACATTTAAAAGAAAACAAAACCCTTTGAACACCTCCTCTTGGTATTTCACTAGCTCAATTTTACTTTCATGGTATTTTTCATTGTAGTCTTAAAGACTGTCAACCTTTGAAAATGGTTGAAAAGATATTTCTTGGAGAATGAGTTCTGGAAAACAACTGCTTTCTTAGCTCCTCCCCAGCTTTATTTCTATCTGTATTTGTAATAAAAACCAAGATATTGCTGATGTTGTTACTTATTTGAACAGTCTCCAAAACAAAAAGGAACCTAAAAGTCTCCTTTTACAGTCTACTGTTACTACAAAAATACTCAACACCCAGATAGATAATCAGAATTACCTTGCTTCTTTTCCATGATCACCAATAACTCGATCATCGCGACCAAGATTTCTAGAAGAAATTCTACCTAATTCCATTTCTATTTCCTTATTCAATCCTTGCAGCCCATGTGTCTGAAAGCGGACACGATGACGAGAATAGCCTGCAAGTTGCTCATCTGCACCGATTCCAGTAAGAACTACCTATAAAGGTTTAAAGAAATCCATATTAAAAATGCTATATACTATATAGTAAGGAAAACAAGATAAAAGAAAACCTCAAAAAAATTAAACCCAAAGTTAACATTTTTTGAAGAAAAATAAGACAATGGCATAAAATAGTGAAATATGCTCAATTTTAAAAAAGGCATAGACATTGTTTTGCAGTTCAAATGCAACTAAAAATATTACATCTTTGAAACCCATAAGCTAATAGCTTTAAGGATCTGATTTATATTTCTGAAATTCTCATGAGCAGAAATATTGTGCCATACCTTTGCACTGCTCTGATATGATTTCATTTCATCCTGGGTCACTAAACAACCATTTCCTCTAGAAGCAAACCAGACTGCACAGCCAATGCTATCATCTAAAACTGTATCCAAGGGCTGAACTAACTGGCATATTCGAGTTCTTCTTAATTTTTGCAGTTCTTCCAAAGAAACATTAATCTCAACAAAATTCCACATTCGAGAAGGGTTAAGAGCTTGTAGTTCCTTTAGACCTGCTCTTCCAGTGATTCGATCTGGTACACTGAATTGTTTATCAGGGTTATCATCATCTGCAGCACCAAGATTTTTAGAGAATTCTTCAGAAGGTATTTCACAATGATTTTTCTGTTTATTCCCTTTTTTGTTAAAACGAGTTGGTACGTTTTTTTCTTTAGTCATGAAAGCCACGTTAAGAAGATCAATTGGTTC
Source organism: Choloepus didactylus (assembly GCF_015220235.1). NCBI lineage: Eukaryota > Metazoa > Chordata > Mammalia > Pilosa > Megalonychidae > Choloepus > Choloepus didactylus. The sequence goes on along the minus strand of NC_051315.1, from coordinate 80,326,118 downwards.
ATCTAAAGGAATATGACGGTCAGCAAGGGTTGCAATAACCATGGAATCAATACCCCCAGAAAACAGAATTGCAACATTTGCTTTTCTATCACAAGTTTTCAAAACCTCATTTGTTGTTAAGCTTTCATTCCTAAGTAAACACATGACACGTCTCTTGACAGCTATACTCAGGACATCGATGAATTGCTGAACAACTTCTTTCATGTGTCCATCAGTAAGAAAGACCTGAAGTGTCTCTCTTGTAGGTGGGATGCTGGAAATATTAGTGCAATGAGCTGCAAATGGAGCTTGTGGCAATATCACATTTAAAGGAACAACAGGTTCTTTAAGAGATAGTCTGGCTTCACTTGCTACCACTGATACAAAAGTTGGCACATCTGTTGAAATTTGAGTCAGGTTATTAACACATTCTTCGATAACATTCTCCCTAGAAGTATATTTCCATGGATATAATTTTAAAATCACACATCTGGAAATGGCAGAAGACTTGAGATCAATTCTAAAAATCCCAGATGCTGGGACTTCTTGCCACTGATTGGTCACTCCAGATGTTTGGGTGCCAACTGAAGAGAGGCAGAAACTCTCACCCAAATTATTAAAATGCCAAAGCAAGCTACGGCGACCAAAAAAATCCCTACCAAACCATAAATAATGACTAGAAGCTTGATAATATATAAAAGACCAAGGACCTTGAACTTCTGAGAAGAGTGATAAAATATCAGGTTCATTCTTACAAGAGGAAAGATAATTGAACATAATTTGAGTATCATTTTCTTCAGCTTCAACCTTTATTCCACTAAAGATTTCTCCATTCCACAGGAACACATTGCCTCTTTCATCTTCCACAGGCTGGGCAGTCAAAGAACCTCTTAAGTGAAGAATGTGACCAGAAAACAAACACTGATAGTTAACATCAGATTTTAACAGTTGTTTACTATTATTGGGCCCCCGTCGTTTAAGATTAAACAGTAAATCCTCCTTCAAATCTTTGCTGAAATGTTCAACAGAAAAGCTTATAGAACAACAAATGCCACACATTGTTATATGAAATTAAGTTGACTGTTTCTTGATTTTGCTCTTCTCTGAGTTCTCTATTTCTTGGTACTCTTTTTTCAGTTCATCCAATATATCTGGGGAGGGGAGGAGGGAGAAATAGTAAGTAAAAATTCTTGGGCTTTTACCTAGTAATTTACGGGGCAACATAAGTTATTTATTAAGATAAAGTTACAAGTATAGGCACTGTGCTAGTGCCAATAACAACTCATAACTGGCTATTAATAAAGAATATTTATGTTTTAGAAAAATCACTTCTACTCATTTAGTGCTTATTTTGGCCCAGGCAGTGGGCTAAGCACTTTACATATACCATCTTATTTAAATCCCACAGGAGCTTGGAGGCTCAAAGTAATTCACTCAAAGTCACAAAGTTAGAAAGTAGAATATTTATTCATAACTAGATTGTCTGAAACTCTGAAGCACATATTAATAACTGCTAGTCTCTAACACACCTTATCTATTTTTTTACTGTAGACTCATTTTTGGAATGCTAATTTGAAGAAAGCCAAACCACTGAATTAATTTTATTAACAGGTATATTACCATCTAATATTTAGATAAATATTCAAACATTGAGAACTACACAGAATAAATGAGACAACACCATGAATTTCCATAGAAAGCCTACAAAAGAGTTTCTGTGGATTTACATGTAAGATACCAAAGAAACTTACTTTTGCTTTCAGAGAGCATTTCTGTTCGGTCTGCAAGAAAGAATATGTTGCTGTTCTGTTGCTGCCTATATACTTTCTGCAAAACATAGTTTAAGCTAATATCAAGATTTGATCCAAACTGTAACAGATGTAAAACTTTTAACCCTAATATCACTTATTCTTGAACTCAAATAATACGTATTACATATACAGATAAACAAAAGTTACTCATCATTCTACCATCCAGAAATTGCCACCATCAACAATGAACTGAAACTTTCTTTCCTCTGCATATACCATAACTTCATTTTTCCTTTAATAAAAAAACTCTCAGTGTTTACAGTTTTGTAATTTGCTTTTATCAATGAACAATGTTACGAATGCTTTCGTATTACTGTTTAAATAATATTACTGTATAGATAAAAATACTACAATTTATTTGCTCAGTCCTCAAATTTTAGGCATTTAAGGTGTTACCAACTTTTCACTATTATAAATTAATGTTGTGATGAACAGCCTTGTAACTAAATCTTTGTGTCCACTTATGATTCTTTCCTATCAATCCCTAGAAATGAAACTGCTGCGTCAAACTATCACACCATTTTAAGACTTTGATTCATTATGCCAATACACCCTCTGGAAAGTTTGTATCAATTCTTAACTTCTAATATTTTAAAAGGGGCAATATTAGAAATGTCTAATCTGTCACTTACCAAATACTCTTTTAAATGCTTTAAAGAGATCCGAATAATTTCTTCTTGAAATTTTAAATGTAACTCTGACAGTATAACTACTATACATGAAGCAGCAGCTTGTTTATTAAGCAATATTTTAAAACTATGTTAAGCATTTGAAAGACTAAGATAAATTTTTTTTTTTTTGGAGGGGGGTCAATTTATCCTTTTTTGGTTCAACAATTACTCATATTCATTTAAGGAGCAGTTCCCTCTCTTCTCAATATATTTAAAAGTAGATTTCAAAAGAAAACAGCAGGAGGACTTCTGGGGCAGATGGTGGAGTAGGGACTTCTAGGACTCAGTCCTTCCACCAAAACAACTACTAAACAAGCAAGAACTATATGAAAAAAATTATTTTGAAACTCCGGAGGCCAGAAGAACATTGTACAGCATCCAAAGAAGAGCAGGAAGAAGAGGCTGAAAGATTGCTGTAAAGAACTGTAAACAGCTCATTCAGTGCTGTGGCTACTTCACCCATCCCCCACTCTTGTGGCAGTACCTTGCCAGCTGCTGGTGACAGCAATGGTTAGAAACATTCTCTTCCCCCAAACAGGGGTGGACATGGCGATCACTGATCATGGCTTGTGATGAGTGAATTTGGACCAGCGTTGACAGCAGCTATTGCTATGGACAAAGGTGGTGGCATCCATTGTTTCAACCCTCCACAGAAAGGTGCAGAGTGAGATTTAAAGATGCAGGGCCTCCTTGTGGCTGTGGGGGACAGTCAGCTGAAGGGCTGTATTTGCTGGGCAGGCCAGGAAAGCTCAGCTTTAGGGTATCAGCAGAGAAGCTTTTGGCACCCTTCCTGACCCCTTCCATAGGGCACTTTGGAGCTGGTCCCTGGCCCTGTCATGGGTCCCTGGCATTGTTTTGACTGGGAAAGACAAAATTGGGAAAGTCCTCCCTGGAGTGACCTCCTCCCAGAATTTGCCTTCCAGGAAAAAGCAGCTTGAGACAATGAGAGGAGTGTAAAAAAACAACGGAGGTTGACATTCTGAGACAAAGGCCTGGCATCAAACACAAGGGAGAGGGACATTGGTCCCCTAGGAAAGAGAGGGGACAACCAAACTCCTGTAAATAGGGGAACTCCAAAACAACTAACAAGCAAAAAGCCCAGGACAAGAAAGAGGCCCAGTAAGACAGGGAAAACCCTGCACAGCCCATTCGCCTTGAGCAGACCTTCCTGATAGGAGGGCTGAAGCTCAAGAAAATCTCTGTCTTATCACCAGCTTGTTATAAAACCAGGAAACAGACATCAAAGGGAGTAAATCCCAGAGTTAACATTTGGAAATATTAAAATGTATAGCGTGCAACAGAAAATGATGGCCCATCTAAAGGAAGAGGAAAAAAAAAACACAGAAAATACCAATGAAGACAACAAGAATGTGGACATACCAAACAAAGCCTTTAAAAAATGATCTTAAGAACTACAGGAGGTCAGGAAAACAACGAATGAACAATATGAGAGTCTAAAGAGATAGAAATTTTCAAAAGGAACCAAACAGAACTACTGGAATTGAAGACCACAATATGTGAAATAAAAAATGACCAGGAGAGTTCAAGAGCAGAATGGAGCTGCCAGAAGAACGAATCAGGGAACTTGAAGACAACACGCTTGAAACGAGTCAGGATAAGGAGCAGAAAGAAAAAAGAAACTTTAAAAGTGAACATAGCCTAATACAGCCATGGGGAACCATCAAGAGCACCAACATACACATTATGGGAGGCCCAGAAGGAGAAAAAAGATGGAAAGGGTCTGAAGGATAGTCAAAGAAATAGTGACAAAGAACTTTGCAAACTTAGCAAAAGACATGAATATGCACATCCATGAAGCTCAGAGAACATCAAATAGGATCAACAGGAAGAAAAATAGACCCATCATATATCGACTAAATAATTGAATGCAAAGGACAAGGAGACAGTTCTGAAAGCTGCAAGAGAAAAGCAATGTGTTACGTACAAGGGAGCCCCAATAAGATTGAGTGATGATTTCTCATTAGAAACCAGGGAGGCAAGAAGTCAGTGGCTTACAGTGCTAAAAGAAAACAACTGCCAGCCAAGAATTTTATATCTGGTGAGACTCTCTTTCAAAAATGAGGGAGAGATTAAGACATTCTCAGATAAACAAAAGCTGAGGGAGTACATCACCACTAGACATGCCCTACAAGCAATGCTAAAGTGAGTTCTTCAGACTGAAAGGAAAGGACACTAGACAGTGGTTCAAAGCAGCATAAAAAAGACCTGTGGTAAAGATAACTATTTGGGTATTTATAAATACCAGTATTATTGTATTGGATTGGTTGGTTCGTAACTCCACTACTTACTTCCTACAGGTGCTAAAATGCAAAGGCATAAAGAGTAATGACAAATCTAGGTTTCTGGACACACAATATACAAAGATATAAGTGGTAAAAAGTACAAAAAAAATGGTGGGGGGACAGAGGTGTATAGGAAAAGTATATGTGCATGCTATTGAAGGTTAAAATGCATCAAAGCAAATATAATTGTTATATATTAAGAATGTTAATTTTAACCCTATGGTAACCACAAGGAAAACAGATGAAAAATATATCCAGACAGAAATGATAGGACACATAATATTGTATACCACAAGAAACCAAATAAATATAAAAGAAGGCTTTAATGGAAGTGAGGCAGAAAAAAGTATGACTTACAAAGGTTAAATAGCAAAATGGCAGAAGAAAGTCCTGCATTTTCAGTAGTGATTTTAAATGTAAATGGATTAAACTCTTCTGGCAAAAGGCAGAGATTGGCAGAATGGATAAAAAAGCACGCCCCAATGAAATGCTGTCTGCAAAAGACTCACCTTAAAGTCAAAGATACAAGTAGGACGGCAGTGAAAGGATGGAAAAAAATATACCATGCAAGCAGGAACCCAAAGACAGTGGGGATAGCTATATTAATTTTGGATAAAATAGACTTTAAGTCAAAAACAGTTATGAGGGACAAAGACGGTCATTACATACTGATAAAGGGCTCAATTCAACAGAAAGGTGTAACAATTATAAATACATTTGCCGCTAACAGCAAAGCCCCAAAATATATGAAGCAAATACTGAGAGATATGAAGGGAGAAACTGATGGTTCTACATTAACAGTAAGAGACTTTAACACTCCCCTCTCAATAATGGATAGAACAACCTAGTGGGAAGATCACTAAGGAAGTACAGGATTTGAATGATACTAAACCAACTAGATCTAACAGACATATATAGAACACTGCACCCAATGAAAACAGAATACACATTCTTCTCAAGTGTACATGGATCATTCTCCAGGTTAGAGCATACGTTTGGTCATAAAACAAGTCTCAATAAATTCAAAAATACTGAAGTCATACAATGTATATTCTCTGATCATAAAAGAATGAACCTAGTAATCAATAGCAGAGGGAGAAAGGGAAAATTTACAATTATGTGGAAATTAAACAACATACTATTAAATAACCAATGGAGAATCAGAAGCAAAATTAGGAAATATTTTGAGACGAATGAAAATGAAAACAACGTACCAAAACTTATGCGATGCAGCAAAGGCAGTGTGGGAATTCTATGGATAAAAAATTTGTAAACTCTGCTTCTGCTTCAGCATGCATATAGGCAGAAGACTGCCTTTGTCTAAACTTCTATAGAAGACAATGGGAATGTCTTGCTTTGCTATGCTATGTTCTTGCACGTAGTACATTCCACTCCCAAGGCCAGGCTTATCTGTTGTCTACTTGCCTGTCAATCTTTGTGTCATAAAAGTCAAAACGTCCTGCCTCCCCTCCTGTCTCCCTAAACAGCCTTGAGTGCCAGCACGTGTCCCTACCCTGAAAATCTCAATAAAAACCAAGATGAGAATTACTGGGGAGGACACTCCCCCTTGAGTTGTTCTCACTCTCGCCTCTCTTAACTTTTGTCTTGAGTAATTCATTGCGTCACCGTGGTTCCTGCTGGACAGAAAACCACAAGGCAGTGCTGAGAGGAAATTTTATAACTCTAAATGCTTACAATAAAAAATGAAAAATAAAAAAAATCAGAGACCTCACTTCAAAACTAGAAGAACTAGAAAAAGCAGAGCAAACTAAACCCAAAGAAGGCAGAAGGAAGGAAATAAATATTAGAACAAAGATAAATAAAATAGAAAACAAACAACAACAACAACAAAAAATGGAGAGAATCAACAAAACCAAAAGTTGGTTCTTTGAAAATCAAAAATGAAAAGGAGGACATAACCACCAACCTCACTGAAATAAAAAGGATCCAGAGTGGATACTATGAACAACTGTATGCCAATCATTAGATAACCTATATAGAATGGACAAATTCTTAGAAACACACAAACTACCAACACTAACTGAAGAAGAAATGGAAGATCTCAACAAACCAATTACTAGTAAAGAAACTGAATCAGTCATCAAAAACCTCCCAACAAAGAAAAGTCCAGGACCAGATAGTTTCCCAGGGGCATTCTACCAAACATTCCAAGAAGATTTAACTCCAATTCTGCTCAAACTCTTCAGAGGGAACCCCCCCTGACTCAACCTACAATGCCAACATCACCCTCATACCAAAGCTGGATAAAGATATCAAAAGAAAAGAAAACTACAGACCAATATCTCTTATGAATACAGATGTAAAAGTCCTCTGTAAAATACTAGCAAACGGAATCTAACAGCATATTAAAAGAATTACATACCATTATCAAGTGGGATTTATCCTTGGTATGCAAGGTTGATTCAACATAAGAAAATCTAATAAAATATAATAAACCACACTAACAGAATGAAAGGAAAAATCGACATGATCATCTCCATTGATGCAGGAACGGCATTTGACAAAATACAGCATCCTTTCTATAAAACACTTAGAACACTAGCAATAGAAGAAAACTTCCTCGGCATGATAAAGGGCATATATGAAAGTCCCACAGCTAACATCCTACTTAATGGAGAAAGACTGAAAGCTTTACCCCTAAAATCAGGAACAAGACAAGGATGCCCACTATCACCACTCTTACTCAACATTTTACTGGGAGTTCTAGCCAGAGCCATTAGGTAAGAAAAATAAGTAAAAGGCATCCAAATTGGAAAGGAAAAAATAAAACTTCCCCTATTTGCAGATGATATGATCCTACACAAAGAAAATCTTGGAAAACCCAGAAGAAAGCTCCTAGAGCTAATAAATGAATTAATGAAAGTGACAGGATACAAGACCAATACCCAAAAATCAGCAGTATTTCTATACATAAGCAATTAACAATTGGAAGAAGAAATCAAGGAAAAAGTTCCATTCACAACAGCAACTAAAAGAATCAAACATTTAGGAATAAACCTAGGAATAAAACTTCCTCAAAATGATAAAGGGCATATAGGAAAAAGCTACAGCTAACATCATACTCAATGAGGAAAGACTGAGAGCTTTCCCTTTGAGATCAGGAGCAAGACAAGGATGCCCTCTGTCACTACTGTTATTCAATACTGTGCTGGAAGTTCTAGCTAGAGCAATTAGACAAGAAAAAGAAATAAAAGGCATTCAAATTAGAGAGGAAGAAGTAAAACTTTCACTGTTTGCATCTGATATGATCCTATATGTAGAAATTCTTAAAAATCTAGAGCAGTTACTAGAGCTTATAAATGAGCGCAGCAAAGTGGGAGGATACAAAATCAACACACAAAAATCACTAGAGTTTCTAAATACTAGTAAGGAGCAATCTGAGGAGGAAATCAAGAAAAATATTCCATTTACAACAGCAACCAAAAAGAATCAAATATTTAGGAATAAATTTAACCAAAGACATAAAAGACCTACACACAGAAAGCTACAAAAAATTGCTACAAGAAATCAAGGAAGATCTAAATAAACAGAAGGACATGGATTAGAAGACCAAATATAGTTAAGATGTCAATTCTACCTGAATGGATTTATAGAGTCAATGCAATACCAACTAAAGTCCCAACAACTTACTCTGCAGAAACAGAAAAACCAATAATCAAATTTATTTGGAAGGGCAGGGTGCCCTGAATAGCTAAAAATATCTTGAGAAAGAAAAATGAAGCGGGAGTTCTCACACTACCTGACGTTAAAGCATATTACAAAACTACAGTGGTCAAAACAGCATGGTACTGGCATAAAAACAGACATTCTGCCCAATGGATCTGAATTGAGTGTTCAGAAATAGACCCTCTCAATTATGGACAACTGATTTTGATAAGGCAGTCAACGCCACTCAACTGGGACAGAGCACCTCTTCAACAAATGGTGCTTGGAGAACAGGATATCCATATCCAAAAGAATGAAAGAGGATCCCTATCTCATACCTTATACAAAAATTAACTCAAATTGGGTCAAAGACCTAAACAGTAGAGCTAAGACCATAAAACTATTAGAGGAAAATGTAGGGAAGTATCTTAAAGATCTTGTGAGACGAGGTGGCTTCCTAGATCTTACAGCCAAAGTGTGAGCAATGAATGAAGAAACAGATAAATAGGATCTCCTCTAAATTGAACACTTTTGCACATCAAAGGACTTTGTCAGGAAAGTAAAAAGGCAGCCTACACAATGGGAGACAGTATTTGGAAACCACATATCAGATAAGGGTTTAACATCCAGAATATATAAAGAGATCCTAGAACTCAACAACAACAAAGACAAAGGACCCAATTTAAAAATGGGCAAAAGACAAGGACAGACACTTTTTAAAGAAGAAATATAGATGGCTCAAAAACATATGAAAAGGTGCTCGACTTCACTAGCTATTAGGGAAATGCAAATCAAAACCATAATGAGTTATCATCTCACAGATACTAGAATGGCTCTTATCAAAAACACAGAAAATTACAAGTGCTGGTGAGGATGTGTAGAAAGAGATACACTTATTCACTGTTGGTAGGAATGCAGAATGGTGCAACTACTTTGGAAGGAAGTTTGGTGGTTTCTCAGAAACCTAAGTATAGAATTGCCCTATGATCCAGAAATCCCATTATTAGGTATATACTCAGAGGAGGGACACAAACAGACATTTGTACACCGATGTTTATAGTGGCATTATCCACGTTTGCCAAAGGATGGAAACAGCCCAAATGTCTATTAACAGATGAGTGGATAAACAAACTTGTATATACATATGATGGAACACTGTGCAGCTGTAAGACAGAATTGAGTCATGACACATATAACAACATGGAGGAACCCTAAATACTTTATTTTGAATGAAATTAGACAGAAACAAAAGGACAACTACTGTATGGTCTCACTAATATGAACTAACTAAAATAAGCAAACTCTGAGAGTTAAAGTTAAGAGCACAGGTTATCAGGAGGTAGAAAGAGGGTGGAGATTGGGCATTTGATGCTGAAAGAGTATGGAATATTTCACAGGATTGACTGTAAAGATCCAGAAATGGACAGCACAATACTATCTGATGGTAGCACAATACTGTAGGTATAATGAACAAAGCTGAGTGTGAGTATGGTTGAAAGAGGAAGGCTAGGGGCATGTATGACACCAAAGGAACTGAAAGCAGTGGCTCGAATATATGTTTGCACACTGATGTTCATAGCGGCATTATTCACAATTGCCAACTGTCCATGAACTGATGAATGGATAAATAAAATGTGATACAAATATACACAATGGAATATTATTCTGCCATAAAAAGGAATGAAGTCCTGATACAAGAGACAATATGGATGAATCCTGAAGGCATCATGTTGACTGAAATAAGCCAGACACAAAAGGATAAATATTGTATCATCTCACTGTTTTGAAAACATTAGAATAAGTAAACTCACAGAGTCAGAATTTAGAATATAGGTTACTAGGGATTGGCATGGGGATTGGGAATGGGAAGTTAAGGCTTAAAATGTACAGGGTTCCTGTTTGGAATGATGGGAATGTTTTGGTAATGAATGGTAGTGACATTGTGAATGCAATTAACAGCACTGAAATATACATCTGAATATGATTAAAAAGGGAAATGTTATATTGTATATATGGTAACAGAATAAAAAATTAAAAAGAAAATTCATCGAACTACGCTACACAGTGAACCCTGAGTTAAATGATGGCCTTCAATAAAAATTATAAAAACATCTAATTAAAAATAAATAAGTTAATAAAAACCATTAGCGATTACAGCAGAACCATACCAAAGTACAACTAGTATCATTTGGCCCATGATGGGGAAAAGCCACCTTCAACTATTTAATATATATAAAATTTAACAGAGAGATAAATGTATATAAATACATATTAAAATAATCTTGAATCCTTTTTTACTTTTGCAGTTGGTTAGCTAAAAGATGTTCAATATTGCAAATTTTAATATAAATATATATATTTTAATATGAATATAAATAATATAGTTAATATAAACATAAATAATCAAACTTTCCCACATACCATTTAGAATTACTCTAATTACTCACTCTGTTCTTCTTCAAGTTAGAAAGTTCATCCACAAGAACTTTTTGTTCTTTTATCTAGTGAAATAAAGAAAAACTCCTTAAAGCAGAGGTTCACAAAGTATGTTCAATGAGGGTCCTTCTAATGACTGTTTTAAAATTAGAGTGATGGATAAGGGACTATTAAGTATTGATGGTCAACATCGGTCATCTGTGAATATACAGATTCTTTTCAACAACCATCTGTGAGGTGGTGGAAAGTTGGAGGAGAAGGTAGTGATTGGACTTGCCAAGTCCGATGAGCTCAGTCGCAGGGTGAAGGGGGGGTAGATTGGGGAGGAGATGGGTTTTTCAATTAATTCTTTTAAGTTGCGCTTTAATTTGTTTAAAAAAAAAAAAAAGCAAGTGGGATGATAGGTGAGCCACACACACACCAGTTACCAGTGCTTTTTATAATTTATGCACTATATAGTTTGGCCAGACATTGAGAACATACAGGTAGTACTAAATGCCCTACCTGTGGCAGTAAGACCTATTATTTCCCATTTGTGCTTTATTCATCTTTGTATCTGAAGGACTAGTACCAGTTCTGGCTTTGTTAAATTAGGTTTCACTTTTTATTAGTAAGAGAAGTCTCAACTAAGTGAAAACAAAGTTTTTCCCAACTCTTTTCAGTAACTTATTTGTCAACATAATTGACTACAAAGTATCACTAGCACCTCTAAAACCACTGTTGACAATCTTTTTTCTACATCTGAAGGATCTGTCACACATTAGTGTAAGTGGCTCACTACAGTAATAACGGGAATGGGCTGTGTGTAGTTTGAAAAAGCCCCCCCCCCCACGTGTGCACCCTTGCATCTCCCCTGGTGACAGCCACAGCTCCAGTAATTGACTGGTTAGGTAGATTTCCAAGGCCGAATTCATATTACCTCCTTGAAATGAAGAAGTATTAACAATATCTTATGTTTGAACAGTGCTTTCCCATTCAATTTTAGGAATGACAGGTATAAATTTCACTTTACTTCAAACAAGGAAACTGAATCGGAGATTAAAGAGACTTGCCAAGATGTCACTGTTAGTTTGAGATAGAACCAAAGTAGAATCTAGGACATTACCTGAATGGTTATAATCACTTCCCAATATATTTTTTAAAATTTTGTCTGTTTATGGCAAAACAAAGTTTTGATTTTTAAAAAATATGTATACTGAACTCCCTCCAGCCCCCATTTTGATGGATAAGTGACAATCTGGTATGTGTTTTAGGGTTATTCCTCTGGCTGCTAGTGGAGAAGTTTTTATAAGGTAATGATGAGAAGAAACCGGCTGGGAAGCCTTTGTAGGGGTCCTGATGAGATATGATGTGGCTCATCTGGGTTAGTAAGGGTGCAGACGTTGAAAAAACGACATATTTAAAATGAGCTTCAGAGGTAGAACTGATGACTCCGTGATGGTTCCCACGTTACGGGCATGGATAACTGGATGTATAGTGGTGACATTTCCTGAGATGGAGGATACTGCAGGCGGATCAGATCTAGGGTGAGCGGTATTTCGAAAAGTTAAACAAGGGAAAACCCCCAACAAAACCTCCATTCCACTGCCACCTGGCCATAACCCTGGGGCGAGTTTCAGAGTATCCCTTGCCGCAACTGTCTTAAGGGAAGGATTAACTGTAGCTGCAAAGTGCTATGAATAAAAAAGGCAGAACAGAGCCGAGGCAGGACGAGATTCCGCGCTACGGTTGCTGCGGGCCTGCTACAGGGAACCGGCGGTGTCTGCCTGAAGCCGGCGCGAACGGTCCGCGGCAGGCTATTTTCAGGCCGGGCGGCACCTGGTCCAGAGTTCGGGGGCCTTCTCGCCGCGTCCCACACTGACCTTGCTGCTAAGCTGCTCCTTGTGCGGGGTCGAGTCGTCGGACACCAGTCCAGTACAGTCTTCCGGGCGCGCCCCTCGACTGGGCATCTCCACCAAGAACCAGTGCTTCGGAATGAACAACCTGGCCAGAGAGCCAGCAACTTTCAACCGCCAGCCTTCACGCGTGCGCACTCCCAGCGACTCCACCTCTCCCTTTTCGTTTCCCGTGAGCCCTACCGGTAGCGTCTGCGCAGTCCGGGTCTGGCCTGGGAGTAGTACTGCGCGTGCGCCAAACTACTTTGGCAAGCTTGAGCAAACCTGATTGCGAATCGTGAGAGGTTTCTGGAGGATCCTCTAGCGGATGGGATGGAGAAACGTGCTTCTGGTCTCGTCTCTCGCATCTAGTAGACTGCGCGTTATAAGCGTCCCCCAGTGGTAAATATAAAAAATAGCAGTGCAGAAGAAATCCACTATTTACAGACAGGGATAGCTGAGGCACAGATTTAAAGGTCACAGTGTTGACAGTGGAAGTGAAGAAACTTGGTAAAGTTTTTGTTAGCTTGTTAGTAGGGCTACCAGAGTAAATACGCAATGCCCAGTTAAATTTGAATTTCAAATAAACGAATAATTTTTAACTATTTGTCCTGTGCAATATTTCCAGTATTTTACTCCTGCGAGAAAAATTATCCCAAACTTGGAAACAAACAAAGAAATTACTAGGTGTTCTTTCCGTGCTGTTCCGAGTTTGATCGGACTCTTTTACAATTCCGTTAGGGCAGAGGTTAATTTGTAGATTTTTGTCCATGAAAATACTTCTGTTTGGTGGCCATAATAGATTATAGAAAGTAACTTCTGTTTGGTGGATAGAATAGATTATGATTTATTCTGTAAAAGATTAATCAGTTTTGTATCTAACCTTGTAAACTTATTTTAACATTTGTTTATTAATATATACCCATCTTTTCAAATGCTCTTTGAACTATTTTTAATATCTTTTCAGTTTTCTCATTAATTAATGAGTTAAAACATTACATATGTTCATTTTATATTTGCATGAGGGACATGATTCTACAGTTTTGAAAATTATACTTTAACATTGAAAATCTTCAGGTTCCACGGAGATTCCCAAGTGGACTCCCGTGATGGAGCCAAGTAAACTGCATCACCCAAAGTATGTGTACCTCATGTCTCTTGTTGGCGCTTAGAATAAATCCCAAGTGATTATACAACTAACTTGACTCTATTTTTTCCCTGTCTACTAATTTTTTTAATTTTGTTTTTGGTTTCTGATTTGTGCATGGCTGATGAATTATTCCACATTGTTTGTTGGATTTTATGGTCTGACCATTTGGTGATAACTGCCGGATGGTAATTTTATTTTTTATTAGAGAAGTTTTAGGTTTACAGAAAAATCATGCAGAAAGTGCAGAGTTCCCAAGTACCTTCCCTCACATACACAGTTCTATGGTTTTCTTAAAATTTGAATTCCAGTAACATATATACCCCCTAAAATTTTTCCTTTTAGTCTCATTCAAATATAATATAGTTGTGTTAATTAAACTCACAATATTGTGCTGCCATCACTGCAATCATTACCAAAGCTTTTCCATCACCCCAAACAGAAGCTCTGTAACAATTAAGAATTAACTCTGCATTCCCTACCCCTACCCTGGCCCCTGGTAAGCTGTATTCCAGTTTCTGAATCCATGAATTTTTTATCCTAATTATTGCATAGTGGTGAGATCATACAATATTTGTCCTTTTGTGTCTGGCTTATTTCCCTCAACATGATGTCCTCAGGGTTCATCTATGTTGTCACATGTATCAGACTTCATTCCTTTTTATAGCTTAATAATATTCCATTGTATGTGTTTACATTTTGTTTATCCATTCATCTGTTGATGGTTTCTTGTCTATTCAGGGCATTTTACTTTTCCATATAAATTTAATGATTGACTTTTCCATTTCTGCAAAGAAGGCTCTTGGAATTTTGATAGGGATTGAATTGAATCTGTGAATCTCTTTGGGTAGAATTGACATCTTAACAATATTTTCTCTTCCAATCCATGAGCATGGAATGTTGTTCCATTTATTTAGGTCTTCTTTGTTTCTTTTAGTGAACTTTTGTAGTTTTCTGTGTACAAGTCCTTTATATCCTTGGTTAAATTTATTCCTAGATATTTGGTTCTTTAATTGATTTTTTTAAACTTTATTTATGAAAAAATAAAAAAAACAGACTACTTCATGTGAAAAAATAAAAAAAAGAAACTGCTTTTCAAACAAAACCAAAACAAAGAAATAAGAGAAACAAATAATCTAAAATAACTACATTGCTTCCAACATGTCCCTCCTCTACCCCAAGAAAATTAACAAACCATAACTGACCAAAGAAATAAGAAAAACAAACTAATTGGTTTTATAGAGATAAATAAGCACTCATATAAATCCCCAAATTCACAGAAAATAAGAAACTGAAAATCTAATACCTTATATGTTTAAGAACAGAAATGTGCTTTTTACAAAAACTTCTAGGTCAGAAACCTTTTAATAATCTAAGTTTGCATAATTGAAGTGAATCTTTGGACAAACCAGACTGGTTTAATAAATTTGATTTTAGACAGAAAGGGCAACTATATATAGTTATATATATAACTATATATAAATATATATAAAAATCTTTTCTCTGGTTTATCAATATTAAGCAATATACAGAGGTATGTTTTATCTTTCAAGAGTTTTAGATTTGTTTTCTCATGAAGATATTACTTAAAGAAATTTAGGAAATTTAGGAAACTTCTGATATAGGTTGCTGATCAAATAAGCTAGCATTACTCCAACATTACATTTAAGATTATTAAAAATGTGCACTTAAATTCAACTAAAATGAATAAATTTCTAACCAACTTTTTGTGTCAACAGTAATTATGTTATGTACCATGACATTTTGAGCATAATTTCCAAGTTCTTAAGGTAACTTGAAACCCTGAAATAATATTAAAATTAGTTAATTAATGAGTAATTGTTGGATCCCTAGACAATTAAAAAAAAAGTTAAATACTGAAACATTAATTTCTAAACATAATTTTAAGTTTATGTATTGTTGCTTCTTGTTTTTCTGTGCTATAGAATGGCTTTCATTTTGGGTCATGCTAATGATGTATTCATTTTTGCCATTTTAAGAAAGTGTAAAAGGAATGTGTTGTGACTGTAAACAGTTGTTTTATGTGTATTATGAACTTTGCTAGTCTGCTAAAATGCGTGCATAAGGCAGTTGTCATTTATCTACCTTCAGTTCTCTCTGTGAAATAGAAGTTATTAAATTGGTTAAAAGTTATAATTAATATGGGTGGTTGAGGCTACACTAGGGCTAAGGGTAACAGAGAATTCAAGGTAATGAGATGAAACCTTGACTTGCTGTGTAAAGAGAGTAGTTTTGTTCTAAAGTGAAGCATCACTTTGTTCCAGAATAAGAGCACAGTGAAAGGCAAATTTCAAATGAGTATAGCAGGTTGGAGAAAGTTTGATGAAAGTGAATTTTTTTTCCCTTTTTTTTTTTTTTAATATCTGGCTCTGAAGAAAAACTATGAAATATGTTAAATTTTGCAAAGTACATTCAATTTTGAAGGTATATGCACAAGATAATTATTTTTTTAAAACCTTTACTGCCAAAAATTATATTAATGAAAAAACTAAAATTTGGTGTTCTCTCTTTTAACCTATCTCCTGATATCAATCTCTAAAACATTTGGGGTCTACTACAGTTAAGCAGGTAAGAACGGGGGAATGAACTCCCCTGACACATGGGATGACATTTTAACTAGTGTTTGGAGGTGATGGTGAAGCTTATCTGTAAAAATTAAGAGAATGATTGTCCCAGTGTGTGAGTCTTCTCTGTACCCTACCTTCTGTTGTAGTGCCTGGCAGAACAGGAACTTTGGTTAATGTTTGAATTGACTCTTTGATCCACAGTTATGTCAATACTGAGTGGCCAGGAACACAGCTATTTAGATGGGTTGTTGTTTATGGTTCTGCCTGGTTCTGATGTTTCCATTTATTTACAGAGGCCTCCAAGATGACACAATTCTAATCAAAGTGGTAATAATTATATTAGTATGGTGCTAAATTTTTTTCAGACTGATTTGACATTTTATCTTATTTTTTTGTGTTTATCCAGTTGCTGCTATTTCCTCCTCAGCTTCTGTTAACTCCTGTATTGTGTGAAGTCATGCTTTAGCATTAGTTGGTATCATTTATCATGCCTGGCTGGTTCAGGATTGCCCATCCGCAGCATGACACACAACTAACTAGGCTGTTCTTTTATGTGTCTTTCACTTAAGTCCATTGCTGTCATGTGTCCTTCTTAATCGGATAATTTCATGTTTATTAATGTTACTTCTACTCTTCCTCTGATGCTACTTTGTCAATATATTTAATTCTGTTTAACAATTTCTCTTGACCATTTAATAAAAATGATGTTTATTAGCCTGGCTTCCAAGATTCTCCATGAAAAGCCCTCCACCCAGTGTTCTTTCTTATTATACTACAACATAGAAATTCATCTCCAGCTCCGTATAAGTCTCCTTCCTGTCTCTCCCAAAGGAGATATGGTATAGAGCTGTGGTTCCCAAATACCTGTCAGTAGGTCGGTGCCTTTCTCATTATATAAAATCATCTGAAAGCCTTATTAAAATACATACAAATTTCTCTGTTCTGTGACCTATTGAATCAAAGTCTGTGGGGATGGTATCTGATGTCTGCTGCATAGCCTAGTGCTTTCCATTTATTCTGCAACCAAAAGACTTGGGTTTGAGTCTTCATTTCTTTATTTATTAGATGTATGACCTTGGGTGAATCACTTAATCTCTCATGTAAAATAGGAGTGACATTAGTGCCTGCTTCAAAGGGATATGAGGATTAACTGAGCTAATGTTTGTAAGGTATTTATAACAGTTTCATGTACAGAGTAAGCACTATTTAGTGTGTGGTAGAAGTTCCCGCAGATGACTGACACAGACAAGGTTTGGTCCATTTCTCATTGATGATAGGTCCTCTCTCCTACTTCCAGTGATTCTCAACAAGCTAGTGCTGTACACAGCTGATGCTTTGGAAAATAATGTGAAGGCACTTTTGATTGTCACAATGATGAATGATTCTTTTAATTTTGATGGCATAGGAACCCATTAATTCTGATGGCATAGGAAATGGAACCCATTTGAAGAGGAACAGACCAAGCCACAGATGCTTTTAAGAAGTCCAGACTAGCAGATGAAGGATAGTACTGAGAACTGCATGGGGTGGAAGTGGGGGTGGGTTCTAGACCCAAATAACAAGGAGATGAAATTGAGGGAGAGATAATATTGCAATCTAGGTTGGCTATTTTCTTCAGGAATTCTGTCAGAAGGTGACAGAGCCCAAGACACTAGACTGTTGTTTACCATCAGGGCTCTAGTATCTTGGAGGGGACTACTGAGTCTTTATCACAAAGGCACTGGAAGGGATGAGGTAGGGACTTAGCGCTAGCAACAAACAGAAAAGGCTGGTCTTGATCCCTCAAAGGGGGTAGATGACTCTCCAAGTTCTGGGCTAGTTAGTACTAGAAAGTAAATCCTTTCTACCTGAGGTAAGATTGTTTTGAAGTTTAGCTCCAATTCTGGAATTGGATCTGGCACCCCTGGCTTCTACAAGCAAACATCGCTTTGGGGTTCTTGTGCAGGGCAGGGACTAGGGTGAGGCGAGTAAGGTGCCTAGGGTGAAAAATTTAAGGACATGCTCATTCTCAGGGTCCGGCAAGTAAGAGCCTTTTTAAATTTTGCACCCCAGGTGCCTCACACATCACCCCCTAGTCTTGACCCTGCTCTTGTACCAAACGGATTTGAAGACTACATTGTTGATGGTTCTCTCATACAATCTAATAGTCATCGAGGCTTGTGAATGACAGTGCTGCCCGTGTCTGGTGTATCTTTATGTGTCTGACAGCCATAAAAGAGGTTGAACAAAATTACCTTAGATTCTTCTAGAACTTCTGCCATATGGATGCCACAGTACCTACCTTCCCAAATACTTAAGACATATTCAAAAGTTTTGATCTATGTTATTGAAGAAGAAAAATTAAACATACCCATTTTTGTGAGTTAGTGTCTTAGTGCATGGCTGGGGCAGTTAAATAGAATAGTTAGATATGTTTAATGTCAAAAGAGTTGCAAATAGTGATTAGGCATTTATTATTACCAAATTTGCATTAAGACACTTTTAAGACATGAGGAGATGTGTCTACCTGAATAAGTCAACAGGGACACTTAAAGTCTAAATGATGTGTTACGGATAAGTATTTACATATTCAGATAATGTTTTTCTTTATAGAATGCCCTAATTAAAAGGTAGGCTCTTTATATCTAGGGTATTTTGTTAATAATAATAAAGTTTTACAAAGTTGTTAATCAAAATCAGTACAATGTAACTGCCTTGGGGTCAGGAAAACTTTTTTTGGGGGGGGTGCTTTGTGAAACAACTAGCCAGGAAAATGCTATTTTGTATTATTATCATATAAGCAAGTAAGTTAGTTCAGTTCACCTTGTTTGCCTATAACTTCTGTTGTTGTTTTGTTTTTTAAAAGCATTATTATGCTGTGGTATTGTCTTGTCCTAGTAAAACAAAGCAAAATAACACATGGATATGTGTCTGAAGTTCCCAGTGATTTTATAGTGGAGTTGGGTGTGCCAAGGCCAAGACTAAATTCTTGATGAACAAACCCAGATTGATTGCTGGTTGAATGTTGTCATTAAGAGGTGTGACTGCTACTATGATGGAGCCTGCATGGTTGAGGCCTCCTGAAAGAGGGGCACAGGATGGCTTTTGCAGAAGAAGGAATGTGTATAGGGGGAGGAGAGAAAAGGAAGAAAGTGAAAGGGTATGAGGGAAGTTGGGCAGTTAGAACTTGGGAGACTATATTGTTTGAAGTGCCAGAAATTATAATTATACCACTGGTACTAATATTTGAACTAGTTGTGGTTTTATCTAGAATTAAGTTAATGAAAATAAAACACAACCGATGTAATGGTGCCTAAGAGTCTCCCCCTGAGTACCTCTTTGTTGCTCAGATGTGGCTCCCTCTCTCTCTCTAACTGAGCCATCTCGACAGGTGAACTCGCTGCCCTCCCCCTACGTGGGACCCGACTCCCAGGGGTGTAAATCTCCCTGGCAACGCAGAGTATGACTCCCGGGGATGAATGTGGACCCGGCATCGTGGGACTGAGAGTATCTTCTTGACCAAAAGGGGGATGCAAAATGAGACAAAATAGTTTCAGTGGCTGAGAGATTCCAAATGGAGTCGAGAGGTCACTCTGGTAGACATTCTTATGCACTATATAGATAACACCTCTTAGGCTTAATGTATTGGAATAGCTAGAAGTAAATACCTGAAACTACCAAACTCCAACCCAGCAGTCTGGACTCCTGAAGACAATTATATAATAATGTAGATTACAAGGGGTGACAGTGTGATTGTGAAGACCTTGTGGATCACACCCCCTTTATCTAGTGTATGGATGAGTAGAGGAATGGGGATAAAAACTAAAGGACAAATGGGGTGGGATGGGGGGATGATTTGGGTGTGCTTTTTTCACTTTTATTTTTTATTCTTGTTCTGGTTCTTTCTGATGTAAGGAAAATGTTCAGAGATAGATTGTGGTGATGAACGCATAACTATGTTGTCATGCTGTGGATTGTATATCATGGATGATTGTATGGTGTGTGAATGTATTTCAATAAAACTGAATTTAATAAAGAAAAATTAAAAAAAAAAAATTAAAACACAACCGGGTAAAATTCCCTGTGACTAGAAATCGATAAGTAAGTTTTATTCTACTTGGTACATAGTTTAATTAAAGTGTTTAGTTCAGTTATTCAAAGAAACTTTAGTCTAGGCATGAAAGTTTCTATCTCAAGACTCACAAGACCCTGAACCATTTTTCATTATTCAGTTCAGGTTTTTTTTTGTTAATAAATCATTTTCTTGAAACCCATAAAATATTTCATAAATTTCTTGAACATAGTAACTCAAATAGTATTTCCCTTACAATATATGAGGAAAGTTACATATTAAGGGCAGAACCAGAAAGGAACTGATGGGAAAAAGGTGTCCTTGCTGACAATTAAATCCACACGAAACTAG
The DNA here is from genome assembly GCF_015220235.1 of Choloepus didactylus. NCBI lineage: Eukaryota > Metazoa > Chordata > Mammalia > Pilosa > Megalonychidae > Choloepus > Choloepus didactylus. The sequence goes on along the minus strand of NC_051315.1, from coordinate 80,305,241 downwards.
TTATCTGAAGCTGATGAATTATTTTTTAACTCTTTTTTATTAGAGTGATAATTTCTGTTTCTGAACTCTACAATATCTCAAGTTCTTTTCTTTACTTTTTATACCTAGTTGTTTTTAATTCTAAAGTCATAATTTCTGATAAAAGGGCCTTATCAAAAAAATTAACTAATCTCTTCTGATAAACAAAACAAAATGCAACAACAGATATCCTGTAACATCTCATGTTTCTTCTTCCAAGTAGATAGAAAAGTATTCTATACTTCAGCAGAAGTAAACTGTAAATCTAAAATTGTGGAGTCTTAACTTATAAATCTGACATGGTTCAACTCACTGTGTAATTTTGAGCAAGTTTAAAGAGCTCTTTGCCTCAGTTTCCCCATGTAAATTAAGGATAATAATAAGTAAGTACCTGCATTATAAGTGCTATGATTCTACCTAAAGGAGTACTAAAACACAGCTAGGATAAAAGGAATAAAGGTTAACTAACATTGCAACTCCATTGGATATCGAATACTTAGAAGTTAATAAACTTTCCAGGAATAAGAGTTTCAAAAGCTCTTCTATTATTAAAGATCCAGTTCATCTTTAAGAATACAGTCTTACATGCCACCTAGAAAGACTTTTCTTTTCCAGATGTTTTAGCTATAAAGCAATGGTTCTCAAAATTCAATGTGCACTATGTAATGGTACTGTGAACAATCGAATGTATGCTTTGTCTTGTATGACTGCATGGTATGTGAATATATCTCAATATAATGAATTAAAAAAAAGCAATTCAAATTATTAAAAAAAAATTCACTGTGCAATTGAGATTCCCAATTACATTTCAAGCTCTATCCCCAGAAGCTCTAGCTTTGCAGGAAATCTACATTTTTTTTTTTTTTTTTTTTTATTGTCTTACATGCGATTGTGAAGAAGCAAATCATCCTTGGACCACATTTTGAGAAACATTGCCCCTATTTGCTCCCAAACTTTAGGTTTTTTTAAAGAAATCGATATATAGTACTGCTCTTTTAAAAACTTTTTTTTTTGTTGTTGTTATGGAAACTTTCAAACATATACAAAAAACAGAAAGAGTATAATGAACCCCTATGTTCCCATTACCCAACTTCTATAGTTATCAACTCATGGACTCTTGTTTCATTTATGTTCCTACTCACTCTCCTGCCATTATCTTAAAGCAAATCCCAGGCCTCTTACCATTTTGTACATTAATAATTCTATATACCATAAAAGATAAGGATGCTTTTAAAACACATAACCAAATGTCATCATCAGTTGTATGTATTTCAGAATTTTCTATGTAGACCATCATGTCATCTGTGATAGAGACAGTTTTTCTTTGTTGTTTATTTTGCTGATAGGATTTCTATTAAGATATTGGATAGGACTGGTGAGGGCAGACACTCTTGCCTTGTTTCCAATCATAGGGTGAAAGCAATCAGTCTTTCAGCATTAAATGTGATATCAATTGCAGGAATTTTTGTAGATGCTCTTTATCAGTTTGAGAAAACTGATCATTTGCAGAACAGATGTTTATGAATGGATGTTGAATTTTGTCAAATGATTTCTCTGTATCTATTGAGATGATCGTATGGTGTTTCTTCTTTAGTCTGTTGATATCATGGTCAGTTTGATTTCTGAATCTGTAGCCAATATTGTAATCCTTCCATAAACCCTACTTGGACATGATGTTTTATCCTCTTAATATTTTGTTGGATTTGCTAGTATTTTATTGAGGATTTTTACATCTAGGTTCATGAGGGTTAGTGGTCTATAGTTTTCTTTTTTTGCAATGTACTTTTCTTAGTTTTGGTATCAGGGTAATGCTGGCCTGATAAAATGAGTCAGGAAGTGTTCCTTCCTTTGCTATATTTTGGAAGAGTTTGTGTAGAATTAGCATCCTTTCTTCTGTTAACATTATGTCAAATTTTCCGGTGAAATCATCTGTGTCTGCAGTTTTCTGTGTTGGAAAGGTTTTCAAAAATTATTTCGGTTTCTTTAATAGATACAGGACTGTTTGAGTTATCTATTTCTTCTTATTGGAAATGGCCAAATATCTTTTGCTAGGCCTTCAGTGTAGGGGTTGAGTCAATCTAGTCAGGAGTTGAGGTGGGTGGAGTTCTGTTGTTGCTATGGTTCATTTCTCTGTTGCTGTGGTTAACCTTAGGCTACAACAGTCTGCAAATTTCTCTAGTGGTAGCTTGTATTTAGGGTAGAATTTGGTTTGCAAGAATGTTTTTCCTCAGTGCTTACTTTGAGGAAATGTTTTTGCTCAATACTTAGGTCTTCCCTTTGCGTGGGCCCAACAGAAACGGTCTCTCTCCATGCTCTTGAATCTTCCACAGTAATATGTTGGTGTTACTTGTTATAGTGGTTGTTAGCCTGAGGGTGGGTGGGACGGCATTATCTGTTGTTCTGGTTCAGCCTCAGTTTTACAGAGGTGTTCTGTCCCTGTGTCTTTGTAAGTAGGGCCTTCCCAGTGGGCCAGCTCCTTCCCCAGGTATAAGAGATCTCTAATGGTCTGGGACTGGGGTGTGTTCTTCCCTCTCCCACAGGAGTAGAGCTTTTCCTGTTCCCTTTTCCGAGCTGCAGTGGGTCTTCACCAGTGTCCTAAGGAGGACAGAGTTTGCTATCCTACTCTCAGTGGCTTAGGGTTTTTGTTCCATAGTTGAAGTAGGAAAGAAGGATCTGGGTGAAGCTTCATGTCTTTCTCTCAGAAAAATGTTAACAAATTGAATCCATCACCATAACAAAGTAGAATTTATTCTAAGGTTACAAGGATAGATCTCCTTACTGATGACCTAAATGATAAGGATAGATAAAGGTAATATGTTAGTAGAAAAAGGGAATTAAGCAACAGTGTCCAGAGTTTTAAAGCAAATAATCATTTGTAGTAATTCCTTTATATTTATGAGCTGCCTATCGTAAAAAACTAAAATTTGCTGTTTAGTAACAAACCTGAGCATTTATAAGCCATACAACCATATAATGATATAAATAGATGTCAAAGTCTGGCTTTTTAAGGGAAGACTATAAATTTCAAAAATAGCACATTTTAATTTTGCTATTATACTAAATTATAAACAGAAGAAATAAGACTATTTTGGGAAAAATTGTGGATAATGGCTCTAATGTATATTTTTTAAAATAAAAATTAATAAAAGTCTTAAAAAATTAATATGTAATTGCATTTTAGGAAATTTTTAATAGCTTCTTTTTTATATTACTCAATTTAGAAATCCTAGATGTAAACATATTTAAATTATGAATATGACAAAACTTTGATGAAAGTGATTTTATTTTTCATTTGGAACTCAAGGGACACTCCACAGACATCAAAGTGATAAAACTTAAGCTCTCCAATCACTACTGCCTAGCACAATGCCTGGCACCTACTAGAAACTCAAATATTTGTTGAATTCATATGAAACCAGTTTTATAGTCATTGGAAAACCATTTCACAATTTTGTTCATTGAAAAAATAAATGGTCAATGAGAAAATAGACCTAGGTCTTGGTATCATCTTTGTACTAATAATTCATGTGACCTTGGACAAATCATTAAATTTTCTGTCCTTGTTGATCCATGACCAGTAAATTCTTAGCATGGGCCTCAAGGACATGTGATCCACTCTGTTTTTACATGTGATTGAACTACCTATCAATGTTAGGTGAGCCTAAGAAAAACTATGAAGGCCAGAAATGTTACCTAACCAACAAAAACCTTATCTACTGTGGGCACTATTATTCTAGAACAACTCTGTGCAATAAAAATTCAACATGAGCTATAATGTGAGTCACTTATGTAACATAAAATTTTCTAATAGTCATCTTAAAAAAGTAAAATGAAACAGATAAATTAATTTTAATAACATTTTGAATTTAATCCAATATATCAAAAGCATTATCATCTTAACTTGAACTCAGTATAAAAATTGAGATATTTTACATTCTTTTTTTTACACTTAGTCTTTGAAACCCATTGTGTATTTTACACTTACAGCACTTTTCAATTCATATTTGTAACATTTCAAGGAATTAATTGCCGTATGTACATAGAGGCTACTGCATTTGGTCAGTGTAGCTGAGCGCAGCAACAGAACTGTTAACTTAATGAAAAAACTGCAGAAGAGTGTCTGCCATTATTGTGTGAGGCCTAACATGATGCCACATAAACCTTAAGATGATTCTCAAGCACATGGGTGGAAATTTGTGAAATGGGTGAATTGGGCAATATGATCTAAGAGGCCTCTCCCAGTTCTTATATTAATGCTGTGGTTGAAGTCTTGCACAGAGGATCCACTTAACATTGTTGTGTGTTTTGTGGCATGTAGATTATATATGCATGCTTTGTCTCCTTCCATACGAGCTTTGAGGCAGAAACTATTTGTGGAAAGAAGGAAAGAGGGAAAGAAGAAAGAAGGGAAAAAATGGAGGGAGACCAAAAGGAACGAAGAGAGGGAGAGAATGGAGGAGAGAAGAGGTTGGGAAAGAAAAAAAAGGAAGGAGGGAAGGAAAAAAGATAATGGGAGAAGGCTCAAATCTCAGAAATGTCCATCTTCATTAGGTTCATTGGTAATTATTTATGGTATCAAGTAAACTTTCAAGCAGAGGCTTTGCTGTGGGTGCCGTACTCTTTTAAGTTATAAAGTGTATTTTAAAAACAGACCATGTCCCAAGAACTCCTTAGACTGTGGACTTATTGACATGTGGCACAGATCTAACTGACCTTGGGCTTTGTGATCACAGTCCAGTAAACTATGAAGTTCACATCGCCCTAAGAATGACCAAGCACACAATCTGCAAGTTGTTCCCTGGATTTTCTGGTTCAGTGATATTTAAAAGGGTATGATGTCAACGTAAATATATTTCAACTTGTAAATTTTATTTTTAAGTTTTACTTATGTGAAATTTCTTAAGTGTCTTATAAGGTAGTCTCTGTTGAAGCTCACTTTGTTAAAACAAAGTCATGGCTAGTCTACTTTAGATAGATTTATAGTTTGGTGTTGAATCTGGAGCTAGACCTTCAGAGAGTAGAACAGAAAAGGAATATACCTACTGTGGTCGAAAACAGAGATTTCCAGTGTAGTTTTCGTGGCAGTTGAACTAAACTTCAGGCTTTGATTATATACACGGTTGCATTTGTTGAACTGTGAGGGGAGTAAACATATAGTCCCAGCACCTACCATAGCTCCTAGCACATAGTAGGTGATTTTATCCATCTACAAATGGTGACTTCCATTATCATCTATATGCTGACAGTTCTCAATTTGTGACTTAGGTCCAGACCTTGCTTTTGAATTCCAGATCCATTTATACTCAGTACCTACACTTGGTTGACTCATGGGTATTTCACACTCAATATGTCCCTGACTGAGCTCATTATCTTTCCCAACAAATTTGTTCTTCTTGCAGGGTTCCTTATCTCATAAATGGCATGGCCATCCACTCAGTTACTCAAATATGAAACCTTCACTCATTATGCTCCTCTAACTCCAACAGTTAATCAATCAGCAAGGCCTTCTGAGTCTCCTTGGATAATATCTTGAATATTCACTTCTCTGCATCCCTGCTCCCACCATCTTTTTCCCCCTGACTATTGCAACAGCCAGATTTCCCTTTACCCACTCAGGTACCTCTGCATTCCAAGCACTCTGGAGACTTTTAAATATGTAAACTGGATCACTTCAGCCTCCTGTTTAAAGCATTTAGTGGTTTCCCAGTGCTCTTACAATAAATTCTAAACTCCCTTATTAAGGCCTACAAGGTCGTCTGTTTGTGCTACTCTCCCCATCACTTACTAGCTCCATCCTCTTTCATCTTTTCTCTGCTCCTAGTACATTCCAAGCCCTTTTCCACCTCAGGCCCATTCCAACATGCTATTCCTGTAATACTCACCCTTCCCCAACAGACACATTTAATTCCAATTCATTTCTTAGGGTCACCTCTTCCTACAAGCCTTTCCTGAGCAGAGTAGGTTAACTCCCCTGTTAATGTGTTTTTATAACTCTGTATTCCTTTATGATCCTTACATGTTTGTAATACTTACTCAATGTTTATCTTTCCATGTGAGCCTGGATTATCCCTGTGTACTACTGTGTCCCCAGCAACTAGCATAAGGTCTGATATATAGCAGGCACTCAAACACAAATATTAATTCAAATAATAAAGAAATGGAAAAGTATACCTGCATCTTTGATTTAATTTGCAGCTGGGCCATTGCTCTTCACATATCTTTAGGCCTACAGATTTTAAAAGACATTATGCTCATGAATATTTTTGCATGGTTTAAATATTCTTAAGAATATTTTAGAATTTCCTACATGAACATTAAATACCTAGCAAAGATGTTATTAAAAAAATGTGAAATATGAATTTTTATCTTTTTACACATGGCACAGATAAACATCTAGGGTTGACACAAGAATTTTTTAATTGGTAGAGTTATTAAATCAAAGAGTTATTTCAGAGCTGGAAGGAATCTAAAAAATCATCCAGTCTCCTTTATCTCAACCTCAATTACGCAACAGAATTACCTGTATCAATTAAATTAGAATCCCTGAGGATGGAGCCTAAACAGTGGTATGTTATAAAAGATCCTGAAGTGATTCTAATATATATTCATAAAAGAGAACTACTGATTTGGTCCAACCTTCTCTTTCTATAAATGAAAAATTTGAAGCTCCGAGTTCGGAAGTGACTTGCTCAAGGTCACATACTTAGTTTCTATAGTAATGGTCTACTTAGTACATCATACTTCCTAATATTAGTAGCTGGAGAAATAAAAATTGATTAGGACAGATGTCACTAAGCCCCCCAAACCATTGATTTCTTTCTCCACAATGCCTAATTTCTGATTTGCAGTTGAACCTAAACATCTTATCAAATCAACTGGTAAAACATCACCCAGTGGCTTAGACCAGTGTTTCTTCAGCTCATCTGATCATAAGAATCACCTGGGATGCTTGTTAAGCATTCCAATGCCTAAGTCCCTATCCTGGATATTCTGATGCAATAGGTCTTGAGCAGAGCCCTGTAATCAGAATGTTTACTCAGCACTTAAGTGATTCTTATCTTCATGCATGGTTGGGAATCATTGGCCTAGATGAGCTCATAATTTCCATCTCCAGAGACACAAGTAAAGAGGCAATAAAGAGCCAACCTCAGCATGGTGATTTGGCTTTACCGCCAAGGATGGTCAGTGTCAAAGACCATGATGCAGAAGTAAGGCAAGGTGTGCTCGTAAGAAATAGAGACCGGGAGCCTTAGGTCTCTATAACAAATGACCTAGACTGGAAATGAGTTGGCAAAAAGCAGGTGTGCTGGTGTTGACGTTTTCCACATAGTAGTGAACCACATGAGGTGAGCTCATGTTGGCTGGAGCCCCAGCTATAAAGATAAGATCATGGACACACATTTCTTTGAAGCACTCCTTCTATTCCTATAGCAGCAGGAGGTTTCTATGGAGTCAATTAGTAAAGACTCACTGAGGACCTTCTCTGAGCACAGCCCGTAAGTGAGATATGGTACCAATATGCGAAAGAATTGTAATCAATTTAGGCAAACTTTAAATACAGCAGATACCAGAGAGTTAGAATTAAGATGCTAGGGTGGTATGGGATAGAAAGTCAGGGCTGTGAACATCTATAAATAAAAAAGGCTTGATGGGGCTGTAATAGAGAATGCTTCATGGAGGGGCTTCAACCCAATCTGGACCTAAAAGAATGGCCAAGATTTTGACAGAGAGGCACAGAGAAAAAAGAGCATTTCCAAGCAAGGCAGCCACAGGATGAGCAGTACCGAGAAGCAGGATTCCTTTCAGCAAACTGGTAGGATAGTTAGGAGTTTAACAGGGGACAAGGAGAGGTTGCATAAGGGGTAGACAGAGCATTTGAAGGGCCTAGAATACCAATTAGTGAAATTTAAACTTACTTCAAAAAATAAGGATTTATTAGTGCTTTTGGAGTGGGGCAGTAATATGGTGAAATTTATAACTATGGAAGATTGACTTGATGGCAGGATGCTGATCAACTTGAGTGTAGGACAGGAAGGGCCATTGAAGCATTCTGGACATGGGCTCTAGTGAGGGTTAGGTAGAAGACAGAGTTGGTAGAAACCAAAAAAAGAGAAGCTGAGTGGAAGAGCATCCATATTATTATTTTTTTAAATTCAATTTTATTGAGATATTCACAAACCATACAATCATCCACAGTGTACAATCAGTTCACAGTACCATTATATAGTTGTGCATTCACCACAACAATCAATTTTTGCACTTTTTCATTACCATACAAAAAAAGAATAAGAATAAAAATTAAAGTAAAAACGAACACCCAAAACTTCCCATACCCCCTTTCCCTCCCTAATATTCATTTACTTTTTGTCCTCATTTTCTACTCATCTGTCCATACACTGGATAAAGGGAGTGTGAGCCACAAGGTTTTCACAATCACATGGTCACACAATGTAAGCTACATGATCATCTTCAAGAATCAAGGCTACTGGGTTGCTGCTCAGCAGTTTCAGGTATTTGCTTCCAGCTATTCCAATACACTAAAAACTAAAAAGGGATTTCTATATAATGCATAAGAATAACCTCCAGGATGACCTCTTGTCTCTATTTGAAATCTCTCAGCCACTGAAACTTTGTCTTCCCACTTTTGGTCCAGGAAGGCTTTCTCAATCCTATGTTGCCAAGGCCAAACTCATCCCCGCAAGTTATGTCCCACATTGCCACATTGCCAGGGTGATTTACACCCCTGGGAGTCAGGTCCCACATCGAATTGGAGGGGGGGTGGATTGCACAGTGAATTCACCTACAGGGTTGGCTTAGAGAGAGAGGCCACATCTGAGAAACAAAAGAGGTTCTCTGGGGGTGACTGTTAGGCACAATTTTAAGTAGGCTTAGCCTCTCTTTTGCAGTAACAAACTTCGTCAGTGCAAGCCCTAAGATCAAGGACTCAGCCTTCTAAATTGGTAGTCCCCAGTGCTTGTGGGAATATCAGTAATTGCCTAGGTGGAGAAATTTAATATTTCCACATTATATCCCAGTCCCTTGGGGGAGGTGGGGGTGGGGCTTTGCAAATATATTTTGATTCTCTGTCCAGATTTCTTTAGGATGTATTGGGGCTTCATACTAACCTGTGAAAAACAGCTAGATTTCATTCCCTTTTCAAAGTTCCATATAATTATGGTGTTTGAATAAACTGACCATAGAAGTTAAATTATCGAGTGTATTACAAAAAATATATAGATTTTGCACCTGTTAAACATCTCTTCCTTTTGTCTTACACAGAAGTTGAAGTTTTAAAACACCGTCAGTATTGTCCTTTATTCTTTAGTCTCATTTACTTTAGTCCTAACCAAGTCCATTTCATTCATATCTCTCATTGAAGTCTGCTCTCTTTTTTCAGACTGCTGTATGGGGTAATGCTGACATTCATAGCTGCCAGACTCTGGCTCTGATTCTCAGGTATTACACAGATACCTAAGTTCCAGGGACTGACCAGGTTATGCATAAAGAGGTCAGCATCTCAGAATTTAGCAATAGCCATTACAACTCGGGAATAGATGTAACTGCTGTAAGAGCTTACAATCTAGGAAACTTTACAGTAAGCCTTCCCCTGATAACCTCTGCTCTCAGATTCAATTCTCAGAGTTTTCACATTATAGTTAGTTCATATTAGTAAGGAATTATAATGTTTGTCTGTTCATTTCTGATTTATTTCACTCAACATACTGTCCTCAATGTCCATTCACCCAGTTGCTTACTTCACTTCATTCCTTCTTGTAGCAGTTCAATATTCCATTGTATGTATACACCACAGTTCACCATTCTGTTCATCAGTTGATGTACCCTTAGGCCACCTCCATCCACTGTGAATTGTGAAAACTGCCACCATAAATCCCACTGTGAAAATGTCCTCTCATGTCCCTCTTTTCAGTTCTTCCAAGTATATACCCAATAACAGAGTTGCAGGACCATATAGCAACCCCATGCTTAGCTACCTGTGGAACCACCACACTGCCCTCCAGATGGGCTGCACCATTCTACTTCCCACCAACACATCCATATTACTTGGTGAGGGCCTTGACAGGGAAACTGGAGGAAAGGGAGGAATTAAAGATGGAGCCATATACATTTTTAGTTCACACTCCTGAGTGTGTTTTTGCAAAATGCCATTTTTGCCTGTTTACCCACTCCAGATGGCATTTGCCAGAACTCGGTTGCTCTGCATAGAAATACCATGGCTGTAGGGTTTTATAGGCATAAAATGGGGATTCCTGAAATCATCTCATGATTCAGTAGAGGTGAGGTTTGTATCACTATTATCCTCAGAAGGTCCCCTTGTGACCTCTGCCTACAGGTTGTGCCTTTATGGGTAAGAAGCCAAGAGAGAGGCATGAAGACAAACATCAGCATTTAGGGACTAAATAATTCAGTCAAGACTGTGGAGTCAGCTGAACCTGGGCAGGTTGGGTCATGGACAATGTGATATCTCTTGAGTGGCCATTTTCTTATCAGATTGTTTTGAGGAATCAGTAAGATATTTGTGAATAATTCGGTTTAGTGCAGTGATTCTCAACTGGGGGATGATTTTTTTCCCCAGTTGTGATTGTCATGACTGGGTAGGGGTGCTTTAGGCATCTGGGCATCTGGTGGGTAGAGGCCAGGGATATTTCTAAACTTCCTACAATGCACAGGACAGCCCTCCACAATAAAGAATTATTCAGCCCCAAATGTCAATCATGCCAATGTTGAGAATCCCTGTATTCTAGTTTGCTAATGCTGCCAGGATGCAAGACACCAGAAATGGATTGGCTTTTATAAAAGGGGGGTTATTTGGTTACACAGTTCAGTCTTAAGGCCATAAAGTGTCCATCAACAAAGGGTAACTTCACTGGAGGATGGCCAATGGTGTCCGGAAAACCTCTGTTAGCTGGGAAGGCACATGGCTGGCGTCTGCTACAGAATTCTGGTTTCAAAATGGCTTGCTCCCAGGACATTCCTCTCTAGGCTTCAGCTTCTCTCCAAAATGTCACTCTTAGTTGCTCTTGGGGTGTTTGTCCTCTCTTAGCTTCTCTGGAGCAAGAGTCTGCTTTCAACGGCTGTTTTCAAAATGTCTCTGTAAACTGCAGTTCCCCCCTCAGCTCCTGTGCATTCTTCAAAGTGTCCCTCTTGGCTGTAGCTTCCCTTCAAAATGTCACTCTCAGCTGCACTGAGTTCCTTCTGTTTGTCAGCTCATTTATATGGCTCCAGTGATTTAATTTAGACCCACCCTGAATGGGTGGGGTAACACCACCTCCATGGAAATTATCCAATCAGAGTCATCACCTACAGTTGGGTGGGGCACATCTCCACGGAAACACTCAAAGAATTACAATCTAATCAGCACATTCATAAGTCTGCCCACACAAGATTACATCAAAGATCATGGCATTTTGGGGGACATAATACATTCAAATCAGCACACCTGCTATAGTGCCTGATACAGAGTGTGCACTCAAAAATAGCTACAAGTTTTAGAGCACTTAATATGAGTAAGTCTATGCTAAGTGCATAACATTTATTTTCTACTTTAATCCTCTTGAAAGCCCCATGAGGAGTAGTTATTTTTATTAGAACCACTTTACAGGTGAAGAAACTGAAGATCTGAAACATTAAGCAACTCTCCTGAGGACAAACAGCTGATATATGGATTCAGACAGTCTGACTTGAGAGAGTTGGTTTTGAACCACCATGTCATGTTGTCAATCCAATAAATGGATTATTATTACTCTTATTTAAAGGGTATGTAAATTTCTGAATGTATTCATTAATTCAACAAATGGTCAGGTTCTGACCTAGGTACAAAAGACAAACAGTGAATTGCAATAAACAGGATCGATAAGAGCTCTGCTGTCAGGGAGCTTACGTTAATTGAAAAGTTAAGCCTCTTGTCTCTTCCCTTTTTCTGAATATTGACAAGTGTTTTAGTTTGGTAGGCTGAAAAAAATGCAATATACCAAAAATGGGTTGGCTTTTAAAATGGGGATTTATTAGTTTACAAGCTTAAAGTTTGGAGGCCACGAAAACCTCCAAATGAAGGCATCAAGACAATACCTTCTTCCTAAGATGGGCTGCCAGCAATTTTGGACTCCTCTGTCACATGGCAAGGCACATGGCAGCATCTGCTGGTCTCTCCCTTCTCTTTTGGGTTTCCTTGCTTTCAGCTTGTTGCTTCCATGGCTTTTTTCTCTCTTTGTCTGAATTTTATTCTCTTAAAAAAGACTCCAGTAAGAGGATTAAGATCCACCCTGAATGAGGTGGGTCACCATCTTAAGATCCCACTCACCAGAAGATCCTACTTACGATGGGCCCACAGCCGCAGGAATGGATTTACTTTAAGAACATGATTTTATGGGTTAGATAACAGCTCCAAATCATTACAACAAGTCAAACTAAAGTCCTGTGATAGTGAATTACTGCACATGTCATTCCGATTAAAGATTCTTGGGACAATATTGTGATAATGATACTGGGTGGAACATGATGTTAATCTCTGTTCTCCCGAAGACTTTTACCTAATGGCTACTGTGCAAATAGTAAAAGCTGTCTACCACTGCTGACATCCAAGCTAGGTTGCAATTTCAGTGGCATATGTAATTGAAACTATTGGGAGATTGTAAACCCCCAATGTGGCTGTATTCTGGGATGACTTGGCCAGTTACACTAAATGGGAAAATAAAGCCTTTGGTTCCTCAGTTCTAGTATTTGGCATTAGGAAATTAAACTTAAAGATTGTACTATTTTCAGGATCTCCAAATCTAGCCTCCTGTGATTATGTATCAGAAAATGTTGGGAATCTCCAACTTGACTTTTATATTCTCATTAAATAATACCTAGAATTAGGTATACCTGAATTTATTATATGTTCATATTTGTGAAGGATTTCATGTAAGTAATTAAAAGATTAGTCTCAAAGCACTTAATACCCATGACTATTATACTATTTAATTAATATAATTAAAATAGTATAATAAAACATTAAACCTAGGATGAGACAAAATATAAGCAGGAGACAGAATATGAACGGATGGAATTACTTGAGAACAATTGCAAAGCAATTCACTACCATATGCAAAAGAAAATAAAGATGACTAATCACTTATGCAAAAGTGATACAGGAAGTGAAAATGAGTTGGCTGCATAGGATCCAGATATATGGAGTGTGCCTCATGGTATGGATGTAGGACCCACCAAGTTCTGGGGAACAGGCTGGCAGATGGGCAACATTGCATAGTTGTTAGGAGATCCGACTGTAGAGTCAGACTGGGACCCAATCTCAGCTCAATGCTTCCTGGATATTGATCTTGGGCAAGTGGCTTCTGCCTTCTGCATGTCAGTTTCCTCACTTATAAAATGGGGGTAATCATAGTACCTGCTCATGGGTTCTGTTCTAGTTTGCTAATGCTGCCGGAATGCAAAACACCAGAAATGGATTGGCTTTCATAAAAGGGGGTTTAGAGGGGAACCCAAGATGGCGGCCAGGTAAGACAGGGCAAAAAAACACCTCTGTGAAAAATACTAGATAAAAGCCAGAAAGTGACCCAGAACACGAGTTCCAGCAATGCACCAGCTGGACAAGGTCTGCTAAATCCACAGGGACTGTGCATTTGGTGAAACCAGGAGTCTGCATTCTGAAATGAGTGAGTGAGCTGGCTGAAAGTCTGGTGGCCGCGCTGCGGTGTGGGGAAACTGTGGGTTGGTGTTTGGAGATGGACTAGTTCTTTTTTAAAAAAAAACAAACCTGGGATACAACAGTGAGAACCACGTAGTGAAGCACTGCAGGAGCAGGCTGTCTCAACACCTCGGTGTCTGGCATGGAGGATAGCCCTTTCCACACCTGCTGCTGATTGTCAGGGTCAGTGGGGCAGAAGGAGCCAAAAGGAGAAAGAAACCACGCCCCTTGCAACCATCTCCCCAGTGGACTGGGGACGCTACTGCCTGGGGCCAGACCCATTGCCCAGAGCTGTGCCAAGAAACCCAGCGTGACAGGGAGTTTTTCCCGCAGCACCGCTCATATGCCACAATATCGGCCGTGGACAGTGGCCTTTAGGGCACCCACAGCTAATTGTCCCAGAGCTGGGAAGGAGGAGCTGTGCGAAGAGGTGGAAATTAACACGCCCCATTCAACCATCTTCATAGCAGGTTGGGAACACCCCTGCATGGCCCAGCGGCCCAGGGCTTCCCTGGCAGGCCGGCGCGCACTTGTGACATCGCGCAGCCTTCCCTCGGCAGGGGTCCTGGAAGAGCACGGCTGAGAAGGGGGACCTCCTTGGAAATCCCAGGGACCCTATGCCAGTGCCAGGGACTTGTGGGTCAGTGGCAGAGATGATCTGTGACGGGACTGAGGTGAAGGCTTGGACTCTTGCAACAGCCTTAAATCTCTGGGAACACCAAGGAGGTTTGATTATTAAAGCTGCCCTGCTTCCCTAGCTGCTCAGACACATGCCCCACATTCAGGGCAGACAGCACCAACAACACACCCAAACTTGGTGCACCAATTGAACCCCACAAGAATCAGACCCCCACACACCACAAAGACAAAGTTGGGGAGAACTGACTTGAGGGGAAAAGGTGACTCACAGATGCCATTTGCTGAACCCTATCAAGTAAAGCAAATGCCAAGAGGCCAAAAATAACAGGAAATATTAAAGCGTATGATAAAACCAGACAATATGAAGAACCCAAACCCAAACACCCAAATCAAAAGATCAGAAGAGACACAGTACTTGGTGCAATTAATCAAAGAACTACAGTCAAAGAACGAGAGCATGGCACAGGATATAAAGGACATGAAGAAGAGCATGGCACAGGATATAAAGGATATAAAGAAGATCATAGATGAGCATAAAGAAGAAATTGCAAGAGTAAATAAAAAAAACAGAAGATCTTATGGAAATAAAAGAAACTGTTGGCCAAATTAAAAAGACACTGGATACTCATAATAGAAGATTAGGGGAAGTTGAACAATGACTTAGCATCCTAGAGGTCCAAAGAATGGAAAATGAAAGAACAAAAGAAAGAATGGGGGAAAAAAAAATCAAAATGGATCTCAGGGATACAATAGATAAAATAAAACGTCCAAATTTAAGACTCATTGGTGTCCCAGAAGGGGAAGAGAAGGGTAAAGGTCTAGAAACAGTATTCAAAGAAATTGTTGGGGAAAACTTCCCAAACCTTCTACACAATATAAATACACAAAACATAAATGCCCAGTGAACTCCAAATAGAATAAATCCAAATAAACCCACTCCAAGACATATTTTGATCAGACTCTCAAATACTGAAGAGGAGGAGCAAGTTCTGAAAGCAGCAAGAGAAAAGCAATTCACCACATACAAAGGAAACAACTTAAGACTAAGTAGTGACTACTCATCATCCACCATGGAGGCAAGAAGGCAGTGGCATGACATATTTAAAATTCTGAGAGAGAAAAATTTCCAACCAAGAATACTTTATCCAGCAAAGCTCTCCTTCAAATTTGAGGGAGATCTTAAATTTTTCACAGACAAACAAATGCTGAGAGATTTTGCTAATAAAAGACCTCCCCTACTTCAGATACTAAAGGGAGCCCTACCAACGGAGAAACAAAGAAAGGAGAGAGAGATATAGAGAAATTTAATAGACATATATAGAACATTACATCCCAAATCACCAGGACACACATTCTTCTCTAGTGATCACAGATATTTCTCCAGAATAGACCACATGCTGGGACATAAAACAAGCCTCAATAAATTTAAAAAAAAATGGAATTTATTCAAAGCACATTCTCTTACCACAATGGAATACAAATAGAAGTCAATAACCATCAGAGGCTTAGAATATTCACATACACCTGGAGGGTAAAAATGAGGGGGAGATGAAAACATCCCCAGATAATCAAAAGCTGAGGGACTTCATCACTAGTTGATCAGTCCTATAAGAAATGCTAAAGGGAATTGAGCAGGCCAAAAGGAAGGGACACTAAACAATTGATTGAAACCACATGAAGAAATAAAGACTTCCAGTAAAGATCATGTGGTAAATATAAATATCAATACTACTGTATTTTTTGATTTGTAACTACACTATTTACTTCCTACAGGATCTAAAATATATAAACTGTAATGATAAATCAGTGGCTTTGGACTCAATGTAAAATATGTAATTTTTGATAAGAACTACATAAAGGTGGGGGAATGGAGGAGTAAAGGAACATAGTTTATGTATCCTATTGAAGTTAAGTTGGTATCAAAGAAAAACAAGATTGTTATAGACTTAAGAGGTTAAATTTAAGCCCCATGGTAAACACAAAGAAAGTATCAGAGAATATGACCATAGAGATGAAAAGTAGAGTATGGGTTACGAGAAGTGGGGGAAGGGGCAATGGGGAGTTAAGAAATGAGTGTAGGGTTTCTGTTTGGGGTGAAGTGATATTTCTAGTAATGGATGTTGGGAAGGTGATAGCATTACAGCATTCTAAATGTGATTAATCCCACTAATGGAATGCTAGGGAGGGGTTGGAATGGGAAGATTTAGGCTGCATATATGTTTCCACAAGTGGGAAAAAAAAAGAGTCTAAATAGATAATGACAATTAAATGGCAAGGATGATCCTGGATGGGATCTGAGGATGGAGGAGAGGAGGCGCAAAGGGACACAGTTGGGACATAAGGAAAAAAAAAAAAGGAAATATAGAATGTAAGCTTTGTATCAGTGTTGAATTTCTTGAACTTCTTAGCTGCGCTCAATGGGATTGCATAAAAGAATGTTCTTGTTCATGGGAAATGTATATGTGAATTATATTGTTTGTTCAAGGATGTGTGCAGTCTGCTCTCATATGTTCAGAAGACAGAGCAATAGATGATGGATGATAGATAGGGAGGGAGGGAGAGAGGGAAAGAAAGAAATGGTGGTGTGACAGGTTGTTAAAGTTGGTGGATTAGGGTATCGGGGAAGGGGGGTCAGGGTATGCTGGAGTTCTGTGTATGGGTTTTGTATTGTTTTTGCAACTATTCCTGTAAGTTTGAATTTATTTCAAAATACAGTTTTTAAAAAAATATATTGGGGTGATGAATGTATAACTATATGATGGTACTGTGAACAGTTGACTCTACACCATAGATGATTGTATGGTTTGTGAACATATGTCAATAAAACTGAATTAAAAAAAATAGAGAAAGAAAAACAAAAACAAAAAAAAAAGGGAGGTGGTTTATTTGGTTACACAGTTACAGTCTTAAGGCCATAAAGTGTCCAAGGTACTGCATCAGCAATCGGGTACCTTCACTGGAGGATGGCCAATGGTGTCTGGAAAACCTCTGTTAGCTGGTAAGGCACGTGGCTGGCATCTGCTCCAGAGTTCTGGTTTCAAAATGGCTTTCTCCCAGGACATTCCTCTCTAGGCTTCACCTTCTCTCCAAAATGTCACTCTCAGTTGCTCTTGGGGTGTTTGTCCTCTCTTAGCTTTTCCGGAGCAAAAGCCTGCTTTCAAAGGCCATCTCCAAAATGTCTCTGTAAACTGCAGTTCCTCTCTCAGCTCCTGTGCATTCTTCAAAGTGTCCCTCTTGGCTGTAGCAAGCTTGCTCCTTCTGTCTGAGTTTATATAGTGCTCTAGGAAACTAATCAAGGCCCATGCTGAATGGGTGGGGCCACACCTCCATGGAAACTATCCAATCAGTTATCACCCACAGTTGGGTGGGGCACATTTCCATGGAAACAACCTAATCCAAACGTTCCAACTTAATCCCCACTAATATGTCTGCCCCCACAAGATTACATCAAAGAATATGACTTTTTCTGGGGGACTTAATATATACAAACTGGTATAGGGTCTTATGGAGATTAAATGAGTTAATATATGTAAGGACTTGATACCTATGCAGTCTGACTCCAAAACCTGAGCTGTAGCCTTCCGTGTCACAGCAGTCTAGAATTGTCATTGGTATTATTGCTGTTGTTTTACATTATCATGTGAAATTGATTGGATCAGGGAGACACAAAAGATAGGAGACCACTTGAGGTTGTTACAGTAATCTAGGCATAAATGATAAGGGTAGCACCTGCATTAAGGTAGTTGCTTTAAAAGTGGAGATGAAAGGGAATAAATGAAGTGGAGATGAAAAGGCATTGCAAGATACAAATCCAGAGGGTAATCTGATGTTGGAAATGAAGTGTAGAGAATGAAATGAAAGATTACAGAATTGTGAATCCACATGCTCAGAAATTGGGTGATACCATTGAAAATAATGCAGGAGTTCCTATTTTATTTGGGGAAATGATAAGCTCAGTTTTTAAATGTTAGATTTTATATGTCAAAAAGAAATCTGTGTGAAGATAGCCTGTAAACCAGCAAAATGTAGTCAGTACAAAGTCTGAGATGGAAGTAGAGATTTGTTTCTGTACCACATTGCTATTGTATCACCGTAATAAAGGTAGTAAGTTTGGAGTATTGCTACCCTAATCAGATTCTGCATTTATTTCTGGCATCTGGAAGACTAGTTAAACTTGTGTGTAATCATTTAGAATACTTCCCCATTTTCTGATACTCCTTTGATGTATTTCTTAATTTTTAAACTACCCTAGTCTTGTGTGCCTGTTACAAAGGTTGATAATCTTATTGCCAAGTAGCCAGGTGATTCTTTCCAAAGTCATCATCCATTTTATCAGCAATAATGCTTTACTTAATGTTTATTAATAATTCATTTAAATGTTTCTGAGATTGAGTATGGTGTTTATTACAATGTAATTGTTTTAGTTAGAGTTCAAATTGCTTCTGATCAAATGTGCAACTTGAAAACCCAGCCCTTCCTTTTCTGAGATTGGCATTTCCCTTAGTTCAGAGTACAACATTTTACAATTCTTTTTAGAAGTTGTGCATTCTTAGCAGTTGACTGGTGACACGGTTAAATGTACATAAGAGTCTGTATTAACTTTCAGTATCATTGTAGTAACTTGTAAAAAAAAAAAAAGAAAAAGTCATTAGTTTCTTGAGGTAAAAGAATTAGGCCAAAGTTTCTCAACTTTAACACAATTGGAATTTGGGGCCTACTACAGGCTAATAACAGCCTCTTCCCCTAAGTTGTAAAAACCAAAAAATGACTCTAGACATTGCCAGAAGTCCCCTAGGGAGCAAAGGTTTCCCCCATTGAGCCTGCTTGCTCAAGTTCTTCCACTTAGTCAATCACCTTGCTAATTTTGAATGTATTTTAAATCTTTAATGCAGTATGAAATAGAGAATATTGCTTACATGTTTCATCACCAAGTAATTCAGAGATCCTTGCTTCTTAAGTAAATATGTGTCTGATTTAGATTTGTATGCTTTTGCAATGCAAGCCTCATTACCCAATATGCAGTATGGTGTATAAGAAAAAGTACATTGGAGGCATTTTTTTGGGTCCTCTCTGTGACATTATTTCACTGAAGTTTCTTCAGCAAGCATTTAAAGTCTATTCAGTGTTTAGTCAACCAAGGCTTATTAAGTAATTACTAAATGCCTGGCACTGTTGCTATACATTGAAGCTACAAAGATGAATAAAATTGTCTCTACCTTCAAGGAAGTTTCAGTCAGGTGGAGGAGCCAGACAACAAAACATTTACACCATAATGTGATAACTACTGTAGCTGAGGAATGAAAAGGTGATATGGGAACTCAGAGGAACGAATAACTAACTACCTAAAGAAATCAGGCAAGGCTTCTCAGAGGAAGCAAAGCTTGAACAGATTCTTAAGGTGAAGAGAAATTTACCAGGCACTGAAGGAAAACAAGAACTCAAGACAAAGGGCACAGCCTCTGCAGAGGCCCTGAGGCCTAGCTTTCAGGGAATGATAAGCATTTTTGCATGGTTGGAGTAGGGAAGGTATGGAGTGGTGGTGGAGTGGAGGCTGGGAAAGTGGGCAAAGCCTGTTGCTGAGGCTTAAATGCCTGGCTAAGGTCTCTGAACATTTTTTCTATAGTCCACGAAAAGCCCCTGAAGGATGTTTAGGTGGGCGAGTGACATGATATGATTAGCATTTTAGAAAGGTTACAATAAATTAAGAGACTCAGGCTATAGGTTGGAAGAACAATACTTTCGCTAGAGTTTTCATAAGATGGGGAGAGGGGTGTCTTGGATTCATGGGATTTGTCTTCCCTTTTTCGCCTCCCATTTAGAAACCTTCACCTTTGACTACAATGTCACATGTTTGTTTTGAACATTTAAATGTTCACCACTTAGGGTACTAGGCTGAATAACCATGGCAGTTATTTATACAGAATTTTTTAAAATCCCAGTGTTCTGATTGGTGGCCCTAAAAAAGCTAAGTATTAGAACTGTACCTGGTTTTAATAAATCATGCTTACACATTAGAAAAGCTATGCAAGGAGAGCATTAACCTTCAGTTCTTTTCATTCACCATATTGGCTGTTTGTTTTTAATCTCATAGATATCTGACTTTTATGCTCTGTAGCCTGACTGCTCTGGCTTTCCAAGAAAATGGAATAGGGAAATTGGAAAAATTCCTAGATGTTTAGCTAAATTCTCTCACTTTAATCATTCAAAAATACTATGAGAAAAGGAGGAAAACATTTTATAATGAGAAAACTCAGGTCCAGATAGCTTATGTGACTTATCTTGAGTTGGACAGCCACTGTATTTCTAATAAGAACTGTGTTCTTATCAGATGATACTTAAAAATATAGTATAATCTCTAAAGATGAAAAGACTAGTTTTTTTTAAACCTGTAGATTTATGAGATGAAATTTGTCACTTAATACTCTCCCATTATTGATAGGCTATTTTATAGTCCTGTGAGCAAAAAGGGGAATGTTTGCATCTTCTTTATGCTTTTATTCCCTTTGAATTTATGATTAGGTAGAATTTACAAGCAACTGAAAAATTTCTTGGTTCTTCTGACCAAGTTCAGTTACTATATCATTTATCATCCTTGGTAAGGTTGTGGTAAAGCATAGTCATGTTCCAAATGCTTTTTATATACTGTCAAGTATTACTAGATTTCCATGATAATCTTTCATGAATCTATCATCCACAAATTTATCTGTACCTTATCACTATTGCATAACCTTTTAGAACTGAAAGAACCTTTAGAGGCCACCCAACTCCAAACTTAAGCTCAGAGAAGTTGATGACCTCCCTAAGGTCACACATCAGATCAAGAGTAGATTTAGAATAGAGCCAGGCTCCTGATGCCTGTGATTGTGCTTTCTGACTGTCTCACACTGCCTTGTATTCCTATCAGTGTTTCTTTTTTACGTGATTCCAGGAGTGGAGGTCAGGGATTGAAGTATGAGGGAATTGAGAATATAACATGGGATGGAGATTCAGTTTGGCAAGGGAATAAAGTTCAGTCCTTGTATAGTATGCCCAGCCCAGATCTCCTTCACTGGTTGCTTGTCATCCTCCTTCCCATCCCACCAGTGGCAGATCTTGGCCCATGAATGACTGAAACTAGGTACAAAAGGCTGGCCCTCTTGCCTCAAGGAGTGTAACTTGTGGTCCAGAGCTTCCTATGGGATCAGACTGTAGTCTCCAAAAAGAAAATAAATAGGAAAAGAAAAGGAAAAGATGGATGAAAGCAGAGAGAAGAAACTGCACTGAGGCATCAAATAAATTTAAAACATAAGGTTTTGGAAGGAAAAACAAAGATTTTAGATTTTCTCTGGTTCATGAATAATCTAGTCAATTGTGGTTTTACTTACTAATGGTTACCTGGAAATAACTTCTGACATTGAGATGTTTGTTTCATAATTGTGCCTACTTTTAACTATTTGAGATTGTGCATCTGTTCTTTAACAAAAAAAAAAGAGTCCTTAAATGAGCAAGTCCTTGTGTTACATGGGGGTGAAATGAATCCAAAAAAGACCTTAAGGAGCCTACAATTTATTAGGGAGGAAAGGCTGATATACAACAGAAGTCTGTACACAGTGGGGAGGCATCAAACAGAGCAGAGGTTGATAATTCTGAGAGAGTCAGAGTCAGGGGAGCCTTCACGAGACTTTGATGGCATTTGCTGGGTGGACAAAGACTTGATGACACTGTCTTGAGGGTTTACCCACACTGGGGATAGGAAACTTACCCTTACCTAGGAAGAATGACTCTTGATGTTTTTGTTTTCATAAAAAATCACATCCAACCTAAAAGTTTAGACTCCATGGATAAATTTAGAGGCTCTTCCAGGTCTTTACTCAAATATAAGTTTTGCATTGAGGCCTTCTCTTCTTTGTTTTGTTTTCTTCTTATTATTTTTATCATCATATAGCTATGTTGCATATTTTCCTTATTTATTTTGTTTATTATCTTCTCTCTCCAGAATGTAAGCTCTGTGTGCAAGAATTTACATCTATTTTACCCATTAATGTATTCCCAGTGCCTATTAGAGTAGGCACTAGAATATAGTAGATTTCAAATATTTGTTCAATAAGTGAATACAATTTTTTTTGCAATTACTTATGCTGGATTAACTAGAATTCAGTTAAGTCAACCAATAATGGGTTTTTATATTTAAAAAATAGTTAAGTCTGCTTGGAAATGGCTTTATCATCTTCAGTTTTATTCCATGTTTTCCAAAGGAAGTTAGGTTATTTTGTTTTTTGTTTTTATTTTCTGATTGGATTCATACTTAAATTAAAAATTTGTGAATAATCTTATAAAGACTGGCTAATGTTGTAAACATTTTTATTGAAGCTGTGAAACCCAGTTTAGAAACCTCAAAACTAATAAATTGCTTTAAGGTACATATGTCTAATATCTATAAATATTCAATCCCAATAGCAAGATTTGGCTCTCAAAAAGTCAAACTATGTTTAAATCACTTTGTTTGAGAACACATCTAGGGTTAAAGTACATTTATTCCACCTCAGTGTAGCTCTTTAATATGTTTCTTGTTTTTCTTATGTTGCAATGGAATAGGGTTTAAGCTAGTGATTCAAGGAACAGAAATTTATTCTAGCTACAAAGGGAGATTAATTAAAACCAAATTACCGTCAGTGTCTGTATGTTGGTTCAAATTGAGAGAATATATTTTATTGGTATAGAGGTGTCAGCCCTGGTTCAATCAGCAGTAGCTAGGGAAGGAGTGTCATATGATCCCTGAGATTCACCTTTCCTTAAGGGGCTATGGTGATGGCAGATGTGTGGGGAGGGGTGGATGGAGAGGGAGTGGGAAGGGGTCAGTTATGCACATTCCACTAAAGTGCCTACTGCAGTTAGTGCTGAAATAAAATACAGGGACCATGTTTTTCTTCTAACAGCATTAAAAGAATTTTTAAAAAATCCTTAAGATTAACAGTTAAAGTTGTTTTTTCTTTTCATTCTGAAGCTGGCAGTCTGGTCATCCAATTTTTTTACTCTTTCCCAGTATTTATTTTTAACCAAATATAATGATGCTATTCATGAAAACTAAATTCAGGGTCTCCCTCCCTGAATCCCTCCCTTCCTTCCTTTCTCCAAGCTCCCCCCTGAGGAAGAAAGATATTTTGTTTTGCACTTGATACCTAAGAAAAAGCCAATATTCAAATCAAGAAGTTGCTTTTATTTTTGACTGTTGACAATCAACAAACTTGTCAAATATTTTACATCATGAGAACCAGTCAGGTAGCTCCTAGTTGTCCCAGAATAAGAATGTTTGAAAGGTTGTTATATTCAGTTTATTTTCACTGTCTTTTTCCTACTTCCATCTCTTCCTCTCTGCCCTTATCCCTTGAAGTTGTTTAGTAGTTTGTTTTCCATGTTAGCATTTTGGTTCCTTTTCAAATGCCAATTTAAAAAAGTAAGAATAACATGGATAATTCTTTGGAATGAAAATTGAGCTCTCCCCAGCTAACAGGAAGACCAATTCACATGGCCACATGTTTGTTTTTGTAGTTCTCAGATTTCTCTTTGAGACATATTCTTGTGTCACTGCCCATCCGGAAGGCATTTCTTGGTTCAGTGTGTAAGACCACTTTTGATCCAGCTTGCCTTCTAAATTGCCATGCAGAATGAAAATATGAGACAGACACATTATTTCCTATAGAGCCATACACACATTATTTATTCATTCTACAAATAAATTCAGGCTTTTACTACATGTTTTTGGCTCGGGTTTGGAAATACAATAGTGAACAAGACAGACAACAGGCTCTGCCTCTGGTTGCTTGTGATATGGTCAGAGAGGCAGATAAGTAAACAGACAATTATCTTCTGAAGTAATAAATGCTATGACATGAAAAGGTCAATGTGCTATGGGAACACATATGAGAAACATCAATTCTGATAGGAGGTGGGGTGGACAGGGAGAGATCAGGGAAAGCTCAAGGAAAGTCTTAAGGTGAAATTGGAAGAAGAGCAAATTAGCCAGGCAAAGGATGAAAGAGTGGGTGTAAAAGGGAAGGAAGAGAAAGGTATTTATTCATAATACCCACAGACAGACTTCAGTGCAGTTTCTCAGTTTCTGGAGATATTTAACAATAAGTTGTTTTCATGTTGCACTACCTGCTATCTCAAGCATCAAAGTTGGATGAACAAGTGCTTCTCCAACGAAGAGGACATGCTGAGGAGTGAGCAACCTGCGCTGTTGGGGATTGAATCATGTTCCTCACAGAAAGCACGTTTGGTTCCCAATCCCTGGCCCTGTGAGGGTGAATACATATGTAAATAGGTCCTTTGAAGATGTTATTAGTTAAGGTGTGTCCAAACTGAATGAGGGTAAGCCTTAATCCAATATGGCTGAAGTCCTTATAAGCAAAGGAAATGGAAATTGGATGTGAAAGAGAAGACATGGAGAGAAGCTAGAAGCTGGAAATTAATGGAATCTGGAAGCAAAAGAAGGGGACATTGCAACATGATGAAAAAAGCCAAGGAACCCCAAGGATTGCCAGCAGCTACCTCTAGAATGCCATAGTCTCAGGGAGAAATAATCACCTTGCTGGCATCTCAATTTTGGACTTCTCCCAGCCTCAAAACTGTGAGCCATTGTTTAAGCCAACCCATTGTGTGGTATTTGTTTTGGCAGTCAGGAAACTAAAACCACAAAGTGGGGTACTGCTATTACATATACTTAAAATGTGGAAATGGTTTGGCATTGGGTTACGGTTTGAAACTGGAAGAATTTTGAGGGCTCAAAAATGAGTGAGAGATATAGTGAAAGTTTGTATCATATTGCAATACACAAAATTCACCATGAGCAGAATGTTGGTAGAAATAGGGACTTTAAACATGTTTCTGGTGAGGCCTTAGAAGGAAATAATGAATATGTCATTGGAAATTGGAAGAAAGGTGATGTTATAAATTGGAAGGGAACTTAGCAAAATTCAGGTCTGTTTTGCAAGTGAAGCCCTTATTTTAGCTGAGGGGATTTCCAAGCAAAGTGTGGGAAGTATAGTCTGGCTGCCCCATATAGTTTATAGTAAAATGCAAGAGGAAAGGGTTAACCTGAGACCTGAACTTTTTTTTTATTTAACTTTATTGAAATTGTTCACATACCATACAATTATCCAGAGATCCAAAGTGCACAGTCAATTGCCCACCATACCATCATACAGCTGTGCATCCATCACCACAATTAATTTTTTTTCAATTTTTAAAACATTTTCATTACTCCAGAAAAGAAGTAAAGACAAAAAAAAAAAAAAAAGAAAACTCAATTCCTCCCATACCCCTAACCACCCCCGCTCCATTATTGACTCTTAGTATTGGTATAGTATGTTTGTTACTGTTGATGAAAGAATGTTAAAATACCATTAACTGTAGTACATAGTTTGCAATAGGTATATTTTTTCCCTATATACCCCACTATTATTAATTTCTAGTGATAGTGTCATGCATTTGTTCTAGTTCATGAAAGAGATTTCTGATATTTGTACAGTTGATCACGGACATTGTCCACCACAAGATTCACTGTTTTATACATTCCCATTTTTTAACCTCCAGCTTTCCTTCTGATGACATATAAGCTTCCCTTTCCCACCACATTCACACACTATTCAGCACTGTTAGTTATTCTCATGATAATGTGCTACCATCACCTCTGTCCACTTCCAGACACATGGGTTCAACCTAGTTGACCATTCTGCTCATAATCAGCAACTGCTCCCCATTCTTTAGCCTTGTTCTATATCCTGTTAACTTATATTTCATGTCTATGTTTTACATATTATAATTAGTTCATATCAGTGAGACCATGCAATATTTGTCCTTATGTGTCTGACATTTCACTCAATGTAGTGCCCTCAAAGTTTCATCAACCCGTGTTTTTTTTTTTTTTTTTTAAGACAGTTTTGTTCACCCACCATACTTTCTGTCCTAAGTAAACAATCGATGGTTACCTGTATAGTCACATTTATGTATTCACCACTGTCACCACTATCTATATAAGGACATCTCCATTTCTTCCACAAAGAAGGAGGAAGAGTCAAAGAAGGTAGAGAGACAAAAGAAAAAGAAAGAGAGAGAAAAAAAACACAGCTAAAAAGCAATGAAAGGAAAGATAGAATTAAACTAAAGTAGAATAAAAGAGTCAGACAACATCACCAATGCCAAGAGTCCCATACCTCTCCCAAATGGTCCCCTCTTTATAGGCATTTAGCTTTGGTGTATTGCCTTTGTTACATTAAAGGAAGCATAATACAATGTTTCTGTTAACTGTAGTCTCTAGCTTGCATTCATTATATTTTTTTCCCCAATGCCACCCTATTTTTAACACCTTGCAAGGTTGACATTCATTTGTTCTACCTCATGTGAAAACATATTTGTACATTTTACCACAATTGTTGAGCACTCTAGGTTTCACTGAGTTATACAGTCCCAGTGTTTATCTTTCCTCTTTCCTTCTGGTGTCCCACATGCTCCTAACCTTCCTCTTTCAACCATATTCATAGTTATCTTTGTTCAGTGTACTTACATGGCTGTGCTACCATCATCCAAAATTGTGTTCCAATCCTCTCATTCCTGTCTTTTCCTATCTGTCTGCAGTGCTTCCTTTAGTATTTCCTGTAGCGCAGGTATCTTGTTCATAAACTCTCTCATTGTCTGTTTGTCAGAGAATATTTTAAATTCTCCCTCATATTTGAAGGACAGTTTTGCCAGATATAGAATTCTTTCTTGCCTCCATAGTTTCTGCTGAGACATCCACACATAGTCTTATCAAGCTTCCTTTGTATGTGATGGATTGCTTTTCTCTTGCCGCTTTCAGGATCCGCTCTTTGTCTTTGATGTTTGATAATCTGATTATTAAGTATCTTGGCATAGGTCTATTCAGATCTATTCTGTTTGGGGTACACTGCACTTCTTTGATCCATAATTTTATGTCTTTCTTAAGAGATGGGAAATTTCAGTGATTATTTCCTCAATTATTTCTTCTGCCCCCTTTTCCCTTCTCTTTTCCTTCTGGGACACCCATGACATGTACATTCATGTGCTTCATGTTGTCATTTAATTCCCTGAGACATTGCTCATATTTTTCCATTCTTTTCCCTATCTGTTCTTTTGTGTGTTGGATTTCAGGTGTCTTGTTCTCCAGTTCCTGAGTGTTTTCTTCTGCCTCTTGAGATCTGCTGTTGTATGTCTCCATTGTGTTTTTCGTCTCTTGTGTTGTCTTTCATTTCCATGGATTCTGCCAGTTGCTTTTCAAACTTTTGGTTTCTACCTTATGTTCACCCACTGTTTTCTTCGTAGTCTTCATCTCTTTTGCCATATCTTCCCTGAACTCATTGATTTGGTTTTTTATTTGATTTAGCATATTTCTTTGAAAGTCTTTAATAGGTTGTTTCATTAAAGTGAAACAATATCTCAACTGTATCTTAAGGTGTAAATTTGTTCCTTTGACTGAGCCATATCTTCATTTTTCCTAGTGTAGATTGTAGTTTTCTATTGTCTAGGCATCTGGTTTCCTTGGTTACCCCAATCAGAATTTCCCAGACCAGCACAGGTTCAGGTCTCAGAATGGGGTTATATTCAGGGTGTATCTTAGAATAATGACAGACTTTCCTGTGAGGTCTCTAGTCACTGTGCTCTTCCTAACCTGCCCAACAGGTGGTGCCTATCAGCCTGTCACTCCAACTGATATAAGGAGGTGTGGCCTCCTTGGTTTCTGTTTTAGCTGTTTTCCCCCAGGCTCTGGGATATGGTTCTGAAGGGAAAGCTGTTGCCCCACCTCCTTATTCTTAGGGAAGACACATCCCCTATGGAGTTGTGCTGGTTTGGATGTATTATGTCCCCCCAAATGCCATTATGTTTGATGCAGTTTTTGTGTGGGCAGGAAACGTATTGGTGTTGATTGGGTTGCAGACTTCTGATTGGATGTTTCTGTGGAGATATGATCACTGAACTGTGGGTGAGATCTTTCATTGGATAATTTCTGTGGAGGTGTGACCCGCCCATTCAGCATGGGCCTTGATTAGTTTACTGGAGTACTATATAATAAGCTCAGACAGAAGGAGAGAGCTTTGCTACTGCCGAGAGGGACACTTTGAAGAATGCACGGGAGCTGAGAGAGGAGCTGAAGCTTACAGAGACATTTTGAAGATGGCCTTTGAAAGCAGACTTTTGCTCTGGAGAAGCTAAGAGAGAACAAATGCCCCAAGAGCAACTGAGAGTGACATTTTGGAGAGAAGCTGAAGCCTAGAGAGGAACGTCCTGGGAGAAAGCCATTTTGAAACCAGAATTCCAGAGCAGATGGCAGCCACATGCCTTCCCAGCTAACAGTTTTTCTGGACACCATTGGCCATCCTTCAGTGAGGGTACCCCCTTACCTTGGACACTTTATGGCCTTAAGACTGTAACTTTGTAACTAAATAAACCCCCTTTATAAAAGCCAATCCATTTCTGGTATTTGGCATTCTTGGAGAATTAGCAAACTAGAACAGGAGTTATCATCTGCATTTGAATAGTCTCTCTGACTCTGTTATCTACCCCGTCTGGGTCAGAGCGCTGTGAACTAAAAATGGCTGCGGCTCTCTCTTCTGAGCCCCTCAGGTTCAGAGAGCAAAAAGGGACAGAAATCCCCCCTTTGGAGCCAGTACATAGCCCCCCAGTTTCACTCATTGGCCAGAGGTAACACCTGGTCTTCCGGGCTCCCCTTCCTGGGACAGATCAGTCTCCTGGTTCTTTAAGGTTGGTCATCACTAAAAGCCTCTGTCTGCTTGTTGGGGGTTTGTAGCTTGTATTCAGCAGTCCACATTTGTTAATTAAAACCCCTGTTAGAGCTCAGCTGAGCTATATTTGTTCACTCAGAGAGTGCTGCTAGTTTCTAGCATAGCCAGGTTTTGCAACTCAGCCTGCTGTGGGGGGTGGGGGGGTAGGGGCCTCTTGGCACAGTTCTGCACCTTTTACTTTCAGATTCTATGCTGTGATCTCAGGCATTCCTCCCAATCCACATTGGTGTATGATGGGTGGACAGTCATGGTTGTCTCCCAGCAGTTATTCCAAATTATTTACTAGTTGTTCCTGGTTGTTCATTAGTTGTTCCAGGGGACTGACTAAATTCCACTCTTCTCTATGCTACCATCTTGCCAAGAGCTGAACTTTTACACACAAAGAAACCAGAAATTGATAGTTTGAAAAATTCTGAACCTATACAGATAAAGTGTTCTGAGACTAGGGCCAGAAATGGGTCTATCAGGGACCTCCTTGAGCTTTCAGTAAGTGATTCCCAGAGAACAGGGTTCCATGTGAGGGTTTAACTGAATAGCCCTTTGCTAAAGAAGTTTGACTGACTATGGATCAGGTCAGCCATGTCAGTGGAAATCAGGAATAGAAAATGCAGTTATCCAGGATGGATCCATGGAAAGTTCTGTGGTTTGATGGTTTGGATCCACTTGAACTGCATGCAAAGCTGAAAGGGTTTTTGCAAAATTTGTATGAGCAGAACCACTGCTAGCCTGGTCTGAAAGGGACAGAGAAAGAAGAAATTGAAGGAAGAATTACTTCAAGGGCAGAACCATGGAAGCAAATTTCTGGACTAAAAAGATCCCCTTGGGCCAAGAGAGGAAGCCTGCAAACAGGTATTGAAAAGGAACATCTTCCCCTGTGCTTGGAGATGGCAGGCCATCTGCCCCGGCACTTGGAGGGGATGAGCCTTGCACCCTGTTGATCAGGGAGAGTGCTGCCACCCCAGTGCTCAGAGATGGTGGGTTTTTTACCCAGGTGGTGGCAGAGAGCCTAGCAGCCACTCCAGTGCTCACAGGATTCAGGGAGAGCATGGCCACTACACAAGGTTTGGAAGGGGTAGGGCTACCTCTCCATCAGGCCTGGAGGACAAAGAATCAGGCCAAAGATGTCTCTCAGATATTGAAATCTAATGGAGTTTGTCCTGCTGAGTTTTAGACTTGTTTGGGACCTGTGATGCCTCTTTTTCTTCCAATTTCTCCCTTCAGGAATGGGAATATTTATCCTATGCCTGTCTCTCCATTGTATATTGGAAGCAGATAACTTGTTTTCTAAGTTTCACAGGTCCATCAGCCAGAGAAATTTTGCCCTAGGACAAACCATGCCCATAACTAGCTTTGTGAAACTTCATATTTGGCATTGTTCTAAAATGGCTTAAGGCTTTGGGATGTTGTGATGGAATGAATGTTTTTTGCATGTCTTTTTGGGGGTTCAGAGAGCAGACTGTTGCAGATTCAGTCATGTCCCCGACAAAAGGCTTGTTCAGGTCCCAAGCCCTGGTCCTGTGGGTGTGAATCTATTTGTAAATAGGACCATTGAAGATGTTATTAGTTAAGATATGCCCAAACTGAATGAGGGTGGGCCTTAATCCAATATGGCTGAAGTCCTTATAAGCAAAGGAAATTGGATTAAAAAAAAAAAAAGATGCTATGGAGAGAAGTATAAGCTGGAAGTCAAAGGAATCCTAAAGAGAAAGGAAAGGCTATCATCATGTGATGGAAAAGCCAAGGAACCCCAAGGATCTCTGGCAGCCAGCCCTAAAACACCACAGTCTTGGGGAGAAAGCATCTCTTTGCTGACACACCAATTTTGAATTTCTCCTCGCCTAAAAACTGTGAACCAATAAATTCCCATTGTTTAAGCCAACCCATCATATGGTATTTGTTTTAGCAACCAGGAAACTAAAACACCTACTGAAGGAAGTCTTATGCTTTACCATTCAGTAATTGGAGGTTGCTTTCAGAGCTTCAGTACGCTTTCTGGGAATCCCCAGATGTATCATGTCTGTGCCCAGCCTTCCATCTATGCCTATGGCGCCTTGGCCTGAGCTCTGAGACAAGGAAACCAAGTCAGTCATGCCCATAATCTAATGGTTTTTCCCTTTAATTGAAGAAGTAATTTTTGTTTACTATGAAACTAAAGTTTGAAATACAGACAAGTAAAAAAATAAATTAAAATTCAGTTGGGGTGATGGGAAAGTTCTAGTAATGGATGGTGATAAGGATAGCACAGCATTGTAATTGTGATTAATCTCACAGAATTGTATGCTTGGAAGTGGCTGAGATTGGAATGTTCATGTTGTGTATATGTTCCACCATTTAAAAAAATTCAGTCACAATTCACTCCCCTAAAATGTTTTGTGCAGCAAAGATTATTACCATGAAAGAAAAATACAACCTACAGAATGGGAGAAAATATTTGGAAATCATGTATATGATAAAAGGTTTAATTTCCTGAATATATAAATAACTTCTACAACTGAACAACAAGAAGATAAACAACTCCATTAAAAAATGGGCA
Organism: Choloepus didactylus; assembly: GCF_015220235.1. Lineage (NCBI taxonomy): Eukaryota > Metazoa > Chordata > Mammalia > Pilosa > Megalonychidae > Choloepus > Choloepus didactylus. The sequence goes on along the minus strand of NC_051315.1, from coordinate 80,273,551 downwards.
GAGGACTTGGGCAAAGTTAAAATTCTATTAACTTTCTGGTATAATTATTTCCAGTATTTTTTCCTATGGGCATTAGTTGGTTTTTTTTTTTTTTTTTTTCATTTTTATTGTGGTAAAATATACAAAACATAAAAATCATTTTAACCATTTTAAGTGTACAATTCAGTGACATTAAGTACTTTGACAATGTTGTATAACTTTTACCACTATCCATTTCCAGATTATTTTCATTATATGAATCAGAAACTTGTACATATTAAACAATAATTCCCCAGTGCCCCCTACTCCCAGATGCTGGTAACCACTATTCTGCTTTCTGTCTCTATGACTTTAATAATTCTAAGTATTTCATATAAGATAAATCATACAATATTTATCTTTTTGTGTCTGGCTTATTTCACTCAACATGATGTCTTCAAGGTTCATCTATATTGCAGCATGCATCAGCATTTCATTGTTTTTTTACTGCTGATTAATATTCCATTGTATGTATCTACCATATTTTGTTAATCCATTTATCTATTGATGGACAGCTGAGTTGTTTCCACCTTTTGGCTATTGTGAATAATGTTGATGTGAACATTGGTGTACCAATATTTGCTCATGTCCCTGTTCTCAATTTTTTGGGGTATTCCTTAGAAGTGGAATTGCTGGGTTATATGGTACATGTATGTTTATAATTGTTATATCTTCTTGTTGAATTGATACTTTATCAATATAAAGTGTCCCTCTTTTTCTCTTGTAAGAATTTTTGAATTAAAGACTATTTTGTCTGACCACAATATGGCCACACCGGCTCTATTTTAGTTACTATTTGTATGGAATATCTTTTTCATCCTTTTACTTTCAACCTTTTTGTGTCTTTGTATCTGTATTTAGTCTCTTGCAGGCAGCTTATAGATGGACCATGTTTTCCTATCCAACCTGTCAATCTCTACCTTTTAATAGAAGCATTTAATCCATTTACATTTAAGGTACTTACAGATAAGGAAGGATTTTCCTCTGCCATTTAGCTCTTTGTTTTCTGAATGTCTCATATGCTTTTTGTTCCTCCATTACTCCATTATTGCCTGTTTTGCTTTTTTTTTGTTATTTAATCAGTTTTTTGTACTGTACCATTTTGATTCCCTTCTTCTTTCCCTTTCTCTACATTTTTACTCATTTCTAAGTGGTTACATTTTTTGTTATAATTAACATCTTAAACTAATAGCAGCCTAGAATGAATAATATAAACTTAGTTTCAGAAGTATTTAAATATTTTAATCCTATACATCTTTTTCCCCTCACCATTTATGTTATTGTTTACAATTACATCTTTATACATTGTGTGCTCATGAACATAGATTTTAATTTGCCTTTTAAGCCATTTAGGGGGAAAATCAATTACACACCAAAAGTACAATAATACAGGATTTTATATTTACTTATGTAATAACTTTTACCAATGTTCTTTATTTTTTCTTACGGTTTCAAGTTACTGTCTAGTGTCCTTTTATTTCAGCCTGAAGTACTCCATTTAGTATTTCTTGTAGAACAGGCCTTCTTCAGTTTTTGTTTATCTGTCAATGCCTTAATTTTTCTTTCCGTCTTTTTTTTAAGGTACTTAGAAATTTTAAACTTTAATAACTTATGAAGGTAAAAGAAATAATCAGTAAAAACTACTTGACAGTAAATGTATTCACATTTATAATAACTATTATACAGTTTCTGCATTGTATTTATTATAAATCCTGATTAACCAAAAATCATATAAGGTAAATTATGCCTGTGGATAATAAATTAAGACTGTAAGAAATGTGAAGAAAATAGTGCCCTTTTAATGATTCACAGAGTTTTGTCATACCTGTAACCTGATGTTATTAAAGTTTAAATTTTAATATGCCAAATACCTCAAGAGAGCTCTATGGTTTATCATAGATACTACAACCTTGATACATTTATTTGTTCACTTACCAAATCTTTAACAGAGTGAATGTCATTTTTTCAGTAGTCTGAAACTGGATTCTGATTTTTTTAAATTACTTTCTGTTAAAACAGCAGTGGTTGCAAACAGTTAGTCCTTGTTTGTTTAAAAAAGCAAAAAATATATAACAATCTACAGAATTAAAAAGCAGAAAATTAATTTATTCTGAATATTCTGAAACCTCAAATACAAGAATTACAAATGTGAGACTAAAGCCATCTACTGGTTGAGGTGTAATGTTACAAAACATACTATTGGGAGTATTAGCTAACAAAAATTTAGTGAGTCATGGTGTAGGAAATGAAATTATGGGGATGAACATAGACAATAATCCTTTAAGCTAGGACACTGTTTCTTAAAGTTTTAATAATAGAATAGAGATCCAACATATATAACAGAGCAGGGCTACTTCAGTAAAAGCTGAGGTAGGGAACCTAGAACACAGCCTCCAACCCCTACTCTTAATAAAAGGAATCACTGCACTAATTTTCCCAGGAAGCTGAGGCCAAGCCAATGAAAATCAAGCCATGAGAGGTATTCTGAGCAAATAAACTACTTGCGGTTTTTTTTTTTAAAAGGATCACAACGAGAAAGAATAGACTTAGCAACGTCTCTTAGACATCTTCCTCCTAGAGACATCCTAGATACACTGTTGCACAAAGGACAGTGGTTAATGGGCACAGAAACTGAAGAGTAGGAGATAGAGACCTGAAAGACTACAAACCTCTTTTCACAGGGACATGCTTGTTTGATGCAACACCTTAAAATACACTAGTGTGGTTCCACTGGGGCAACAGACATTGCCACGATTTCAGTGTTGGTGTTCAGTCAAGGTGACAAGCAGCTCAGGTGCGAATTTAGATACAAAACATGAGAGACACACTTTCCTGCTCCCGTAAGATCTGAGTGCCAAGACAACATACGGAATGCTTTTAGGGCTGCCTAATGTTTTTCCCCCCACTGATAGTACTCTGCCTCTCTAAGAATCCTCTCAGGCTCATGTGGTGGGGTCTGTTTCTGGAGCATCAGGAAGTTCAACTCCTTTGTCCCTTTGTCCTTCATCCCTTGTTCATAAGATGAGTCTACTATTCTGCCTTCCTTTTACTCTCTGAAGCCTTCATGAGTGGATGCTGCCTTCTCCTGCCTTTGTGCCTATTTGCAGCTGCTGTTGCCTCTATGTCTGGGAAAGACCCTGGCTCAGGCCTCTTGTGCTATGTTTGGTACCAGTTCAGTTCAGTTCTGTCTGAAGCTTTTATATATGATTGTTGCTGTCATTCTGTTGTAAGCTAATGGTTCAAAGAATTTGTTTACAATGTGATATTTTCTATTAAATCCAGTATTTTCAAATTAAAAAAAAAAAAAAAACACGTTAGTATAGCTTTCCTGAAAATGCAAAACACAAAAATAACACATTTGCTTTTGTACCACAAGCCAATAAGAACTAAGTTTCTAGGTCCTGTGGGCTTTTACCAACCAAGCCCTGGACTGTTCCAGTCTTGGAAACAAGAGCCTTGTTTTGGGTCCCAGACTCCTCCTTTCAAAGGGGCAAGGATGACTATAGAACCAAGGCAAGACATATTGTTCACCAAGGCCCCTCTCTGTGGCAGAGACCCCCAGCCTGGCCATCCATCTTGTCAGCTAGGGTTGGAGTGACTGGCTGGAGCAAAGTTCCAAAGACTCACAAACATTCCAAGACCACATGGAGTACAGTCACAAGCAGGGAGCATCCACTGTGCTCTCCAAGTTCAACTTCCATGGTGCCTGCTCCTGTACAAAGCCTTTAGTCTGCTGGACACAGCTGGATACTGCCTCAAGAGCCTTATAGATCTGGAAGTTATCACAGTGGTCTGATACCTGCTTGGACAAAGAGGCCACTGTGTTCACCAGAGCATAGTCCTCCACCTGCGCATGAACAGATGACCCCTCCAACCCTAGCTCACTGGGGAAGCAGGCTGAGTAAAGCCCAGAAGGATTTATTCTGTACTGCATCTGTTCAGGAGACCTCCCAAGGCATCTTCCAGCTCTGAGTGCAACCACTGAAGGACTGTGTGATGGAATGGCTTGGGGGTAATGGTCTGAGGGTTGCTCCATAGCCACCACTGCAGAGGTTCCCAAAACTGGGAAAGCCTGAAAATGTAGTTTCCTTCCTTGGCCCAAGAGACAGATGCTTGCTTTCCAGAGACATAGGACACTCATTCCCTGACAGGCTGGGCTGCCAAGTGACCTTGGCCTCAGGCAGGAAGCATTCATCGGGGGCATAGAACCAACCTTCATATAGCCCCTTGTAGAGTCAATCTCAGGCCTTCAGCACCCCCTAGTAGTGCTTTACAGCCTTGGTGGTGCGGATAAAGTCAGTGGAGGCGATGCCAGGCTCCCAGAAAAGCTGCTGGAACTGGGCAGATACTTAGTTGCACAGCTCAGCTGGGGTGAGGCTTGTGGTGGTTGCCACCTGCTGGATCCTCAGGCCATGCTCCTCAGTGCCAGTGGAGAACCATATGTCAGCAGTGCTGGGGACCTGGAGGTGATGGTGGTGGTACAGGAGCACTGAATAAAGGTGCCCTTTCTTTCATTCTTGAAGGATAATTTTGCTGGCTGTGATTTCTTGGATGACAGTTTTCTTGTTTGACTTTAAATATGTCATCCCACTGCCTTCTGGCTCCCATGATTTCTGATAAGAAATTGGTTGTTAATCTTATTGAGGATCCCTTGTATATAAGAAGTTCCTTCTCTATTACTGCTTTCAAAATTCTCTTTGTCTTTGGGTTTTGACAATTGCACTATAATGTGTTCTAGTGTTGATCTCTTTGAGTTTATCTTGCCTGGAGTTTGTTGAGTTTTTTGGATGCATATATGCATTTCTTTCATCAGATTTAGGGAGGTTTGGGGTCATTATTTCTCCAAATGCCTTTTCTGCCCCCTTTCCTCCCTCTTGTCCTTCTGGGACTCCTATGATGGTTTCATTGATATGGTTGATGGTATTCCACTACTCCACTAAGCTCTTTTTACTTTTCTTCATTCCTTTTTCTTTCTTTTCCTCACACTGCTTAATGGTATTTGTCTTATCTTGAGGCTTGCTGATCCTTTCTTTGGCTCCTCAAATCTGCTATTGAATTCTTCTACAAGTTTTCATTTCAGTTATTGTACTTTACAGTTTCAGAATTTCTGTTTGTTCCCTTTTTGTGGTAGGTTGAATTATGTACCCCAAAAGAAGACATGTTCTTAATATTAATCCTAACCCATTGTAAATAGGACACTCTGAAGATGTTATTTTTACTTGAGCTGTGGCCCAACTGAATGAAGTTGGGCCTTAATCCTATTACTGGGGCTTTATGAAGACAAAGCCATGTGGAAGAGCAGAAGCTGAAAGTCAACAGAACCAGGAAGAGAAAGGAGAAGGCACTTCCATGTGCATTGCCATGTGACAGAAAAGCCAAGGACTCAAGGATTGCCAGCAACCAGTTCCGGAACACTGCAGTCTTTAGGGAGAAAGCATCACCTTGCTGATGCCTCAATTTTGGACTTCTAGCCTCAAAACCATGAGCCAATGAATTCATGTTATTCATGTCAATCATGGTATTTTTGATTGGAGCCAGAAAACTAAGACACTTCTAGGTATTTCTGCATACACACACACACACACACATATTTCAGACTATGTTTTTCTAATTTCATTTAGTTCTTTTTCCATGGTTTCCTTTAGCTCACTGGACATATTTAAGACAGTTGATTTAACATATGCAACGTATGATCTTCCTCAAGGATGGTTTCTGTCAAATTCTTTTTTCTGTGCTTGGGCCATACTTTTCTGTTTCTTTCAGTGTTTTGTAATTTTTTTGTTGTTGAGAACTGGACATTCTGAGTATTATGTAATTGTAACTTTGGAAATCTAATTATCCCTTTTCTCTGGTATTACTGATTTTTTTTGCTTGTTGTGGGCTGGAAGTATTCATTTGTGACTTTTCCAAACTATTTTTGCCACTAAATGAGGAAAGAAAAAGGATACTGTCACTTTAAGATTCCTCTGCTGCTTCTGCTTGAGGGGGTTGAAACAAAGGTCACTCTCCCTGTCAATCCTTCAGAGATCAAAAGCAGTGACTAGCAATTAGACCACATGCCCTGGTTTTTGGAGGGCAAGGTCCTTATTGCCCACCCTGGCACCAGCAACTGATAGGAGGAATGCAGGCTGCTGTTCCACAGCTACCTGCCACGTGGTTGGAGGACGGGAGATGGTATCCACTAAATGGAATGTGGAATTCACCAACATTTACCACACTTTATCAGCCTTTTCATCTAACTCTTCCCTGGATACTGCAAGTGTTCCACTAGACTCCCCAGTTCTAAAATAGATGATTTGGACAGTTCCTGTCAGTTCAATACTTGTTTTGGTTGAAGAACCAATTCCTAGGGCTTCCTACTCTGCCATTGTCCCATAATCCTCAATGTGAAATAGTTTTTATGTTTATTTTTTCATTAAAAATTCATAAATGCCTATTTTTAAATGTGAGAAGTACATCATACAAGGGCAAAAATATTTGGGCAAAAAATTTGGGAGTTTTACCACCCAAAGACAACCAATTTTAATATCTTTTTTCTAAGTATGGGCAGGGTTTTCTTCCTTTCCTTCCTTCCTTCCTTCTTTTCTTCCTCCTTTCTTTCCTTCTTTCCTCCCTCCTTACTTCCCTCCCTCCTCCATCCCTCCTTACCTCCCTCCCTCCTTTTCTGTTCTTTCCTTCCTTCCTTACAACCCTCCTTCCTTCCTTACCACCCTCCCTCCTTCTTTTTTATTCTATGGAGCTGCATAGAACAGCATTTGAAGAATATTCTTGGGTGATTAGATTCTATGAGTTCCAAGAGTTAATAGTATACAGTGTCAAATGGTCAGTGAAAACAGTGGTAACAGTCATGCATGTATAGTGTTTTATCATTTATCAAGTGCTTTCCCATACATTATCCTGTGTGGTTCCCATGAATACCTTGTGAATTATGCAGAGAATGTATTATTTCTAAGGAATAATCTATGACTTAGGGGCATTAAACAGCTTGTACAAAGTAGGGCCCAGAAGCCCTGATGCCAAAAGCAAACTTCGTCCTTTTATTTTCACAGATGGGCACAGCAGGGGATGTGAGAAATTCCCCAGGTTCTCGTATCTTCCCTATTACCCTTCCTTCTAAGATGTTTACTCTCTGACTTACTCTAACAACTGACATTCTCAAAGACTGTGCAGGTGGCATGGACCCTCAGGGATTGGTGAGATTATGCCCTTGGAGAGGGCAAATTGGAAGAGCAGAACCTTCCTATAAATAACCCTTTTTCTTTGTCTTCTTGTCTTTGCATTGAAGCTGAAAAACAAGGAGAGAATATGGATGTAGGACTCAATTCTCAATCTTTCTTTTTTCAGATAACTTGCAGACCTTCATTCATGAATAATATGACATTTTACACTGAATTAATGGATTCTTTGTTGTTGGCCTGCTATTGAGTTTTAAAGTACATAAAATAATTTCTTTTTTTAATTTTTGAAATACACAAAGAGTGGTTTTCTGAATGGGATTTTCAGTTGATCTGTAGTCAGGAGTCCTCTGCCAGCAATGACAAAGAATCATAGACCAATAGTGCATATGGTCCATCCCTAAGGACAGGGCTTGGACTACTGGTGTGTATGCCCCCTGTTTTTGTTTCCTAGGTTGCTGAAAGCAGACACCATGAAATGGGTTGGCTTAAACAATGAGGATTTATTAGCTTACAGTTTGAGGCTGAGAAAATATCCAAATCAAGGCACCATCAAGGTGATGCTTTCTTCCAAAAGACTGTATTGGCAATCCTGGGCTCTTCTGTCATGTGGCTAGGCACATGGCGGTGTCTGCTGGTCTCTCCCTTCTCTTCTGGGTTCTGCTGATTTCAGCTTCTTGCTTCCCAGACTTTCTCTCTCTTTGTCGGAATTTCATTCTGTTTATAAAAGACTCTAGTAATAGGATTAAGTCCTGTCCTGAATGGGGTGGGTTACACCTTAACTGATGTAGCCTCATCAAAAGATTCTATTTGTAATGGGTTTACACCAACAGGAATGGATAAGATTTTAGAACATGTTTTTCTGGGGTATACACAGCTTCAAACCACCATAACCCTGTAGACAGGGCTTGGACTCGACCACCTCATTAGGCGTTCAGAGGCTCAGCTTTGCCCTCTAGATCTGCTCAAAGACAAAGGAAAGGCTTGCTTTCTAGGTACCCAAGATGGGAAACTGACTGATGAAAAAATATTGAGGGACTCTGTTCTCCTGTAGGTATCCTGAACTTCCTAAATATTAAATCACTGTTTGGGATCTTTTTTTGGAGTCTTATGCCACACCCAAATGGGTCATCACCCCTAGATGGTGTTCTCTTCTTTCCTGAGAGTTCTGTTCTAAGGTGTTGCTCTGGGCCAACATCATTTACTTAGAAAAGTAAGGAGCAGGAAATGAAAGAGTGAATCTTTGCTGTGGGTTGGTCTGAGGTGCCCTTGACTCTCTGATGTCCAGCTGTTCTGCAGATATTGGTAAATTTGATTACTTTGTTAGTAGTGGATTAACAGAGGAAGAACAAATTTTAATACAAAGAAGCGATGAGATAAAACAATTTTATTAATGCTAAATTTGTTGTAGTTTATGTATACTGTGTGTATATAAGAGAATATCCTTTTCATACTTTTTTAATACAATACAGAAACTAATATTTAAGGGTAAAGGGCTTTGATATATGCAACCCTCAAATGTTCAGAAAAAGTGTGTATATTTCTCTATCCATCTCTCTGGAGAAACATAGAGAAAAAGCATGAATGACCAAATGGTCTAAGGTACAAATGACTAAAAGTAGCCAAATCTAGGTAATGGGTATATAGATTTCTTAACTATTCATGCAGCTTTTCTTTCAGTTTGATATTATTCTCAAATTCAAACAATGGCCGATTGTCTTTGTCTCCTCTGATCAATAGACACACTATATTATTTTATTTTTGTAGTATGTATCTTTTATTGTTTTAATCTTGTATTTAAAAAATTTTCAATATGCACAAAATAAGAAAAAATATAATAATTTTTTTTTATAATGAATTTTTACATACCCAACTCCCATGTTAAAAAATCATTGTCATTGTTATTTCTGACAAAATGATCCTTTTTTTGAAAGTCATAGAAGAGCAGTCTAGTAGAACACTGTGTCCTCCAGCTCTTGTAGGCATTGCTAAATCCCCTCATTCAGAGCTCTCCAACCTTCTGGAATTCTCCTTGTCCTGTGATCTTCATTACCTGGGGAACACATTTTCCACATCAGATTTCCATACTGTTGGTGCCTGGCACTCAGAGAGGTTTAGAGGATTTGGGTATCAGTCTGCCTTGCTCTGTAGTCAGCTTTATGGTCTAATTAGAATGAATTTCCTTCACATAACATACAAGGAAGTTATCTGTCAAGAGTAATTTCTGTGTAAAGTAGTATACTCTTAATCACCTAGTAACTGCAGCATGCGTAAACAACCAACTTGTAAATGTGGTTTAAAACTTCAGGTCTCTATTCAAATACTTTCTTATATTGATGAGAAATGAATCTAGTCCATATGCCCATCAAAAATAAGAATTTGGGATTGCAGTTAAATATCATTGATGGGACACACATTTAATGTTTTTTTCTTTTCAAACATGCCACTAACAGTAAATGACTAATAAGAGGGAGATAAGAGTGGAAGAAGACACAACAAGAGATGTCATCAGTTTTTGGAGATGGAAATCAGATTGAGGAATGGTAACTGATTTAGTGGAAAAGAGGAGTTACCAGTTTAGATGTCTTCAGGGAGGTATTCAAGAAGCAAACTGGACCACTCTGCAAACCTCGGTAGACTCAGGACTTGCAGGCACCAGACATGAAAAAATGTGGAGTAAGTCACTGAGGGATTAGTTGAAAGTCTGTGTTATTATACCCTCCAGGTTTCCAGCATACACCTTGATCAGCCACCTTATCCTCCTCATCTCTACCCTCTCCTTATTAGCTTTTAACTGTGCCCTCTTTACCTCTAGAAACAGGATCTATAGTGCCTTTAAATTTAATCATATTGGAGAACCAATTCTAGAAAACCCAAAACCAATCCAGAGAACTCATCCTTAAATTCTGTTCCTTTCAGCCATTTCTGATACTCAATTCTGTATCATTCAAGTTTCAACCAGAGAAGCAGAATTAGTAGTATGTGTATTTATGTATGTATGTGCGTGGGTATTTTTGTAAGGAACCAGCTTACACAACTTTGGGGGCTGGCTAAGTATGTCCGAAGTCTGTAAGGCAGACATGGAAGATCACAAGCAGGCTTGAACCTCATGGGCATAAACCAAAGTGTCTTGTCCACAAGCAGCAATTATGAAAGAAGATTAAGGGGTTAGGGAGAGAAATTGCAGACCCAGAGGCTATCTAAGTTAAGGGAAGGCCAAAGCCTTCTTTTTACACACTTACCTGATTAGGTCAGGCCCGTCCAGGACAACTGCCTTTTTGATTAACTTAAAGGCAACTGCTTAGAGACTTTAATCACATCTGCAAAATATCCTCACAGTAGTACCTAAATTAGTGTTTGATCAAAAAACCAGGTACTTAGTTCAGCCTGTCTAAATTGACACATCCAAAGATCATCATACACAAATGTCCATCAACTGGTAAACAGATAAATGAATGGAGGTACATTCATACAATGGAGTACTACTCAGTAATCAAAAGTAACAAACCACAATACATGCAAAAACATGGGTGAATGCTAAGTGCATTATGCTGAGTGAAAGATAACCAGACTCAAAAGGGTAACATACTACAAAATTCTATTTATGTGCCTGTGGTGGGTTGAATTATGTACCCCAGAAAAATATGTTCTTAACCTTAATCCCATTCCACTGGATGTGAACCCACTGTAAATAGGACTTTTTGAAGATGTTATTTTTTGTTAAGGTGTGGCCAACCAAATCAGGATGGGTCTTAATCCTGTTACTGAAAGCCTTATAAAGAGAAAAACCCAGAAGCCAGTGCAGGAGAAAACTATGGGAAGAAACTAAAAGCTGGTCATCAATGGAACCTGGAAGAGAAAGGAAAAGACATCATCATGTGATGGGAAAGCCAAGGAACCCCAAAGATTGCCAGCCCACCCAATGTTCCCAACCCCGGGAGGAAACCAGCTTTCCAACCTCTGAAAATATGAGACAATAAATTCCCATTGTTAAGCTAACCCACTGAGTGGTGTTTGTCATAGTAGCCCGAAAACTACAACAATGGCATTCTGGAAAAGGCAGAATTATAGAGACAGAAAATAGATCAGTAGTTCCCAAGGGCTAGGACTAGAGGGAAGGAATGCATACGAAGGTGCATGAGGGAACTTCCTGGAGTGTTGGATCTGCTCTGTTATCTTGATGGTAGTTACATGAGTGTACATACTTGTCAAAATTCATAGAACTGTACACATGAAAAGAGTGAATTTACTTATTGAAACTACATCTCAATAAACCTAACTTATAAAAAAATGTAGGGAGGGGGAAAGATATTACAGCAGATGCTGTGAACTTGAACTAAGTTGATAGTTATTGGGATGGTAAGGAAGGAAGAGGTTTCAGAGACATTTCTGAAATAATATCAATATGATTTTTGGTGACCAAATGGATTACAAAAATGAATAAAAACAAAGTATGTGTTACCTTGGGAAAAACAAAGCAATAGCACATTATAATCATAGATATTCTCAACTTTGTTACTTGACTAATCCTATGTGGGGAAGCATTACAGAATACAGTGTCACACAAACAGCCACCATCAATATCGTAAGTATATCTATTGATTCCTATCTGAGATCTCCTGGGAATTTTCATTTTTCAACCCCAAAAGAGGATGTCTCCATTAGAATGATACATTCAGCTTAGAGGAATAAAAGCAGGTAGAAAATACTATTCCCTCAAGATTCTTAATTACTTCCCTAGAATGAAAAAAACACCCTGATAACTTGTACAGGGTTAGTCCTAGGCAATAATGTTTACAATATGACTCCTCTTTATTGAACACTTACTATATGCCATTCGCTATTCTAAGGTTTGGGGATCAGGATCTCTGTTGTCATTTGTAGGTCTCCTTATCTTGTAGGTAAAAGGCTGGAACTACCTGAATTTTAATGTTCCTTCTAGCTCTGAAGTTCTGCAATCAAGTGTTTGATTTTTCAAACTTGCTTCCTCTCCTATTTGTCTCTAGAGTTCAAAGGTTGACCTGTAGTGAGCAAAATACAGCTGTCCATGGGCTGGGAGTGCTGCTACCACCCTAGTCCTCAACTTAGGGGAAAGTGGTAATAAAATAGGATCAATTTACTCATGGAAGTGGGATGTAAAAGATGATAAAACTGTTTCTGAATGTCTAATGCCAGTGGTTCTATTAGAGTCCTTTTTAATGCTTGGGCCTCAGAGGAAGGAAGTCTTTCTTTTCTGAACTATATGGGCCTAGATTTCTTAAGCAAGTAAGAATAAACTAGATCCTTGAAGTCAACAAGTCAAAATTTATATGAGGCACAATTAAGTCAACAGTTTGAACTTTAAAAAAAAATCCAAAGCTCCTTTCATTAGATAAGAAGTTTCAGTGACTTAAATGTATATGTATCCCAAGTACTTATGACAGTGCCTGGTATATAATAGGAGCAAAATAAATATTTGTTGAATAAATGAATGAATGAATAGCAATGTATAAGGGTATCCTTTTTTTGTCAAATGGAAAATGTAGGCTATAAAGCAGTATGATCCCCTTATTGCTCTATCTTCTATGTATGTACATATGGATGAATGTGTTTATGTATCTATCCACCTCTTTCTTCCTGTCTAATCATTATCTTTTTATGATGTTCATAGTAAAAAGGCCAGAAAGTTCTGCCTCAAATTGCTTCCTCTGGGAGGTGGTATTACAAAGGACTTTAACTTACTTCTTTATACATTTCTGTTTTTGGTGGGGGTAGGGTAGAGAATGTATTTATAATATAATTATTTAAAAAGAAGAATAAAGCCACTCTGTCCTCCTCAAAAGGCCAGTGTGCATCTTGGCCAGAAGCAGCGAGGGAAGGGCAGTTTTTAAGAAATGAAGACAGTGTCTCCTACCTCCCATCATCCTCCTCAACTGCCTTTTCAGAGGACTCTGTTGAAAGCTGGCTCTCAAAAGTGTTGTGGGAGGGCAGTTTAATGGAGATCTAAAAGGTATTTGCTTTGGCAGTTAATTGACTTCTCTCACCACCCCACCTCCAAATAATCTCAATATTAGAGATTTGAGGTGACAGTGCATTGCTGAGAACCCCTTAAAGTTTCTTTCAAAAGTACAAAGGTTAATAAAAGGGCTTTTCCTCCCTTTATCCACTAAAAACTAAACTAAAAAAATCTCATTTTATTTTTGGGTTTTTTTTTTGTGGTTGTTGTTGCAAAAAAGAATTCAGGCACAGGAATTTTAAAACTACTTTTATATGAGTCATTGAGGCCTTAATAAATCTCAGCACCAGCTACATTAGTGCAACTAAGCCCTAAATATTGATAAAGTCAAATACTAGATGTTGTTTCTTAAGTCATTCAGTATGTGCTCTGAGTGCTGGGTTATTCTTAAACCTATTCTAGGATTAAATAATATCTTTTTTTTTTTTTTTTGCCAGAAGAAGCACATTTTATTTAATTTAGTTTTTCTTTCACTTAATGATCATTATTTTAAGTTAAGATTCCCAAAGAAAGGGAGAAAAGGAAACTTTCATACTTTCTGAGCTTATTCTATGTGCCAGATACTGTCATTGCATTTTGTTATTTAATTTCCAAAACACTTCTGAGGGGTGGGTATTGGCACTGCCATCTTACAGATGATCAAACTGAGGCTTGGACATATTAACTTGTTCAAACTCAAGCAACTTCTATGTGGCTAAAAGGAGATTGAGACCCCATCTGACTTCAAAATCAGTCCAACTCTTTCCATTGAGCTACGTAATAGATTCTCATATAAGGGCAATTTCAGATGGAAACCAAATAATAACAGAATATCCTCAATTTCATTTTAACTTAATAGCATTTATGGTGACCCCTGGGATATTATTCATTTTATTCTCAGTTTACTATCTGTATTAGAAAAGCAGTTTTATTTAGTACTACTAACCCCATAATGAAAGCAAATTCTTTACAAAGTAACTCAAGAAAAATTTTCTCACTCAGACACTTCCTAATTTTGCCTGAATAACTATCAACCTTGGAATTTGTATGTAATTATTTACTTAGACCAATTGTGACATTTTATACTATGCTATGGTCCTATATATGTATTTTTTATGTCAGCTGAATTTATTTGGAGAAATACAGCTTAGTCATTCTGCTTACAAATATCAAAAAGATTGCAAAGTTAGAAAATAGGGCATTTACAATAATTTTTAATCTAACCCCCCCTTTCACTTTTTAAACTCACTATTGGGTTAACTGTTATTTAACATTTATCCTTAAGATACGTTAAACATGTTATTATTTTGCTTAAGTGGTCCACTGAGTTGTACTTATGACAAAATAAAATACACTGGCATCAAATAAAATACACTGGCATCATACAATAAACTATACTAGTACCATAGGTTACAAAAATTGGTGAAAGTCAAAATGGGTCTTTAAGGTTGGAGGGATCCTTTAATATTTATCAGTACTTGCATTTCACATCTCTTAAAAATAGGAAATGTTTTAGCAGCTTAAATCTTTTCAGTTACAATATAAAACTTCCTACACTAGGATTTACTTTGAAAAATAGTTTACAACCAAACTAATTAACATACATACACTGGCATTTTAGCAGAAGGGCAAGCTTTAAAAACAAATTAATCTGAACCTTTAAAATTAGGCTATCGTATAAAAAACAGTCCATGGTCTTAACATTCAGCGAATCATACTAAAAATTCTATATTTGTAGGATAAAGGCCAACAAAATTTTACATATGCTACAAATTTATTACATGTATTTACATGGCTCTTTTTTCCCTAAGTACGTAAAACTTTCACATTGTACAATCCCCCACTTAATGCCAACCTCTGCAGGGATAATTTGAGGCCAGATCACTGTCAATAGCTTGTGCAGTGCTAGAATACAGAAAACACATTTCATAAGCTACTCAGTGACCACCAAATACTGTTCTATAAAAAAATGGTTTTGAAGCATTTGTTGGCAGGTACCTATTCACTGTATGTAAGAACAGGGCCATAGGGTTGTACTGCACTTTATTTTGATAATTCCCTAGTGCCCTTTCCACATTAACCACTGTACAGCTTATTAAAATGTACTTAACTATTCATTAAGGAAAAATCACATTTTCTCTTGGCAATGCATCAAGTTGTTGGCATATTACTTGTTTGGGTGTTTGTGGGATGTTAAACATTCAAATGTTCAACTAGTTCTCAATCCCTCTATGTCTTAGCTAGATGTTGATAATATGATGCATTAGCTTTTAACATATTAATCTACTCATCCTTGAATGATAAATTTTAAATTAGTAGTTTCTCCCAACAAGCATTAGAAAAAGATTCCTTTGTCATTCCCCAAATCTAAACTTGAATGGTTTCACTTGAGTTATTCAATTAAGAAGTTAATATGAAATACAATCATTAATAATTTTGTTAAGTTGCACTGATCCTATCATTACCTCATAGTGCCCACAGCACATGACAAGTAAAAACAAGTAAAATGAAGTCTAATCGTATTTTCAACATAAGCATTTTTACACAAATGTTTTAGACCAATTGATAACTAGTATTAAATGTAATGCCTAAATTTAAACACATGTACAGTCTTATTTTATACCTGTACTTTAAGTAAGGTTTTAAGCTGAAATGTCATTATTTCCTTATCAGAAGGATTAAAGGAAATAGGAACCCAATGGCTTGGTGGTTTAGGAAGAGCATTTGGTGATGGCAGCTCACTAAATTTGGCTCCAGCATAGTTCTGACTAGTTTGAGACTTAAAAAGTGAGCTGGAACTTGAGAAGCTAGAGTTCCAATTTTGGTTATTTGGAAAATATACTTTGTTCTTCCCCCTATTTTGCATGGCCTGCCATGCAGTTGTTGATGAGTTATAACCATATCCTCTTTCTTTTTTCTTATGAACAATCTTCACCTGGGAATTCTGGTCCTTGGTCTTCTATTAAGCTGTTGTTGGTTCTTACTAACATTTCTAGATTGGGGAACTGGAATATTTATACCTCTCTCTACTACCCATCTTCAGGTTCTTTGTCACCTTTCAGTCTGCTTTTCAGATTGCAGGATTTCCACTACCTGTCCTCCTTGCTGCCAAGTCCAGGATAGTAAGTGTTGCTTTCTGACAGATCCTTTCCTTTGTCTGAATACAGAAGTTTTTATGGGCTGATCTGCTGAGTTCAGCCTAGGAGCTGAGGCCAACATCTAAGTTTCTTCAGCATACAAGTTTGAGAGAAGTCCTAGAAACTTCAAGTTTGGGACTGCGACAGCAGCAGATCCTACTCGATGTAGAAGCCTCCCTCCCCTTCCAGGGAGAGACGAGGCACAGAATGAACAAAACCCAAGAGCACCGACGATCTAGCCAGTGACCACCCCTGTGTCCACCAACCTGCCTGCCCCTTTCCGCCTCTATCAACAAAATGTGGTCTTATATTTTTGAAACTAGCTCATGTGAAGGTATTGATTATATTAGCATAAGTATCTGAATATGGACAAGCAGGTCTGAGGTAAGCAGAGTTACCCTGAAACTGACATGCTTCCACTCAGTTACATTTTTTAGTGAGGAAAGAGAGGACCTGATGAAGTTATCAGAGCTTAATAATGATCTATTTTATAAATACCTCAATTTTTCTATCCCTTGAACAAGCCTAGCACTTTCCTGTTTCCCTGAATGGATTACTGCCTATATGGTGGGCTCCTTCAGGCTTCTGCTTAAAAGTCATCTAATAGAGGCATCTGTTGTTTTGTACCCAAAGCCCATCCACCCATCTTTTGGCAAAAGAATAACCCAATTTTCCTCTGGAATTTCACTCCTCCTCTACTTTTAAGCTTGTGGCTTAGGTGGCATGCAAACAATGTTCAGCTCCGGGAGTGACCCCACTTGCTCCAGCCAATAAGTATATGCCATTATCTTGGCCACAGAGATTGGTTCAGGGATGGGCCCCTAACTCAGTCAGAGCCAAGGAGTTATGAGAAGATATTTACTAGGGTTTCTGAGAAAGAAAAGTTCCTCTCTGTTCATTGGGAGCTTTTGGAGGAGTTCTGTCTTTCCCCGGATTGTTGAATAGTAGTTTTACCCAGAAATGGGTGTATATGTGTGTGGAGGGTGAGGGGTAAGGGGTAGGAAACTGTGTGGAGCCTAAGGATAACACTGCCAGCAAGGAAAACAGTGATCTGAAGTGGGTTGAAGATGATCTGGGATGACTTTGTGTTAGACCAACTCAGCTGGAAATTAGACCCAGATGGGTCAATGCATTTTCTTTATTAAGTTTTTTTTTTTTTTAATTGGTTATAACATAATGAGTTCTGATCAATACACCCATTTGGAGAGGATTTCCTTGACCACTTTAATATAAAGTGGTCCTATACTCATCATGAAAACTGTTTATTTCCTTCATGGCACTTAACATGTAATTATCTTCTGAATTTATTTGCTTGCTTGTTTATTGTCTCTTTCTGCTAATAAGCAGTAAAATCCTGAGGGCTGAAAACATGTCTGTCTAGTTCATTAATTATTCAAGCTGGAACAGTGTCTGAGAAGATGCCAATAATATGTATTCAATGAACGGTTTAGGATATTTTCTGTAGATCTGCTCTAAGCCCCTTTGCTAAAGCAAAAGACAGATTACAATTATACTGCATGTGCACCTTAGTATGAATTCTGATGGTCCTTTTCCAAACAAAATAGAATGATTTTCCTGGCATTCAGCTTTTACATGAAATTTTGTTATTTTACTTAACCACAGCAGATTTCCATTAGTTTTATAGGCTGGTCTCAGGCAAAGAACTTCTTTACCATCTGTTTTTAATTTTGAAAGCACTTAGGGCCTCTCCTCTTCAAAAGACACATTTGAAAATACATTGCAACAGAACTTAGGTAGTTTTAAAAGAAGAGCATAAAGTGTTTTTGAAAAAATGTGACCCAAAAGTTATATATTAATTATTCTCAAACAATTTTTGGCAACAAAGCAAAAGCAAAACAAATGCTTCATCATTTTGTGACAGTTGCAGATAATACCAGAAGGAAATGAGATATGAACCTAGTTCTCAGGAATGAGCCAGCACTATTTACTTTTTATTGTACTGCATATTTTATATTTTAAATTGATTCTATTGTTTTTATTTTCTATTTCATTTATATCTGCTATAATTTTTGTTATTTCCTTCCTTCTGCTCACTTTGAGTTTAGTTCATTTTTTTCTAGATCCTCCAATTGTGAGATTAGGTCTCTGATTTGAGATCTTTCTTCTTTTTTTAATGTAAACATTTAGAGCTAGTCATTTCCCTCTCAGTATTGTCTTTACTGCATCGCAAAAGTTTTGGTATGTTGTGTTTTTGTTTTCACTCCCCTAATTTCCCTTGCGATTTCTTCTTCATGCATTGGTTGTTTAAGAGTGTGTGGTTTAAAGCCCCTTTTTTAAATTCATTTTATTGAGATATATTCACATACCACACAGTCATACAAAACAAATCGTACATTTGATTGTGCACAGTACCATTACATAGTTGTACATTCATTACCAAAATCAATCCCCGACACCCTCATTACCATACACACAAAAATAACCAGAATAATAATTAAAGTGAAAAAGAGCAACTAAAGTAAAAAAGAACACTGGGCGCCCTTGTCTGTTAAAGCCCTTTTGAGGGACTGGGGAAAAATGTGGAAACATTAAACTTCCGCACCTGGGGAATTCCTGATATTCTCACAACAATAGGGGGCTACCAGTTCAGTAGGCTGAGCCCTTGATCTTGGGGCTTGCCCTTATGAAGCTTATTACTGCAAAGGAGAGGCCAAGCCTACTTATAATTGCCTAAGAGTCATCCCCAGAGAAATTCTTTCTCAGATGTGGCTTCTCTCTCTAAGCATGTTGACTTGCTGCATTTCCCCCTATGTGGGACATGACCCCCAGGGTTGTAAATCTCCCTGACAACATGGGACATGACTCTTGGGGATGATCCTAGACCCAGCATCATAGGATTGAGAAAGCCTTCTGGACCAAAGTGGGGAGGAGAAATGAAACAAAGTTTCAATGGCTTAGAGATTTCAAATGGAGTCAAGAGGTCGAAGGTATTCTTATGAGTTATTTAGATATCCATTTTAGTTTTTAGTGTATTAGAATAGCTAGAAGGAAATGCCTGAAACTGTTGAACTGCAACCCATTGTTGTTGATTCTTGAAGATGATAGTGTGACCGTGTGACTGTGAAAACCGTGTGGCTCACATTCCCTTTATCCAGTGTATGGACAAAAGAGTAGAAAAATGGGGACAAAAAGTAATTGAATAATAGGGTGGGGTGAAGGGATATGAGATGTTTTGGGTGTTCTTTTTTACTTTTATTTTTTTCTTATTTTTTGAAGTAATGAATATGTACAAAAATTGATTGTGATGAGTGCACAACTATATGATGATTCTGTGAATAACTGATTGTACACTTTGGATGATTGTATGTTATGTGAATATATCTCAACAAAATTGCATTAAAAAAAGAGTGTTAATTTCCACGTGTGAATTTTCCATTTCTTCCTCTGTTACTAATTTCTAGCTTCAATCCGTTTTGTTCAGAGAAGACACATTGTATGATTTTAATATTTTCTAGTTTATTGAGACTTGTTTTGTGACCCAACATATAGTCTATCCTGGAATGATCCATGTGCACTAGAGAAGAATGTGTATTCTGCTCCTGTTGGGTGAAGGTTTCTGTATGTGTCTGTTAGGCCTAGTTGTTTTATAGTATTGTTCAAGTCTTCTATTTCCTTATTGATCTTCTATCTAGATATTCTGCCCATTATTGAAAATAGTGTTTTGACGTCTCCTACTGTTAATATTGAACTGTCTGTTTCTCCCTTCATATCTGTTAATATCTGTTTAATATATTTTTGGGTTCTGTTTTTAGATGCATATATATTTATAATTGTTATGTCTTCTTGTTGAGTTGACCCTTTATCAGTGTATAGTGACCTTCATTGTTCCTCGTAACAGTTTTTGACTTGAAGTCTATTTTATCTGATTATTTAGTTAGCCACCCCAGATCTCTTTTGGTTACTATTTGCATGGTATATATTTTTTCCATCCTTTCATTTTCAAGCCATTTGTATCTTTGAATTTACGTCTCCTATAAACAACATATAGTTAGGTCATGCTTTTTAATCCATTCTGCCAATCTTTGCCCTTTGACTGGAGGTTTAATCTATTTACATTTACAGTCACTACTGATAATGCCAGACTTTCTTCTGCCATGTTTTGATTTGATCTTTGTAAGTCTTACACATTTTTTCTCCTCAATTCTTCTATTAATATCTATTTTCATGTTTTATTTTTGGTAATGTTTTATTTTGAGTCCCTTCTCATTTCCTTCTGTATATATTTTTCAGATTTTTTTTGTGGTTACCATGGGTCTTAAATTTGACATCCTTAATCTGTGACAATCATGTTTGATTTGAGGCCAATTTTAATTCAATAGCATATACAAATACTGTTCCTATACTCCAGGCTCTCCACCTTTGTGTTGTACTTGTTACAAATTATATCTTTATACATTGTATATCCAAAACCATAAATTTATTATTACTTTTCCTGCATTTGCATTTTAGAACCTATAAGAAGTAAAATGTGGACTTACCAAGATATAATACAATAATGCTGGCATTTGTAAATACCCATATGATTATCTTTATAGGAGATCTTTATTTCTTCAAAGTAAAATGTGGACTTACCAAGATATAATACAATAATGCTGGCATTTGTAAATACCCATATGATTATCTTTATAGGAGATCTTTATTTCTTCATGCTACTTTAATCATTGTTTTGTGCCCTTTCTTTTCAGTCTGAAGAACTCCCTTTAGCATTGCTTATAGGGGAAGTCTAGAGGTCTCAGCTTTTGTTTATTTGGGAATGTCTAATGTCTCCCTAATTTTTGAAAGACAGTCTCTTTGGATGTAAAATTCTTGGTTGGCAGCTGTTTCTTTTAGTACTTTAAATATTTTGTCCCACTGCCTTCTTGCCTCCATGGCTTCTGATGAGAAACTGACACGATCTTATGTGGGTCTTCTTTGTACATAATATATTGCTTTTCTCTTGCAGTTTTCACAACTCTTTCAATGTCCTTGGCGTTAGACGATTTGACTATGAAGTGAAAGGTTGCGGTTCTCTTTGAGTTTATCCTATTTGGTGTTCTTTGAGCTTTTTTAATGTTTATATTTGTGTCTTAGTTAAATATGGGAAGTTTTCTGTCATTGTTTCTTTGTTCTTTCTGCCCCTTTCTCTCTTCTCCTTCTGGGACTTCCATAATATGCATATTGGTACACTTGATGGCAACCCACAGGTCTCTTAGACTCTGTTCATTTTATTTTCCCCATTCTTTTTTTCCTTTCTGCTTTTCAACCTGCATTGGTTCAATTATCTTGTCTTCATGTCACACTGATTCTTCTGCCAGCTCTAATCTGCTGTTGAAACCCTCTAGGCAATTTTTCATTTCAGTTATTGTGGTCTTCAACTCCAGTGTTTCTGTTTGGTTCCTTTTAAAATTTCTATTTTTGAGATCTTCATATTATACATTCATCATTTTCCTGATATCCTTTAGTTCTTTCTCCCTGTTTTCCTTTAGCTCCTTGAGCATATTGAAGATAATTTTTTATAAGTCTTTTTCCATTCTGTTCAAAGTCTTGTTTTTTGCATGTTGCATGGATGGTTTCTGAATTTTTATCTTGTTCCTTTGATTGGCCATAATTTCCTGTTTTATTTGGGTGTGGGAGGGGTTGGCTTGTAATCTCTTGTCACACACTGTACACTTTAATATTTTAATGTGTTAACTCTGGGATTTCATCCCTGAGCTGCCTGATCTTTTAGTTTGTGTCCAGCTAGTGATATGACAAGAGATCTTCTTGAGTTCCTGAAGCTAACAAAAAGAAACAAACCAACACACATAAAAAATCATTTACAGTCTTTGCAAATTGGCTCTGCATTGACTGGTGTCTCCTTCAGAGTTTGCCCTCCTATCAAGGTGAGCCTGAGGTGAAAGTGAAGTGCAGGGTTCTTTATGTCTTTTCTGAGCCTGTGTCTTTTGCTTGCTGTGGCCTTAGGAATTCTCCCATTTAAAGGAATCTGAATATCTCTTCTATTCCCCCTTCCAGGTACTGTATAGTGCCTTAAAGCTGGTATTCCTTTGCCCCAGGCCACTTTGACTTAACTTTTTCTTATACTGCTTTTGCTGTCTGCAAGCTGCTTCTGCAAGTTAGGTCAAGTTCTAGGAGCCGGAATTTCCTATTTTCAGTCATTCATGTTGCCACCTGATAGATTGGCACTGATGTACAGGCACAACAGTGTTTACTCAGCTCCTTCTGGAACAGGGCAGGAACCCACAAAAAAAGTGTAGGTTGGCTCACATTACACTGGGAAGGGAGGTAAGGGAGGGGCAAGCAAGAACAGCATGAGCTTCTCCTACCATTTTTAAAGCTGCATTTTCTTGACTAGCACTGACAAATTACTATTTAACTCTTTTCTGGAGTTTTGAAAAAGCGGCTCTGTCAGTTTTTGTCAGTAGTTCAAAGTTTGTGGGGGAATGGCACCCTGGAGTGCCTTACACTGCAATTTTGGTTGACCAGAAGTTTTGACTAAAATCTTTTAATAAGCCTAATTATTATAGTATGCAATCCACACAAACCTTTGGTGTCTTCTTTATTCATGATACATTCACCATGACTTGTCACCTTTGCAAATGTTAATCATGGTTTCTAACTCAAGAACATCTTACCTAGGAGATGAGGTCGCGGGCGGAAAGCGCCGCGCTGTCCCTGCTGGCGCTGTTGGTGCTGCTGCTTCTCAGAGACGCCAAGTGCAAGTTCAGGGCTCGGCACAAGCCGTAGACTCGACACTACTACGCTCGGGACTGGCTGAGTCTGGACTCCCGGCTACTGCCGAGCTGGTTTGACGAGGCCACGTTCGGGGTTTTCGTGCACTGGGGCGTGTTCTTGGTGCCAGCCTGGGGCAGTGAGTGGTTCTGATGGCACTGGAAGGAAGAGGGGTGGCCCCAGTACCAGCGCTTTATGAATGACAACTGCCCTCCTGGCTTCAGCTATGCTGACTTCGAGCCTCAGTTCACCGAAGGCTTCTTCCAGTCAGAAGACCGGGCTGAACTCTTGCAGGCCATGGGGCCAAGTATGTGGTTCTGACCACGAAGTATCACGAAGGCTTCACAAACTGGCCAAGTCCTGTGTCTTGAAACTGGAACTCTCAGGACCTGGGGTCCCATTGTGGTTTGGTCGGTGAGAAGGGACCCGCTATCCCCAAGAGGAGCATATGTATGGACTCTTATCATTCACTCTTAGAATGGTTCCATCTACTCTATCTGCTTGATAAGAAAAATGGCTTCAAAACACAGCATTTTGTCAGTGCAAAAACAATGCCAGAGCTATACGACCTAGTTGATTGGTACAAACCAGACCTGATTTGGTCTGATGGAGAGTGGGACTGTCCTGATACTTACTGGAACTCTACCAATTTTCTTTCTTGGTTCTATAATGATAGCCCTGTTATGGATGATGTGATAGTGAAAGGTGGATGGGGTCAGAACTGCTCCTGTCACCATGGAGGATACTACAAGTGTCAAGATAAATTCAAGCCAGAGAGCTTGCCACATCACAAGTAGGAGATGTGCAACTCCGTCAACAAGATGTCCTGGGGCTACTGTCCAGACATAGTCATGTCTGACATCTCTAGTGAATCAGAAATCATTCTGAAACTGGTTCAGACAGTAAATTTGGGAGGCAGTATCTTCTCAATGTAGGACCAACTAAAGATGGAGTTTTTGTTCCCATCTTCCAAGAAAGGCTCCTTGCTGTTGGGAAGTGGCTGAGCCTCAGTGGGGAGGCTATCTATGCCTCTGAACCACAGAGGGTGCAGTCAGATAAGAATGCAACCGTGTGGTATACCTCAAAAGGATCAGTTGTTTATGCCATTTTACTGTCTTGGCTAGATAATGGCCTTCAGTCCCCTATAACTACCTTGTCTGCAAAGATAACAATCCTAGGAATTGAAGGATATCTGAAGTGGTCCAGAGGTCCAATTCAAGGCCTCCTCATTTATCTGCCCTAGTTACCACCCTCTGCTTTCCCAGTTGAGTTTGCTTGGACTGTGAAGATGACAAAAATGGGGTGATCATTTGAGTTCAAGAGGAAAAGGAAACACTGTCTGCTATTTGCTGCTTTGATTTTCCTCTTGTAGTACCATCATTGTAAAAAACTTATGTGCCAGTCTGAATGTATTGTGTCCCCCAAATGCCATTATCTTTGTGGTCTTGTGGGACAGACGTTTTGGTGCTGGTTAGATTTGCTTGGAATGTGCCCTACCCAGCTGTGGGTGGTGACTTCAGTGGGATACTCCTATGGAGGTGTGACCCCACCCATTCAGGGTGGGCCTTGATCAGTGGAGCCATATAAAACATGCTGACTCAAAGAGACTGAACAGAGTGCAGCTGGGAGTGATGTTTTGAAGAGGAGCAAGCTTGCTAGAGAGGAATGTCCTGGGAGAAAGCCGTTTTGAGGCCGGAGCTTTGGAGCAGATGCCAGCTGCCTTCCTAGCTAACAGAGGTTTTCCGGAGGCCATTGGCCATCCTCCGGTGAGGGTACCCGATTGCTGATGTGTTACCTTGGACACTTTGTGGCCTTAAGACTGTACTGTGTAGCGAAATAAACCCCCGTTTTATAAAAGCTTATCCATCTCTGGTGTTTTGCATTCTGCAGCTTTAGCAAACTAGAACAACTTACTTCTCTTCCCCACCCAGAGAAAACACATTTTAATCAAAGGAACTGAATACATTGCACTTTTGCCTCCAATGGACCAAGGATCTGAAATCGATTGCTAGCATACCCTTCTCTGATCAGCAAAAGAAGGGACTGAACAGTTAAGCTCTGAGTTCATTGATTCCTATCTTTGGAAATTATCTACAATGGAAACTTGCCTCCACTCTTGATGTTTGTTAACCTACTTGCTTATTCAATGATTTTGGTCATACTGTTGCCCATGGGAAGAGGTAGACCAGGTTTGCAATCTCAACCACTTGGTATTTATTTAGCATCAGTTGTCTCTTCCACCACTATACCCAGAGGACAGACAGCCTGGAGGGAAGGGAAGGAGGCCTACTGGGCTATTAATAAGTCAATTCTTCAGAAGTTTCCAGAGCAAACTAAGAGCTCTTAAATTCAGTCTGTTCACAGCAATAGTATTAAGAAAATGAATGTGATTCTGCCCTGTGCCTTTTTAAATATGATGTAATAAATTTATATATCAATCCACTTCTAAAAAAAAACATCTGACCTAGAAATTTCTTATATAAAGGAATGCCTCACTTCTTGCCCCCCTGAAGCTGGAGAGAGACCTCCCCTACCCATGATATCCTCACATCCAGAGCCCTCCCCTTGCCACTGATGTTCTTTTCCCCTGAGCCCTTTCTCCTGCTGACATGCCCTTGTTAAGAAAAAATATCCAGAGTTTGGAAATAAGGCTAAGAGAGAACACATGTCCTCCCCTCATCATACAGAGGCAGCATTTAACAAGCCCCCAATCACCACCCAGGATTATTCAGTTATCTTTGGGACACACCCTGTGTTTGACTCACTACTTACTCTTGACTAAAGGACCGGATTTTGAAAAGTTACATTTTAACTTATATATTTGTGTCCAGTATAGATGCAAATTATTTCTGTCTCATAGGAAAGGTAACCCATAGATTCTGGTGATGATGGCTTTATTTTCCTGAAAGACATTTACCAGTTTTTTTAATCTAACCTAGGTATCTTATTCTAACATACATTCTTTTCTCTAAATGCTTATAAATACATAATTCCTCAAAATGCTCTTTGCACCAGTTTTACCTTTTTCTTGATTCTCACATTAATTAGTCTTTGATACATTTCATTATTTCTATAGGTCATGTTTTGAACTTTTTGAAAATTATACTTTACATTTTCTTCAGAAGTTTTCCATTGCCATTTCCAGTGGAGCCCCAGAATCTCTGTCTTGCACACCCTTCCTCTTGTTTTTTTGGTATTGTTTCCTTCCTACATCAAGATCCCAGCTGTGCTGGTTTGAATCTCTTATGTATTCCAGAAAAGACCATATTCTTTAATCCATTCTTGTGGGGGCACACCTATTGTGGGTGGGATCTTTTGGTTAGGCTATTTCAATTGAGATGTGACCCAGCCCATTTAAGGTGGGTCTTAATCCCCTTGCTGGAGTCCTTTATGAGGGGATAAAAGACAGATGAAAGTCAGAGAGCCCCTAGAAGCTAAGATATGAAATCCAGAGTTTGTCCCAGAGAACCTAAGAGAGAAAAAGCCCCCAGGAGAGCTAAGAGAAAAAGCCATTGAAACCAGAGCCCAAAGAGAAGGATCAGCAGACATCACCATTTGCCTTCCCATGTGACAGAGGAACCCTGGATGCCAGTAGCCTTTCCTCCAAGAAGGTATCTCCCTCTTGATGCCTTAATTTGGACGTTTTCATGGCCTTAGAACCATGAAGTTGTAACCTAATAAATCCCCTTCGAAAAAGCCAACCCATTTCTGGTATATTGCTTTCCAGCATCTTTAGCAAACTGAAACACCAGCCTCCTAGAACTTTGATGTGGCCTATATGCCCTAAACCTGTTTCCCTCAACATTTATGCAGATTTTAAAATGACCCAGATTTAAGGTCAGGCTTAAGAATCCTTGGGGAGCTTGGGCTAAAGAATATTATTAATGTTACCTTCAATGAGTTAAACTGGCTTCCTTTAGGCCCAGCTGGAGAACTATATCACATATATCTTGATATCTGTTGGAAATGTAAACAAATTCCAAACAACCAGTATGGAAAAGACCATCACCTGCTAGTAAGGTGATGAACATCTGTTGTTTTGCCTGCCTGGCATGCAGTCCTTCATTTGCTAACAGTGCCCTGATTTCACCAATCCCCATTAGGGTCGTAGTGGAAGTTTCCATCAGAATGTCCCATTATCTCCTAGGCAAGGGGTGAGCACATGACCCAAATCAGGCCAATAGATGCCCATGATGATCTTGAATGAGTAACACAACATCTGAAATAATGATATTGGTTCATTCATCCCAAGGCCCTGAAGAGACTATCCACTGGCTCCTGGCACCTAAATCTCCGTAATGGTCTGAATCCTGTCCTTACTGAGACCTGGTTCTTCAGCTTTTCCTTCTATTCTGTAAGCTATCCCTTGACTTCCAATCAATTCCTTCTTTGGCTTATATTAGCCAAAGTAGATGTATAGTGTTTATATACAAAGAACTCTGATACCTTTGCAAATTGTATTTCATTAAAATTGAAACATCAAATATTCTCTTGCTTTTTGTTGCCTTTAAAAACTAAGGATAGTAATTATGCCAGTTCTTTGATGCAGTCTTGTGGGACAGACATATTAGCGTTGATTAGGTTGGCATTGTTTGAGTGTTTCCATGAGATGTGACTCAATCAACTATGGGCAAGGAATTTGATTGGATAATTTCCATGGAGGTGTTACATCACCCATTCAGTCTGGGTCTGAATTAAATCACTGGAACCATATAAAGAGGAGCTGTGAGTGACAATTTAGAGAGCAACTGAGAGTGACATCTTGAAGAGGAGCTGCAGCTAAGAGAGGACAAAATGCCCCAAGAGCAACATTTTGGAGAACACCATTTTGAAATGCAACCTAGGAGCAAGCGGATGGCAGCCATGTGCCTTTCAAGCTAACAGAGGTCATCTGAATGCCAATGGCCATCCTTCAGTGAAGGTACCCTATTGTTGATGCCTTACCTTGAACACTTTATGGCCTTAAGACTGTAACTTTGTAAGCAAATAAACCCCTTTTATAAAAGCCAATCCATTTGTGGTATTTTGCAAAACGGCAGCATTTGCAAACCAGAACAGTAATAGTAATAGTTAATAAGTAATATTTACTAAGTGCCAGGCACTGTTCAAAGTGATTTACCTAGATTAACCAATTTAATTCTCACAACAACCCTATGACATAATGGATAAGTTGACGATCAGAGAGATAAAGTAATTTAATCAAGCTAACACATTAAGTCAAGATGCCAAGATTCAAAACTGGCAGTCTGATATCAAATTCCTTGCTCTTTATCAAATTCTTCTCTGGGACTAAAGGACTCCTGTTAATTAACAAAGACTGCCCCCTTGCAAGTGATTTTCTGCTGCTGAATGCCTTTTACTCTCAGGATAATCTTTGATTTCACCTCTAACAATCCAACAACTTGTTTGAAGTTTTACTTTCTTTAAAATGGCAGCGTGAAGAAGAGCATTGTTGCTTTCTGGACACTAAGTGGTTCGGAGGTGGCCTGAAAGAAGGATTTCAGTTGTCTGTGTTGCCTCTGAAGGTCTCTGGAATGACTGGCTTCCATGGCTTTTCTACGCTAGCTCTGTATGAGGGATCAACATGGTCAGCAGCTCTTTTTTTTGGCTCCTATCTTTGGAGTCCGGGCAGAATCTGAATCAATGTTAAAGAGCCAGCATCACTCAGAACTCAATTGCATTTCCTGGACTGTGGCAACATTCCAAGTTATCCTTGTCTGTAGATGATCTCCTGGGCCAAGTCTACCTTTACTTCCCATGGAAACTAAGCCCCAGTATTTGGGAAATGTATTAGTTTAGGGGACCGTCAGATTGGGATTTTGCGTCAGTGACGTATACTGGATTGTTATTTGTTTTCTGGGGCTGAGTTTCTACCTCTAAAAAAATTAGGCCCCTATGGGATCTTTAAGGTTCTCTTCAACCCCCCAAATCCATTGCATTATACATCACATTTATGTAGATTTTTCCCATTTTCACATACTTAACATTCTGATTACATCTTTTTAATTACCATAAGAGGTTGTTAAGTCATGGACTCTCTCCTCTTCCAGATCAGAATACTCAAGTTTCAGAGTGGTTACATGATTTTTCCAGGACCACACACACAGAAAAGCATCACCTGCCTTAACTCCTGGTCTAGCGTGTTCTTTTCCATGGTGTTCTGGATCCTGAAGTGTAAATATGAATAATTGGGAATCCAGTAGTAGAAGTGCTTTAAGGATAATGTGTTAAACAAATAAAAAAGGAGCCTGAAGAACTTCCAGGGTGAGGTAGGACACTAAGCACACTTTGTAAGTGAGTTTTAAACCCCAAGGATTTCGGACAATGATCCCATTTTGACATTTCCCTGGGATGGCTCTTTCAAAACAATAGTTTGTGCTACGAAATGTTTTGATTTCAAACCAAGTTCCTGCCATCAAAGCCATTAAGCTAAACTGAAAATGAAGGTGAAGCAATGCAATCAGAAATGCAGCATCAATGCCCCATGAAGGACTACTCTTCATTCATTTAAAGTAAAACCTTACCGTTTATACAGAAACCTATATGGTGTAGATTTCCAGCCTGATTTCACCTGTCAAGTGGCCCAAAGTCACGTTGTAACCCCCAAATCAAATCTCCATGTAATCTCTAACACTATATTGTTTTGTCTACACAGGAATCCAGACTACCAATTCTAAATTTGATCTTCAGTTTCCTGTTCTTTCCCCAAACTGGAGTCTCTGCTTTCTTTTTATCTCTATTCAATCCCCACTTGGTTCTGTGCCGCTGAGGACCCCACCCAATTGAACATAGAATTGATTGAGGGGAAAGATCCCAGGAGACACCATGCTAGATGAATACTTCCCCTCCTTTCCTGCTTATTGTTACCTCATTAGGGTGAACCTGTCTGAGCACCAGAATCACTAGAGAACCCTAGCTCTGGAGAGAGCTGAGAGATGTACAGAAAATCAGTGGATATATCCTGGCAGTTGGGAAATGGGAAGTAGGTGCTATGGAGTGGGTTAAAAAGTGCAGATCATAAACATTAGTGAAACATGCACACAGAATATGCACACCACAAAATCTCATCTGGAGCCGGCCCCTGGTTACATACTTAATTTTATTTCTAACTGGTCAAGCCTCATCTTTTTAAAATTGGCTCATATTTGAGAGGAGGAGGGTAAGGAGTAGGGAGGATGGGAATCTGATTTCTAATGAAGTTCTGAGTGTGATATTTGTCACGTGGTTGATTTAACTGAGTCTTATCAAATTATAATTCTCTGACTCCCCAGTAAAATCTAACATTTTTTGTTAAGCTGTCCTTTCAAGATATCTGTTATTCCCTGGGAAGGAAAGGCTCCATAAAAATGCCATCAGTTCTGCTGTTTCCTATTTAGATCATGAATGCTTTGTTCAAGGTTATGGGGATTTGGGGATTTGAGAAAGCAAACAAATAATTTTGATATTTTTGCCCACCACTTGCAAAACAGCAAGAAATCGCATAAGAAAATAACTGGAGGAAATGAAGCTCTGGCTAGTGGAAGGCAAAAGGAAGATACAGACTTGCATATTTCAGCTTCCCACAAGCTTAGGGCTGTCACTATCTAACACCGCCAGTGGCATGGCCTAGATAACAGCTTCAGTCCTAAAGGACTGCAGACTCATACTGGTCAAAAACAAACACACCATCATGGATGATTGTATGGTGTGTGAATGTATTTCAATAAAACTGAATTTAATAAAAAACAACAACAACAACAAAAAAAAAACAAACACACCCCAGACTGAAAAAAACTTAGTCACTGGCTGCAGTTTATTATTAAGGGGGCAAACATTTGCCAGTTTCATGTTTCCTAGCTAACTTGTATGTAGACAGTTAGAAAACAAGTGATTGTTTTGGTTTCTATTTGTGAGGAAGAAAAGAAGGAAGGGAGGGAGGAAGGGGGAGGAGAGGAAGGAGGAAAGGAAAGATATTTATTGGCTATACATATTTCTGGCCATTTGCTCTGCCAGGGTTTACAAGAAGGGATGATTTAATATTCATTCTGTAGTTTCCCTAGATAGAGGTCAAAGAGTCATGTATAACCCAAACTTCTTTACCGCTTAAATAACTGAGTGAGGGTTTCAGTATTAGCATGCGAATCACTACAGCTTGAAAGTCAGGGCATCTACAAGATGTATGAATCTTGACATCACTCCTTCTCTCCCACATACTTACTTCTAGCTTTCCAGCCAAAGTGGGCAAATGAGACCAGCTGGCTCAGCCCTTACTAGTGAGAGAAAAAAATAAAGAGTTTGGTTTTCATTTTTTTCCTGATGCCATGTATTTGAACTGGTATGCTTAGACATTTTAGATGGAAAAGACCTCTGAAATCAGAGAGTAAATCCTTCAGTAATGCAGAGAAAGCAATAAAAAACATATTCGGGGACTGTTAAACACAGTTCTCATTTTGCTGTAAAAAGCTGACATTTCTGTTTTTAGCATCCTCCCCACTCACCACTTTTTTGTTGTCACATGCAATATTATTATCATGTTTTCATTCTTGTAGTTACCCAAGATGCATGATGAATCCTTCCTCTCACCAGAGCTGAAACTCACTGTTGACGCCAAGCAGCAAAGCTAGAAGCAGGTCAATCTGTAGGACTGCAGAAAGGGATCATTGGGTCTTCCCATAATCACTATCAGCCACTGCTCCAAACTAAACATCCAATTTAAAAACAGTATGATTGCCATGCATGGTTTCAAGACAAGTCCCTGATTCCCTTATATTGTGCCTCCTAAGGTCCTCCAACATAGAAACTCCAGAGGCTTCAATGCTCTGAGCTATTAGGTTGTCTAGGTGAAATGGTAGTTTTTTAAGAATGCATTGCATGTAATAGCTACTGCACAGGGCTACTGAGGATTAAATGAGATGGGGCCATCTAACATGGTCCCTGACATGCAGTAAATGCTCATTAAAAATGTTAGTTCCTTCTTTTTCATATTCAAATATCCACTAATAGGTCAGGTCCTTGAATCCATTTGAATTAGTTATGTTGTCTGAACAGGGGAGCAAATGAAATCCCAAATGGGAAAGAAATCCACCTCCCAGCCAGAAATAGTTTCCCGCTTTGTGATATTTAATGGAATTTAATCTCTAGGTATCCCAGACCTAAAAAAATTGTCAGTGAATGTCTGCAGAAGAAATTCAGGAAGATGAACTCTGAATTCCTAAGAAGAATGCATTTGTTTTGACATGGTGCTTGATTTACACAATGTATTTTCCATCCTTACTTGTAGACCTTTTGCTTTTAGCTGTTCTATCTCTAGCAGTGCAGAGAGAGATCATATTGAAGCTGTGGAAGATTGCCAAGTCACACACGCAGTTTCTAGGATCAAGGAAATTCCTTGTTTGAAGGGGCCCCTTTGTTCTTAGACTGTTAAATTTGTATAATGTGAATTGAATCCTGGAATTTGTATGTGAAATCACTCTTGAAGGATAAGATATATAGAGAGCCAGTTGTAACTGGTTTGTTTAAAAAGAGTCTTGTGCAAGGCAGGGCTGTGAGGGGGAAGGGCAGAAGAGCCAGATAAACCCACCAGCAATGGTCTATGACTGATTCAAACCAGTCGAACATGCTTATGGAAGCAGGAGAGGCAGGAAGCCCTCTGGGAGAAACTAGGTCCAAACATAATGGCCTCACACAGCGTGAAGGTGTCATAACTTTGATCTTCTGAGGCTAACCAGTTTTGGCAAAGCTTTGCAACAACTCAACCATAAATTATGGAAGCTTCTATGTCTATTGGAAATCAAGAATACACATTTTAATGTCTGGTTGTAGAGTGTAAGCTTAAAAATGGGTTCCAACTATGATTACTAGGATGTACAGCAAAGTTCACACCTTTTATTGATGCTTGAAATGGCAGGAGTAAGACAAAACTGTAATGCTTCTCAAGTCTATTGATATCTAGGGGCCTGAAGACATTATTCTCAGGTCCTTGTATTTTGAGACTGGTTTTTGTGTGCATGTTTTCAGTTCAATAATGCTATTTAAAATTATTGTGTACTCTTGCATGAATAAAAGTGTTTGTTTTTACAGTGCAAATTTATAATGGAAAGATGTTTTCACGGTTTATATCTTAAATCAGTGTGTTTCAAACCAGGAACTTTGCACAGAATTTTGGTGTTTCTTATAAATGGGGCTATTCTATACTCAAGTGGTGAAAGATCATAAGCTGTGCTGCATGATCCTGGGCAAGTGAATTAACCTTGAGTCTTAATTTCTTGATCCATAAAATGGGATTTATAATACCTCCCATAGAAGGTTGCAATGAATCAAGTGAGGATGATGTTTATAAAGCACTTGGGTCTTAGTAGGTACTCTCTTCCTTCCCTGGGCTCCTTCCCTTCACTCCCTGAGGAATATAGAAGCACAAAACATTTATAAGGACTCCAAATACAGAGAGAGAGAGAGAGAGAGAGAGAGAGAGAGAGAGTTAGTTGTTGGCTTTTCTTCCTCAATTAAAGAAGGTAGATTGGTTTTTAACAAGTTGTTGACATGTCAGACTTCTATAAAATTATACTTAGTAATGATATAACTCCAGATTCATTAAGATGGAACTTCATAATTGTGAGTATGTTTTAGATAATACAAATGTGACTGGAGTGTCTTTAAATTTTCCAGCCTTCTGGGATTTTCCTTTCCAATAATAGCCAAATAAAAATTGCACAAATTCCCATTTGCTTGCCTGCAAGAAACTTAGTTCCCTTCTGGTTATTTTTGAGAGTTCCTTGGAATCTTGCCTACCTTATTACCATTTGTCATTTAACTGGCCATCTAATCACCCATCTGCTTGTTGATCCTCCTCCCTCCTCTTCACAGCTCCCAAGTGAGGACACCCCTCTCTTCATGACCTAAGGCAGTGTTAACACAGGCAGATTCTAGATTGCAGTGTTTAAGAAGAGTGGAGGGACTTGAAAGCTGCTTGTCAAAAATCTCTGCCCTTTAGTTTCTCTGTCTATGCCCCATCAGGAGGCGTTTCCAGGTGGCTCTCCCTCTCCTTGAGGCCCAGCTGCCCGCCTGCTGCTGACTTCAGCCACCCTTCAGATGCAATATGATTTTTCTTGCCTTTTTTACTCCAAGACTTCCATGTCCTCAGTTCCCCATTGCTCTGCCCAAAAAGCTCTCTAAGCTCAAAGCAGATAGCTAAATCTGTATAAAGACTGTTTTCACGTTTCTTTCCTCACAGCTTTAAAACAGAAACATTCCCAAATTATGTACCAGTTACAAATCTGGGTCTTAGTCCTATTAATGTCATTAGCTGATAGATCTTTACTAATTACTTCTATACCTCAATTTCACTGAATTTGGGTTTGATTGACAGGGGTCAAGATAGGAGTTGGAGAAGAAGCAGGTATATGTTTGCAGGAATAAAATGATCTCTACAATTCCTTCAAATTCAGATTCTAGCCTAATCTATTTTTCTATTCTATTTTAATTTTTACTAGTCTAAAAGCATCTTCTTAGTATGAAAACTACCCACACACACTACAGTTAAATTATATTTATATATTTATATATATTTAATAATGAAATTAATGAAATGTAAGTATATACACTTTAATTTGCTCTCTAATTTTACATGAACAGTTTGGCAGAGTAACAAAATTAATTATACTGAGTTCCCACTGTAGGAGATATTTTTCTCTCTGAGTTCCTTTGTGTTTTGAAAAATATTTTTTTTTTCATTTTGGAAAGGGAAAGGAAAAGGAGTATATGTTATTCTAATAAGTATATATAGTTCAACAGCAAAGAACCACATCTGGCATAAAAAACAACTGATTTGATTTCTAATACATCTATGATAAATTAATTTTAAATTAGATTTCCATGACATCATGGTATCCCTCTGTGGTAATTTGAAGCTGTATGTATCCCAGAAAGAATCATGTTCTTTTAATCCATTCCTGTAGGTGTAGACCAAGTAGGTGGGACATTTTGATTAGGTTATTTCAATTGAGATGCCACCCATCTCATTCAAGGTTGGTCTTAATCCTCTTATTGGAGTCCTTTATAAGAGGATAACAGACAGAAAAAAGCCCTAAAGAAGCTCACAGAAAAAAAACCCCAGAGAATCTGAGAGAGGACTCACAGAAAATAGAAAGGAAGCCACTGAAGCCAGAAGCTGAAAGCAATGAAACCCAGGAAAGAAGGACCAGCAGATGCTGGCCATGTGCCTTTCCATGTGACAGAGGTGTCCCTGATGCCAGCAGCCTGTCTTCAGAGTCCAAGTATCATCCTGTTGGTGCCTTGAGTTGGACATTTTCATGTTCTAAGAACTGTAAATTGTCAGTTAATAAATCCCTATTGTAAAAGCCAACCCAGTTCTGGTATATTGCATTTCATTAGCTTTTGGTACCAGAAGTGAGATGCTGAGTTTGTGTGCCAGTTTGGATATATTATGTCCCCCAGAAAAAGCTATGTTCTTCAATGCAGTCTTGTGGGGGCAGACATATTAGTGTTGATTAGATTGAAATTCTTTGAGTGTTTCAATGGAGATGTGACTCAATCAACTCTGAGTGAAATGTTTAATTGGATAATTTCCGCGGAGGTGTTACTCTGCCTATTCAGGGTGGGTGTTAATTGGATCACTGGAGTCGTGTAAAGGAGTTCACAGACAGAAGGACTTCAGAGCAACTGAGAGCAACATTTTGATGAAGAGCTGCAGCTAAGAGAGGACAAAATTCCCCAAGATCAACGTTTTGGAGTATGCCATTTTGAAACGCAACTTGGGAGCAAGTGGATACCAGCCACTGCCTTCTGAGATAACAGGTTTTCTGGATACCAGTGGCCATCCTTCAGTGAAGGTACCCTGTTGTTGATGTATTACCTTGGACACTTTATGACCTTAAGACTGTAACTGTGTAACCAAATAACCCCCCTTTATAAAAGCCAATCCATTTCTGGTATTTTGTATAATGGCAGCGTTAGCAAACTGGTACAGTTTGCAAATACCAAAAATGCTGGAATGGCTTTATAAGTGGATAAGGGGGAAGATTCTGGAAGAGTTTTGTGAGCTGCTTGATAGAAAAGGCCTAGATTTCTCTGAAGAAACTGTTGGTAGAAATGTGGACACTAATGGTACTTCCAATGAGGCCCTAGACAAAAATGATGAATGTGTCATTGCAAATTGGAGGAAAGGTGATCCTTGTTTTAAAGTGGCAGAGAATTTGGTAAAATTGAGTCCTGATGTCAGCTGGAAGGCAGAGTTTGAAAGCGATGAATTCTGATATTTAGTTGAGATTTCCAGACTAAATGTAGAAAGTGCAGCCTTGCTTCTTACAACTTGTAGTAAAATGTGAGAGGAAAGGGATAAGCTGAGAACTAAGCTCTTGAGTACAAAGACCAGAAGTTGATGGTTTGGAAAGTTCTGAGCTTCAGGAAAATGAGTCCCTGGAGGATTGTGCTCCATGTGAGGATTTAACCAAACATGGAACCAGCCTGCCATTTCAGTGTGAGTCAGAATTGGAAATGTATTTATTTAGAAAGAATTTGTGGAAAGTCCTATTGTCCAACAGTTGGGACCCCTTTGTGAACAGAACTGCTGCCAGCCTGGACTAAAAGGTTCAGAAAAGGGATAGATTGAAGGACAGCCATGGAAGCTGAGGTCTGGAGCCAATATATCTTGGGTAAGGAGAGTGGACCCACCCATGCATATGGAAGGGGTGAGTTTGCTTTGCCTTGGAGCTTTCAAAAGGCAGGCCTTCTGCCCCATTGTTCAGGAAGAGTGTTACCACCCCAGGGCTCTTAGATGCCTGGGGGATTGGGGAGAGCTTGGCTGCCCTGTTCTTCTGGAAGAGTGCTGCTGCCCCAGTCTTTGGCGAGGGTGGAGCACATTCCCTGGGGATTGAGGAGAGCCTGGCCATCACCACACTGTTCTAAGGGGGTTGAGCTGTGCACCTGAGATTGGGGAGTGTCTGGCTGTCACCCCGATGCTTGAGGAGGGGGGTGCCTAGAGTTTGGTTCCCACCCCAATGCTGCTTGATGAGGACAGAGATGAGAGTAGTGCCATCACTCCAACATTTGGAGATGTTGGAGTCTTCACCTCAGTGTTTGGAGAGAGCAAGGCCACTGTCCAAGCCCTTGGAAAGGGTGGGGCTGTTTTTTTATCAAGGCCTGAGGAGAAAACATCATTCAATAGATGACTCTCAGTCCTGGAAATCTAATGAAGTATGCCCTGCAGGTTTTCGAAACTGTTTAGGACCTGTGAACCCTGTTTTACCTTCAATTTCTCCCTATGGCAATGGAAATTTTTATCCTATGACTTTCCCTCCTCTGTATGTTGGAAGCAGATAACTTGTTCTAAGTTTCACAGGTCCACAGCCAGAGGGGACTTTTGCTCCAGGACAGACCATACTGGTATCGATGGGACTTTGTATTTAATATTGTTGCTGAAATAATTTAAGCCTTTTGAGATACTATGATGGAATGAATGTATTTTGCAATGGAAAGAACATATCTTTTTTTAATCCAGAGGGTAGAATGTGGTAGTTTGAAGCTGTATGCACCCCAGAAAAGATCATGGTCCTTTAATCCATTCCTGTAGGTGTAGACCAAGTAGGTGGGACCTTTTGATTAGGTTATTTCAATTGAGATGTCACCCATCACATTCAAGATGGGTCTTAATCCTCTTATTGGAGTCCTTTATAAGAGGATAACAGACAGAAAAACTCCCCAGAGAAACTGAGAGAGGACACACTGGAAACAGAAATGAAGCCACTGAAGCCAGAAGCTGAAAGCAATGAAACCCAGGAGAGAAGGACCAGCAGATGCTGGCCATGTGCCTTCCCATGTGACGGAGGTGTCCCTGATGCCAGCAGCCTGTCTTCAGAGTCTAGGTATCATCCTGTTGGTGCCTTGAGTTGGACATTTTCATGGCCTAAGAACTGTAATTGTCAGTTAATAAATTCCCATTGTAAAAGCCACCCCATTTCTGGTATACTGCCTTTCATCAGCTTTAGCAAACCAAAACATCCTCCATCAAAACCAAACTCTGGTTAGGTTGCTTTTTTCTTTCATTTGGGCACAGGAATAATGATAATTTCCCTGAGATTGATTACATGTTAAGGAAGAGTCTAAAATAAAAGACCTGGACCAAAAGACCCCAAGTCAACCTACAGAATCACCCAAAAGACTCACCCAAAAGACCTTTTCATATTTAAGTTATGAAGGAGAATTCAGGGGACCACTAGGTCTTACCTCACATTCCCAGTAGGTCAGGGAGGTACTAAACCCACAGATATTTTTCTCTAGCTCCAAGTTATGTGGTTCCTTAGCCTCAACAGATGCCCTCCCTGGGGTTGGAGTGGTGGGGTACACATGCCCATCCTGGTACTGTATAGAATGTGTAGAGTATGTGGGGAGGCAGGTAGGAGGAGGAGAGGCTGCATTGTCTCAACTTTACTCATGGTTGATTTTGTACTGATTCATTTGAAAGTCTGATTATTGATCATGGGGATTGTGCTTATATAAACAATTTTATTTGAAATACTTCAATTATTACTATTTAAGGGTGATGATTAAAACAGTAACTGATATTTTTTTCTATATATTTATACACACACACACACACACACACACACACGCATTTTAAACATGCCAGGCTTTAAAACAAGGACACATCAAATTATCTCCTTTAATCCTCTAGATTGTCCCCTCACTTCCCTCCAAATGTTGGTGATTCTCATCTCTTTTGTGTGTGTGTGTGTGTGTGGTAACATATATATAACATAAAATTTACCATTTTAACCATTTTTAAGTGTACAGTTCAGTGGCATTAATTACATTTACAATGTTGTGCTACCATCACCACCATCCATTACCAAAACTTTGTCATCACCCAAAACAGAAACTTTATACCCCATTAAGCAGTAACTCTCCATCCTCCCCACCCCAACACCTGGTAGCCGCTACCGTGCTTCCTGTCTCTATGAATAAATTTATTTGTCCTTTTGTGTTTGGCTTATTTCACTTAACATGTTTTCAGGTTTCATTCATATGGTGGTATGTACCAGAACTTCATTAGTTTTTGTGTCTAAATAATGTTCATATTATATGTATATGCAGCATTTTGTTTATTCATTCTTTTGTTGATGGACATTTGGGCTGTTTCATCACTATTTTGTTATTGTGAATAATGTTACTATGAATGTTGTATACAAGTATGTGTTTGAATACCTGTTTTCTGTTATTTTTGGTATTTACCTAGGAGTGGAATTGTGGGTCATATGGTAATTCTATGTTTAAGTTTTTTGAGCCAAACCAATTTTCACAGTGGTTGCACCATACATACCCATTAGCAATGTCTAAAGATTCCTGTTTCTTCACATTCTTCCAACACTTTTATTTTCTGTTTTTTTTTTTTTTTAATAATAATGGATGTGAAGTGGTATCTTGTGATTTTGATTTGCATTTCTCTAATGACTAATGATGTTGAACCTATTTTCATGAGCTTATTGGCTATCTTTGTATATCTTCTTTGGAGAAATGACTTTTCAAGTCTTTTTCCCAGTTTTTAATTGGGTTGTTTATCTTCTTGTGGTTAGTTGTAGTTCTTTATATACTCTGGATATTAAGCCCTTATCAGATATATGATTACTACTATTTTCTCCAATTCTGCAGGTTGTCTTCTCATTTTTTTGATAATGTACTTTGATCTCATCTATTTTAAACCCCTTCATTTGGAAAGAATTTAAAGAAAACCCATCTTAGATCAGGACCCTCAGGTCTGCTGACTTGCCAGTACAGCCCTGAAGCTGAGTTATGAATCACAAGGTAACTAAGAAGGCACATATTTTTCCTTAGTGGTGTTTTTCTTTTATTTTCTTTGTAACTACCAAGCCTATTTTTTTATGGTTGCTAAAGATGCTTCATCTGTATAGAATTATTATGTAAATAAAGAAATATCTGTATTTAAGTTAATGTTAATATACCTTATTCATTTCATTTTTATGGTGATGGGAACAGATATTACCTTAGCCACAAAGGAGGGAAAAATAGCTGTATTCAGACTAGCCCTATGGCAACATTGCTCTCACTCTCTTGCATTCCTTTAAGCGTTCATGAGTGGGAGGAAAAATGGGTGGAGCTACTGCCTACAACTCAGGGCATGTCCGTGGGGCGGTGAGGCACATGTCAATGCCATCTGTCTTGTGATTCAAGGTGAAAAAGTGCTTAAGAACCACTGCTCCACAATAGTGGATTTCAAACCTTTAAAGCAACAAAATATTTTTATC
Source organism: Choloepus didactylus (assembly GCF_015220235.1). Classification (NCBI taxonomy): domain Eukaryota; kingdom Metazoa; phylum Chordata; class Mammalia; order Pilosa; family Megalonychidae; genus Choloepus; species Choloepus didactylus. The sequence continues at coordinate 80,233,263 of NC_051315.1, read as the reverse complement.
AAAGAAATTTTACATGGTTCTGAAATATATAAAATAGATAAAAACAAAGACTCTGGGGTGAAGTAGTGGATTTGGAAATGGGGAAGGCAGAGAACCCCAACCACTGGGCTTCTTTTATGGGCCTTCTCATCCCCAAGACAGTCCTGAGACACCTCTGTAGAACCCCAGGGCTAGGAAGAACACAGTTTGAGAAACATTACTCTCTAGTTGGCTATGTTACAGAATAATAATTATATCGCCAAAGAGGGTGCAAACACACAGAATCTTAGACCCTGTGTGGAGGAATGGCTTCAAGACTGCAATTATCCTCCAGACCCTGTGATGGCTTAGTGGCCATTAAGGAGAGGGAGGATAGGCCAATGGGTGGAAATCTTCCCCTTTCACCCCAACTGGTACATACACACGCACACACACACACACACACACACATGCACACACACACACACACACACACACACTTACCTGTTATCTTTTTTTGCCAGTCTACTAACACAAATACCACAGAGTGGTTTGATTTAAACAATGGAAATTTATTGTCTCACTGTTTGGGAGACTCGAAGGCTTTCTTCCTCCCAGGGTTGTTAATGTTCTGGTGCTGTCTCCCTGTAATCCTTGGGGTTCCTTGGCTTGAATCCCTGCTTCATGTCATTACAGGGTGGTATTTTCTCTTTTCTCTTCCAAGTTCCTCTTGAATTCCAGCTTCTCTTTATAAGGCTTCCAGCAATTTGGGTCAAGACCCACTCTTATTCACTTGGGCCACATCTTAACTAAAAATAACATCTTCAAGAGATCCCGTTTACAATAGGTTCACACCCAAGGGAATGTGGTTAAGATTAAAAACACATCTAAACTGGGGTATGTAATTCAATCTACCTCACCTGTTATCTGTTTATCCTATGGTGTTTTACATGTAAGATTTTTTTTTTAATGTTCAACTTCTAAAAAGTAAAAAACACTCCTTTAATATAATTTTATTATTTCAAAGGAGAGGTACCTGATTGCCAGAGAAGTTGTGGTTCTTGACTAAGCCGATTCAACTAGTAAACAGCAGAGCCAAGCCTATAACGAGGGTCAGCTGACTAATTCACCTTCCATCTGATGAGCACATACTCTGTGACAAGCACTGCCCTAGACAGGAGAAACCATGTAATTCCCTTTTCCTATTTTGGCTCTACAGGTGACTACGAAGTTCCCCCAGAAAGGCAGAGGCATGAAAATGATTCTTCTAATCAGCACGAATACAAAGAAGACTTTCCATGGGTTGCTCAAGGGTCTCTCAATCCACACCCTTACTTCTGACCAAAAGTGTAGGGAATTGGATTGGTTCGGTGACTACATATACATGGTATAGTTTTAAATGCATTATGACATAAGGGAAATACATGTGGTTCTGGTTTAATAGAATTTAGATAATTCAGGTTCTTTTGAGAAGAGGTAGGACAGCAGTAGTGTCGTGAGGAGAGAGGCTGGAGGCCAACATTTCTAGTTGAGTGCGTCATGTGATTGAGGGGATAGAATAAGGATTGAACAGATCCTATGCTATACTATCTGCAATGTTGCTATTACAGGTAAAGTCAGGTAATATTTCCAAAGAGTTTCCTGAGGAATGTCTGTGGACAGGAGGAAAGACAATCTGTCTTTGCATTGATAGTTGCTAATTTATATGAGTCCCTGGTCTTATAGCACACATTGGAAGACCCACCGACTTCTCTCCCACGAGTTGCCCCCCTGGGCCATTCCAGAGGATGGAAACACAAGCCTTCCACAGTTTAGAGGCCCCAGGGCAGTGACTGTGATCTGGGATGTCCTGGGGACTGCTCTTTTGCACAGTTTTCAAGAATCACTAGATACTTGTGGATGTAAGGACCCATCTGAAGTATTAGGTGAAGTGTCAACTGCCCAAATGGGAGGGGCAGGGTGGATTTATCTGTGTAATACGGTTTTTTTTTTTTTTTAAGTATTTAACCATTTTTTTTTTCTTTCCTATGAGAACATTTCTCTACATTAGGGATTCTCCATTGTTCTGTAGGCACATCAGGTGAATATTTGCCCTCATATGTCCTTCCCTCCTTCCTCCCTCCATTTCTCCTTTCCTCTCTCCCTCCCTCCCTCCCTCCCTCTAGTGGAAACAACTGCTACTTGAGTTGATAAACTAAGGTAGTGCTCTCCAAAAATTGGGCCATATTGTCAGTAATTCATGATGAATCTGTTATTGGTCTTTGGAAAATTGCAAAAACTAAGGACAATATAGTAAATTTTTCAGAAAGTCAAATTTATTCAACTGATGTTTTGAAATCTGAGTTTGTTTTTTCTATTTTTTCTTAGTGCAATAAAAACTTATTAACTGTATTTATGACACTGGGAACTGCTGGGAATATAATGATCTACGCTCATGGACATTACATTATAATGGAGGACACGGACATTGAACAATAAAACAATTACTTCATATATTGGTAAGTTCTCTGCAGAAAATAAATCTGAGTAACAGAACAGAGAGTGCTTGTAGTGGGGCAGGAGGGAACCAACTCAGGTAGAGTGATGAGGGAAGGTTTCTGAGGAGATAGCATTTGAGCAAGGACCAGATGATGAGAAGGAACTCCTAGGTAAAGATCTGAGGGAAGAACATTTCTGTTGGAAGGATGAGCATGTGTAAAGGCCCTGAGGTGGGAATGAGCTTAGTGGTAGAAGGAGCAGACTGAGAAAAGGGGCTAGAGTGGTAGGAAGCAAGGTCAGAGAAGTGGCTAGGGGCCAGGGCATGTGGGTAAGGCATTTGGATTTTATTCCACATGTAACAGGAGGTCACTAGAAGGTTTTAAGTGAATAGGGCAAGAGTAGACAGAGGGAGATTAGTTAAGAGACCATTGCAGTACTGCATAAATGAGAGAAAATGGTGACTTGGACTAGAGCAGTTGAAGGTTGAGCTGACGGATTGAGTGCAGAAAAAAATGTGAGAGTGTGGTGGACAGGCTTTAGTTTGTCTCTCATAATTACTGCCTTCTGGTGTTAACAGTCTTGTACAATCCTCTTTCTTTGAGTGCGGGTGGAATTTGTGACTTGTTTCTAACCAATAGAATACGGCAAAAGTGATAGTCATTCTTGTGATTACATTATATACGACTCGCTCTTGTAAGCAGACTTGTTCTCTTTTCCTTGCCAGCTTTGAAAAACTAAGTTGCCATGTTACAAGAGGGCCTATAGAGAGGGCCACAAGGCACGGAACTGTGGTTAGCCTCTAGGAGCTGAGAGCAACCTCTGACAGCCAGCAAGAAGCCAGGACACTCAGTCCTACAACCACAAGGACCTAAATGCTTCCGACAACCTCACGAGCCTGGGAGAGGATCTATCGCCAGTTGAACTTCCAGATGAGAACTGAGCCCTGGCTAACACCTTGATTGTAGCCTTGCATAGGACCCAGGTAAACCATACATGGACTCCTGACTCATGGAAACTGTGGGATAATAAATGTGCATTGTTTTAATTCACTACATTTGTGGTGATTTGTTACACGGCAATAGAAAAGTAATACAATAGGGTGTCTAATTCAACTACTCTAGTCTTAGTATCCTAAAATGCTACAATAAGGAAGTTGTTATCCTCAAACATAGCCCGCTCACAGATGGGGAACAACCTGTCAGAGGCCATCAGCTCACTAGCAATTAGAATCCCTCCCTCCTGCTTCCTGGTACATTGCCCTCCCTGCTGTACTAGGCGGCCTTCCAAGGGCTACACAGGTCAAATCCTTTTTCCTGTTAGCTGCATGAGGTATATCCTGTGTCTTTATCCAGGCCTATTGAAATCTATGATTTTTTTCCTTTTTTTATCCATGAAGATGCGAGTTACAGTCTCTATCTTAGGTCAGAAAAAAGACAAATATTTCTTTTCTTCCTTCAAGGGATCTGCCCCATCTGCAATTCACGTACTTTTCCTTGCAGTATTAGAGATTAACCTGAAACGTGTGGTCATGAAAATGACCTGGCTCAGGGCTAGTGAGTACTGTTTAGAGTCTCACAAGCATGGCTCGTTTAGAAACTTCCTTCCCACTCAAGCAACTCTCTTCTCTCCCCAGACATCCTAGGGAGTCTTGGGAAACCCATGCCCCTGTTCGTGTGGCCTTTCTTGGCAAACAACCACAGTAGGGGTCACTAAAGGGCCACTGGTTTGAGATGATAGAAAGCAAGAGAGAAAAAAATTTTTTTAAAAAAGAAAACAGTACTGTATTACAACAGTGTGATATAAAATGCCACCATCCCTCAGTGCTCATGATTACAACCATGGACCTTCAGCAGCCCCAGGGATATAAACATCTCTTAGCTGCAGAGCTGCTGTGAAAGCTGGAGGATACATTTTATGCTGCTTTCTATGTCCATAGTCAGAGACAAAATAGAGGGGAACTGAGCTGTTGGCTAATGTGGCTTTGGAACTCTTTCTTTATGTCGTTCCTTGTGTATTGGAACGATTTAGCAAACAGCCTAATCAAAAGGGGAAACTTTAATTCTTACTTTATGGTTATAATCCTAATTCTCACATATTTTCCTGGCCTTTGTTTTATATCATTTCCCTTACTTAGCCTCCTAGAGCAAAGTTAATATTTTCATTCTTTTAGTACTAGAATGAGAAAACTGAATTCTTCTCCTTTATATATGATTCAAAGAATAACCTGTTCCAGAGCTGACAGGGTGAAATAGGCAACAGGGATAGAGCAAAAGATGACAGCCAATGCTTTGATGAGGGGTGGGGCAGCTGATTTGGTAGCAGAGGAAATGTGTGTGTGTTGTGTGTGTGTGACTTGGAGGGTAAATGTGTGGAACACGCCTAGGGAAGGGCTGGTGAAGAGGGAAAGAGGGACTCTGGATGACAAACTCAATGCACCTGACAATGCCCAGCCCATCAGCAACCTGCTAAGAGCTCAGCCTGGCTCCTCTCCTGAGACTTGTAAGTGAAGGCAGGTGTCTGAACAAGCTTGAAAACCTAAATAACAATTATGATGTGGCACTCAAGAACCACACCTTGTTATGCATTGTTCTGTAGCATAAATATTATTCTGTACAGTTCCATGTATTCAAAGCTTTTAAAAGCACACACATAAAAGCATGGGATACTTAAACATGTTCCATGGCACAACCTCCTTGCTTGATGAGCGTATATTACCAATGAGATGCATATTTTGCCCTTGTATAGGCAATGTGTAAATAGAGTTACGTTTTCTGAATTTCCATATTTCTAAGCACATTTCATTCTCAGTCTGGGCACTTTATACTGTAATTGATCACATTATCATGATTGAAATGGTCAGTTAACTAAATCAAACAAATGATTAATTTAGTAAAATTATTTCAATATGGTTATTTTTATTGAGTCATTTAAAAATAAATGTAAACAAAACTAACCAAAACAAAAACAAACTTCTAAACAAATCCTGAGACTGCCAGTTAACTCATTAAAAAAAAGTCAAGACACAGTGTCCGTGATTACTGTACAAATAAAAAAAACCTCTTTCATGAACTAGTACAAATGTATGACACTATTACAAGGAGTTAATAAGAGGGGGGTATACGGGGGAAAATGTACCTATTGCAAACTATGGACTATAGTTAATAGTAATATTTTAAAACTCTTTCGTCAGCAGTAACACATGTACTACACCAATACTGTGGGTCAATAATAGGGGAGCATAAGGGGTATGGAATGATTTGGGTTTTCTTTTTTATTTTTATTTCATTTCTGGTGTAATGAAAATGTTCTAAAATTGGGCATAGGGATGTATGCGCAACTATGTGCTGATACTGTGAGCCAGTGATTGTATACCTTGGATGGTTTGTATGGTGTGTGAATATATCTCAATAAAATTACATTAAAAAAAACTGTCCATGTTAAAAAAGAAAGTCAAGACATTAAATAAAATGGATTATTGGCAACAATAAAGAGATTTTGTGTAACTACAAAGAGCTTAAGGAACTTGATTATGATTCAACTGGATTTTAAGAATTCATTTTTTAAAATACGTATTTATAAATGTTCTCTTCTATAATGGATAAAAGCTTGCACAGTTAAAAGGTGATAGTGTGTGAAAGATTAGCACAGCATGTCTGCTTATTACTTTATTACAACAATCTATTGAATTGAGAGAATCAAACAGAAAAGTAATGATTACAATTGAGTAGGAAAAACTTAGAAATGTTTGGCTAAACTCTTTAGGTATTGAAGTTGAAGTCGTTAATTTAGTAGGTTCTCCCTCGTTTGTGCTGCAGTCAGTTTATTTCACGGAACAAATTACTAAAACCAGACGGCCACTAGCTGTCACCAGAAGGGAGAAGGTGGTGTGCGTGCATGCATATACACATACATTTTGGATCCCATTCTTGACTGGCTCTGCCTGACCTCCTTCATCCCTTTCAGCCAGGGCTGGACAGAAGAGACATTGCTTCTCTCAGTGGGAGAAGAAAAAACTCTCCCTGCCATTGTCAAGAGGTTTGCCAGCTTTACTCCAGAACATGGACCATTTGCTTTTTGTTTTCCAACAAATCTTGAAAGAAACAAGCTATGATTTCTTATTTTATTAAAAATGTTGTGTCTATGGAGATAGTTAAGTTTGGGAGTGGGGAAGGTTTGAGAATAATGTGTATGCAAGGGACTGTCTCACCTTCAGATTGTGCAATGTTTGCTGACACAAGCTAATACAGATAATTATCAGAAGCTCAAAGAACTTTTAAAAGTAAAATAAGTTATTTACCTACTTTAGGATACTATACTCAAGTCATGAGTACCTGCAGAACCCCAAACTAATGTGTTTTAGCCATAAATAGACCAGATTCCTGAAGATACAAAGAAACAGTAGAACCAGTCTATACATATACAAATATATAGCAGAAGTCTGAGTTCAGTATTTAACGTAAATATTAATTTAAATGACAAAATCAAATGCATAACTATTTTCTTCTTTCATTTATTTTTGATAATTTTGGATTCCCATTAAATAACACTAAAATTAGGCATCTTTCCAGCAAGTACCCTTTTAGAGACATAAGTACTTTATTTATTAAATATAATTTCATGTATCACTTTGAAGCTTTATTCTGCACGTGGAATTTATGTTTACAGGTTTAATCTGTCATCTTTGTTTTGAACTACTCAGAATATTAAAATTACCTCATTATGTTAGAGGTCATTATGTATCAGCTTATTATTCTTGTCTAACTCATCTTAGTACTTTATCCCATACTAAAATAACTTATTAAAACAATTTAATTTTCTTGGGAAAACTGAGACAATAGCAGATGTTTTTTTTTGTTTTGATGCCTGATTGCAAAACATCTCAGAATTAAGCTTACCTTCAGAAACCTGACAATGTATAAATGGGGGAAATTCCGAAATTATCTATTTGGAGATTGTGTCAGAGAATAGAAATAAATACTTCCTTCTAACACTAATTATTCCATGTTCTTACACTCCAAGGTAATAACTAAATTGGCCATTCTTATCCTTGGAGAACTGTCATTTTTACAAGGAGATTTCTTTTTTCATTAGCAATTTTTAATGGACTTGTTCATACTGAGAAAAAGTATTTGAATCTAATAAACAGTTAGTTAAAATGCATTCCATTTTGCTTGGATAGGATTTTGTTACTATTCAGTTTTGTTTTTTAATCAGGAGCTTTGTCCTGGGCTGGTTAGTAGGGCTAACCTACTAACCTTAATCCTGCACAGTCCTGTAATTATGATGCCCATAGCTATGCAGAAGCAAGCAGCTCGTTATTGTATTTATTTTAGAATATTTATATATGTATTATAATGATTATAATATATTATAATGATCAGTTTTGTGAAGGGTACAATGAATCATTGGCTACTGATACCTTCATTTTTTAATAAACAATAATTTATCATGATTAAATGAGATTGAAATGTTTTTGTTTTTGTTTCTATTGTTTAAAAAAATACAGAAAAAAAAAAGAAAAACAGAATAAACTTAAACAAAAATAAATGACCCAGAATTTAAAATATTATTTCATGTGGAGTTGAAAATTGCAAAATATTTCATTAATTATACTTTTGGGGGGAGTTTTGGCCACAAAATGAAAAAACAAATCAATTATTACAGAGAATATATTAATATTTGGTAGCATTTGATGTATAAATTAAATCTTAGGCTTAAACAAAAATATAAGTAAAATGTGGACAGATGACACAATAAGAACAACAATAATTTTTACATTTGACTCACAGCTTTTGCTCATAGCATAATCTTTTCCTGAAATTCTCCCTTGCTTCTTCAGCTCAGACTTCCATGCCCATTGCACATACCAAGCCTTCCTCAGGCCTTCCTAATTCTTCCTACTTCATGTAATTTCCTTCATTGTACTTCTGTTGGTTATTTGTATACTTAAAAATACCTTTATTAATCCTTTATCGGTTGCAAATGTTTTTCAATTTTTAAGCAACGTAGACTTTGACAGTGGATTAAACACACAGGAGTTTATTTTTCATACATACTACAAAGGCTGGGGGAGGCACCTGCACATCAGCAACTCAGCGGTGTCAGGACCGGCATCTCCAGGTCTCTCTTGTTCTTTCCCACGTGGTGACAAGATGGCAGCTCCCGTGTCACTGCAGCATTCAGAGCAGGAAGAAGGGAGAAGGGGCAGGTGCCTGCCACATCTGTTTCTTATATCAGAAAAGCAACAATTTTCCAAACACTTCCAGCAGACTTCTTACAGCTCATTGACTAGAACTTTGTCACACGGCCACCTCTAGCTGTAAGGGGATTTGGGAAAGTGAGTCTTCAGCTTTTTTTGCTTTTCTAGTAGAGGAGGCTGTAAAGCAAGAAAAACTATCACAGATTATAATCTGCGTTTTAGTCATCCTTGTAATCTCTGCAGTGCTGATATTATCTCCTATCTATGGATGTCACCACTATTATGTATTGAAATAAATTATGTTTGTATAAGAGCTGTGTACTTTTCAAAAACATTTTCATTTTTGTTAACTTATTTGGCATCAGTTCATCAAAGTTTAGGCATAATTCATATCACATTTATTAAATATGTTTAATCACTATTAATTGAATACCCTAAGACAAAAATGGTTTTGGAAATGTTCCACAAAATCACAAGAAAGGCATACATGAAAATTCACACTATAAATGTGGTATCTGTAGGGGATTTTGATAAAGAGAGCACATGTTTGCTTTTGATCTTGCCAGATTTTATCCTTTATGTTTCCATTCTTTGGAAAGCCAGAGAAAAAGAAGCATTCATTATAGGGGATCAAGCATCCATTTCTCTGCTTTCTAAATATATGTATGTGTAACAAAATAAAAATATTTCAGTTCATCAAAGTGCATTTTAATCAATACATAATAAGCAACATAACAAAATATATATGTGGGAGATTTAATTCAAATGGTCTGTCTTTTGAAATTATATTTGGGGGAGAATTTATCAGTTCAGATGTATAGAAAAAAACACATACACAGAAGTTTTTATTCTTGTCAATCACACAATTTTCTATTTTTTTTTACAGTTGTTATGAAATAAAAATATGTATTTAGTCCTTTGTGAATTTCCAACAAATGTCCCTTTCATCTTTTCCAACAAAAGACCTCTGTTATAAGTTTTAAATGTGTTACAGGTTTCACAATGATTATTGCTTTATGTTAAATACAGAACTGGAAAAGCAATACAAACACACCTTTATGTAAAGGGACTTGTCAGACACAACCATTTCTTGACTCTATTATTGGCTGTTGCCTTCTTTAGGTTTTTCTTAGCATTGTCCTTCTTTTCAGCAGTGAAGACAGGTGGGTTTTGCACCAATTGTGAACTTGACCTCAAAGTGCTATAGTAACATGTGACCCTCAGAGGGATGCCTGGAAAGGGCTGAAGTTCCAGGACTGAAGGCTGGCCTGGATTTGAGGAGCAGCAGTGGAGGGGGCCTTTGAGTGTGACCCATTTGGTAGCTGCTACCTCCCTACCCCCAATGCCGGATACTTAGGTGCTAGAAGAACAGAGTGGGTTTCAGGGATTACTGAGGACATGGGTTTCTTTCACTGAGTATGGATATTCTCTGGTGGTTCTGGGCCACCTAAGCCCTAGAACTGACCTTTGTACCCAAGGGCTATAATGGTCTATAGACAGTGAGTCTCTGGATAATGGCAAAAGATTTCTTCAGATTTGTCTGAGTCTGAAAACAATGAACAGAGTTAAAGTCATACTGGCCTTGAATTTACTGTGAGTCAAAGGATCTACAGTATCATCCCTTTTTACTTAATAGCCCTTTCAATGTAAATATTTCATTAATTCGGGTAAAGGTAAGCAACCAGGTATAAAAGTTACAATTACAGTGAAGCCATCTGGGCTTGGATAAAAATAATAATTACAAATGCAAGCTAGAAATACATTTATTTTTAGTTCAGGTTTTAGAAAAGTATTAGGAGTAATTTGCCATGACTGGAAGTGTTTTCAAGTATTTGGATGAAAGGCACCTTGGTAAACATAAAGAATGGTGTCTTTAGTTAATAATAATAGTAATTTGTCACTTTTTTATGGGGACTTCAATGCATAGTAGGTGCATTAAACATTCCAATAGGCCATGTGAGGCAGCCTCTTCCTTAGATGACCAATCAGAGAGGAATTGACTCATAAAAGTTCAAAGAACAAGTTACCAATATAATTTGACTTTCAGTCTGTGAATTATTCACAGTCCAGATAGCTACCTAGAGTTGTACGCCCATAAGATGCACATTTATTAATTAATCAACATTTAGTACTGACTCTGTCCTAAGCACTGTACTAGGTGCTGGGCTTCCAAAGATGAATAAAACCTAGTTTCTGCCTTCAGGTAGTTCACAGCCTTTCTGTGCTCACCTAATTATACTACAGCCGACAATATGGTTATTCTGGAAGGGACAGCAGGGTTTCCCTTGGTTCTAGCCTGGAACCTTGTCACTAATTATACTGGATAAATACGTCTTAGAACTAGACTTGCTTCGGTTGATTTATGTATCACACACTAAAACTATAAGTGTGTGTGGGTATTTGAGTGGTAGCATGACTTTTTTTATGTGACTATGTAGAAATTCCCTTTTAGAATTTTTCAAATATTAAATTATTAAATCAACTGTTCTATCACCTTTATTTTAAATTTTCTTTCATCTTTTAATTGAAATAGTGAATGTTTCTCTGCTCTTGAGCCAGTTGTTCTAAGCCAATTGGTTCTTTCCACGTGGTAGGCTCCCCAGGTTGACTTCCTCTCATAAATTTATTTTATGTTTATTTCTGACTTTGAAGATCAAAGGTTCTTAGAAAACTCCTCTTCCCCTTTCGGTGAGATTAGTAACTCAATAATCCTCCTGTTGGCTTCCTTTGTCTTCCAGAAACAGGTCCATAAATGTTAGAATAGAAGAGATCCTAGAAATGGATACTTCTCATCTTTCCTATACCTCAGACCTTAGCTTATTACTAGGGATGCATTATATCTCTTCATTTTACATCAACACTAGGCATAAACTGCTTGGAAGAATGAGAAAACCAACAACAATCCCAAAGCAGTAATCCTTATTGCTCATCAACTTTTGTTATCATATAATGTCCATAGGCCAACTAAAATGATTTTTAAAAAGATATTTTGGGTTATCTTTACCACGGTTCCTTGTATGCAAGGATAATTAAAAGATAATTATACATTTGCATGTCTCTGGAATGTGTTTTGGGCATATATTTTAATGTAGGTGTATCATTTAATTCAGAGGGAATAAGGAAGCTTTACTATGAAGCTCAGACTCATAAAATACATAAGAGCTGCCCATTTTCCATGTCCTGGACTTCTGGTCACTTCCTCCTTGCTCTCTACCCCATGTTGGGGATGACCAGCATCTTTACTTGATCTAAAAAACATCAGCATAAACAGAGATGACTTCCTCTACTCCTCCTATCTAGATGACTTGCTATTGGTTTCCTTCTTCCATGCATGCTGAGAAGCGGATTAAAATTTTACTCTAAGTGGAGGTAGTTGAGACCCTTTCCTTCAGTTTTTGCTAGACTACTGACAGAGACGTTAAACAAGGAATATAGTATCATGAGGATGTGCAGAGAAAAAATTTATGCTGATTAGAAACAGTTTGCAGTTATGCATAGTCTACTTTAGCTAATCAAAAACTGATGCTATATGGTTGCTGCAAGGAGAGGCTAAACCTGCTTATAATTGTGCCTGAGTCTCCTGCTGAGTGCCTCTTTGTAACTCAGATGTGGCCCTCTCTCTCTAGCTAAGTCACCTTGGCAGGTGATCTTGCTGCCCTCCTGCTAAGTGGGACCTGACTCCCAGGGGTGTAAATCTCCCTGACAATGTAGGATATGACTCCCAGGATGAATCTGGACCCGGCATTGTGGGATTGAGAACATCTTCTTGACCAAAAGTGGGATGCGAAATGAAACAAAATAAAGCTTCAGTGGCTAAGAGATTTCAGGTGGGGTCGAGAGGTCACTCTGGTGGACATTCTTATGCACTATATAGATAACACTTTTTAGGTTTTAATATAGGAGTAGCTAGAAGTAAATACCTGAAACTACCAAACTCCAACCCAGTAGCCTTGACTTTTGAAGATGATTGTAAAACAATGTAGCTTTAAGGGGTGACAGTGTGATTGTGAAAACCTTGTGGATTGCACTCCCTTTATCCAGTGTATGAATGGATGAGTAGAAAAATGGGGACAAAACCTAAATAAAAAATAGGGTAGGATGGCGGGTGGTGGTGATTTGGGTGTTCTTTTTATTTTTATTTTTTATTCTGATTCTGATTCTTTCTGGTGTAAGGAAAATGTTCAAAAATAGATTGAGATGATGAATGCACAACTATATTATGGCACTGTGAACAGTTGATTGTACACCATGGATGATTTTATGGTATCTGAATATATCTCTTAAAACAAAAACAAAAACAAAAACTGATGCTTTATTTGGATGTTCTTCATGTTTGACATTTTGAGAATTGTGCAATTATGTTTCTATTACATGGACTGAATTTCTTCCAATGAAATTATCTAGCCAGTCAACAAACCTTTCTCTGTCAGGTGTCTGTCTAGACATAGTTCAGTTATTCCATTTAGAAGGTAAATCCACTGGACAGTTTTCCTTTGTTTTCAGTAAGCAAACGAAATTCTTCCCCTTTAATTTTGTTCTCAGGGTATGTATCTTCTTATTATAGAAAGGAGAATAATTCTCCTTGTTCACTCTTGTGTCCTTAGCATCATTCATTTTCAAGGTGAGTGTTAGCCAGCCTTCCCTGGAATCTGTGGTAATATGGTGCCACTCAGGTGAACTGCCTCTTGTGGGTTCATGTTTTTTGTTTGTTTGTTTATAAAAAACTTCTCATTGATGTAAGAAACTGGAGTGATTACCTAAAATAGGTAAAACATCTTACCTTAAATACTCTGAGCATTTTCTTGTACAGGAAATATCCAGGTATGTTCCCTCTATTTAAGGGGGAAAATAAGCCAAACACTTTTATATAATGTCAGAAATTTCATGTCATAAATAAATACTAAATTATAAAGCTGGTTTTTGACAGCTTTAAAAAAATTATCATTCACTCATTCTAAAACAGTTTATTGAATGCCTTCTGTGTGCTCAAACACCCTGTTTGAAGATTCTAAGTATTTCTATGATAGCTTATGCTGGTCTGAATCTGTTTTGTACCCTAGAAAAGCCAAGAACTTTTAATCCAATCTTGTGGGGACAGATCTGTTGTTGGGTGGGACCTTTTGATTATGGTGTTTCCATAGAGATGTAACCCAGCCCATTCAAGGTGGGTCTTAACCCTCTTGTGGAGTCCTCTATGAGAGGTAAAAGACAGATGAAACTGAGAGAGCCAAGAGATGCTAAGAAAGAAAATGCCCCAGGAGAAAGCCATTTTGAAACCAGAACCCAGGAGAAGAACCAGTAGATGTCATCATGTGACTTCTCATGTGACAGTGGAACCCTGATGCCATCAGCCTTTCCTCAGAGATGGTATCTACTTCTTGATGCCTTAATCTGGACATTTTTATAGCTTTATAACTATAAATTTGAGACCTAATAATTCCCCATTGAAAAAGCCAACCCATTTCTGGTATACTGAATTCTGGCAGCTTTAGCAAACCGAAACATAGCTAATAATCAGTAGTATACAAAAATAACAATTATGGATTGAATTATGCCTCCAAAAGATATGTTGAAATTCTAATCCCCAATATCTAAGAATGTGACCTTATTTGGAAATAGGATTGTTATAGATGGAATAAGGCAAGTTAAAATGAGGTCAGACTGGAGTAGGTTGGGCCCTTGATCCAATATGACTGGTGTCCTTATAAGAAAAGGAAATTTGGACAGACAGAGACAGAGGGGAGAACGCCATGTAACGAATGAAGCAGAGAACATCATGGACTGCCGGCAAGCCACTGCCAGAAGTTAGAAAAGGCAAGGAAAAGATGCTTCCCTGTGGAGTTTAAAGGAAGCATGGCCTGGATTACAACTTGATTGCAGACTTCCAGCCTCCAGAACTGTGAGACCATAAATTTCTGTTGTTTTAAGTCACCCAGCTTATGGTACTTTGTTACTGCAGTCCTAGCAAACTAAGACATAGTCCTTATCTTCGTCTTTTCTATTTAGGATCCAAAGCAGGAAGGAGATCAGGATTTTTTGGTAGCTCCAAAGTGTTGTCCGTTGGACCCACAAGGCCGTATTGCTCCCAAGAAGGCCAAGGTTGAGTCCAGAGCCTGGTGCAGAGATGTTAAGTTCTCTACCTACCCCTCAACACATTTTCCTCTCTGGCAGTGTGTGGGACTAATTTCCAAACTGTGAGTTTGTTGTCATGGTGGACATAAGCTGCATGGGGGCAGGGGTCTTGTTTGTTTGTTCACTCCTCTATTTCCACACACCCTAGACAGTGCCTGCTAGTAGGAACTGCATAAATATCTCCCGACTCTGCTTAGAACCTTGCAAAGCAGCCCCCAGCCCTCTTTCACTCCACCCCCCACCCCAGCTCACAGTCAGCAACAGCTCCTCTTTCCTCTTCTCCTAACCTCATCAGTCGTTTCAAAGTTTATGGGGGCGACTCCCAGGGGTGTAAATCTCCCTGGCAATGCAGGATATGACTCCTGGGGATGAATCTGGACCCGGCATCTTGGGATTGAGAATATCTTCTTGACCAAAAGGGGGATGCAAAATGAGATGAAATAGTTTAAGTGGCTGAGAGATTTCAAATGGAGTCGAGAGGTCACTCTGGTGGACATTCTTATGCACTATACAGATAACACCTCTTAGGTTTTAATGTATTGGAATAGCTAGAAGTAAATACCTGAAACTACCAAACTCCAACCCAGTAGTCTGGACTCCTGAAGACGATTATATAATAATGTAGATTACAAGGGGTGACAGTGTGATTGTGAAAAACTTGTGGATCACACTCCTTTTATCTAGTGTATGGATGGATGAGTAGAAAAATGGGGATAAAAACTAAATGACATATAGGGTGGGATGGCGGGGATGGTTTAGGTGTTCTTTTTTTCCTTTTATTTTTTATTCTTATTCTGATTCTTTCTGATGTAAGGAAAATGTTCAGAGATAGATTGTGACGATGAATGCATAACTATGTGATCGTACTGTGAACAGCTGACTGTATACCATGGATGATTGTATGGTATGTGAATATATCTCAATGAAACTGAATTAAAAAAAAAAAAATCAGTTGATAAAAAAGGAGCTCTGTATTTCCTGGTGGAAATTCTCTCCAGTGTTCACCAGAACCAAAATACATAGATTGGAGAAGAAAATGTAGCCAATTTTTAAAATTGAGTATGCTGTCACTCTACTTTGGAACTCAGAGTTTCTTTCTCTAGCTAAAACACTGTCTTTCCAAGAACGTCAACCAGTTTCATTCCTCTACCCCTTAAAGTCAACACCCTTTCCAGCATGAAGAAGTTAAAATGTTCATCACTCAGATGTTCCTGAAAATTGAGAGAATGATCAAATGAGAGGGAGATGCAACCAGGAAATTATAATTTAACAAATGGCTATCACTATTGATCACTATATAGATATTTCTTTTTAGTTTATTGTGTATTAGAATATCTAGAAGGAAATAAAGGAAATTGTTGAACTGTAATCTAATAGCCCTGATCTTTGATAATGATTGTATAACTATATAGGGAAAAAGTCAGTGCCTGTGTTTGTATGGATCTACTTCTGGAGGTTTTGTTCTGTTCCACTGATCTATATATCTACCTCTGACAATACTACACTGTCTTGTTTAACCTACCTTTATTGTATGTCTTAAACTTGGGTAGAGTGCAATGCAAGTGGTCAATAAGAGGGGGAGGTAAGGGGTATGGGAAATTTGGGGTTTACTTTTTATTTTTATTTCTTTTTCTGAAGTAATTCAGATATTCTAAAAATGATCATGATAGTGAATGCACAACTATGTGATGATACTCTGAAGCATTGTTTGCATACTTTGGATTGATCGAGCAATGTGTGACATATCACTATAAAATTACATTTTAAGAAAAAATAAAAGTTTAAGGGGGGAATAAAAATTCTCTACTTTTTATACCGAGATTGGTAAACGATGCCTCACAGTTTTCCTCTGTTTACCTCCTGTTTCTTTGCCCTCTATTTTGATTAAAATATGTTTATTTTGTTAACATTGATAGTTATTTATAATATAACAGAATACTTGAGGCCCAATTAGAGCCATAGTCCTAGCTCTTAAAAAGATCTTATTCTGACCAGATTAACAAAACCTAAATAAGTCTTCTTGGTCAAAGATAAAAGTTAATCATGAGGAACTGTTCTATGACCACACTTCATTGGTGTTTGTTTTCAGCACATCTATTAAAGGTCTAGAGAGTTATCAGAAAGAGGCAGGCACTTAAAATTTACCTTTTGATCATACACTTTGAAGAATTATAGTGGCTTTCTTAAAACTATTGGATAAAGCTTTACTTGCAATCTGAGTATCTAGTGCTTACTTGAAAAAGAACTTTACCCCTTATGAAACTGACATCTTAGTAATGCAGTGATACTTATAAAACAGTAATGTAAGAGTGTGAACACAATATTGTAACATAATATGTACACCCTAAATATTAAAGCTATCTTATACTATCTATATTCCTTGTGGTTGCTGGGTAGATGGCAACTTGGAGAATCACCAACCCACTATTGTGTATATAGTAGACATGATAATATTTAATGGATTTTGTTTGCCATTCTTTATTGCTATCTTAATTCTCAAGAGAGTTTTACATTGAGCTGCCTAGACAGTTGCTGAGATAGTGGAGGCATCACCTTTTATGGTAATTTGATTGGTGAAGCTGTTTCTTTCAAGCCAGGTATGAGAAGATAGAATACGTATATTAGGGGTTATTACAGGTGAAGGGTTTAGTTTTTTAGCCTTGAGGTCTAGAAACTAGGTAAAAAGCTCCCCCAAGGGTCTAAGCTTCAGTTTCCTTGTCTATGAAATGGGCATAATAATCATGCTTACTTCATGCGGTTTATTGTGAAAATTAAATGAATTAATAAATGTAAAGTACTTAGAAGAGTGTCAGGCACATGACAAGTATTTCTTAAGTATTAGCTATTTTTGTTATTATTATAACTAGATCATATTTGATACACTCAAAGGATACTTATTTATGCCATTGTTTTAATTTGCATAAAGGTATATTACTTTCTAGGGAAAAGAATATAACCTTTATCTAGCAACATGTAATTTGTGATACTAAATTAATAAATACCAGATTACTTGGTGAAAATTAAACAGAAGGAAAGTAATTGGATGGCTTCAAGGGATACTTCAAACCAGTGTGACAAAGGCAAACTATCCTCACATCTGATATTGTTACCTTCCAGGAACCACCTGTCAGGTAGCAGCCACCCGTCAGGCCTCCCCAGAAATAGCTTTTTCTTTCTCTCTGTCTCACTTTCCCCCACTCCCTCCCCTTTGGGGACCATCCTCCTTCCAAGGAGGGTTTAGTCTCACTGGAGAGCCTTACCAAGACCTGAGTCTTGGATATTTCTTGGCTTTTGCCCTAGATCTCAGAATCTTGCTTTGGAGCTTCTGGTCATCTGCCAAATCACCACACATTGTTCTATATTATATCCAAATAGAGTAGAAAGAAAACTTTGTGAAGTCTGCCCTTACTGATTCTATGTAGAGAGAAAGAAAATTCCATAACTCATTACTCTTCAACCACCTCCATTTTTCTTTTATTATTGAAGATAAATCATGCCATTTTTAATCTATTGGATATAGGGACTTTAATGTTGTTTTTGCATATGAGAAGGTTCAGCATAGAGTTATCTGTTGGAATTTATTTGAATTATTGATTGTAATATTTTTCTTTATTACTTATGTATAATTAATATCAATGTCACATAATGCTTTTTCTGCAACATGACATTAATATTAAGCATACATAACTGATGACTAAAATTTAATTTGTTTCCTATGAACTTTTATTATAATGTATTGCCTGTAAGGAGAGTGGTAAAAATGAGAAGAGCGGTTTGGTTTAACAGTTACAATCACTTTGCTTGTGTTTGATCCTGAAAAACATCAATGCTTGGAAGAAATCAAATGTTATTTCTTTTTAATGAAATAAACTTTATTATGATTAATTACCATGATCAGATACCATTTCTAAACACTCAGTGAACAATGGGAACTGTCCTTTGAGTTTGTGTCTTACCTAAAAAAATATAAAGATAAAAAAATCACCAACCAAAAATAAACAAATGAACCAAGTAACCAACCAACAAACCCTCTGCCAGCCAGAGATTTTAACACTAAGTTGATAAGTTGATCAAAACAGACTTCATTTTGTAAACACAGACCTAGGAGTAATATTCTTTCATATAGATTACAAGGACCTAACACCCAATCAATTGCAGTGTGGAAAATAAGTTCTTAAAAAAGAGTGAGGTAAAAGAGAAAAAAAAATAAACTTTTTAGATTTTATATAATTTACTAACTAGGAAACCATAAGGGTGCCGCCCATCCTGCATTCTGTGGAATTGTTCCAGTCTTACCAGGAAAATCTTGCATCCTGTAAACTTCACTTTCATACCTAAATATCCTTAATATTTACTAGAGTAGTAAAACAAGTTATTGATGATGATGACTTGTTATATGATCACCTTGTTTTTGCCTGGCACATTTAAAAATGTGGGAAACTCACCCATGAATAACTTTATTATGATATTTTTAGTGGCTGCCTTTTATAGCATATGACAGTTAATGACCTTTCAGTTTGGCAGTTCCTCAGAAAGCTAAGTATAGAATTACCATATGACTCACAATCCCACTTCTAGGTATATACCCAAAAGAATTGAAAGCAGATACTCGAACATATATTTGCACACTGATGTTCATATTGGCATTATTCACAACTGCCGAAAGATGGAAGCAATCCAAGTGTCCATCAACTGATGAATGGATAAACAAATTGTGATATATACATATGATGGAATATCATTCAGCCATAAAAAGGAATGAAGTTCTTATACATGTGACAACATGGATGAACCTTGAAGCCGTCATGTTGTGTGAAATAAGCCAGACACAAAAGGACAAATATTGTATGATCTCGCTGATATGAAATAATTAAAAAAGCAAACTCATATAGTCAGAATCTAGAGTATAGGTTACTAGGGGCTGGGTTAGCGGAAGAAATGGGGAGTTAATGCTTAATTTGTACAGAATTTCTATTGGCGTTGATTGTAAAGTTTGGAAATGGAAGGTGGTGATTGTAGAACAACATTGTGAGTGTCATTATTAGCACTGACTTAAAAATGTGAATGATGTGGGGAAATTTTAGGTCATATATATGCTACTAGAATAAAAATTAAAAGATAAAACATAGGACTGTATACCTACTTGTGAAATAAACCAGTGGTTTGGCCAGTCAGTACCATTACCTCAACAGATCAGAGAGAAGATTGGCCCACTATTTTTCAAAGATTAATGAACTTTAAATTAGGACTTTAATTTGTAAATGTGAAGATTTAAAAGAGGAATGATTGAAGTGAATGAAGTTATAAAAGATGGTGATTAAGAGAGCATGAACTTAATAACCATTGGGCACTCTAAATAGTTTTTTTTCCCTGAAAGTTTGAAAAATGAAAATTTTTTAAACAACAGTTTTATTCACACACCATACAATCCATCCTAAGAGTACAATCAATGGCTCCTTGTAAATCACATAGTTATGCATTCACTGCCACAATCAATATGAGAACATTCCCATTTCTTCCAATAATAAAGGGAATCTCATACCCCTTCCCCATATTCTCCTATTATTGATATTTGACTTTGGTGCAGTGCCTTTGTTACAATTAATGGAAGAATATTCCAATGTTACTGTGAACTATACACCTTAGTTTGCATAAAAATGAAATTTTAAGACAAATAAGAAATAGTGAATGTAAACAAATAGAATACTTTTCCAGAAAAGTGGTGAAAATGGGTTTAGATAATAAAAAAGCATAACACAGATTCAGGAAACCAGATATCAGTGAATAGGTAGCTGTCTGATAGGTTTCCAAGGGGTCCATCACTAAATTCTGATGATGAAGTAATTAACATGGGGGAACTCACCATGTTCCAGACTCTATATTTGCAGCATCTCAATTAAGTCCTACATTAACTATGCAAAGAAACATTATTATCTCCATTTTATGAAAAGGAAACAGAGGTTCAGAGACTTAGGTAACCTCATTACTGATTGTCTAACTTCTTAACAGCAGAGCCAGCAAATAAAATTTAAGTTCGGAGTCTAGATTACATATTAGAAAGATCTGTCCCTCTTTGAATTTCAAAACAAATAGATTTCAGTAGAGAAGTTTATTTTCCCTTGAGGGGGTGATAGAGTTGTGCAGGGACAATTTAAACAATATTTACACCCAGAGCTAACATGGAGAAACATATAAAGGACATTATCAGAGAGAGATTTTGACCAGTAGTCCTTCTAATCCTACCCCAGAAATGATTGACCACTCCCTTGCTGGTTGAGCTGACAGTTTATATCTATAGCTGGACTTTTAGGTTTAGTTTAGTTGTATATCTAAATTGTCCTTCAACAGACATGTTTGGAGCAGAACTGGAAGTGTTAGGGTGGTGGTTTGGAGCTATGTACCCCAGAAAAACACGTTCTTAAACTTAATCCATTCCTGTGGGTGTGAACCCTTGTAAATAGGACCTTTTGATAAGGTTACTTCAGATAAGGTGTGGCTCAGGATGGATCTTAATTCTATTACTGCAGACTTATAGAGAAGCTCACAGACAGATAAAAGCCACAAGAAAGCATCCAGGAGCTGAAAGGCAACGGAAACCAGAAGAGAAGGGAGAGACCAGGAGAGGCCATCAAGTGCATTGCATATGATGGAGGAGCCAAGGATCAAGGATGCCCACAGCCAACCCAAGAATACCAGTCTTCTGGAGGAAAGCATTGCCTGATGATGCCTGATTTGGACTTCCCATAGTCTCAAAACCACGAACCAATAAATTCCCATTGTTTAAGCCAACCCTTTGCATGGTACTTGCTTTAGCAATGTGGAAACTAAAACAGTTAACCATTTTGATTTTGCTTCTGTATGAAGACAACAGCTAGTTAATTTGACCAAAAGACACAGTTAGGCCACTTTCAGAACATTTGTACCAAGTTGCCTTTATATACTCTTATGGTTTGCAAGGCTGTTTAGGAGAAATGACATTGATGAATCAGTCTCTGAAATATGTGAACCAGAGAGATCATAAAGAGTTGTCATATACTTGAACTTTAACAAATGTGAACAGTTTGAAAAGAGAAATTGTGCCAGATTTTCCCTGGGTCATATAAACACAATCAAATAAAGATAGAATGATAGCAATTTAACGTGAACTGTGAGCTTTTAGTAAGGGATTATTTCCTAAATATCTAATCAGAAGTTCGGTAAAAGCTTACAAAAGGTAGGTTTAATTTGCTATGATTGTTTGAGCTGGTCAACTGCTTGTAAAATGAGACTTTTCTTTTAATAGTACAGAAGAGACTCTTGTGACATAAATATGAACCTTTCCTAAACCATTTTACTCTTAGTGTTGAACTTTAGATTAGATGGCCCAATCTGTGAAAGGTTAACATATAATCAATCATCATTCTATATCAGTCTACATTTACCTTAAAGGGCAGTAGATTGCACATGAAAAGGAAAAACAAAGCAGGCATTTCTACCAGTAATTGGTATTAAGAATAAACAAATAAAGTCATTTAATGATACCCTACATCCTCATAAACTGATAATTGTAGTCCAGGTGATTTTTATTCACAGTTTTAAATTAGTCAAAACATTAATGTTTTCTAATGTGACTTCCTCAGGCTGCATTATTGTTTTTTTTTTTTAAAGGATGGATCCATCTTAATGCTGAGGAGGACACAAAGTAGATTACACTGAAAGCACACACCTCATGACCACAAGAAATGCAATCCTGAGCTTGCCACAGCACATTAATTGGCAGTGTCTGTTTATTAGAAGGAAAGGGTGGAGATAGAAAGGGTCAGTGTTAATGGAGGATAGGGTAAACCTAAGGAGACAATCCTTAAAGAAGCTGTAGTCAGCTTGAATGGGATTTCCCAAATCAAATGAAACCTAAAAATTCAAGGTCACATTCATTGAGACTGATGACCATGTAAATATTTTTGCCTATTACTTCTAGACACATTTTTTTTTCTGTATTTTTGTAAGTCTAAAAGTATATATTGAAAATCAGTTTTCATACATGAATGCAATGGTCATTGAGAAACAAAACTTCAAATAACTACTGTTATATTTCAAATAACAGATGGACTAAACAATTAATTTCAGTGCAGAAGCACCAAAGTAGTTACCAATCTAAGATCACTTACCCAGTGATATTTTTTTTTTTCAAGCCAAGATCACTTTTCCTGGTGATATTTGGATCCAGTGGATAGATAAAGTACTCTGAAATAAACAGGGATCATATGCTGCCTTAATGAATACCTCGAATTTTCCAGAGGTGTAATAATGGAATCAATTTAAGTGCAAGATTGAGTATAGGAAACTATCATCCATTTTCCTCTTAAATGAAATAATATCCTTATATATGATAGAAAGATATATTGATGTATCTTTAAAAAAGCAAGATTGCAATTCAGATTTTTTAAAGTATAATTTAATTAGTATTTTCTGGATCAGTGTCCTTGAAGAAAATTTGCAGTTAGCCCTTTTCAAAGATTGAGGTGGCATAAACTTATACAAGAAAGTCTTCTAATGGTCAAAAGAATTAAACTACAGAAAGTTTAAATTAATCATCTGGATATGTAAGTAATACAGCTCATTATAAAAGTTTGAAAAATATGTAAAAGTATTAAGAGGAAAACAAAAATCACTAAAGCTAACTTCTGTTACTGAATCACAGACAGTTTCGATGAATTTGATTTCAGTTTACAAATAAGGAAACAGACCTTAGAGGTAAAGTAAGTTAGTTGCTCAAGGACACAAAGCTGTTATCAGCAGAGACGGAACCCTGTTGCCTGATTCCTAATCCTAACTTTGATTCTCCAAATCCTGCTCTTTCATTTATTTTTATATTTGCTTCTTACATTCTCCTTAACCCAACCCAGTCCCCCTTCCAAGCCCATAATACCCCTCATCCTCAAGGGGAAACACACACACTGTCACAAACACACACACACCATACACCCATACATGCATGAAACTGAGCATAGGAGATTGACCTCTGGGGCTGATTTGATGTATAATGTCCATAATCAGAAACTTTCTACAGGCATTAGAGGATTAAGTGAGGTATATGAAAGCACATTGTGAACTGAAAAGACTTGTGCAGATATTATTTATTACTTTTCTCAGTAGAACACTTTCTAAATATAAAAATCATCCTCAAAAATATACTTCTTCTGGCACCATAGAAAAACCCAATGTTCTATAGCTACTAATAAATCTGTGTCTAATGCCACTTTATATGTGGTTTAAAAATAGCTTCATTAATCTTGCAAAATCTACACTGATTATGTCCCCTTCTATAATTCTATCTGCCATGTCCCTCTACAGTGCAAATTCCTTTTGATTATTTTTGAGATAACAAAGCATTTTTATAAAGCCCCATCTCCCACATATTTTAACACTGATTACAGAATTCAGCAGTGAACAGTCTAAAGTAACCCTGAAAACCACTACAATATTTTGTTTTGACCTAATCTCCTCTTCATATCTAAAAATATAAAACTGAGTTTTTGTTAACCTATTTAATGTTATTTTATCCATCTTGTAGCCATCCAGTGCACTGAGAGGGGGACCAGGCTATTCAACACTTGGTCGGCAGGCACCTCACTGAAGTTCTCCAACAGCTCTGGGTATTAAGCAGCTCTCCTCTCGCCAGAGGGGCAGTAGTGCTTCCACCCTCCCTTTCCCCAGGTTTATGCTTGGCTATAGCTTCAACACCCTAGAGGTGCTTGAATCCCTGCCATCTTTAAGGAAGCCAACAAGGAGAAATGGCCATATTTATGCTTAATGGCATCAACTGTGTTGTGGCTGAGATTATTAGGATGGTGAGAGGCAGAGTAACAAAGTAGAAAGAGCAAAGGCTTTGCAGTTACAGAAGTCTAGGCTTGAATCCTGGTTTTATCCCTCTCTAACTTAGTGACCTAGAGCAAGTTATTTAACCTCTCCTAGTCTTAGTCTCCTTTTGTGCACAATGGGGACAATAATAGCATTACTTCATAGGGGTGTTGTGAAGATGAAATGAGATAATATCTGATTAGCACCTTGTCTAATATCTACCACTTGCATAGTGCTCAAATATATGGTGTCTTTTGTTATATGTGTGGCTCAGTGTAGATGATACTGCAGTGAAACATTTCTGACAGTTGGTTATTCTTGGGAAGGATCTTCTTATTGCCTTTTTAACTTTTCTTGAAGGTTGAAATAGCTCATTCTAGTCATTATTTTCTAATTGCATCAGAGAGGTAGGTAGGCATTGTCCAGGACATATGATAAGGGACTTCTTTATAGCATTAGTGTCTTCCTTATTGCACTGGTGATCTGTGTGAGCACAAATTCAAAGACCCAAGACCAGGGATTTCATCTTATCAGGATTCTATGGCTGTGAGACACCATTATCTTTTATTATGCTTCTCTCATAATTGACATGATACTACAATTGGGTATATTATGAGATTCAGTAAGGAAAAAGTCAGCAGTATGTAAGTGGTATTTACTGAAATAAAAACAAAACAAAAGAGTAGAACAGCAACTTCATGGACACAATGATCATATCACTAAGGGTTGGGGTCAGGAGGGAGCTGGAAAACATGTACTCTTAACACTGGTCACATGGACTGTGTCCTAAATAAAATACAAAACAACCCTGAAAGTTTTGCTGACATCCCAGAATGCAAATACACATATTACCAGCTTAGCAAGAATCAGCTTCAAGGTGCTGCTTAGAAACTGTATGCAGTGTGGAGTGTCAGAGAAGACTGAGGATATGAGAATGTATAAGGGGCGCTTTGATTAGATGGGTTAGGCCCTATATGCTCTCTTCTCTGAGGGGCTTAAGAGCAAATTTTGCCATTGAAAAGGGTGCCAAGGAGACCATTAAAATGATTGAATGCCTGAGAAATAGACCTGTGAGAAAAATCTGAATCATCCATCCCTGTTTACAGACCCTAAGGAAAGCCAATCCAAGCAATTGTGAAGGAGACATTGTTATGATGACACTAAGAATCTGTCTTCTGTGTCACCAAAGATAGGATAAAAGAGAATGGACTTTAAATTGTAACATGGAAAATTAGGTTAGACAGCAACAGAAACTACCTATGGCAACAGGTGAAAGACTAAAACATTTATTAAATGGAATTTATATTTTCTGGTTGTACCTGGAGAAAACTGTAAATAGTCAACTTATTTCCATGCTTTAGTTTCCAGTCAGTGTGATGGACAAGATGACCTTGTTCTTCTTTCCACATAACCTTTCCTTTTGGTTAAGACCTTCTGTCATTACACTGGGCCTACATTTAACCCAATCAACACTATCACTGAAAAATGACACACTTTCTTTCTAGGAATATATTTCTTTTTAAAATATTGAGGTAAAAATCACATAGTATAAAATTCACCGCTTTAACCATTTTAAAGTGTAAAATTCCATGGCTTTAATACATCACAATTTTCCACAACTCTCACCACTATCTAGTTCCAGAACATTTTCATCACCTTAAAAAGAAATCCCCATAACCATTAAGCAGCCACTCCCCATTCTCCCTTCCCCCTAGCCCCTGACAACCACTAATCTGCTTTCTGCCTCTTTGGATTTACCTTAGGAATATACATTTTCTGAATTCTGCATTTAACTTTCCAACTAGAAACTGTAGATAACTGAGTGTGTGTGTATGTGTGTGTGTGGTGTGCAATAGAGAGGGAGAGAGACATAAGAGTCAGCATTCATGAGAAATTTTGCAAGGTTGAAGGTATTTGAAATATTTGAACAAAATGAAGACCTGGGAGGATACTTAACTGTCTGTAAATTAAATTAGGTGTCTGAACTTAAATTTCTCAAGGGTCCAGTCAGTCATAGACTATGGAAATGTCCAACAGTTCTTGAAATATGCCTGTAACATTCAGAAGGTTTTTTTTAAATGGAAATGAGGCTTTACAGCTCCGAAATTACACTGAAAAGTTTCATACCTAACAAGTTTTGTCCTGGAATAGTTGATGATAACCCTATTATTTTTCTTTAGAGCAGAGTTGAGGTGACCATTCTTTACGTTTGTCCTGGTGAGCACATCCAATATAGCAGAGGCAACTTAGGCTGCTCGGCAGGTAAGTGAAAAAGCAATTTAAAATAAGTAACAAAACCCTTTTATTTCCCAACCATAAATATTGTTGCCAATTTGTAATTGGGACATTCATTTTATTCTGGTTGGAATTTTTTAAAAGTTGGTTAACCTATTCACAAACTTTTTAAAATGTGAAAATATCTTGAAACATGGTCTTTATGGCGTCTGTTTTTTGGTAAACTGATTTAAAACTTGCACGGCTTTCTTAGTTATGATTGCGTTGACAGGAAAGTTGTGTTTTCTGAGTTTTGGGAAAAAAATACATATGACTCTTTGAAAGAAGCCTTATTTTTCAACCTGTCAATGTTCCCTCTGAAGGAGGAAAAGTTAGGTCTTGTGATTTAAGCAGTGCTTTGTAATCTAAAATGACAAGGTCAGGAGATTTCTGTAGTTTTGTATTTGCACGTATTTTGAGGATATTTATTCCATCTTCCTTTTCTATTCCTTTCCATTTCATGAACCCCAACTAATATATCTTTACTATTCCCATTAAATTGATTTTAGGTTTCCCTAGCCAAAGCTCAAACAACTCACTGATTTTGACCTTAAAGATCTTGCTTGTTTTCTTTCCAAAGTATCCTTTCCATTGCTTCACTGTAGTCTCCCATCTGTTCTTTTCATCACTTTTTTTTTTTTCTCCCCAGTTTGGCTCCTTGGGACTCCTTGGTGACAATGGAGACGG
Organism: Choloepus didactylus; assembly: GCF_015220235.1. Classification (NCBI taxonomy): domain Eukaryota; kingdom Metazoa; phylum Chordata; class Mammalia; order Pilosa; family Megalonychidae; genus Choloepus; species Choloepus didactylus. The sequence goes on along the minus strand of NC_051315.1, from coordinate 80,205,695 downwards.
AGACTCCATATCACATTTTGAGGCATACATGATGTAGCAACTATTCCCCAAAACACTTCTCAGGCAATGTCAAAGGGAAGTAAAATCTTTTAACCAACGGAACCTCCTTTTAGCTACTTGGAAATTGGGGACAGCACAACATTACTTCTTAATATCAATTAATGTAAAGCATTTTGAGGTCCTTGTGGCTGAGAGACACTTTGGCAAATATGCAAAGCATCACTATTCTTTGTGCCTTGCTTGCAAACCTATCTACAAAATTCATATCTAATAACAGATCACCATAATGTAGAAAGGTTTAATTCACCAGTTCCCTTCTTCTGCAGGTTCCTCATCTAGGTGTGCTTTAGTTCACTTCTCAAGGGCTTTGGGATATACGAGTCTATTCTCCAGCTTTAGAAAGACAAACCAAAACCTCTCCCTTAGTAAAGACAAAGGACTTAGGAGTGTTGTGTGAAAGAAAAGAAAAGAGGAAAGGAAAGGAAAAGAAAAGAAAAAAGGAAACAGGGTTTGTTAAGGAAAAAGCAGTTGAAAGTCGTAGCTAAACAGCAAATCCCCTATCTCTACCCTCCAGACCACATCCCAACCGAATCCAGCTGCACCCCGCCCTTAGACCTGCGGGGCTCTTGATTGAGAGTCCAGATACTGGGCATATATTCAGGCGTGTTTCCCTTCACTACTGGGTGTCAGTCCGGCTCAAGGTGTGGGACCTGGTTGGAGATCCAATGTGTAGGATCTACTCCCGGGCTTTGGGAGAGGTTGAGAAAGGTAAGGTAACCCGGCTGGCAATAGGGGCTGATAAGCTGGGGGTTTCGGCACACCGGGAGAAACGCGGAAAAGGCACAGTAGGCTTAAATCCAGTGTTCTTTAGACTCACTCACCGGCTCCTCCAGGAGGTCACCGAATGGCTTTACGTGGAGACGGACAGATCCAGGGACACAACTGGGATAACCGGTATTCCTGGTAACTGTTTGTCAGATACTGGGGCAGTTGGAGGAGAGGTGGTAGGGGACGTGCGGGGTGGGGAAAGGCAGGAGTGTGCGAGAGGGTGCAGAGGGAGAAGGAAGGATGGTGAAGGGAAATGCTTGAAATGCTTCCTCCTTGCTGCATCTCCAGGAAGGATTTGGAGACTGAAGTTCTGGCCTGGCCTTGGGTCACTAACTTGCTGCGGGACTTCACCCTTCCAAGGCTTTGTTTACTCCTCTGAAAGGGGCTGGACCCTGATCTTCGCGCCCCTTTCCTGCCCTTTGATTCTGTTTCTTTGAGGGAAGCCCCGCTAAGCAGCCCTGGGAAAGAAAGACATTCTCTGCTGCAGGCGAGCAGGAACTGGAAGGCCAGGAAAGCGGCCTCTGTGAAATAGAGTATATTTATTGAAATACATACATTAAAATTATTTTATTTAAAATAAAAAGGAGACCCCACCCCCACCCCCCAAGCCCAGGCTGGAGCTTTTGCACGGCGACAGCAGGTGGCCACCCCCTCCCCCGCTCAGCCAGGTCGCTGGTGCGAAGCGCTGTGCCCTCCAGCACCTGCCGTTTGGCTTTGCGCAAAAACTCTCCACGCTTCCCCCGCCAGGTCCACGCACTTTCCTTCCCTTCCCAGCCCTCTGGCCTCCCGACCCCTTCTTGCGGCTCCTGGGAGGGCAGGAAAACCGGCGAATGGAGCCGGCAGAAGCATAGGCCTTGCCGCCCTGGCAGGTTGTTTGTTGGCCAGTCGGACGTTTGCGCCCCGGGCGGGCGACTCCTCCTGGGAAGGGCGTGGAGGGCGGCGCGGCGCGCGGGGTCGGCTGGAGCCCAGTCTTGCGCCGCGGGGACGCCGGGATAGCCCTGAAGGGGAAGGGGTGGCCCCGAGTCGCGGCGGGAGGGAGCTCCGCCCCCGACCCGGTATAAGTGCTGGGCCTCGCCCGGGCCACGGCGGCGGCGGCGGCGGTAGCGGCGGCTGCAGAGGCGTGAGCTGCATAGGGGCTCCCCGCACGGCTCGGACGGCCTGTTGAGCCTCCCACCCGCTTCCATAAGGCTTTTCCTTTCCAACTTCAGCTACAGTGTTAGCTAAGTTTGGAAAGAAGACAAAAAGAAGACCCCCGGGCCGTTTTTGTTTTGTTTTTTGTTTTTTGTTTTCCATATAGTCATTGGGGTCTTTTTGCACAAAGCTGTTGTGTTTGTAGCGGTGCTATCTTCACTTCCTTGCACTCCTAACACCAAGCACCTTGGCAAGAGCAGCAGCAGTAGCAGCAGAAGAGCAAGGGGTGGGCGTCTGGTGTCATGACCAGGGCAAGAGATCAAAACCGCCAGGGAGGATGCTGTGGTGAGTTGTGTTGACCGACTGCATGGGGTGGAAACGCAGGTTGGGCACTGGAGACGAGCAACTCCACACAGGTTTTGGGGGAATGTGGCTCGTTCAGCTGTTAACCAAAGTTTTTTTTTGTAGTTCATTTGACTTATATTTTGGTGGGGGTTGAAGAAAGGAATTTCAAGGTGTGGGAAAAGTTGCTTGCACACAGGCAAGGATGGAGTGGGCTGGGCAGTTTGGATTGTCTTGTGTAAAAAAAATGGAGTTGAAAAATGTTGAAACAAGAGCTTTCTTCATTGTATAGGAAGTTATGCAGTTATTGACCAACAGGTCATGCTGAGTGGCAGTTAAGTAAACGCAATGCTCCATTCCCAGGTGACTTGATAAAATGTACACGGTTTGTCCTATAAAATAGTTTTTAATAATCATGCGTTAGTAAAAGCAATGATTAAGCATTCTTACCTCATCTCACTTACGTGGCTGAAACATTTATCTTTACTACTGTGGGTCTTTGCAGGATCCTTAGCAAGCTACCTGACCTCTGCAAAATTCCTTCTCTACATTGGTCACTCTCTGTCAACCTGGGTAAGTAAGAATCTGCCATAATTCTTACAACATACGTTGCGCAATTTCTTGCTTCCTTTCATTCGGGCCAATTGCATTAAATCAACTTCTACTTTTGTTATACAGTTAAAGAAATAAATCATCCAAATATACATGCTTCAACAAAAAAAAATTTCCCACCAAGATATTTTCCCATGGGTATTAATAAATGCAATTTTATTATTGGGTTATCATACTTCATATAGATTGGCAAATAATCCAACATAGTGTTAACAAGGATAGGAATTTACATTATTTATAAATTGTCTGTTGCATCACTAGGCTTAGTAAATGGTATTATCTACTACTAAGAATGAATAAATATCTCATATACCTTCTATTCTCTTACATTTTAAGATATTGCTCTATTTTCTTCTGTTAAAATTTAGTTCCAATATGCTGCACTATGGAATTACGGTAGAATGGTGGAGTCACTTGTAATTATTTGCTAATAAAAAACATTCTAAGATTAATTTAAATATAAATGATCCCAAGAACAAATATCTGCGTGACTAAAATTCTGGTCTTTAAAAATGTTATCTGCAATTAGCTATGTGTGGGGCAGTTCAGGTTATCTTAAAAAACTATCATCCAGTGAACTATATTGTCTTAAAATCAGCAATTGGTTCATAACTCTTTTTTTGACCTCCTTGTGGTCTGGAAGAGTCTCAGTGTTTTTGTGGGTCTGGGTTCCTTCATCAAACAGAAAAAAGAAGAATCTCGGAAGAGTGCTGGATGTATTTTTAATTCATGATGATTAATCTTTACAATTAACAATTGCTTCTATTGTTTAAAAACAATAAATCTGGGTATTTTCTATTCGTGCCTCAAGTATGATGTTTACTTAAAAAGAACCACCAGTAAGGGGAGAGAATCTTGAGAGTAAAATTTTTGAATATCATTTTTTTTTTAATGGAAACTTTCTTTGATCATCCTTAAGACATGAATGCAAACTGTTGTATGAGGAAATCTGTACACCATGCCCTTAGGAAATTAAGCTAGGTTATTGACTCTCTTAAGAAATAGCATTTCATAGATAGTGCTTCAGAAAGCCAAGGTCCTATCTTCCCAGCGGCTTAGACAGCGATGACTCTGCAAATACATGTAAACAAAGTGAAATTGGAGTAAGTTTGTTTCAATTCTAATAGTCAGTGATTCAAAGTGGAAACCTACTGAAACTGCCCTTAATAAATCAAAACCAATAGTTTACTCTTCCGAATTTAATTAATAAATGTTAAAAAGGCCAATAACAAGTGGTGAAATAGGATCTGGAATTCTCATCTTTTGGTCAGGACCTAGCTCTTAGAGGAAGAAGTTGCCTCACTTCCAAACACTGTTCAAGTTTATGTGTAAGTGAATTTTGCTCTTAATGGGTTGGGTGGTCAGAATTGCTAGAAATGGATGGAAATGTGATTTTTTTGTCATGTAAATTAAAAGAAAAGTGGCAGATGCTTACCCCAACCTTAGAGTAAGTCGAGCAAAGAGGGTTCTTGAGGGAAAGTTGGATTGGAAAAAACAAAACAAAACAAAACAAAAAAACGAGCTAGTGACAACCACATAAGGGTTTGTGTCTTTTTACTTTTCCTCACTGGAAAAGAACATAAAGGAGGAATGCCCTCTGGCTCCAGGTAATTATACCTTTTGGATTTTATCTACTGTTTGTCACTCTGCCTAATTTTAAGTATCACAAAATATGTACGTGTATGTATACATATTTCAGAAAACATGTATTTATAGATAGATACAGATATAGATATAGATATAGATATAGATTCAGAGTATCTGTCTCTCTAACCAACCTGCCAAATCATGGTTTCTTGTTGACCATAGTGACATTAGGGTAGAACAGTATCTCAGACATCAGGGTAGGTTTGTGTGGGGTTGAATACTTTTTTTTCTGACTTCATTTCTATCTGCCAATGAATCAATACCTTCTACTGTATACTATCAGAATACAAAGTGGTATAATAAGTGGATCCTGTTGTCAAGGAGCTTATAATATAATTTAGTATGGACTTAAAATATATATATATTTACTCATGAAAAGATACAGTGTTAGGCAGTTAAGTGGGGGGGGGGCATCAATTGTTTATGTCTTCTGTCATCATCCTTTGGTGGTCTGTCTCCATGTATGCTACACTTGTCTGCATGGCTCAGCCCTCACTTCCTTCGGTTAAAATTTAGTTCTGGTAAGCTGCACTATGAACCACCTCCCAACCTCACCCTGCTTTATTTTTCCTCATAGCATTTACCATCTCCTGACTTATTTTAGATTTTGTTTTGGTCTGGAGTGTGAGCGCCATGAAACCATGGACCTTGATTTTTGTTCACTGCTGAAGCTCCAGTGTCTGCAGCAGCACTGGGTACACAGTAGCCTCTCAGTAAATATGTATTAAGTGGATTAATGACCATGATTGTTCATTCATAGGCATTCAATAGGTGTTCTGATCGCAGTCCAGTGGGGCTAGAGAGAAATTTAAACAAATCATCAAAATATGGTGAGTGGATGTGAGAAGGCAGGAAATGGAAGTAAGAAAGGAATAGATGGGCTGGGGTTGCATTTATTCAACATTTAGACTCTACCCAATTCTTGGGCTTTCATGAACTTAGAATATGTTGCTTCTTAAAGTCTCAACCCTTTGGAAATTGGAGTAACTAGAGCAATTTTATTCCTCTCCATCAGGGATGTTGCATGCCACAAATGGAAGAGAGAAAACTATTACTTTATAGTGCTTGTTTTGCTAGCCTACTCTAGAGGAAGCTAAATTAAATTCTTTGGGGAAAAAGATAGGAATGAGAGAAAAAGAAAGAAGCAACTTATTAGAATAATATTTCTTACTCTATATGTTAAGAAAGAGGAAATTCATTTATTGAACTAATCTACTATGGTGACTAATTATGTGTTTTTCCCTTTTCCTTGGGAGCTATCCAGAGAAATGGAGGTTAGGATAAAGTACCTCCTGTCTCTCCATCCGTTCTCTTCAAATCAAATCTAAATTCGCTTTCATGTTAACTATTGAGAAAATAGCTTAATTTGCCGTTCTTATTAACATTTATGTTGATTAATTTATCAACTTGTCTTTTTATTAGTTTCAAACAAAGTGTATGTGCATCATGCATTTTTTAATTTAATTCAGTTTTATTGAGATATATTCACATATTGTACAGTCATCCATGGTGTACAATCAGCTGTTCATAGTATCATCGTATAGTTGTACATTCATCACTCCAATCTATTATTTTGAACATTTTCTTTATCCCAGAAAAATTAAAAATAAGAATAAAAAAAAAAAGTAAAAAAGAACACCCAAATCATCCTCCTCACCCTATTTTTCGTTTAGTTTTTGTCCTCATTTTTCTACTCATCCATCCATACACTGGATAAAGGGAGTGTGATCCACAAGGCTTTCACAATCACACTGTCACCCCTTGTAAGCTACATTGTTATACAATCATCTTCAAGAGTCAAGGCAGCTGGGTTGCAGTTTGATAGTTTTCACGTATTTACTTCTAACTATTGCAGTACATTAAAACCTGAAAAGGGTTATCTATATAGTGTGTAAGAGTGCCCACCTGAGTGACCTCTCGACTCTACTTGGAATCTCTCAGCCACTGAAACTTTATTTTGTTTCATTTCACATCCCCCTTTTGATCAAGAACATTTTCTCAACCCCACAATGTTGGGTCAAGATTCATCCCCGGGAGTCATATCCTGCATTGCCAGGAAGGTTTACATCCCTGGGAGTCAAGTCCCACATGGGGGGAGGGCAGTGAGTTCACCTGCCAAGTTGGGTTAGCTAGAGAGAGAATGCCACTTCTGCGCAACAAAGAGGTACTCGGGAAGGCACTTAGGCACAATTATAAGCAGGTTTAGCCTCTCCTTTGCAGTAATGAGTTCCATGGGGGCAAGTCCCATAATAGAGGGCTCAATATACCAAACTGCTACTACTCAATGTTTGTGAGAACATCAGCAACAATCCAGGTGAGGAAGTCCAACACTTCTGCACTTTTCCTCCCTGGATCCTCAGGGGGACCCTGCATATATATTTTTATTCTCTGCCTAAATTACTTTGGGATGTGTTGCTGTTTCACACTAATCAGTACAAATATACCAGGTCTCACTTCCTATTCGAAGTTCCGTATAATTATGCATCATGCATTTTTAATCATTTAGTACATCAGTATATGAATCTTATCCAATTCCTACTTATTTAAGTGGAAAAATTCCTATCACTTATCAAACAAACTTAAAAAAAATTAGCTGTCAAAGAAATATTAATCACAGTATTGATAATCCTCAAACTTCTTGAATATTTGTGGAATAAATCTAATGTACCAGAACACCATAGTTGAAATATCAGTCCAGATTTTTGCCCATGTTGTCTATTTATTCATCCACAACTGGGATGTGCTGAGCATCCTCTCCTTTGTTGATTCCACAAATATTTATTGTGCATACTCTTGGCCATGCACTGTACTGAGTGTTGAGGGTGCAGCAAGTTCCAGAGCTCACTTACCAAACAATCAAGTGAGAATCAGTCTCTCAAACATGGTGTGAATGAGTTCCATTGTTTCGTTTGTCTGTTTTAATGTTTATTTGACCATATCCACCCCATCTTCTGAGGTCTAATACTATATAAAACTTGAATTAGTGGCTCAATACTGTGTTCATAATCCTCTACACCAAAGTTTCTCAGTCTCAGCACTATTGACATTTTGAGCCAAATAATTGTTGTGGGGGCTGCCCTGTCCATTATAGGACGTTTAACATTATTCCTGTTCTCTACCCATTTGATGCCAGTAGCACCCTCACTGTTGTGGCACTTCAAAATGGCTCCAGGCATTGCCAGATGATCCCTTTTTTTGGGGGGGTGGGGGGCAGTGTTAGTGTAAAATCACTCCAAGTTAATAACTACTGGTTTGCACGAAGCTCATTGCATATGACCGCTAGCATACATCTATTTAAATTTTGAGTGCATAGTATTATGGTCTTGGCTTAATTAAATTTTAAAATTGTTTGACATACCAAGAGAATACTTTGTTTCTGATATATCAAATTTGTCAGGGAGATGTTAACAGACTTTGGAAAGTAGTAAGAGTGTAAGAACTATAGGGTCAAATCTATAAAGAACCTAGTCTAGGAATTTAGTTTCCTGTAGTGATTCCTAAGAATAGGCTATGAAGGGATATAATTGCCCTTCTTGATGTTAACCTCAGAGGCCATGGATGGAGCCTAAAATCTATTAATAAGATCCATTATAGATTTCTCATTCATCAATTTAACTGGTTTGTTGAAAAGTTTCTGTTAAACTTATACCTCATCTTGCCATTAATGAATACCAAAATTTGCTGCATACTCTGGAGTGTATGTGAAGAAACAAGTAGGTTTTTCTTTCCTTTCAAAACCCATCTGTATTAAAATATTAAAATATTTACTTGCTTATGCATTTAAGCTTATTTTTGATATCTTCGTTCATGTCATGCCAGAATTTGCCCTTATTGAGTTCATCTTTCTGGTTGTTCTGCTGTTTTGTGACTTTGGAATTTATTTATGAAATAGAGCATAGATTTTAGAACGTTCAAGGTAAAAGAAACTTTAGAGATCACATGGCTCATTCCTATTATTCTACAAATTGGGAAACTGGCTTTTTATTGACATTCAAGGCATGTAAAATGTTTGTGAACTAAACAGTCATTTAGTTCTGGATAAGTAGCAAATTAATTTATGTCCCTCTAAATCGGGATAAGCAAATTCCAGGCCCAGGTAGGAAGCTGAAACACCAAGAACAGATTTGGTCTCAAAAACCTTGTTTGAGTCTGGAAACTGCACTTTTTTCTACAATATTAAGGAATGTGTGTGTTTCATTAATATCATGGATTTTAGGGTTTACTTAGTAATTGGGCAAGAATATTTTCATAGTGCCAGGATGAACAGTTAAAACACCCGACCAGTATTCAATTCATTGGGAAGTTTTTGACTTTGAAAGTGTCATCATGTAGCTGGAAAGTGTCTTTTGATTAGGAGGCAACTTCCTGAGTGCAATTAACTAAAAATGAAAATATTTCATCAAAACATTTTCTCTTCTTATTTCAAGGGAGATCGAATGTGGCACTTTGCAGTGTCTGTGTTTCTGGTGGAGCTCTATGGGAACAGCCTCCTCTTGACTGCAGTCTACGGGCTGGTGGTGGCAGGGTCTGTTCTGGTGCTGGGAGCCATCATTGGTGATTGGGTGGATAAGAACGCCAGACTTAAAGGTGAGTGTTGCTGTAATTAAGCGCTTGTATTCAAGGGACCATTGCCTGCACTTCCTCTATAATAGAGAGAAAAGCCCAATGAAGACAAACCACTGTGACTAACTCAGTAAGTGTCATGCTCACCCAGCAAGTGTCATGCTTGCCCAGCCTGCGGTATGGGTTGCTCAGTGGCACCACCTTTGCCTTGAGGATTGGGTGGCTCCTGCACAAAGTCAGGATACCAGAAGACTTGAGTTAATGGGTTTTTTTTGTATCTTTGGCTATTTATAAATTCCAGATGTTAATGATTAACATCATAGCACTCTTCTGGAAGCCATGTTAAACATTAAAAGCTTGCTTAATCTTTGCTTCCTTTCTAACCATTACTTGCACTAGAGTTACTTTAGTGTGATATTCCTGGGACGGCTTTAACGTCTATCCTCTGGGTTTTCATACAGGAGTGTGTATGGGAGAATTAAAAACTAAATATAGATTCAAGGGAGAATATTTAGGTTAGAACACAAAGAGCTGAATTATAATTTTTTTGGGGGAAAAAGAAGAAATAATATTCTAAAGCATTAATACTGAGATAATCAGTTTTACACTAGAAAGAGAGAAAGCAATTGAGCAGTTTAATTTTTTTTTATATTGAGCATAATATAAAGGCAATGTGGTAGTCATTCAGGGCAAAATTTTCCCTAATTGCCAATTGATAATGCTAAGACCTGGCCATGTTTGCCTTGGATATTAGGAAAGACTCAGGTATTCTTTTAATACAGGGTGACTGCTCTTGGATGTAGAGCAACTTGAATTATGAAATTCTGGGACTTGATGTTATTATTAAAATGGTCAAGATGAATGTTTTTCTGTTTTGAAAATGGATAGACCAGAACACATATAGAAAAGGTTCCGTATTCACACACACACAAAAAAAAATCCTAGTTATTTAGATCATTGTTCCTAGGAACATAGGTATACATGCATATATACTTTTAGCCTTGTGATTGTTGAGCACTGCATAGGTTTGGAGAGTGTTGAGTTGGATGAAGAAGATTGTGGTGGGATAGCATTCTCCCATTTATCCCATGTAATCAATTCATGTCTCACCCTCCATGAGAAATTTTCCCTGATGTCTCTAGGATGAATGAACTGTTTCTTATTCTGTTCCCATGAAGCTTTGTTAATACCTCTGCTATCGCAATTATACTGCTATAATTAACTATTCACATATCTGTCTCTTCCACTGATCTGAGGACTCCTGGAAGCTAAGAATCTCATTCAGTTGAGATTTAATCCTGGCATGATGAATGAATGATTAAATGAATGAATGCATGTGCACATGAATAAATGAATGAGTCATCTGTTGGGATTTTGTTTCAAACTGCTTTTAGATAGCAGTTTGTTTTGTTGTGAATTTTTGATATGACCTTCTGAGCCAGAATGAGCTTTACTATCCTTGAAGATGAGACCTGTAATTAGACCTTACATACACAACTCTGTATTTTTCAAGGTACTGTCATAAGTATTTTATTTGAGCCCTGTAATGATCCTGTAAAATAAAGAAGACAGGTATTACCGTCCTTACCTTATAGATACAGGCACTGAAGCACAGAGGTATTAAATATTTTGCTCTACATCATCTGCTAGTGAGAGGCAGAGAAAAGACTACCAGGTGTCCTCACCTGGGGTCCTTCTCTGTCCTTATTCTAGTGCCTTATCCACATGGGTGCCTCACTCTAAGAAAGCTGGCATTTCCTGTGAGGGAAGATGTCTCTTAGAATTTCATGGCAATGGCAAAAAACCTTAGTATGCGAGGAGAAACACACTGCTGCTTTGTTCTTGGCAAATTTTTGTATGTCTTTCCTGTTTATCCATATCATTGTATCTTATGAGATTCAGCCTGCCATATAGGAGGTTATGGATTCCATAAACTCCGTAGCCTCCTACACGTTCTCGTTTTAGCTGAAGCAACAAAGAGCTGAGGCAAGGATCTTGTTATCTAATAGTTATTCTTCTATCAGTAAGATTTTAAGAGAATAAACTAAATGAAAATTTTGTCGTCATGAATGACTTCAACAAGTACAGAAAAAGTTGTGTGTACGTCATCATTCTGTCTGCAGGTTTTACTGGTTTAGTGTGATCTTCTGGGTTATACTGGGAGTAGTTTAGGCAGGATTTACTACAGGAAAGTTTTGTGTTTTTTTTTTCCTTGCAGTAGTTACATGTGTGCATGACTGTAGTAGAACAGTGATATATGGGCAAAAAAACCTGCCCCATGGAAGACTTTTGATATAGTGAGCACTTGTTTTTCTCTCTAGTGGCCCGGACATCGTTGGTGGTACAGAATGTTTCAGTCATCCTGTGCGGAATCATCCTGATGATGGTTTTCTTACATAAAAATGAGCTTCTGACCATGTACCATGGATGGGTTCTTGTAAGTTTGCAGTGAGATACTTGACTGGTGAAAATTGAACACCCTGAGGCCAGGGGCTAGTTTTTTGCAATTTAATATTGATCTCTGCATCTACTTTAATGTTCCCTACAGTTTCTTTGCCCATAATAGGCCCTCAGTAAGTAGTGTTTGAATTTAAATCTTGTGCTGTTGGTTTTTAATAGCGTATCTAAGAATTTATTATATAATTTAACTGTTTTTAGATCACTAGAATTAACTTGTAATGTGTACACACTATATAAAAAATATTATCTATCTTTATCTATCATCAGTCATGATTGTGTTCCTCCAATGGTAATTGGTATTTCTCTTTTGGGATATCAACTTTTCACGCTACAATTGCATGATACTTGATAGAATAGAGGAAAAGGATGGCATGTGGTGGAAAACTATGGGTTTGATATTACTCAGAATCATATGCATATTTGGATAGATAATATAGAGTTTCAACTCTGAGGATGACTTCAGAAATCTTCTAGTCTGGTCCCTTTTCATTTTGTTGATGATAAAACAAAGGCAAAGTGAAGTTAGTTGATTGCCCAATGTCATGCACCTAGAAAATGTCCGAACTATAACTTAAATCTAGGTCTTCTCATTTCCTCTTTAGTGCTCTTTTCAGGGGAGATATCCATGGGGAAAATACTAATAAAACCACCAATATGTTAACATTTTATGATAAACTGTGTCATATAAATGTACATATAATGATTTTTGTATGATGTGTACCACAAAGGATATGGATTAAGAAGATATTATGTCCTTTAATTTGATTACTGCTATTTTATCGTTTCATGTATATAAAATAAAATTTTTTTAATAATTGAAATTAAAACCAAGAATTTATTATTATTCTATTTGTACGGTGAGGGGGGTAAAATGCAGTAAACTATACCACTAACATTTTACTTTTTCTTATTACTTCTCAGACATCCTGCTATATCCTGATCATCACTATTGCAAATATTGCAAATTTGGCCAGTACTGCTACTACAATCACAATTCAAAGGGATTGGATTGTTGTTGTTGCAGGAGAAGACAGAAGCAAATTAGCAGGTAATTTGTTTTTTGTTTCAACTAAATAGGTTATTAGAATTTACTCTAAATCAATGATAATAAATGGGGCCATGATTTTGTTGTTGTTGTTGTTGTTCCCGATAATTTTAAGAATAATAGGTTGAAAGTATGGCTGGGGTTTGTTTGTTTGTTTACCACATTATCAGTCTTAAGTGCAAAGGTTTTGCTCACTGTTATAAAGTTAATTTATAGGATAGTTGACTTCTCTTCTATTCCGTGGCAAACCTGACAGATGGAAGAACATCTCTTTTGGGAACTCCCTCTCTCTTTTTAAATTATGTTGATTGTTTCAAAATGATTACTTAATACTTAAAACAGTGAAAATATGACATGGGATAAATGCTACACCAGCCATACTATGGATATCATTTTTCTCCAAACCAAATGGAAACAATTCTAGTAGAGACTTTAAAAGTTAATTCCTTCTACTTTAAATTTGTAATCCATAACTTTTATTACATTATATAAGATGCAATATAATAGGTGCTGTTAAGAATTCTAAAGAAATAGAGGACTGAATACAGTTTTTAAGTTTATAATCCATAGGAAACATATACGAGTGGCTGAAGAAAGAGTGAAGATTGCTTTATGAAGCAACATGTCCTATTGTCTCACTATTACTTGGGCTCAGAATAACCCACCTCACTCAGTTTCCCCTGCTTACCTCTATACAATACATAGGTACAACTTGGATTGATGATTACACAGGGTGCAGGAGGAAGGATAAACTTACCTACCAGTCAGCTCAGCTGAATCAACTCTGTTGGTCAATGAGATAAGGATTTCATGGACACATTACCCAACCCTCCTGAAAGAAAAAGAAGCCATCCCTGATGACTTAAATGATTTATCCCAGGACACAAAGGCTAGATTATGCATGGGCTTAGCAAGCAACTTTGCTTGACTGGATCATGTGGTTTTAAAAAAAAAAAAAAGAAAAGAGGTGGTGAGAGAAGGGGAGTAAAGTTTGTGGAAAGTCTACAAGAGAAGAATTTGCTTGAGTCATCACTTTGTGGTAGCAGTATTGTCATTGAGACAGAAATGCCAGTATGATTTTAGAGGTCTCTGTGTGCCGCTGATGAGTTTAGCACATGTGAGTCTGTACTGCAGGGACGTCTCTCTGGAGGCCAAATAGTGATCTCACTGATTTTTTTCCCTGTGATCATTATTAACAAGGAATAATTGCATATCTCTTTTTGTCACATTGGACTATAAAATAAGACTTTGTCCTTTTTTTGTTTTTTGAATAGTTTTTCTCTTTTTATTTTGCTATTTTGACTACATAATACATGTCCACATTTTAAACTTCAGAAGGTGCAGAAGTATATTTTGAAAATAGGCCACATATGTATTTGTTGGAATGTATTTGGGGGAAAAAGTTGGCTTTAAAAAATGATTTCCTGTCACTTATCTGAGTTTCTTAACAGAATCATCTTGACTTTTCTAGTGTTCCAAAATATATCTGCTTTGATATATTTTGAAAAGTAGCTTTGCAAAAGAAATTTACCCAGAATCTTTAACTTATTCCAAATAAATAAATAAATACATGCATACATATGTACATACATGTTTTGATATATTTTGAAAAGTAGCTTTGCAAAAGAAATTTACCCAGAATCTTTAAATTATTCTAAGTAAATAAATAAATACATGCATACATACATATATTATATACATACAAAGACCCCACATTACTTTTGGGGGTCTTTTTGACTATGAAGTGTGTCCCAAAGCAATAACAACAGAAATATGACTGTTCATCTCTCAGCTGTCCCTCTTTATATTGTTATTATTATTGCAAAGTAGAAAAATCTAGGCCAACCAGTCAATTTTCTAACCTGGAATTTCTCAAGTTTAAGAGAGGAAGTAAGTTGTCTGTTGAACTTTTGTCTACTTCAAGTTAGTTTTAGTACGTGATGCTCTTTCACATCCATCCAGCAGTGTGGGTTTGCAGACTAGTAATGGAAGGCCTACAGGTTGTCTTTCCTGAAGCTGTAACCACACTTCAGAGCAGGATACAGTAGAAGCTTCTTTAGTTCCGAGGCTCAATAAGAGTGCCAGTTCTGCTATAAGGCAGTTTAGAGGAGAGCAGAGAAGATGGAGGGGAATAAAGGAAAAATAGAAGTAAGAAGGGAAAAAGTACCCCTAAAGGGACTCCAGCTGCTGTCTTGGGCACCTCAACCTTGGATTGTGTCTCTGTACATAGATGTATCTACTCCAATCAGGAATAACATATATTTATGCAGGCTGATTTTTGAGGTTTTCTGGCAAAGACCATTAGAAACTGCAAGCAGGAGACTGGGCAGGGAAGGCTGAACCTGTGTCCTATCTGCCTTGTATGTACATTGTGTGTGTGTGTGTGTGTGTGTGTGTGTGTGTGTGTGTGTGTTTGTACAGGGTGTAAGGGAAGTGGTATGGGCATAAAAAATAATGGTTTTGAGCTGGAAGCTAATTGTTCCCCTTTTCTTATCCCAGTGTTTCTTGATTTCAGGGCAGGTTTTAAATTGGAAGTTTTATCACTGAGGGTAAAGAACAGCAGGAATTTTCCCTGGCAAGGTTAAAAGGCTTTAGAATTTTGATGGCACTGGGCCAAAATATAGCTGTTCCTTTCCAGTTTAAGCAACCTCAGAAAAAAAAGTATTGTTTTTCAGATAAAGAGATACTGTTAACTAATCTGTTAATTTGCCCAGGTACGTAGTGTTGTTGTTGTTTTAATATTCTGTTGTGCCATGACCTGTAGCCTGTCCAACCTGTTTGAAACCTGCTCCCTTTATCCAGCCTTTTCATTCCATCTCTTGCTTTATTTCCCTCCATTTCCTTTGTGAATCACTCTTTATTAATAACTTTGAGATTTTTCTTGCCTACCATTCTAAGGAAAAATCTACTAAGCTTGATCAGGTATGGCAGATAAATTTCATGCTTGAGCTCAATTGATTAAAAATTGATTTTGTTTTGGGGGTAGCCAAGGCTACTAGCTGCTGTTTGCTCAGCAATTTTTTTTCAGTTATTCTTTTCTTGATATGTAATATCCCCTTTAAAATGGCTAGTAGTTACTTAATGCCACAAGCTGCTATTTGCTTAGCAATTTTTTTCAGTTATTTTCTTGATATGTAATATTCCCTTTAAAATTTTCTAGTCCACAACTGTAACTGAAACAGTTAAATTGGAATTATATGAGCATACATTTGTGTGCACTTTCAGAAGACTGATTCTTCTCCATCCTGTTAACTAGTAAAGTGGTTAGGTAATTTTTAAATTTAATTAATTCTGCTTCGAAAGAATAAAAGCTTTTTTCTTAAACTACATTTCTTTTGACACCTAAACATCATGAACTTCCAAAGTATAATTTTAAAGAAAGGGATTGGTGATGTTGGGAAGCTCCACGTGCACTTGAAAACTGAGGGAGAGAAATAATAGAATAACAAGTAATTTAGACTAAAATAGCTTTTTTGATGGTATTCTGGGTCTTTCAGTTCTAAGTGTATGTTTTCTTTATTTGCTTGTTCTGTAAAAAATTATTCATTTATTTGGATCAATTCTACACTTCTTTGTTAGAATGTGAGTTGGAAATTTATTTATGGGGAGCAGATGGAAGTTAGTGAAGTCTCTGCAAAAATGGTCACATGTAAGATCAATGAAAACTGCCTTTGCCTCTCAAGTGAAAGGTGAAGTATGTCAAAGTTCTCCCGTTATCAACTAAGCATAATGTACTCATAGGACTAATTAGAAGGTAATTGAGGACCAGAAAAAATTAAAGAAAGAAGAAAGGCAACGTCCTGTTAATGTATTTATTAGTCACGTAATGCTTTTCCCTTAAGGTGCCGCAAATGATTAAGACTTGTCTCATTAATTTCCACTCTACCCTATGAGAGAGGGAATAAGAAAGGTCATTTTATCTCCACTTGGCTTCATGGCACCATGCTCTCCTGGTTTTCCTCCTCTTTTTCTAGTTCCTCCTCACCTTTATGACCTCTTAACATTGCTGTACCCTGGACTCAGTGCCAGAACTCTTCCCTTCTTGATCTCGCTCAATCTGGATCTCATCCACTCTCCTTGAATTAAAAATTACAAAGAACATGATTCCCAAATCTGGCCCATACATCTTCCCTGAACTCCAGGCTCATGTATTTAACTGCCTGTTTGCTATGGCTTCTCAAATGCCTGTGGGCCTGTCCAAATCATAACTCCAAAATCAAACTCCTGTTCTTCTACTCCCAGCTTGTTTCTTCTGAATTCTGTCCTTCCAGCAACTCCATCCTTCCAGTTGCTCAAACCAAAAACTTTACAGTCATCCTTGATTCCTCGCTTTCTCTCACCCCATACCTAATGTGTTAGCAAGTCCTCTTTCTACATTTAAAGTATATCCAGTATGAAAATATATCTCAATAAAATGATGATTAAAAAAAAAAAAATAAAGTATATCCAGGATTTATTTCTCCCCATTTCCATTATTACTACTCATCGTCTCCCATCTGTCTCCTCGCCTACAGTTATCTTCCCCTCACCTCATGATCTATCAGTACAGAAGCCAGAAAGAGTCTTAAAATATGTCAGACTGTACCGCCTTTCTGTTCAAAACCTTCCAAAGGTTTCCTGTCTCATTCAGTGTAAAAGTCAAGGTCCGTGTAACGACCACAAGACCCTACTTGATTGTACCTGTCTCCCTCATTCTCAGACCTCATTTTTGACCAGGGCTCTCCCTCCCTCCCTCTGCTCTGTCCTGCTGGCCTCCTAGCTGCAACTTTACCACCCCAGGTCTACTCTTCCTGCCCTAAGCTCTGCCTTTCCCTCTTGGAATTCTCTTTTCACTGATACCTGCATGGTTCACTCTTGCCTCCTTCCACTTCAGGTCTTTGCCTGATGTTCTCCCTTTTCAGCGCTTCCTTCCACCTTATTTAAAACTGAAATTTCTTCTTTCTCCTGAGCCCTCTCTACATCCGTTGTCTGCTTTTTCTTCACCATCACGTTTAATGAACAGCTGACGTATGCTGGATAATTTATATACTTGTTGATTTATTGTTTTTCTTTTCTCTCTAGAATGTAAATTCCATGAAGATAGGGAGGAATATTCTTTGTTTTCTTCATAGTGCCTAGAATGGTGCCTACTTCATAATAGGATTCAATAAATATTTATTGAATAAATGAGTGAGATTAGAGTGACTGTTATATTCATTTTAAAAGCTGATTTAGACCAATTTATACAATCCCAAGGGAATCACTATATTTGGGGCAAATTTAGTGTAACTTGATCCAAACTACAAATGTTTCCTGTCGGTGTTTTGTTTAGCCACAGAGTGCATTTAGAAATGTAGGTTTTAGAAATCTACACTCCTGGTTCATGTCTTTGTTATGTAAGTAAGGCAGTCTCCCTTTGATAGGTTTGCACACTGATCTGCCTCTTTTGCCCTTTTGCCTGCCTCTGTAGATATGAATGCTACGATTAGAAGGATTGACCAGTTAACCAATATCTTAGCCCCCATGGCTGTTGGCCAGATTATGACATTTGGCTCCCCAGTCATCGGCTGTGGGTTCATTTCGGGATGGAATTTGATGTCCATGTGTGCAGAGTACTTTCTTCTCTGGAAGGTTTACCAGAAAACCCCTGCTCTAGCTGTCAAAGCTGCTCTTAAAGCAGAGGAAGCTGAATTAAAACAACTGAATTTACAGAAAGGTAAATGCTACAAGTTGTATAAATCCTTTTATTCTTACCTTCAGATGTTACGTGTTGGTGAAGACCAAAACTATTTTGAGTTGATATCAGGTTTTTTTTTTACTGCTGAAAGCCTGGATGAGGTTAAATATTATCACTTTGATGGGTGAGGGAAAGCCAGAGCTTTGGGGAATAGCTCTGGGTTAAACCTGAAGAGGTTGGACTGGGACCCTTGGCCTTTTTCCTTAATGTGAGCTATAGACAAAGTGGGGCAACTAGTTGAAGGATGGCTAGGCAAAGTTGAGCCCTAATAATGGGAAGAATAGTGGGAAAAAGAGAACAAGATAATTCCTAGGACTCTGTAAAGGAGGAGTGACGTGGCCATTTGTCAGTCATTTATAAGACAGCGGAAGTGGGTAAGACATGAGTACTGGGTAAGAACATGAAGGTGGGCATTTCCCAAGAAGAAGAAATTAGAAAATAAAATGCTTTGTTTTCCTAGATGTAACAATTTTTTTATTTTATCTGATGAATTTTCCTGCTAATTACTTTGTTAGGAATATAATTTCTAAGAGGGAGAGAGAGAGGGAGGGGGAGCGAAAGATCAATTATATTTTATTTATTTAACATAAATGCCATTTGGAGATTGAACCTTGGATGGAATTCTTAGATTATTAGTAAACACAAAGATATGCATAATTATTTTTCCTCCTCCACCCCCCCCCAAAAAAAAATTATTATTTCTTTTTATTAACAGATACTGAGCCAAAACCCCTGGAGGGAACTCATCTAATGGGTGAGAAAGACCCTAACATCCTTGAGCTTGAACACGAGCAGGAACCCAGCTGTGCTTCCCAGATGGCTGAGCCCTTCCGCACCTTCCGGGATGGGTGGATCTCCTATTACAACCAGTCAGTGTTTTTGGCCGGCATGGGTCTTGCTTTCCTTTATATGACTGTGCTGGGCTTCGACTGCATCACCACGGGGTACGCCTACACTCAGGGGCTGAGCGGTTCCATCCTCAGTATCTTGATGGGAGCTTCAGCTATAACTGGAATAATGGGAACTGTGGCCTTTACTTGGCTGCGCCGAAAATGTGGCCTGGTTCGGACTGGCCTGATCTCAGGGTTCGCACAGCTTTCCTGTCTGATCTTGTGCGTGATCTCCGTATTCATGCCTGGAAGTCCCTTGGACTTGTCTGTTTCTCCTTTTGAAGATATCCGTTCTAGGTTCATTCAGACAGAGCCACTGCCCACAATTATACCTACAAAAATACCTGAAACCATCTTTACAACTGAAATTCTCATGTCAAATGGGTCTAATCCTGCTAATGTCCCAGAGATGAGTCATAAACCTGTGCCTATAATCTCTGTCAGCCTGCTGTTTGCAGGTGTCATTGCTGCTAGAATCGGTAAGAAATCTCTTTTTGTTTACTAATGAACTACTGTTGTTTTAGAATGTGGACACAGAGAAATGATCTGAAATATTCCGTTAATGTTAACTTAAGCAAAATCCACTATTTATCTTTATGTTTAACCCAGCCTGTAATTATGAAATTTTTATTTTAAAATATTTTAAATACTTTTTTTGTGTATATATATATAGACATCCACTTTCTTAAAACAAGTTAGGGCTTGAACATTTCTTCTAAATGAATATTTTAAGTATTACTCTTTTAAAATATTCATTTAAAAAAGATATTAGCTATGATAATTATATTACCATTTAGTAATTTAGAATCTTTATATTGCTATAATCTACTGAAAGAATTATAATTTAGAGAATGTTTCTATGAGACAAGGTAAAAATGATAGTGGTTTTGGTTTAAAAAAATAAAAAGAACGGCAGTTAGAAAAAAATATCCTTCAAAGGTCCTCTGTAGCTGATGAGTAATTATTATATATTTTGCCACTAATGGATTTAGAGCTCTGAAACAAAATATAATGTAAAGGCTTTATTACAAAGCAAAATTTAAGTAATCATTAATAGAGTCTTGAAGAATTATCTTTGGCTGAATTCTTTCTTGAAATGAAACTATATTTATCTTGTGATACTAAGCACTTTCATTAATTTATCAAAGACATTAATATTGAAGCAAGACAGCTTTATTGTCAAGGCTTTAGAACCCAAGCAGTAAAATGTAATAATGGTTTAAAGTTTCCTTACACTTTAACCATAATGTATTAATTCCATTCATTTAAACTTTAAAAATGCTAGTACTTATAATTGGATTTATTCTGTCTCTGATTTCACAGTTTTAATTGTGTAGTATGAATAATCACAGAAAAACAGAATTAAGGTTTGTAGAGTAGGGTGTAAAAATCATTTCTAGGAGCTATTAATAGCCCAATATTTATTAATGAAAAATAATTTTCTAAGCCAGGCTATGATAAAAATATATAAGGTGACTTTAAAGCAGTAGGGCCAAAATGTGTATTTTGCATATGTCAAAAGATTTATATCTATAAATATCTGAAATGTACAGTTATAAATTAAAATACAATCTTTATCTTTTATTATAGGTCTTTGGTCCTTTGATTTAACTGTGACACAGTTGCTGCAAGAAAATGTAATTGAATCTGAAAGAGGCATTATAAATGGTGTACAGAACTCCATGAACTATCTTCTTGATCTTCTGCATTTCATCATGGTCATCCTGGCTCCAAATCCTGAAGCTTTTGGCTTGCTCGTATTGATTTCAGTCTCCTTTGTGGCTATGGGCCACGTTATGTATTTCCGATTTGCCCAAAACACTCTTGGCAATCAACTCTTTGTTTGTGGTCTTGATGAAAAAGAAATCACAAATGAAAATCAAAATAATACATCTGTTGTGTAAGACAGTTTAACTGTTGCTATCCATGTTACTAGGTTATAGAGAGCACGTGTGCTTATTTTCTACTTTAGAATTCCAATAAATGGCCGGATGTTTCTCTCTGGTTTTACCACAGCTATGTCTTGAGGGCTAAAAACTATTCAAGAGACCTATGTCAGCAGAATTGAGCAGGTTAAGTTCCCTTACATTTAGGGATAAAAAAAAAAAATAGGAAAAATGAACTCAGTTTGAATATGAAGAATATAATGCTAACACCGAATTTCCCTATTTCTCCTGAATACATAAAATTTTACCTAAATGAGTGGTTAATCATTTGAATTAACTTATTTTGGGCAGATATTTATTATCTTTACTAGAATTCATATATTCATTTTTCCCTAAAGCTCATTCTTGGTTAAGTCAGTGTACTTTTTTTTTTTGACATCTTATTCTCATTTATATTATAAAAACAAATTCTGCTCCAGATATAAAGATTAAAATTTGATAACCAGTATTATCCTTATTGATCGTATTGATCTTAAGGTATTTACATATATGTGGAAAAACTAAGTACTTAACTAGAAGTCTCTGATAGAGTTTATGGTTTAACTTAAGGGAGCATCTTCACATTTTTTATCACATAGGGCAAAATATTATAATAAGCATATGTAGCACTTCATAAAATGGCTATAATGTAAGCTGCAGGTAGAAGCAAAGCTGTAAAGTAGAATTATAACACAGTGAATGCATAAGAACTGCAAATATGCTGATAGTTTTCACATATCAATGCTAATAGTTTGGCCACAGAAACTAGAAGCTAGAAGTCACACAGAAGGGTGAAATCTGAATTTAACTCTTGCCACTGTCATTAGTGATCTACTCTCCCTTGGAATATAAGGGAGTAAGTCTTGAGACTGGCAAGTTAAATGTAGGAAGAAAGCCTACACTTGGAAAGGTTTTGTTTTATAAATCAGTTGGTTTACTGTTAACACACTCAGAGCATTTTTACTTTTACTGTTTTGTACCCAGGTGTTATTTTTACTTAGTTGTAGAGCAAGAATGTTTGTAAATGTATCCCTTTAAATGTCTTTGAGAAGAATGGAGGAAAAAAAAAGTTTGTGTTTGTTTTCAAAAACTGTTTTACAAGTCATTTTTCCAACATGCCAGTACCAGCCTGGTACTTTGCCTTAACTGTTTATGCACTTTCATGGAGACTGCAATACGTTGCTATGAGCACTTTCTTTGTCCTTGAAGTTTAATCTTTTTCTTCTTTCTACAGTATGACATAATGATTTGCTATGTTGTAAATCTTTGTAAAATATTTCTATATAAAAATATTTTTAAAATCTTAATGTCTTTTTTTCTGAATTGTGTTCCCCAACTATTTACTATTGCTTTTTGTTACAGGACATATTCTTTAGATAAAGTGTTTTCTTTCTTTCTTAAGGGGAAGCTTTTTAAAGCCACAGTTTCGTAACAGTTCACATTCTTTTTGTCTGTCTGTTCAGTTCTAGTTTATGCTGGCCTGGATAAAAGCGTAGTGAATATGAGGCCCATCACTCATTCTTCAACCTTGAAGAAGTCACGTTGAGTTTTCTCTTCCGTGAATTGGAGATACTATAAAACTAACCTTACCTACCTCACAACTTTCTTGGCTGAGTCAATTAAGATAATACACCTGGGAGCCCTTTGTGACCCACAAAGGAGGCTGCAGTAGTGTTACAGGTTGGCCCTGGATAGTGAGAGGGAGTTGAGGCTGGAGGCCTGCTGATACTTACAGAGAGTACAGCTACATTCTGTGTTCAGCAAAGATTTACTGACAACTTGATCTATGCCCTGAACTGTGAACGGTCCTGGGTGTGCAAATTTGACTGAGACACGCTTGATCAGAGGCTCTTTACCCCTGAAATTGGGAGCTTGGGAACTTTTGGCATGACTCTTGGGTACACATGTGGTAGATGTTCCTTTTAGGTTTGGCTGTGGTCTTTAACGGGTATCTGCTCCCTCCCACAGAGGTTGGGCTGGGGTTGGAAATCTGCCCTGAGTGTTTACAGCTGTAGCTGAAGGTCTGTGACCTTGTAAAATGAATAGAACCATATTAGCATGGGAAAGTCTCAGCTCCTAATAAGGCATTTTTCCAGACTGTGGGCCTAGCAAGAGAGGTCCTGTGTAGGAGAAAGGAGCAATGGCGTCTGAGATGTAATAGGAATTTTTACAACTGCCGTCCTTATCTCTGCAGACTATGGCTCAGAACAGGAAGACAAGACAGGGAAGTGGAGCAGAATCACTGCTGGTCTGAACAGCCTTTGCTGTTTACTGCCCCGGGGCACAGAAGCAGGGCAGATGTAGGCAACGTGTCTATGTCTAGGTGGGTTTCTCAGTAGGGGGCACATACTCCAAACGTATAGGAGTAATTAGGTAAGTGAATTAGATATAAGAATATATTATTTAATATGCAATTGCATTTCACAAAACTATCTCTTATTTTGTTCCCACTTAAAAACAAGTTCATTACGTTTTTTTCATGCTTTTCTCTATTCCATGCAGGCTTCTTATTGTGGTTATTAAGATGGTTCTTTCAACTTGGACACCCTTTGTTTGTATATGAAAAACAGGGAGGTGGTCTTCATTTTGACAAAGAAATGCTTGATCTACCTCTCCTTGCTCTCCACCCCTTTAAAATAAAAGAAAGATAAAGATTTAAATAACAAATTACTTCCCTGTTTATCATAAGACAAAAAGCAGTGCCAGAGCCCTGCTAAATGGCGCATGGCACTGAAGTCCCATTGGGGTAAAGGAGTGTGGTGAGCTGAAGACCAGGCACCGGCCAAGGGAGCAGCTCTAAGCAATCCCAGTTGCCATGCGGGAGTGTGGCTCTGTGTTGTCAGATCTTTTGATTTTTCAAGAGAAGAAGGGAATCTGGAATTTCATGTGAAATCTCCAAATCCTTAAATTCTGGCAACTAATTTGAAAATGTTAAAAACATTTTGATGGCCAAACAAAATACTTCCTTGGGCTTCTTATGTACTACCCAGGGCCTGTCATTTTTTTTTAACTTTTCTTTAAGAGGATGGTTTGTAAGTATTTGAATAAAGTTATTAAGTGTAGGAGGAGAGGAGAAATATGTGCAAAAATTCCAGAGCAAGGAGGACAAAAAAGAACTGAGTAAACACATTTTTGTGGTGGAAAAAAATGTTAGGCTGTTAGGCATCCTTTATTGGAGATCATTTGAGAGCAAATAATCTATGCATTCAGTACCTGCAATAGTGATGTCAATGAGAATTGTCACGTAGTTCCTTTATTTTTTGTGTTATTTGCATTTGACTCCATGTGTTGCTGGGTTATGAGATAATGATGGTTTTCAAAAAAAAGCTGTTAAAATTTGTCTGAATTATAAAAAGCACAGAATTTTAAAGAGTCAAAGTCCCCTTTTCCCATCCCACTTCCCAAATCCTCAGAAGTAACCACTGTGAACAGTTTGGAGTGTATATTCAATTTCCTTTTAATGACTTTTAAAAAAAAATTCTCCTCGTATCATCATTTGGTTGGCTCATCAATATTGTATCAATTGCTCTCTCTCTTGCTTTTTCATCTATCTATATGTATTTATCTATCATCACTTATCTATGATCTTTCTATAGATGTATAGTTTTTTCTCAAAATTCTGAGGAGGATTACAATAAAAGTCAGGTTTGCATTAAAAGTGTTGATATAGAAATAACAAATTTTAAAACACAGAACGGAGGGAAATAGGTATACAAATTGCCTAGTCTAATATATTACTGTGATTGAGGAATACATTTAGCACTGAAATTCCTTTCAGCCAAGGTGAAAGACAACTGAGTTTTACCTTTCCCCCACAAATGATACTATTTTTAACTCTTTATAACTTCAGTTAAACATTGCTGCTTCTTTCATAATGTCTCCTTTCTTCCCTCTTGATCCACCTTTCAGAATAATCTTTATCAGAACATTTCTGTTTTACAAGATAGCAATTCAAGAATAGAGTTGAAATGTTAGAATAGCCTCATGACAACACATGTTCATTTATCACAAACAAGTCTGAACTGGCTATATTTAGTCACACTTTAATAGCTGAATGACTTTTTTCCTTATGTGGGAGACTTGTTTGCATTTGCCAAGTCCAAAAGGGAGCAAATATTTTATCTAAAGAATGGACAAATGGGAGATCAAAGTACAAGTGCTTTTTTCCACATTCTTCACCCTGGCCTCTGTGTGAGTTTGTATATATTTTTCTATTTGAACGTTTTCCTCATTGCATTTTACTAGGAGAAAAGTAAACTGTAAAGTGCTTGAAGTAATTATGTTCAAAATTTTCCAGAGGGTGTTTGTCCTTAACTCATATAAGCACTTGTTAACCTAATTAAATAGATTGAAGATGTAAGAGGATAGGTATGTTTTATAGTAATTAAAGCATTTCAGGAGAAATCCTTGTTTTGAAAAATGTATTTTGAAGAACTTAGAATAAATGCTCCCTAATAAGCAGGGCATGCGCACATATTACATCATACCTAAAGGAATATTTGAGCTTAATGTATATTGATTCTAGAAAGAATGGTTACCCAATGATACTTTTAAATTTTATTTAGTACAATGTATTGAAAAATAGATACATATCCTTTTATATATTAATTCTAAGGTATTTAAGTAAAACACACTACGGTGGAAAGGAATTAACATTTGAACATCTATTTTTTTTTGTCAGCACTTTATTAATACTCACCAGAATACAGTCAAGTAGATATTATCTGTGCTCTGTAGATGAGGGATGAGTCTTAGAGTAGTGTCACGCAGTTACACAGCTAGTAAGTAGAAAAACATAATCTAAAACTACTTTCTAGCCCCAAAAACTGCTTCCTTTCCACCATGCCATCACCCTAACAAGAGCTTTGGCTAATGAAAGGTGCTCAAAAATCCTTCCAATTCTAAAGGGGCCTTTTTGTTTATAGAGAACATATTTAAAAAACTTACAGTGCAATGGGTATAATGGTGTTAACTGACTCGTTGAACACGAAGGATTTCTAAGTTTTTTCCAGGTAGCGAAAATGTTTCCAGTATTCTTAGCTGCCACCCCTGGTTTTAAATGTCTTGGTCCTAGTGCAGCCCTTAATATACTTTGGAGCTTTACTAATATCCATATGAGGTAGTTTAGAAAAGTTGTTAGGGGTGTTAGAGAGCCGTGGGTTCTATCTGATCCTGGCCCTGCAGATTACTAGCTTTTGTACCCTTGGGCAAATTGTTTAACTTCCCTGAACCTCTGCTCTCCATTTGCACAAGGGGATATCAACACCTATGTCTTAAGGAATTGTGGGTTAGTACTCTTAGCCCAGTACCTTCTATAGAGCTCCTAATAGATGGTGTTTCTTATATCCACGTGAGGTAGATGGAGGAGATTCTTTGTTCCAACATAATTTAATGTTATGCAGCAGCATTTGAAGAAATATGTTGTGTTGGATGAGCTATTTTGTTAAATACGCCAATTGATTTTGCCTGTTCATTTTTATTCTCCAAGTGTGACATACTCATTTTGACAGAGCAAGTCTACAAAGAAACCCATCTAAAAGGAAAGTACATGAATCAAGTTTTGTTTCAGTTATTTGGAAAACAAATAGCTGTGATTTCTATGGCAGGCATTATAAATAACCTCCAAGAAAAAAAACTGAAGAGAATTCTCATCACTATTTTTACTTTTGATATCACTTCCTACAGAAGGGAGGGAGAAAGGGAGGAAGGAAGCAACAAAGGATGGAAGGATAGGAGCGGGGAGGGAATTCATAAACACATGTCAAGGATAGTCAAGGAAGCACATGTGTTTATACACTTTCTCCTCAGATCCCACTGAAATGACCGGAAAAGAATGCCAAAAAACTTCAGCTTGTTCTTTTTGGGATCGTCAGTAGATCAGAGATAAATGTCTGACAATAAACAAAGCAGATGAGAGCGTATTGACACATAAGCCCTGGCGTAGAAGTCTGCAGCACAGATGCAAGCCACCCTTTCTGAAATAGCTCAGATTGGCAGATATGCAGGCACTATGCAGAATTTAGGCAGAAGGATTTTATACAAAACAGCTGCTTCTTCCCACCCATGTAGTGGTACAACTGACAGCAGTGACATTTGCAAATGGATGACTAAAGAAAGTAAACAATTTATCTGGAGTGGACTAAGACTCCTAGCAGGGTGTGGCACCCTAGAGCAAAGCCCTCCTGTTCTGACATAGGGATTGGAGCTCCGATTGCCTTTGTGTTCTCTGCCCTCATCACCTAAAGAATCCTACCCATTGATAGGAACTGCCCACCTATGCAAAACTTTCCCCACCAGGGTGACATCTGTTGAGAAAGAACAACCTATTTGACTACAGAGGAAATTCATATGAGCTACTTGAATTTGTCAACTTAGCCTTCCTCTCATAAATATAACAGATAACCAATGATAACCAGATATTTGGGGAAAACCAACAGTACCAAATAGTAGGACAAAGGTAAAAAAACAAACAATGGGCCAAAGTAAATAGAGATAATTCAGTTAAGAAATAATTTTCAAAAAATATTCTAGTTAATATCCTCAGATATTGTCTATAAAATAGGGACAAGGTTTTATGCAAAGAGAGAATGCTTTGGCTTGCTAAAGCTGCTGAAATGCAGATACCATAAAATGGGTTGGCTTCTACATAGGGGATTTGCTAGTTTACAAGCTTACAGTTCTGAGGCTATGAAAATGTCCAAACCTAGACATCATCAAGATGATACCTTCTTTCTGAAGAGAGGCTGCAAACCATCCAGGACTTCTCTGTGACATGGTAAGAAACATGGCAGCATCCGCTGTTCTCTCCCTTCTCTTCCTGGGTGCGTTGCTTCCAGCTTCTGGCTTTAGTGGCTTCCTTTCTGTTTCTGTGGCTTTTTCTCTCAGCTTCTGTGTCTTTCTCTCTGTGTTCTATGTCTTTCTGTCTTCTGTGTCTTTCTCTGAATTTCATCCTCTTATAAAGGACTGCCAGTAAGAGGACTAAGATCTACCTGGGGCATGCCTCAACTGAAATACCAAATCAAAAGTTCCCACCCACAATAGGTCTACACCCACAGGAATGGATTGACTGTAAGAACATGATTTTTTCTGGGGTCCATAAAGCCTCCAAGTCATCACAGAGAAAAAGAAGAAATGATTGAAAATTAAAACTATGATTGCCTCCCCCCAAAAAAAAATTAAAAGAAAGGCTGACCTAAAAGTAGAGCAAAAAGATCAAGATATAGAAATTATGAGTGAAAAAAATGCATGACCTGGAAGATTAATCCAGGATTTCAAACATCATTCTGCTGATAAATAAAAAATAGCAGGAAAATGGAGGAGACATATTGAAGAAGTAGTAGAAAGAGGAGAAAAATTCTCTGATCTGAGAAAACTCATTTCTGTTTTCAGATTCAAAGGGACCTCTGAATGCTGTGCAGGAAGAATGAGAAAAAAAAACCCACACCAAGATATAATTTCATTAAAATTTAGAATAACAAGGATAAAGAGAAGATCCGAAAAGAAAACAGAGAGGAAAAAAATGTTACCTGTAAAGCCTTTGTAACAAAGGATAAAATCAGACTGACATAAGGTTGCTCATCAGTTATGTTGGGAGCTAGAAGACAATGAAGTAATGCTTTCAGAGTTCTAAGGGAAAATGATTTTGAATTTATAATTTTATACCCAGCCAAATTATCAGCAAGTATGACATAGGCAAAATAAAGATATTTTTAGAGATGTAAAGATTCCAAGTTTATTATCCCAGATCTCTGAAAGCATAACTCAAAGTTACTCATTAGTGGAAACCGAAATGGTAGTCTAAGAGAGAGGAAAGTATTAAACTTGGAAACAAAACAAAAGGTACCAGACTCGGAATCTTACCCAAGGAAACAATGAAATGATTTTCCTGTATGACACTTGTGTAGCAGGCCTAGAGACCAGTTGGTTCAATTAGAACATGAGCTGGCAGGATCTAATAATATCTCCAAGAAGAAATTGAATTGTGCTTAGTATATGTTATTATTAAGAAGCTGGATTTGTCTTAGTTTCATGATGAAGAGTGCATATATTTCTTCACTAATAGGGGAGAAAAACAACTAGAAATTCAAGGAAAAATCAAAAACTTGTACAAGAAAGTCATGTTCTATACGCGAAACAAAGTAAAATGTGGCATGATCCTGAGGCATTGTTGGAGTAAAAGAAAAGAGAATTTTACTTGGATTCTTAAAACATTTCCCTTTGAGTGGCACAGTTCCCTGATGTAGTGTTATGTTTCTTTCTCCTGGGTTCCTATCATGATGCTTGCTGCTGCAACAAATAGTATTGGCATAATGATAATGCTCTATGTGCTGTTGGTTTCTAATTTTAGAATTAGCTCTAAACAAAGCTCAGAAGTCTTAATTATAGTTGTAAAACAAGGACATGGTGTACTTTAAATGTAAATGTTGTAAACATTGACATGGTTGACAAAAGCTGGGAGGTGGGGTAGAGAAGCAAAGGATAGTATAGGCCTCTATTTTCTCACTTTATAGAGATGGAATTAAGATACTGTCTAAAATTGATAAAACAATAAAGAGCATTTAAGAATATAATTTGAAATTATGAAAGTTAACCAATAAAATAACCAAAAAGTATAAAATAACCAATAAAACCTAGGAGAAAGGTTGGGGAGAAAGCAGGAAGTAATGTGAGATGAATTACTTAACTGTCATAGTGGATAATTGAAAGATATTGTCTGAGGTTTCTAAAACAAGAAATAGAGATATATTAGTAGTAATGAGAGATAGATGTGCTTGACTTAAGACAGGCATCTCTAGAATCCCAATTTAATAAGTCTAGCCCTTGATCCTGGGACTTGCCCTTATAAAACTTATTCTTGCAAAGGAGAAGCTAAGCCTACTTATAATTATGCCTAAGAGTCACCCCCAGAGAACCTCTTTTGTTTCTCAGACGTGGCCTCTGTCTCTCAGCCAATTCTGCAAATGAACACACTACCCTCCCCCGCAACATGGGACATGACTCCTGGGGATGTGAATCTCCCTGGCAAATGAGGGACGGGACTCCCAGGGATGAGCCTTGCCCTGTCATCATGGGATTGAGAAAGACTTCTTGACAAAAAGAGGAAAAGAAATGAAACAAAATAAAGTTTCAGTGGCCGAGAGATCTCAAATAGAGTCAAGAGGTCAATCTGGAGGTTATTCTTATGCATTATATAGATATTTCTTTTTAGTTTCTAGTGCATTAGAATAGCTAGAAGGAAATACCTGAATCTGTTGAATGGTAATCCAGTAGACTTGATTCTTGATGATAACTGTATAACTACATAGCTTTTATTGTGAGACCTTGTGATAGTGAAAACCTGGTGACTGGCACTCCCTTTAACCAGTGTATGGGCAGATGATTAATAAAGTAATGTCAAAAATATATATAAATAATAGGGTGGATAAGGGGTAGGGGATACTTTGGGTGTTCTTTTTTATTTTTTTGAATTAAAAAAAATTTTTAATATCTTTTTTTATTTTGAAGTAATGACAATGCTCAAAAATTTATTGTGACAATGAATGCGCAACTATATTATGATACTGTGTGCCACTGATTGTATACTTTGGATGAATTATATGGTGTGTGAGTATACCTCAATAAAATTGCATTTAAAAAATTAAAAAGGCTTTCAAATAGCAAGAATAAAATAAAATAGAATAAAATAAAATAAAAAAATAAAAAATGCAAAACAAGATAGGCCCTTCTTGTAGATTCTAACAGTTTCCCATGTCTTCTATCTATAAAGTTATTAACAAAGCTCATTCTTCTCAAATATAATTCTTAATGAGCCGAATGATTGAATTATTGAGAGAATGACTTAGACTGTTCATTTGAAAATATAGGTTTAGGAAGGCATGAAGAAACTTTTTCAAAATTCTATTATTGTGATGTGTTCATGGTCATTGAATTGACGAAATATATAACAAATTTCCTTTTTTGAATTCAATAACTGTATTTGTGTAAAGTGGAAGGAAAAGACTTGTGGTCTTAGAACTGTATCCAAGTTGATTGCAGTATTTATAATGAAAATATATATCAAACAGTGTTATAAAATATGTATAAAACATGTTGGATATACTAATTTCCATCATATGTAATTTCATATTGACTATAGCTTGTAGGTAATTTGGATTTGGTACTTCTTTTCGCTCTTATTTCTAACCATTCTTTTTTTCTTCAGTGTTCTCTCACTCTCTCTTTCCTTATAGTGTTTCACTCATATTGTTCAATGTTTTACATTTCTTAAAGCTTTTGGGCCTTGGATTTTGAGTAAATAAATTTTCAGCAATGCATGCCAGTCTTATAAACAGTTTTATGCAATATATTGTCACTAAGGTGACATGTGCCTAATATAACACGTTGTAGAAATTCTAAACTTAATTTCTGAAAGATTAAGTAAATAAACACTCAGAAAGACATGAACTGACCTGTCACTGTCAACATTTATAAAATAAGAGTTGCAGCTTTCATGTGATCATTAAAATCTTTCACTGGCCTGAGGCGTATGTGAAAATCAAACACACTTAAACACAGGAGAAAATACATGATGAGGTAACTATCTGAAGAACTAAAAATAGAAATAATGCAAAGAAATTATCTCTCACTGGTGTAACTAGGGGTAAAAGCTATTATTTTCATTTATCATTTACCATTCATATCCGTCTGCCCTGTTTGAATTTTTTAAGCAGCAATAGCACCAAAATCACAAAACCAACCTCTTCTAAAATATGTTTGTGACTACCTTAACAGTTTGGATATAGAGTTTAGGTCTTTCAGCTTTTAACTAATTTCAATTAGAAGGCTCTTTTTGTACTCTTGGGGTAACTGATACGTCATCTAGTCCCCTTTTCATGTATTTTTATATTTCATATTAATATATAACAATTTCTGAGCTCTGCAGCTATGAATGTCAGTATTAGCGCATACAGCAACTGTTAAAAAAAGCTGAAAAAGAGTCCAGACTTCAATTAGAGATATGAAAGAAGAAGATCTGGTTAGGACTAAGGCAAATTAGGCCAGAGGGTAAAGGACAATATTGACTGTGTTTTAAAACTTCGACTTCTGTGTGAGACCAAGGGAAGAGATGTTTATTTGGTGCAGGATATATACGTTCTACAGCACACTAAATAGTTTAACTTGTACAGTCAGTTTATTCAAACACCATAATTACATGGAAATTTGAATAGGAAGTGAAATCTGGTAGGTTTGTAAAGGTTAGTGTGAAATAGTGATGCATCCCAAAGTAATTTGGACAGAGAATAAAAATATATTTGCAGGGTCCCCATGAAGAGCTGGAGGAAAATGCAGATATGTGGATGTTCCCACCTGGGTTATTGCTGATATTCTCACAAACATTGAGGACTGACAATTTGGTATGCCAGGTCCTTGATCTTGGGGCTTGCCCTTATGAGGCTTGTTACTGTAAAGGAGAGGCTAAGCCTACTTATGATTGTGCCTCAGAGTCTCCCCCAGAGAACCTGTTTGTTGCTCAGATGTGGCCCTCTCTCTCTCTAGTTAAGCCAGGTGAACTCACAGCCCAACCTCCTAAGAGGGACCTGACTCCCAGGGGTGTAAATCTCCCTGAAAATGCAGGATATGATTTCTTGGGATGAGCCTGGACCTGGCATCATGGAATTGAGAAAGTCTTCTTGACCAAAAGGGGGAAGTGAAATGAAACAAAATAAAGTTTCAGTGGCTGAGAGATTTCAAATGGAGTCGAGAGGTCATCCTGGAGGGCATTCTTATGCACTATATAGATATCCCTTTTTGGGTTTTAGTGTATTGGATTAGCTAGAAAGAAATACCTGAAACTGTCGAATTGCAACCCAGTAGCCTTGATTCTTGAAGATGAATGTAGCTTACATGGTGTGATGGTGTGATTGTGAAAACCTTGTGGCTCATACTCCCTTTATCCAGTGTATGGATGGATGAGTAGAAAAATGGGGTCAAAAACTAAATGAAAAATAGGGTGGGATGGGGGGAGATGGAATGATTTGGGTGTTCTTTTTAACTTTTATTTTTTATTCTTATTTTTATTCTTTTTGGTGTAAGGAAAATGTTCAAAGATTGTGGTGTGAACAGTTGACTGTACACCATGGATGATTGTATGGTATGTGAATAGATCTCAATACAACTGAAATAAGAAAAAAAAAGAATAGGGGGATTTACAGGAAGTCTGTATTCTCTGCATGATCTTTCTGTAAACATACAACTTCTCTAATAAAAAATTGGGGTTGTCTTTTTAAAAAATTGATTTGTTGTTTTATCTATTCTGGATTAAACCCCTTGTCATATATATGTATTGAAAATTTTTCTCCCAGTTTGTGACTTGCCTTTGCATTTTCTTAATGGTGTGTTTGATTAATAGAAATATTTACTTTTTATTTCACCTTTCCTGCTTTCTTTTGGGTTAATAAAATATGTTTTAGTATTCTAATATGTATATATTTAGTATTCTACTATATATCTGTGTATATTATATATATACACATATCTATAATATATACACACATATATGTAATGTATATATATATACACACATATAAATAATATATACACATATATATTAGTTTCTAAGTAGAGACATTTCTATCCATTATTTATATTTGTTACTAGAGTTCAGAAGCACTAACCTCAGAATATAATTTGCGACCTGGCTAAAGGACAATCTCACATGGTGAAGTCAACAAACTGATAAGAGAAGCTTATTGTGAAACACTCTTGAATGTGGTTCAGTGTGGAAATATTGCTTTTCAATGTCAAAATAGAGGCAGAGTTCACTGGAAAATTTGGAGCTGAAATGAAGCATGCCTAAAGTAGAACCCTTGAGCAAACACTCTTTTAGCTATTCCTCATAATCACAGTCTTTGGAGGTAAACATCTGTTGCGGGGTGAATTATTCATTTTTCAGTCTGCAGATGCAGAAAGCAATAGTACCCAGAAAAGTAGACATGTTCCCAGTAACACATAACTGTCAGTCTTCGTCAAGATCACAAAAGGATTCTGACTGATGATAGTCACTTGTTGATACCCTGTATCTTGCTTGAATTTTACATTCAAGACCCTTAAGAGAAGAGGTCATTACTTTGCATTTTCCACAATTTCTTTATCTCGTTAAAATGTTGGGGGAAAAATATCTTAATCTCATAAACTTACACTCATTGTCCCTTACAATGTCTCATTTTACAGGAGATGAGTTTGAGTTTCAAAATTGTTTGAGTCATTGAGTGCTTACTATTTGCAAGTCACTGAGCTTGGCACAGGATAAACAAAATAAATAGGATGTTAGGGAAATTCAAGACCTCATGATTTAGTGGGAGAGGAAAACACATACTAATAAAGATCCGTGCATTGTAACATGGATCTTTCTGTGGTTGAAATGTGCATTGTGTGCTATGGGAGGTCAGAGGCTTCTGGGAAAAAATTTGCTTCATTTGTGTCTGTTCTGTTTCTTTGTTTAGTAATATTTATGTGCTCATTTAAAATTCCAAACAATATATTAAAATATAAACAAGAGAGTAAAACTTACCCCAATTCTCTTTATTCAGGGAAAATCACAGTTGACATATTGGTAAATAATCTTCCAGTTGTGTGTGTGTGTGTGTATGTGTGTGTGTACATAATTTTATACAAATGTGGCTGTAGTCTGCATGCTGTTTAGTACCTTTATTTTTTTTTTCATTAAGCAATAAATCCTGGACATCATTCCAGACTAATGAATTTTTTAAATATCATATTTTCATGGCTTACAGTATTCCATTATATTTTGTACCTTTCGTTATTGATTTAGTCCCTTATCAAAGGACAGCTAGATTGTTTTTCTGTTTTTGTTTTTGCTGTTCTAAATAATGCTGCAATTATCATCAGTGCAAAGCTAATTTTTGTAGCTGTATAACACATATATGGACAAGTTCTCTCCTCCATTCTTTTTCAGAATTTTCCTGATTCTTCTAGCATTTTTATTTTTCTAGATGATCTTTAGAATCATTTTGTCAATTCCTAATAAGCTCATTGAGATTTTTATTGACAATTGTAGCAAATAGATCCTATTAGGAAAAAAATGATACTTTCATAAATTTGAATTTTCCTTTCCATTAACTAGGTATGTCTTTCCATTTATTCAAGTTTTTCTTTGAATTACTTAGTAAAATTTTATAATTTTCTTCATATAGTTCCTCTTCATTTCTTGATGCTGAATATTCTGAGCAAAGTCTTGGAGGATGAACAGGAGTAAGCCAGACAGAGAAGTAGAAAAGTAGTTTACTAGTGTCTCTTTCACTGTCAGAAGTTATAGTTATGCTTGGAACACTCTATTGTAGAAATAATGTTCTTCGCAATGTAGTTATTTTAGATTACTTGTTTTTCTTACTCCTCTGTTTGGACATGGTTTATTAATTTTCTTGGGGTATGGTAGGAACATATTGGAAGCAAAGTAATTATTTTAGGTTATTTGTTTTCCTTAATCCATTGCTTTGTTTGAAATGTTGTGGGGTTTTTTTGGTTGTTGTTTGCCTGTTTGTTTTTAATTTTTTGATAAACAAAGTTAAAAAATTGAAAAAAAATCAGTAGAAAAATGGGAGTAAAAACTAAATGACAAATAGGGTGGGATGGGGGGATGGTTTGGGTATTCTCTTTTCACTTTTATTTTTTATTCTTATTCTGATTCTTTCTGATGTAAGGAAAATGTTCAGAAATAGATTGTGGTGATGAACGCATAACTATATGATCATACTGTGAACAGTTGATTGTATACCATGGATGACTGTATGGTTTGTGAATATAGTTCAATAAAACTGAATTAAAAAAAAAAAAAAAAGAAATAATGTTCTTCAGTCAATCCACATGAGATACAAGCAGCGAACTACACTGAAAAAAAAAGTGTGGTCTTTCCTCAAAGAAGTAGAATGGGGCAGGCAGCCAATGTAAGAAATATTTATGCAGCTGTTGGCTGACCTAGTCCAAGAAAATTTCTGGGGACTGTTAATAGTAAAAAAATTCGGCTTCTTATGTACTATTGACTTGTTTCAGAAAAATGCAAAGTCCAGTATGTTTTCAGTCTGTGTGTGCAAACCAAAGAATTTGAATAGTGATAAATGTGTGTTTGTGGGTGTTTTGAACAGAGCTGGACCTAGGCAAGTTTGTGAAGTGGTGCTTGTTTTCCTTCGTTCACCACATTTGATCTTGTTTTCACCCCATTCCACTTCAATTTCAGAACCGTGGTCTTGGAATACCACTCTTGTAGTCTTGTCTACTGCCTGGGTATTTGCCTTCTGTGCCCTGCTCAGGCTAACAGTAAACAGAGCCCCCTTCCTCAAATGTCTGGTCATGAATAGTGGGTCTTGTGTTGAGCCAAGTGATACTAAACAACAAAATAACCCTCTCACCTGCCTCACATAAGATGTACCTCACAGCACTTTTTATCCAGAGTTTCCCTTCAGATCCCAGAATTTCAAAGAGCTGTATGATCCCCCAACCCATGGCTTTTTACTACTGTTCTCCATACCAACTAGGAATATAGGTTTGTACTTTACTTCTCCCCTCCCCTCCTCTCCATCAGCCCTTAAAATATATTATGCATTTTTGATAAAGGGATTCATTTCATTCTTAGGGCAGACCACCCAACCTATAACTCAAATGTTGAAAAAAATAATAATTAGACTATTGCCTAATTTTGGCCTTATTATTTATCATTTAATATTGATTAAAGACTGAGAGTAACAGCTACTTATGAAAAGTTTTCTCTGTGCAGCCTCTATTGAGATTAAGATTTGGAATTAGCAGAGAATGACTTCTTGGAGAGGATGGAATAAATGAGACTTTGGCCTTAAAAAAATGCATGGTTTGGAAGAATTCATTTCTGGAAGAGATAAAAAACATTAGAAAAGAAATGGGGATGTGAAGAGCACAGTGTTTAAAAAAGCAATCATCTAGTTTGGCTGAAGAATGAGGTCACTGTATGGTACCAGCAGGAGGTAAGAGAAGCCAGGAGAGATTGACCATAGTATAGAGGTCACAAACACCAACCGGAGACACCTGATTCTAAAATTTATGAACAAGGGAGAAACCAGTCATATCTCTTCTGCTGAGCTTTTGGAAGGTTAAAGAGAAGAAGCAGGGTCTCGTTTAGAATGGATCAAAGAGAGACTGAGATTATGGGAAGCATTTTGACTCAACCAGGTGAAAAATAACAAGGGCTTTGAACCAGGACAAGTTAGAGAAAGACAATTTACCTATCAGCAGTAGAGACAACGGGGTTTCCAGAAAGACTGGACATAGGAGAGTATGATGACCACAAGTTTCCAAGCCTGGTTTACTGCAAGAATAATAAAGTAACAGAAACAATGTAATAGAGATGAGTAAATGGTATCACTTGTTCAATTTTGGTTTTGTTGAGTTTCAGAAGCAAACAACTGGAGACGTGAGTTTGTAGTTAGGTAGAGATGTCAAGGCTAGAAAATGAATTTAGGAATCCACTGCCTAAAAGTCATCAATGAAGCCAAGGTGTAAATGTAGGCATAAGGGATAGAGCAGTGAAAGGGGACAAGACTGGAGTATAACTTGGGAGAAAGTTTATATTTAGGGGCTGGAAAGAGAGGTGTGATAAACTGAAGATGGCAAAAAGGGAGAACTCAAGCAGGAGGAGATTCAAGAATGGAGATCAGTAAAGGGAGTCAGGGAGTTTTAGGGAGGAATACAATGCCAGAGGTCACAGGGAGATAGGAAGAAGGTCATTTGAATAGTAGTATCAAAAACTTACTCCCCCCCAAGTTATCTCCATTCTAAGAAAAATATTAGCTATGCGTCTGAAATGCTATCATACTTTCATTCCTAGCTCTTAAAACCTAACAGTTGTTACTTTACCCATTTTCAGTTCTTAAAAATTAGTCTCTAGTAAAATCTGAATTTAAATGACTGAAAATTGAATTAAATTTTCCATAGTTTTTACCCTGATAAAGGCTTATCATTCATAAATGTGTGTCATACCCTCTAAAGGCAGAGAACAGAGAGGATGGCATATGCACTGCACAAAAGAGAAAAGTGAGAGAGAAACATTAGTTTATGACTTCTCTCCTTTTCTTTTAGTCAGGTTTTCTAGAAGATGAGTAATTGGTACCAAATATAGATTTTGTAAAACAAAACAAACAAATAAATGAAAAACTGAAGCCATAGTGTGTTTCCACATTGAAATCTCATGTCCCCCAAAGAGAACAGACTGATTTGGTATAATCTGAAAAATGTATTCACATCAGCAGTTAAAAACAGCTTCTTTTTCCAAATCCACTTCATTTTCCAGAGACAGCTGTTCTTTGACTAAAGTTTACATTGAGAGGGAACACACAGTTTTGGAGACGGAATCACTGCCACTGTTGGGTGCTGCTTACCTTTCTTTGCCAATCTAATAATAGAACTGGCCTGTCCACAATGATTGGCAATTGCATAGTTGAACCATCAGAGATGTTATAAAAATAAAGTCAGATTAAGTTGTGCATTAACAAGTGAAGGCTTTGAATAGATGATTTTAACAGAGGAAATGATTATGATTCCTGAAAATGTACCATTGGAACTGCCTTTTGATAGTCAGTGTTACTGGAAAAACATACCAACTGACATTTTATAAAATGGCCTTTTGTATAAATGTGGACATTTACAGCTCATCATGGCTGTGCCTGGTTTGGCAAAAGACTCTCAATATACAGTGGAAACATTTTTTGGTAGTCAGGTTACTGAGCTGGTGGCTTCCATGGCAGAGATACTTTATTTTGGGAGCCCTTCAAATATATTCGGCATTACACATTTCTATTTACAAGACCTTTAGAAGTTGCTCTGTGGCCAAAGCTTTTCTCTTGGACAGAATGTCCCAGATTCTGGCAAGCACTGCCTAGATTTCAAATATGATTTTATAAAACATGATATAACTTTACCACTGACCATACATGGCTAAAGTCTAATTTAGGCTCCTCTTTTCTCAAATTAAAAAATGTCAGGGCTTTCAAGTGATCATAATCTGCAGAATCCTTATTTATGTATGTGTTCACTACAAATGATCTATGAAATAATACTACTGTAGTAAACCTGCTGAATCCAGGAGGTCATGGTGCCTCATTGGTGACTTCATGCTGATACTAATCCTCCTTCCAACTTGCCTATGATCACGCTTATGTCTTTTCCAAGGTTCATTTCAATTCTCTGCCCAATGCTTTTCAGAGATGAAGATAAAAGTAG
This sequence comes from Choloepus didactylus, assembly GCF_015220235.1. NCBI lineage: Eukaryota > Metazoa > Chordata > Mammalia > Pilosa > Megalonychidae > Choloepus > Choloepus didactylus. The sequence goes on along the minus strand of NC_051315.1, from coordinate 80,166,293 downwards.
TAGTCTTACATTGATAGGTTTTTAAACTTTGAATTACCACTGATTTAGTGGCTTAACACAAATTTGTGCTTTTATAGTTCTGGAGGCCAGAAGTCCAAAATGCATTTCACTGGGCCAAAAGCAAAATGTTGGTAGGGCCACACTCCCTTTAGAAGCTCTAGGGGATCTAGGAGAGAATGCATTTCCTTGATTTTTCCAGTTCCTAGAGGCTGCCTGCATTCCTTGGCTTGTGACTCTTTACTCCATCTTCAAAGCCAGCAAGGTTGCACCTTCAAGTTTCCTGCTGACTCACATTGCCATGTCTCATCCTCTGACTCTCCTGCCTCCCTCTTTTCCATAAAAGGACCCTCATGATTACATTGGACCCACCCAGATAATCTCCCCATCTCAAGATCCTTAACTTAATCATATCTTCAAAATCCCTTTCACCATGATGGGTAATCCAGATACAGATTCTGGGGTTTAGAATGTGGACATCTTTGGGGGACCATTGTTCTGACTCCCACAGAAATGGATTCAATTTTTTTAAAAAAGTGTGGGCCCAATTAAGGTATGTCTGCAGGCCCCAGCTTGTGATTTCTGGTTAACCTTTAGTTATACCATCCCTCAGAGTGAATGTTTATCCTTTTGAGACATGCATATCTGATCCAATAGTTACTCACTGAGTATCTGAATGTCTGCACCTCACATTAATCAGTAGTTCTCAGAGGAAATCTAGATATGATGTGTTCACATCCACCCTGGATTGCCCTGCATGCTGGAAAATTCCACAAACCACCCTGGACTGCCCAGCTGGAGCACTTCAGGAATTTATTACAGATGGAATGACTTGGGGTTAATGAGCAATGAAGAATGGTCAGCCACTGAGGGGTTACGGGTTTCCTGAAAGTGGAGAATTGAGTGGCACAGACGACAAGAAAGGTACAGACTTGAGGAAGGGAAACAGGTTTAGGAATTGGGGTGGTGCCATGTAGGAACTACTGCAAGGTCAAATTTGTTGGGTACTTTCCGCCTGCACTATTTCTCTTGAACTAAATTATTCCTTTCTCGGACCAATGTTTTTAGTTACCTCTGCAACTTGGTGAACACTGGTATCCCCATAGTATTTTGTGGGGTGAAGATATGGAAGATGAAGGGCTGGAGCAGAAAAGAGAAGAAAGCCCTGTCCCATCAGCCTGTCCTGTGTGAAGAGGTGACAGCTTTTGTCACAGGTGATATGATCGCAAGTTCTAGAAGATTCCCAGCTACAAAATGAGCCATGCCAGATGCCAGAGCTCAAAGGAGTGGAAAGGGAAACTAGTGAGTATATAGTTCTGGAAAGATATGGGGACAAAACCTGTTACCAAATACCCAAGAGGCAGGTTTGTCAGTGCAGGGAAGTGGGAAGGTAAAAGAGTTGGAGAGGAGAAGCTAACACAGGTTATGATCACTTGTAACATTTTACATCCCTGCTGGGATGACTCTCCACTAATCAGACATCTGCCTTTGCCTTTGACTAACCATTTTCAAAGTTTTGCATACTGGTTTTCTGACACTATTTCAGTGGGGTTTAGAAACATCGGTGAATTCTGGTTCACATCATTATACTCCATTTTAAATATCAGCAGAATAAATTTTCATTCACGATAAACGGAACTTTGATCATATGTAACCTTGTTCAGATCCTGGTTTCCTCTTTAGCCACTGCAAATTCAAGAGTTGCCCCACTCTTTTTAGGGAGGAGCTTGGGCGTGGATGTGATCTGACACAATGAATGAGACATTAGCCGTCCTCATAACAACCATCTGATAAATCAGCTTGCTTTTCGGCTTTGTTGGCAGGTTGTATGGATCTGGCAAAGAAAGAATTGGCACAATAACTGAACAATCTCTTCACCATGATTTATGATCTGCCCAGATCGAAACGGAAGCAGATCAGGTAAAGTGAATTGGAATCATGCTTGGTTGGAGTTTTCTTGTTTGCTGGCAAAAAAGACTGCTTTCCAGCTTCTTCCAACAAACCAGGCTGAACTGGGTGGGATCTTCGCAGTGCCTGAAACATGGTCTGCTGCTGGGAGAGGTGCACCTTCCTTACGTGGCCTCAGATTTGATGGGAACACAGTTATTGAAGTGCCTAACTTCAGTTCTGTCCCCAGCATTAGAGTGGGAACAGTAAAGTAGGAGAGCTAAGGGAGAGAATAAATTTTGGAGTCCAGAAAAATGGTCTTGAATCCCAGTTCACCATTTTTTCCTGGGTAAACATTGTCAGATTACCTAATCTCTAGATTATAACAGGCCTTTGAAATAAATATGGGATAATCTTGAGACATTGGGATCCTCAAATACAAGAATACTACTGGAGTATCTCTGGAGAGCTATAGCAGGTGGAAGAGAGGTGAGAACAGCAAACTCAAATTGAAATAGAGTTGGTGGACAATAGTTTCACCTCACTCTCTAGTTAATGAAGTGTTCCACTCCCAGCCTCCAAGTGGGTATCGGCTTCAAATGAATGCTTTAGAAAAATTGTCATACACTTTTGGGGTTGCTGATAAATAGCCCAAATCAAGAATAGTAAATCTTCAAATGACAGGATTCTACTCTCATACTTACTTTATAGGTTTGTTGTGACCATGAAAAAAAATGTGACAGAGAAGAAAGAGTTAGAACATGATATAATAAGTAAATGGGAGACTCCATCCTTCCAAAATCATGTTCATTGAAAGAGTGAATGAATATTGGCAAGACAATTGCTTTTCTTCAGGTGGGAGTGTGATATGTGTATGTAATTTTTGGATTTTCTAGAATTTTCCAGGACCATTCTCTTTTGGAGCATATTGACATCATCAATGTATTGGCAATATGGCCACATAAGGAGGAAGCCAGGTCACAGAATTCCCCTTAATCTGTCTTCTCTCTCCTCCATTTTCCATGAAATAGGATTTATGTTCCTCCACGGTGCATGTGTGTATGTCGCATTATTTTCAAAATATGTTTTATTTTTACTGCATCTTAGTAAAAAAAAAAAACATAATGTGGTTTAAAACATGCATCACCAAATTAAAATAAATCTCAGAATTAAAGTAAAAATAAGAAAGAAAATTAAGAGACTCAATAACCACATATTGAATACCTTATGGTTCATGTGAGAAGCCAGGCCCAGATCAAGAAAGGTAAAAAGAAGTTGCTTATTACAAATCAAGTTTATCCCATAAATCTTTTCATGCATACTCAGGCAAATTAAGTAAAATATTTGAGAAATTACATCTAACACGTCTGGATTAAGATGGCAGACAAGACACAAATTCTCCAATTCCGTTAATTTTAATGTATACAGAAATAAAAGTAGAGGATCACAAAATGAAATAAACCAATAATATTAAAGAAAATGAAATCAGAGAAAAAACAAATGGTTTTCAAATTTCTGGAAATTGAAAATGAGTGGGAATGGTTTAGGGAATGAATCAGGCTTATTTCATTTGCCTTTCTGGGATTCTTTCATTTATAAGAAAGGCTCTGGCCTCAGAGTCAATAGCAAGAAGTGAAAAACAGAGTTGAAATCAGGGGGATTTACTCCTCAAGTTCTACAAAAAAGCAGTTACCACTAGTGGGTAGCTCAGTTCCTCTTCCCCAAACCATGCAGGCAGCATTTATGCTTAGGCAAAACACCAGATGGCTCCTCTCTAAATAAACAGAACAATGTTTGGAGAAAGCAAAGACTTCTAACCCTAAATCACTTATGGACAAAACATGGAAGACTTCTCTGTGCTAGTAGGGCAATAATATGGAAATATTAAAATAAACTTACAATGTAAAAAAGTAAAAGCGTAGCTGATAGAGGGGATGCACTGACAGAGGAAAGGACACGTAGAAGAAACAGTAAGGATGTTAGCACACTGACACATAGTCATTCATTCATTCACACAACAAATATTTACTGAGCATCCACTAGGTAAAGATGCTGTTCTTGGCACTGGGGAAACACAGAAAGCAAAAAATTGGACAAGACTCCTTACCTTCATGGAACTTAAATTATGTTATGCCATTAGTAAGTGAGGCTGCAAGAGATTCTGCAAAAGCTGATGGAGTAAGAATAGAGGTTTAATATAGTATTTAAAGATATATAGTAACTAATAGAACAATAAATAATAATATAGATAATTAGAGTAGAGATGAACAAGTGACTTACATTTTAAGCTCTCATATATGGTATTCATTAGATACTGTCTAAAGTAGATAAATCAAAACAGAGATGAAATCATCTTATTTAGAAAGGCAGGTCATCACTAGAATTAAAAGCAGAAACAATTGAGAGAGTTTGCCTCTGTGGTTTGGAATTGAGGGTGAGAGAAGGGTAGGAGAGTTGTTTTTCCTTTTTCATCACAGCCCCGATTTGCTTTGTTTCCATATGCATGTTAACACATACATTGATGAATATATATATATTAAAATTAAGTGGCTTCTAAGAATAATTACAAACAAAGAATGAGGTATTTTTAATCTACTAAGTATCATAGGATTAGGCATAAAATCACTAGAAACGGATTTTCCTTTCTGCGTCATTCAGTGTTTAAAAATAGATACTTTTTCCAGTGTCTTCTGGCTGAAGTGAATGTGTGTGTGTGTGTGTGTGTGTGTGTGTGTGTGTATCAAAATGAATAGGTTTGTGAAAGTAAGTGATGGAAATGAAAATAATAAGAATTTTGTAGCATGTGTTATTAGAAATGCTTTGGTGCACATCATTGGAACAAAGTAATGCTTTTATTTTCTCATTGTTTACCTGTACTTAGCCAGCAGTCTTTAGGAAAGTGGCGCTGACATTTATTGAATACTTATTTTGTGTAAAGCACTTTCCATCTGGTAACTCACCTAATCTGCTCAACAACCTTATGAAATTGCTACTAATTTTCACATTTGATAGATGAGAAAACTGAAGATTAGATGTGTGAAGAAGCTTGCTAAAGGCAATTCAGCTTGTAAATGGAGAGCTAGATTTCTAGCTTAGATCTGTCTGACTCCAAAAGTATGCTCTTTCTTCTACATTCCTTCAATGCAGAACCTTAGAAAAAAACAGATTTCAGTAAAATTCCATTAGAAAGTTCCTGTCAGTGTTTTCTAGGATAAACTTCAAGAAGTGCCCCATGTTTCTAGGTGCCCAAGCCTTTAGCCAAAAGAGTAACTATTCAGCATTGAAAATAAAGGTATGTGTTTATTAGTTTCCTAACACTTGAAAAAGAATCCTTGTCCATTTTTATCATAATCACCATTAGCCAGTAATATTCTTACCTTTGCCTTAGCTGTACCTAAAAATAATCCTCAAATGTAGTTTATCCTTGGACAACTCTTTAGTTCATGTTATGACCAATTCTGTACATGCCCAATTGGTCAGGTTGCTATTATTTGCTGGAATGAGGCAACAGTTCTCCCTTGAACCTGCTTTTTATCAAATGGACGTAAACTCTGTGTGGCAAGTGAGCAGGACCTAGATTTTGGTAAAACAGTAGTCATAATAATAACACAAAAAACTAGTTCCTGTTTTTTTTGTACATATTATATGCCAGATGCTTTGCATGCATTATCTTATTGAATCCTCTCTACAAATCTTCTGGGCAGATATGATGATCAATATTTTTAAAATGTAAGCTATAACCCAGAGACTTTAAACAACTTACCCAAGGTCACAAAGCAAGGAAGTGACAAAAATGGGATTTGAATACCAGGCTGAACGCTGAAGTTGCCTGACCTAAATACTTTAACAAGTTCTCTCATGCTATCCTTGGGAAACAAGGTAGGCTGTAGAAAAGTGAAGTTGGACAGAACTTGAACTGTTGCTGTGACTGATTGGAAGTGGGCTTACCTGTATTGATGCCACCCCAGAGGAAGGTCCCAAGTCAGGTACCAAAGGCAATATTCCCTACCTTGTTTGGTTCTATGTTGCTGCTGGTGAATTAGTTGGCGACATTGATGCCCTGCTGATAACTTTTTTTTTTTTTTCAGATAATACAAATGTACCAGCAGAAGGGGAAGGAAAATAAATGAGAATGAGAATCTTAAAAAGAAAAATTGCAACAGGTGGCAATAATCATCTGAGTCTCTAATAAGATGAAATTAGATCAGAGTAAAATAGTAATCAGTCACTTTTGTCTGAGAAGTCACTTTTGTCTAGGCAAGTATAGAAGAAGAAAGATGTGGGTTAGCAGGAACCTGAGCACTTCATCTATTCCCGAGGCTTCACTACTATCTCACAATGTTATTTCCCAAATATGTGTCTCCAGACCAGGGCAATACGCAGAGCCCCAGTCCTGTATGTCCAATAGATCAACCACCTCCTCTTCCTGGGCTTTCTCTGACAAAGATTACATCAAGGCTTTGGGCCTGAGTAACCAGAAGAATGAAGTTACCATTTTCTGAGATGGGAAAGTCCATGAGAGAAGCAGATTTCAAGAGAGATTGGGGGCTCAGTTTGGACATGTTAATCTTAAAATGCCTATTTGACATCCAAGTGGGATTAGAGAGTAGGAAATTAGTGAGTAACATATATGAATCTGGAGTATGGGGGAGAGATCTGGGTAGAATGGCCAACTGTCCTAGTTTGCCTGGGACTGAGGGGGTACCAAGACATGAGACTTTCAGTGTGAAAACCAAGACAGTTCCAGGCAAACCAATATGAGTTGGTTATCCTAGCTAGGTCTGGGCTACAGATATAACTTTGGGAGTCTTAGGCATATAAAAGCCATTTAGAGCCAAAAGATTATATGAGATCACCTAGACAGTGACTCGATTAGAGAACAGGATTGGCCAAGGGGACTTTATCATTTAGAGGTTGAAAGGTGAGAAAGAATCAAGAGAAGAGGGTGAGGAGATGGTAACCAGAACAATGGGATATACTGGAAGTCAAGTGAAGAAACTGTTTAAAGTAGAATGTAGTGATCATCTGTGCCAAATGTTGATGATAGGTAAAATGAGAATAGGACTACGAATTGCCATTGGATTTAGTAATGTGAAGGCCATTGGTGATCTTTTAAAAGGATGGCTATCATGGAATGGCAGAGGCAAAATCTTGGTTGGAATAGGTTCAAGAAAGAATTGAAGAGAGTAATTAAGAGATGGAGTAGTGTGAAGGAGGATGGAGAAATAGGGCTATATCTAGAGGTGGAAGGAGGATCAAGAGGGGGTTTTAAAATGGAATAAATTACAGCACATTTGTAAGCTGTTAGAAAACATCCCAGAATAAGTGCTATCAGATAGAGATGGAAGAATTGTTGTGAAAAGCCTTAGAGCAAGGTCTCTTTCCCCAACTAGATATTAAGCTCCACGAGAGGAGGGACTATCTGCATTTGCTCACCTTTGCATCTCCAATGCCTTGAACAATGCCTGGTACATGGGAGGTGCTCAATAATTATCTGTTGAATGAATAAGTAAATAATGAAAGACTTGAGGATTATAGGTGACAGAAAGGTCAATCTATGCTGGAGTGTGATGAGGCTGCCAATAAAAGGAGATAGCATCCAGAGGGTAGGGAGTGATGATCTCTGTCTACTACTTATTGGTCAGTACATACCTATAGGATTTCATTCAATTCTGGCTAATACTCTACAAGCTGGAATTTGACAATATCTGGTATTCAGTGGTCAACATCCAGGATTAATGAGGTATCCTTGGATATTTAGAGTGGACAATGTTGATAGAATGGAGAGGAGAGTGGTGGGAGTAGACAGAGGGGCATAGGAGAGTGGTCTGTCATGACTTTAGAATTATGTAGATGGGCTTTTTATGTTCCTAGAAAGAGGCAGATTTTAGCTCAGTAATAATTAAAAAAAAAAAAAAAACTTCCTAAAATTCTAGATATGAAATGTAGGATTGTGCTACGGGTTTCCTATTAGTGGAAATATTCAAGCCAAGCCTGCATATTAACTTTGTAGAACTATTGGAGAGATGTTTTAGGAAATTTTGTCTGCCAAAAAAGGAGATGATATTGTCATCTTGAGTTACTACAAATACAGGGGGATTTACTATAAAGATATTTTTAGAAATAAGGCAAGAAAAATTTCTGGAAACACAGGAATAGTTCTATAGGTGGGACTCACGGAGGGTGGAACACACTTTGGGAACTGTGTTATTTTGTGGCTCCCTCAGTGTGGGAAAATTGAGAGTCAGTTCTCCATCTTCATGGTGACTCAACTCCTTTCTGTCTCTGTACTTCTCTTGTCACTACCAGTCAACTGTATTACCCCCTTTCTAAGTATCTTTTCCCTACTTCACACTTACCCATAACTTCTGCTTACTCATTGTCTCTGCTTAGTCAAGCTGATAATTCTCTATGTTAGACTCATCTTCCTCATCTTCCTCCTTCATGTCTGTCCAGATATTCTGTGACCATTTGTTTTTGTACAGCTCTCTTAATATGTAAAGTTACCCAACAGATTTTGTTTCTCTGTCTGGCTTTATGAAGATGCTTCTTCATGAAAGCATTTTCTTCCCTCCCAGATCATGTTCCTTCTCTGTTAGACTTTGTTGTGCCCAGGTTACCATTTCTGATTTTCTGAATTTCTGATATTCCCCTTTTCTAAAAAGCTCTGAAAGAGCCGTTGGACCTGGCAGAATCTTTTCCCTCTCTTATCAGTCTATCCTGGCTTGAAGATCTCATTTTAATCTTCTTAGCTGTCCTCTAAGATCTCAGTCTTTCTCCTTGGGAAATCTGTCTATCTCCCTCCAGGTTAATCAACCTATCTTTCTCTGTTTTGTTTCCAATCGTCTTCTATTCCTCTTCTGATAGTAGGATGGAAGCATGCTTTCTAAATCACTGCAGTTCCTGCTTAGTTTCCTAAATAAACATTACTTCAAACTAATCTTTCCCCCAACTTCCTTCCATGTTTCTATTTCAGCTAATTTTACTGCCATCTACCCAGGAGCTGAAGCTCCAAATCTGGTATCTATCTTCTACTTATCCCCTGCCCTCACTTTCCACATTTAATTAGTTGCCTAATCCTAAATATTTCTCAAATTGCTTCCTCTCCTCTATGCCCATTGCCATTCCTTCAGTTCGGATCCCCACGATCACCCACGTGAACCAAAAGAATGACTTCCTCGCTAGAAATCCTGCCTCGACTCCCCACTCCCTCTAATCCTCTCTCCATACTGCTGAGGATGACATGTCTAAGTATAAATCTAGTTATTCACTTTCTGGCTTGCTACCTTTCAGTGGATACCTATTACCTTCAGGATAAAGTTAAAACTCCTTATCACAGCATATAAAATCTTTCATAATTTAGCCTCTGCTCCCTTTTCTAGTCTCATCTCCCCAATCCTACTCCATTCCATCTTACCCTCCTTCCTTCAATAAAAACTACTAGCAGATACCACAATTTGGTATCTGCTGTATTTGCCATCTTGTTAAATCTGCCATCATGCCCTTTTCTCTGGTTATCTGGCAAAGTCCTATTTCCCTGCCTTGACTCAACTTAAGACAACCCTCATCCGTGAAGGTTTTCTTGATCTGCCTCTAATTAGAGTGAGCCCCTTTTACTGTGTGCTTACCTCTTTTATTGCACTTGCCACAATGCAGTGCAACAACTAGTTTTCATGTCTGTCTTCCTACTAGACACAGAGGCACATGAGGGTGGGATCTATATCTTACTATCTTTGTGTCTAACTTAGCAAAGCACCTGAGCCATTGTTGGTACTTAAAACATGGTTGGAAAGTGCATTGTAGATACTTAAAACATGGTTGGAAAGTGCATGAAACAAACCTGTGTTCCCTAGTTTCCTCTTGCCAGATATTCTTAAACAAACTGAGGAGCATAAAGAGAGACATTCAGGTTTGCCTTCCCTTAGCCTGTGACTTGAGGGGTTAGAAGATTGTGGAATGAAAAAGGTTATGAGAGATGGTATCACTTTGATAAATAAATATATTTGTGAGGTTCAAGATGAAAGGGATGAGAGCTTATTCTGACTGTTTTCTCTTTACCCTTTCAATTGAAAGTGTATTCATTGCTGAATGCCCATAACAGAGAAGTTAACAAATTTGAGGGAAGGAAAGAAGCAGCAGTGAAACCTCGTTCAAAATCCTTGTGTACCCTCTGCCCACAGCTTGTCTTCTCAGTTTTCTTCCTCAGAAAGTCAGAGTGCACCAAGTCATGTGAGGATTACAGAACTAGTTCCAAGGCTACTTCAAGCAAAACTTTACATATTTTTTCTTCCTTAAAGGTTAAAGAAAAGTGCTTACTCTTCCTGTCTTACTACCCACTTTGGAATGCACTCAAAATAATTTTCAGGTGACAGCTGTTAATAATTACAGTGAAAGCATTTTATGACTGCCCAAACAGCAAAGCAGAGCACTTTTTATGTTTGAGATCATGACACATTGGTTGGCAGCCTCTTTCCCTATTTCACCTGGGTTTTAATTTTCTTAACTTCAGTTGCTTTCATTTCCGTGACAGAAGCCACACCTGCCCCACTAACCTAAAGGTCATCACTTGTCCCTTTCTTAGCTAAAGGCTCCACTGAGTCCAATTCAGACTCTGATCTTTGGTTTCTGAGCCACTGACTAGTCTGACATCAGCTGTGCAGGACTTAGCAGGTCAGTTAGGCATCTGGAAGATAGAAAATAGTCTATAAAATAGTCTATTCCCCACTTACAGATTCTCCAGGCTGTCTTGAGAATGAGTTGTCTGGGCAGTTGTCAAGAATGCTCAACTGTGTTGGTGGTAGTCTGCCAGTATTCTAGGTAGAAGGAACAAAGAAAGCACACATTTGAGTGCCTCCTGTATGTCAGTCAATATATTAAGCATCTCCATATAAACTAACTTCTTTGAGCTTCAGTAAGGCATTAATATCAGATTTTTACAGATAAAGAAACTGAAGCTTAAATGATTAAAGTTTAAGCTTAAATGTTTCAAGTCACAAAATCAGTAGATGGCAGAACTGGGATATGAACCTGATCTGATAGCTGTCAGACCCCATGCCTCTTGCAGAATATGTACTCTACCGTGAGCCTATGCATGGTTTGCACCACAAGGGAGAGATATCTGAACATATAGCTCCCATATCATCCCACCCCTTGTCCCTGCCTTCATTCTCAGCTTTCAGTTTATGATCCACCATGAGAGGAGGGCAACTTTATAGGATCATTGCCATTTGACAACCTGTTCTTTACTCTTTGGTTGCTTTAGCCTTTTTTTTTTTTTTTTTTTAACTCCTGGAAGAAGGATTTTTCAATAGTATTATAGCATCAGATAATAGAGCTAAGATTTGCTCCATGCTCAGCCACTTCTTCAAGGCATGAACTTAAATAAGTGATCAATCTCCCTGGGATTCAGTTTCCTTATAGGTAGAGTAAGTAGATTAAATAAGATAGACTAAGGCTGCTTTCTGCTCTGATAATAAATGTTGACCCTACCAGAGAGTTCACAAAATCCTCCAGTCAGGATGTCGGTATTATTTAAACTTTTATTCAAAGTTCAGGATATTGAAGATCAGGTTGTTAAACTTGACCAAAGTCACACAGCTAATAGGTAGTTGATCTGAGATTTGATTGTTATTGGAATTTAACACAGCACACAGACTCTCCATGAACTTGTCCTGTCAAGTTTTCCAGGCTTAACTCTCACACTCCACCTTTATATTCTAGTAACTGATGTGTTTGTAGATCCCCTGAGTAAATCATGGGTGTACACATGGATTTTAATTGTTTCATGTCTCTGGGTCACTGCTTATGTTCATAAATTCTCTCTGGCATACCTTTACTTCCTCTTACAACCTGGCTGATTCCTATTCATCCCTTCACATCTAAGTTCATACGTCTTCTCCACAAAGTTTCTCAAACTCCCTTGTTGGAGTAAATGTCCCTCTTCCTTGCTCCCACAGCACACCATGCATACTTCCTTCTTCATATTTACCACATTTACTTAAATTTATATGTTTTATTCTGTTCCTCCCTTTAAATCTTAAACTTTGGTATGTGCTCAAGGAATCTTGTTTAACTTAACTGAATGGAATGATGCCAAACACAGGGCTTTACCCTTGTATTTCTCAAGCTGTTTTCTGAGTATGATTATATTCACATCCTCATTGTGCAAATGGAGAAATGCAGACTACATAATCTAGGTTAAAACCTCCAGATCCTGTCCATGATCAGGCTTCTGGAAAGAGTGATCTACATACACTTTCTCACCTCCCTTTCACAGCTAAGCCCTCTTCAATCCACCATGCCACTGAAACTGTAGTGACTAAGATCTCAATGGTTGTCACCTTACAAAATCTGATATATGCCCTCAAGCCTCCACTCACTTGATCTCCCTGAGTGACCACTCTCTGCATTTGAAATTCTTTCTTTCCTTGGCTTCTATATCACATAACCTAGTGTAACACAGAACCTATTCTTCTACCTCATCTGTCCAATCTTTCTTATTCCCCCTTGGGACTGACTCCTCCTCTACTTACCAATTGGACCCTTGTCTCTTTCTCACCCCACATTCTTTTCCTATGAAGTTCATCATTACCCATAGCTTATAAAAAATATTATGTATATACCAATTACTCAAAGATTTGTTTCTTCAGCCCAGAACTCCCTTCTGAGCTCTGAAGTCAGACATACAACAGTTACTTGCTGTCCTCCCTTAGATGCCTCTTGTGCATCTCACTTTTAACATCTGAATACAAACTCGTTTTCTTATCCTTCATCCTTACTCTTTTATTAAATATTCTCAATCCTCCCATCTCTCAGCATGGCAATTGTTCATGGCGCTTTTGACTCCTGTCTCTTTTCAAGAACCTGTCAATGACTCCTTGTAGAAGAATCTTGAATCTGTTTGCTTCATATATCCACTACCACTCTCCTGGCTCAATAAACATCTCTTGCCTGAACTACAGCAGTGCCTCCTAAATGGTCTTTTATTCCTACCCACCCTTGCCATTATATTTTTTTGCTCATCTCTTTCAATCCTTTCTCCTTATGGACCACTAGGGTAGTCTTTTAAAAATGAAATTTCAATCATGTCACAACCCTGCTTTAAACGTCAAAATTACCCATTTCTCCTAGGATAAAACAGAACATAAAATCTTTAACACAGCTTACAAGGCCCTGCATAAACTGGTTTTCACTTTTCCAGTCTCACTTTGTACACACTGGCTTTTTTGAAATTCCTCAATTTCTCCAAAATTCTTCCATTTCAGCACTAATAACAATTGTAATTATGCCAATATATGTATCCTCTTTTTCCTTCTTTCCTTCCTCACTCACTCCCTCCCTTACTCCCTCCCTTCCTTTTTCCCTTTCTCCTTTCCTCCCTTCCTCTCTTCCTCCCTTCCTTCCTTCTTCCCTCTTCTTCCTCTTCTTCTTCTTCCTTTTTACTGTCTTCTTCAGTAGAATGTAAATTCCTTGAGAAAAGTGTCTAGGTCTGTCCTGTTAATCACTGAATCTCAGGAGCCTACCACAATGCCAGGCACACAAAAGATAATCAATAAATATTTGTTGAATAAGTGACTCAATTAATGATAACTTTTTGGTGCACTATAAATAGGGCATTCTTGGGGCTACATCTCTGGGCAATTCTTCCAACTCAAGCATCCCTAAATTTCTTATTTTTGAGAATTAAATATAATCACACTGTATTATTCACTTTTCTTTCTATCATCTGTTTATTTGTGCATCAAACCCACCTATGTGTCAAGCTCAGAGGTTATAGAAGTAACAGCATGATATAGTGGGCAAAAAGAGCTACAAGCAATTGTTTTGTAATCCTTTAGAACAAATGTTTACTAATTTGAGTACCCATAGGCCTGGACCTGTCTTTGAGATTGAAAAGATTATTGCTGTGACTATTGCTATGAGGGAGTCTGGCCTGCCCAACATTTTCTGTTGTGTGTTCCATGATGTTTGGGCTATAATGCCTTTTCAGTCTGCAATTGCCCTAAATGGCATTGATTGCTCTATTGAATGTAAGGCCATTTCCATTGTGAGGAACTCTAAGAAACTAGTCCAACTCTTTCAGGGTAATCAAGCATTGTTATGTTGGTTATTGTCTTCAGACTGGATATCTTAGCTGTCTCCTATAGACTTTCTGTTATGCTATAAGCCCTGGCTTAATATTTTAAGGTATCTGACCTACATTTTGTGAAGCCAATTGTTTCCTCATTCCAAAGGTAACATAGGCTTGTAGAACACAGCTAAAGAATGGAGTGGAAGATAGCCAATATTAGTAGGAGACTAAATTCCACATTGGTCATTATTTAGATAACCATCGTTGAGCTTTCTTCACTAGGTAATTCTAAGCAGGAGATTGCATGAACATCTCATATCATTGTGATTCAGCATTTTCAATGAGCATGAAATGAAAGGGAGTGAATGGTCAGGGTGGTGAGGAAAGCTAGGGGAAAATTGAGGTGTGTACATTTAACAAAAATCATTTATATAACAAAACTGTTGAAACTGATAGGAATTCATGAATGTGATTATTATTAGTATGTTACCATTTTTTTTTCTCCCCACAGAGTACTCAGCTTGCTGGTACTCAAATTAGGATCAGGGAGCTAGCAGATGACATGTATGAAAGAATATCTAGAGCCATGTGTTTACTCATAACTTTGCTTATATTAGTAGCACCCAGGAACTTGGCATAGTTTGTACATGAATAAATATAAACCCATGATTTTATCACAGAATTAATGTTTTATTGCATTAAGAAGATTTAATGAAAAGAAGTTGACTCTGTTGGGCTTCCATAAACATTGTGGGGTTTCTGGTAGGTGGAACAAATATGTGGTATTAAGGCAATGCAGATTCCTAGACTGAAATCTAAGGCAAAGTTCAAATCCCTTCCTCTTTTTATCTTGGCAGACTCTGTGTGTTTCTATTCAACCACAGTGCTGATCTTGCCCAGGACTCTAGTCAAAATGCTTCTTTATTCAAATCTCGTTTGAACTGTTAGAAGGTTTTCTGGGAGGAAAATTAAGATACTATGGCATGATAACATATTTTGAACATTTTCCAGAATCACCATTTAGTATTGATTAACCCTGAAAAACCTTGCTAACTGCAATATTGGGGAACCGAGATAGTCTGTTTAAGTATGTCTTCTAGATAAATTATTCTTCTAGATAAGTATTACAATTCTTTGAGATTAAGCATGGATTATTGAGATCTGTGTAAAATGAAAATTTCTCCTTTCCTGTATTGGGTGGGTAGTTTACAGTAAATACAGTTGAATCTTTTTTTCATGGCTGAAATCCTGAAATCAGTCCTGAGTTGCACTTGTGGCCCCGAGTCTACAGCTGTGTGCATATGTGTAAATGGAGACCTTGGTGATGCACATCCCCAGATTACCCTTTCTGCCTAGCTCAGGCTGGTTTTAGAATTCCAGGAGCACTAAACCCACACTTCGTGGAAGGAAAACGATGGTGCTAGGTTTTTTTGTTTGTTTTCTTTTTGACATTTCCCAGTGCCTGTTTTGGCAGCTTCTATAGTGAGGGAAAGCACTGGATGCTCCCAAGGTTGGCTAAGAACAATTGCTATGAATCTTCTTCCCCCACTTTCCTCTTTTCTGTCTGGGGAACTTGTGTCAAAACAGCTCAGGATGAAAAACAATTTCAGTCTTTGCTGTATTTTTTTCCTTTTGGTTAAAGGAGTGGAAACTTAAGAAAGAGAAACCACTAAATGAGACCACAGCAGCTGGAAGTGCTGAGTGTGCTCCTTAGGAAAGGTCCTGAGGAGCCGGAGAAGGGGGCGAGGAGGGGACTGAAATGAAAGGGCCAAGCTGGGACCAGGCAGGGCTGAGAGGTTTGGTCCTCAGCAGGGGAGAGGTTAGAATTCCAAAGTGGAAGTTGAGTTTCTCGACTCCTCTAAGATTGAGGAAAAGGAGGAAAACAACTACAGGGAAAGAATGTTTAGAGAGCACGGAAATAATTGGAATGCTTCATCTGATGCTACTTGTTTATTCCTTGGGAAGTCATTCTTTGTGAGGAGAGGGTCATCAGAAATGAGGAAGGTGGCTAAGGAGAAAGCAGGGAGCAGCTAACTCTCAAAAGTTTGAGTGCTGGCAGAGAAGGAGAGTTAAAAGACAAAAAGGAGGCACATTAGTGGCTTTGCAGTGATTAGCAGGACACTATTACCTGGTGATAATGGGTCATAAGCAGGAGTGGGTCCATAATTCATCTTTATTAAAAAACAATGTAAAATTACTAATATAGAGTACATATGAAAGTAAACATTCAGGATGGAAAAAGAAATAACAAATTATAATAATTTACTTTTGTAATTGACAAAAATATATGGCCATGGGAACTCACTGTCAGGGCTCCAGTCAGGGGTTTGGAAGGAGCCTGCAGGAGCGAGGTCCTGAGCTTAAAGATGGTTTAACTTTATGGTAAATCCACCTCTGGTCATAAGGATATAAATGGCACTAGAAGAAGGTCTGGCCAGCACAGTATTGAGTTTCAGACAGCGTCTCAGAGGAGCTTTTGTGGAAGAAGATGATGGCTAAAATCATGACACTGGCTTTAAGACATTCAGAATGTACTCTGAATAGCTCTAAGTTCTGATTTTTTATAAAGTTTAAATAAGAACATGCATATGAAAGTGCTTTGAAAACTTGTAAAGTTCTCCTCAGGTTAGGTGTTTTTTTTGTTTGTTTGTTTTCATATTTTCTGCAAATCCTATTATACCTCAATCATTTATCAAATTTATTTAAATCTTTGAGGAACCTATTTATTTTTACCCAATATAAGCACTTTATAATTTTAAGTTTCACAATTACCATGTAGTATTACCTTTCATTTTTCTACAATATTCTTCTTCCAGCTTCTTTGTTACATATTTGAGTGAACAAAATTATTTTATTTACAATTTCATAATGATTCACATTCAGTTTCATTTTTCCAAATTCAAGTTCTAATATTTTCTTTCATCTTCTTTTGGTAACTCCTTAATCCTGTGATTATATACAGTTCTCATATTTGTACCTTTTATAAATTGATCCTTATGTTTTTTAAGATACATGGCTACAACCATAGCAAGACTACATGGAAGAAGGTGTCATAGTTTTACAAATCATCCTATTGTGTGTGTGTGTGTGTGTGTGTGTGTGTGTGCGCTTTCCAATTCCCTTACTGTATACACCTAGCATTGGTTGCTGGTTTGTTCACTCAGTAACTTGTCGGCAATAATTGGCAACTTTTATCAGTTTGGTTTCTCTTTCTGATTTTAATTAGTAGTAGTTGGTTGAAATCATAGGAGAAATGTGATCAGGATAATCCAGGATGCCCAGAAGTTTGGAATAGTGGGCAAAGGCATTCAAAGTACTTGGTAGACTCAATGAATAAAGTAGACAGAAATAGAGAGACATGGGCCTAATGTCTAAAAGAAGCATTTGATAGACCATGGGATGGCAAATAAGGCCACAGAATGGGTGTAAGGGAGCATTGGTTAATAGACAGGATAAGAGGTCATGGTCCTAGAACAAAAGCAGGAAGTTAAGGCACCATGTTGGTATAATAGAGGTGGAGCTGTACTTTGTAAAAGGTTCAAGGTTCTTCCTTTGATGACTGGCCCGTGTGGGATAGAGTAGGAGGTCAGGATGATCAACCAGAAAGAACTTGTGAGTTAGGGATTAGAGGAATGGTTCTCAACCTTTGCTACACATTACAACTACCTGGAAGGTTTTAAAACCTATCAATGTCCAGGTCCCACAGGCCAATCTTGAGGTGGGCCCAGGCATTGGAAATGTCACCAGGTGAGTTTTATCTGCAGCCAGAATTGAGAACTATGGGTTAGAGCAGTAGTTCTTACCTGGAGATTTTTAAGCTCCTTCTGATCATTTACATTTAAATCAGAACCTGTGGGATGAAGACCCAGGCGAATGTATTTTTTAAACTGCCCAGGTGTTTCCAATATGCTACCAAATTTAAGACTCACTGGGTTGTGTCCTGTGATCCATTATGTATCACTAATAGAGTGAAAGTGTGTTGTATGATAGCCCCTGTGTATTAAAATAATTCTTTAAGCCTTAAACACAGTAAGGAATCCAAAATGCTGCCGTTTCTTTGTTCTGGTACTTTGGTACACTCTTCTAATGTAACAAAAATCAGAATAACAGAATTTTGAGAACTGGAAGGGGCCTTGGAGAAGAGAGAAACCAGCTCCCTACTTTTATACATGAGAAATAAGAGGCCCAGAAAGGACAGTTGAATGTTCGGTGTCGATTGGCTAGTTGACGACAGAGTGGAGTCTTCTGACTCAGGTCTTTTTCAATCTTCTTTCCACTCCACAGTGCTGACTTCATTAAAGCTCTTAGTTCTTAAAGACAAGCTCTAGAAGGAGTCTGATTTAAAATTATAAAATCTGCACAATACATGGACAGGGACAGTGTGAACTTGTCCACAAAACTCTAGAACATTAGAAGTAAAAGCTACCCTTGAAGTATGAAAGCGTTCATTTTAAAACAAATAAAATAAGCCATTTTAAAAAAAACGTAACACCCAAAATAGCATTTATTAAGTCTCTGGCCATGAGAATTCCTCAAGCCAAAGAGACAGCCATTGGGTAGCCACTTTGTTTAGTTAAAAGGGTTAGAATTTTGGAGATCTGGGAAAATAACTTTGGTTTCCTAAGATCACATGCTAAACTATAAAAGGAAATTTTGCAGTCAGCACCTGTATCCTCAGTCATGTGGCTCTCATGTGTCTTCATATGCCTTGAGTTGGTTAGTCCAATTCCTGAACTAAATTTGACATAGAAGAAATCAGAAAAAAAGCAGGTTTCTTTGCAGTATGAAGTTAACCATATATAATTATATTCTTATTCTATTTGTTAAATGTGCATACTTCCTTGTGATCATGGATTTTAGTCCCAGTTTATGATCTTTGCAAAAAGAGTGGTGGGCACATGCCACCCTCGGGGTGATATCCTCAGGGAGAAAGGTTGCTTGCTGCCCCCAGCAGTGCTCTGCCTCCAGCTGTTTTCTGGCAAATATCTCTCCTAGTCACCAGCATGAAAATACTGGAGGCATGTGGATCAAACCTACAAGTGACTTGAAGGAGAGAAAGTGAATAAATTAGATCACAGAATTGGCATTCAGAACAATCTCCATGGGCTGAAATGAGTGGCCAAAATCTAAGCAGGTGTATTCAGTGGGGGAGACATGAATACAAGTCCTTATACTTGGACACAGTGGGGAAGGGCACTTGCCTTACAGCATTCAAGAGCTGTTGCAAAAACCTTGTGTGTCTGTTCCCATTTTTCTGGGGATAGGGTCCATAATTTGCATTACAAGCTCAAAATAAGATAAACTTGATTAGCCCTAAAGGTTATAATCGGGGAAAATAAAAGGAAGCTACAAAGAGACAGATTTTATCTCAATGCAAGGGAGAAATTTTTCACAGTTACAACTGCTCAAAGACGAAATGAGCTACCACAGGAGGTTTCAAATTTCCAGACCATTTGGCAGAAATATCATGGAGGGAATTTAAGCAGCAAATGTGTTTATATTTTCTATACAACAACGAATGTGGGTACTGGTGGATTCAGGAAGCCTCAGAGCACAGAGGTCCTGAACCACAGGGGCTGTAAGTGATGGCAGGAATTGTGGGTAATGGGGGCACTTCCTCCAGGCAGATCCTGGGTCACAGATTTAACAACCTGTGGACTTCCTCAAAAGACCTGGAAGACACCTTAGTGGGTTTGCTTTCCCTTTGAGTCTAAAGGGAGGACTTACTGTACAACTGGTTCATTTTTGGTGTTTGATAGAGAAAATACACATGAACTGTTCATACAGGGAAGCTGGTGGAGAAATAAAGGGTGAGGATATGGTGGTTAAGAGCATGGACTATGGAGTAAAGCTGCCTGAATTTCACTCCTGGCTCCATATTTACTAACTGTGTATGACTTTGGAGAAGTTATATAATCACTCTGTGTTTTGTTTATTCATATTTAAATTTAATTAAATTAGAATGACAGTAGTACCTGCCTCATAGGTTGAGAAAATCATAGAAGATATAAAAGTGCTCATGTAAAGACCTAAAACACTGTGCTCACACATGTTAGCTATATGATTGTTGTTGTTTTAGTAACTGATTGAAGATATTAAGATTCTATTACATATACTGGGAGCCATTAATTGTTCACTTAGGTTGGATTGTATGAGATGTGAATAAAACTTTTAAAAAATAAACAGAGAGATACAAGTGCTGGGGAAGATGTGGAGAGAGAGATGTACCTATTCACTGTTGGTGGGGAAGTAGAATGGTGCAGCCCATCTGGAGGGCAGTGTGGTGGTTCCAAAAGAGGCTAAGTATAGGGTTGCCATATGATCCTGCAACCCAGTTATTAGGTACATAGATGGCAGAAATGAAAGCAGAGACACAAATAGACGTCTGTTCCTTGGTGTTTAGAGCAGCAGTATTCATGATTTGCAATGAATGGAGGTGGCTAAGGGTACATTGACTGATGAAAAAAAGGGTGAACTATGGTATATACATACCTAAAATATTGAGTGACTGCAAGAAGGAATGAAGTTGTGAGGCATGCAACGAGGTAAATGAACCTTGAAGACATTATGTTGAGTGAAATAAACCAGAAACAAAAGGACAGATATTGTATGGTCTCACTAATATAAATAACTGTAATGTACAAATGCTGAGAATTGAATTCAAGAGCATAGATTTTCAGGGGATAGAACATGGGCAGAGACTGGGCAATCGATGATTTAGGGATACAGAATGTTAAATAAGGCTCATGCAAAGGTTCCTAGATTGTAAGCTCTTACAGCAGTCACATCTATTCCTGAGTTTTAACTGTTATTTCTGAATTCTGAGACTCTGAGCTCTTTGGGTATAGCCTGGTAGTTCCCTTCAACTTTGGGTATCTGTGTGACACCTGAGACTCAGAGTTAGAGTTACGCAGCTCTGAAAGTGACCAACACTCCCTTTATCCAGTGTATGGGCAGATAAGTAATAAAATGAAGACAAAAATAAATAGATAAATAAATAATGGACAGGATAAGGGGTGTGGGATGTTTTGTGTGTTCTTTTTTACTTTTATTTTTATTTTTTGGAGTAATGAAAACATCCTAAAATTGATTGTGGTGATGAATGCACAACTATATGATGACGCTGTGAGCCATTAATTATATTCTTTGGATAGATTATATAGTATGTGAATATATCTCCATAAAATTGCATTAAAAAAGATTCTATTACAAACTGACAATTATTCACTATGTGATGTAGGGAAAATTCCTTTCCTCTCTGGCTTCATGCTTCCTACCTATAAAATGGTGACAACTTTGTCATTAATTTTTGTATTGACCCCTGCTGTTGTTGGGATTCCCAGATGTAGAGAAGATCTCTGCCTCCCAGGCAGTCAGAGACTTGAATGATCACCTTCTGAAGAATGACTAAGTCCCCTCTATTTGAATGTTGTTGTAACAGGGAGCACCCTGTCAATTGTCTAGGAAGAGTTCATCATGCTTTATAGTCTATTTTACATTTTCTTTTTGTCTTCAAATGAGGCCTTGCATATGTTCATTGAATTTGTATGAATGAATAAATCCTTAATTAATAACTGATGAAGCCTCAGATTGAGGATAATAGGTTTTTGTTTTAAAATTTAGCTTCAAATGCTAAATTAATAGTGTGTGCAAACGATGTAATACCCACATCAGTAAAACCTCGTTGATTTGGACTCCACTACTTTGAAGTTTGTGATAATTAGCTGGGCTGCTAATTATCATCTTCTTTATAACATACATTATAGCATACCCAAACATGTAAGAGAATGAGAGCAACTGCTTTCAATCATCTTTAAGTATTTTACAAACAACTAATGAGATGCTAATTATAAATTATTCATCTATTCGTCACATCTTTTCTTCAGAGGAATCAGAGACTGAAGAAGTTGACAAGGTCAACTTTCAAGTCTGTGTTCCTGGTATTCTTTGGAAAGAATGGTTTTATCAGGCGCTTATCTTCTGCTCAGACTTCTGTTTTTGCTTTTTTTCTGCCTCACCTGCCATGCTCTGCTTGGCTGCTATTTTAATTTATTAACCATGAAAAGTGTTCAGGGTAGTCTACACTGATTTGCAGATGTCAGATTTTCCTCTGGCAGTTCAACTTCTTCAGGGGTGTCTTGGAAATGTTCTTTCTGTTTTTCATGTTGGGTTAAAAGTAAAACAGTAGAGAAGGACTTAGCCTCTCCTAAGACTTTCCTTCATTACTAGAAACTCTTCTGGGATGGCCCTCCCAAATCCATCCACTCTGGAACTACAGAAGGAGTAAGTCACAGAACTGAACCTACCTCCCTCCTTCCTGCTATGCTCACAATTACCACTGAATTTTTGCTTCCTCTGGTTTCTATGCCATTCCTCTTCAAAAGAAAGTTTAAAAGTTTACTATTTAACGTTTCTTTTCCCCAAATTAAAGAAATATTAGAGCCCATTTCTCATCTTGCATTCAAGAATGAGGGGCTATGACTTTATTCAAACTCTTAGATACAAACTTTTTTTCAATGCTGAAGCAATTTGAATTGAAGATTAAAGTACAATCTTTAGATAACTATAAAGTCAGAAAGAATGAGTGTCTTCCCTTCCCCTTTGCACTAGAAAATCTAGCTATATAGACACTGTTCTCTACCCATTGTCCAACTGGATCACATCCCCATGGCTTTGCCAGCACAGAAAGGTCTCTCCCCACTCTCACGGACACCAGCTCCTTGTGTGAGGAGTCATCAAGGTCTTTTCCTTTAAGACTCAGCTTATGCGTCACCTCCCCTATAAAACAGTCCTGTACACCAGCTCTACCACGCTGAGGTAGGAGCTCCCCTTACTACCATGTCCTTTGTGTTTCTCGTATAAAGTGATCTTGCTGCATGCGGAACCTATTTTCCTGATTGGATCCTTCACCAGACTGTAAACTACTCCAGGGCAGAGTGCATTTCCCATCATCTGTGTTTAGCATAGAGCCTGGCTAGATATAACAAGTTCTCAATGTAAGTTTGTAGCACGAATGAGAGAACTATGAGCATCAGATGATTCTATGAAAGAGTAATGCAATCAGAGCTGATTCCAGAAATTACAAACTTATACAGTTTATTGTAACACGATTATGCTGAAATCGTCAGCACACAGTAAAATCCTATTTAATGATTATTTTTGTCAAACAATTTAACAGATGCCTAGTCAGAATTAATGCAAGGTATAAATTGTATATACATATTTTAAAGCATATGTGGTTTCATACTTCTAAGCAGACAGAATATCTCACACTAGGCTTTAAAGTTACTGCCTGGTGAAGGTTTTTCCTCAGTTTTACTCATTTATGTAGCAGGAACTGTTGTGGCTTTTGAAAATTGTTCCTTTTGAAACACAACATTGGATCTGAAAAAGAAAACAATTATAAACTGATAATGGTGAGATACATTTTTATTTTGAAGAATTTAATAGGAATAAAATTAATGTACACTTTAAAAGATAAAGCAAACTTAACATAAAATTATAATAAAATACAAACTATGTAATTTTGACAAGACTGACTAGAATTCATGAACCACCTGAATTAAGAAAACATTTAAACAGGAATGCAAGTGTATTACTTTCAAATAGAGACAGGATCTGGTGCTAGGTTAGCACGTGTTCTAGTAGAGATGCTGCTTTAAGGAATATATGAGAATGATCAGTAATGCAGTGAGTTAGGCAATGTGGTTCCACTTCTACCTCACCCTTGCAATGTTTCCATTGGCATGTGTTCACTTCAAAGTGTAGAAGTGTAGTAATTCTTTCAAGTAAATATTACCCTTGAATTGGTGTTCACTCTAATTAGCTTATTTCTTCAGAGATCTGTGAAATGTAAATTTAAAATCAGCCCTTATCTGAATTACTTCAAATTTTTAATTAGAGAAAAGATAGAATCAATGAGAAATTGGTAATTTTAAAAGCTGTATGGGTGGGTGGATGGGTGGGGAGAGATACTTGAAAATAAAACCAGGGGCCAGGCTTCCTGCCTTCAATTGTGCTGGCTGCCCTGGGGCTCCTGTGAACAATAAATGACATACGCTCTCTGAAAACTACAACACCTCCCAGAACCTGAAGGAAGTATAGACATGGGCTTTTAACCATTCCTATGATGAAAGTTCTATCTTCTGACGTAGTCATTTTATGAAGGAAGCCAGTTAAATGACCACTTTAAGAGTTGAACTCTAAACTAGAAACATTAATAGAAAGCTCAATTAAGGTTCATACTCAAATGGGGCACTAAAGCAAAGTTAAATTTCATGTAAAGATTTTTATTTCAGTGGGATTTCAAAGTATGGGTTGGACTGCCTTTGAATAGTGCAAAATGGAGTTTTATCCCAATTATACAAACCATGCAAACAAAATGACAAGCCAGCAAGTTGCTGGCTGACCCCTTACAGTGCTCTTAGCACTGTAAACTTCTGCCTATTGAAAGTAACAATTGCACACTAATACACTATCACAACTTCACAATGTCCTGGCCTTGTGAAACATGTTACAATGAATTCTTTATAGTTTCAGTGCAACACTGATTAAAGTACTTTTTAAGATTTTGTTTGGCATTACTTTCTTCTCTTCAAATAATATTTTCTGAGAAGGTGAACTTTCCTAGCAGAAGCGGAGTTAATGGCGTTCTTATATTAAGCCCTTTAATTTATCATCACTGAATTCTTGAGTTTTCATGCACGAATGAAAGAATGCTTTTAGACTTGCTGGGTTTGTGTTACAACACAAATTGGAAAATTCAGGGATATTTAAATTTTATCTATTTCACATGCCCTATGAGGATTTGCTTCTTATGGAAATATTTCATAAGGGGCAAATTACATATAATCAGTGTCTTTCTTAATTAGGCCTCTTATTTTCATAATACTCTTTATATCATATGTAGATTATACTTGTAATGCATTTTCCAAGTATGCTTTGTTACTAAACAGGCAGTCTGTCCCCCACTAAGTACTCCCTGAGAACACCCATTCAAAGTCCCCTTGAAAAGCAAATAGTAGCGGGCATGGCAAGCACATGAGGATCAGTTGTGCACAAATCATCAGTAGAGAGCATACAGACTGTGTCTGAGGCTTGATGGTGGCCTCATTGCCGTCCAGGTGACTTAAAAGTAGTGTCCTCCTACCAGGCACTATAATGACAATGACATAGGGAAGGAAGAGAGAGTGAAGCAATCAGGTGTCATAGGCTAGGTAAATAGAAACAGTTGTGTGATACATTAAGGCTTGGAGTTATTTTGCAGATGTATTTGGCTCACATAACCAGTAAGAATAGTCTATCCCCAAATCCATTAGTGATTCACTAGCCCCAATGCTCTAAAATAATTCTCATCTCCTTTTTGCTTTAAGAAACAAAGTAGGAATATACTTTGGCAGCAAACCAGAGTATATAACATGACTTCCTCAACCATATCTTGCTTTCCAAGTTCTTTCTCAAACATGCAATTTGTTTTGAATAATTGACTTTGGAAAGTCAAGAAGAAAGCAAATTAGGAAGGAAGAGGAGACATGAGAAGTTATTTTGAGACTGAGGAACAAGGTACTTAAACTCTGAAGGAAAATATTTTGAGAGCAGTATTTAATATGCTAAAGGTTATAAGAATTCTTTTAGAAAGAAGGTAGAATTTTAATATGCTAGTTACATATTTTTAAGTGAAGCCACATTGTCTTCCTGGCAGGCAGGTTTTGCTTTTTCATATTTTGTGGAGAAAAGTTGTCTGTCAGGTATAGCCAGTGGTACGTTTCCCTCCAGTCTGGTGATGAGGTTGGAGCCCTCAAGTCTGTAAAGGGCCGATGGATATACTCATCCTTAACTGCATGAACCTTCCTGCTTGAGCAGTTTTGGAAAGTAGCCCATTAGGATGGCAGCTGCTAAATATTGTCTGCTGTTTTTTGGGGAGTTAGTTGTGACTCTTGAAATGGTCAACATCTGCATGCTCTGGATCCTTTCATGTTTTTCCATCCAGATCCTTGGTAGCTTTTAAACCTGATAGAGACTACAGCTCTGATTTCTAGAGTATGATTGTCAGTCCACGTGGCATAAATATGCCACTAGGAGTTTTGTCATTCCCAGTCTTTGGCCTTCATAGCATTGGAACTGTTTCTTCATAATTCCAACATTCCATAAATATTTGTCAAGGACAAAGAAAGGAGTAAGGATCTTTATTCTTTTCATATAAATAACTTTCTACACATGCTTCATTACAAAGAAGAAGAAACTAGCTCCGTTGTATGGTAACTCCAGAATTAAAGATTGTGTGCATATAAGGGATTGGATATATTTTGTAAAACGCTAACGTGTTTTAATTTCTGTGCTGTTCTAATGTTTACCTTTTTACTTCTGTTAATTAAACATAGAGAAACTATATATTTAAATCATGTAAATGGACACAATTTAGGATTTTTTTTTCCAATCTTATTTTTCATCAGCTTCTTACACACACTGTATGCTGCTCAAATTTTTTTGTGTGTGCAGTAGAAGCATTTGAACATTTCAGTCAGTTACTGAGCCAAAAGGGTAACTGAAGTTTTCAGAAAGCTTCTGTGCTTAGAAAATATTTTGCTGTTTTCCTGAAATATTAATCATTTATAGCTAGAAAAATAGGATCAAGACTTGTGTTTCAGGCTCCTTAGTCATTGGTTCCTAAATTTAGGAAGCATTCAATTAAAGAGTTGCTAAAGGCACTTAGTAGTTATAGAAATAGTTTAAATATTTGAGATTACAGCTTTCCACAAACCTTTCTAAGAAAGTTTAGCTTAGAAAACTTAGAACGTTTTCTAAGGAAGTTTGTCTGTGGCATATGTTTTGACCTGTCCTCTTTGCTCTAGTAGTTATTTAATTTGTGCTAGTTCTTTGTTGTCATTTTTTTTAAATGTTAAATAATAAATCACGTCTAATCATACTGAAGTGTAAAACTTTATCTTTATTTTATGAAAAAATGAGAATAAAATCATCCTGGTTGTCCTGTGGGGGGGGGGGGGATATAATTTCCCATTTCATTCATAAATGCAAGTTGATTTTAAATGATTTTTAATCCACATGTGTAGAGATGAGAGTGCTAGGATGAGGAATTTTGATTCCAAAAGAAAAATTTCAAAATTGCATGTTTTCATTAGCGACACCATTAAACCATAAAGTACTTCACATTGTCAGCAGTTCTGTGACAGAATTCTTTACTCTGCAGTTTTGAGGAATGATTGCTAAGACTTTTGACTGGTTTAATAGCCTGGCACATTGACCTAAGACAACAAGAAATTAAAATGAAATATTCTCCAATCATGCAAGGCTTGGATTTGAAAACCACATTGACACATATGCATTTTTCAGCTGTGATTTTTTATAAACAAGCACAACGTGGGCAGAGTTTGAGAAAAATATGTGAAGAGAAAAAAAAAGGAAAGTGAAGGATGTACATTCTCTGGGAAGGAGGAGTAAAGAATGAAGATGGTAAAGATAGACAGAGGTTTACTTTGCCTACTTTTAAAACTCCTATATTATCTGATTGTAGCTGATTTCATAAAGTAGAACCTCCCAACCTGGTCAATCTGACTTCTTCCGAAAGAGTATTTGATTGTAAGGGCCACAATGGCCAGGGAAATTGCCAACATGGAGTTTTGTTAGGAAAATAGAGGAATTTATGGTGATTCCCACCCTTTGTTGTTGGTCGCATAATGCTTGGAGCCAGTGCTTTATTTATTTTTAAGTTTCCTTTCTTTTTTCCCCACTGGGAAGGTTACAGATACAGTTACAATTTTCCTGTAACTCTTTAACTTACTCATCTCCTCATTTTAAGTATAACAGTTTGCCTCTTAAGTCTTAGATAAAATAAAGCCCATTTATTTCCCTTCCCTGACGTTCCAGCATTTATAGCTTTACCCACCACTCCCTCCTCCCATCCTATCTCCCTAGGCAAATCTTCCCCTCACCCTCCAGGACTTTGTTCAGTCAGTTATATGTGGCTTCACATGCTTCACTGGATCCTTTTGCAATGAGCTTACTCCATCTTAAAAACAAACCCAAAAGAAAAGAATCTTCCCTTGATTCTGCCTCCATCTCAAACTACTACTTTTTGCTCTCTTCTAACACCAAAATTCTTGTAAGATTATTCTTATACACATGTTCTCTTAACCTCCTCATCTCTCTTGCAAATTGACTTCCACGTCTCCTTAGAAAATGTCTCGTTAAGTAAATTGACAAATCCAGAAACTCTTTTTCAGTCCTCATCTTCCTTGATATCTTTGTAACATCTGACACTATTGTGTAGTTCTCCTCCCATGTTTTTTTCCCTCTTTCTCGGTCTCCTTCACTCTTTCTGCTGTTTCATCCGACCCTTCAATGTTTTTATTCACCCAAGATTTACTTGGCCTTCTTTATTCTCATTCACCTTTCTCTCCTAAAGTTATTTATTTCATTCATTCCCATGGTGTCTACAATTATTAATGTGCTGCCAACCACCAAATCCATCTCTCCTGTGCTGACTCCTCTCTTGAGCTCCATTTTCATATTCATGACAGCAGCTTTGACATCTGTTGCTGGACATTAATGTTTCTAATACTAAACTGATTACTCCTCTACTCCATTCCTCCCAGGTGTAGTCCCAACCTTGACCAGGAGTACCAAAAACCTTCAATCTACAAACCTTGGAGTTATCTTGGACACCTCTTTTTCCTCACTCCTCAAATTCGGTCATTTACCATGTTTTGTGATTTTACCTTTAAAAGACCTCTTCAAATGCATCCCTCATATCAACCACTTTGTTACCACCTTAATTCAAATTCTATTGCCAATGTCTTTCAACTGATAAATCTCTCCAAGCTCCATCCCACAATTGTCCTGCCTTTAGCATTTCTCTAAGTTCTCTACCTGGTTGTCATGCAGGGTAGTGCTTAATCCCAGGGGGGGCCCATTCACATAGACTCTGATGTAAATGGTGCCCCTAGCTTTGGCTAACATGGTAGCCCACTGATGCGTGTTATCCTCTGCTTAAAAGTCTCGGATGATTGCCTGACACCTTCACCCAAAGACAAAATCCTTAGCCTCCCATTATCATGGGATACAAGTCCTTTCACTGTCTCCAGCCTACGTTTCTAGCTTTACCTCTTCTTTCTACTCTATGATTCCACTGAACAATTTTCCTTTGCACAAACATACCTTTCCCTTTTCGAAAAGTTACTCTTTATTATCTGCATATTAAGTTTAATGTAACCAGTCAAACAGAGTTACTTAATCTCCCTGGTTTGTTTGGACAAACCTCTATTTCAGCACTTAAATTATAATTATTTTTGAGTCTGTTTTACTAGATAATTACTCATCAGGTATTTAACCCACTCCCCATCCACAAACCACAACCTCACTGCAATTTGGAAGTATAGTGCAGATATTAAACATTTAGGTTCTGGATTTACCAGTCTTGGGTCTGCATCCTGATATTGCCACTTACTAACTATATGACCATGGATAATTTATGTAAGTTTTCTAAACTGTCAGTTTTGTTTTTTTTTCCCATCTGTAAAATGTTGCTGTAAGATTAAATAATCCAACATTTCTTGTCATGTTTTGGGAATAATAAGGGATAATGGATATTGGTTCTCATTATAAATGTTTTGTTGAACAGTGATGAGGAAAAGTAACTTTACTGAGACTGGTGGGGTTGGTTGTGGGGCAGACTGGAATAGAAGATTGTCAAAGAGGGGGAGACCACATATGCTTATACTTGAACTAAGGTGGTGGAATAAGCACAGAGTATGACTGAGCCAATAAAAAACAGGAAGATGAGCAGAGATGAGAAAGCAGAACTCACACCAAACAACAATTTAAAATTCTGACAAGTCATTCCATTTAAATATCAGTCAGTGTACTCCAAATAAGAAAGCATTGTCATATATTTTTAGTTGGTGAATTAGTGTTTTCCTTAAATTTGTGCATTTGGAAGTCAAATAACAAATTGAATATTGTCATAATCTAAGTAGTAAAGACTGAACATGTCAAACTATACTTTTCTCAGTGATCTGTTAAAGTGGACCTCAAGTATCATAAAAATTCATTCATTTGACCAATCTTTTTTGAGTATTACTCTGTGCCAGGCACTGTTCCCTGGTGATGTGGATTATTGTATGACACAGAGCCTTACCTCAAGGATCTTACAGAAACAATTATATAACAATTATATAACTAGATAATACAACCTGGCAAGTTCAGTGATAGTTATGTGTAACAGGTAAGAAAGGAGATCATCTGCTCAGAACAATAAGTACAACAGCTGATGCCTAGAGCTTCAGAGATCCAACTGAAGTACCACCCTAGACATCTTTCCTTGCATCAATGTCCTGCAATAGTCTGTGACTTCAACTCCAGACTACAATCTGCCATATTTTCCCCCTCCTCACCATTAATACTTCTCCTTCCAGTCTGCAGGGGCTGGACTCTGCTTCACCAAACCATTTCCTTCCCATTGCACTATACTAGCTCTTGATTAGACGTGTTTCAGGATCTTAGACCTGATATGAGATTTTTGAATCTGTGGTTAGAATGTCTTGATTTTAGGCCTCAGGATTTACATGTGAATATTTGAAGATGGTGAATAAGATTAATGTATTTGCTTGGACAGTTGCCTGGATTCAATATAAACTATTCAACAGATAATCTCTCTTTAGTTGAGGTTAAAATGAATACTATTTCTATCATTATTAAAAGGGATAAAACTAGAGCAAATGTACGACACTAGAAACTAGAACAAATGTATGACACTATTACAAGTTAATAATAGAGGGGTATATGGGGAAAAAATGTACCTATTGCAAACTATGGACTATAGTTAACAGTAATATCTTAATATTCTTTCATCAACAGTAACAAATGTACCACACCAATACTAGGTGTCATTAATAAGGGGAGATAAAGGGTATGGGATGTTTGGGATTTTCTTTTTTATTTTATTTCTTTTTCTGGAGTAATGAAAATGTTCTAAAATTGATTGTGGTAATGAATGCACAACTCTGTGATTATACTGTGAGCCATTGATTGTATACGTTGGTTGGATTGTATGGTGTGTGAATATATCTCAGTACAATTGCATTAAAAGAAGTGTTGAGGATGAAATGGCACATCTTCAAAATGTTTGATTAACTGGGTCTATTAACTAAATATGATGAACTCAAGATAAGACTTGGAGAAAGAATCAATATTTTATCCCTCAACAGATACCAAAACTTTCAGAGTATTTGAAATGTGCTCTGATACAGAAATCTGATAAAGGATTCTGCTCTCCCTGTATATTGGTTAGGACTTTCTGCTGGAACCCGTTCCCATGAACGAACATCCTTTTGTGAAGGAAGGGCCAATGTTTCCTTCCTTTCTGACGGAACTGCTTACAGTGGCTGTTTCTATTTTGATAAGATACATAAACATATTTCAGTGGGAGCAAGAAAGCAGAACATAATATAGTTGGTGATTCAGCAAAAATGGGGATGGATTTGGCCAGAGGAAAAGCAATTCAAATATTCTCATTAGTGCAATGTCCAGAGACTCTCAAAAACATTTCTTCTACAGTGATCATCAGAAGAAAACATTTTATTTTTAAGGACTGTTTATGAAAATCCTCTCAATTTCAAGCTTAGGGTAGAATCATAACAAAAGTGAATGCTAGGGAGGACATTTCCTGGGAATGAGATAATAACACAGTATTCGGTCAGTCTGCCTTCCAGATA
This sequence comes from Choloepus didactylus, assembly GCF_015220235.1. Classification (NCBI taxonomy): domain Eukaryota; kingdom Metazoa; phylum Chordata; class Mammalia; order Pilosa; family Megalonychidae; genus Choloepus; species Choloepus didactylus. The sequence continues at coordinate 80,134,610 of NC_051315.1, read as the reverse complement.
ACATTCTGTGCCAACTTTGAGGTTTCTGTGTTTTGGTCTACAAACTGTCAAAAACAACGTTTTCATAAATAAGAATGAAGAATGGAAAGGCTTTTCACGTACCTTTCTGTTGAAGTCTGAATGCTTATGTCTGTGAATATGGTGGTATATTTGCTGTCTGAATTTTTGTTGTTTCAGGAGACTAATTTTTTTAAAACCATACAACCCCATTTTACTTCTCACTGTCAAAATGGGTGAAGTCAAGCTATAGGGCTGGTGTAGGGAGAGGGAGTCAGGAAATGCCAGTAGGGTAGGCTTTCCATGTTCATAAGAGAATGTAAATGTACCCATAGTGTAACAAATCTAAGTGGAAGTGAGACACTTCATTGGGGGGGGGGAGGGATTTATTGGGGAAATTATGGTTTGATCATTCATTCAACAAACATGTATTGACCATTTACTATGCGGACACAGCCACTCACTTCAAAGACTTGCAGTCCAGGGGAGGAGACCATCAAGTAAACAGGTGTAAGCAGGATGACATTTTGAAAATGCTAAACATAAATATATATTTAATCCCAGTTAAATCATGATACCTTGCAGCTCTCCACCCTACAGTATGCACATATATGAAACATACAATGAAGGGTTTTAATACTGAAGTGTCAAGATCAAGTTTATAGTTTATTAGGTTTACTCTACCACATAAGAATGTCTTGGAGGGAGAGAGACTAGAGGCAGTCCTTTGGGTATTGAATCATGTCCCCCACAAAAGGCATGTTTGTGTCCCAACCTCTGGTCCTGTGGGTGTGAACCCATTTGTGAAAAGGACCGTTGAAGATGTTATTAGTTAAGATGTGCCCACACTGAAAGAGGGTGGGCTTTAATCCAATACAGCTGAAGTCCTTACAGGCAAAGGAAATTGGACACAGAAAAAGAGAAGCCATGGGGAGCAGCCAGAAGCTGAAAATCAATGGAAACTGGAAGAGAAAGGAGAAGATGCCACCATGGACATTGCCATATGATGGAAAAGCCAAGGACCCCCCAAGATTGCTGGCCAACTGGAAGATTCTGACCTCAGAAGGAAGCAAGCCTCTAGCGTCTGAAACCATGAACCAATAAATTCCTGTTGTTAAGCCAGTTCATTGTATGGTATTTGTTTTAGCTGCTAGGAAACTAAAACACAATGAGACTCGTAAAATTTTTGGCAGTTTTCCACAGGATGTTTCCCATGTTTGGGAAATGGCAATGAAGATGAAAAGATGGAAATACATATACAGACAATAGAAATATCCAGACTTGGTGATTGATTGGCTCCGAGGAGCAACAGGATTGGTAACAGAACTGGTGTGCAGATTATGCACAAAGTGTCTGGCTCAAGGTGAGTGGACGCTGAGATCTAGTTGTTTCTCTGCTGCTAAGCAGTGTGCCCTGTGTGGGGCTCTGTCCACCTGGAGGGACAGGTACCTTTTCTGCACACAAAGGCAAGATCTGCTTACCAATCTATATATCCACAAGGCTGCATCCACCCATAGGGGACATGTTTTTTGTAATCCATACAAAGGTGGGGTGTAGGCTAGTGTCAGCTTGGTATAAAGAGAGAAGGATGGAGTCAAGGATGACTCTTGAACTTTTAGCTTGAATAGTTTTTAGATAGCAGTATCATTTATTGAGCAAGGGAAGCAGGCTAATGAGTACATCCTGGAGAGGATAGATGATGATTTTAGCTTTGGGCATGCTGAGTTTGAGGCAAGTGTTCTAATGAAGTGGTTAATGAGGCAGTTGGATATAAAAGAGAAATCTGGGCTAGAAATAGGGGATTTGGGAACGCTCAGCTTTTAGATGGTAATTAAAGCTATTTTTAAAATCAATAAAAATATTTGAATGATTTATATGCTAGGCTTGGGCTAATGGATAAGGATTCAGTGAAGAGCAAAACTGAAATTTTCTCTGCATCACAAAGCTTTTTTCCTAGTGAGGGAGACAATAAATAGTAAATAAATAATCACATTTGTTGTATCATAATGTGTCCTATGAAGGAAATAGGGCATTATGATGGAAAGTAAGTGGGTGTAACGGACGAGGAAAGTTCGTTTAGATGGATAGGAGAGGCATCTTTTCATCTTCAAGGAAATGGTATTTCAGCCATTCAAACCTAAAGGATGAAGAGGAGAATTTATGTGACTAGAGAGAAAAGCACTTGAGGCAGAGGAAGCAAAAAGTGCAAATGCCCTTGGTCTTGAAAGTGCTTGGTAGATTTGAGGAACTGAGAGTTAGCCATTGTGGCTAGAACCACCTGAGTGGAGTATTTAAAATCATCACTGTAAGTGGTGTCCAGTTTGAACATTAGAGTTCAGTTAATTTATCTAGTTTGAAATAGCTGAAGATGTTCCTGTTTTCCAATTTGGATCAATGCCTTGTATGAACCATAAAAATGAAAAGGAATTTGGGTGTTTGTAAAATTGTCTTCATATCTGAATAGGATATGAAGAAGTGATGGATTCCACATGGAAACCCCTGGAGTACATTCTCAAATACCCTGAGAACTCATCTGCAACAAATGTGGGCCTGGGCCCTGGCTCCGGAAAGAGCAGGAGAAAGTCTGTGAGGCACCTCTGAGTACACCACTCCTGACTTACTTGGGGCAGCTCCCCTAAAAGAATAGGAATTAGCATTCACAAGAGGCTTTGAACATGAGTAGTAGAGCCCCGTAATAGGGTTGAAGGGAGAGTGAGGCAGGTCTATGGGGCACTGCACAAGGTAGTTACTATTTAACTTTAGAAATCAGAGGTATCCAGAGAGCTGGTCTTGTAACTGAGAAGTTAGGATTTAAGGACTGGTTATGATTACTAAATCATTATATCGATATTCCTTTTTACTTTCTGGTATATTAGAGTAGAGAGAGGGAAATACCTGAGTACCTGAACTGTAATCCAGCTGCCTTGATCTTTTGATAATGATTGTATAGTCTTTATCTTGTGCCCTGTGATTATAAAAACCTTGTGACTAACCTTCACTTGTACCCATTTGTCCAGTTTTTCAACTTTAAAGTCTTATGATCACTGAAGACAGCCTCTAATGTTTATTAATGAAGAGTCTTGGGTTAGCCTAGAACTAACCCATCCCAAGTCCAAAGTTATCTTGATAACAGAAGCTGGACCTAACCAAAATGAGCCTGCCTGACATGTGCAGTAGCTTATACTTTAACCTAAAGTCCCCTATACCTCATTATAATACTAAAAGTCATGTCCATCATCAAATTAAGGCTGCCATTTTCCTACATACATTCTGTGACTAAGCATGTAATCAATCTGGACATACTCAATAATTAGATTACTTCTAATTACATCATCTGGGGCCATTGTACTCATTATCCTAAAACCTGCCCATCTTTTGATGCTATAAAACTATCAGAATTACTTCGGTTTGGGGAGACAGATTTTGGACCGATAGGCCATCTGTTCTCCTGCTTCTCGCTTAGCAATAAACTCATTCTCTCTTTGAAATCCTGGTGACTCAGAAATTGGTCATTTGAGCACATTGGGCAAAAGAATCCACCACCTTGGTCCGGTAATAGCCTATAGTATACGTCTAAGAAAATTTACAAGTTAAAATCTGAAAAATCAAATCAGTTATGGGTCCAAAAATCAAGCAGGAATTCAGGAACAAGATAAAAAGGGGCAAAAGGCTCATGAGTGAAGGGATCTGGGCCAACAAACAAAGTAATGATGCTTGAATTCTCCTTTACTGGGCACCAGCTGTACATGCATGAACAGGTAGACTTCAGTTAAGACAAAGGGTGATGGTAGACATGTTACAGTGATGAGGGACAATGCTGACAAGATGGTCACCACTGACTGGATCTGTCAATTGTAAGAGCCCTCATCAAGCAAAGCAATAGTACAACAGAGAAGTTCCCAATTTCAATAGCTGAGATCCACCACACGAAGCTATTGACATTGGGAACTATTGCCAAGAGAAGCCAATGAGAAACCACTGCTGAGAGCCCAAGATGAGCGTGGCCCCAGGAAGGGTAGATAGAGGGTCAGGCTGAGCAGCCACGTTGCACAGTGATCTTTGTCTAGCTTCCTCTACAATTCCAATGGGAAACACTTTTAATATAAGAGAAGGGAAAGGAGTAGAGGGTTGGCAACCAGGGATTCTCAGAGTGGGCTTAAACCAGCTAGTACAGAATTATAATCTGTCTTTGAACTCCTGGTGAAGAGTAAGAAAAAAGACACAGCCAAGAAAGGTGTGATGTCCTTTGTCACTGCTCTTTGGCTTACAAACTTACAGAGCAGAACAGAGATTCCTTCAGTGGTGACTTAATGGATTTTTACATTCTCATCATTTTTGTTGTCGTTAATACATTTCCTTTTAGTGATCATAAGTTTCTCTCCTTTTTGATTTTGCTTATACCCAAGCAAATATACTTACTTTATTTTATTTGGGGCCAGAAACTATTTTGGAAACCTCTGACAGGGTGCTTTTTTTTCTTATTTTTTTTTAGGTCCACTGCATGAGTTATGCACTTAATTTGTCTTAAATAAAGAGAAATCTATGCAGTTGTTAAAATAGGGAACTAAACATCCCTGAGTCCTAAGTTTTAAAGTGAACAGAAATACACATTATGTAATCCTACATGTGTCTTTTTCTAGGTCTATTTCCTTCTAAAATATTGTTTATATTCTTGTAAAAAAATTAAAATTAATGCCTAAAGTAGCATTATGAAAATGATTTTATTATTTAATCATAGGCATTAAATGGATTTAAGTCAGCTAAAATAAAATTCTTAGATAAAAAGTACACACAATTAAGACAAATTGCAATGAAATAAATAGGGTAGGGGTAAGGAGAAAGTAGTTATAGCTAGGTTAAAAATAGTAAATGAACACAAAACTTAGAGCTGAGTTTCTTGGCAGATAGGGCAAAAATAAATCATGTTGAATAATATATTTCTCCAATCTAAGGAATTACATAAAGCTTCGTATCCAAAGGAGCATTTTAGCATTTTGTTTTCCCTAACACTCTAACAGAAATAGAGAAATTTATCACAAAAATCATTATATGTGAGACATGAAACAGCATGGTAAACAACACATTCTATTACTAGTTTAAGGAAATGCAGAAGTAGTCTTCATACGGCTATTTCTTATAACAACCCTTTCTAAAACTTAAGGTAAAATATTAAGTCAACTTTGTGAACGTGGGCCTACATTAAGAGAGTTAATTAGTCAGGGGGTATAGTTTGTTATATGACCTGATGGCTGCATGTAAAAAGTGGAGAATGGGGGAATGAGCTTGTCTCCCACAAATCAGATGTCTTGGATGAGCTTGCAAAAAGAGAAGAAAATATGATCATTCAAAACAAAGCCTGTGCCTGAAACTGCAGGATTCTGGGTTACAGATGGAAGGGAGTTCCTAATATAGCTACTACTTTTGTAGGAAGTAAAGTCAAAGTTCTGTGAGGTAAGTTAAAAAGCCTTTTCCAAACTCCTGCCAAGACGGAAGTTCCTACTTATATTTTTTATGGAAGGTGGTTCCAAACTCACTTTTGCTCCAAACCAGAGAGAGAGAGAGAGAGAGGGAGAGAGAAATTAATGGAAATTAATGGTCATGTTTTTTCATATAGTAAATTAGCTACTGGCATATTATTTATTTGAAAGACTATAAAGTATTTATTGACTATCTGAATGCAAACTGCTTAAATGGTTTCCAGCTCACGGAGTGGGATATCCTATGGACATAGCTTGTCTTAACCAATGTGTGGCAAAATATTTGCTTACTAATGAGCACTCCTCATTTCCATTTTGCTTTGAGGAGTACCTTGTAAAGAAAAGTAACCCATGGTAGTAAAGAATTGGTAGAAAATTTGCTTGGTATTTTTTTTCACTTGAACTTTTTATTGAGATAATTGCAGATTCACATGCAGTTGTAAGAAAAAACAGAGAGAACCTGTGTATACTTTACCTAGTTTCTCTCAGTGTTAACATTCTGTAAAACTAAAGTATAATATCACAGCCACGATATTGGTATTGCTACAGTTCACCCACTTTATTCAAATTTCTCCAGTTTTACTTGTACTCATTTGTATGTCTATATGTGTAGTTCTATATAATTTTATGACATGTTTCTGGATCTACCACCACAGTCTAAAAGATACTAAACAGTTCTATCACCACAAGGACCCCCTCTCTGTTGCCCTTTTTTTCTTAATAAGAAAAATTATAAGTTTATAAAACAATCATGCATAAAATACAGGATTCCCATGCACCTTCCCGCAACACCGCCTTGCATTGGTGTGAAACATTTGTTACTCTTAATGATAGCATGTTTTTATAATTTTACTATTGTTTTAACAATAGTTACCTTTGTTACAATTGATGAAAGATTATTAAAATGCTTCTACTGTCCATTATTTACATTAGGGGTATTTTTTCCCATATACCACCCTATTATTACCACCTTGTATTAGGATCATACATTTGTTATAATGAAAGAACATTCTTACATTTGTATTATTAACTATAGTCCATCATCTACAATGGGGTTCACTGTATTGTATAGTCCTATGTTTTATCTTTTAATTTTTTTCTAGTAATATATACATCATAAAGTTTCCTCTATTAATCACATTGACCTATATAATTCAATGCTGTTTACACTCACAACAATGTGCCACCATTATCACCATCCATTTCCAAACCTTTACAGTCAGCCTAAATAGAAAGTCCATACAAATTAAGCATCAACTACCCATTCTCTAACCCTAATCTATCTCTGATGACCTATATTCTAGATTCAAACTCTTTAAGTTTGCTTATTATAATTAGTTCATAGCAGTGAAATCAAACAATATTTGACCCTTTGTGTCTGACTTATTTCACTCAACATAATGTCCTCAGGGTTCATCCATGTTGTTGCATGCGGGAGGACTTCATTCCTTTTTTTATGGATGAATAATATTCAGTCATCTGAATATACCACATTTTGTTTATCCATTCTTCAGTTGATGGGCACTTGGGTTGTTTCCATCTTTTGGAAATCGTGTATAATGCTGCTATGAACATCTGTGTGCTGATATCTGTTTGAGTCCCTGCTTTCAGTTCTTCTGGGTATATACATAGTAGTGGGATTGTGAGATCAAATGGTAATTCTATTCTTAGTTTCCTGAGGAACTGCCAGACTGTCTTCCACAGTGCTGCACATTTTACATTCTCACCAACAGTGAATAGGTTTTCCTATTTTTCCACATCCTCTCTAACACTTGTAGTTTTCTGTTTTTTAAATAGTGGCCACTCTAGTAGATGTGAAATAGTATCTCATTGTGATTTTGATTTGCATTTCCCAACAGGTAGTGATGTTGAGCATCTTTACGTGTACTTTTTAGCCATTTGTATTTCATCTTTGGAGAAATGTCTATTCAAGTCTTTTGCCCATTTATAATTGGGTTGTTTGTCTTTTTATTGTTGAGTTGTAGGATTTCTTTATTTATTCTGGATATTAAATCCTTATTGGATATGTAGTTTCCAAATATTTTCTCCCATTGAGTAGGCTGTCTTTTCAAAATCCTTTGATGTCTTGACAAAATCCTTTGATGCACAAAAGTATTTAATTTTATCTATTTTTTCTTTCACTGCTTGTGCTTTATGTTTAAAGTCTTAAGAAACCTTTGCCTACCATAAGATCTTGAAGGTGCTTCTCTACATTTTCTTCTAGGAGTTTTATAGTCGTATAGTTTTATAGTCCTAAAATTAACTTTGAGTTAATTTATGTATATAGTGTGAGATACAGGTACTCTTTCATTCTTTTGCATATGGATATCCAGTTCTCCCAGCAAGTGTGGGTCCTCCAACTATGTTCTTTTTTAAGATGTTTTTGGCTATTGGGGCCCCAAATAAATTTGCTTCCAAGTAAATTTCCTTCCAAATAAATTTGATAATTGGATTTTCCATTTCTGCAAAGTAGGATGTTGGAATTTTGACTGGGATTGTGTTGACTCCATAAATCAATTTGGGCAGAATTGATATCTTAATGATATTTATTTTTCCAATCCTCGAACATGGAATGTCCTTCTGTTTTTTAAGGACTTCTTTGATTTCTTTTAGCAATGTTTTATATTTTTCTGTGCATTAGTCCTTTACATCCTTGGTTAACTTTATTCCTAGATAGTTGATTCTTTCAGTTGTTATTGTAAATGGCATTTAAAAATATTTCCTGCTCAGATTGCTCATTACTAGTGAACAGAAACACTACCGATTTTTGTGTGTTGATCTTGTATCCCACCACTTTGCAGAACCAATTTATTAGCACTAGTATCTTTGTTGTACATTTGTGGGGACTTTTTATATATATAGGATCATGTCACCTGCAAATAGTGTTAAAGTTTTACTTCTTCCTTTCCAATTTGGATGCCTTTTATTTCTTTTTCTTTCCTAAAGTTTCTGGCTAGAAATTCTAGCACAATGTTGAATAGCTGTGGTGACAGTGGGCTTCCTTGTGTTGTTCCAGATCTTAGAAGCAAAGTTTTCAGTCTTTCACTATTGAGTACAATGTTAGCTGTGGGCTTTTCATATATTCCCTTTATCATGTTGAGGAAGTTTCCTTTTAATTCTATTTTTCTAAGTGTTTTTATCAAGAAAGTATGCTAGATCTTGTCAAATGCCTTGTCTGCATCAATCAAGATGATCATGTGGTTTTTCCCCTTCAATTTGTTAATGTGGTGTCTTACATTAATTGATTTTCTTGTACTGAACCACACTTGCATACCTGGGATAAAATCCATGTGATTGTGGTGTATAATTCTTTTAATGAGCTGTTGGATTCAGTTTTCTAGTATTTTATTGAGAATTTTGGCATCGATATTCATAAGAGAAATTGTTCTGTGATTTTCTTTTCTTGTAATATCTTTATCTGGCTTTGGAATTAGGGTGACATTGGCCTCATAGAATGAGTTAGGTAGCGTTATCTCCTCTTCATTTTTTTGGAAGAGTTTGAGCAGGATTGGTATTAATTCTTAGAATGATTGGTAGAATTCATCTGTGAAGCCATCTTGTCTTGGGCTTTTCCCTGTTGGTAGGTTTTTGATCACTGACTCAATCTCTTTACTTGTAATTGGCCTGCTGAGGGCTTCTATTTCTTCCAGAGTCTGTGTAAGTAGTTCGTGTGTTTATAGGAATTTGTCCATTTCATCTAAGTTGTCTAATTTGTTGGCATACAGTTGATCATAGTATCCTCTTATGATCCTTTTTATTTCTGTGGGGTCATTAGTACTGTCCCCTCTCTCATTTCTGATTTTGTTTATTTGGGTCTTCTTTCTTTTTTCCTTTGTCAGTCTAGCTAAGGGTTTGAATTTTATTGATCTCCTCAAAGAACCAGCTTTTGGTTTTGTTAATTCACTCTCTTGTTTGTTTTTCCTCTCAATTTCATTGATTTATGCTCTAATCTTTGTTATTTCTTTCCTTCTGCCTGTTTTGGGATTAGTTTCCTGTTCTTTTTCTGCATTCCTCCAACTATGCAGTTAGGGCCCTGATTTTAGCTCTTTCTTCTTTTTTAATGTAAGCATTTAGGGCTATAAATGTCCCTCTCAGCACTGCCTTTACTGCACTGCATAAGTTTTGATATGTTGTGTTCTCATTTTCATTTGTCTTGAGATAGATATGGATTTTTTTTTTGCAATTTTTTCTTTGACCCACTGATTGTTTAAGAGTATGTTGTTTAATTTCCATTTATTTGTGAGTTTCCCAGTTTTCCATCTGTTATTGATTTTCAGCTTCATTCCATTATGGTCAGTGAAGTGCTTTGTATAATTTCAATTTTTTAAAAATTTATTGAGACTTGTTTTGTGACCCAGCACATGGTCTATCCTGGAGTATGTTCCATGCGCACTTGAGAAGAATCTTTCTCTTGCTATTTTGGGGTGCAATATTTTGGATGTCTGTTAGGTATAGTTCATTTATCATATTATTCAAGTCTCTGTTTCTTTATTGATCCTTAGTCCAGATGTTCTATCTATTGGTGAAAGTAGTGTACTGAAGTCTCCAACTATTATTGTAGAAGTGTCTATTATTCCTTTCAGTTTTTCCAGTGTTTGCTCTTCTATTTTGGGGCACCATAGTTAGGTACAGAAATATTTATGATCGCTATTTATTTCTCAGTGGATTCCCCTTTTTTAAATTAATGTATAGTGTCCTTCCTTGTCTCTTATAACAGTTTTACCTTTAAAGTCTTTGTCCTATATTAGTATAGCTGCACAGCTCTTTATTGGTTACTGCTTGTGTGGAATATCTTATTCCAAACTTTCACTTTCAATCTATTTGTGTCTTTGGGTCCAAGTGAGTCTCTTGTAGACAGCATATAGTTGGGTCATACTTTTTAATCCATTCTGCCAGTCTGTGGCTTTTGATTCGGGAGTTTAATCCATTAACATTCAATGTTATTACTATAAATGTAGTACTTAGTTCGGCCATTTTATCCTTTGGTTTTTATTTGTCCTCTCTCTTTTTTTTTGTCTCTCTTTTTACCCTTTTAGCTACCTTTACTGATAATCTTCATTTCTTCTCTCTACTCTAAACCTTTCCCTCCATCTTTTTCTTTCAGAAAAATTCCATTTAGAATTTCTTGTAGGGCAGGTCTCTTGTGAAAAACTCTCTCAGTTTCTGTGTGTTAATATTGCAAACTGTGCCTCATTTCTGAAGAACAATTTTGCTGAATAAAGAATTTTTGGCTGACAGTTTTGCTCTTTCATTGCCTTAAATATATCATACTACTGCCTTCTCATATCCATTGTTTCTGATGAGAAATCAGCACTTAGTCTTATTGCAGGTCCCTTGTATGTGATGAATCACTTTCCTCTTGCTGCTTTTGGGCCATTATTTCCCCAGATATTCTTTCTGCTGCTTTCCCTTCTTTTCTCTTTCAGGGACACCCATGACATGTATATTTGTGAGTGTCATGCTGTCATTCAAGTCCCTGAGACCCTGCTTAATTTTTTCCATTATTTTCTTTTCTCTGTCTGTTCTTTTGTCTATAAGATTTCAATTGCCATGTCTTCTAGTTGGCTAGTTCTTTTTTTTGTTTTTTTGCCTGTTCAAATCTTCTGTCATATGCCGCTAGTGTATTTTTAATCTCTTACACTGTGCTTTTCATTCCCAGAATTTCTGTTATGTTTCTTTTTGTACTTTCAAATTCTTCTTTAGGCTCACCATGTGTCTTCTTAATATCCTTTATATCTTTAGCCATATTTTCCTTCATCTTCTTGAATTGATTTAGGAGATTTGTTTGAACATCTTTGATTAGTTGTTCCAAATTCTGTGAAGTATTATTTTTTTCCCTTGACTGTACCATACCTTCTTGTTTCTTGGTATGGCTTGTAATTTTTTGCTGATGTCTAGGCATCTGATTATCTTAATGAGTTTACTCTGAAGGTCAGTTTCTCTCTATTTTCTAGTTTTATTGTTGATTGGCATTGTGTTAAGGCTCTTCTTTGATGCTTGATTCAACTTGTTCTAAACCTTTAGAATAGCCTACATTTAACTGATCAGATCTTTTCAGCTCTTCTTCATCTGATTCTTACCCTGGATATGCCATACAGTTTTTAATATTACCCTATTTGTGCAATTGTTTTACCCCCAGGAGAAAACTTCCTTTCCTCTGTTCCTTCTCCAGGAATTTTGATCTGTCCTGTTTGTTTTTGTTTGTCTCTATAGTTTTTTACACTCCTTTCATTGTCTCTAGCTGTTTTTGCCTAGATGGAAAATTATGGGAGGAGGGTGACCTCAGAGAGAACTTTCCCATGTCAGTATTACCCAGTTAAAACAGGGCCAGGAGAGATCTAAGATGGTGGCATAGAGAGAGAGTGGAAGCTAGATAGTCCCCCTGGAACAACTAATAAACAACCAGGAACAACTAGTAAATAATCCAGAATATCTGCAGGGGACAAACGTAATCATCCACTCATCATACACCAACATGAATTGGGAGGAATGCCTGAGATCACCACATAAAATCTGTAAGTAAAAACTGTGGATCCAAGCTGGAGACCCCTCTCCCCATGACCTGAACTGCAAAGCCTTGTGGAGCTAGAGAGCAGCTTTCTCTGAGCAAGTGAATATAGCTCAGCTGAGCTCCAACTGGGGTTTTAATTAACAAGTGTGGACTGCTCAATACAAATCCCCAAAAAGCAGACAGAGGCTTTGGATGAAGACTGACCTTGGAGAGCCAGAGAGTGGCCACGGACTGGCCCTGAAGGGGACTTTCTGTCTTTGTTTCAGCTCAGTGGAGAAAGCCTCAGCAATTTTCAGTTCCCAGTGCTCTGACCCAGACAAGGGTGGTGATAGCACAGGCAAAGAGAGACCATTGAAATGCTAATGACCTCTCCCTAGGGGGCCTATCTTCCCTAAGAGGAAAGGGGTGGGTCCCAGCTCTACTACCAGCCTTCCATTCAGAACCAGACCCCAAAGCCTGGGGGAAAACAGCCATGGGCCACACCTCCTTACACCAGTCTGGAGTTACAGGCTGACAGGTGCCACCTGCTGGGGAGAAAAACACAGTGACCTGAGGCCTCACAGGGTGTACCAATTTTCTAAGACACACCCTCAGGGAAACCAGATACTGAATAGTTCTTCCTTGTGGGACCAGAGCCCGTTTTGGTCTGGGAAAGCCTGATTGGGATAACCAAGAAAACCATGCCTAGACAACAGAAAACTACAACCTACACTAAGAAAAATGAAGTTATGGCCCAAAGGAACAAACTTACACTTCAACTGAGACACAGGAATTGAAACAACTAACACTAAGTCAATTCAAAAAGTTTGGGGAAGATATGGCAAAAGAGATGAACTGTATAATTAAAATACTGGGTGTATATAAGGTAAAAATTGAAAGTTCAAAAAAACCAACTGGCAGAATCTATGGAAATGTAAGGCACAACACAGGAGATGAAAGACACAATGGAATCATACAACAGCAGATCTCAAGAGGCAGAAGAAAACACTCAGGAACTGGAGAACAAGGCACCTGAAAGCCTACACACAAAAGAACAGATAGAGAAAAGAATGGAAAAATACAAGCAAAGTCTCCGGGAACTTAAGGACAAAATGAAAATCAGGAATGTATGTGTCATTGGTGTCCCAGAAGGAGAATAGAAGGGGAAAGGGGCAGAAGCAATAGAGGAAATAATCAATGAAAATTTCCCATCTCTTATGGAAGACATAAAATTACAGATCCAAGAAGTGCAGCATACTCCAAACAGAATAGATCTGAATAGGCCTATGCCAAGACACTTAATAATCAGATTATCAAACATCAAAGATAAAGAAAAAATCCTGAAAGCAGCAAGAGAAAAGCAATCCATCACATACAAAGGAAGCTTGATAAGACTATGTGTGGATTTCTTAATAGAAACCATGGAGGCAAGAAGGAAGTGGGGTGATATATTTAAGATACTGAAAGAGAAAAACCAACAACCAAGAATCCTATATCTGTCAAAACTGTCCTTCAAATATGAGAGAGAGCTTAAAATATTCTCTGAGAATAGACAATGACAGAGTTTGTGAACAAGATACCTGCTCTACAGGAAACACTAAAGGGAGCACCACGGACAGAAAGGAAAAGATAGGAGTGAGAGGTTTGGAACACAATTGTGGGAGATAGTAGCACAGCAATGTAAGTACACTGAACAAAGATGACTGTGAGTTTGGTTGAAAGAGGAAGGTTGGGACCATGTGGGACACCAGAACAAAAGACAAAGGATAAAGACTGGGACTGTGTAACTCAGGGAAACCTAGGATCCTCAATGATTGTAATAAAAGGTGCAAATATGTTTTTACCTGAGGTAGAACAAATGAGTGTCAACATTGCAAGGTGTTAAAAATAGGGTGAGATTGGGGGGGGGATACAATCAATGCAAACCAGAGGCTATAATTAATGGAAACATTGTATTATGCTTCCTTTAATATAACAAAGGCAATATACCAAAGCTAAATGCATATGGGGGGCGGTGTGGGGGGTGGGGAATAGGGGAAGGATATGGAACTCCTGGCATTGGTGATGTTGTCTGACTCTCTATTCTACTTTTGATTAATGCTATCTTTCCTTTTGTTGCTTTCTAGCTGTCATGTTTTTGTTGTTTTTCTCTTTCTCTTTTCTTTTTCTTTTGTCTCTCTGCCTTCTTTGACTCTTCCTCTGTCTTTGTGGAAGAAATGGAGATGTCCTTATATAGAGAGTGGTGATAGTGCTGAATACATAAATACATGACTATACAGGGAACCAACGATTGTTTACTTAGGACGGAATGTATGGCGTGTGAACAAAACCATCTTAAAAGAAAGGGGTTGATGAAGAAACCTTGAGGACACTATATTGAGTGAAATAAGACAGACATATTAAAGGCAAATATTGCAGGGTCTCACTGATATGAACTAATTATAATGTGTAAACTCAGAGACATGAAATATAAGTTACTAGGATATAGAATGAGGCTAAAGAATGGAGAGCAGTTGCTTATTATGAGCAGAATGTTCAACTAGGGTGAACTTAAATGTTTGGAAATGGACAGGAGTGATGGCAGCATGTTGTGAGAATAACTAACAGTGCTAAAAGGTGTGTGAAGGTGGTGGAAAGGGTAAGCTCAGAGTCACACATGTCATCAGAAGGAAAGTTGGAGGTTAAAAGATGGGAATGTATAAAACAGTGAATCTTGTGCTGGACAATGTCCATGATTAACTGTACAAATATTAGAAATCTCTCTCACAAACTAGAACAAATGTATGACACTATAACTAGAAGTTAATAGAGGGGCATAAAGGAAAAAAATATATACCTATTGCAAACTATATACTACAGTTAGTAGTATTTTAACGTTCTTTCATCAACAGTAAACAAATGTACTATACCAAAACTATGAATCAACAATGGAGGGGGTGTGGTTAGGGGTATGGGAGGATTGGAGTTTCCTTTTTTTGTCTTTATTTCTTTTCTGGAGTAATGAAAATGTTATAAAAATTGAAAAAAATTAATTGTGTTGATGGATGCACAGCTGTATGATGGTATAATGGGCAACTGATTATACACTTTGGATCTTTGGATAGTCATATGGTATGTGAACAATCTCCATAAAATATATATATATAAATGATGGGGCCAGGGGCCCACAAAGGTGGTGTAGACTGGCTTTAAAGTGTCCTGGGGAGGGGATCAGGATAGATGCTAAAAGCCCCTTTCCTTGCACCCTGAAACTTTACTTTCCTGGCCTGCCCAGCAGATAGTGCCCTTTACAAAACTGTTCTCTACAGCCCTGAGGAGGCACTGTGTTGTTTTTTTTTTTTTTTTTTAATCATCATTTTATTGAGATATATTCACATACCACGCAGTCATACAAAACAAATCGTACTTTCGATTGTTTACAGTACCATTACATAGTTGTACATTCATCACCTAAATCAATCCCTGACACCTTCATTAGCACACACACAAAAATAACAAGAATAATAATTAGAGTGAAAAAGAGCAATTGAAGTAAAAAAGAACACTGGGTACCTTTGTCTGTTTGTTTCCTTCCCCTATTTTTCTACTCATCCATCCATAAACTAGACAAAGTGGAGTGTGGTCCTTATGGCTTTCCCAATCCCATTGTCACCCCTCATAAGCTACATTTTTATACATCTGTCTTCGAGATTCATGGGTTCTGGGTTGTAGTTTGATAGTTTCAGGTATCCACCACCAGCTACCCCAATTCTTTAGAACCTAAAAAGGGTTGTCTAAAGTGTGCGTAAGAGTGCCCACCAGAGTGACCTCTCAGCTCGTTTTGGAATCTCTCTGCCACTGAAGCTTATTTCATTTCCTTTCACATCCCCCTTTTGGTCAAGAAGATGTTCTCCGTCCCACGATGCCGGGTCTACATTCCTCCCCGGGAGTCATATTCCATGTTGCCAGGGAGATTCACTCCCCTGGGTGTCTGATCCCACGTAGGGGGGAGGGCAGTGATTTCACCTTTAAAGTTGGCTTAGCCAGAGAGAGAGGGCCACATCTGAGCAACAAAGAGGCATTCAGGAGGAGACTCTTAGGCACAAATATAGGGAGGCCTAGCCTCTCCTTTGCAGCAACCGTCTTCCCAAGGGTAAAACTTATGGTAGAGGGCTCAACCCATCAAACCACCAGTCCCCTATGTCTGCGGTCATGTTAGCAACCATGGAGGTGGGGTAGGCGAATACCCCTGCATTCTCCACAGGCTCCTCAAGGGGGCACTACATCATTTTTTTTTTCCTTGTTTTTCTTTCTTTCTTTTTTTTTTCTTAACTTTCCCTTCTTTTTTAAATCAACTGTATGAAAAAAAAAGTTAAAAAGAAAACAAACATACAATAAAAGAACATTTCAAAGAGACCATAACAAGGGAGTAAGAAAAAGACAACTAACCTAAGATAACTGCTTAACTTCCAACATGTTCCTACTTTACCCCAAGAAAGTTACATAATATAGCAACCTTTCTGTGAACTTGTTCCTACTATATCCATCAGAAATTAACAGACCATAGTCATTTCTGGGCATCCCCAGAACGTTAAAGCTTATCTGTTCTTCTTGGATTATTGTTCCCCCTTCCTTATTTGCTCTCTACTGCTAGTTCTCCTACATTCTAAATTATAAACCATTTGTTTTACATTTTTGAAAGTTCACATTAGTGGTAGCATATAATATTTCTCTTTTTGTGCCTGGCTTATTTCACTCAGCATTATGTCTTCAAGGTTCATCCATGTTGTCATATGTTTCACGAGATCGTTCCTTCTTACTGCCGCGTAGTATTCCATCGTGTGTATATACCACATTTTATTTATCCACTCATCTGTTGAAGGACATTTGGGTTGTTTCCATCTCTTGGCAATTGTGAATAATGCTGCTATGAACATTGGCGTGCAGATATCTGTTCGTGTCACTGCTTTCCGATCTTCCGGGTATATACCGAGAAGTGCAATTGCTGGATCGAATGGTAGCTCTATATCTAGTTTTCTAAGGAACTGCCAGACTGACTTCCAGAGTGGCTGAACCATTATACAGTCCCACCAACAGTGAATAAGAGTTCCAATTTCTCCACATCCCCTCCAGCATTTGTAGTTTCCTGTTTGTT
Organism: Choloepus didactylus; assembly: GCF_015220235.1. Classification (NCBI taxonomy): domain Eukaryota; kingdom Metazoa; phylum Chordata; class Mammalia; order Pilosa; family Megalonychidae; genus Choloepus; species Choloepus didactylus. Next base: position 80,117,512 of record NC_051315.1, on the reverse strand, counting down.
TAATGGCAGCCATTCTAACCGGTGTTAGATGGTATCTCATTGTGGTCTTAATTTGCATCTCTCTAATATCTAGTGAAGCTGAACATTTTTTCATGTGTTTCTTGGCCATTTGTATTTCCTCTTCAGAGAACTGTCTTTTCATATCTTTTGCCCATTTTATAATTGGGCTGTCTGTACTATTGTCATTGAGTTGTAGGATTTCTTTGTATATGCAAGATATCAGTCTTTTGTCAGATACATGGTTTCCAAAAATTTTTTCCCATTGAGTTGGCTGCCTCTTTACCTTTTTGAGAAATTCCTTTGAGGTGCAGAAACTTCTAAGCTTGAGGAGTTCCCATTTATCTATTTTCTCTTTTGTTGCTTGTGCTTTGGGTGTAAAGTCTAGGAAGTGGCCGCCTAATACAAGGTCTTGAAGATGTTTTCCTACATTATCTTCTAGGAGTTTTATGGTACTTTCTTTTATATTGAGATCTTTGGTCCATTTTGAGTTAATTTTTGTGTAGGGGGTGAGGTAGGGGTCCTCTTTCATTCTTTTGGATATGGATATCCAACTCTCCCAGCCCCATTTGTTGAAAAGACCATTATGGCTCAGTTCAGTGACTTTGGGGGCCTTATCAAAGATCAGTCGGCCATAGATCTGAGGGTCTATCTCCGAATTCTCAATTCGATTCCATTGATCTATATGTCTATCTTTGTGCCAGTACCATGCTGTTTTGGCAACTGTGGCTTTATAATAAGCTTCAAAGTCAGGGAGTGTAAGTCCTCCCACTTCGTTTTTCTTTTTTAGAGTGTCTTTAGCAATTCGAGGCATCTTCCCTTCCCAAATAAATTTGATAACTAGCTTTCCCAAGTCTGCAAAGTAGGTTGTTGGAATTTTGATTGGGATTGCATTGAATCTGTAGATGAATTTGGGTAGAATTGACATCTTAATGACATTTAGCCTTCCTATCCATGAACATGGAATATTTTTCCATCTTTTAAGGTCCCCTTCTATTTCTTTTAGTAGAGTTATGTAGTTTTCTTTGTATAGGTCTTTTACATCTTTGGTTAAGTTTCTTCCTAGGTACTTGATTTTTTTAGTTGCTATTGAAAATGGTATCTTTTTCTTGAGTGTCTCTTCAGTTTGTTCATTTCTAGCATATAGAAACATTACTGACTTATGTGCATTAACCTTGTATCCCGCTACTTTGCTAAATTTGTTTATTAGCTCTAGTAGCTGTATCGTCGATTTCTCAGGGTTTTCTAGATATAAGATCATATCGTCTGCAAACAATGACAGTTTTACTTCTTCTTTTCCAATTTGGATGCCTTTTATTTCTTTGTCTTGCCGGATTGCCCTGGCTAGCACTTCCAGCACAATGTTGAATAACAGTGGTGACAGCGGGCATCCTTGTCTTGTTCCTGATCTTAGAGGGAAGGCTTTCAGTCTCTCACCATTGAGTACTATGCTGGCTGTGGGTTTTTCATATATGCTCTTTATCATGTTGAGGAAGTTTCCTTCAATTCCTACCTTTTGAAGTGTTTTTATCAAAAACGGATGTTGGATTTTGTCAAATGCTTTTTCAGCATCTATTGAGATGATCAATTGATTTTTCCCTTTTGAGTTTTTAATGTGTTGTAATATATTGATTGTTTTTCTTATGTTGAACCATCCTTGCATGCCTGGAATGAACCCCACTTGGTCATGGTGTATGATTTTTTTAATGTGTCTTTGGATTCGAATTGCAAGTATTTTGTTGAGGATTTTTGCATCTATATTCATTAGGGAGATTGGCCGGTAGTTTTCCTTTTTTGTAGCATCTTTGCCTGGTTTTGGTATTAGATTGATGTTAGCTTCATAAAATGAGTTAGGTAGTGTTCCATTTTCTTCAATGTTTTGAAAGAGTTTGAGTAAGATTGGTGTCAGTTCTTTCTGGAAAGTTTGGTAGAATTCCCCTGTGAAGCCATCTGGCCCTGGGCATTTATTTGTGGGAAGATTTTTGATGACTGATTGGATCTCTTTGCTTGTGATGGGTTGGTTGAGGTCTTCTATTTCTTCTCTGGTCAGTCTAGGTTGTTCATATGTTTCCAGGAAATTGTCCATTTCTTCTACATTGTCCAGTTTGTTGCCATACAGTTGTTCATAATATCCTCTTATAATTTTTTTAATTTCTTCAGGATCTGCAGTTATGTCACCTTTTTCATTCATTATTTTGTTTATATGGGTCTTCTCTCTTTTTGATTTTGTCAGTCTAGCTAGGGGCTTGTCAATCTTGTTGATCTTCTCAAAGAACCAACTTTTGGTGATATTTATCCTCTCTATTGTTTTTTTTGTTCTCTATGTCATTTATTTCTGCTTTAATCCTTGTTATTTCTTTTCTTCTACTTGGTTTAGGATTGGTTTGCTGTTCATTTTCTAGCTTCTTCAGTTGATCCATTAGTTCTTTGATTTTGGCTCTTTCTTCCTTTTTAATATGTGCGTTTAGTGCTATAAATTTCCCCCTCAGCACTGCTTTTGCTGCATCCCATAGGTTTTGGTATGTTGTGTTCTCATTTTCATTCGTCTCTATATATTTAGCAATTTCTCTTGCTATTTCTTCTTTAACCCACTGATTGTTTAGGAGTGTGTTGTTTAACCTCCAGGTATTTGTGAATTTTCTAAGTCTCTGATGCTTATTGACTTCTAATTGTATTCCATTGTGGTCAGAGAATGTGCTTTGAATAATTTCAATCTTTTTAAATTTATTGAGGCTTGTTTTATGTCCCAGCATATGATCTATTCTGGAGAAAGTTCCATGAGCACTAGAAAAATATGTGTATCCTGGTGATTTGGGATGTAATGTCCTGTATATGTCTGTTAAATCTAATTCATTTATCAGATTGTTTAGGTTTTCAATTGAGGCACTGTGTTTTTAAATTTCTACCACCTCTCCCCTTCTCTGGTGTGGGGTTGAAATAATAGCTGCCACCACCTTTGTCTGGGGTGGGTTGAAACAGTAGCTCAGAGCCAGAACTCAACAATCCAATTTCACAAATCAAAATCCATGATCAGTGCTCAGCCATGGCCACATTCTTACAGAAGAGGATTTTCATGTCCCTTACTGTCAGCAACAGCTAGCTAGGGACAGGATCTCAAGGCAGCCCCCAATGGGAGTGGGGGATAGGGGCTGGCAACCACCACGTGGAGAGGGCTAGTCACAGTTCTTTACAGTAGTTTATCAGCCTCTTCCTCCCACTCTTCCCTGGATGCAGTACAGTGTTCTTCTGGTCTCCAGAGTCCTAGAACAGTTGTTTTAGATAGTTCCTTCCTGCTTACTAACTGTTTTGGAGGAAGGACTGAGTCCTGGAGCTCCCTACTCCACCGTCTTCTCCTGAAGTCTCTTCCTCTGTAATCTCCCGTTGCTCTTTTATGGTCACATTCACTTCTCTCCCTCTTTTCACCCTCTCACCCTCGTCCCGCACCCCTGGCAACCATTATCTGTCCTCCATTTCTAAAATGCTGTCCTTCCAAAAATATTATATAAATGGAATCATACAGTTCGTAACCTTCTGGAATTGGCTTTTCCACACAGCATAATTCTATGAAGATCCATCCAAGTTGTTGCATGTATCAATAGTTCATTCCTTTTTCTTGCTGAGTAGTATTCCATGGTATTATGAATAAAGTTGCTGTGAAACTCATGTGCAGGTTTTGGTGTGAACATAAGTTTTCATTTCTCTTGGATAAATGCCCAAGAGTGCAATTGCTGGGTCATATACTAATTGCATGTTTAGTTGTATAGAGAAATTGCCAAGCTTTTCCAGGGTGGCTGTACATTTTTATGTTTCCACCAGCAATGTATGAATGACCTAGTTTCTTCACACCCCTGCCAGCATTTAGTGTTGTCACTATTTTTATTTTAGCCATTCCAATAGTTATGTGGTGATATTTCATTGTGGTTTTAAATTGCATTTCCCAGATGGCTAATGATGTAGAATCTTTTCAAGTGCTTATTTGCCATCTGTATATCCTCTTCGTTGAATTTTCTGTCCATATCTTTTGTCATGCTTTGTATTTTGAAGTGTGCAACTTTCTAACTTTAGTAATGAATTTTTTTAATTGGAAAATGCATTGGTACCATATAGAAGTTATTTATCACTTTTTATTTCAAAGAGAGAAGTCAATACATTTTCCATACATATAAACATTACATTTGTACTCCATATTTATCTGAGAGCTCTGTAACCAAGGATCAGGGAAATAGCTTCCAGAACACTCTTTTAAAAAAAATAAATTTTATATATTTTTAGGATTCTCATGGATTCTGATTGTTTCAGTTAATTAGCCAATAACTTAGCTCAGTAATGGAAAATAAATATTCTTTATACATCTCAGTTATAAGATACACTACACTGCCCCATCAACAAGTAGGTTCAGCTAGAAGAGAACTTCTAGGCAGACGCAGCAGGATCTGTCAGAAAATGTTGAACCTATGTTGGGAAGATGGGCTCAGCAGTTTGTAAGACAACCACCAATTGCCAACTCCTGGTATGCAGTTTATTATCAATGAGTGGCAGTAGAGAACTAAAAGGGTAGGAAGAGGGGCTAAAATTCCATTTAAGTCAACCATAGCACATACCAGCCTAACACCAATGGCTGGATGCTTGGTGGAAGTTTCCCTACAGTGAGAAGAGGGGGGGCGGGTAACAGTGGCTGGGATAGAGGAAGTAGTGTTGCCCCCCAAGGGTTCACATCTGTCTAGGGCTCAAGAGGATGAAATTTCCAAGCTGGGGAAGTCACAAGCAATGTTAAGAGGTAACAGGACATTGAGGTCTTTGAGAAGGAAGCCCCAGACCTATGTGGAGAAAAAAATTTTTTTTTTCCCCTGTAGGACCACTCCATTGACAGCAGCTTTTAGAAACCATAAACCCTGTTGTGGAGTCTGTTGATAGTGGCTGTGTGTGAATAACCCATTCCTTTGTCATTTTTGAGTCTACAAATGTGATGGTTTGAAGCTGTTATGTACCCCAGAAAAGATCATGTTAAAGATAACCCATTTCTGTGGGTGTAGACCTACTGTGGTTGGAACTTTTGATTAGGTTATTTCTGTTGAGGCATGCCCTAGGTGGGTCTTAATCCTCTTACTGGAGCCTATATAAAAGATGAAATTCAGAGAAGCACACAGAGAAGCTGAGAAAGAAAGCCAGAAAGCTCAGAGAGAAAAGCCAGAGAAGCTGAGGGATAACACAGAAAACAGAGAGAAACCACAGAAACAGTGAAAGAAGCCACTGAAGCCAGAAGCCGGAAGCAACAAAATCTGGTAGAGAAGGGAGAGACCAGCAGATGTCACCAAATACCTGGCCATGTGCTAGAGGAAATGAGGATTACCAGTAGCTGGTCTTTGGGGAGAAAGCATTGCCTGATGATGCCTTGACATTTTCACGGCCTCAGAACTGTAAGTTGTGAGTTAATAAATCCACATTGTAAAAACCAACCCATTTATTGGATATTGTGTTTTGGCAACTTTAGCAAATTAAAACAAGTTTGTCGAATATCCATCCTCCTCCTCAAATACTCTCTACAGCTGTAGTCTGGATAGGAACATCTCAAATTAAAGGGAGAAAGAAATTCTAGACCAATGGAATAATCTGTACGATTTGAAGGGTGAATAAAATACCCCCCAAATATTTCCTGACCATCTTCCCTCTTGGCTACCACCATCTTTTACTTCTTTTCACAGCAAGTTTCTTAAACAATTGGCTCCATTTCCTCATTCTCTCCCACTCTTTGACCTGGATTTTGTCCCCCTCCCTCTTCCAATATAGCTTTTGCTAATGACCTCAATGTCACTAAATCCAATAGCATTGTTTCAGTCCTAATGTCACTCCACCACTGAGCAGCACTTTTTTTCTGTGTCTCCATACTCTCCTAATGTAAAATTCTCTCCATCGAATCAAATTTGCCATGCTAATCAAACTTACTTTTGTTTTACTCTTTCTCCCTTCAATTCATTCTCAATAGTGTTATTTTTTAAAAAGTAATCTTGCCATTTCTCAGCTTGAAAGCCTATAAGGAAGACCCACCACTCTTAAATAAAGGCAGGCCCCTGCTTGCATCTTCTACTGCCCCAGTCTCAGGCTCCATCAACATTGGCCATCTTTCTGTTCCTTCTATCTTAGTGCCTTTGCTAAGGCAATTCCCTTGATCTTGACTATTTCTCCCATCCCTGCCTCCCTCATCTAGTCATCACCTAATCATCCTTCATGTTTTAGTCCAAATGTTAGTTCCTTGGGAAGCTTTCCTAATAACACCAAAATAGATCAAATTTATCTCTCACGTGCTTCTGATCCCCTGGACTCTTCCTTTAAAGGCTGTTCACTGTATTTCTGTATGTGGGAGATTTATGTATTTGATTGATTATTTGATTAATGTGTGTCTCTCATACTAGACTCTAAGCTCCAGCAGAGAAGACACCGTAGCTATTTGCTCTTTCTGTATCCTCAGAACCCAGAACAAAGAATGAGTGAAGACACCAGCTAGCCATAATCACTCATGTACCTGAAAAATTTTCCCTCTCCTCACAGGTCTCCTTAGGGTGGGTCTTGCATAGCCAGAGGGCCTGAGGAAACTGGAGCAGGTACACTGGCCTTGAAAGCAAGCATGAATTGTGACCATGGCTCCAGGGCTGTGGAGTGGTGGCTGGACCAGCCATTGTGGAGGGGCTGGGTGTGGATCACTGCAAAAGGGTAGATGGCCTACATCAAGCCAGAGGACAGGACCTCAGGAGTGCCCAGACACCAGTGATCAGTTTCCTGGAACAGCTGTGGAGACTGTGATGGATTCCAGATGGTTCTTTGTTACATGCATCGAAGATAGAAGTGGGTGCAGGTGTTCATTGGAGTTGGCTTTGGAGACCAAGGTGATGCCTTTGACTTCGATGTTGCATTGCAGGACTATTTCAAGTGAGTGAAACAGCAGTGTGAATTTTCAAAACAAGCCCAGAACCCAGACCAAGGCCCCACATTGGCTCTGGGCTTTCAGGAGGACCAGACCCTCAAGGTTAACATTGCCAACATGAAGAAGGAGTAGTAGCTGGGACTCCCTGAGCCTGGCCCGTGAGCACCAGAAGACTGCTTCCTCCTTCTCTCATGGGGGCTGGAGGGTGGCATTGCCTCCACCCAGACCTCTCCCTGGGGAGCAGTTGTCTATGGGGGGCTTCCTGCTTTGTCAGCAGTTGTTCCCAGTTCAGGAGGTACCACCATGTCCTGGTGGTTGCTCAGTCCTGCCACTGCTGCCACCACTGACACTTGGGGAGACTTTACCACATCCACAGGGTCAACTTATAGCCAAACTCAGCCAGGAACAGGCTGGGTCCAATGCTGACCTGAGCGTTATGGTCTTTTCCCTAATAATACTTCTGGGAAGGAGCTGCCTCGTCTGGGCCAAAGGAAGGTGGATGGAGCATTCCCTGGCTGGCTTCTGTGTTTGGCAGATGAGTCTCTCCCTCCTCCTCACCTGACTCCCTTGACATACTGGGCATGTTGGGCCGTAAATTGGCACCTTGTCACACCAGCCCTTGGGATTCAATATGCAACCAGAACACAGGAGAAGAAAAGCTCCAGGAGCCCCATCCCCATTCTATCCTTGTGTCAGGAAAGAGACTTTGAGACTTTACTTCTTCCATCAAAATGTCCTGTATTAAACATTGGCCCCAAAAGAAAAAAAAGATGTGCCAAGTTCATTTTCTGGTGGTCTTACTTTCTGAGTACTTAAATAATTCATGAAAGCTCTGCTTAGATAGGAAGTTTTCCCAGATTTTGTTTTTTAAATGTTTTTAAGTAACATTTGTAGAGCCTTTCATAATTTACAAAGTGTATACATTTCCATTACGTCATCTGAATATTCAACCACTTGCTGAAGTAATATATTATTCTTAGTTTAGAGATGTGGAAAATAAGGTTTAGAAGGATTCAGTGATTTACCTAAGGTCTCTTAGCTAATAAGGGCTCAACAGGGACTTCATCCCTAATTTGAGGGATGCCTCCATCTGTATCAGCCTTTCTTAGACTAGAGGAGATAAATTTGATGTATAGAGTTGTTTTTGCATGATGACCATAGAGCTTTTTCCTTGTTTAAACTTTGGCGAGGGGGATTATTGACCAGGTTTAAAAAATAATAGGGCAAACCCTCAAATCTATGGAAAGATGGTTAATGTCTGCTATTTTATCATTACTTTTTCATTAGACTATCAAGTCATATTTATATTATTTTTAGATACTGGTCCAAAATATAAGGCAGTTGTTGGATTTAGAAGCTTGTATTATGGCTGGCTAGACATCCTAAGTGTGGTAAAACTATATTTTATGAAGTAAAGATGCACATAGTTCAAAAATATAGTACCAGAATAAACCAACAATTGGATTGAGATGCTTTTATAACAGGTGGTTAGGCATCCTGAAGTGAGACAAAATTTTATATTTTCCATCATAAAGAAAAGAAGAGCATTTATTAATAATTCGGGTTTACAGTTATAGCATGATCCTTTATCATTAGTCATTTAGTTGCACAGAATCACTTTGCTGTCTATTTCAGAATTCGAGGTTTGTCTGTCCTGATTAGCAGATTAGTTGCTGTTGAGAAATTGAGAAAATAATTAGAGAGCTGAAAATTAGACCCTTTGATTTAGACTCTAATATAGATTCTTATCAAGAGAGTACCTTCTCCTTAAGGCAAGGTTTATGGTGACAGTCAGATACAGTCCAATGCTTTGCTACATAACTATTTATTTGAAGGTCATATATAAACTTAGGTCATGGTCCTAATGCCAATAATGTTGATATGATCAGTACATTCTCTAAGGAGTCTCTGAATAGAAAGACAAAAGTTAAAAGATGCTTGCTCAAACTTGGAAAGTGCAGACACCGTTGATTGTAAGACTTACCACTGATTTGAGGACAGCTTCTTTCCTTTCAGCATACATGGAAAGTGGTAACATTGGTCCATGTTCAGGGGGAAACAGGTGGGGAAACTCCCAGATAGAGGTGACTGACAGGAGGTGTCAGGTACTATCAGGCCCCATCAGACCTCCTGGAAGGTAGAGGGATTAATAAAAGCAAACAAACAACTGAAAAATCACCTCATTAGAAAAGAAAATGACTCAATTTGAAATACAAGCACATTAGTATTAAGACATTCTGATTCCAGAAAAGTTAAACTGTGAAAAAGTGCATCTTAGAATAAGGGAAGCCTGGTAGCTAATTCTGTGGGGCCAATTATTTTCTAGTTTAGGTCAGTCAGACTGAACCACTGTAGGAAAGCACATTAAAGAGATTTTGTTTATTGAGCATCTCAGTTCAGGGAACTTCAGGCCTGCGAACTTCAAAACGGTTTGCCAAACATCTCATGATAGTGTGAAGCTAAACGGATTTTAAAAGAAGGAGCTTTACACTTATGATTGGTAATTACTGTCAACTAGATATTTCATGAAAAAAATTCCTCAAACATTTTAGATTCTTTCATAAATCTGAATGAATAGAGTAAGAATCGAGCAAAAACCTTCTTATTTTGTGGATAATTTTTTCTTAACCCTGAAACATTTACTTCAGTACATTAATATATACAATAATACATTTCCTAAACATCCATATTAAATAATGTGATTTTAGGCAGTTGGCTTGAAAATGCTCATAAAATGTAGATTTGTCTTGAAATAACATCTATAATATCCACAATCATAGGAAAATTTACTGTAACAAATTATATTGGTTTGATTGCTAGGCTGAAAAATCTTCATCTCCTATTTTATAACTTGATTACAGTGGATTGTGTTATTAAAAAGTAACCCATTAAACTCATGCTGGGGACTCTCTCAGATATTGGTAGAGCTGCTCAGATGTTGATATGATTGGCATTGCCTCATATAAAAGGTTAAATGCTTGAAACTATTGTGATAAAAGTTCTCTAGTTTAATGTAAGTTGAAGTGTTGTGTTACTTTTTAAAAAAATCAATAGTATAAAATTTAGAAAGACCTTACAAATAGTTGCAGTTGGAAAAAATTCATAAGAAAATAAGTATGTTAATTCAGAATCTTCCTTAGAAAAAGCATTAGTCTTTAGTAAGTTCTTTCTAAATCACCTCTTTTTTATAGACAGTGGTTTAAAGAAATTATGCATTTTAAAGGAACTTTGTTAAATATATTCTATTGTTTGCATAGAAGAGCCTGTAAGGAGAATTTACATTATAATGAGTCATTATTTTAAGGAGCTACAATATATAATCTCTGGTGTATGTGCTAAAAATGGTCAAAATAACAAGCTAGCTCTTTTTTGATTACTGAAGAATTACTAAAAAGTTAAACTAGTTCAAAAAAAATTTTTTTTTGTAATTTTCCCCCTTGTAGAATAATGGTCAGACATTATTAAATTTAAATATTTTAAACTAGGCCAAATATTGTTAAACTATTTTTTTTTTTTTACCAACTCTGTAATTGATATGGTTTGTCATTGTTGGATTCATTTTTAGAACCTGAAGTAGAATCTTACTATAGCTGAAAGCACATGGTTGATTTGGAAGTTTCCTTTACATCTCTAGGGAATATGGGGATGGCATGTGAGTTTACATATGATTCTGGGTAGGAAAAATATAGTAGATTTTGTAATAATGGTAATCTGAGGTCTTCCTTGGCAGAAAGATGTATAGAAGTGTTCTGGTTTGCTAATGCTGCCGTATGCAATATACCAGAAATGGATTGGCTTTTATAAAGGGGGTTTATTTGGTAACAGAGTTATAGTCTTAAGGCCATAAAGTTTCCAAGATAAGGCATCAACAATAGGGTACCATCACTGGAGAAGGGCCATTGGCATCCAGAAAACCTCTGTTAGTTGGGAAGGCACATGGCTTCTTGCTCCTAGGTTGTGTTTCAAAATGGTGTCCTCCAAAATGTCAATGTCAGCTTTCAACAGCAATCTTCAAAATGTCTCTTTAAGCTGCTCTCCAAAATGTCACTCACAGCTTCTCTAAGGTCCTTCTGTTTGTGAGTTCTTTTATAGGAATCCATTAATTAAATCAAGACCCACCCTGAATGGAAATTATCCAATCAAAGTTCTTGCCCACAGTTGATTGAGTCACATCTCCATGGAAACACTCAAAGGATTCCAACCTAATCAACACTAATACATCTGCCCCCACAAGATTGCATCAAAGAACATGGTGTTTTGGGAGACATAATACATCCAAACCAGCACATTCCATCCCCTGGCCCCCAAAATGACATGGTCTTTCCATATACAAAATACATTCATCCCATCACAATATCATAAAAACTTAAATCATTTCAGTAACAATAGTTAAGTACAAGATCCCATCAAAATCCTAAGACAAAATTCCCCTCTGGCTGTGGACTTGTGAAACTTAGAACAAGTTATCTGCTTCCAATATACAAAGGAGGGACAGTCATGGAATAAACGTTCCCAATGCCATAGGGAAAAACTGAGTGAAAAACAAGGTTCATGGGACTGAAACAGTTCCTAAAACCCACAGGGCAAATTCCATTAGATTTCAAAGTATGAGAGTCATTTATTGAATGACATTGTATCCTTGGCGTTTGAGAGAGCAGAAGTTCCACACTTTTCAAAGGCTTACACAGTAGCCCTTTCCTCTCCAAATACTAGGTGAGTGCTCCAACATATCCACACATTGGGGAGAACACTGTTCTAGTTTGCTAATGCTGCCATTATGCAAAACACCAGAAATGGAATGGCTTCTATAAAGGGTTTATTTTGTTACAAAGTTACAGTCTTAAGGCCATTAAGTGTCCAAGGTAAGGCATCAACAATATGGTACCTTCACTGGAGAAAGGCCATTGTCATCTGGAAAGCCTCTGCTAACTGGGAAGGCACATGGCTGGCATCTGCTTGCTCCCAGGTTGCGTTTCAAAATGGTGTTCTCCAAAATGTCAGTGTCAGCTTCCAACCACCATCTTCAAAATGTGTCTCCCAGCTGCAGCTGCTCCAAATGTCACTCTTTGTTGCTCTCCAAAATGTCACTCTTAGCTGCTCTGAGATCCTCCTCTCTGTGAATTCCTTTATATGACTCCAGTGATCCAATTAACACTGAATGGGCAGGGTAACACCTCCATGGAAATTATCCAATCAAACACTTCACTCTTGGTTGATTGAGTCACATCTCCATGGAAACACTCAATCAAATGATTCCAATCTAATCAACACTAATACATTTGCCCCCCCCCCCACAAGATGGCAAGGATCTACTTTCTTCTAGTTTTCAATGACACATTCAACATTTCTCTTCAATTCCTCATCGGAAATATCTTTAGAGTCCGTATTTCCACAAATGGTCTCTTCAAAGCAATTTAGACCTTTTCTATCAAGCTCCTCACAATTCTTCCAGAATCTTCCCCTTATCCATTTAAAAAGCTATTCCAACATGTTTTGTATTTGCAAGCTCAGCAGCGCCCCACTCTTGGTACCAAAATCTGTTCTGGTTTGCTAATGCTGCCGTATGCAAAATACCAGAAATGGATTTGGCTTTTATAAAGGGGGTTTATTTGGTTACACAGTTACAGTCTTAAGGCCATAAAATAAGTGTCCAAGGTAAGGCATGAACAATAGGGTACCTTCACTGGAGAAAGGCCATTGGCATCCAGAAAACCTCTGTTAGCTGGGAAGGCACATGGCTGGTGTCTGCTTGCTCCCAGGTTGTGTTTCAAAATGGCACTCTCCAAAATGTCTCTGTGTCAGCTTCTCAGGGCAAACTCTGGGCTAGTACCTCCAAAGCATCAGCAAAACTCTGTCAATGGCCATCTTCAGCAAAACTCTGCTTTCAATGGCTGTCTTCAAAATGTCTCTGCAAGTTGCAGCAGCAAGCTCCTTCTGTCTGAGCTCTTATATAGGGCTCTAGTAAACTAATCAAGGTCCATGCTGAATGGGCAGGGCCACAACTCCATGGAAATTATCTAATCAGCGTTATCACCTACAGTTGGCTGGGTCACATCTCCATGGAAACAACCTAATCCAAAGTTTCCAACTTAATCAACACTAATACATCTGCCCCCATAAGACTGCATCAAAGAACATGGCTTTTTCTAGGGGACATAACATATACAAACCATCACAATGTATAGTAATATTTAAGAAATATATAGTGCTTTTTATTTCAGAATAGGCCTGTGGAACCTAAGCTTGGGGCATTCTTAAATATTTCTCTGAGGGAAAAAAACTACCTTCAAAGAACTTAACCTCTTTTGTAACTTTAAATTTTTCCAGCAAAGAACTCAAACTTCGTACTTCTACAAGCGCATATTTGTTAGCTGTATTTCATGACACAATATGTCCTTGATTCATCCAAGAAAAATTTTCTGTACTCCTATCATCTTAATACTCCTTCTACTCCTATAGTATTCCCCTGCTCCCTGCTCCCAATACCAAACCTCAATTCTCAACGGGGTTAACTTATTTTCTAGGAACACTTTCTCCCTTAGATGACCACAGTTGATGATGGATTAAGCCATTCACATCATCTGTGCTAATGTTTTACGGGAATTGTGGATATTCTGGCAGATAAGTAATCAGAAAGACCCTTTGGCTTCCCTCAACTACCAGGTACAGGCCTTGCCTTTTGGACTGAGAATCTTTTTTAGTGAGTCAGAAGAATGGGTAATTGCATTTAATCTTGTGTAAACCAGCCACCAGGAAACATTTGCTACTTATGCCAAAATCAATCTTCCCTTTTCCCGCCATAACTTTCCATATTCTACCCATATAATGAAGCTCATCTAAGAGGCAAAAAAGCATGCATCTGTTTCACTGCCAGCATTACTTGCCTTCTGCTCACCTTGAGAACATTTGTCTTTGTGCATGGATGGACCCATGTATAAGCAGATACACTAATACTTGGTAAAAAATTTTTGATAATGAACCATTGCCCAAACAATAACTGTTGACTTTTCCGTACAAATAGGTTGTAAAAGACGCATTGACACTAGACCAGACACTTGGATTTTCACAGATCCAGCCATACTTGCTTGCTTTGACAGTGGTGAACCTTATAAGCAATTTGCAAGGCAGCTGGCAGGGAATTGTAAATCCAACCTGGAGTCTTTAATTTTGTCAAGGTATGTTCTTGTCGATGAGGTGATGTAAACTGGTAAAATTCAGACACATGACTATTGCCTTTAGAAATACCTTATATATGAACTAGAATGAACCACCCCTGACTGGGCTGCAGGACCTGACCATGCTCCTCACTGAGAACCACCCAGATAAACTTTGCTTAAATTTCTCCCAACTCTGATTTAATGCCACTTTGGGAATACTGTGGCAAGGCTTAGGGAAGTCTTCAAGGTTTCTTTTTGTTGCCTTAATGCTCTCTAAATATCTGTTGCTAACTTTATATAAAAGGAAACATTTTAAGCCAAATTGCTCCCCCTTTGATTTGGTGACATATTCATTCTTGAATTAGGCTGAGATCCACTACACATTATTTGTCAGAAAAATAAAAGTTTACAGAACACAAAACAAGAGAATGAAATTGTACAGTATTTGGTTGTTGTAACAGTGCCAAATGTTGGCTACATTCTATGACTTATTGGTATTAATCTGAATAGCTATAGTTTTATTTCAATCATAAAAGCATTTATACCCCTGCAAGGGAATAGCTTTTCAGTAGATTCTGCTAATCTACTTTCAAATTATTTAGAGCAAATAGTCTGGTCCAGGTCACAAGGAAAGAAAGCTTTTCTACTTTCTTGGGAAATTCCACTCTCTTCTATGTATTCTGATCCAAGAAAGATGGTATTGAAAGCATTTTATTATTGATTTTGCATAGTTTTTCTTTACATTTCACCATTCATTTCTGCATTTTGAGCATTAGTTTTTCAGGTGTCAATAAAATTTTTAATCTAAATTCTACTTTCCATAGTAGATGTCTCCTCTTTCTTTACAAAACAAGCTTTGATTCTTAATAAAAAGATGCAGTTAAGAAACAGACCCTAACAAAATTGTCTCGTAGAAGCCACTGTAATAGGTACTTTTGGATTGATTTTTTTTTTTTTTTCTGATGTTAAGGTCCTGCTTGCATTTCATTTGAAAGTTGCAAGAATAAAGGTATTCAATATTTCAGAATCACATGATGACAAAGCATGAGTAAGTAGCTAAGTGCACATGATGATAGTCTAGGCACAAAGCAGAGTGTATTGTAGTACATAAAGTGCTCAGGCTACAAAGAATTTACAGAGAACCCGAACATGCAAAAGAATGGCTAGGACTTAGAATCAAATTTCCCTCTTTATTCCCCCTTCAGAACACCTGAGGAAAAGGGGTGCCTTACTTACTCAAATGCTGTGAGTGATCATTGAGACTGATGCCCAGGAATCCTTTCTGACTTCATAGCCATTGGCGATATTGCCCACCGAAGTCAAGAGAAATTTGTTCCCAGCATCCCACATCACAACCCAGCATGCATTTTCCAATGGAAAGCAGCCCTTCAGTAGGGCCTACATAATGGTATGGATGTATAGTTGAAAAAGAGCCATCAGCATCATGGTTCAGGTAAGTTATAGGTTAAATAGGCTTTGGTGACCTGGCTGGGGAGCCCAATCACCATTTCTAATATAACACAGGAATGCATTTTCCCGCTGAAACAGTTTAATACCCAAACTTGAATACAAAAGTTAGAGACCACTTTTATAGGCTCTCTCCTTAAATTCTCATCTTTTAAGCCAGATACTAATAGGGGCTTATATGACTTACATCAGGGACTCACATCAGAGAGGCAACAGAAGGTCAAAATAAACCCAATATGTGAAAAGGCAGAGTTTATATTGTGTAAGGATAAATTTAGGGGTCAGGGGTGAAGTATGGAACTTTCACGATATAATGATTCCATGGAAGCTTTGGGCAGAGAATAATGAGTGCCTTTTGAGAGAAGGAAGCTGAGCAGTGACTTGGGAAGGCTGGAAGCCAAATATAGGAAGGGTCACTTTCCAGTACTGCAGTGTCCAAAAGCCTGGATTGGAACTCAGAAAAAAAAATCACTTTATTACCCTATCTGAAAGTATAAAATCTAAAAGGAAGCAGGGGAGAGGAGAATTGGGGAACTGGGAGATAAATAAGAGGCAGACTTATTTTTGTCTGTATGTTCTTTAAAACCTGAGTATCTTTTTCTATCTGAACATATTATCTATTCAGAAAGTAATATAAGACATTTTAAGAGGAGAAAAAAACAAAAAATACATGGTCATAAATTTCCCTGATCTGACTCATTTTCTCCTAGTCCCATATTTCTCCTCACACTCTTCTTCTCTTCTCAGCTGGAGTTGTTTATTAAATTAACTAATTATATATTATTTTTAAACTTTCTGGTAAATGATTTTTTTAGGAATTTATTCTAAGACAATAAATCACCCAAGTATGTAAATATATATGTACAAAGGTTTTTATGGTGCAATTGTTCTACCATTATTTTAAAATGGTGATAAATTTGGACAACACAGATGGAGGGATTATATAAATAAAAGAAGGTACATTCATCTATTGGAATACTGTGTGGGCAATTAAATTTATGATGTAGTCTATATTAACTGACATGGAAATATGTTTATGATATAAGGGAAAAAAGTTTATGATATAATAAAATATCATGAGTAAATACTCTTAAAACATGAAATCTCAGTTTCCATTGCTATTTCTCTTTTCTTTTTTGCTTTGGAAGGTGTTCTGGTTTGCTAAATCTGCCGTTATGCAAAATACCAGAAATGGATTATAAAGGGGATTTATTAGGTTACAAATTTACAGTTTTAACACCATAAAAGTGTCCAAACTAAGGCATCAACAAGAGGATACCTTCACTGAAGGAAGGCCGATGGCATCTGGAATACCTCTGTCAGCTGGGAAGGCATGTAGCTGGGGTCTGCTGGTCCTTTGCTCCCAGGTTCTGGTTTCAAAATGGCTTTCTCCAAAATGTCTCTGGGCTTCTGTCTCTTTTCACTTCTCTTAGCTCTCTGATTGGTTCTCCTGGGATGTTTCTCTCTAAGCATCTGGAAGTCCTCCCTTAGCTTCTCTGGGGCAAACTCTGGGCTTCATCTCTTAGCTGAACAACTCCAAAAATCCTTCTGTCTGCATCTCCAAGTGTCTCCAAGCATCTGGGTCTGTGTTGGCTCCCAGCTCTCTTAAGGACTCCAGTGATCTAATTAAGATATACCTTAAATGGGTGGATTCACACCTCCATGGAAACACTCAATCAAAAGGTCCCATCCCACAAGATTGGATTAAAAGATCATGGCTCTTCTGGGGTCCACAATAGCTTCAAACCAGCACACAGACTTAAGAAAAAAGAAACAACACTTAATGCTTTTTATTTTAATATTTTTCATTAGTTTACAATTTTGGAAGACATTAAAAAATACCAGACCCATGTTCTCAAGTTTTTCAAGTATAAGGAACCCTTTTAACATAAAATATTCTACAGTCATCTATGTGATAAATTTTGTAACAATTACCTTTTAATGAGAAAATACATCAGAAGAAGCTATATTGATTCACTAATATATTTAAATAAATCTGTATTTTATTGGACATGGGATGCATATGGTGATGCACTGAACACAAGCTCCAGATTGCCTGGCTCAAGCTTTTAATCCTGGCTCCATCACTTACTAGTGTGTAACACAGGTAACCTCTCAGTACCTCAGTTTTCTAATATTAAAAATGGTGAATAATAGTACTTATGTCATAGGACTTGTATAAAGGCTCATTAATATATGGCGTGATAAGCTCATAGAAGAGTACCTAGCATGTAGTATATTTGTTTGAAAAATAGTACACATACTTGCATTGAACTCATTTCTTTAGTCTTCATATAAAGCCTGATGGGCTGTATAGCTTAGAGACTAAGAACTACAGATTATGTCTGTATTGTTGGTGCTGCACCTTCAGCACTTAGCCCAGTGCCTGGCAAGTAGTGGATGCCTGAGTGAATGAAGTCAGATGGATCTGGGTTCCAATGATAACGTTGCCATGCTGCCCTGGGTAAGTTACATGACCTCTCAGATGTTAAGTAAGGATAACCTCATAGGCTTGTGGAGGCGGTAGAGTGAGCTGATGCATGTAAAGTACTTAGTGTAATACCTGGCATACTGCATTGGAGATGTTTGCTATCAGCAGGGATTCAAGTGCTGATAGACAATGAAACTGAGAATTTAAGAAGTTAAACAGTACACATCAGCCTATACAACCCATTCATCAATGCTATAGCTGGAAACCCCTGCCCAGGAAAGTAAATTGGAACTTTACCATTTCCTCACTTTCTCTTCCTTTCTCTTCTTCTTCCTGCCAATGATACCAGAAAAATAAGTTTTAAGGCTTCTTTCAACTACTCTAATGTGGATGACATTACTGAATGGTTACCTGAGAGCCTTTCCTTTCTTTTTGGCTGTTGGTCCACAGTTTTGTTTGGAATTAGGGGATGGATTGGGTTATTGTTTCCAATCTTTCATTTCCTTTTTGTAATAGAATTATTCTTCTACACCTTTGCCATGTGACTTTGCAGCACTTGCCACCATAGTAAGCAAAGTATATATTACTGCCCCATTTGTGTTGGACCTGGTTATGTGATTTGTTCAGCAATTGGAATTTTAGTGGAAATGATGTGAGCAGAGACTTTAATGTGTTTTTATGATTTGGTCTGAACTCTTGTGCATCTACCATTTGCCATGAGACAAATCTGCTATGGGTGGCTGCTAGTACCAGAATAAAGAGATATATGGGGCAGACCTGAAAATACATACTGCCTGTATCCAAGCCCAGTCAATCCTGGGCAAACCCAGCAGAGCCACAGATGACTTATATGCCCATGAGTGAAGAACAAATGCTTGTTCCTGTAAACCAATGAGATTTGGGTTTTTCTTGTTATGGAGCATTATCACAGTAATAGCGGACTAATACAGTTGGGAATCTGCCGAGCTTCAGATGATGAATTATAATTGGCCTAAGCTAATCCTGTTGTCCTTTTCTAGACACTTGATTTCCAGCTTCTCCTGGAGCTGGGTGTAACCATGTGACCGAGTCTTGGCCAATAAATATATGAAGATAACTACTGGGTTCTTCTGGAAAAGATATTGCTTCCCTGATAAGAAGGCATATTAGAGGCTGAAGGAGGGGCTTTCCCTCTTCTTCCTTGCCTGACAATTTAGTTGTTATCTTGATACCATGAGTTGAAAAGCACAAAGATGAAAAACCAATAGTTAAGGATGATGGAGCAAACAGATAAAGTGCCTAGGCTCCTGATGACATGGTTTAGTGGTTGACCAAGTTCAACAACCACCTGTCTCTAGATAGTATTTACAGGTTTTCTGTTTCTTGCTGCCAAAAGTATTCTTAACCAATATACCTAATGTAACATCAGTTTAGTCATCGTAATTATTATTTCTCTATAAGATAGAAAAGAAAAGAGTATGATCACCAGTTTCCTCACAAAGACCCAAGGAAACCTGTATTCTTATTTATTAGGTTATTATAGTCTCATGGTTTTTGTTGTGCTACCTCTTTATTAAAATATTTGTAAAACACCTTTGTTAAAAAACCTTGAAAACATTATGCTGATTGAAATAAGCAAGGTACATAGGGACAAATACTGTATGAATTCACTTATATGAAATATTTAGAAATAGCAAATTCATAGAGACAAATTACATTAGAGATTACATGGGGATCAAATTACATTAGAGATTATATGGGGATAGGCAGAGGAAAAGGGAGGTTGTTATTTGGTGGGTGTAGACTGTAAATGTTGGAAATTTTGAAGTACAATTAACAATAAAAAAGATTTCAAATCAATCACCTAATTGTACACCTTAAGGAACTAAAAAAAGAACAGCAAAAGTAGCAGAAGGAAGGAAATAAAAACTGGAGTAGAGATAAATGGAATAGACACTAGAAAAAAAAATAGAGGAAATCAGTGAAACTGAAGGTGGGTTCTTTAAGACTCAAATCACTAAAGTAAGGACACTACAATCAACTTTACAGAAATAGAAAGGATTATAAAAGAATACCATGAACAACACTATACCAACAAACTGCATAACCTAGAAGAAATGGGCAAATTCCTGTAAACACAGTCTTAGTTTGCCATGCCAACTATGACAAATACCACACACACTGATTGGCTTAAACAACAGAAATTTATTGTCTCATGGTTTTGGAGGCTGGATGTCTAACATCACAATACTGGCAGGGTTTCCTTTCTCCTGGAGTAAGTAGTATTCTGGCAATCCTCTTCCAAAGGCAGTATCTCTTTCCTTGGGTCTACTTTTTGCTTTCTGCTGACTTCTGGCTTCTTTTGACTTCCAGCTTCTCCTTCCATTTCCAGTTTCCTTTGCTTATAAGGACTTCAGCCATATTGGATTAAGGTTCATCCTGACTCAATTTGGCTTAATCTAAATAGGGTCTTTGAAGATCCTACTCACAGTGAGTCCATACCTTAACTGAGGAAATTTTCAAAGGTCCTATTTACAAATGGGTTCACATCCACAGGACAGGGTTAGATTTGAACATCTTTTGTGGGGGACATGGTTCAATCCCCAAACACATAAAGTACTGAAACTGACTCAAAATTCTCAAACTTTTCCAAAAACTTGAAGAGAGAATACTCCTTAACTCATTCTATGGGACCAGCATTACCCCAGTACTGAAGCCAACCAAAGGCACTACAAAAAAACTATAGACCAATATCCCTTATGACTATTTAGATGCAAAAATCCTCAACAAAATATTAGCAAACTATTCCAGCAGCATATTGAAAGGATTGTGCAACACAACCAAGAAGGATTTATCCCAGGAATGCAAGAGTGGCCCAATATATGCATATCAATAAATGTAATATACCAGATTAATAGACTGAAGGGAATAAACCACAGAATCATCTCTTCTGATGTAGAAAATAATTGGAAAAAATGCAACACCCTTTCATGATAAAAAAAATTCAAGAAATTAGGAATAGAAGAGAACTTCCACAAAAAATCAATAGCTAAAATCAGGCCTATGGCCCCAGGGGTCCCGAGTGAGCCGCACGTCCCCGGGCCTCCTGAGAGATTGAAGGGACCCGTGATGCCGTCTGAGCCGTAGGGCCCTAGAGGGAAAGTAGGTAGAAAGCCAGGAACTGCGTGGACTGGACACCACAGAGCAATCTGACTTTGGGCATACTTCATACAACACTCATGAAAACGTGGAACTGCTGAGATCAGCGAAATCTGTAAGTTTTTGCGGCCAGGGGACCCGCGCCCCTCCCTGCCAGGCTCAGTCCCGGGGGAGGAGGGGCTGTCAGCTCCGGGAAGGAGAAGGGAGAACTGCAGTGGCAGCCCTTATTGGAAACTCATTCTATTGATCCAAACTCCAACCATAGATAGACTGAGACCAGACACCAGAGAATCTGAGAGCAGCCAGCCCAGCAGAGAGGAGACAGGCATAGAAAAAAAACAACACGAAAAACTCCAAAATAAAAGCGGAGGATTTTTGGAGTTCTGGTGAACAAAGAAAGGGGAAGGGCAGAGCTCAGGCCCTGAGGTGCATATGCAAATCCCGAAGAAAAGCTGATCTCTCTGCCCTGTGGACCTTTCCTTAATGGCCCTGGTTGCTTTGTCTCTTAGCATTTCAATAACCCATTAGATCTCTGAGGAGGGCCCTTTTTTTTTTTTTTTTTTAATCCTTTTTTCTTTTTCTAAAACAATTACTCTAAGAAGCCCAATACAGAAAGCTTCAAAGACTTGCAATTTGGGCAGGTCAAGTCAAGAGCAGAACTAAGAGAGCTCTGAGACAAAAGGCAATAATCCAGTGGCTGAGAAAATTCACTAAACACCACAACTTCCCAAGAAAAGGGGGGAGTCCGCTCACAGCCATCATCCTGGTGGACAGGAAACACTCCTGCCCATCGCCAGCCCCATAGCCCACAGCTGCCCCAGACAACCCAGTGTGACGGAAGTACTTCAAATAACAGGCACACACCACAAAACTGGGCGTGGACATTAGCCTTCCCTGCAACCTCAGCTGATTGTCCCAGAGTTGGGAAGGTGGAGCAGTGTGAATTAACAAAGCCCCATTCAGCCATCATTTCAGCAGACTGGGAGCCTCCCTACACAGCCCAGCAGCCCAGAACTGCCCTGGGGAGATGGCACTCACCTGTGACATAGCACAGTCATCCCTCAACAGAGGACCCGGGGTGCACAGCCTGGAAGAGGGGCCTTGCAAGTCTCAGGAGCCATACACCAATACCAAGGACTTGTGGGTCAGTGGCAGAGACAAACTGTGGCAGGACTGAACTGAAGGATTAGACTATTGCAGCAGCTTTAAAACTGTAGGATCACCAGGGAGATTTGATTGTTAGGGCCACCCCCCCTCCCTGACTGCCCAGAAACACGCCCCATATACAGGGCAGGCAACACCAACTACACACGCAAGCTTGGTACACCAATTGGACCCCACAATACTCACTCCCCCACTCACCAAAAAGGCTAAGCAGGGGAGAACTGGCTTGTGGAGAACAGGTGGCTTGTGGATGCCACCTGCTGGTTAGTTAGAGAAAGTGTACTCCACGAAGCTGTAGATCTGATAAAGTAGAGATAAGGAATTCAATTGGTCTACAAATCCTAAAAGAACCCTATCAAGTTCAGCAAATGCCACGAGGCCAAAAACAACAGAAAATTTTCAAGCATATGAAAAAACCAGACGATATGGATAACCCAAGCCCAAGCACCCAAATCAAAAGATCAGAAGAGACACAGCACCTAGAGCAGCTACTCAAAGAACTAAAGATGAACAATGAGACCATAGTACGGGATACAAAGGAAATCAAGAAGACCCTAGAAGAGCATAAAGAAGACATTGCAAGACTAAATAAAAAAATGGATGATCTTATGGAAATTAAAGAAACTGTTGACCAAATTAAAAAGATTCTGGACACTCATAGTACAAGACTAGAGGAAGTTGAACAACGAGTCAGTGACCTGGAAGATGACAGAATGGAAAATGAAAGCATAAAAGAAAGAATGGGGAAAAAAATTGAAAAAATCGCAATGGACCTCAGGGATATGATAGATTATATGAAACGTCCGAATATAAGACTCATTGGTGTCCCAGAAGGGGAAGAAAAGGGTAAAGGTCTAGGAAGAGTATTCAAAGAAATTGTTGGGGAAAACTTCCCAAATCTTCTAAACAACATAAATACACAAATCATAAATGCTCAGCGAACTCCAAATAGAATAAATCCAAATAAACCCACTCCGAGACATATACTGATCACACTATCAAACACAGAAGAGAAGGAGCAAGTTCTGAAAGCAGCAAGAGAAAAGCAATTCACCACATACAAAGGAAACAGCATAAGACTAAGTAGTGACTACTCAGCAGCCACCATGGAGGTGAGAAGGCAGTGGCACGATATATTTAAAATTCTGAGTGAGAAAAATTTCCAGCCAAGAATACTTTATCCAGCAAAGCTCTCCTTCAAATTTGAGGGAGAGCTTAAATTTTTCACAGACAAACAAATGCTGAGAGAATTTGCTAACAAGAGACCTGCCCTACTGGAGATACTCAAGGGAGCCCTACAGACAGAGAAACAAAGAAAGGACAGAGAGACTTGGAGAAAGGTTCAGTACTAAAGAGATTTGGTATGGGTACAATAAAGGATATTAATAGACAGAGGGGAAAATATGACAAACATAAATCAAAGGATAAGATGGCTGATTCAAGAAATACCTTCACGGTTATAACGTTGAATGTAAATGGATTAAACTCCCCAATTAAAAGATATAGATTCGCAGAATGGATCAAAAAAAATGAACCATCAATATGTTGCATACAAGAGACTCATCTTAGACACAGGGACACAAAGAAACTGAAAGTGAAAGGATGGAAAAAAATATTTCATGCAAGCTACAGCCAAAAGAAAGCAGGTGTAGCAATATTAATCTCAGATAAAATAGACTTCAAATGCAGGGATGTTTTGAGAGACAAAGAAGGCCACTACATACTAATAAAAGGGGCAATTCAGCAAGAAGAAATAACAATCCTAAATGTCTATGCACCCAATCAAGGTGCCACAAAATACATGAGAGAAACACTGGCAAAACTAAAGGAAGCAATTGATGTTTCCACAATAATTGTGGGAGACTTCAACACATCACTCTCTCCTATAGATAGATCAACCAGACAGAAGACCAATAAGGAAACTGAAAACCTAAACAATCTGATAAATGAATTAGATTTAACAGACATATACAGGACATTACATCCCAAATCACCAGGATACACATACTTTTCTAGTGCTCATGGAACTTTCTCCAGAATAGATCATATGCTGGGACATAAAACAAGCCTCAATAAATTTAAAAAGATTGAAATTATTCAAAGCACATTCTCTGACCACAATGGAATACAATTAGAAGTCAATAAGCATCAGAGACTTAGAAAATTCACAAATACCTGGAGGTTAAACAACACACTCCTAAACAATCAGTGGGTTAAAGAAGAAATAGCAAGAGAAATTGCTAAATATATAGAGATGAATGAAAATGAGAACACAACATACCAAAACCTATGGGATGCAGCAAAAGCAGTGCTAAGGGGGAAATTTATAGCACTAAACGCATATATTAAAAAGGAAGAAAGAGCCAAAATCAAAGAACTAATGGATCAACTGAAGAAGCTAGAAAATGAACAGCAAACCAATCCTAAACCAAGTAGAAGAAAAGAAATAACAAGGATTAAAGCAGAAATAAATGACATAGAGAACAAAAAAACAATAGAGAGGATAAATATCACCAAAAGTTGGTTCTTTGAGAAGATCAACAAGATTGACAAGCCCCTAGCTAGACTGACAAAATCAAAAAGACAGAAGACCCATATAAACAAAATAATGAATGAAAAAGGTGACATAACTGCAGATCCTGAAGAAATTAAAAAAATTATAAGAGGATACTATGAACAACTGTATGGCAACAAACTGGATAATGTAGAGGAAATGGACAATTTCCTGGAAACATATGAACAACCTAGACTGACCAGAGAAGAAATAGAAGACCTCAACCAACCCATCACAAGCAAAGAGATCCAGTCAGTCATCAAAAGTCTTCCCACAAATAAATGCCCAGGGCCAGATGGCTTCACAGGGGAATTCTACCAAACTTTCCAGAAAGAACTGACACCAATCTTACTCAAACTCTTTCAAAACATTGAAGAAAATGGAACACTACCTAACTCATTTTATGAAACTAACATCAATCTAATACCAAAAGCAGGCAAAGATGTTACAAAAAAGGAAAACTACCGGCCAATCTCCCTAATGAATATAGATGCAAAAATCCTCAACAAAATACTTGCAAATCGAATCCAAAGACACATTAAAAAAATCATACACCATGACCAAGTGGGGTTTATTCCAGGCATGCAAGGATGGTTGAACATAAGAAAATCAATCAATGTATTACAACACATTAACAAGTCAAAAGGGAAAAATCAATTGATCATCTCAATAGATGCTGAAAAAGCATTTGACAAAATCCAACATCCGTTTTTGATAAAAACACTTCAAAAGGTAGGAATTGAAGGAAACTTCCTCAACATGATAAAGAGCATATATGAAAAACCCACAGCCAGCATAGTACTCAATGGAGAGAGACTGAAAGCCTTCCCTCTAAGATCAGGAACAAGACAAGGATGCCTGCTATCACCACTGTTATTCAACATTGTGCTGGAAGTGCTAGCCAGGGCAATCCGGCAAGACAAAGAAATAAAAGGCATCCAAATTGGAAAAGAAGAAGTAAAACTGTCATTGTTTGCAGATGATATGATCTTATATCTAGAAAACCCTGAGAAATCGACGATACAGCTACTAGAGCTAATAAACAAATTTAGCAAAGTAGCGGGATACAAGGTTAATGCACATAAGTCAGTAATGTTTCTATATGCTAGAAATGAACAAACTGAAGAGACACTCAAAAAAAAGATACCATTTTCAATAGCAACTAAGAAAATCAAGTACCTAGGAATAAACTTAACCAAAGATGTAAAAGACCTATACAAAGAAAACTACATAACTCTACTAAAAGAAATAGAAGGGGACCTTAAAAGATGGAAAAATATTCCCTGTTCATGGATAGGAAGACTAAATGTCATTAAGATGTCAATTCTACCCAAACTCATCTACAGATTCAATGCAATCCCAATCAAAATTCCAACAACCTACTTTGCAGACTTGGAAAAGCTAGTTATCAAATTTATTTGGAAAGGGAAGATGCCTCGAATTGCTAAAGACACTCTAAAAAAGAAAAACGAAGTGGGAGGACTTACACTCCCTGACTTTGAAGCTTATTATAAAGCCACAGTTGCCAAAACAGCATGGTACTGGCACAAAGATAGACATATAGATCAATGGAATCGAATTGAGAATTCAGAGATAGACCCTCAGATCTATGGCCGACTGATCTTTGATAAGGCCCCCAAAGTCACTGAACTGAGTCATAATGGTCTTTTCAACAAATGGGGCTGGGAGAGTTGGATATCCATATCCAAAAGAATGAAAGAGGACCCCTACCTCACCCCCTACACAAAAATTAACTCAAAATGGACTAAAGATCTCAATATAAAAGGAAGTACTATAAAACTCCTAGAAGATAATGTAGGAAAACATCTTCAAGACCTTGTATTAGGCGGCCACTTCCTAGACTTTACACCCAAAGCACAAGCAACAAAAGAGAAAATAGATAAATGGG
Organism: Choloepus didactylus; assembly: GCF_015220235.1. NCBI lineage: Eukaryota > Metazoa > Chordata > Mammalia > Pilosa > Megalonychidae > Choloepus > Choloepus didactylus. Next base: position 80,090,776 of record NC_051315.1, on the reverse strand, counting down.
AACTCCTGAAGCTTAGAAGTTTCTGCACCTCAAAGGAATTTCTCAAAAAGGTAGAGAGGCAGCCAACTCAATGGGAAAAAATTTTTGGAAACCATGTATCTGACAAAAGACTGATATCTTGCATATATAAAGAAATCCTACAACTCAATGACAATAGTACAGTCGGCCCAATTATAAAATGGGCAAAAGATTTGAAAAGACAGTTCTCTGAAGAGGAAATACAAATGGCCAAGAAACACATGATAAAATGTTCAGCTTCACTAGCTATTAGAGAGATGCAAATTAAGACCACAATGAGATACCATCTAACACCGGTTAGAATGGCTGCCATTAAACAAACAGGAAACTACAAATGCTGGAGGGGATGTGGAGAAATTGGAACTCTTATTCACTGTTGGTGGGACTGTATAATGTTTCAGCCACTCTGGAAGTCAGTCTGGCAGTTCCTTAGAAAACTAGATATAGAGTTGCCATTCGACCCAGCGATTGCACTTCTCGGTATATACCCGGAAGATCAGAAAGCAGTGACACGAACAGATATCTGCACGCCAATGTTCATAGCAGCATTACTCACAATTGCCCAGAGATGGAAGCAACCCAAATGTCCTTCAACAGATGAGTGGATAAATAAAATGTGGTATATACACACGATGGAATACTACGCGGCAGTAAGAAGGAACGATCTCGTGAAACATATGACAACATGGATGAACTTTGAAGACATAATGCTAAGCGAAATAAGCCAGGCACAAAAAGAGAAATATTATATGCTACCACTAATGTGAACTTTGAAAAATATAAAACAAATGGCTTATAATGTAGAACGTAGGGGAACTAGCAATAGAGAGCAATTAAGCAAGGGGGAACAATAATCCAAGAAGAACAGATAAGCTATTTAATGTTCTGGGGATGCCCAGGAATGACTATGGTCTGTTAATTTCTGATGGATATAGTAGGAGCAAGTTCACAGAAATGTTGCTATATTAGGTAACTTTCTGGGGGTAAAGTAGGAATATGTTGGAAGTTAAGCAGTTATCTTAGGTTAGTTGTCTTTTTCTTACTCCCTTGTTATGGTCTCTTTAAAATGTTCTTTTATTGTATGTTTGTTTTCTTTTTAACTTTTTTTTCATACAGTTGATTTAAAAAAGAAGGGAAAGTTAAAAAAAAAAAAAACAAGGGAAAAAAAAAAGATGCAGTGCCCCCTTGAGGAGCCTGTGGAGAATGCAGGGGTATTCGCCTACCCCACCTCCATGGTTGCTAACATGACCACAGACATAGGGAACTCGTGGTTTGATGGGTTGAGCCCTCTACCACAGGTTTTACCCTTGGGAAGATGGTTGCTGCAAAGGAGAGGCTAGGCCTCCCTATGGTTGTGCCTAAGAGCCTCCTCCCGAATGCCTCTTTGTTGCTCAGATGTGGCCCTGTCTCTCTAGCTAAGCCAACTTGAAAGGTGAAATCACTGCCCTCCCCCCTACGTGGGATCAGACACCCAGGGGAGTGAATCTCCCTGGCAACGTGGAATATGACTCCCGGGGAGGAATGTAGACCCGGCATCGTGGGACGGAGAACATCTTCTTGACCAAAAGGGGGATGTGAAAGGAAATGAAATAAGCTTCAGTGGCAGAGAGAATCCAAAAGGAGCCGAGAGGTCACTCTGGTGGGCACTCTTACTCACACTTTAGACAACCCTTTTTAGGTTCTAAAGAATTGGGGTAGCTGGTGGTGGATACCTGAAACTATCAAACTACAACCCAGAACCCATGAATCTCGAAGACAGTTGTATAAAAATGTAGCTCATGAGGGGTGACAAGGGGATTGGGAAAGCCATAAGGACCACACTCCACTTTGTCTAGTTTATGGATGGATGAGTAGAAAAATAGGGGAAGGAAACAAACAGACAAAGGTACCCAGTGTTCTTTTTTACTTCAATTGCTCTTTTTCACTCTAATTATTATTCTTGTTATTCTTGTGTGTGTGCTAATGAAGGTGTCAGGGATTGATTTGGGTGATGAATGTACAACTATGTAATGGTACTGTGAACAATCGAAAGTACGATTTGTTTTGTATGACTGCGTGGTATATGAATATATCTCAATAAAATGAAGATTAAAAAAAAAAAAAAAAAGACATAATGCTGAGCAAATAAGCCAGGCACAAAAAGAGAGATATTGTATGTTACCACTAATGTGAATTCTGTGAAAAATGTACAATGTTTTATACTGTAGAATGTAGGGGACCTAGAGATACCAATTAGTGGAGGGGGAATGATAATCTAATAAGAACAGATAAACTATGGAGGGTAATCTCAATGTTATGGGAATGCTCAGGAATGATTAGGGTTTGTAAACTTTCTTGGATATAGTAAGATCATGTTGGAAGCAATAGAGTTATTTTAGGTTTTTTTTTTTTCTCTTATTCCTTTGTTTTCTTAGGGGTTGTTAATTTTCTTGGGGTATGGTAGGAACATGTTAGAAGCAATGTAGTTATTTTAGATTATTTGTTTTTCTTACTCCTCTGTTTGGACATGGTTTATTAATTTTCTTGGGGTATGGTAGGAACATATTGGAAACAAAGTAGTTATTTTAGGTTATTTGTTTTCCTTAATCCATTGCTTTGTTTGAAATGTTGTGGGGTTTTTTTGGTTGTTGTTTGCCTGTTTGTTTTTAATTTTTTGATAAACAAAGTTAAAAAATTGAAAAAAAATCAGTAGAAAAATGGGAGTAAAAACTAAATGACAAATAGGGTGGGATGGGGGGATGGTTTGGGTATTCTCTTTTCACTTTTATTTTTTATTCTTATTCTGATTCTTTCTGATGTAAGGAAAATGTTCAGAAATAGATTGTGGTGATGAACGCATAACTATATGATCATACTGTGAACAGTTGATTGTATACCATGGATGACTGTATGGTTTGTGAATATATTTCAATAAAACTGAATGAAAAAAAAATAAAAAAAAATAAAATTCTGAGTGAGAAAAATTTCCAGCCAAGAATATTTTATCCAGCAAAGCTCTCCTTCAAATTTGAGGGAGAGCTTAAATTTTTCACAGACAAACAAATGCTGAGAGAATTTGCTAACAAGAGACCTGCCCTACTGGAGATACTCAAGGGAGCCCTACAGACAGAGAAACAAAGAAAGGACAGAGAGACTTGGAGAAAGGTTCAGTACTAAAGAGATTTGGTATGGGTACAATAAAGGATATTAATAGACAGAGGGGAAAAATATGACAAACATAAATCAAAGGATAAGATGGCTGATTCAAGAAATGCCTTCACGGTTATAACGTTGAATGTAAATGGATTAAACTCCCCAATTAAAAGATATAGATTCGCAGAATGGATCAAAAAAAATGAACCATCAATATGTTGCATACAAGAGACTCATCTTAGACACCGGGACACAAAGAAACTGAAAGTGAAAGGATGGAAAAAAATATTTCATGCAAGCTACAGCCAAAAGAAAGCAGGTGTAGCAATATTAATCTCAGATAAAATAGACTTCAAATGCAGGGATGTTTTGAGAGACAAAGAAGGCCACTACATACTAATAAAAGGGGCAATTCAACAAGAAGAAATAACAATCCTAAATGTCTATGCACCCAATCAAGGTGCCACAAAATACATGAGAGAAACACTGGCAAAACTAAAGGAAGCAATTGATGTTTCCACAATAATTGTGGGAGACTTCAACACATCACTCTCTCCTATAGATAGATCAACCAGACAGAAGACCAATAAGGAAATTGAAAACCTAAACAATCTGATAAATGAATTAGATTTAACAGACATATACAGGACATTACATCCCAAATCACCAGGATACACATACTTTTCTAGTGCTCATGGAACTTTCTCCAGAATAGATCATATGCTGGGACATAAAACAAGCCTCAATAAATTTAAAAAGATTGAAATTATTCAAAGCACATTCTCTGACCACAATGGAATACAATTAGAAGTCAATAAGCATCAGAGACTTAGAAAATTCACAAATACCTGGAGGTTAAACAACACACTCCTAAACAATCAGTGGGTTAAAGAAGAAATAGCAAGAGAAATTGCTAAATATATAGAGACGAATGAAAATGAGAACACAACATACCAAAACCTATGGGATGCAGCAAAAGCAGTGCTGAGGGGGAAATTTATAGCACTAAACGCATATATTAAAAAGGAAGAAAGAGCCAAAATCAAAGAACTAATGGATCAACTGAAGAAGTTAGAAAATGAACAGCAAACCAATCCTAAACCAAGTAGAAGAAAAGAAATAACAAGGATTAAAGCAGAAATAAATGACATAGAGAACAAAACAACAATAGAGAGGATAAATATCACCAAAAGTTGGTTCTTTGAGAAGGTCAACAAGATTGACAAGCCCCTAGCTAGACTGACAAAATCAAAAAGAGAGAAGACCCATATAAACAAAATAATGAATGAAAAAGGTGACATAACTGCAGATCCTGAAGAAATTAAAAAAAGTATAAGAGGATATTATGAACAACTGTATGGCAACAAACTGGATAATGTAGAAGAAATGGACAATTTCCTGGAAACATATGAACAACCTAGAATGACCAGAGAAGAAATAGAAGACCTCAACCAACCCATCACAAGCAAAGAGATCCAATCAGTCATCAAAAATCTTCCCACAAATAAATGCCCAGGGCCAGATGGCTTCACAGGGGAATTCTACCAAACTTTCCAGAAAGAACTGACACCAATCTTACTCAAACTCTTTCAAAACATTGAAGAAAATGGAACACAACCTAACTCATTTTATGAAGCTAACATCAATCTAATACCAAAACCAGGCAAAGATGCTACAAAGAATGAAAACTACCGGCCAATCTCCCTAATGAATATAGATGCAAAAATCCTCAACAAAATACTTGCAAATTGAATCCAAAGACACATTAAAAAAATCATACACCATGACCAAGTGGGGTTCATTCCAGGCATGCAAGGATGGTTCAACATAAGAAAATCAATCAATGTATTACAACACATTAACAAGTCAAAAGGGAAAAATCAATTGATCATCTCAATAGATGCTGAAAAAGCATTTGACAAAATCCAACATCCGTTTTTGATAAAAACACTTCAAAAGGTAGGAATTGAAGGAAACTTCCTCAACATGATAAAGAGCATATATGAAAAACCCACAGCCAGCATAGTACTCAATGGTGAGAGACTGAAAGCCTTCCCTTTAAGATCAGGAAGAAGACAAGGATGCCTGCTGTCACCACTGTTATTCAACATTGTGCTGGAAGTGCTAGCCAGGGCAATCCGGCAAGACAAAGAAATAAAAGGCATCCAAATTGGAAAAGAAGAAGTAAAACTGTCATTGTTTGCAGATGATATGATCTTATATCTAGAAAACCCTGAGAAATCGACGATACAGCTACTAGAGCTAATAAACAAATTTAGCAAAGTAGCGGGATACAAGGTTAATGCACATTAAGTCAGTAATGTTTCTATATGCTAGAAATGAACAAACTGAAGAGACACTCAAGAAAAAGATACCATTTTCAATAGCAACTAAAAAAATCAAGTACCTAGGAAGAAACTTAACCAAAGATGTAAAAGACCTATACAAAGAAAACTACATAACTCTACTAAAAGAAATAGAAGGGGACCTTAAAAGATGGAAAAATATTCCATGTTCATGGATAGGAAGGCTAAATGTCATTAAGATGTCAATTCTACCCAAACTCATCTACAGATTCAATGCAATCCCAATCAAAATTCCAACAACCTACTTTGCAGACTTGGAAAAGCTAGTTATCAAATTTATTTGGAAAGGGAAGATGCCTCGAATTGCTAAAGACACTCTAAAAAAGAAAAACGAAGTGGGAGGACTTACACTCCCTGACTTTGAAGCTTATTATAAAGCCACAGTTGCCAAAACAGCATGGTACTGGCACAAAGATAGACATATAGATCAATGGAATCAAATTGAGAATTAAGAGATAGACCCTCAGATCTATGGCCGACTGATCTTTGAGAAGGCTCCCAAAGTCACTGAACTGAGTCATAATGGTCTTTTCAACAAATGGGGCTGGGAGAGTTGGATATCCATATCGAAAAGAATGAAAGAGGACCCCTACCTCACCCCCTACATGAAAATTAAAAAAAAAAAAAAAAAAATCATACTCAATGTTCCTGAATGCAAGCAACAAGGCAAGGATGCTTGCTTTTGCCACTTTCACTCTGCATAGTACTGTAAGTCCTGGCCAGAGCAATTAGGCAAGAGAAGAAAGAAAAAAGGCATCTAAATTGGAAAGGAAGAAGGAAAATGATTTCTATTTGCAGATGACATGATCTTGTATGTAGAAAACCCTAAAGAATACACACTGAAAAAAACTGTTGGGGCTAATAAACTCAGAAATGTTACAGAATACAAAATCAACACTGAACATTCAGTTGTATTTCTGTATATCAGCAATGAACATTCCAAAAAGGAAAAAAGAAACTAATGTCATTTTAGATTGCCACATACCGAGTTAGCTCACTTACTGCTGTCATTTCTCAGTATTCAGGTTATGCCATATGGCAACAAGTGGGATTCTCAGTGCATCATTATGTAACTTCTTAAAATGGCATGGTTTAAGAAGTTTGAACATCTTCATGTCATAATAAGTAGAAGGAGAGTAACAATAACTATTACAATAATTAACATTTATTGAAGGCTTACATAATGACAGACCCTGCATCAATATAGAATCTTTTGTATTATCACATTAAATCCTCACAACCCTACAGGGTTGGTACCATTATTATACCAATTTTCACAGTTGAGGAATTGAGGCTTAGCTACTTTAAGTGATTACCCCAGGTCATCCAGATCAAGTCTGGTGGAGCAGAGTTTTGAACCCAGAAGGCAGGTTAATGCAAGAGCCCACAATCTCTATCAATGTGCATAGAACACAGGCAGTGGAAAGGATTCTGATTCTGTAGTCAAAAGATAATGATTAGAATTTGAATTCTATCACTTATTCACTATAGTCATTGGGCAGGTCACTGAACTTTTTCAACACTGTGGCAGCCATGGCCTGAGCAAAACAGGCCTGCAGATCTTGGTGCACAGCAGCCTGCATGACCTAGGAAGCTAATGTTTAAACTATTGTCTTGGAAGCCAGTAAAGAGAAAAAGGGTAAATTGACCTTAAAATGTAACTTTATGGGAAGCAGGCAGGAGGTAAGAGGCCCTTAGTTTCACAAAAAAGGGAAAATGTAGTTGTTCAAGTGTTATTCTAGTCCTTCCTGCACCACCCCTCAGGTCAGAGTGACCTGTTCCTTAAACCCTTATAAATGGCTTGCTGTCCTCTTTGCATTGTGTGGTTGACTTTCCTGTGAATGTGATGCCTGCCCGGCCTGAGAGAGCTGCCATGATCTCTCCACGACTTCTCACCCTGTAAGTAAGCTCTGAATAAAACTTCATGTATCAGGAAATGCTTGTTGTCTTCTTTGGCCTCTGGACTGGTGTGGCCCTCATGGGCTGCGACAAATGCTATATTAATAGCTTGTGTGTCTACTCCATAGTTACTGTGATCAATGAGATATTCTTTGGGCATTGCATTTTGTAAACCACAGAGGGGTCAGGAGAGATATGTTTCTATTAATAGTACAAGTCTCCAGTACAGCTCCATGAAGTGACAGAGAGGCAGTGATTTTCATGTAATTATTCTGAGGCAGGACATCTGCTTAGAATCATCGCTCATTATTTAACATTAAGTCCATCCATATATGATGATGATGGGCCTTCTCTGAAACTGTCTAAGCCACAGTTTCTGGTCTCCCTGACCTATAGCATCCTTGCAACTTAAAGCTGGGGACTATCTTACTCACCTTTACACAAAACATAAACTCAATTAAAACTTGAATAAAATAGAAGATTTTGACATCAGAAATTTCCAGGCATTCCTTGGTATGATTAGATTAGTCTTTGTGGGGAAATAAAGCTATCCTGGATTTCTTAGTGCTCCTGAAAAAGCCCTAGCCCCCAGCGACTCTACATAGCATGAGAATTAGATATGTAGCCATTTGTCCAGTTAATTCCTCTGATGCAAAATGATAAAACTTCTCATATATTGCTGAGAGGCCCAAATGGTTGCAACACAGACAATTTCCTAAGGTTAAACTCCAAATTTCCAGGAAGACTAGAGTGCTATCTTCGTAAGTATGAAGCCCAGACCTTAAAGACATCTCCAGGTCATAAATACCAAGACATGTGGGATTATCTCACCCCTGGAAATATTTTATTTACAAAAGGAGTAAGGACTCAGACTCATTATGTTTCCAAGGAGATGATTTCATGAGGGGAGGGGGACAGCTGCTTCCCTCCCCTTTATCAGCCAAGAAAACCACTTTTGACCTTACCTGCCTATGGAGTTTCCAGCTACTTTCCTAAGACATTTGGCCTGGCTCTCATTGTGTCACCCTAGAGGGGGCAGTTGTCCTTATTTAGTGTAACGTAATTAATAAGAAATCTTTCCCTGATCCAGAACACCTCAGGTGCACATTCAGGATAAAATTAATAAAGATGAATATTTTTGAGGTAATTTTTGAGATGTTATAAAATTACCTGTTGAGTTTCTAGCCAAAGGGATTAATGCCCAATATGTGGTTTGAACTGTGGATACCTCTCTCACCATGCCACCTTTTTAAAAACCTAATTAACACACTTTGATTATAAAAAACTTATGAGTGTGGGCAGGCATAACATGCAGTGGCTGATTGGGGTCAGGGGACTATAGCACAGCTGGGATGGGGAAGGGCCTCATTCCCAGAGGGAACATGGTAGCAGGTTAAACAGGACATAGACAGAGGACTCAGAGATGGGGACTCTTGGTAACTTATTTATGGCTGTTTTAGGAGCTATCCAAGGCTTAAGAGCAAGCCTTGAGTGGGAGTGGGAAGACATTCCAGAGGCTTGACCAGGAAGGAGGGGTGCTGCGTAGGGACGTGCTGTAGCTGCTCTCAGAAACAGACTGTCTTATCAGTAAGAACAAGGACAGAAACAGACATTCAAGCTGGGCCCACAGCTCCAGTTTTGCCTCCAAGATGGGGATGTGTCCATTTTCCGGGGTTTGGAGGAGGGTGTAGAGACGATCCAGAAGCTTTAAAGCATCACCTTTTCCATTGTGTCATCCAAAGTTGAGAAATGGCCAGCAGCAGAGTTCAGGGCGGGAGTCTCAGTCATGTTCTTGGCTCAGTCACTAAATGGATTTTGAAAACATGGAAAAAAATAAAAACAGCTAAAAAAGCAAAAACAAAAGATAAAAGCAACCCTAAAGCTGTCAGGTATTACCATCTTTTTGATGGCTCCAGCTCAGTAGGTGAAAGCTCCATCGTCAAGGGAGACCCCAGCTGTCCATCCTCCTTGGATGCAATTATTGGTGGGACACTCAGAGGTCCCTGTTGAGGTGTCAAGCAGGACAGAGGCTGAGTAAAGATCCATGGAATGGCTGGATCCTGGGACCTCACAGAGGAGCACGTACAGCACAGCAACCCCTAGCCCCATTCATGCCCCAACACAGCAAAAGGCCAAAGGCAGCCCAGCCTAGGTAAAGAGACACAGAAGACTCCACCTCTGGGTGTTATAGAAGCCTGGATGATGGTTTGGGCTGTCCAGCAGACAAGGATCAGGGTAGGACCCAGGCAATTCCAGAGGTGAGCACAGGGAAGGGTTGTTGGAGGCCTTGTCCTCCACATAGTGTTGAACTTGTTTCCTGTGAAGTAGACTAGAGGCCCAAGAGGGCCATAAGAGGTTAACGACACAAAGGGAGCAGGGGCCTTGCAGCTCCTGGAGCAGCATCAGCAGCAAAGCCTACATCTTGTATATCTTGTTTATGCTCTGTACCACGTAGGACATCCCAAAGCCTCTTCCACATGAGCTGGGCCCCATGGTACTCATTCACTCAGCCAAGCAGTGTCAGGATGATGCCCCAGATATGCAGACCAGTGGAGCCTATGGAAAGTTTGAGAGGAGCTACAAAGCAGACAAGACTCTGCAGGGTGGGGATGGGGGCAAGGGTGGGGATCACTCAAGCACCACCAGGGAGGAGGGGCAGAGACTGGGGTCCAGTCTCAGGATGATGTGTGTGCTAGTTTGAATGTATTATGTCCCCCAGAAAAAGCCCTATTCTTTGATGGAATCTTGTGGGGCAGACATATTAGTGGGGATTAAGTTGGAACATTTGGATTAGGTTGTTTGCATGGAAATGTGCCCCACCCAACTGCAGGTGATAACTCTGATGAGATATTTCCATGGAGGTGTGGCCCCAAGCATTCACGGTGGGCCTTGATCAGTGGAGCCATATAAATGAGCTGACAAACGGAAGGAACTCAGTGCAGCTGAGAGTGACATTTTGAAGATGAGCTACAGCCAAGAGGGACAATTGGAAGAAAGCACAGGAGCTGCAGATGAGAGACATTTTGAAGATGGCCGTTGAAAGCAGACTCTTGCTCCAGAGAAGCTAAGAGAGGACAGATACCCCAAGGGCAACTAAGAGTGACATTTTTGAGGAACTGCAGCCTAGAGAGGAACGTCTTGGGAGAAAGCCATTTTGAAACCAGAACTTTGGAGAAGACGACAGTCAAGTGCCTTCCCAGCTAACAGAGGTTTTCCGGACACCATTGGCCATTCTCCAGTGAAGGTACCTGATTGCTGATGTGTTACCTTGCACACTTTATGGCCTTAAGACTGTAACTGTGTAACCAAATAAACCCCCTTTTATAAAAGCCAATCCATTTCTGGTGTTTTGCATTCCGGCAGCATTAGCAAACTGGAACAATGTCCATCCCAGCTTTCAGAGTAGGGGCTCCATTTTGGGGCCACTTACTAGTGTGACTTTGGGCAATTCATCTAACATTTCTGGGTCTCCGTTTCCTACTCTGCAAAATGGAGGTAACAAGACTGCTTTTTAACAAGTAACTATAGCCTAAGGTGTGGGTTAAATGGTACATGGTGTACTCTGTTTCCTAGTTGCTAAAATAAATACCATACAAAGAATTGGCTTAACAACAGCTATTTATTGGTTCATGGCTTCAGAGGTTAGAAGGCTTGCTTCCTCCTGCAATGGGTAATCCTCTAGCTGGCTGGCAATCTGTGGGGTTCCTTGGCTTTCCATCACATGGCAATGCTTATCATGACATCTTCTCCTTTCTCTTCCAGGTTCTGTTGAATTCCAGCTTCTGGAAGTTCCCTGTGCCTTCTTTTTTTCTGTGTCCAATTTCCTTTGCTAATAAAAGAACGGCAGCTGCATTGGATTGAGGCCCACCCTCACTCAGTTTGGGCACACCTTAATAACATCTTCAAAGGTCCTATTTACAAACGGATCCACACCCACAGGACCAAGGGTAGGGACCTGAACATGACTTTTGTGGGATACATGATTCAAATCCCATGCATGGAGAGTCCTAAATAAATGTTGGGTATTAATATTGTAAGCATGATGTTACTATTGTACTTCCAGAGCCCTTAAGAAAGTCACAATTATCTCTGCGATGAGTTTTTTTTTTGTCTATTCCCTTCTCCCACCTCCTTCTACAAACATACCTGGACTTGAGCCTTGAGAAGGCAGGGTTAGGGTCTGCATTACTGTGGGGTGCTGTACAGGTCTCAGAAAGAGTTGTCTCTTGAGCCCTGCCTCCTATTTTTTAAACGTGTAAGGAATTCTGCACACCACAGTAGGTCTCTCTATTCCATTAACATATTCAGCAATGAATTGTTGCTATCAAAGCATTAATTATTATTATTAATTTAAATTATATAATAATTAAAATAATTAATAATTAATAAATAATAATTAATCTTAGTTGCAAAAGGTAATATATAGTACACTTGCAATCAAGGACTATTAGAGCTGGGAGGATCCTCAGAGAGGAATCAGCCTCCTCTAACTTTTCTGGTGAGGCAGTGAAGGTATATGGAGGTTTAAGTGATTTTTCCAATAACTCAGCATAGCCATACTGGCAGATTTGGGAGTTGAATATGTTCTTTGCTCTCTAAGACCTCCCTGGGGATAAATTCCATAACACCCTGACCAGGAAAAGTGGACCCACAAATGACACAGGTAGGAAGATTGCTACCACTAAAGAGATTTTCAAAAAAGATGCAGAGATATTCAGGTGGCCTAATTTTCCACTCACTAAAAGAGGAAGTTGGAAATGTCAGGAAGAAGACAAAGGCAATATATAAATTAGTAATTTCTTGTTCTTGGTTCAAGATATTCCTAATTTTTGGACATACCAATTAAGGTGTACTCTCTGCGTTGATTTTCAATAATCAACACCTCTCCTTGCCCCTTTAATTTAAGGGACCTAGACATACTGGTAGACCTTGTAGTGTTCGGTGTTTTAACTGGGTTGTTTTATATAGTCAATAGGATATTATCCATCAGGGTTATGAACTTGAAGGATGAGAGATGAGTGTTACAAATTTGGATAAACTGGAAAGATAGTGTGCCAGTTTGAATGTATTGTGTCCCCCAAATGCCATTATCTTTGTAGTCTTGTGTGGGGCAGACGTTTTTGGTGCTGATTAGATTTGCTTGGAATGTGCTCCACTCAGCTGTGGGTAATGATCATTCTGATGAGATGTTCCCATGGAGGCATGGCCCCACCCATTCGGGGTGGGCCTTGATCAGTGGAGCTATATAAATGAGCTGACTCAGAGAGAGGAAACTCAGGGAGTGCAGCTGGGAGTGATGTTTTGAAGAGGAGCAAGCTTGCTAGAGAGGAACGTCCTAGGAGAAAGCCGTTTTGAGGCCGGAGCTTTGGAGCAGACGCCAGCTGCCTTCCTAGCTAGCAGAGGTTTTTCGGACGCCATTGGCCATCCTCCGGTGAAGGTACCCGATTGCTGATGTGTTACCTTGGACGTTTTGTGGCCTTAAGACTGTAACTGTGTAGTGAAATAAACCCCCGTTTTATAAAAGCCTATCCATCTCTGGTGTTTTGCATTCTGCAGCATTAGCAAACTAAGACAGATGGAATTAGACACATTCAGCTAGTTGGATTTCCAACAATTTCCCAAGTTATGGGATTGGAGATAGGGCAGAAATGCAGAACAGATGATGTCACATAATGATAACCATTGAGCACAAATGACTAATGCCCTGAATGCAGGAAAGCTGGTGTGTTGGTTTCATGGGGCTGCCGTAACAACTCATCACAAACAATGTGGCTTAAAACTAAAAAAAATTTATTCTCTCACAGTTCTGGAGGCTAGAAGACCAAAATCAAGGGTGTCACAAAGGCCATGGTCCCTCTGAAGTCTCTAGGGAAGAATCTGCACTGTGTCTTTCTCCCAGCTTTTGGTGGTTGTAGGCAGTCCTCGACGTTCCTGGCTTGTAGACATATCACTCCAACCTCTGCCTCCGTCTACACATGGCATTCTCCTTCTGTGACTATGTGTGTATGAATTTCCCTCTTCTTACAAGGACACCAGTTACACTGGATTAGGTCCCTAATGACCTCATGTTAACTAATTACTGCAAAGACCCTAATTCCAATTATGGTCACATTCACAGGTATCAGGGATTAGGATTTGAAAATAGTTTTTAGGGGACACAGTTCATCCCACAACACATGGGATCAGAATTAAGCTTGGAGGATGACAACTGATTCATATGGAATAGAATGGGAGAGCAAGATAGTTCCAAAGCCCAAAGGAGCAGAGAGGGAGGGAGATCAAGAAAGAGCGGTATTATCACAGCCGACCTAGATAGATTGCTTAAGAGGAAATGGTTGCTGGGAGGTTTGCAAGAAGTAAAGCTCTAAGAGAACAGAATGAATTCTTCAGGACCCTTATTGGTTAATGAATCCGAGCAGTTCTGATGAGGTGTTAAAGACAGCTGGACAGGTTACAAAGAGTTGGTCCTGCAGTAAAGGAGAGAGCAGAAGTTGAGGAATTTAACGTTTGTATTTTTTCCCATCCATCTTTTTATTTTTTGAAAACGTTCAATGTATAGAAAATTTGCAAGAAAAGTATATTGAGTATCCATATACTCTTTACCTAGATTAACCAATGTTTAACATTTTGCTATTTTTTGCTTCTCTTTCTCTTTCTCTTTCTATCTAAATCTGTATCATATACACCTTTTTTTTTTTCCTGAACCATATAAATTACTTGTGAACACAACACTTCACATCCAAATATTTCATCACGTGTTTCTCAAAACAAGGCTATTTTACTACATGAGTATAATTCACTTATCACCCTCAGGATATTTAACACTGATGCAACCCTATATCTAAAATTTCTAATTTGTTCAAGTATCCCCCAAATGTCCTTTATCACTCCCCCACCTCCTGCCGCCCCATCCAGGGTCCAATCATGGCGTCTTTTAATTTATAACAGTTCCCTAGCTTTATTTTTTTCTTTCAAGATTGACATTTTTTAGTTCAGATCAGTTGTTTTGCAGAATATCCTTCAATTTGGGTTTGCCTGTTCCTCATGATTGGATTCAAGTTAGGCATGTTTTGCAGGGGTTCCACACTGGCGGTACTATAGCCAGTAAGTTTAACAGTATGTCATCATATACCAAAGACCTGCCAGCCTGCAGTGATTCAGCTTTCCATCTTGAAGATGTGTTTTATACTGAACAAATGGGATGATTACTCAGTGAATTGAGGGTGTGCTGAAAGCTAATCTAGATCTCCATGACATGAATTGGATTAATCCCACAGTCCTACTTTTCTCTGGTTACATATAGCTCAGCAATCAGAAGCCTGTTTTATGCTGATTATCAGATGTTTTCATCCTAGAGCTTATACTTTGCACTTTCTTTTTTGGTAAAAGAAATGATTCAAAACAACAGATGAAATATTTTTAGTAATATAAATGTCAAGTAATAACCTAATGATAGATTTGAATCTTGCTGTAATTCATCTTCCAAGTGAAATTGAAATCTTTTGCCATTCTAGGGGGTACATTTTAAATAGGGCAGCTAAATTTATCAATAAGTGCTTAATATATATAACAGCTTATACCTTTATGAAGAGCTTTTTCATACATGATTGCATTTAATGTTCAACCCTGTGAGATTGCAAGATGACTGAAATTTCAGAGAGGTGTTTATAAAATGGTTGTAATTCCAAGTGAGACTCACAATCTTATCCTTGTTGATACTGGTTTGCAACCACATATATACCACTTTCCCCCTCTCAAGCTACTACTGCTAGAGAAAAGTTGTTCCAGAATGGTTACCAGAGAGATCAGGTAAATTGATTATCATTGAATTCAAATCAAGTTTTTGTAGAAAGAGAGCCAGACCTAGCACAACTCTCATTTTGATTTGTTGTTTTAATTTCATGTTAACTAATAAGGCATTCATTTACTCATTTATTCCTCAAACTTTCATTTGGAACTGACTTTGCTAGGTAAGGATGACAAATTGGATATGATACATGTTAGGATATGTACTGGTTTGTATATATTATGTCCCCCAGAAAAAGCCATGTTCTTTGATGCAATCTTGTGGGGGCAGACATATTAGTGGGGATTAAGTTAGAATGGTTGGATTAGGTTGTTTCCATGGAAATGCGCCCCACCCAACTGTGGGTGATAACTCTGGATAGTTTCCATGGAGGTGTGGCCCCACCCATTCAGCAAGGGCCTTGATTAGTTTACTAGAGCACTATATAGCTCAGACAGAAGGAGCAAGCTTGCTACAGTTAAGAGGGACACTGAAGAATGCACAGGAGCTGAGAGAGGAACTGCAGTTTATAGAGACATTTTGGAGATGGCCTTTGAAAGCAGACTTTGCCTCCAGAGAAGCTAAGAGAGGACAAATGACCCAAAAGCAACTGAGAGTGACAGTTTGAAGAGGAACTGCAGCCTAGAGAGGAACATCCTGGGAGAAAGCCATTTTGAAACCAGAACTTGGAGCAGATGCCAACCACGTGCCTTCCCAGCTAACAGAGGTTTACTGGATGCCATTGGCCATCCTCCAGTGAAGGTACTCGATTGCTGATGCGTTACCTTGGACACTTCATGGCCTAAAGACTGTAACTGTGTAACCAAATAAACCCCCTTTTATAAAAGCTAATCCAAAAGTGGGTGGGGCAAGATGACAGAGTGGTGAGGAGCAGAATTTCATCTCTCCTCTAGAGCAGCTGGCAATTGCCCAAGAACTACATGAAACAATGTTTTCAGGGTCTCCAGTAACCAGTCACACACCGGACACAAGTTTGGAATTGGAGGAAAAGCTGAGATCACAGCGAACATTGTTAAGTTCCCCGGACCAGGGGTCTGGTACCCCTTCCCACCCAGACCTCACAGACTGTCTTGCTGCCGGCTCCCTGAAAGGGGGGGAGGGGAAACAAACCAAAAAACAGCAATCTGCTGAGGGCAAGAAGGGAGGCTCAACCCAGCCTCAACTGCAGAATTAATTAACAAATTAATTAACTAATTTTGGGAGCTGGGGTGCTAAAGAAGGTCTGGGCTCTGAGAAGTGGGGGCACGTAAAAGCGGGCACCCATTCCCAGACTCCAAAAAAGCCATTTTTTTTCCCCTACATTTTGTCCCTTCTGGCTTCTCACTGATCCCTTATCTTTTTGCATTTCAATAGCCCCCGGCAGGGGTGGAACTGAAGCTGTTGGAGAATAATTATCAGACAATAGCCCAAAGCATATCTTTAAATGCTCTATTCTGACACTGACAAAACTTCCAGGCTGGGGAAAGACTTTTAAAAGGGACTCTTTTTTTTTTTTCTTTTTTCTTTTTCTTGTTCTTCTTTTCTATTTTTTTTTTTTTTTTTTTTAATCTAAAAGTAATATATGTGGTTATTTCCTATCGGAAAGCCCAGGCTGAGGGACTAGGCTGGGCTTGGGGGGAGACAGAGTAGCCACAGTGTTCTGTATTCACTACTGAAGGTCTCCACCCCCATCTTTAATTGGCAACTCAGGCTGACCAAGGAATCTACCTGGAGAGGCCCCAAAGAGGAGAGGGGAGAAGGGAATAGTGCCCCTGAGAGATAACTGGAGTTCTGAGGATTGGGAGAGTGGAGGGAAGTCCAGCTCAACTGGCAGTCCTCCTTCTGGGAACTCAGACCCCAGGGGCTGGAATTCAGATTCCGGCTTCAGTCAGCCACGCTCCCAACAGGATCAGAGTCACCAGGAGAACTGAAGTCCCCATACCTCCTTACACTGGTGGGGGAGCTGCGGGCTCGCAAGCGCCACCTGCTGGACAGGAGAGGAAAAGCACCAATTCTGAAGGCCTCATAGGAGGGTCTCATTCTCAGGAAAACTCCATACCCTCCCAATGAGACCTGGGCCTCACTAGACTGGGAAAATCTGACTAGGGTCGACCATATCTGAGGAGACCCACTCACAAAAAGGTTACATAGAGGCAGAGCAAGAAACAGAAAAAACAAGAGGGGAAAAATTCTGATCAACTAAATAGAACCTAAATTAGAGGTCTAGAATAAGTTGAACTGAATAACAGAGGCCAGAGAACAAAGCCAACCAACAAGAAAACCACTAGGTAAAAGATAGAAAACAAGCTCCAAAATAAACTAATCAAGAAAATCAGATGCCTAGACAACTTAAGATAATAAGCCATACCAGGAAACACGAAAACATGGACCAGCCAAAGGAACAAACTAATAGCTCAGCTGAGACACAGGAGTGGAGGCAACTAATGCTAAAAAAATTCGATGAAATGAAGGAAGATATAGCAAAAGAGCTGAAGGATATAAAGAAGACACTGGCTGACCATAAAGAAGAATTCGCCGGGTCGAGTCGGGTCACTCTGCAGCCTGCGACCACTCGCCGCCTCGGCGGCCCACCCTCGTCCTCTGGACTTGGGCCGGCGGCTGTCGGTCTGCCACTTTCGGGGCCGCATGGCTGAGAGAGACCCAGGCAGCAACCAGAGGCAGAATGAGGAAATTGAAGCAATGGCAGCTATATATGGCGAGGAATGGTGTGTCATGGATAACTGTGCCAAAATATTCTATATTAAAATTAATGACAATAAAGATGACCCCAAATGGACACTTGGCTTGCAGGTGATACTATCTAATGAATATCCAGAGACAGCCCCACCTATTTATGAACTGAAAGCTCCTTGGCTTAATGGGCAAGAATGTGTGGATTTATCGAATAGCCTTGAGGCAATATATATACAGAATATTGGTGAAAGTATTCTCTACCTATGGGTGGAGAAAATAAGAGATGTTTTAATACAAAAATCTCATAAGGCAGAAACAGGCCCTGAGGTAAAGAAGAAAACTGAAGAGGAAGATGTTGAGTGTGAAGATGATTTCATTTTAGCTTGCCAGCCAGAATATTCAGTTAAAGCACTGGATTTTGAGATCAGTGAAAATCAAACAGAAATAGAAGAATTACCTCCAATTGATCATGGCATTCCTATTACAGACCAAAGAAGTACTTTTCAGGCACACTTAGCTCCTGTAGTTTGTCCTAAACAGGTGAAAATGGTTCTTGCCAAATTGTATGAGAATAAGAAAATAGCTAGTGCTACCCACAACATCTACGCCTACAGAATATATTGTGAGGATAAACAGAC
Organism: Choloepus didactylus; assembly: GCF_015220235.1. Taxonomy (NCBI): domain Eukaryota; kingdom Metazoa; phylum Chordata; class Mammalia; order Pilosa; family Megalonychidae; genus Choloepus; species Choloepus didactylus. The sequence goes on along the minus strand of NC_051315.1, from coordinate 80,072,243 downwards.
CTTCTTACAGGACTGTGAAGATGATGGGGAAACAGCAGCTGGCGGGCGTCTTCTCCATCTCATGGAGATTTTGAATGTGAGGAATGTCATGGTGGTAGTATCACGCTGGTATGGAGGTATTCTGCTAGGACCAGATCGCTTTAAACATATCAACAACTGTGCCAGAAACATACTAGTAGAGAAGAATTATGCAAATTCACCGGAGAAATCATCTAAGGCTTTGGGAAAGAACGAAAAAGTAAGAAAAGACAAGAAGAGGAGTGAACCTTAGTGCCTGAAACTCTATGAAAGGTTAATTTGCCTATAATTAAATACAAATTACACAGTCATCAAGGAATATATTGTGCAGAGAGAAGATGCTTGACTGCTCAAGTCTGCCAATTCATTGTGGACACCAACATTATCTTTTCTTCTTTGGTTATATCATCTGCCAAAAATAGAGAACTTAATGATATATTCATTGTGTTTCAGGCTTATTGAGAAGGAGTAATTGGACTTAATCACCTCTTCATCTGATTTTAGCAAGGTAACAGTTGCCCAGGGCAGTACCTGAGTTAACTGTCCATTTCAGTTACATGTCAAGTGCCTTTGTTAGGCGGGAAAGGAGCGTCTCTAGAGGAATATAAATACCTGATATCTTGTCATTTGGATTCTTGGTGTGTTAAATGAATATTGCCTTTTACTGCTCTTTATAGCTTATTGGAATAGGAGCACATTGAAGACTGATCTTGGAGAGCTGCTTCTTGTGATTTTAGTTCATACGTACGTATGTTATAAATCTCTTCATTGAGTGAAAATCCAGGAATATCCATCAGCAGATATGTGCTGAGGTGGTAATTCACATAATGTATTTGTTAGCATAAATGTTTTGCCTCATTTTCTGTAGCAAATTGGTGATTGTGAAATTTTAAAAAAGTGATTTTCTAGTCTCTGCCTTTTTTTATTTAATTCTTGTAACATAAAGCCATAAATATGTGGTATTGGTAGTCTCCTCCCACCCCTGAAATATATTGGTTTAACATTCTGGTTTCTTTCAACAACCAGGAGGTACTGTTTTTGTGATCTTCATTGCGGAATTAAAACTATGCTAGAATCTCTGCTGGTTAATAGAACATTTATAGCTTGAATAGAGGATGGCAGAATGACACTGATACAGGGTAGGAGTATGTTGCACAGTTATATGAATTTGATGCACGTTTCCCACTGCACTCCAGCCATCTTTCTCAATTCCTTGATTTTGTGGAGGGTAAGAACAAACCATTTGATTGGAGAAACAAAAGAAAACCCCTCTTTTTCCTAATCTTATCAATGTTTTCATCAGTGTTTTATGTTTGTTCTTTCATTTGTAAGTTGTTCACTTACAAATGTTTACAGGCATTTAGACAATAAGTTTATCTTTGGATTTAATAATAAGTAATTAGCTGTTCACTTTGAGATATGATTACAAACAACTATTAAATATTATAACTTGATTACAGATTTACATGAGATTACCTTCCCAATAGAAGGAAAAGAAATTAAGAGTCAACTATGGGGTGGTGCTAGAGCATAGAAAGCATCAGAACAAATGGAGAGGCAGATATTTTCTCTGTGCTCTGATATTTTACCTTTGAGAAACCCAATATCCTTAACTTGATATTTTTAATAAGAATTTAATGAATAGTCTTATATTAGGGTGGATTTTGAGAAACAAAGCTAAATTATATTTGCTGCGAGTGTATTTAATGTTGTCCATTATCAAGAGCCATCAGAGGATGGCCTGTATATATAGAGAGATCACTCACTTGAGGTTCCATGAAAAGTTAAGTATGTCCTATGTATTAACTGTTAAGATAATTAAAGAGGTGAGAGACCATTTTTAAACAAAAACATAATTTCACAATTTTGGCATGTGAAACCAGTGGACGGAGATATAAAACAATAAGACTTTGGCGCTACAGAAAAAGAAATGAGTTAATTTTTCTGCAGCACCAAATTTAAATTTATTTCTTGCTGCTTTAACATTTATTTAGGGTTTTACAGAAAACAAAGTGCCCTTCACATCTTTGATCTCATTTTCCCTTCTTTTTAAGAAACGTTATTTTTGCTTCTTTCTACAAAAAATATTACCCACTTTTTATTGACTAAAAAAACCTCATCTCCTTGGCCCAAAGTCAGTGAGCTAGTAGTACAGAGAGATCCAAAGTTCTTTAATTCTGAATCCTGAGTTATTTCACACTTTACCATTATGGAGATTCTAACTAATGATAGTATGTTTCTCTCTATTTAAAACTTTTCTTGGTGAGAGGATTTTCAAATTCTCTAAATAATAATTTTCTAATAGCCAGATTTATGCTATGGCGTATTTTATAGTATATTCACAGTATATATTTATTACTTAAAAATATACTCCACAGGCCTGTGTAAGAGCAAGTAGCATCTACTTTTTAAAATGAGAATAGCAGTAGCTGCATCAAAAATATGCTTTGGAGGTGTATGTGATGAAACAAAGCCTATTTGAAGGAAATTACATCAAACTTACCACAACCAAGAAAGAGTAGCATGAAGCAGGTACTATTTGAAGAGCAAGTGTTAAGGATTGAATTGTGTCCTCCAAAAAGATATTTTGAAGTTCTAACCCCCATTACCTCAGCATGTGACCTTAATGGGAAATAGGGTTGTTATAGATAAAATTTGTTAAATTAAGATGTGGTCATACTGGAGTAGGGCAGGCTCCTAATCCAATATGACCAGTGTCCTTAAAAGAAGGGGAGAAGGCACTCAGACATAAAGTAGGAGGCCATGTGATGATGGAGGCAGAGAGTAAAGTGCTGCAGCTACAAACCAAGAACACCAAGGATTGCCAGAAAACCACTAGAACCCAGGAAGGGGCAAGGGAGGATTCTCCCCTTCATGTTTCAGAGGGAGTGTGGTCCTGCTCACACCTTGATTTCAGACTTCCAGCCTCCACAACTAGAGACAATAAATTTCTGTTGTTTTAAGCCACCCAGTTTGTAGTACTTTGTTACAGCAGCCCTAGGAAACTAAGACAAGAAGTGAAATTTATTGGAAAAATTATGTAATCACCACCAATCCCACTATCCAGAGATAGCAATTAACATTTGATATGTGCTTCCTTATATTTTTTTCCTATGCATGACTTTGTAAATATGGATATTTTTCTTTCCACAAAAATGGTATTAAACTGTACATACTATTTTATAACGTGCATATTTCATACAGAATTATATTAACATTTTTCCCGTGTCAATAAATATTCTTCTATGGTAAAAAAAAAAAAAAAAAAAAAAAAAAGAAGAATTCATAAACTTAAAAAAACTCATGGGAATGAAGGCCACAATGGAGGAGATGAAAAACACAATGGAGGGATACAACAGCAGATTTGAACAGGCAGAAGAAAGGATCAGTGAACTGGAAGACAGGTCATTCGAATTCATACACACAAAAGAACAGATGGTGAAAAAAATGGAAAAATAAAAGTTAATCTGTTTCTGGTATTTTGCTTCCCGGCAGCATTAGCAAACTAGAACAGGATATATGAGTATTTGTACATCCTTACATTCAGGTCTGTTTCCAAAAGAATTCAAGATAGTTTACAGAAATACATGTGATTTTCACTGCCCTCCCCCCTACGTGGGATCTGTCACCCAGGGGTGTAAATACCCCCAGCAATGTGGAATATGACTCCCAGGGAGGAATCTGGACCCAACATCGTGGGATGGAGAACATTTTCTTGACCAAAAGGGGGATGTGAAATGAAATGAATTAAATTTCAGTGGATGAGAGATTCCAAAAGGAGCTAAGAGGTCACTCTGGTGGGCACTCTTATGCACAATATAGATAACCCTTTTTAGGTTCTAATGAATTGGAACAGCTAGCAGTAAATACCTGAAACTATCAAACTACAACCCAGAACCCTTGAATCTTGAAGGCAATTGTATAAAAATGTAGCTTATGAGGGGTGACAATGTGATTGGGAAAGCCATGTGGATCACACTCCCCTTTGTCCAGTGTATGGATGGATGAGTAGAAAAATGGGGGCAGAAAAAAAAAAAAAAGCACCCAGTGTTCTTTTTCACTTTAATTTTTATTCTTATTACTTTTGTGTTGTGGTAATGAAAATGTTCAAAAATTAATTTTGGTGATGGATGCACAACTATATGGTGATACTGTGAACTGACTGCACACTTTGTATGCATGGTATGTGAATATATCTCAATAAAATTGAATTATTAAAAAAAAGAAATACATGTGATTTAACAAAAAACAAAATCAGTAAGAAATGCAATCAGGATGAAAGAAAAATAATGTTAATGATGACATTCATATACAACAGAATGCAAGCTGTGAGATTTTGCTTTAAGGTGTGAGATACTTGAGTATAAGAATGTCACCAGGCCAAAGGAAAAGTGAACATTTACAGGTAGAAGAGTTGGAGGTGATGATTGGTGGAGCAAGGTTCCAAGCAGATTAGGGAGGATGGGATCAAAACCATGAGGGTGCAGTTGACAATTAATCTCGCATGAGACTCAAAGTATACATCATTTATACACAAGGAAGAAGCAGCACTGGTTTGTAAGAATCAATGTGGAACAAGAAGCAAGCCCATCTCCTCTCTGGTCCTGAGGGAAGTGGGGAGTGGACAATAGCTTCAAATATCAAATATCCAATGAGATGTATGAGATGTATTCAAAGGCTGGAAAATCTGTTATACTTTTTTTTTTTTTTTTGGATTCTCTTCACTGCCAGACTAAAGTTCATGGATTCTGCTACCCATGTTGCAGAATATAATTCCTCAGGGTTTACGGGAGCACTTGGTGCCCAGGAAAATATTTGATTATACAGGGCAAGTTTTGGCCCTTCATTCACCTTGACAGTTGAGTATAAATTAAAGCTGTAGTCCTACTTTCTCCTATCTGTTTCCTTCCTATCTGTGGCCTCTTTCAACAAATATGAGCATTTCCTGTAAATCATACCACCACCACCCCATTCCATTTTCACTTTTGCCCATAGTTCCTGTGGATGTTGCTAGTGAAGAGTTCTGACTCCAGTCCTGTTCTCTGGGGTAAAGTTTTCAGAGATCCAAGATAAGGACACCTCAAGCCTAAGTAGGTACAGGATCTTCTCTCCTATTCAGAAATACAGTTTTTAAAGCTCCATTCTATCCTCTTCTATCCAGCACCAAAGAAGGCTGTAATTATGCAGTAAGGCCACACATAATTTTTTGGCCACACAACAGAGTTTCGAGCACTTAGGGGCCAAGAAAGAGCCTCAGATCGTCTAATGAGAACCAGCTCTTATTTTAGGGATAAAAAAATTTAAAATCTCAAATAACTTAATGCAAGCACAAACCTAGCAAGAGACAGACCTGGAACTAGGACCCTGGTCTCCTGACTCCTAGGCCAGTACTCTTCCTGGTGTGACACTGCTCACCAAATAAAGCTGGGCTAGTGGACTTGAATTTTACAACTGCAGAGAGGCATTTCTGAGGAAAGAAGGAGTTTAAATTTACCTTCCTTTGTGAGCTATAGTATAATATCAATATTTGCATTCAAAGTGCTTGTTTTCAGAGCACTTATATTCATCCTTCCGTTAAAGCAGGCAACCACTGAAAAACAAGGATTATAAAAACTTAAGAAAACAATGGAAGGAACTAGTGCACTTTCATGTCTGATTATTTCATCTGTGAACTAAGTGCTCTGATCTCCCAAGGAGTTTCCAGGACAGAGGTATGTCATGCCTGAAGGTGAGAAACTAAGAGCTAAATCTTTACACATTTATATATATGTATCACAGATTTAGTATTTGCAAGACTAATTTCTCAGCATTTTGAGGTAGGGGGCAAGAGGGCTAAACCACATCACTCTGGCATCTAACTTAGTTTTGTGGTCACAGAGTTTCAGAGCTGGAAGGGTCATTTTGTCTAATCAACCAATTTAGATGAAGGAACCATGACCCTGATGTTAAGTGGTTTGCTCAAGTTTCAGAAAAACAAAAGCAATTTGAGCACTATAATTTCTGATTTCTTCTCTCAAATTGATTCAGTTCCACCCCCTATGGTATACTATGATCAAATCCCAGTTACTTCAATTTCTATTGCTCTTTAATCTCAGAGGTATGCATCAATAATAAATAATCTATGTGATATTCTAAATCCTTTATGGTCTTATCTCTTACTACTTCAACTAGGATTGTAAGGTGTTCCAGTTTGCTAAAGCAGCCAGAATGCAAACTACCAGAAATGGATTGGCTTTTACAATAGGGGTTTATTAGGTCACTAATTTACAGTTATAAAGCCATGCATTGTCCAAATCAAGGGATCAAGAGGTAGATACCTTCTCTGAGGAAAGGCCGATGGCATCTGGGGTTCCTCTGTCACATGGGAAAACACATGGCCAGAATCTGCTGGGCCTCTCCTGGGGTTAGCTTCTGGTTTCCTCTGCTTTCTCCAAACATGTCTCTGGGCTTCTGTCTTAGCTTCTCTCTCTCAGCTCTTGTGCATCCTTGCTTGTTTCTCCCAGGACGTATCTCTCTAAGTGGCTGGGGTTCCTCTCTTAGCTTCTTTGGGGCAAACTCCGGATTTCATCTTTTAGCTTCTGTGCTGGTTTGACTGTATTATGTCCCCCCAAATACCATTATCTTTGATGCAGTCTTGTAAAATGGTAAGGAAACATACTGGTGTTGATTGGGTTGGAGACTTTTGATTGGATGTTTCTGTGGAGATGTGATCACTCAACTGAGGGCGAGATCTTTCACTGGATAATTTCCATGGAGGTGTGTCCCCACCCATTCAGCATGGGCCTTGATTAGTTTACTAGAGCACAATATAAGCTTAGACAGAATGAGCGAGCTTGCTACAGCCAACAGGGACACTTTGAAGAATGCACAGGAGCTGAGAGGTGCTGCAGATTAGAGACAGTTTGAAGATGGCTGTTGAAAGCAGACTCTTGCTCCAGAGAAGCTAAGAGAGGACAAATGCCCTAAGAGCAACTGAGAGTGACATTTTGAAAAGGAACTGCAGCCTAGAGAGGAACATCCTGGGAGAAAGCCATTTTGAAACCAGAACTTGGAGCAGACGCCAGCCACGTGCCTTCCTAGCTAACAGAGGTTTCCCAGACGCCATTGGCCATCCTCCAGTGAAGGTACCTGATTGTTGATGCATTACCTTGGACACTTTATGGCCTTAAGACTGTAACTGTGTAACCAAATAAACCCCCTTTTATAAAAGCCAATCCATTTCTGGTGTTTTGCATTCCAGTAGCATTAGCAAACTAGAAAAGCTTCTCTCCTGGTTCTGGTTTCAACAGCTGTCTCCAAAATGTCTCTGGGTGTTTTCTCTCTAAGTGTCTCTGAGCTCTCTCCAAAATGTTTTTGTCTTTTATCCTCTCATACAGGGAACTAGTAAAAATTACTAAGACCCACCTTGAATGGGCGGGGGTCACATCTCCATGGAAATAACCTAATCAAGAAGTTCCACCCACAACTGGGTGGGTCAAAGCTCCATGGAAACAACTTAATCAAAAGAACCCACCCAACAGTAAGTCTGCAACCACAAGACTGGATTAAAAGAAAATGGCAGTTCTGGAGTACATAATAGATTCAAACCAGCACATATGGCAATAGAGAATCTTGACTTTGGTGTCACAAGAAAATTTTGCCTCTTTCAGAATTATCAAGAAACATAGCTAATAGAGGAAAGCACATTTTCTAGAAGTAGTTCTAGAAAAAGCAACCTCACAGAAAAATCAGTGCCATTTACAAGTCAGTTAACTTTAACAGATGGCTACGTTTAACTTATTAAGTTTCTGTTCAGTTAAAGTCATAGTACAAATGTCCAATTGTAGTCATAGTACAAATACCTGAAATTATTTAAAAAAATATTATCCACAACATTACAATATATTCTATAATTTTTATATTGGGTACTGGTCTACAAAAATATTGAAAGACAAAGACTAAAAGAAAATCTCAAAAGCGGAAGAGACAAAATGACTCATGACATGTAAGGAAACCCCAATAAGATTAACAGCTAACTTATCAGAAATCAAGGACAGAAGGCAGTAGGATGACATAGTCAAAGTGCAGAAAGAAAATAAACTGACAACCAGTGTGGCGGTTTGAAGCTGTTCTGTACCCCAGAAAAGGCTATGTTCTTTTAATCCATCCCTGTGGGTGTAGACCTGGTGGGACCTTTTGGTTAGATTATTTCAATTGAGATGTGGCCTGTCCCATTAAAAGTGTGTCTTAATACTTTTATAAGAGGATAAAAGACAGAAAAACCCAGAGAACTCAGAGAAGTCCCAGAGAAGCTAAGGGATAAGAACACACCACAGGAGCTGAGAGAGGAAGCCACTGAAGCCAGTAGCTGAAAGCAATGAAAGCCAGGAGAGAAGGACCAGCAGATGCCAGCCATGCACCTTCCCATGTGACAGAGAAGTCCCAGATATCAGCAGTCTTTCTTCAGAGAAGGGATCATCCTGTTGATGCCTTAATTTGGATATTTTCATGGCCTTAGAACCATAAATTTGTAAGCTAATAAATCCCCATTGTAAAAATCAACCCAATTTTGGTATACTGCATTCTGGCAGCGTTAGCAAACTAAAATAGTCAAGTATTTTGCATCTGGAAAAACTATTTTTCAAAAATGAAGGTGAAGAAGGATGCATCCACATGGCAACATAAACAGTTACTGAAAACTTCTCTCCAGAGATTCAATGGAAAAAAAAGGACAATTCTGAATTGTTCAGAACTCTGGAGGAAGACATAGACTGAGAAAAACACTACAAATGCCAAATTGAAGAAAGAGAAAAATATCAAGTAAGAATCTTATATTCTGGACCAGCTGGTCTTCCCCCTCTCCATCACTCAATATCACATAGTGCAGGAAAGGCAAAGGGAACCCCCACCTACCGAGGACACAGACTATAAAATCTCTCACAGCAGTGAGACAGACCCCACTATTTGAAGACCCAGGGGAAAGTGGAGGACATTTCAAGGCCCAGGTCAGTGAGGGACAAAGAGTCTGCAAAAACTGTTTCCAGCCCTGGATCCAAAAGTCTTTCCCACACCCCTGAGGGAAACAGCAGCAGGTGGTTGTTTCCTTGCCTGGGATGATGGCTGAAAAACTGGGACAGCTGGGGCTGTCCTCTGCCACAGTAAAGTAGGGGACATAACCCCACATTGAGTCAGACTTTGGCCAGCAAAGTGATGACACAGGAAACCCACAGTTTCAACCCCACCTGTTCAGACACAGCCTGTGCTTGGAGGCAAAAGAGCTTCTGAGAATGATTAAGTCACTAAACAGTACCATCTGCTGGAGAGACCAGAAAGTGCAAGATAACTGAAGGCTTTTAAAAGACTCTCAGACCCTATCTTAGGACCGCTGGAGCTGGTCTATGCCTTCTTCAAGGAGACCCAGCCCTGTTTTGGCTAAGAAATATGGATGTCCCAACTGTTAATGCAGGGCCCTAAAACAAACTCAGGACTTGCTGGCTGGCAAAAACAAACAAACAAACAAACAAAACAAACAACAACAAAAAAACACCACTGGGAGCAAGCAGACTTGTTTCACCACACACAGAGATCTTCTTGGAGTGCCCAGTGCTTACCCCTCATCCCTGATGCAGGCTACTGTGAGTGCCTGAATTTTGGGGGGACACTGAGGGGGACAGAGCCAATCTGACAATTAGCTGGTGAGAGGGACAAAGAACAGATAGAGATCAAATCCAAACAAGAAAACCTAGGCAAAAGAGAGAAAATCAGATGCCTAGACAGCAAAAAAATCATGAGGCAGACAAGGAAGCATGAAGATATGGCCCAAAGGAACAAAATAACCCCTCAACTGAGATACAGAAGTTGAAAAACTAATTAAAGATGCTCAAACAAATCTAAATCAATTCGAGTTGAAAGAAAATGTGGCAAGAGAGATGAAGGATATAAAGAAGATACAGGGTGTCAATCTGGAAGAACTCAAAAGCTTGAAGAAACAAATGACAGAACTTATGGGAATGAAAGGCACAATAGAAGAGATGGAAAAGAGAGGGGAGACATACAACAGCAGATTGGAAAAGGCAGAAGAAAAGATTAGTGAACTAGAAGACGGGACATCTGAATTCCTACACACAAAAGAATGGATAGCAAAAGTAATGGAAAAATACAAGCAGGATTTCAGAGAACTGATTGACAACATAAAACAAATGAAGATACATGTTATGGGTATCCCAGGAGAAGAGAAGGGAAAAGGGGAGAAACAACAATGGAGGAAATAATTACTGATAATTTCCCAACTCTTATGAAAGACATAAAATCACAGGTCCAAGAAATGCAGCATACCCCGAACAGAATAGATGCAAATAGACCTACTCCAAGACACTTACTCATCAGATTGTCAAATGTCAAAGACAGAGAATTCTAACAGCTGCAAGAGAAAAGCGATCCATCACATATAAGGGAAGCTCGATAAGACAAAGTACGGATCTCTGAGCAGAAACCAGAAAGTGGTTTGATATATTTAAGATACTGAAAGAGAAAAACTGCAAACCAAGAATTCTATACCCAGCAAAACTGTCCTTCAAAAATGAGGGAGAGTTTAAAATATTTATAGATAAACAGACACAGAGAGTTCATGAACAGGATACCTGCTCTACAAGAAATACTAAAGGGGGCACTATAAGAAGACAGGAAAAGACAGGAGAGAGAGGTTTGGAGAACAGTTTAGAAATGAAGATTAGCAGTAATGGTAACTAAAAGGGTAAAAAAAAAGAGTGAAAAATTAGATATGACATATAAAATCTAAGAGAAAAAAATGGTTGAAGAAAGTCCTGCCTTTACAGTAATCACATTAAATGTTAATGAATTAAACTCCCCAATCAAAAGACATAGACTGGCAGAATGGATAAAAAAAACAAGATCCATCTACATGCTGTCTAAAAGAGACTCATTTAAGACCCAAGGACAAAAACAGGTTGAAAGTGAAAGGCTGGAAAAAGATATTTCATGCAAACAATTAACAGAAAAGAGTGGGAGTACCTATACTAATATCAGACAAATTAGACTTCAAATGTGAAACAATTAAAAAAGACAAAGAAGGACAACATGTATTAATAAAAGGAACAATCCATCAAGAAGATATAATAATCAGAAATATCTGTGCAATGAGCCAGAGTGTCACAAAAATACATGAGGCAAACACTGAAAGCACTGAAGGGAGTAGACATTTCTACAATAATAGTTGGAGACTTCAATACACACTCTCATTAATGGATAGAACATCTGTACAGAGGATCAATAAGCACACAGAGATTTTGAATAGCACAATAAATGAACTAGACTTGACAAACATTTACAGTCATTGTAGTCCACAACAGCAGCATACACATTTTTCTCAAGTGCTCATGAATCATTCTCAGGGATAGACCACATGTCGGGTCACAAAGTAGATCTCAATAAATTTTAAAAGATAAAAATTATGCAACACACTTTCTCAGAGCATATTGGAATGAAGTTAGAAATCAATAACAGGTGGAAGGCTAGAAAATTCACAAATATATGGAGGGTAAACAACACACTTTTAAACAACCAGTGGGTCAAGGAAGAAATTACAAGAGAAATTAGTAAATATCTCAATGCACATGAAAATGAGAACACAACACATCAAAACTTATGGAATGCAGCAAAGGCAGTGCTGAAAGGGAAATTTATCATCCTAAAAGCCCATATTTAAAAAGAAGAAAGCAAAAATCAAAGACTTAACTGCTCACCTGAAGGAACTAGAGAAAGAACAGCAAAATAATCCCAAAGCAAACAGAAGGAAAAAAATCATAAAAATTAGAGCAGAGCCGCCGGTCTTGGGCGCAGGCGCTGTGGCTCGGCTGCTTGGACCCACCGCCGCGCCTCAGCGAGAAAGTCTGGTCTGCTCTCCTTGCCGAGCCCGTCTCTCCCGGGGTGTCACCTGAGCTATGCCCCGCTACTGCGCGGCGATTTGCTGTAAGAACCGCCGGGGACGAAACGATAAAGACCGGAAGCTGAGTTTTTATCCATTTCCTCTGCATGACAAAGAAAGGCTTGAAAAATGGTTAAAGAATATGAAACGTGACTCATGGGTTCCCAGTAAATACCAGTTCCTGTGTAGCGACCATTTTACTCCTGACTCTCTTGACATCAGATGGGGTATTCGATATTTGAAACAAACTGCAATTCCAACAATATTTGCTTTGCCAGAAGACAATCAGGTATTGCAGACAGGGAGAAGGGGTTTAGGTTGAGCATAGTGGCATATTGCCAGACAGGTTATCAGGCAGAGGGGGTGAGAGGGAAAGATAATTGTTGTAAAAACAAATTCTTGAGTTAAAAAAGAAAAATTTGTGCTTTTACCAAAAGTGACAATCTTTGTAAATCATTTTAATTAAGCTGTTATGAAGCAAAGCTTAGAACAAGTAAACAGAAGATAATACATACACAAGTTCTTCATGTAACTTAATGAGCAAGGATTTTTTAGTGGTCTTTTGAATGGTCTGAAATCTTCCCTTGTATATTGAATATGCTTAATGCTTTTTAAAGAGCACTTTAAGGTATATTTGTGTTGTTACATATTTAGAACATATTTTTTTTAACTGCATTAACCTACTTGGCCAGTGTACTGCTCAGAGTTATAATTAAATAATCAGCACTACTTAATAAGAGAATAAGCCTAGAAAGGGCATCCTTTTTAGAATTTGAAAATATTATTTTCTAGGGAAAAGACTCTTCCAAAAAAAAGTCTCAGAAGAAAAAATTGGAGGGTAAGAAAGAAGAATCATTTACATCAAATGAGCCTATGAAAAATACCATTAACAAGGACTTGCTCCCTGAATGTGCAAAATTATTTGACTCAACTGCCTTGGTACGGCCACCAGCTCCAAAATCAGAAAATACGCAAAATAACATATTAACTCTTAACCTGGTTAAACAAGATATTGAAAAACCACAGTCTACTTTGGAAACATCAGATGTAGGTATTTTGCACACATCTTTTGACAGTCTAAATTCTACAACTATTACTTGGACAACTGCAGATTCAGAAGATACTCAGCAGTCTTTGAAAACTCAAGAAGTGCTTGAAATAGCTACCAGTCATTTTGCTAATCCAAATTTTACAGATAACTCTGTGGAAATTAAGTCAGCACAGGAAAATCCAGTTTTATTCAGTACAATTACTCAAACAGTTGGAGAATTAAACACAAATAAGGAATCTGTTATTGCCATTTTTGTACCCACTGAAAATCCTAGACCTGTAGTTAATTCTTTTATACCTGTCCAACAAGAAACTGTGGAAACGGAAGACATGGATATTGAAGACTCCTTATATAAGGATATGGACTATGGAACAGAAGTTTTACAAATTGAACATTCTTATTGCAGACAAGACATAAATAAGGAACATCTATGGCAAAAAGTTTCTAAGCTACATTCAAAAATAACACTTCTTGAGTTACAAGAGCAGCAAACTCTAGGAAGATTGAAGTCTTTGGAAGCCCTTATAAGGCAGCCAAAACAGGAAAATTTGCTATCTGAAGAAAATGTCAAGATTATAGAAAACCATTTCACAACATACGAAGTTACTATGATATAAAGTTTTAAAGCTACAACTAAGCTTTTGCAGCCAAACTAAAACTATATGTAACGTGAACTTTTTCCTGTCTAAGTTTCTCCTTTTAATGAAGCTAGAAAATGCTCTAATGTTCTGAACTAGATTCTGTTCTTGCAGTGCTCATTTTTAAGAATCATTGAGCTGTAGAGAACAGTTTCATTCCTTGATAACTTTCCAAAATAAAGTTAAAATATAGTACGTAGTATGATTAAGTCAAAATAAGAGAACACTGTGACGTGGTTAAAAAGAGCCCATAATAAGAGCCAGGCTCAGGAATCAGACCTGGTTCCACCATTGGCATATGACTTAGACAAGTTACCTATCAAGCTTGAGCTTTGGTCCCTAATTAAGGGCATTTAGTAGATCTCTGATGTAGTCCATTTCTTTATAGTTCTTTCCCTTTCTATGAGGATACCTTTAACAGAACAGGTTTTCTATAAGATAATCTATACTTACATATTACTAGAAGTTGGCTAGAATTCAATATTAGTAACTATTAGAATATCCTCTATATTTACTGAATTCTGGGTTTGACTTTTTGGCTACTTATACATCTCTACTATAAAGGAAAACACTCCTTTCCTAATTTTACTCAGTTGAACTAAAATAAGGAACTACTTAGCCTTGTTCTTAGGAGAGGTACTTCAAACTTTAAAGGATATGTATTTCAATACCTTAAATGTGATTTTCCATCTTAATACAGACATTTAAGCTTTTTAACATTCTGTTCTCATAAGGTTATATTTGTAAACCAAAAGATGAAAATGAGGTTAAAATATATATATATTTTAGAAATCATAGTTTATCTTTTTCTTAATAGGTATAGCTTTTTAAAAGTTTGTGCTTGTGTCATTTTTAAATTCCAGAATGATACAGTAATACCTAGTACTATACATTTCCATCTCTACTTATCTTAATGAAATTTATAAGCAAGAAATTATAGATATGTGATGAAGACCTTAGGGAGATAAGTAGGAAAGAGAAATGACATTGATCTAAATAAAGATACTGCTTATGTCCACAAGAATTTAAGAAAAGTGAATGTAAACGCAAAGATTTAGTGATAGTAACACAAATGTGAAAAATAGGTGATATGTTCTCTTAAAACTGGCAGACAGTATAATTAAACAGGATAGCCTGTGGTTGTCCTATTGCTTATAAGTTCCTATTAGGCTGAGTCTTAGTTTTCTCATTCATAAAATATACTGTTACCTATCTTGTAGGATGGATTTGAGAATTATATAAGGTAATATGTTTTTGGTCCCAGAAAATAGGAGGTGCTCAATAAATATTAGTCATCTCCAAACAGCAAGTAGAATACTAATTGTTTTGTAAATGCATGGTGATTATTTTTGGCCAGATTTCACTTATTTTCTTCAGGCTAATAAAATTGCTATTATATGTAAAAAAAAAAAAAAAAAAAAAAAATTAGAGCAGAAATAAATGAAATTGAGAAGCAATAAAGTTGATGGACCCTTAGCTAGGCTGACAAAGGAAAAAAGAGAGAGGATGCAAATAAATAAAATCAGAAATGAGAGGGGGTACATAACCACTGACCTTGCAAAAACAGATAATGAGAAAAGACTATGAACAACTGTGTGCTAACAAACTAGACAACTTAGATGAAATGGAGAACTTCCTAGAAAAGCATAAACAACCAACATTGACTTGAGAAGACATGGAAGACCTCAACAAACCAATCACAAGTAAAGAGATTAAATCAGTCCTCAAAAAACTCTAAAAAAAGAAAAGTTCAGGACCAGGTGGGTTCACATGTGAATTCTGACAAGCATTCAAGAAAGAATTAGTAACAAGCTTGCTGAAACTCTTCAAAAAAATTTAAGTGCAGAGAAAGCTATGTAACTCATTCAATGAAGCCAACACATCCTAATACCAAAGCCAGAGAAAGGCACTACTAGAAAAGAAAATTACAGACCAATCTCTTTAATGAATATAGATACAAAAATCCTAAACAAAATACTTGCAAATCGAATCTAGCAGCACATTAAAAGAACTGTATACCATGACCAAGTGGCTTTTATTTCAGGTAGGCAAGGGTGGGTCAACAAAAGAAAATAAATTAACAAAATACACATCAATAAATCAAAGGGGAAAAGCCACATGATCATCTCAATTTTGCAGCAAAGGCATCTGACAAAATTCAGCATCCTTTCTTGATGAAAACACTTCAAAGGATAGGAACAGAAGGAAACTTCCCCAACATGATAAAGAGAATATAAGAAAAACCCATAGCTAATATCATACTCAATTGGGAAAGACTAAAAGCTTTCCCTCTAAGATCAGGAACAACATAAGGATGCCCACAGTCACCATTCTTATTCAATATTGGGCTGGAAATTCTAGCTAGAGCAATTAGGTAAGAAAAAGAAATCGAAGACACCCAAATTGGAATGTAAGAAGTAAAACTTCCACTGTTCGCAGATGACATGGATTCTACATGTAGAAAATTCCAAAAAATCTACAGTAAAGCTATTAGAGTTAATAAACAAGTACAGCAAAGTGGCAGGATGCAAGGTCAATGCACAAAAATCAGTAGTGTTTCTATACACTAGTAAGGAGCAATCTGAGGAGAAAATCCAGAAAAAAAATTCCTATTGCAATAGCAACCAAAAAAATCAAATGTTTAGCAATAAACTTAACCAAGGGCATAAAAGACCTATACGCAGAAAACTATAAAAAATTGCTAAAAGAAATCAAGGAAGACCTAAATCCATACTGTGTTCATGGACTGGAATACTAAATACAGTTAAGATGTCAGTTCTACCCAAATTGATTTATAGATTCAATGCAATACCGATCAAAATCCCAACAACTTACTTTGCAGAAATAGAAAAACCAATAATTAAATTTACTGGGAAGGGTATGGTGCCCTGAATAGCTAAAAATATCTTGAGAAAGAAAAATGAAGTGGGAAATCTCACACTACCTGACTTAAAAGCATATTACAAAGCTATTGTGGTCCAAACAGCATAAATATCCTGGCATAAAGATAAATATACTGATCAATGGAATCGAATTGAGTATTCAGAAATAGACCCTCTCATCTCTGGACAATTTTTCTTTGATGAGGCAATCAAGTTGACTTGACTGGGACAGACGAGTCTCTTCAACAAATGGTACTTGGAGAACTGGATGTCCATATCCAAAAGAATGAAAGAGGACCCATATTACACACCTTATACAAAAATTAGCTGAAAATGGATCAAAGATCCAAACATTAGAGCTAAAACCATAAAACTTTTAGAAGAAAATGTGGGAAATATCTTAAAGATCTTGTGATAGGAGGTGGTTTCCTAGACCTTAGAACCAAAGTGCAAGCAATGAAAGAAGAAATAGATCAACGGGATCTCCTCAAAATTGAAAACTTTTGCACATCAAAGGACTTAGAAAAATAAAAAGGCAGTCTATGCACTGGGAGACAATATTTGGACATCACATTTCAGATTAGGGTTTAATATCTGGAATATATAAAGATATCCAACAACTCAACAACAAAAAGAGAAAGGACCCAATTTAAAAATGGGTAAAAGACATGGACAGACACTTTTCTGAAGAGGAAATACAAATGGCTCAAAAAACATATGAAAAGATGCTCAACTTCACTAGCTTTTAGGGAAATGCATATCAAAACCACAATGTGGTATCATCTCACACCTACTAAAATGGCCATTATCAAAAAACAAAACAAAACAAACAAAAAAACAGAAAACTACAAGTGTTGGAGAGGATGTGGGAAAGAAGTTGACTTATTCACTGTAGGTGGGCAATCACTCAAGAGTGCAACCACTCTGGAAGGCAGTTTGGCAGTTCCTCAGGATGCTAAGTATAGAATTGCCATATGATCCAGCAATGTCCTTACTAGGTATATACTCAGAGGAAGCCAAGGCTAGGACATGAACAGACATCTGTAAACCAATGTTTGTATCATCCTTATTCACGATTGCCAAGAGATGGAAACAGCCCAAATATCCATCAACGAACGAGCGGATGAACAAACTGTGGTATATTCATGATGGAATTTTAGGTAGCTGTAAGATAGAATAAAGTCATGACACATGCAACAATGTGGATGAACCTTGAGGATATTATGTTGAGTAAAATTAGCTTGAAAGTAAAGGACAAATACTGTATGGTCTCACTAAAATGAACTAAACATAATGAGCAAACTCTGAGAGTTCAAGTTAGGAATGCAGGTTATCAGGAGGTAGAAAGAGGATCGAGATTGGGCATTTGAAGCTGAAGGAGTTCAGAATGTTCAATAGGAGTGTTTGTAAAGATCCAGAAATGGATGGCACAATACTATCTGATGGCAGCACAATACTGTAGGTATAATGAACAAAGCTCAGTGTGAGTATGGCTGAAAGAAAGCATCTAGGGGCAAGTATGACACCAGAAGGAAAGATAGAGGATAAAAACTGGGACTGTATAACTTAGAAAAACCCAGAGTGGCCAATGATGTTGATAAAATATAGAAATATAAGAAGGTTTTTACATGAAGAGAACAAATGAGTATCAACACTGCAAGGTATTGAAAATGGGATGATATATGGGAAAAAATACAATCAATGCAAACTATTGCATTGTATATTGTAACAAAGGCAATATACCAAAGCTATGTCAACAAAGGGGGATATAAGGGAGGGGTATGGCATTCTTGTTGTTGGTGTTTCTCCTCTTTTATTCTTTTTTTATTCTTTTTTCTTCCTCTTCTTTTTTTTGCAGAAGAAATGGAAATGTTCTCATATAGATTGCGGTTGTGAAAGCATAACTATATGATAGTGGGAGCTATTGATTGTTGACTTAGGATGAATTGTATGGTGCACAAATAAAACTGTTTAAAAAATAAGCAGAAAGATACAAATGCTGGAGAAGACGTGGAGAGATATACCTACTCACTGTTGGTAGGGAGGTAGAATGGTGCAGCTCCTCTGGAGAGGAGTGCGATGGTTCCACAGGAGGCTAAGTATATGATCCTGCAACCCCATTATTTGGTATATACTTGGAAGAACTGAAAGCAGGGATACACTTAGGCATTTTCAGACTGGTTTTCATGGTGGCAGTATTCATGATTTGCAATGAATGTTGGTGGCCTAAGTACATCGACAGGTGAACAGAAGGGCAAACTATGGTGTATACATACACTGGAGTACTGAATGGCTGCAAAAAGAAATGAAGTTGTGAGGTATGCAAGTGGGTGAATAAACCTTGAGGACATTATGTTGAGTGAAATAAGCCAGAAACAAAAGGAAAATATTGTAAGGTCTCCCTAATATAAACTAACTATAATGAGACAATTCTGAGAATTGAATTCAAGAGCATAGGTTATCAGGGGATAGAAATTGGACAGAGATTGGGCAATTGACAATGCAGGAGTGCAGAATGTTCAATAAGGCTCACTGCAAAGGTTCACAGATTGTAAGCTCTTACAGCAGTCCTATCTATTCCTGAACTTTTACATTTAACAGCTGTCTATTTAGTAAAAAATTTATATTCTCTGTAGCACATTTTCTAATTTATACTTTTATGGTCAGTTTTCTTAAACAATATAATGATATGGAACATAGAATAGGGAAAGAGATCTTGGTTTTCTGTATACGTCAATGTAATACCTTGATATATCCCAGAGTATTTGGGGCAGGAAAAAAAAGGATTTGCAAAGTCTTGTCGAGGGACTGGGGAAAAATGTGGATATATTAACTTTCCTCACCTGGGGAATTTCTAATATTCTTGCAAGCATTTGGAACTACCAATTTAATAAGTCATGCCCTCGATTATGGGGCTTGCCCTTAAGAAACTTATTCCTGAGAAGAAGCTAAGCCTACTTATAGTTATTCATGAGTCATCCCCAAAGAACCTCTTTTGTTGCTCAGATGTGGCCTCTCTCTCACAGCCACCTCTGCAAATAAACTCACTACCCTTCCACCTATGTGTGACGTGACTCCCAGGGGTATAAATCTCCCTGACAATGAGGGATATGACTCCCAGGGATGAGCCTGGCCCTGGCATTCTGGGACCGATTATGCCTTCTTGACCAAAATGGGGAAAGAAATGAAACAAAATAAAAGTTTCAGTGGCTACAAGATTTCAAATAGAGTTGTGAGGTCATTCTGGAGGTTATTCTTATGCATTATGTACATTCCTTTTTAACTTCTAGTGTATTAGGATAGAAGGAAATACCCGAATCTGTTGAACTGTAATCCAGTAGACTTGATTCTTTATAATTGTATAATTATACAGCTTTTATTATGTGACTGTGTGACTGTGAAAACATTGTGGCTGACACTCCCTTTACCCAGTGCACGGGCAGACGAGTTATAAAATAAAGACTATAAATATAAATAATAATATACAATAAGAGGTATGGGATGTTTTAGGGTTCTTCTCTATTTTTATTTTTTCCTTTATTTTGGAGTAATGAAAATGTTCTAAAATTGATTGTGATGATGAATGTACAATTATATGATGATACTGTGAGCCACTGATTCTATACTTTGGATGGACTATATGGTGTGTGAATATCTCTCAATAAAATTGCATTTAAAAAAATGAAGGTGTAAACGTAAGGACACTTTAAGTTATAACTTAGAGAATTAGTTGCTAGCAGACCTGCCTTACAAGAAATACTAAAGGAGGTTCTTCACTAAATTTAATTGTTGGACGCAAGTGACCCCAAACAGTAATTCAAATCCATATAAAAAACCAAAGAGCAGCTAATTACTTATGATTATGTAATTATAAATTAAATTATTATATTTCTTTTCATTTCTTCTATTGACTGATTTAAAAAGCAATTGCATAAAACAATATGTATCCAATTGTATGGCTGGAGCAAAGCTGTATTGGAGTAAGGAAATGACAACAGATGGTAACTTGACTCTATAGGAACAGATGTTTATATATAACAAACTATAAATATGTACTTGTTCTCCTTTCTTCTCTTGGCTTCTTTAAAAGATACTGAAAGGAATTATCGAAAATAATCACCATTAATGTAAAAGAAAGCAGTAAAAAGGAATACAGAAGACATTATATAATATACTACACACACACACACACACACACACACACACACACACACACACACACTATATAAACCAACCAAAGGACAGATATCATTAGAATGGATGAAAAAACAAGATCCAGCTACCTGCTGTCTATAGGAGTTACACTTTGGATACAAAGAAAAAATTGGTTCTAAGTAAAAGGATGGTGTTTTCATTTCCTTCTCTGCTCAAGCAGAGAATACCATGCAGTGGGTTGGCTTAAACAGTAAAATTTACTGGCTCACGGTTTTGAGGCTGGAGAAGTTCAAATCAACAAGTCATTGCGCTGATGCTTTCTTCCTGTGTATTGACATTCTGGGGCTGGCTGCCAGGTGAACCTACGCATAGTCTGTTCTGTCATCTGGCATTACACATGGCAGCCTCTCCTGGCCTCTCTCTTCTCTTCTTCCAGGTTCTGTTGACCTTCAGCTTCTTACTTCCCATGGCTTTCTCTCCCTTTGTCTGAATTTCACTCTGCTCATAAAGCACTCTATTAATAGGATTAAGACCCATCCTGATTGTTGGGGCATATCTTAACTGAAATAACCTCATCAAAAAGTCCTACTTACAATGGGTTCATATTCACAGGAAAGGATTAAGTTTAAGAACACGTTTTTCTGAGGTACAAAGCTCCAAAGCACTATAGATGGAGAAAGATATGTCATGCAAACATCAATGAAAAGAAAGCCGATAAAGCTTTATAGAAATCTACATTAATGTCAGACAAAATAGACTTTAAAACAAAAAGCGTTAGCAGAAATAAAAAGGAACATTTTATAATGATAAAGGGGCACTTAAAAGCTTTAACAATTATAAACACATATGCACCTATCAACAGTCTCGAAATATTTGAAACAAAACCTGACAGAATTGAAGGGAGAAACAGACAATTCAACCATAATAGTTGGAGAATTTGATACCCCATTTTCAATAATTATGTGCTGGTTTGTATATTTATGTCCCCCAGAAAAAGCCATATTCTTTAATGCATTCTTGGGGCAGATGTATTACTTTAGATTGGGTTGGAACCTACTGGTTCAGTGTCCATGGAGATGTGACCCACCCAACTGTAGGTGAAAACTCTGATTGGATAATTTCCATGCAGGCATGGCCCCACTGATTCAGCATGGGCCTTGTTTACTGGAGCACTTATAAGCTTAGACAGAAGGAGCTCATAGTGAGCTGGAGATGAGACAGACATTTTGAAGATGGCTGTTGGAAGCTGTTGCAGACATTTTGGAGAATACCATTTTGAAACGCAACTTAGGAGCAAGCAGACACTAGCCACATGTCTTCCCAGCTGACAGAGGTTTTCTGGTTGCCAATGACCTTTCTCCAGTGAAGGTACCCTTTGTTGATGGACACTTTATGACCTTAAGACTGTAACTGTGTAACCAAATAAACGCCCTCTTATAAAAGCCAATCCATTTCTGGTGTTTTGCATTCTGGCAGCATTAGCAAACTAGCAAAAATGGATAGAAGGCAGAAGATAGACAAGGAAATAGAAGACTTGAACAACACTATACACATATTAGACCTAATAGACATCTATAGAATAGTCTTTCCAACAACAGCAAAACATGTTTCCTCTAAAGAATACTGGGAACATTCTATAAGATAGACCATATGCTAGGCCATAAAACAAATCCTAATACATTTAAAAGAAATGAAATCATACAAAGCACATTTTTTTCTGATCACAATGGAGTAAAATTAGAAATAACAGAAAGAAATTTGGGAAATTCACAAATATATGGAAATTAAACAACACACTAAGATGGCTCAAAGAAGAAATCACAAGGGAAATTAGACAATACTTTGAGATAAATAAAAATGAAAACATAACACACTAAAACATATGGGATGCAGCTAAAGCAGTGATTAGAGGGAAATTTATGGTTGTAAATGCCTACATTTAAAAAGATCATCTCAAACCAACAATCTAATTTTCCACTAGAAAGAAGAGTATACTAAATTCAAAGCAAGCAGAAGGAAGGATATGATAAAGATTAGAGCAGAAGGTAATGAAATAGAAATTAGAAAGTGTGATGGTTAGGTTCATGTGTCAACTTGGCCAGGTGATGGTGCCCATGTGTCTGGTCAAGCAAGCACTGGCCTGTTACTGCAAGGACATTTGTGGCTGGTTAATAAACCAGAAAGCTGGTTTATTAAATCATCAATTGATTGCATCTGTGACTGATCACATCAACTAAGCGTGTGCCTTCCACAAGATAATTCAATCAGCTGGATTTAATCCCATCAGCTGCAGGAGAGAACGTTCACTTCTTCTTCAGCCAGCCAGCCTCTCCTGGGGAATTCATCGAGAAACTTCATCGGAGTTGCCAGCTTGCTGACTGCCCTATGGAATTTGGACTTGGGCATCCTGCTTTTCAGAGTTTGGATTCATGCATTCTGCCCTACGGAATTGAACTTGTGCATCCCCACAGCGTGAGATACTTTTATAAAATCTCATATTTACCAATATCTCCTGTTGTTTCTGTTTCCCTAGAGAACCCTAACTAATATAGAAAGGCAACAGAGGAAATAAACAAACCCAAAGTTGGTTCTTCAAAAAGATCAACAAAATTGACAAAACTTTAGCTCGACTGACCAAGATAAAGAGAGACCACTCAAATTACTAAAGGGAAATTACTAACAATCTAACAACAACAACAAAAAAAATTGTAAGGGAGTATTATGAACAATATGCCAACAAGTTAAATAACTTAGATGAAATGTGAACTGCTAGGAAGACACAAACTATCAAAATGGACTTAAGACATAAAACATCTGAAAAGACCAACAATAAGTAAAGAGATTGAATTAGTAACAAAACTTCCCATAAAAAAAGTCCAGGACCCGATAGTTTCACTGATGGTAAATATTAAACATTTAAAGAATTAACACCAATTATTACAAAAAAGAGAAGAGGAATGAATAGTTCCCAATTCATTCTATGAAGGCAATATTACCCTGATACTAAAACCCAACAAATATAACAACAAAAAAAGAAAATTAAAGACCCATCTCTTATGCTTACAGTTGCAAAATATCCTCAAAATACTAGCTAACTGAATTCATTAATTCAATTAGCACATATAAAAAGATTATACACAATGATCAAGTGGGGTTTATTACAGGTATGTAAAGGTTGGTTTAACATTTGAAAATCAATGCAATACATCATATCACTAGAATAAAGGCCATGTTTTAATCTTATGGCTTGCTAAAATAAATACAATAGGTTGGTTTAACAACAGGAAACTTACTTGCTCACAGTTTCAGAGGCTAGAAGACGTGCTTCCTCCTAGGGTCGGTATCTTCTGGTTGGCCATCAATTTTTGGGTTTTCCATCACATGGCAATGCATATGGTGTGTCTTCTTCTTTCTCTTCTGGGTTGCTTTGACTTCCAGCTTCTGGCTTCTCTCTATGGTTTGTTTTTCCATCTTACTTTCACTCTATTATAAAGGACTACAGTAATCTGGATCAAAGCCCAACCTGATTCAGCTGGGCTACACCTTAACTCAAGTAACATCTTAAGGAGATCTTGTTTACAATGGATCCATTCCCACCAGAATGTGGACCAAGATGAAGAACATGTCCAAAATGAAGAATGCAATTTAATCCATCATAGGACAAAAACTACCATCTCAAAAGACACAGAAAAACCATTTGACAACATTCAACACCCTTTCATGATTAAAAAAAAAAAAAAAAAACTCAAACTAGGATTAGAAGGAACCTCCTCAACCTGATAAACAGCATCCATGAAAAATCCAGAATTGACATCATCCTTAATAGCGAAAGCTTGATTACCTTCCTCCTACTATTAGGAACAAGATGAGGATGTCCACTCTTGCCAATTACACATTAACATAATAGGAGGATCTAGCCAGGGTAATTAGGCAAAAAAAAAATGAAATAAAAGGCATCCATATTGCAAAGGAATAATTAGAACCTATCTCTATTTACAGATGAAATGATATTGTATATAGAGAATGTTAAAGGAACCATGAACAAATGAATTCAGCAAGATTACAGGACACATCAGTATATAAAAATCAATTGTATTTCTATACAATGGCAATGAACAATCAAAATATGGAGTTCAGAAAATAAAAGGGTAGGAATAAATTTAACAGAAGTATAAAACTTGCACTCTGACAACTACAAAACACTGCTGAAAGAAACTAATGACCTAAATACATGGAAAGACATCCCCATGTTGATCCATCAGATGACTTACTATTGTTATAGTGGCAATATTCCCCAAATTGGTCCACAGGTTTAACAGAATCCCTATCACAATCTCAGCTGGCTTCTTTGCAGAAATTGACAAATTGATCCTTTAAATTCATGGAAATTCAAGGGACTCAGAATAGCCAAATAACCTCGAAAAACAGCGAAGTTGGAGGACTCATACTGCCCTATTTTTTCAAAACATTACAGAAAGATAGTGTGGTGCCAGCATAGGGTATATATATACTAATGAAATAGAATTAAGGGCTCAGAAATAAACCCTTGTATTTACAGTCAATTAAGGGTGCCATAACAATTCCATGGGGGAAAATAGTCTGCAAAACATGGTGTTGAGACAACTGGATAGCCACAGGAAAAAGAATGAAACTGGGCCCCCACCTCACACCACACACAAAAATTAACAACAACAAAAAACTGATCAAAGAGAGCTAAAAGTATAGAACTCTAAGAAGAAAATCATTGAGAGTGAAAAGAAAACCTAGAGAAGAGGAGAAAATATTTGTAAATTCTAAGTATAAGGGTCTAGGGTCCAGAATATATACTCTTACAACTCAGCAATAAAAAGACAAGTAACAATGGACAAATGACTTGAACAGACATTTCTTCAAAGATATATGAATTGCCAACAAGGACATGAAAAGACATTCATCACTAACCATTAGGAAAATGCAAATCAAAAGAATAAGATACTACTTCACACCCACTAGGGCAGCTATAATTCTCAAGACACAACACAGCAAGTGTTGGCCAGGATGCAAGGAAGTTAAAAAAGTCATATGCTACTGGTTTGAATGCAAAATGGTGTACTGACTAGGAAAACAGCCTGGCAGTTCTTTAAAAGGCTGTAGTTCCCAATGACCCAGCAATTGGGTATGTGTATACCCAAGAGAAATGAAAACAACAAAAAAGGAATGAAGTATTGATACATACATACTTTACACAGATGAACCCTGAAAACATGTTAAGTGAAAGCAGTCAGTCACAAATGACATACATATATATATAATTTGATTCCATTTATATGTATGTAACAGCCAAACTTATAAGACACAGAAAGACACAGAAAGCAGCTTAGTGACCACTTAGGGCTGGGGGTATTGGTGGGAAATGGGGAATGTCTGCTGATGGGTATGGTGTTTCTTTTTGTGATGACGAAAATGTTTTAAAATTGACTGCAGTGGTGGTTACCTAACTTTGTGAACATTTAAAACCACTGACTTGTATACTTTGGGTCAACTGTACAGTTTGACTTATAGTCAATAAAGCTGTTATTTTTTGTTTAAAGAGAGGCAGAAACATCGAACAATCCCAAAGTATAGGCCTTACTTGGGTATGGACTCAAATATACTAAAAAGTCATTTGCAGCAATTTTGTGAACATTCATCATGCTATGTTCTTATGATAACACTTTACTGTTTGTGTGTTAATTTTTATAAGTTTCATAGAAGTATATCAAGCAACTATAGAACTCAAAATTCTAAATGGTTAAGATACAGCAATATCACTACTTTAAAATAATACAGAGGCAACTTGGATTCTTTTCTAATGGCAAGGGACTATATTATTATAAACCCTTATTATTTAAGGATTGTGTAAGAAATTCAAAATTACACTTATTATTATAAACCCTTAGTGGGGTCAACGGAATACCACAAAATCAAATACATTTCTCTAAGAGAAATAAATGAAGAGGGAAAAAACAGGAATATAAACAACCTCATGACAGTTCAGATCATATTTGGCCACCAAATAAATTTTGGTATCAAACTTATAACAACAACATCAACAAAGACTTTTGATTATTGAAACTTGTCACATCTCAGAATTACAGATAAGGGGACATATGCAGTATAAGTTCAAGTCTCAGCTCTGATGCATCACCTTTGAAGAAAATGACTACCTATTTTATAACAATCACATGTGAGTGAAAATAAAAATGGGATGATGTACATGTAATTGTACTGAGCAAGCTATAAATATGGTTTCATACCATGTTTTCTAAAAAGTCTGTTACTATTTAACATTTTATTTTAAGAAAAGAAATAACATTAAAATAGATGTTTCTGGAGTATCAACATACAATGAAAAACAAAGTACAACCCCCACTCACCACCCCCCATTTCCAATGCTTAAAGAGCATTTATCCAGCTGTAGTCCACTTTCCTTAATTTTCTCAGTTCTTTTTCTTCAGATTTTGACAACTGACTTATAATATCTTCTCCCAAATCTGTGTTGTTTATATCCTGGACTTTTTCAGTAAAATCATTTTCTTCATCTGAATTATCACTTTCTTTTTCTTCTTCCATATCAACATCATCAGAAATTTCTTCAGTACTTTAACAACAGAAAAAAAATGCAAGAACTTACTGTTAAATACATATTTTCTCAACAAAATCTTTCTAATTTAAGACACCTTCATGGAAACATAATCATATGGACAAAGTAAATGAAAAATCTTTTTAATTGCTCTTTATAAATTGAATTATAAAGCAGCAGATAAATTTATAGAAAGTGTAATTTGAATTTCATACACAATCCTTAAAACATACTCAAAAGATGTCTTACCCTTATTTTCAGTACATTTTATTTGATCTAATAATTCTATATCCTTTAACTACATTTAAAAACTGAAATAACAAGAGATATAGTGGAACAATATCCTAATAAAGGATAGGTAAACACTCACAAACCATCCTGTTTCCCTAAACAGAATTTCTAAACATATTTTAAGAACTGTTTTACCTCTTAGTCTCCTTAGACAGCAGCAATGAATTTACAAACATGGAGCATAGAAAAGAAGCCGATGGCAGTACATGGGCTGGAGTGTGAAGAAGCTAGAATAAAAACAGCAAAATAGTTTAATTTAAAAAGATTATCCCTTGGCACACTGTTCCTTCCAGTGTACTTACTAAGTACCTTTTATTGTAAATGCCAAAGTTGAACACAAAACACATTCCTTATAGAAAAACCAAACCAAAGAAAAACAAACTCCCATCTTCCTAAATTTATGCAACCAACCAACCCCTCTTCCCTCACCCAAGGTCCAGGACAATATAATTCCAATTCATAAGGTTATGCTACTTGGCTTGGGTATTAAAGTTACATAATATACAAATGACTATTCAAAAGCTGTTTTTTACAGAACAATTGTACAAAACTCCAATCGACGGTGCCTCAGTGCATTGAGTCTGTTTCACACTTTGTGTTAATAATTATTTACCTCATTAATTTCAGGTATGTTTTCTGTTAAGGGTAGTTGTACCAGTTCATTCCCCAAAGCTTCATTTAATTTTTCATCCTGCTGTTGCCTGTGCTTTCCCAGAATGAAATAAAAAGGGGTTGTCGGAAGACTTTCTTCTGCCAGTAGCTATAAGGATTTAAGACAAAGGAAAATTATTTCAGTAGAAAAGTAGAACTAGTAGAACTACTTTAAACTCAACAGTAAGTACTACCGAGTCATCAAGTGTCAAGGATGGAAAGATCCTAATACGATCCTCTCATTTTACAGGCAAAGCAATTGAGGTCACTTATATGGAAAAAAGCAATACAACGGGCACTTAGATCACTGAACAAAATATGTATTTACCACTGCTTCCTCCCCAAACTCTACACAAGTGACAGGAAAGGAGTTTACAAAAGATCATAAACCCACAATGATAAAGAGAGTGGTTGAGACGGTTATAGCAATATGCTAGAAGCTGAAAAGCAGTTTGAAGGGTGGTAACTAACTTTGTAGACCAGGGAAAGCAGACTCCCAAGACAGCTGTGGGGAAAGCCAAGACATATCTGTATTTATACCGCAGAATTCCACAAATGCTCAGAAATGGTAGTAATAATATACCTGTAAGTGGGGGTGAAAGTGGGTCTGAAAGAACATGTAGACAGGTTGCAAGTATATTCAAAAAGCACTCAGATTCCCAGGTATTCCCCTCAGCCCCAGAAGAGAAGTGGAAGTATATTCCTGGGAGATGGGAGCAGAAGAGTGTCTCTGGACTGGGGGTGGTGTCTGTCACAGCTGAAGGCAATCGTAAATATTATGTGGGGCTTCTTAGAACACTAGCTGCCAAGGCTAAACACTTCAGGTAAAAGCTTAGAAGTATTTTATCTGAGCAATTTGGCCATTTTAAGAGGAAAAAACCAAAATGACACTGGAGATTTTCTCAATAAAATTGCTCAGCTTGATAGTGGAGGCCAAAAGAGACAGTTCTACCTAGGCAGAGAACTTCCAAATGGCTGTTTTGCCCACTTTTAGATAATAGCAGATGGCTAAGAATCATCAGACTCTGATAAAAACCTCTAAAAGGAAAGAAACCAAAATAGGATGAAAAGCAGCAAATAAAAAACCGATGGAAACAGACCATGAAAAGTAATAGATCAGATGACAAAGATTAGGAAATCTCTCACAAAACAGATGAGAGAGAGAGAAAACAGAAAAAATTAGAATTTGAGCAGCATTCCAGGAGGTTTAAGACTAAAGAACAGGAGTTCCAGAAAAAGAACGGAAAAAAATGAAAATAAAGTATTCACTAATTCCTCCCTAGTCAGTTCTCCATTCAAAACTCTCCAAAGAAGTAAAATGGTGCAGCCTCTATGGAAGTTTGGTGGTTCCTCAGAAACTTAAGTACAGCATTACCATATGACACCACAATCCCACTTCTAGGTACACATGCAAAATAATTGAAAACAGGGACTCAAACAGATTTTATACATCAATGCTCATGGTAGCATTACTTGTATTGCCAAAAGGTGGAAGCAACCTAAAAGTCCATCAATGTAAGAATGGATAAACAAAATGGAATATTATTCAGCCATAAAAAGGAATGAAATACTGATACATGTGACATCATGGATGAAACCTGAAGATACCATGCTTTGTGAAATAAGCCACACACAAAAGGGCGGATATTGTAGGATCTCACTCATATGAAATAATCAGCTATGCGATTGCTTGGAAATGAGAATATAGGTTACCTGGGGCAGAGGTGGGGAATGGGGAATGCTTAGCTGGTACAGCTTCTGTTTGGGATGATGGAAAAGTTTTGGTAATAAATGGTGGTGATGGCAGCACAACACTGTGAATGCATTTAACATCACTAAATTGTTGTACTTGGAAGTGGCTAAAATGATTAATTTTAGGTTGCATATATGTTACCAGAATAGAACTGTACAACACAAAGAAAGAGCCCTAATATAAACCATGGACTATAGAAAATAATACAATAATGTTTCATCAGTTGTAACACAGGTAACATACTAATGCAAAATATTAATAGGGAAAACTGTGTGTGTGTGTGGGTGATCTAGGGGAACTCTTACTTTCTGCATGATTTTTCTGTTAACGTACAAATGCTCTTAAAAAAACAGTAACAACTCTTGAAGGGGGTCCACATTTCATTCAGAGGAAAACTCAAAGATCTATCTACCTAGACTACCTATTTACAATTGCAAGCTGCACCCCATATTTTCTTTTCCTCCATCCACCCACCCTCCCCAATCCATCATTCTTACTGTCTTCTAAAATACTACATATTTTATCATTTAATGCTTATTGTTTATTGTCTGCATCTTGTGGCTAGATTTGCCTATTTTATTCATTGTGCCCCAAATACTTAGACCCGTCCCTGGAGCATAGCAGATTATCAAAAAAACCTGTTGAATGAATTCAATGAGTTTTCAGAGAAAAATAAACAAGCCAAGTTATAGATAAAGGATCAAGAATAAGAACAGTACTGGTCTTCTGGCAACACTGGAAGCTGTAAAATAATTGGACGATACCTTCAAAATTCAAACAGAAAATGATTTTCAACCTAGAACTCTATAATCAAACAACCAATCAAGGGAAGAATAAAACAAAAACATTTCCAAATATGCAAAGTCTTAAATTTGCCTTCCGTGCACTAAGAGAATGTGCTTTAACAAACCAAGACAGTGAACAAAGAAAGAGGAAAGCTATGGGATCTAATATAATAGAGGTGAAATGAATCCACAGAATGATGGTGAAGGTAGAAACTAGGATGTCTACTTTGCAGTGGGATTTATATAGGAGCAGTAAGTCCAGACTGAAGTAGGTCAGAAGGCTCCTGGAAATATTTCCTTAAGACCAGAAAGAATAGCCAATATGACAGAAAATAATGAGAGGAGATTTACACAAATTGGATTGCTTGGTGTTGAATTAGGTGAGAAGGACACAGAAAATTAAGCAACTAAAAATAGAAAATCTTCAACTCCAAAGGAAAAAAGTTCTTTATAAAAGCAAAAATAATCTGCGCATTATTACTACATGGCCCTGCTATGAATATACATGGTTATAACAATGAAAACATGAGAAATTTAAGATACATCTACATCAGGAAAAGTGGGGAGCAGGAAGGGTATGAATGTGGGTGTGTAAAAACCTCAACTTCAAAAAATGAGAGTTAACAGATAACACCTAAACCTGAAAAAATCCATAATTGGCAATATACATATGTTTCTTAGAGATATGGAGGTAAATAAAAACTCCAGCAAAGAGTCAAGAATGATTGTGTTTGTGGGCTACTGCAGTGGTGCTGAAAATCAGTTTTTCCTTAAAAGCCTTACAGAACTATTTGACTCTTTAAATCACAAGCATATACAACTGATTATAAAATTAAAACTAAATTTTAAAATAATGATACAATTTTAAGAAAAGCAAATCAGTTTGCGTGTGCCCTTTAATTTCATTTAGGGCCAGTTGACTTTTAAAATATAATCTTATCTCTGTGGGGAGGCAGTGCGGTCTGCATCATGCATGGTCAAAACATAACATACCTGTTTGCTTGTTGGTGTGAGTTTCTCTTCTGGAGACTTTGTACTGAATGTCAACAAACTCTGAAAAGAGATTGATTAACGATGCAAAAGATAAACTGTAGAACGCAAATCCAAATAAGGTGTTTACAAGTTAGAAGAATGAGAAGGTCAATTTTTCATTTTGATATGTATCTGCTTACAGAGAAGTAATAAAAGATTTATATAATGGCTGTGAGAGTGAAAAGATTTTTCTGAGAGATCATATTTAAGAACTGGTAATGAAATAAAATTCAACTAATAGGTCAAACTTAAGCCACAATTTTATTTTTGGCAAATCAAATACTAAAATTTAAAGAAAATGAACCATGCTAATAAAAACAATTTAAAGTAATTTTACTTGTCTTCTGCATTTTTGCTGTCACTGAGTTAATGCAAGCAAAATTTAAAAAGCTTCAAATGTGTGATAACTGAAGTGCTAATACATTCACTAATAATCCTGCTGTACTAAGCATAATAGATGACAACTTCTTTTAGAAAGTAATCTTTAATGGAACTATTCTGCCTGTCATGGGATGACTATTACTCTCTAATATTAAAGCAACTGAAAATTATACCTATAAAGTGACTGCCTATTCTGAGGAAGGGGAATTACCTGTGATTTTGTTAGGAAGTAAAACTGAGATCTGTTCAGCCACTGGTAAGCTTCTGAGGTGAATGATTCAGGGACATCTCTTGGAACAAACACTCCCCAGTGGACTTCCTCTCTGGAGATATTTTTTTGAATACACAATGGCCTTGGCTCACTAGGTTTAAATACAAACACTAGAGGAACAAAACAAATAGACATTAATGATTTGCTTGAAAAGGTTAGTTTTAGCCTCAGACTGGCAGATCACACTGATCCTGGATTCACCCATTGGTTAAATGGTCCAGGTCATGAATATTTTAGGTTTTTGATTCAACAAATATCTACTGTGTGCCTACTGTGTGCTAACAGGTTGACTGTGAAGGCTGTGAAGATGTACAAAAGGCAGAAGAATCTCTCTCCAGAGAGCAGGGCTTACTGCAAAAGACAGACACCAAAATATTACAATATTTTGTGGCGAGTACTAGAACAGAAAGTAGGTAAAAACTGCCTCAAGATCATAGTGAAGGAACAATTAATGCTTCTTGGGGGAACTGAAATACTTAAAAAAAGTGATATGTCTCTTGGAATTTGAGGGCAGAGTAGAAACTGACCTGTGGATAAATGAATGATATACTGGAGCTCGCCCAGAACTAAATGTCTGAGCCAGAAAACAAGGAAGGGCAGTGCCTCAGGCAAAATGACTTCAGTAAACATATGATTAAAAGGCAAGATTTACTCAAATTATAATTAAAAATATTGAAATGAAAATTTAGGAAATAGATTGCTTCTTACTGACAAACTAAGGTCTGTACTTACAATCTGAACCCATTGTAGACTGAGAGATTGCAGCAATATTCTCTGAATTAGGATCAGGTTCCATAACTCTAACATTTAAGTTTGTACTCCATTCCACTGTAGGGGAAAAAAAATGTGATACAGTTCTAAGAGAACTACTAAAAACTTTATAAAGTGAGAAAATGTCACTACTCAATTTTTGCTATACATTATTCCTGATGCACTGTTCAACTTTTTGACAACTTAGAATGTCTACTCAATCTTTACCGGGACAACCAACTCTATCATTTCTGAGATTTTATGCCTTCAACTAATACATGCAGATATATTTAAATTATCTGTGGAAGACTACTAAAGTTAGGAAAAAGAAACAGAAAAATAAAGCGCACTTCAGTTACTTCCTCCACTATGAAATGATTCTTACTTCA
The DNA here is from genome assembly GCF_015220235.1 of Choloepus didactylus. Classification (NCBI taxonomy): domain Eukaryota; kingdom Metazoa; phylum Chordata; class Mammalia; order Pilosa; family Megalonychidae; genus Choloepus; species Choloepus didactylus. The sequence continues at coordinate 80,038,672 of NC_051315.1, read as the reverse complement.
GAGAAACTGCTATCTGGAGTTTTTCCACTGCCTCTAAACATGAGAACAATGTTAACCAGACTCACTATACAGAATGAAAAACTGTTTTATATTCATTACCAAGCAATCACCATACCTTCTAAACATCTACTCGAATGAGTAAAATGCCACTTAAGCCCACATGTGTTAGGAGGGTTGTGGCAGGCTGCATTCAAAGGTTAAGCTTTCAGGGACATTATTTTGTAAAATGCATTACAAATTAGCAGAGACATTCCTCAAATTGTTATTTTTTTAAAAGAGCCACCCATATTCAGCCCTGTGTCCTAAAAGAGGATGGAGAATAAGGCAACAAAAAAGTCAGACACTGAAGACAGTGGAAAAAGATGAGGATAATGGAAACTGATTTACCAACAATTAGGCAGTTTACTTAAGTAATCTAAGTCTATTACAGGCAGAGTACTTCAAATTTTGGTGGTGTAACATGTCATGTGAAAAATTATATATCCTCTGGGCAGAGACACTAAGATATGATCCAGAGGTCCTAAAATGCCAAAGTTTAATGATAATTCCCTATGTGTTTTGCCAAGTCACTTTATAGTAAATAGTATCTTACATGCACAACTGAGCAGATTCCAACAGCAAAGGATATCATTTTCAGTAGCACCAAGAAGATACTTTGAACACGTCAATCTCCCAAAGCAAAGATGCCTAGATGAAAACCATAAAGAAGTTAGCAACAGCCAGTTTTAGCACATTTAGTTACAAAACAGACTTATGTGTACTGCATTAGTTCTGTGTACCAGATTTTTGGATAGACATGTTTTGTTCATAATTAGCCTGCAGAAAAACAAGGGTTAAGGAGTATAGAAGGAAATATTTAGCTTTTTGGTGTTTAGAAAAATAGATTTGATGATCTTTTCTTTAATATGCTGTGTAGTATATTAATTAATACTTACAGACAGAATGTACATGAAATGTTCAGTTGTTTGGGAAAAAAACATGAAATTTACAGTTATTTGACATAAACTATTGTATACTTGTTTACCTATAAGAGGAAACTTTGCAATATGAATTCTGAAGAAATTTTTACAAAGTAAATTCAGAATCACGTATATTGGGAATTAGAAACAATTTCATTAGCCATCTGCATTCTGACCTTCAATGCCCAATTACTTGAAGCAAAATGGAATAAACTGCTGGCATTTTATTCTGCCCTTCTCCAGAAACAATGAGGTTTAAGCATAACAGTTTTTATGGCACTGCACATAAGACAAATACTGTTTGGATCCACTGAGGCTTAAGCACAACTTCTATTATTTTTTGCTACAAAGCAGTCACAACTATGAAAGTATTTACTATAGAGAAAGAATGTGTAGGCAATGTACTATGTTGAATGGTGTCTTTCCAAAACACATGCCCCCCTGGAATCTGTGAATGTGACCTATTTGAAAATAGTCTTTGGAAATGTTAATCAAGTTAAGATGAGGTCACAACTGGACTAGGATGGGCTGTGATCCAATGACTAGTGTCCTTACAAGAGGAGGGAAATTTGGACACCGATACAAAGAGAGAGAAGATGGCCAAGAAAAGACAGAGGCAGACATTTTAAGAGTTATGCTGCCACAAGTCAAAGAATGTTATGATTGCCAACCACTACCAGAAACTAGAAGCGGCAAGGAAGGACTCTTCCTAAGAAACTTTGGAGGGAGCATGATCCTGCTGACAGTTTGATTTTGGACTTCTACCCTGCAGAACTATGAGAAAATAAATTTCTGTGTTTTAAACCACCCAGTTCTTGGTACTTTGTTATGTAAGAAATTAAAAACAGCAAATTATCAAATATTAATCCCAATTTCAGAAGTGGGTAAATCATAGCACATGGTTCATGTACCCAGAATTCTTAACCTTCCAGCATTTTGGTTAACTGCTTGACTCAAACATCTACAGGCTACCTTTGGAGAAAGCATATATTATTATTAGCATTTATGTAGGACTTAAAAACAAAAAAAAAGACTGCACAATCCCCAAATTATTTACCTACCTTATTTTCCCAGCTCGTTGGCAAAATGTACATTTAAGCTCCCACATCTCTGAATCCCATATTGTGACAATTTCCTCAAAACTAACTGCAAGTAAAGAGCCATCTTCAGAGAAACAACAGTTAGTTGCTTGGTATTTGTGGTAACTACCTACAAAGTCACAGGTCCAGCCAACAGCTTTTTCTGTGAAAATATAAAACAAAAAGTTCAGAAATGGTATACAGGCCACGTAACATTATTGGGAAGTTATAAGCAGTAAGGATTAAGAAACAAGGAAAACAGCTGCTCTTCCAAACTTCTTTAAGTTAGTCAGAAGTGCTATGAAGCTATATTGACTTATTTCATGTCCTTTTCTGGAGACCTTGACCTCCCTTTAGTGGAACAGTGAAAGGACAAAATGGCAAAGATCCTTTTTAACGTATCCTTGAAAATGGGAGTAATCTGCACATGAATAATGGGGAGTTCCACTAAAAAAGTAGAAACGAGGGAAAAAGGCCTATAAAAATGTAAACTCTTAAATCTACTAAAATTAGTCAATATCCTATAGAATTAAACAAGGCAGAAGATGTCCTCCCAGAATGGATACAATTCTTGAAAGAGATAAACATGAATATATCAATTCTTTAGGCATAGTATAATTAACTTACTGTATATATCAGAATCATCTGTTAATATCCACACTTTAAAATGACCATCTTTACTAGCAGTAACCAAGGTGGGAGTTTCAGATGTTTCTGCATTACAAAAACAGAGAGCTGTGATATGGTCTTCATGTGGCATGTTAACCTTTGTGTTAAGAATAAACCTAGTAGGAAGGAAACGACAAATTTATTCTTACATAAGGACATACGATAATCCTGTCGTACAAGTAAAAGTATCTCTTATACTTTACACCCTTCTATACATAGAATCCTTAAGAATGTGGGTAAATCATAGCACATGCCATTAATGTAACTGCTATATTACCACCCGGAATGACAATTCAGTGCAGAATGCAAAGCGTTCTAACACATTATCTCTGTCGTCTTAGAACTTATACAAAGATAATTACTGATAGTGGTCAACTTACAGGTACAAAATGAGTATAAAATAGGAGTCATCACCAAATGATACTTGAATGCCTATTATATTGAACTCTGTAGGAAAACTGTCTAGAACCCAGATGCCTCATTTTTTGTGTGTGAAAATAAGCAAGAAATGGAATGGTTTTGAAAATCTTTACTTGTGGCAAGAAAACGTGGAAAGAAAATAGTACCTATCAAAACTGCCCTGGATAATACTTAATATTTACAATCACCCAAACTATCTCTCAAAGATTATTTCCCACTTAAGAGGGCACCACTGTGAATGAGAGATGACCTATGCTAACTAGCACTGTGTTCTTAAAGGAACACCAGGAATGGACAGTGTAGTGATTTTGGAAAAGCCTGTCACAGGTTCTGGAGTCAGACTGACCTGGTTCAAATCCCTACCTACTCTACACTAGCAAGAGTGGCGACCTTGGACAATCACTTAATCCCTCTGGGTCTATTTCCTCACCCGTAAAATGTGGATAATGGTGCTTATTTTCAGTGTTCTTGTGAAGGTTAATAAGACAATGAGTACAAAAGCACACACCCTAGCTACTGGCACACAGGAAGGACTTGATAAATGGTTCTGCATGAGAATCTAGTGGGGCTCTTGTCTAATCAAAACACACGTTATATCACATTGCACCTACATTTACCACTCCTGCTTTTCCAAAAGATGGTAGTATAATGTTACTGGAAGAGCAAGAGAATGAGGATATTTGGATTCTAATACAGAATTTGTCTGGAATTAGGCATTATGACCTTGGGGGTGTCACTTTTCCATCTTTCCTTATTTATGGAATGAGATAACGTTATGATTTAGAGGGCAACAGTACTTTCACTGAGCAGAATGCTTAAAGGATATTAGAAGAATAACATCTCCCCCATTTCTCTAAATCTGAAACTTATAAAAATGAAACATCTTAAAGACTGACAGTTGCAACCATAATATAGGATGTCAAATATTTTACACTCTGAAATTAAGAAATGCCTATAAAGGTAGTATTACCCCTGTGTTTTCTTATTATATATCCACAGTTTCATTTGCAATTCAAGCTCAGTTTCCTTTTCTTGACGTTGTTCCACTGTTGCAAGCCAGTTACCTTGGCACCCAAATGCAGCCTTTGTTAGTTCAATTTGGATCAGACCATAATCATTGATATATTCTTGTTGTATAATGTCTAACTGATGGTTTAAGAAAAAAAAAAAAAGCTTGTTAATGTAAATACATAAATGTTAAAGCATTCAAAGATAATTAATTACATCCAAGATAACTTCTATAATCTATCATAATAGATTTTTAGAGAAAGAGAAAAATGAACTAATTGTTAGCATGTATCAAAACTGCCATTCAAAAAGGGAGCATATTATATAGTACCAATCTAGTGATGATTATTCTTCAATGAGCTTGAATATTAGCAATGACGACGATCCATTTATCGAGTTTGATAATATAGAACCCTGAGCTTATAGTAATATTTTTCTCTTGCTTCTAAGAACAAATAGCTTTTTGTAAAATCTCAAAGAAGGTCAGAATCCACACCATTTTAAAGGAGTAGAAATAAAACCTAAAATTTTTATGTGAAAAAAGATGAGCAATTGTGTAAGCTAGAATTTCACTTATGGTTGTTTCTTTTATCTTGTTTTCTGACCTATTTACTAAATATGTATTAAGTACTTACTATTTGCAAGCATTATACTAGATATGAGTGTACAAAGACCAATCAGAAAAGCTTCCTTTCTTTGAGGGGCTTAAAGGACATGGAAAGACATAAAAAAGGGTTACAGTTGCTATGACAGAAAGCTGTAAAGGGTATTATGGGGCACAAAGGAAAAGGTGGGAAGCCGGCACTGTATTTATCAGCATTATAAGCAGCATTGCTCTTTAATCTACATTGAAACTTCTATCTTCAGTATGTGAAGATGACACTGTTTCACCACAAAGTAGAAATGGATTTGTATTGTCAATCTATACACTCTCATTTCCCTATCATTGTTACTCAAAGGCACAGGTGTGTGTGACAGCAAATCAGAGCAGCCTGAAACAAAATGAGAGAGAGAGAACAAAGAGGAGAGGGGAGGGAGGGAGCGCACGCGCACATGTGACAACAAGTGAGTGAAAAGTGGCTTACATGTAGACTTAATCTGCCAACTTGGCCTTAGTAGAATGCTCTTAACAAATGAACTAACCACAGATAATTCTGACTATGTTCAAGCAAACAAAGGCACAAGATCTAAGGCACTTTCTTTGAAGTGTAATTAATTGATCAAATCTTACATTGTATAACTGCTTATCGCTCTGGAGAGAATAAAACTGCAGGTGGCCAGGTTTTCCATTCAAAACCAAAGCTTTAGTTCTTGGATCAATCATCATACCAGTAGAGATCCTGCTGTCTGCAAAAGAAATGACAAACAATGTCCGAAGTCAGAGCAGTATTCATTTTGAAAATGTACAGGATTCCAAATCCACTGCATTCTGCAATACCTTTTACCAGGCCTTGAATTACTGCAGATGCCTCAAGATTTCGGTGAATGACTATTATCTCTGTGGGTAAAAAAGAAAAAAACATTTAAACAGAAACAGGTCAGAGCTTCAAGGTGAAAAAATCAGTTGAATTTACATCATTTAAAAAAAAAATTTTTTTTTTATTAGAGAAGCTGTGGGTTTACAGAACAATCATTCATAAAACACAGGATTCTCATACACCACCCCACCACCAACACCTGCATTGGTGTGGAAAATTTGTTACAATTGATGACAGCACTTTTTTGTAATTCTGTTTTTTTTAAAAGTAGTTACATTTGTTACAATTGATGAAATATTATTAAAGTAGTACAATTAACTATTGTCCATAGTTTATGTAGGGGTATTTTTTCCCCATATTCCCAACTTATTATTTACTTATTTTTCATGCATGTCTTTATTACTCACCTACCCATATAGTAGATAAAGAGGTATCAGTCCCAAGGTTTTTACAATCACAGTCACAAGATAAAAGCTATATAGTTATCCAAACATTATCAAAGATCAAGGCTACTAGATTACAGTGCAACATTATCAGGTATTTCTGGCTACTCCAATACACTAGCAACTAAAAAGAAATATCTGTATAAATGAGTCAGTTGCCATAATCATTTGTTAAATCCTAACTTCTGTGTTACAACTCCTCCCTCTCATTTGATCATTCTCTCAATCTTCAGGGATATCTGGGCAATGACCATTCTACGTTCTTCATGCTGAAAAGGTGTGTCAACATTATGAGGTAGAGGAATGAAACTGGTTGATGTTCTTGGAGAGACTGGGACCTCTGGGTTTCAGGGTTTATCTGGCAAAGGAACAATTGGGGGCTTTAAGTTTCTGAAAAAATTAACTTAAAGAGGTAAAACTTTTATAGAGTCTTGGATAGAGCCCAGGGTATTCTTTAGTATTTTCAGGAATATTGTTGGTTGGGGCTTGGCATACTGTGGCAAACTGCAATATCTGGCTGAAACTTGCATACGAATAACCTCCAGAATGACCTCTCAACTCTATTTGAAATCTCTTAGCCACTGAAACTTTATTTTGTTTCATTTCTTTCCCCCTTTTGGTCAAGAAGGCATTGTCAATCTCACAACGCCAGGGCCAGTTTCATCCCTGGGAGTCAAGTCCCCCATTGCCAGGTAGACTTACAGCCCTGGGAGTCATGTTCCATGTAGTGGGGGCAGGTAATAGTAAGTTTATATGCCGAGTTTGGCTTAGAGAGAGAGGCACCTATGAGCAACAAAAGATGTTCTCCAGGGGTGACTCTTAGGCATAGTTTCAAGTAGGCTTAGCTTTGCCATTATAGAAATAAGTCTCATAAGGGCAAGCCTCAAGATCTGAGGGCTTCACTTATTAAACTGGAAGTCCCTAATGATTGCAAGAATATCAGGAGTTCCCCAGATGGGGAAGTATATCATCACGAAATATACCAGAATACAAAACAACTCAGAAAGTTCAATTAATTTGGAGTGCTATTGGAACATCAGGAATACGTTTTGTGATTTAGCTGGAAAAAACAAAAAAAACAAAAAAAAAAACAGGTATGGGGGGGCAGGCACTTTTCTGTTGAGATCTTTGTAAGTTGTGTCTATGAATAGATTTTAGTGTTAATACAAACACTCTGTACCCTAAAAGAGAACCTAGATAGTTTACTTTGAAATGACCACATCACTAATGGATTGCTCACAGTTATTTTCCTTTTTGGTGGGAAAGGAGGGAGTGGGCAATGGGATCCACAAAGAGGCCCTGCTCTAGAATGAACAGGAAAGAACTCTGTGGGAACACAAGACTGGCTCCCCTTCTGTCAGAACCAACAAGATGCCCACACTAACAACTGAAATATTAGCTGTATCAAAGAAGAATCTCACAAAAGTCTTTTGAAAATGCCATATATTTATAAAGGCACAAATGCCCACTTCAAAACCCTCTCTCTACTTCCCTGTATCACCCCATACTAGGTTTTCAAAATATAAGTGGCACAAGAATAACCAAATACAATTATCCACAAATTTTCATAAAAACGTTTTGTAAACATTTTCATAAAAAACAATCCTGAAAATACTGGGTTCTGATGGTATTTGAGGGTAGAGAAAAGTGGACAAAAGAGAAGGAATGGAAGAAAAACAGCTCAATAAATCTTATACACACTTAATTTTAAGTCTATTATTTTCCATTCCCTACAGATGATTTACAGCTTTATACACATTATATTTCACACAGTAAGAAACTGAGACTTACTATTATCGGAATGGGAAGTACAGAACAAATCCCCTGCAGGTGATACTGAGATATGTTCAATAGTAGCTCCTAAACGGGGTAGAAACTCTTTATTCTTCTCTGTTGCATCACGCCACTCTACAAGTACAGACTCACGACCACCACTCAGCAGACTGGTGCCTTCTCATTCATATGAAGAAATTACAAGATAGTGTTTGGGGAGAAAATAGAGAATAAAAAACAAAATTAAAGCTTATTCTTCTTACCATGTTAATTAAAGAAATTAATTAGGTAAAACTATATACAAAACAATTGTCTTCAGATCTTTTAATATGCTAAAATGAAATCCAAAAGAAGGTAAAAAAAGAGAGAAGAGGGAACAGATAAGAGTTGGGATTTATACAAAAAAAGTACAGGATGAATAGAGTTAAACCCAAAAAGATTGATTCCATTAAGGGTAAAGGGGCTAAATATTCAAAGAAAATAAAGACTGCCATACTGGAGAAAGAAAATAAACAAAACCCCACCTTATGCTGCTTATGTGAGAAAGATTTAATATATAAGTATATAAAAGGTTAGAAGAAGAAGCATGGAAAGAAATGTTATCACATCAACATCAAAGAAAAGAGAGATGGTATGACAAAGTATCAAACAGACTTTAAGGCAAGAGCATTATTTGAGATAAAAGAGGCTAATATCATCATCATCAGGTCAATCCACTGGAAAGAAACATGTTTAAACATGTACTTAATTACATACCGTGAAATATATAAAACAGAAATGTGTGAAACTAAAAGCAGAAATAGATAAATTTACCACAGTTCAAATTTTGATATAGCTCTCTCAGTATATCTGATTGCAGATTTGAATAACAAAATTAACAAAGGTAACAATTCACTTTTTGAAAAAATTTCTTTCACCCTAATTTACTTTTAAACTAGACACTGAACCCAAAACAATTACATATTCTTATGTGCACACAGAACATTTACCAACATTGACCATACGCTGGACAAGTCTCAAAATATTTCCAAGGACTTGACTCATACTAAGTAAGATTTCTTACCATAGCAGAATTTAAGCTAGAAATCAATAATAAAAAGATTAATACGGAAATACCCCCAAGTTTGGATATCATGCAATACACTTCTAAGCATCCCCTGAACCAAAATAGGAAATTACAATAAAAATCACAAAATACTTTGAATGAAATAAAATGAATTTATGCCAAAATTTGTGAATTGCATGTAAAGTTTTCCTTAGAGGGAATTTTAAAGCCTTAAAAGCACAAAATAGAAAAGGAAAAAAGGCTGAAAATCAATGACATAAACATCCTTCCTAAATTAGAACAACAAAAGCAATCCAAAAAAGTAGAAGGTAGTAATAAATGAAATAGAAAACAAAAAAAGCAGTAGTCAACAAAGCCAAACAGGTGACTTTTTGAAAAAGCTAATAAAAACCTCTGGAAAGCCCAAGAGAAAATGGCAGCTAAACAACATATTTTATACATATATATAACACTACACATCCTACAGATGTTATAGATGGAAGCTAATAAACGTAGACAGAACTACAGAAACAGAAAATAACCATTCTGCAACAAAGTAGCAATTGGGTCAGAAAAGAATCATCAATTGCTGCTAAAATCATTATGTAAAAGTCCATTGGTTACTGGGATATTAAGGATAATCTCAAAGTACCAGATTATCAGTGAAGTAATAAGATACTTGTTAATTAAAGGAAAAAAGGGAAGCTATTTAGTGGAGAAATCAAGCCAACATCACCTTAACTGAGGAGCCAACTTAACAAACATATTATGTGCTCCATCTCGGATGCACTGAAAAAGTCACAATATCTACTGATGTAGTTATTACCACAAAAAATGAATCAAATTAGGAGGAAACAATGAGACAAAGCATTATGTAAATCAAATTGGCCTGGATTTTTCAACAACTCAATGCTGCGGAAAACAAAAAGGTGGAGGAATTGGTTAGATTAAAGCAAACTAAAGAGGAATAAAAATCAATTGCAATGTATGATTCTTTAGTGAATCTTGGATTAAAAAATATTAGCTACAAAGGACAGTGGGATAAGGACGAGAGGGGAGGGTTTCAATTATATATATTAGAAAATAGTATTTTATTGATGTTAAATTTCTTGAGTGTTATATAATGGCTATATAAGAGAATGTCTTTGTTTTTGGGAGATAACATGCTCAAGTTTTTAAGAGATGAAGTATTGTCCTGTCTTCAACTAACTCTCAAATAGTTCAGCCAAGGGAAAGAAGGGGAAATGGGAGAAAGGAGAGAGACAGAGAGAGACAGAGACACACAGAGAGAGAGAGAGAGAGAGAGAGAGAGAGAGAGAGAGAGGAGAGAACAAATGTGTCAAAATGTTAATTTGTGATTTAGATGAAAGATAAAATTTACATGGAAGAAAAATCCAATTTAGATGGGTTTTTAATTGTACTATTCTTGTAACTTTCTGCATGTTTCAACATTTTCAAAATACTTTCATTGGAAAAAAGATATTATGAACAACTTTATGTCAGTAAATCTGAAAATTTAGATGGAATTTCATGAAAAACATAATCTACCAAAATGGACACCCCCCGGGGGGGTGGAGTGAATATATATTTTAATATATATATAAAGACCTATATCTATTAAAGATCTTGAATTCTATGTTTAAAAACTTTCCACAAAACTAACAAACCAACCTACAAACATTCTTTAAGCCCAGATTACTTCACTGGTGAAATCTTCCAAACATTTAAGAAAAAATTAATCAATTTAATGCTCTCCTAGGTTCAAAAAAGGGAAAAAATATTTTCTAATTTGTTTCATAAGCCCAGCAATAACCCTACATCAAAAGTAGTACATGAAAAGAAAAGAAAATTACAAGCCTATCATACAACAGGTGAAAAAATCCCAAATGAAATATTAGCAAACTGAAGCCAATAAAAAACTAATTCAACATGATAAATTGTGTTTATTCTTCCATTTCTTTTCTTTGAGAACCCAGTAATCTAACTGTTGCACTTTTCCCAAATCCCACCTGAGAACACCAATCCTGAATGTCCCAGTGCTAAAGGATAAGGCCACCACAAAAACCTGTGACTGCTAACTAGTGAGAGAGGAGGTGGGCAAGATGGATAAGAGGAGCAAAACAGAGAAAAGTCAGTCACCACAGGTATCAAATTGGTGTTTGATAAAATTTGGGCAGAGATCACAGCAGAGAAAGAGATGGAGAGGAATGGCAGAAGAAACAACCAGGGGTAGGAGAGAATGAAGACACCACCTGGAACATTTACAAATATATATACATACACATATTCATTTGAATTTTTTAGGTGTAGGGTGGGGAGAAAGGTGGAGAAGACAGAAGGGCAACCTACATCTTTTATTGGTAGTTAACATCCTCTTCATTCCATTTCTATTCTCAATTCCCGTGTCACAATTGTATTCCTACTGTACTATTCCAGGTACGTTAGGTTGAATCCCATCCCCATACAACAGTCATTATTTCCCAAGCCCAAAACACACTTAAGGTGAAGCTGTGTCTTACTTCTTGGGGCTCCAGTGAAATAAATTCAAGTAACATTGTAAGGATCAGTAGCACATGGTACCATCTAAGATTTGTCCTGGGAGTCTCCAGGAAGACATGCAGAAAGGAAAATCACTTTTCCTGCCTTCTCATTTAGCCCAGTCACATAATCTTCCCTGGCATCTAACTTTACGCTTCTAGGACTAGTCATAATATGGTGACATTTTTACTACATGGGGGTGAAGATGCTAAAAGAGGACGCAGGTAACCAAAGACAAACTGTACTTGATCATCTTTTTGTTGAAGACTTCTCTATTTTCAAGGAGGTATTTTTGCTCTCTAAACCTACACACACTAATGTAGTTTAAATGGAACAAAGATCTGAATTCTTTTAGAACAGTGAATGTTGAATGAGGCAATCTAGCAGTTAAGAACACACGCTCTGGAATCGGACTGAGGTTCAAATCTCACTTACTAGCCATGTGATCTTAGGTAAGTTGTTCTCAATTCCTTTTTCTGTAAAATAAGAATGATGCCTATTTCACAGCAACAAAGATTAAATGAGATAATGGATATAAAGCACTAGTACCTGATAAAGTGTAGCTAGTTGTTAGCAACAAGTACTTAGGTATGTAGACACACATCAAAAAACAAAACAAAACAAAACAAAACAAAAACAAAAAAACAACATAATTAAATTAGGTTCTTTATGGTAGAGACTTTACCACAGGTGCATACTTTTAAATTTTGACGGGCATTGAAACCTAAAGGATATAGTATTGTGCAGAGTAAAGCCCAAAACACAGGGGAGATGCCTAATTCATTTGACCCATGCAATTCTAAATCTGAATTTCAAACTATGAATACAATAAACTAAAACACTTGATTCATATACTTCAAAAGTTCATTTTAATTATTAAACCTGCCATTACCTGTCACTGAAAAAGCCAAATCCATGACCATATCATGGTGCCAATGCAAGCAGGTGTATGTGTATTTCTTATCATTGTCAAAATTCCTCCTATTGGAGAAAAACAAAATTTTTAATTTGTCCAAAGGGATAATAAGTTAGGAAAATAAGGGCACATCAAATACCATAATATCAAGGTTACTGGTTTTAATGAGCATAAGAAGTACATTTTCTATTTCTAACCAGTTACTTCTACAAACAATAAATTATATGGTGTATTCTACCAGTCAGATATTTACCAGTGTCACTTTTTCCTTTTTAGGCTAACAAAAAAGTTCTCTTCAAGAAAATGATTATAGGCAACATGGAATTTTTCATTCCCCCTATAAGCCGAAGGTTAGAAAATTCTAAAATAGTAACTCTATGAAATGAAGAGCACAATAATAAAAGACAGGGGATACCAGCAAAGCCTAATCTGTATCACCAGCAGTTGCTTTTCAATACTGTACTTGTTCCTGGACCCAGAGATAGCCCTGTTCTGCAGGACTAGTACAAAATAGTATATAAATAATCACTATGCTCTTAATGAGTTAACTGACCAAAGACGAATTTTGCCATCCTTGTGACCAGAGGCTATGCAGTCTTCCTTTGGGTGGCATGCTACACATGTAAAATTGTTCCTAGAATGTTTCTTGTTTCGTGATGATGACAAAGTAAACCTGTAAGAAAAAAATTTCCCTTAATTATTAATGTATCTTGGTAAACGGTGATGTAGTTAAGTAAAAAGGAGCTCCCACCCTTATCAACCAAAATTAAGAGCTCTCAGAATTCACTGTATATGAAGAACATTTTTAAAAGAAACATTCTGATTCATCAAGAATCAAGTATTTGTTTTGTAAACATATATTACTATACAAATATAAACTTCATGTGGCTAACATTCTATCATAATAACTTGTCTATGGAGGCCACTGACATTTAAAAAAGAAAAGACAGTCCCTGTAGCAGTTTGGGGGTTGGACAACCCATGTTCAAATTTCTCACTGAAGCTAAGTTTTAGTATAAGGTATGGACAAGCCTATGAAATTGTATCAGACAACTGGGTGCTAAGTCTTAAGGTAAAAATCCATAGAGATAAATTCACTTATTATAATGTCTAGGCTATTTTCTATTCTTAGGCTGCTTATCTGTCAACTTCCTGGCTATGAAGAAGTCAGGATCCTTATAGAGCATAGAAAAAACATGTTGATCTTGGCAGGTTAAAAGAAATTGAAAAGTGACTACCCGATGCTTAGCACCTATCTCTTTAAATATGTTATCTTAGTCATCCTCACAAGTGTTCAATCCTATACTCTCAAAATGGCAATTAAATCATTTAGGGAGGCCATTTCAAACTGCATGCAATTTTGACACTAAGTATGCACATCAGAAAATAGGAGCATATGGAATTTGTGCTGGAAAAAACTCCTCAGCTTTTGGTGACTAATAACTCGCCACCCTTACCCACTGTAGATTAAAAACTAGCTCTCCTTATCTTGTGACGTAAATCACTTGTAACAGAAAACTAGAAATCTTGGCTTTGGATTCCAGGAATGAGGATGAAATAAACTAATGAAAAACCCTTGAGTAAATGAGCATAATAAAAGGATTTCTTACCTTGATGTTGTTTTCATCTTGAAAAAATAAACAGACAAGTAAAAGTCCCGTACTGCTGCAACATACTCTCCCTAGTATTTCAAAGAGAAGATACTATTACATTCACAAAATCAGTTAATACTCTTTAATAAATATTCCCATCACAAAAGTTAACATAGCAATAACTTGACTTAGTAGATTAAGAGCATATTAATATGAGACATTACATTTTAGCTATTAAAATAATTGTTTTAAAAATGATAGAAGAATGAAAAGATGCACATAGGTTCTAAATTCTAAAATTAAACTCGAGCAATATGATTTAGTCCCTCGCCCCCCATTAAGGCATAATTTATGTACAAGGAAGCAAACTTTTCGATATGTGTATATCCACAAAACCACCGCCAATATTTAGCATTTCCTTCACCTCAGTAAGTTCCCATTTTTCCAGTTGTCCCTCTCACACCCCTACTAGCAACTATGATTTCTATCACCATAGCATACTTTTCTCCCTGTACTGCATATATATGGAATGATACAATATATACTCTTCTGTATTTGGATTCTTTAGCTCAACATTGCAGTTTTGAGATTCATCCATGCTCTTGCATATAAAGTAGTTCCTTTTTACTGCTGAGCAGTATTCCACGGCACGAATATGTAATACTACAATTTGTTTACCTATCCTCTTGTTCCTGAACATTTGCTTTATTTCCATTTTGGAGCTATTATGAATAATAACCATTCTTGTACAGGTCATTTTGTGGACATGTTTTCATTTTTCTATTTCGGGTGGAATTGCTAAGTTATGGTCAAGTTGTGTGTTTAACTTTGTTCCACATGTCAATTTTTTTTTTTTTTTAGGTGCTTAATGACTATGAAGTGGTAGCTCATGGTGGTTTTAGTTTAGTTTCCTGATGACTAATGATGCACAACAGAACAGAGGTGCATAGGGACTTTTAATTTATAGTTAAATGATGTTAAAGAACAATGATAATGTTTAAATGTTAATAATGTTAAAAGATCTTTCTCTATTCTGAGAAATTGAATCTTTTCAGAACAAATCCAAAATAAAGCTATAAAACTTAGTGCTAAATACCTGCCACCACAAGGATGTTCAAGCACTTCTGATCATACTTTTAAACTAATAAATAAAGTGATTATTAACAGGGGATAGCCAAATAAATGGAGGTATATTTATATAATGGAACATGGCTTAGTTATTATCTCTGAAGAATATGTAGGTATACACTCATGCTGCAATATAGGTGGAAAAAAATAGGACAAAAAACTTTCTGATTCTAAGTTGGTTTGAGAAAAGTTGTGTATGTGTAGGAAAAAAAACTAGGAGTTTCCTAAAATATTACAGATTTTATTTCCTCACTAAATTTTTCTGTAATTCCAAATTTTCTGATATATTTTGGCAAAATTAGAGGGCAATACAAGGGCAAAAGGACAAGGTATACAGAATTAGGATGGTCCTAAAAAATCTATACTGTAAATACATGCTAAAGCAGTGAAACAGACTCCTTAATTACTAACAAAAGTATTTTTACTCAAAGCAGTAGTAAATCATTTTAACACAAAATGATCAAAGGATAGACTGCAGGAAAAAGATTTTATGCACAAGAAAAGAAAACCAACAAAACAAAATTTACCTTATTACCAAAGGCAATGCACTTGGGTGACTCGTTTATGTAATCCAAAACAATGGATACCTCTTTAGCTTCTAATTCCTGGCTTGATGATTTTGGCAGTTTCACTGAAACCAGCTGAAATACATCTAGCCAAATGAAGCTGTATTAACATAAAGCTTCTCACGAGAAAGTGAAGATGTACATTTATTCCTATGAAATGACCAGTATTCTACAATTCATTTGATGCCAAGATAATAATTTTCGACTATCTTAAACAAAATATACATTCAAGTTGGACTTTTCATTTGAATATACTAGTTTTAAATGGAGGCATAATTCCACAACTCATATAAATATCTACCCAACATATTTTGAAAACAATTTATATCTTATTGGTGCATCCTACTTTCCAAAATATTAAGCTGAGCATTAAAATGGAGGTGGAAAATGAATACTGGTGAACTAAGCAGCCAAAAGCAACAAAGCAGTGAGAGCTTTCAGAAATGTGATGGGTGTATCACAACATTCATTGGATAAATATCTGTTTCTGTAACACGGACATGCTCTTCCCTTTACAGCTTTTTAGCTATATTTTACATGCAACCTTATCTTTCTTGAATTTTTGAAGAGTATAACATTCTGTAACACACTAATCTACTATTTTTCCATTTTCCAGTCTGCTTATTATGTCCTTTGAACTCTTGCTCTGTCCAGTCTTCTGAGTCATTTCAAACTTTAAATGCCCAAATCCTGATCTCTTGATTTTCTCTCTAATCTCAGTCTCTGACAATACTGACCACTGCAATAAATGGCATCATCATATACCCAGTTGCTCAATCACCATCCATATCACTTATCAAACCATCAGCAAATCCTGTGGACTGTACCTTCAAAAACATACCCAAAATTCAACCATTTCTAACCACTTCTGTATTATTACCTAGTCTAAAGCCATGATCATGTCTCATCTTCTAAGTGTTAGGAGCAATCACCTTGTAATTGTCCTCCCTTCTTCCACCTTTGTCCCCCTTCAGTCTATTCACAAAACAGAAGCCAGTGATTCTATTAAAGTAAGTCAGGTCTTATCACTCTTATGTTCAAAACCCTTCGGTGGCTTTTTTTTCTTTTTTTTACTTTAAACTTTTTATTTCATCCCAGATACCCAGATCCACCAATTTTAGTATTTTGTTACATTTGCCATATCATTCTACCCATCCATTTATCCATCCATTTTCTGAACACTTTAGTGTAGGTTATATATATCACGCTCCTTGAACACTTCATATTGCCATGTACATTTCCTAAGAACAAGGATACTCAAGTATCTACCTTAAGTGTACTTATCAAGTTCAAGAAATTGATATAAAGCTTACAGTCTATAAACCATTCTCATGTCAGTAATGCTGCAGAATCTCCAATAAAGCTGCACAGCTTACTTTTCTTCCTCAGAGGAACCTCCCCCAACCACTTACTTTTACTCTTCTTTCTCAGGAATACCTTCCCTGACCACTTATTTAATATGTACTCCTCAAGGGCCCTTGCTTTATTTTCTTCTAGAACACCAGTCATCTTAATTAAAAAATTAATCTAACTGGCTTACTTTTGGGATTCATTGTCTATTTTGCTCTCTGCAACCAGAACACTATCTGGCATGTGTAGGTGTTCAATTAGTTCTTTAATGAATTACTACATAAAGTCAAGAAATGATAACATAAAAGATAACATGTAAATAAAAGATTTTTTCTTAAACGGAGAAACAATATGACTACAATTTTCTATCACAGACTCTGGTTTTGCACTATGGAATAAAGATGAAACAAATGGAAGATACTTGAGTATGTATATTTGAATATGAGAGGCCAGTGGTACAGTAATTAAGCCAGCCATCACAGGGGATCTTTTCAACCTTGATTCCAATTTTTATATAATAGATATGTCCATTATATACCAAGTACTGGAGAATAACACCAAATCCCACTATGACTGCAATTCATATTAGATAACAGTATTTGAAGTTTCAAAAGGCTAATGATCAAGACGTTTACTTTAGATCATTAGTTTTCAACCCTGGCTTGCACATTAGACCCAAGTGAGGAATTTTTAAATAAACTTCTAGGCTCTGCCCCAGAGAATCTTATTCAATTGGTCTAGGGTGGGATCTTGTTATTAATTTAAGTTCCTTGGAGTGCTTCTAATGTGCAGACAGTGCTGAGAATCACTGGTATCATTGTTATTGATAAAAATTTATAGTACAACTACTGGTACCTGCCCTTCTAAATGAGAAATCATGAGGTGAGTAGAGCAGGTGGTTACCAAATTGGGTGATAAGCAAAAGCATTTGAGGAGCTAATAAAAATGCAGATTTCTAGACTACATATCCCATTTCTTGTGAATCAACTGCCAGTCAGGAGTATTAGGAATCTAGATTTTTAGTAAGTACACGGATGGTATTAAGAATCCACATATTTACATACAAAACAGAACTTAAATGGTGAGAAGAGTGTTATCTTCAAAGTAGTCACCTGGGAAGGCTACTTATTTATTTTAAGAATGTTGCCATCTCCAGAACATTTTTTTGGAATATCCTTTAGGTGGTTAGGGCAATAAAAGAAAACTAAACTTACTGCTTTTTATACCTTCATGCCCCATTTCTGATAGACAGAATTACTCATTTCCAGACTTAGCTCCAAATGATTTTGTTACAAAACCAATTTAGCTTTCACAGTTTTGACTATTCACAGGGCACTTAAAAGTCCATAGTATACAATAAGCTGAAAATTTATTTTGGCCAAAAAAAAACCCCCGAAACCAAAAAAAAAAAAAAAACAAAAAACAAAAAAACAACTAACAAAAGTGCACCATGGAAAGGATTCACTTGGTGAGCTAGCCTAGCTGACTGTCCAGTAACCATCTTAAAGCTTTCTACTTTTAATCCTGAGTACAGCTATATTTTTATGGAGGAAACCACACTGTGAAGTAGTGGTATTCTTGAATTCTGGGATTAGAAAAGTTCTTTGGATACATCCTTCATGTCAAAGCTTCGTTGTAGCAAATTCTGCACTGCAGTAAAATTATTTGTAACCACTGAATATATTCCAGGAATTTTCAAAATGCTCTGAAACAAAGTAGTTCCAATGAAATAATGTTCAATGATAGGGAAACCATAATTAATAAAGAGGTGGGCTTGGACTTGTCTTCCAATTGAACTTAAATCTATTATTCTTAAATATCACTATCATTTTACCCATTACTGAACTCCCATTTGTTGATCTTGATATCAGCATAGAAACAGGTTGATAATAAAAACCAATACTGTATTTAGAACAGAAAAAAATATATCTTCAATACCTATGAAGGTAATGTAAATGCGAACTTCTAAAAACTGTTAACTTTAGATAAAAACCAAAATGGTAATTTTTGAGAAGTTGTAAAATTTAAAGAACCACTTAATGCCACATGGAAACAAAATAAGTTAATTATACTATACCTGGTTTTCCTTTATTTATTATAACAAAGACAGAATCCTCAGTACCGGCAAGAGTAAAGAGGGCATGAAGTTTATGTCCAACTATGAAAGTCTGAAAAACAAAATTCACTATCTTGTTTATTGTCTGTCTCTCTCCACAAGAACTTAAGTACCATAAGGGCAGGGATTTCTACAACATTTGCTCAAGTATATAGCCCCAAATCAGAAGAGTATCTGGCCTAGAAAAAGAGACCCAGTACATATAAGCTGAACAACCTTTCATGGTTAATACACACAGATGTACCTTACTGTTTCTAAGGTGGAATAGTATTCTATGAATGTATTTATTATAGTTTTAACCAGTCCCCTACCAACCAACATCAAGGTTATAATCAATTCCCCACCCCAATAATGTTGCAGGTACTACATACACATGCCATTATTTCAATGAGAGATCTTTATAAGGGAGATTGCTGGAGCAAATAGAATGTATTCATTTTCAGTTTTACTCACATTGATTGGGTACAAAAGTGCCTATTTTTCTAAACTTAAACTAATACTAGCTTTTTTTCAGTCTATAACTTGGCAAATCTGATGGGGAAAAATGTTATGGCATATGTTTTAATTTCTTTAATTATTAGTGAGGTTAAGCATCTCTTCATGTTTACTGGTCATCTGTATTTCTTCTGTAAATTATATATTCCCACCCTATGCCAATTTTTTTCTTTAAACTGGGCTACTAGTTTTTTCTTAATGATTTTTTTTTTTTTTTGGTAGATTAGGGCTAACGTCACCTTATAAGTATTTTCTCTTGGTTTTGTCTTTTTTTTTTGTTACAAGTTAACATTTTTTATACAGACAAATTTGTCTTTTCTTTTATGGTATTAAATTTCATAACTTGTTTAGGAAGGATATCTAAAAATTAGACCTTATAGAAGGAAATAATACATGTCATTAAATTGTGTTGCCATTCCTTTTCACATAAGGAAAACCAAGTACCAATCCACCTACCTTTATCAAGATGCCATCTAGATAGTCCCACAGTTTAATTGTGCCATCAAAGGAACAAGAATATAGCTAAAAGAGTAAAAAGAGTTCACAATTGATTAAAAAAATAGATATCCAATAAGATACCAAATAATTACATGCTTATACAGAAGGCATATTCTGTTCATTAATTCATTGCTAACATTAAAGAGGTGGAGCCATTTACTTATACTGTTTCTGCAAAATAGACAATCTTATCACTATTCTCTGGAGGGAGCATGTTCATCAATTTCAAGTTTTAATTAAAACTGAGGAGAAAAAAAAAAAGCAATCAATCCTCTATCTATCAGAGGGAGGTAGTAGTGAGTTATAAAAAGCACCCAAGAAGTTGTTGCTATTTCTCCCACAGCCTAGTTCCTTTTTATTAGCAGAAACACTTACATCTTACATGATTACTAAAGGAGTGTTTCTCAAATTACTTGAGAAGGACCTTTAAAAAGAAAAATTAATTTCCAATCCTCTGAGGACCAATACTTGCATAAATGCAATAGGAATGATTTGCGCTTGGATGCTGTGGGAATGCCAAAGTCCTCTACAGTTTTAACACTTTTCTTATTGCAGACTAGGAAGCAACAGTTTGTGGCTCTTGTCTGTAAACCATACTTTGGTAGCACCACAAAATCTTAGCAACAGAATTTTTATTTTTGACCTAGTGTACTAAGTTTTACTAAGGCCACACTGGAACTTTTTTTATTATTTGAAAATACTTCACATAAAATGTTTATTAAGAATTTTATTTTCTTTGAAAGAAAGTGGCTGTTTTAGGACATCCTCAAATGAGAACATAGGCTTAGAGAATACCAATTAAAAATTTTGGATTAAGAAAATGTTATTTATCCAAGTAAAACAAACAGAAAATAAACATCAGAGTTACTACACATATAAGAATCATAACATAGGTTAGTAACATACAACGAATCAAACACACTCAAATACTGTGCCTCCCAAATCCATAGAATCTGCTCCCCTCGTCATCTCAACCAAACCTGGCACTAAAACTGCATTCCTCTAATTTTAACTTTCAGCCAAATTAAATAGATCTTTTATGCAATGTGTATATAGGTTTTTTGTTCTGCTTTAAAATTTGGTAAGACAGAATTCACAAATTTCAATTTTAATGACAGGGTATTTTTGCTATGAAAAACAGTCAAAGTCTACACATCACAATAAAGTTTTACCAAACTCCCAGAGGATAGAAAGGATAAAAGGTGTGCCTAGACCCTGTAGAAAAATTATTTAAACTTTGATTTTCAAGAGTAATTCATTTAATTTCAGAAGACAAGATCAGTGTTACTTTATGCCCTACTTCTTTTGTGATAATGCAGTGAATGGCAATGCAAATCCATTCTTAAACAAAGCAATAAGTCCTGAGTTGGCTGTAACTAATCCAGAAAAACAGAACTTGTTCAAAATTGAGAGCAAGAGCAAAAAGTTGTTAAGTCTTTGGTAGCTCTGTGGAAACTTAAGAACAGAATTAAAAACGACCATTTCATTATTCTTGAATTCTGAGAAGCAAAAGCTGCTTCATCAGGGAACAGGGGAGGTCTGAAATAAATTTGATTCCCAAGTTTGTCCTGAGATTAACTGATCAATCCACTCACTAAAGAAGCCCTTCTGTCTACACACTAGCCTTACGATTAGGTTAACATTTGCACTAATTGTAGAGAGTCTCACCTCTATAGGGTCAGATCTACCAAATTAATAACTAGGCCAACATTTTCCAGAATGTGTTCCAGTACTGATATCTCAAGGTACTCTGAGGGTTCAGAGTTCAAATAAGTTTGAGAAACATCAAAGACTATATATCCCTTCCGGATATTCATAATGCATATAAAGGGACCCTAGAAGTCCTACAACCAAGAAACAGGTTTAACTGTGCTTAGCCCTGAACTCATACAGCCAAGGACCCCTTCTTTTTCAAGTAATATCTATTAGCATACCGTGGAAGAAATGGTTCACAGAATACAACACTGGCAACATAATGCTAGCATGTGAACCTATTTTAATTACTAAAAATAAATGAAAAATAGTCTAAATTAGAAAATCAACATATATTTCCTGATCACAGTCTCACAAAGCTGATGTTAAAATTTGTAATTATAAACAGTCTGACACCTGTAGATGGTTGTTGGGGTTGAGCTGGATTCCAGTTACCAGATTTCTGTGTCCATGCAATATGTGTACACATTCTTCTGTAGCTGTGCTATAAACTTTAACAAAGTCCCCAGAGACACAGAAGATATACCTGGATACAAGAGAGAAAAATAAATTTCACATACTCTATAAGTACTATAATCTTTTTTATTGTCCAGTATACAATTAAAAACATGCAACAAAGGTTTCTTTCAGAACAATGAAGGTTTAAGAACTGAATATTCAAATTTGTGTGCTGTTTAAGTCTACTGAAGCATCTAAGACAGTTTAGCTCTTTAACTCAGAAGAGTAGATTACTGAGGCCAAAGTCATATATCTGACCTGTAAACACGGGCAGAGATTGTACAGAATCATCCTGCAAAAATTACCAACTTAACCAAGTTTTCTGCTCACTAAAAGGACAGTATTATGTATTCACTTATTATCAACTTTTACCACTCAACGGTTCTGTCCTAACAGCAGTGTCTTTCCATGCGCCCAAATTCTTCATTGTTCACTGGGGACAACAGCAAACAAATGCTAAGTCAAATACTCTACTCTGGTCTGTGAGATCCAGACTACTCTTATATGGCAAAGTACAGAGTTAATGACAGTTCTTTTTCTTGTTGCTGAAATGCTGGTTTTGCTTTTGTCCTTCTGGATTTGCGGCTTTCTTTCATACAGCAGAGGCTACTAAATTACTAAAAGTGGGAAAGTTATGATAACATTTGTTTGGCTACTTTCATAATAGATATAAATGTACGACAAAGCCCAGAAATGTAATTCTTATAGTAGTATTCAAATAAAAACTGTTTGCTCAGTGCCTACTAGGTCTAATACTTTTCCATACACTATAGAAGGCACAAACCACAGAATCCTCAGGCTGGACCTCTTTGTGCTCCCGAAGCACCCTAATTCTATCCTAGCACTTTTCATTACACCGAAATTACTTGTTTACATACATATTCATCTCCCTTACCGGGCCGTAAGTTCCTATAGGCAAAGGCCATATTTACCTTTGATTCTCAACACCTGATCCAGTTTGTTGAGTGTAAACTTGTCCTACCCTCAAGGAGTTTATGAGCTAACTGGCTAAAATGAACTAATGAAAAACTGTTACAAAATAAGATTAAATCTTCTGATGTTGAATGGGGTTGCTATTACGCTATTTTAACAATTCTAACAGACTCGATTATTCACATGTTCATTTTTCTGAAATCAGGATGCATCTTACAATCATGAATCTTCTGTTATAGACAAGGAGGCAGTCATGACACGGTTGTGTGAAAACCATCCATTAAGATCAAGAAAGTAGGAGCAACAGATCACCTGAGATATCCAGTCTTCTATTTTGCTGGATTCCTCCTCTCCATTCCTATTCCCAGTATCTTAGTTCATAGTCTCAACATCTCCAGCCTGGACTACTCTTAACAGCTTCCAACAGTCTCCATGCAAGGCTCTTCAATTCTTCTTTCACACTCACCCCAGACTAATTTTGTGTATGCTACTTTCCTACCTCTGGATGGTTTTACCAAACTAACTTTAAAACTCCTCAAAAGTGCTCTGCTCGAATTGGCTAAAGATAAACAAGTGCTAATATATAAATTAATCTCCTAAATTCCCAGAAATTAAGGAAACAATTTGACCATGTCACTTCCTTACATTAAGACAAAATTCAATTAAAATCCTTCAGTGGTTTCCTCCTGCCTTCAGGATATGATCCAAATTGCTAATCTTGTATCTTTGGCGATTTAACACTGCGCTCTAGTCAAGTAATTCACAACTAACTCTACCCCCCACAAACACTTTCCATCAGTATCAAAAGATCCTTTAAGGCAGCGCTTCTTTTGAGTTCTGAGGGATGTGGAGGCAGCAAAAGGAATCTGATGGTCAAAAGCCTGCCCATAGTTGATTCTTATGCTTATGCTTCCCCCAAGGATCTGAATTTCCTGTCTCCTACCTCCTCAGCAGATAATCTAGACTTTACTTTTAACTATTTGAACACAAGGCTCCAAAGAAAACACTCTCTTCTATCTTGCGCATATTCTGTTAACTACAGAGAACGCTTTCTTTCTGACTACTTTCTCTTCCTCCTTTAAGGTTTAGCTCAGGGGCTTTTTTGCAGGAAGCCAACCCCTAACTAGATCAGTACCCCTCAATAGGTGCTTCTACAGCCCAATGCTCTGTGGGATTCAACAGAGCATTTACCACTTGGCATTATGATCATCTATTTATTTTTCTGCCCTACTAGACCGCAAGCTACTTGAGGGGAGGAATTGTGTCTTTACTTACTACAATAAAAGGAATATTGTGTGGTAGAAAAAGGACACATTTTTAAAAAGTCAAATATTTCTGGGTTCAAATTCCAATTTTATCACTTACTAGCCGAATGTTAGAGAATGTACTTAATTTTCCAAGTCTCACTGTTTCCTACTGTAAAATGTAGATAAGACTTTCTCATAAAGTTATGAGACTAAATGAGACAATGCATGCAACTGCAAGCTTAGCACACATAGCAAACACTCCACAAACGGATCAGTAAAAAGAGGATAACACATTTATAAACATGCACCACTATGCCTGTCACACATTACTCGATAATATTTGTGGATAATGTATAGACGAAAAAAATTAGGATGGCTGCAAGCAGGAACCAGGATTTACGTTAAAACTATGAGAGATGTGTGATTCAGGGCCAGGAAGACAAGGGAATAGCAACTAACCAAAAGCAAAGAAACAATAAGTAGCACGGTATGTTTGAGAAACAAAGTACATATTTGACAAGCAAACTGTACACCATGGGTAGCTGCAGTAAACAGATTTTTTTTTTTTTTTTTCCGGGGTGAGGCATGCAAAAAGCGGAGTCTTTAAAGATTCTGTAATTCCAGGACACGATTCTGTTGAAAGAGTAGAGATACTTCTCGTGATATTAAAGGGCAGTAGCATACACATCCCTGCCTGGACCATTTTCAAACCGCCTAAGCGTCAGGCCGATTTTTGACACGTGGGCCCGCCCCCAGTCCTCTCAATCTATCAGCAGGTAAACTGTTCAGGGAGGGGGAGGCACGCCTCAGTCTGCTGTGCTACAGGACTCAGGGGTTTCCTCATTCCTCTTACAGCGACCTGGCGCCCGCTCTTTTCCGAGCGCCCGGGGGTCTCCCGCATACGCGCCCCACCTGAGCGCTCTGATCCGCCGGCTGGAGAGACCCAAAGGGCCTCTGAAAGTTCGCACCACCCCCACCTCCATCCCTGCCAGCATTCAAGCCCCTCCGCCCTGCGGACCATACCCGCTGCCCCCTTACTTAGAATCTGCAGAAAACACTGCTCTCCTAAAGTTCAACTCGCTGCCGCCACAACGAACCACGCGGAGAGGTTCCTCCACCATCTTCACGCAGACGCAGGAACTCCCGAGGACAAGCCCCGCCCACAACTTCCTTTACGGAAACCGGACAGTGGGGCGTGCTTTCCAGGGCTGGACGTCTACGTGGGCCCATCTAGGCCGAACTTGTATGGTACCAGCCAACGCCTGTGTTGCAATCTTTTCTTCGGAAAACATCAATAAAGGGCACATGTAAAAAAGTTTAAAACCTAGAGACATAAAAACAACAGATTTATACTATGTGCCTCTAAACTACTTTGGAGTCTAGGTAAAATTCTCTCCAGACTTATCAGTGCGCCAGAAAGAAAGGTGGCTTATAATGGACCACGTGACCTTCAATTTTCCCACCGAACGTTTTGCCTCTCCTGTAATCCGGGATTCAGGCGCTGTGAGATGACGCCATCGTCTCCGTGCCAACTGATTCTTGGCTGAGAGGCTGAGCTCCTGAGCAGAAAGGTAGTTTTCTACTTCTTGCCGAGTTTTTTGCTCCTCTCTTTGGCCAGCGCTGTGTCTTCCTCCTCTGAGCATCACATACGTTCCTTCAGGATCTTCACAGTTCCGAGGGCTTTTCTTTTTTCTTTCGAAACTTCGCTCCAGCTCCGGAATTCTGGTGCATTCGTCTCCTTCCCCTTCAGCGTAGCTGCCCGGGTAGCTCTGACATTCCGCTCCGTCATCTCCAAGCTGCACGGCTGTTGCTCCCTGATTTACGTGTTTCCTTGGTTTTAGTATCCCCATTAGTCGGTCGTGCCTGTGAAGAAACCCTGAACTCCGAGGATATGTGTTTTTTGCTTGTCTCCCAACTCCTCTTCATACCATTTTCGTGGCCTTTGCACTATTAAGGGATGCGCATCTTTATTCAGACATTCGTTCAATAAATGTTACCACCCCCTGTGTGCCGACTCTGTACCTTTCCTAAGACTGAAGAGTCACTGCGAGCTTAACTTTAACAGAACAGGAAATCTGCCTTGTACTTTTCACTCCCTGACGTGTTGAAATTCAAATATACCTCTTCAGTATGTCTGGAGGCAGATAATTATTGGGGGTCTTCTGTATGTGAGGCACTATGCAAGATAGGCATTATCCCTGCCCTGCGTTGCCGTCTACGGGAGAGAGATGGTAAACTGTTTAATGAACAAACTAATTTACAAATTGTGTGCTGAAGAATTTAAAACAGGATAGTAGGAGAGAAGTTTTCTCTGAGGAGGTTGAATCACTTTAGGGTTAAGCTGATGAATCTGTTTGTTAAAGTTGTGGAGGTTATATGATATTTTAAAATTCAGTGTTAATAAAGATTTGCTATAAAATAATTCATTACAGGAATATCTAATTTGAACGGCACCAGCTCATCCTACATCAAAAGTATCTCCCTTCTGTTAAAAGTTAGGTGTGTATGTTCCAGATTTTTTCTAGGTATACAATACCTTAAAATTATTTTTCAGTGGAATGTGGTACACGTTATTATTCATTTGTTTTTGGTTCATATATATGCTTTGATTTCAGTACATACAGATTGATCCCCTTTTTAATGATCTAGTATTCCATAGGGTGAATGTGCTATAATTTATTAATGCATACTCTGAAGGTGGCTATTTAGTCATTTCCATTTTTTTAGAAGTTGGAAATAGTACTACGGACACATTTGTGGCAGTTTTGTGGTAAGAGAGATTCCTGGAATAGGTATTACTGGGCTTAAGGGTATAGACATTTTTTATTTTGGGGAGATATTTTGTATAATTGAGATGTGTTATTGGAGAAACCAGGAAGAATAACTAATGGCAACCCCCCAAAAGGAAACAAACTTAGTTTTTTTGTCTAAAATTTTTGGAAAATCCATAGAAAGACTAAGTATTCTAATTAAGAAGAAATGGGTGGGAGAGGGAGGAGGATTTTTAGTGTTTGATGTAATTGTGTAAGGCAAGAGAAATTGCTTAAAACACTGCATCAATGAGCAAGAATTGAAAGGTAGCAATGACTAAATACATCTTGGCGGTTTTTCTCTTTCAGTATCTTAAATATATCACCGACTTCCTTCTTGCCTCCATGGCTTCTGCTGAGAAATCTGCACATAGTCTTATCAAGCTTCCTTTGCTGCTTTCAGGGTTCTCTCTTTATCTTTGACATTTGATAATCTGATTATTAAGTGTATAGGCGTAGGCCTATTCAGATCTTTTCTGTTTGGGGTATGCTGTGCTTCTTGGATCTTGTAGTTTTATGTCTTTCATAAGAGATGGGAAATTTTCATTGATTATTTCCTCTATTATTGCTTGTCCCCCCTTTCCCTTCTCTTCTCCTTCTGGGACACCCATGACATGTACATTCATGTGCTTCTTGTTGTTATTCAGTTCCCTGAGACATTGTTCATATTTTTCCATTCTTTTCCCTATCTGTTCTTTTGTGTGTAGGTTTTTAGGTGTCTTGTTCTCCAGTTCCTGAATGTTTTCTTCTGCCTCTTGAAATGTGCTGTTCTATGTCTCCATTGTGCTTTTCATCTCTTGTGTTGTGCCTTTCATTTCTATAAATTCTGCCAGTTGTTTTTTCAAACTTTTGATTTCTACCTCATGTTCGCCCAGTGTTTTCTTTATATACGTCATCTCTTTTGCCATATCTTCTGTGAACTCGGTTTGGTGTTTGAATTGATTTAGCATATTTCCTTGAGAATCTTTAATTGATAGTTTTATTAAAGTGAAACAATATCTCAACTGTATCTTAATTGAGATGTAAATTTGTTCCTTTGACTGGGCCTTATCTTCATTTTTCCTAGTGTATTTTGTAGTTTTCTGTTGTCTAGGTATCTGATTTCCTTGGTTACTCCAGTCAGATTTTCCAAAACCAGAATGGGTTCAGGTCTCAGAATAGGGTTATATTCAGTTTCAAGTTTCCCTGAGGGTGTATCTTAGAAGACTCACAGACTTTCCTTTGAGGCCTGAAGCCGCTGTGCTTTTCCTAACCTACCCAGCAGGTGGTGCCTTTTGGCCTGTCACTCTCCACTGGTGTAAAGGGGTGTGGCCCCTTTACTTCTCAGTTTAAGTTGTTTCTGTTTTGACTGCCCCCTACCGCCCACCCCAGGCACTGGGGTCTGAGTTCTGAAGGGAAGGCTGGCACTAGAGCTGGGCCCCACCTCCTTCCTCTTAGGGAAGATACACCCCCTAGGGAGTTATCATCTGCATTTGAGTAGA
The DNA here is from genome assembly GCF_015220235.1 of Choloepus didactylus. Classification (NCBI taxonomy): domain Eukaryota; kingdom Metazoa; phylum Chordata; class Mammalia; order Pilosa; family Megalonychidae; genus Choloepus; species Choloepus didactylus. Next base: position 80,009,917 of record NC_051315.1, on the reverse strand, counting down.
TCCTTTGTCTCTGACTCTGTTAACTCCACCTCTGTCTGGATCAGAGAGCTGGGAACTGAAAATGGCTGAGGCTCTCTCCACTGATCCACTCAGGATGAGAGAGAAAAAAGGAAAGAAAGCCCCTTTTCAGAGCCAGTCCATGGCCCCCCAGTTTTGCCCCTGGGTCAGAGAGAGCACTTGGTCTTCTGGGCTCCCTTTCCTGGGGCACAGGTGTTTTCTCGCTCTTTAAGGTCAGTTGTCTCTAAAAGCTTCTATATTTTTCTTCTTTTTTTAATTATTTTTTTTTCTGTCAACCCCACCTCCTTTCCACTGGGAGTGTCCTCAGGGTACTTTGCTGCTTGTTAGGGGTTTGTCTGTGTTTGTAGCTTGTATTCAGCAGTCCACATTTATTAATTAAAACCCCAGTTGAAGCTGGGCTGAGCTATATTCACTTGCTCCAGGACTGGTGCTTTCTCCTACAGGGAGGACTTGCAACTCAGTCTGCCATGGGGGCTCTTACAGTTCCACAGTTTTTACTTACAGATTTTATGCTATGATCTCAGACATTCCACCCAATCCAGATTGGTGTACAGTGTGTGAACAGTCATGGTTGTCCCCCAGCAGTTGTTACAGATTATTTACTAGTTGTTTCTGGTTGTTTATTAATTGCTCCAGGGGACTAACTAAATTCTACACTTCTCTATGCCGCCATCTTGCTCTGCCTAGCAGAGGATTATTTTTATCACAAACAAGAAGGTAAGCACTCCAGCACTGATGGAGTGATTCATTGATGCCATCAGAGACCTATCATTTTTCTATTTTGTTATTTGCATTTGGTCATTGTGCCAGTTCAATGTATTATGTCCCCCAAATCACCGTTATCTTTGATACAATCTTGTGTGGACAGACATATTAGTGTTGATTAGATTTTGGAATCCTTTGGGTGTTTCCATGGAGATGTGATTCAATCAACTGTGTACAAGACCTTTGGTTGGATAATTTCCATGGAAGTTTTGCCCCACTCATTCAGGGTGGGTCTGAATTAAATTACTGGAGCACTATATAAGCTCATACAGATGGAGCAAGCTTGCTGTAGCCAAGAGGGACACTTTGAAGAATGCACAGAAGCTGAGAGAGAGTAGCTGCAGATGAGAAACAGTTTGAAGATGGCCATTGAAAGCAGACTCTTGCTCCAGAGAAGCCAAGAGAGGACAAACACCCCAAGAGCAAGTAAGAGTGATATTTTTGAGGAACTGCAGCTTAGAGAGCAACATCCTGGGAGAAAGCCATTTTGAAACGAGAACTTTGGAGCAGACATCAGCCACGTGCCTTCCCAGCTAACAGAGGTTTTATGGACACCATTGGCCATCCTCTGGTGAAGTTCCCGATTGTTGATGTGTTACCTTGGACACTTTATGGCCTTAAGACTGTAACTTTGTAACCAAATAACCCCTTTTATAAAAGCTGATCCGTTTCTGGTGTTTTGCATTCTGGCAGCATTAGCAAACTAGAACAGTCATCTTTACTATGTTAGTTTTGCCCACTTGGCTCGCATATGCTTTTGTCCTCATGACCATAGTTTGCATTCCTTTCAGTAAAAAAGGAGGAAAGGTGTAGCAAGAAGGAGCAAAGATTGTCTATATCAGAAAAGTAAAGGATTTTCCCTGAACACCTGTTCCGGTTCGCTAAAGCTGCCAGAATGCAAAATACCAGAAATGGATTGACTTTTACAATGGGGGTTTATTAGTTCACAAATTTACAGTTTTAAGGCCATGAAAATGTCCATTTAAGGCATCAACAGGATGATACCTTCTCTGAAGAAAGGTCATTGGCATCTGGGGTTCCTCTGTCATGTAGGAAGTCACATGGTGATGTCTGCTGGTCCTTCTCCTGGGTTCTGGTTTCAAAATGGCTTTCTCCAAAATGTGTATGGGTGTTTTCTCTCCAAACTTCTCTGTGTCAGCCCTCTTAGGGACTCCAGTGAACTAAGTAAGACCCACCTTCAATGAGGAGGGTCACATCTCCATGGAAATAATCTAATCAACAGCCCCTACCCATAAAAGATCTGCCCCCACAAGAGTAGATTAAAAGAACATAGACTTGTATGGGGTACATAATAGAGGCAAACCAGCATAGCACTTGTTTTGCATCTTTCTTAAGTTCCTGTTATACACCTGACATTCCCAGGCTGTGGAAATACTGAAGTGAACAAAATAATAAAACATCTTGTTTTAGTGGAGCTTACCTTACTGTAACAGATAAAGAAGCAAACTATACCATATTTTAGGTGGTCCTAAATGCTAAGGGGAAACTCAAAGCAGGAAAAAGGAAGAGTTAAAGGAAAGGGTTGCAAATTAAAGTGTCAGGGAACTCTCACTAAAAATGTAGCCTCTGACCTGGAAAATTTGAAAGTGCAAATAATCGTGGAGATATTTGGGGAAAGAGCCAGCCAGAGGGAAGAGCAGGAACTTTCCTTTCCATGTTCAGGATAAGACAAGAGGCGAATGGTGTTTGTATCCGTGATGCAAAAATACTTATACCAGAAGAAGGTGGCATAGAGAGGAGTGGAAGTTTAGTCCACCTGGAGCAACTAATAAACAACCAGGAACATCTAGTAAATGACCTGGAATAACTGCTGGGGGACGACCGTGACTGTCCACACATTGTGCGTCAGCCTGGACTGGGAGGAATGCCTGAGATTGCAGAGTGGAATCTGTGAGTAGAAACCGCAGATCCAAGCTGGGAGCCCCCTTGCCCCATGGCAGCTCAAATGACAAACCCTCGCTGTGATAGAGAGCAGCACTCTGAACAAGCAAATATACCTCAGTCCAGCGCCAACTGGGATTTCAATTGGCAAATGTAGACTGCTCAATGCAAGCTGCAAATCCCCAACAAGCAGACAGAGGCTGTTAGTGAGGACTCACCTTAAAGAGCCAGGGGACTTCTCTGTCTCAAGAGGGAGAGCCCAGAGGACTGGGTGCTATCTCTGGCTGACTGGTGAAACTGGGGGCCATGGACTAAACCCTGAAAGGGGGCTTTCGGTCCCTTTTTCTGTCAACCTGAGTGGCTCAGTGGAGAAAGCCTCAGTCAGTTTCACTTGCAGTGCTCTGACCCAGACAAGGGTGGAGATAGCAGAGTCAGAGAAACAAAGAAACTATTTAAATGCAAATGAAGTCTCCCTGTGGGGGGGGGTATATTCCCTAAGAGGAAAGAGGTGGTGCCCAGCTCTACTACCCACCTTCCATTCAGAACCAGACCCCAGAGCCTGGGGGAAAACAGCCACAGGCCACACCTCCTTAGACCAGTCAGGAGCTACAGGCTGACAGGCACCACCTACTGGGCAGGTTAGGAAAAGCACAGTGGCTTGAGGCCTCATAGGGTGCATCAATATTGTAAGACACACCCTTAGGGAAACCAGGCACTGAATATTTCTTCCTTCTGGGACCTGAGCCTCTTCTGGTCTGGGAAAACCTGATTGGGGTAACCAGGGAAACCAGATGCCTAGACAACAGAAAACTACAACCTGTACTAAGGAAAACAAAGTTATGGCCCAGTCAAGGGAACAAACTTACACTTCAACTGAGATACAGGAATTGAAACAACTAATGCTAAATCAAATCAGAAATTTTAGGGGAAATATAGCAAAAGAGATGAAGGCTATAAAGGGCATAATAAGGTAGAAATCTAAAATTCAGAAGAACAACTGGCAGAATCTATGGAAATGAAAGCCACAACACAAGAGATGAAAGACACAATAGAGACATACAACAGCAGATCTCAAGAGGGAGAAGAAAACACTCAGGAACTGGAGAACAGGACATCTGAAAACCTAACACAAAAGAACAGATAGGGAAAAGAATGGAAAAATATGAGCAACGTCTTAGGGAATTGAATGACAACATGAAACATTTGAAAGTATGTGTCATGGGTGTCCCAGAAGGAGAAGAGAAGGGAAAAGGGGCAGAAGCAATAATAGAAGAAATAATCAATGAAAATTTCCCATCTCTTATGAAAGACATAAAATTACAGATCCAAGAAATATGATGTACCCCAAACAGAATAGATCTGAATAGGCCTACACCATGACACTTAATATAATCAGATTATCAAACATCAAAGACACAGAGAGAATCCTGAAAGCAGCAAGAGAAAAGTGATCCATCACATACAAAGGAAGCTTGACAAGACTATGTGCAGATTTCTCAGCAGAAGCCATGGAGGCAAGAAGGAAGTGGTGTGATTTATTTAAGAGAAAAACCGCCAACCAAGAATCCTATATCCGGCAAAACTGTCCTTCAAATATGACGGAGAGTTTAAAATATTTTCTGACAAACAGACAATGAGAGAGTTTGTGAACAAGAAACCTGCACTACAGGAAATACTATAGGGAGCACTACAGACAGATTGGAAAAGACAGGAGTGAGAAGTTTGGAACATAATTTTGGGTGATGGTAGCACAGCAATGTAAGTACACTGAACAGAGATGACTATGAATGTGATTGAAAGAGGAAGGCTTGGAGCATGTGGTGGGACACCAGAAGGAAAGAGGAAAAATAAAGACTGGGACTTTATAACTCAGTGAAAGCTTGAGTGCTGAACAATTGTGATAAAAGGCACAAATATGTTTTTTTCATGAGGGAGAACAAATGAATGTCAACCTTGCAAGGTGAATAGAGAGGTGTTGGGGAAAAATATAATCAATGCAAGCTAGAGACTATAATTAACAGAAATATTGTATTATGTGTCCTTTAATGTAACAAAAGCAATATACCAAAGCTAAATGCATATAAGAGGGCGGCATAAGAGAGGGGTATGGGACTCTTGGCATTGGTAATGTTTTCTGACTCTTTATTCTACTTTAGTTTAATGCTGTCTTTCCTTTTGGTGCTTCCTAGTGGTCATGTTTTTTTGCTTGTTTTTTTCTCTTTCTTTTTCTTTTGTCTCTCTACCTTCTTTGACTCTTCCTACTGCTTTGTGGAAGAAATGGAGATGTCCTTATATAGATAGTGGTGAGGGTGGTGAATACATAAATATGTGACTATACAGGGAACTATCGAGTGTTTACTTAGGACAAATGTATGGTGTGTGAACAAAACCATCTTAAAAAGACAGGCTGATGAAGAAACCTTGAGGGCACTATATTGAGTGAAATAAGTCAGACACATAAGGACAAATATTGCAGGATCTCACTGATATGAACTAATTATAATATCTAAACTCATAGGCATGAAATATAAGTTAACAGGATATAGAATGAGGCTAAAGAATGGGGAGCAGTTTCTTATTGTGAGCAGAATGTTCAACTAGGTTGAACTTAAATGTTTGGAAATGAACAGAGGTGATGGTAGCACATTGTGAGAATAACGAACAGTGCTGAATGGTGTGTGAATATGGTGGAAAGGGGAAGCTCAGAGTCACGTATGTCACCAGAAGGGAAGTTGGAGGTTAAAAGATGGGAATGTATAAAACAGCGAACCTTGTGGTGGGCAATGTCCGTGATTAACTGTACAAATATTAGAAAACCCTCACATAAACTAGAACAAATGGATGACACTATAAATAGAAGTTAATAATACAGGGGCATATAGGGAAAAATATACCTATTGCAAACGATATACTACATGCATTAGTTAGGGTTCTCCTTGGAAACAGAATCAATGAGAGATGTCTCTTATTATCAAATTGTAAAAGTGACTCACGTAACTGTGGGAGCGCACGAGTCCAAATTCTGCAGAGCCGTCAACAAGCTGTCAACTCCAAGGAAGACGTCCGACGAACTCCTCGGGAAACGAACCGACAACTTTGACGAACTCCTCAGGAAACGAACCGGCAACTTTGACGAACTCCTCAGGAAACGAGCTGGCAACTTCGATGAGCTCCCCAGGAAAAGCTTCACTGAGCAGCTGAAGAAGAAGTGAAGGTTCTCTAACTGTCCGGCTTATAAGCCTCCAACTGATCACCCGGACCAAATCCAGCCAATTGCATTCTCTTACTGTGGAAGCACGCCCCGTGATGAGTCATCAGTCAGCTGCAGTCAATTGACTGATGATCCGACAAACCAGCCCGTTGGTTTATTAACCAGCCTCAAATAGCCTCACAGCAATCGTCAGGCCAGTGCCCGCTTGACCAGACAGCTAGGCCACCTAGCCAAGTTGACACATGAACCCAACCATCACACTACAGTTAGTAGTATTTTAACGTTCTATCATGCACTGTAACAAATGTTCTATACCAATACTATGAGTCAGCAATGGAGGGGGGGAGTGGTTAGGGGTATGGGAGGATTTCATTTTCCTTTTTTTGTCTATTTCTTTTCTGGAGTAATGAAAATGTTCTAAAAATTGAAAAAAAGATATTAATTGTGGTGATGGATGCACAGCTATATGATGGTACCAAGGGCAATTGATTGTACACTTTGGATCTTTGCATCATTTTATGGTGTGTGAACAATCTCAATAAAAAGAAAATACTTATACCTATCATCACAAACAGGATACATAACAATTGCAGCACCTCAAAAGAATCCCCAGTGCTCCCTGATCTCCCTTTGCAGTCAGTCTTTCTCCAGTCCTTATCTCCTGACAATTACTGATCTGTTCTTTGTCCCTATGGTTTTGCCTTTTCCAGAAAGTCACATAAATGGTATATTGTATACGATCTTTTGAGTCTAGCTTCTTTCATGTAGCATAATACATTTAAGAATCGTGTTGTCTTGTGGGTTAATATTTCTTTTTTTTTTTTAATTGCTGTGTGATATTCCATTGTATTGATATTAGTTAGTTTATTCATTCATCTGTTGAAAGATCCCTCCCAGTTTTTAGTAATTATGAGTGATACTGCTGTAAACATTCATATGTAAGCTCTTTCGTGTATGTTTTATTTTTCTAGGATAAACACCAAGAATTAGTATTGCTGGGCCAAATAGTAAGTATATGTTTACATTTTTATGAAACTGCCTAATTTGTGTACTATTTTGCATTCCACTAGCCATATACGAGGGTTTTAGTTGCTCTACGTCTTTGTGAACATTTGGTACTGTCAGTGGTTTTTAGTTTAGCCGTTATTATAAGGTTCATAGTAGTATTTCATAGTGATAATAATTTGCATTTTCCTAATGACTAATGCTTTTTAGCATCTTTTCCTGTGTTTATTTTCTATCTGTATATCTTTGGTGAAGTGTCCAAATCTACTCATTCTTTCATTGGGGTGCTTGTTTTCTTATTGTTGAGTCTTGAGAATTCTTTATATATTCTGGATGGAATTCCTTTGTTGCATATGTCAATTGCAAATATTTTCCCCCATACTGTGGCTTGTCTTTTCATTCTCTTAATAGTGTCTTTCACAGAACTGAAGTTTTTGATTTTGAATTTATCAATTTTTTCTTTTCTTTTTTCTTTTTTTTTTTGGATCATGCTTTTCGTGTTGTATCTAAGAACTCTGCCTTACCCAAGATCATGAAGATTTTATCCTATGTTTTATTTGAAGAGTTGTATCTGTTAATTTCCTATTTTCAATTTCATTGATTTCTGCTATAATTTTTATTATTTCTTTTCTTTTGGTTTTTTACATTTAATTTCTTCTCTTTTGAGTTTCCTGAGGTGGAGATACCATTTTACACCCATTAGAATGGTGGCTATTAAAAAATAAATAAATAAAAATAACAAATGTTAGAGAAGATGCAGAGAAATAGGAATACTCATTCATTGCTGGTGGCAATGTAAAATGATGTAGCCAGTGTGGAAGACAGTTTGGCAGTTCCTCAGAAAGCTAAGTGTAGAAGTGCTATATGACCTGGCAATCCCATTGTTAAGTATGTATCTAAAACAATTGAAAGCAAGGGCTCAAACAGATTGTTTGCACACTGATGTTCATAATAATATTATTCACAATTGCCAAAAGATGGAAGCAACCCAAGTGTCCATCAACCAATGAACGGATAAATAAAATATGGTATATACATACAATGGAATATTTTTCAGCCATAAAAGGTAATGAAGTCTTGATACATTGCAACACCGTGGATGAACCTGGAAGACATCATGTTGAGTGAAGTAAGCCAGACACAAAAGGAAAAATATTGTATGATCTTGCTGATTTAAAACAATTAAAACAAGCAAACTATAGAGTCAGAATCTAGACTTTTAAGTTACCAGGGGACAGGATGGGATTACAGAATGGGAAGTGTTCTGGTTTGCTAATGCTGCTGTTATGCAAAATACCAGAAATGGATTGGCTTTTATAAAGGTGGTCTATTTTGTTACAGAGTTACAGTCTTAAGGCCATAAAAGTGTCTAAGCTAAGGCGTCAACAATAGGATACTTTCACAGAAGAACACTGATGGCATGTGGGACACCTCAGTTAGCTGGGAAGGCACATGTCTGGCCATCTTCTCCCAGGTTGTGTTCCAAAATGGCTTTCTCCCAGGATGTTTCTCTCTAGGCATCTGGGGGATTCTCTTAGTTTCTCCCAGGCAAACTCTGGAGTAGAAAAGCCTACTTTCATTGGCCATCTTCAAAGTGTCTCTCTTGGCTGCAGCAGCTCTGAGGTCCTTCTGTTTGTGAGTTCTTTTATAGGACACCAGTGATTAAATCAAGACCTGCCCTGAATGGGTGGGGACACACCTCCATAGAAATTATCCAATCAAAGGTCTCACCCAAAATTGATTTAGTGACATATCCATGGAAATACTCAATCAAAGGATTCCAACCTAATCAATACTAATACCTAATACATCTGCCCCCACAAGATTGCATTAAAGAACATGGCATTTTGGGGGACATGATACATCCAAACCAGCACAGGAAGTAAAGGCTTAAAATGGTTCCTATTTGGAATGATAGAAATGTTTTGGTAATGGACGGTGGTGATGGTAGCACAACAGCATTTGGAGAGAAAAGGGCTGCCACAAAGGCTCTTAGAAAGGGTTGGACTCCCACTCTCTCAAGCCTCAAGGATAAAACTTCGTTTTATAAATGACTCTCAGACTTTGAAATCTACTGGAGTTTGCCCTGTGGGTTTTAAGAACTGTTTTGGTCCCTTAAACCCTGTTTTCTTATGGCAATGGGAACAGCTATCCTATGACTGTCCCTCCTTTGTATTTTGGCAGCAGATAACTTGTTCTAAGTTTCATATGTCCAAGGCTAAAGGGGAATTTTGCAGTAGGACAGACCACACTGTAACTGATTTTGATAGGATCTTGTACTTACCTATTGTTGCTGAAATTATTTAAGTTTTTGTGATATTGTGATGGGATGAATGTACTTTGTATATGAAAAGATCATGTCATTTTGGGACCCAGGAGTTGGGATGTGCTGGTTTGGATGTATTATGTCCCCCCAAACACCATGTTCTTTGATGCACTCTTGTGGGGGCAGACATATTAGTGTTCATTAGGTTGGAATCCTTTGAGTGTTTCCATGGAGATGTGACTCAATCACTTTGAGTGAAATGTGTGATTGGGTAATTTCCATGGAGATATGGACCCTGCCCATTCAGGGTGGGTCTTTATTTAGTCACTGGAGTCCTGTAAAAGAGCTCACAAACAGAAGGACCTCAGAGCAGATGAGAGTGACATTTTGGAGAGTAGCTTAGAGAGACATTTTGGAGACAGCCTTTGAATGCAGACTTTTCCTAACGCTTTGGAGATGCTAGCCCAGAGTTTGCTCGAAAGAAGCTAAGAGAAGACAAAAGGCCCCAAGAGCAACGTTTTGAAGAATGCACGGGAGCTGAGAGAGGAGCTGGAACACAACCCGGGATCAGCAGATGACAACCATGTGCCTTCCCAGCTAACAGAAGTTTTTTGGATGCCATTGGATCTGTTCCGGTTTGTTAATGCTGCCATTAAGCAAAATACCAGAAATGGATTGGCTTTTATAAAGGGGGTTTATTTGGTTACAAATTTACAGTCTGAGACCATGAAAATGTCCAAATTAAGGCATCAACACAAGTATACCTTCAGTGTAGGAAGGCCAATGAACTTATACACAGAAAACTACAAAACATTGCTAACAGAAATTAAAGAAGACCCAAATAAATGGAAGAGCATTCCATGTTCACAGACTGAAAGATGGAAATATCGTTGAGATCACAACCCTACCTAAAGCAATTTATAGATTCAGTGCAATCCCAATCAACGTTCCAACAACTTTCTTTGTAGAAATGGAAAAGGCAATTATCAAATATATATGGAAGGGTAGGGGGACCAGAATTGCTAAAGCCATCTTGAAAAAGAAGAATGAAGTTGGAGAACTCACACTTCCTGATCTTAGAACTTATTACAAAGCCACAGTAACTGGCACAAGGACAGACATATAGACCAAGAGATTAGAATGGAGAGCTCAGAAATCAACCCTCACATTTATGGCCAACTGATTTTTGACAAGGTGGCAAAGACCACTCAGTTGGGGAAGAAACCATTTGTCTGTTTAACAAATGGTGCTGGGAGAAATGGATCTACATTTGAAAAAAAAAAAAAAAGTAAGGAAGACCCCTATCTCACACCATATACAAAAATCAACTCAAAATGGATCAAAGACCTTAAAATATAAGAGCTGGAACTATCAAACTCATAGAAGAAAACATAGGAAAGCATCTTTAGGATCTTGTGTTAGGCAGTGTTTCTGAGACTTTACGTTCAAAGTACAAGTAGGAAAAGAAAAAAAATAGATAAATGGGACTTCATCAAAATTAAAAACTTTTGTTCCTCGGGGAATTTATTTTGAAGGTAGAATGACAGCCAACATAATGGGAGAAAATATTTTGTAATCACATATCTTATAAGGGTTTAATATCTAGAATATATAAAGAAATCCTTCAATTTAAAGACAAAAAGACAAACAACCCAATGCAGACATCTCTCCAAAGAAGATATACAAATGGCCAGAAAGTACATGAAAAGATGCTCATCATTATTAGCCATCAGGGCAATGTAAATCAAAACCACAATGAGATAACATTTCACACTCTTAGAATGGCTGCTCTTTCAAAAACAGAAAATAACAAGTGTTTGAGAGGATGAGAAGAAATAGGAATACTCATTCATTGCTGATGGCAATGTAAAATGGTACAGCTGCTGTGGAAGACAGTTGGGTGATTCCTCAGAAAGCTAAGTGTAGAAGTGCACATATAGCCTGGCAATCCCCCACTAGGTATATACCTAAAACAATTGAAAGGAGGGACGCAAACAGATACTTGTACATTGATGTTCATAGTGGCATTATTCACAATTGCTAAAAAATGGAAGCAACCCAAGTGTCCATCTACTGATGAATGGATAAATAAAATGTGGTATATACATACAGTGGAACATTATTCAGCTGTAAAAAGGAATGAAGTCCTGATGCATGCAATGCAATGGATGAATCTGGAAGATACCATGTTGAGTGAAGTAAGCCAGATACAAAAGGACAAATACTGTATGATGTGCTACTTTGAATCTGTTACATATCCCATATGAAGCCATGTTCTTTAATGCAATCCTGTGGGGGCAGACCTATTGTAGGTGCGATCTTTTGATTAAATTGTTTCCATGGAGATGTGACCAACCCAACTGAGCACAGGACCTTTTTGATTAGATTATTTCCATGGAGGTGTGACCCCACCCATCCAAGGTGAGTTTTAATTAGTTTACTTGCATCCTCTATGAGAGGATAAAAGGCAGAGACATTTTGAAGAGAGCTGAGACATTTTGAAGAGATTTGAGACACTCAGAGAGAAAACACCTCAGAGTCAACACAGACCCAGGTGCCTGGAGATTCAGATAGAAAGACGTCTGGAGGTGCTAAGCTAAAAGATGAAATCCAGAGTTTGCCCTGGAGAAGCTAAATGAGAATGCACATATACTTAAGGAGAAAGCCACTGGAATTAGAAGCTGAAACAATGCATCTCGGCAGCAAAGGATCAGCAGATGCCAGCCACGTGCCTTCTCTGCTGACAGATGTTCCAGACACTATAGGCTTTTCTTCAGTGAAGGTATCCTCTTGTTGATGCCTTAGTTTGGACACTTCTATGGCCTTAGAACTGTAAATTTGTAACCTAATAAATTCCCTTTATAAAAGTCAATCCATTTATGGTATTTTGTATAATGGCAGCTTTAGCAAACTGAAACATATGAGCTCACTGATTTGAAACAATTAGAATAAGCTGCTCATAGGGTCAGAATTTAGACTGTAGGTTACCAGGGAATGGGGTGGGGATAGAGAATGGGAAGTAAAGGCTTAAAATATACAGGGTTCCTATTTGGCATGATGGGAATGTTTTGGTAATGGGTGGTGGTGATGATAGCACAATGTTGGGAATGCAAGTTAACAGCACTGAAATGCATACCTAAATGTAATTAAAGGGTGAAATGTTGGATTGGTTGTATTGGAACAGAATAAATTTTTTTTAAAAAGTCCATGGAACTACACTACACAAACAATAAACCCTAAGTTAAACCATGGAGTTTAATAATAATACAATTATAAAAATGTGCTATAATCAACTGTAGCAAATGTTCCACACCAATGCTAGGTATTGATGGGGGGAGGGTAGTTTATGGGACTCCTGTATTTTATGCATAATTGTTCGGTAAACCCACAACTTCTCTAATAAAGAAAAAAAAGAATTATAAGTTTTTCCTAATTTATACCAGAACAATGTGTTAGAATGGTTGAACAGAATGTTGTAACAGGCAAAGAGGAATATAATTTTAGAAAAGGTCCCATTTATCAATATGGGTGACCTTGCTGTAGATTCTGGACTGAATGTGGTAACTAGAGCACCTGGGAGTTGTTTTATTTAGCTTCTCAGTTGATTGATTGAAACCTGGACTCAGTGGCAGCCCAGGCTGAACTGTAGGGCAATAGTTTTGTGCACAGTGCCCTGACAACAATGCGTGTGTCCACATAGGCAAGCTTGACAGCAGTTTAACCTGTCTTTGCAGAATACCTTGTGATTCCTGTTGGAGGAATAATTGGGATATAAGCAGCTTGGTGAGTAGCCACTACACGGCAGTTTTTAATCAGTCTCCTTGTCTTGTGGTTGACTATCACAGGCCATTTCTCATCTCATAGTTTAGCACAGATTTTCTACCTCTCTCTCCCTTGGTACAGCCATAGTAAAAAAAAATGCTTGGTTGTAGTTGAAAGTTAACTTCTTAGTGATCTGTGCCACCTGCCATCTGGTACTTCCAGTTCACTGTCATCCTGAGGGACTAGTGACATGGAGTATGGATACCATGCTGATCTATTTTTGCTGTGTCAGTAACAAACTCTGAATCCATTTGGGTTTCTTGTCTCTTTCCTGGCTGAATTTATGGAAGTGTGGCAAGCCAACCTAGCAGCTGCAGTAGTGACCTTTGTGTCACTATAGCCACTGAGCTGAAGCTTAGAGGTTGCTTGACTGCTTGTTATCAATGATGAGTTTCCAGAATTACTTTGATATATAATGTGGAAAGAATTTAAAGACAGATAAGAAGTTTTCAGTGGATTTATCATGTGCAAACCCTTCAGCCACTTGACTAAGTTCTCTGGGCATGCCCATATGACACTGTGCACCAAGGGCTTGGCAAGGGGATCATTGTTAGCATTGAAAACTTCTGTAGTGGATGTCTTCTGTAGACTTGGCTCGAAGGTCTCTGAAATGAACTCCTACTTCAATGGGGATAATGGTTTCCCAATGTGGCAGAAGATAAATGGCAGCATTTAACATAGATTACCATGGTTACTTTCATAGGCAGCAGAGCTGAAGTGGTAATCAGACTACCTTGGCCCACTATGTTCTCTATGGTGACTAATTAACTATTGTCTTCTTATAACTATTTCATTTAGGTCACCCACTAAGTCTGAGTTCATCTGTATAACCAAGAAATCTCTAGGTCTTTTGAACAGAGGCTTAATTTAAATTACCTAGTTCTCAAACTTGGGTTTGAGATAAAAGCCTGTATCTCTCATGCTCAAACGTGTTCACTCTCTGGGTCTTCTTGAAGAAGTACCTAACCATGACATCACAGTACCTGCTAGCCTTCCTCTTTGCCTTTCCCACACTTTTCCAGGAAAATTGTGCACTGAGAAAAAGAAATACACAGAGTTTTCTGGGAATATTGGTACTGGCTCTGAGCTATTTTTAATCTCTAGTGATCCATAAAGCCACTGTTTTCATAGACTTGACTTGAGGGCCAGTGACCTGAATTTCAGTTGGGGGTGGAGAGGGGCAAGGGAAAATGGATTTCTGGGTCAAGTCCATCTTACAGGGGCCGGCGTGTCCACAAACGTATTCTGTGGTTATTTTCCCAGTTCCTGAATTTATTGTTGGAATATATACTCAACAAATGGCAGAACCCATATTTTGGCTCCTTGTTCCATGGAGGGTTGAGTATTGAGGAAGAAAAGGCTGAGTGGAAATTTCTGGATATCTCTCTCCCTTCTAAAATAAACCAAAGCAAAATTGCATCCCCCACAGGGAGTCCCAGATATTGGTGCCGCCATTAAAGACTTTCTAATCATATGCCCATTATCTTATGCAACTGCTAAAAGAGTTTTAGAGAATAACAGTGGATATGATGAATTATATGAAAAAACATAAATTCTTATTAAAAGACATAAAATTGGAACAAATGGAAAGGCATTTTGTGTTCTTGGATTGGAAATTATATATTATAAAATACTAATTCCCCATCAAATTAATATGTAATTTAATTGGGATTGGACAAAATGATCTGGAAGTTTACTTAGGGACATAAATACCATGGAACAATCAACAGAAGTAAGAAAAAAGAATAAGAAGACTTTCCTTACCAGAAATCAAAGCATATCACAAAGTCAGTGCTATCATAGAAAAAGACAGGTTTATTATTGAATTATAATAATGCAGAGGATCTCAGATAATATATGACAAAGCTGGTAGATCAATTCAATGAAAAAATGACCTATTTAATAAATCTTGCTGCCCCAATTGGCTAACAATTGGAAGAAAATAGAAATAGACTTACATTTTAGGCCATAAATTCTTGATGGAATGATTAAGTAAGTGTAAAATTAAAATCTTTCAAGAATGTCTAGACTGCCATTTAAAATTTAGGGGGAGAGTAACTTCATTAACTAAGGCTGGTAATCCTTAAGCCATAAAGAAGATACAGACACATTTAGCTTTATAAAAATAAAAGAAAGAAGCTTTATATAGCCCAAACCCATAAAATTGATAAATAGACCTATGAAAGATCTGGAAAAAATGTGTAAGCCAATAACAAAGGGTTAATATAACAAATATATAGAAGATCTTTTTAATTGATTAAAAAAATCCCAAACAACACAAGGAAAAAAAGACAAAGAATATTAGCAAGAGAGAAAATCCAATGGTCCCCGCACACATACATGTATATATTTACTCAAATTGATTAATAGCCAAGGAACTACAAATTCAGGCAAGAGTGAAATACTACATTATGACTCAACTGTCTGGTAACAAAGATCTATACTTTTGCTGATGGGGACATGGGAAATGTATTTCTTTTCACTTATTTCTAGTGGGATGTGAACTATTACAGACTTACTGAAAGCAATTTGACTACATCTATTAAATTTAAACCTCATGCATATACTGACCCAGCAATCTGACTTTGGGAATCTTTTACATAGGAAAAAAAACATAAGATTCATACATAAAGGCCATACGGACATATAAAAATGGATATTGATTAAAGCATTGTTCTTATTGGCAAAAAGAAAATGGAAATAAATGAATGCCCAACAATAAATAAGTTGATGAATATTCCACTTAATGAGGTATTATAAGTCATTATGGACAATGAATTAGAGCTATTTCAGATGGCTTGAAGAAAGTTCATGGTGTATAACTGAGTGACAAAGCAAGATTCAGAAAAATGTATGACTGTTTTTGTAAAACAGGCAAAATGAGAATTCTTTTCCTTCATATTTGCATGTATCTAGATCTATGAAGAATTATTATATGAGTATTAAAAAGATATGGTTGTTCAGAATTTTCTTCTCCCTGAAACTAATTTTGTCCCAATTATTCTCTCCAAAAATTAAATCTGATCAAGCCCCTAGTTAGAAAATAAAAATATCCCAGTTTCCACTTGCTCACAGCCATCAAGACTGGTGTTAAGAAGTATGATTTAGTACTAGCAAATGCTCATTAATTATTTGTTGAATATTGAATGAATAAATTAATGAATGCGTGAAAAGAAGATATGGTTGGTTAAAGACTAGGCTGTTAATGGGTGTTATGGGGTGGGGGTTGGGTGCAGTCAGAAAAAGAAAAAATTAAATACTTTACACATTTTAAAAAGGCATGTGTATGATCATATTTATACATTTAAATAAAATTATGCATATGTGTTTGGATACACATATAAGGAATTTAAAGAGAAATTCCTTTAAATTAGTGTTTAAATTTAAATTCCTTTAAATTAGTGTTGGAAACAAAATGAGATTTTAAACAGTGAATGATTTAAAGTAATCTATTAAAATACAAATTGGCTTGGATTCAGATAAAAGAAATTAGCTCAGCTACATATATTTACAAAAGACGTAGCTAAGACAAAGATACAGAAAATCTGAAAATAAAGGCAAGAGAAAATATAGAAACAGAAAAATGCATAAACGAACTCGAAGTTTAGTAATATTTAAATTAGTATAATTCAGGGAAAAATCTTTTAAAGGAACAAAGAAGTACTTTTATGCTGTTAAAAGATACATTCTATTAAGAAGATATGAATCATGAGCATTTAATGATTCAACATCATCACAGTTTCAAACTACATAATCAAAGACTGGATGGCAATTAAAGGTGAAATTGACAATCACAAATTAGCTGATCCAGTAGTCAAAAAGTAAACATGTAGAGTGTTTCAGTAACACAATCGGATTGGTTTAATTGGTCCAATGGGCAACACGCTTTTTAGTCCAAGCGCACATGGAATATTCATGAAAGCAGTCCATAACTTTGACCATGAAGGTTATTTAAGCAGATTCTTAAAAGCATATGCCATGCACGCCATGTAAGAAATTTAAAACGGAATGCTAAAAGAACAATGAAAAAAACCAAATTATCCATTTGGAAAATTAAAAAAAAAATTCCTCAAAATAACTGAAGTTAAATTATAAACCAAAATAGAAATAAATGGGAAGAGCACTAACTTACCAAAATTACAGAGAAAGCAGTATTCAGAGGAAAATTTATCTTTAAATGACATTTGCCAGAACACAAAAAAGACTGAAAATAAGTTAAGCTTTCGACTTGAGAAGCTAGAAAGAGAATAACAAGATAAATCCAGTCTATGGTTCTTTCCATATATTCTACTAGTACTTCTTATTAATGAAATAGTGATTCCTTTGGGTTTTTTTTTTTTTTTTACTCTCTATATTTATCAGGAAGAAGTTCTCTTAATTGAATAGATCATCGTGTCGCATCTGTATCATACAGAGAAAGCCCTGCTTATGAGTTTTACTTATATCTAAAATTTAAGAATTAAAGCAAAGACTTTAATATCTAATGTTGCTGGATCTTGTAGCTAAGAAGTGGCCATTAAGTGGCAGAAGGGTCTGTAATGAACTGTTCTTAGGCATCTTTAGGCTTCAGGAAGCAGTTTGAAAGTGGGGAAGCCATTGCTACTTTGCATAAAGACCTGTTCCTGTGGGGGGCGGGAACATCTGTGTACATTGTTACAATTAGGAAAATATTTTTATTTACAGTATGAATTTTTACAGTACTTCTTTAGAATTACTATTTTTCCTCAAGAGGGCTGTGTGTGTGTCAGTTCCCCCATGATTTTGTTCATGTGGATTGAGGAGCTGTTATTTTGAACCTCATTCTGGAGATCTTTTATTTTTCATAGCGCTCTGTAACTTCATTTTTAAAAACAAATCAATATAGCATTCAATGAAATCGGAGCCACAGTCTGCTTTCTAATTTTATTTTTTTGAATGTTTGCGTGAACAATTTTGAGCAAATAGACCCAGTGCTGGTGTTTTTACTTTTGATTGGACATCTGCTTGATCTCACTTTGCATCCATCCTGGTCCTTCACGCTTCCTTTAGTTAACCCTACTCCTCCCCAACACACACTACATTCTACTCTGCTATGGAAGGGCCCTATGATCCTACACTTTTCCTCCTTTCTTTGTCCACTTCTTCCCTACATTGCATAGCCCCATCTCAGAACAACAGATCTCAGTAAAATATTAGGAAGAAGGCCTGAAGTTTAATGAGTTTCTCTGCCTGGTTCCTATAGTTTCTCTCCTACTTCCTTGGGCCTAGTCATCATCTTTTCATTTTTTAGTTTTCCTGGAGATTTGGCAGTGATTTACTGGTTAATTTTGACTTCAGAACTCTGTAATCTCAAATTCCCCAGTGTCAGGTAGTAGAAGATCTAAGCTACTAGATTATTCTCAGTTTGACAAATAAATTATTTTCTCATAAACTCATAGATATTCAAGAGGCAAAGGGATTATATTTACAATGGGGAAAATGCACGATGAATCAGTGGCTCCCTATGGCCAGTAAATTAAAATCCAGGCTTCTTGGCCTGGCAGTAAAGGTCTGCCACCAATTGTCCTTATTTACCTTTCTTTTTTTCACCTCCATGAACTTTGATATAGGAGTGGTCACTCCCCTCACCACCACCAAGCATTCCATGACTATTCTAGATCTGTTTCTTTCTTGAGTGTTACTTCTACTTGAAATGTTTTCTTGCTTTCGTGCTGCGTTTAAAAATCCTTTCAAGTAGCCGTAAAATTTCTCAGTTCTCTTCCATGAGCATTCTCATGCATCTTCCTACTTTCTGCTCAGAACATGTAAAGAAATTGCCATCCAATTATATAGTAGCTCTTGAGTTGTTGACTGACCTTAACATTTGATTTTGATTTTGCCCTTGTCTTGATGTTCACAGATCTGTTTTTTGAGAGCAAGAAAATATATTATTCTTCTGGATACAATGCAATGCTTCCTGCATTAATGGTTCCTACTTACTATTTATTTATTGATGGTTCGTTAGTGTGAGAACAGACACTACATTTTAGAAGTCCTTAATAGGATTTGCCTGATGTGATGATGACTTCAGAATTTACTATTTAAAAACTTAAACTACAATTGCAATTTACAGACATGCCACATGGCGGCAGCAAAGGTGCATCATTGTTTTTGCATTATACTTTGTTTAGCCAAAATTATAATTATCTTATTAGCAAATTGAAAAATACTTTTAATTTCTATCTAATTAATAAGTATAGTTAGTGGAATGTTGTAGAATCAGCATATTGTAATATAAAGAGCTGCAAAAAGGTTGACGGATATTTGTTGATATATAAAAGTACCTCTTGAGTCTCAAATTACTAGAACTCCTTACTGTTTTTGACTGTCAGATTCCTCCTCCTTCACTGTCTTATTCTTCTCTTACATAAAAAGTTTCACGAGCACTAAGATGCTCTTTTGTGACATTAGGGTTTTGAACTTGGGGTCATTAGAGACTCACAGAATGTTATTGTGCTGTGTAGAATGTGGACCTATACAAATTCCAGCTGTTGATGGTACACGTAGTCCTTTTGCAGACAGGCTTCTTTTTAGGCATGATGCCTAAATTTAATTTCCATGTGTAAAGTCATACTTAAAGTATGTAAACTGAAACAGATGTTAGTACTCTGAGAATGCATTTGGTGCAGGAAGGAGCTGTTCCCTAGCCTCTTCTTCCACCCCCACTTTATTTTGAAAACCCTTTTGAATAGAAAAAGGCCTCTAGAGAACCATCTAATGCCTTTGACCCCATTAGCTTGTAGTAATTCATTCCTGGGAAACAGTTGCCCCAAATAAATGTTAGTTTCTGCTCTAAGCTTCTTTCTTAATAAAAATATAATTTTCTTTCCTTCCCTATAAGCTTCAAATTTTGCTTAACTTTTTGAAATTTATTTTGCTAAAGATTAGCAGCAATCAAGCCAGATGCATGTGCCACACCTATGTACCTTTTTGCTACTGTGGTTCCAGATATTAAAGTACTATGTTGTGAAATATGTATGTGAGATATTTTGAAAGTCTTGCAATATCTGAATTATGTTGGTGATGGTTCATAGAGTTCTAACCATGTGATAATTTGTGCTTCCAAAAATTTTCCAAATGAAGTTCTTTTCTTTTCTTTTTTCCTTTTTTCCTTCCTCTCTCTCTCTTTTTCTTTTCAAAGCAATTTTTTGAGGGCCTGCCTCAGGTACTATGCTGGGCTCAAAAAGATGATTAAAACATACATTCGTCTCAAGAAACATTCAGTATAGCTTAGGAATGAAACACATAGACAACAAACCATAATATAAGAGCTATCAAAGGGCAGAGAAAAATTATCTGACAGTTCAGAATAGCTAACCCATAATACTGAGGAGCTGAGGAAGACTTTTCAGAAAAGGTGATATTTCAGCTGCGTTTAATGATGGAGGAGAATTTCTCTAGGCAGTGAAGGGGAAATAGAATTTTCTGGGCAGCAGAATGGAATGAGCACGAATATGATTGGTTTATGGAATATGCAGGACTTTGGTATGGTTTTCTTATAGATACATGGGGGAGGAATTGGGTGATAAAAGTAGAAAGAAAGGGTGAAGTCATATTTAGTCATACTTAAAGGTTTGGCAATATAAATGCAAAATAGTTCTTAAATTAAAAATTAGTAACTATAGTCTTAAAGTTCTTCAAGGTGATAGATATGTGACAATCATCTGTGCAGTAAGAATTTAGATAGATATCATAATATCTGATGTTCTTAAAGTTAATGAGTTAATGTATCAATGAAATACATCAATCTACTTAAAATTAAGGCAATTCCCTTATAGTTTCATAATTTTTGATTTATTATATAAAACTGAAAAAAGCATCCTTTAATTGTTCTTTGTATTTAATCATTCAAGTCCAAAGACTTATAACTTTTAGATTAAGAAACAAAGCTTTAGTAAAAAATGGTGTTGATTTGTGATAATAATGTTATGTTGGTAATTAATTGGTAATTTGGGCAACTCAGATGACTAAATGATAGCTTCAGTATGTATTAAATATATCTAGACAGTATTTTCTTAGCAATATAAAACTAAGTTCAAAGTGTATATGGAGAAACTTGTGTTCAAAAGATAAAATTTGTGTTTAATTTTGTCTAACTTTTACAATCACTGATGGAAATGTTTCAGTAGCTTTTTTGCTTTTTAGATACATGGTACTATATTTGTATTTTTTTAAAAATAAGTTAAATTTCCCTGGGTTTGGTTTTTATTTTATTCTCAAGTCATACAACCTTTGGTATTGACAGTAAAGTCTTGGTTATATGAAAAAAAATGATGTTATTTGTTGGGACATATGTGGCTGTCTTTAAAAATATTGTTGGAGAAGGTTTAGCCTGAAGATGTTTTATATGTCTTATTTTCTATTGGATCAGAATACAGCCTACTTCTAAAACGAGAGGGAACCATTCATGTTACATGCTTCCATTTAATGCCTTACTTTGAATTCCCTCTATATTTTTCAATCTGAGTTATAATTATAAAATAAACAGATTCTAAGTGCTCTACTTTCCATTTTAAAGTTTCCATCAAACTGTGGTTTGGGAGTGGAAGAAAACTATTGTGACATTCTTTAGGTTTCCCAGTCTGCCTGAATAGTGTTATAAACAGTACAGCTTCAGTGATTTCATCTTATCACAAATAAATCCAGGTGTTTGGAGGGGTGTTATAAAGATTGCATTTAAAATTTTTTTACATCAAAATAATTATATTTTTAGAATTAAGTGAATATTTTAAAGGAATTAAGTGGTTGTTTTAATCTGAATTTCCTTATTATCATTGGCTTCCCACTTTGCTTCCCCAGATAGAAATGGAAATCTTACTAACATTTATTTTTAAGACTTCTCAAAGAAAATATAAGGAGAAACTAGCAATAATTTCCTTGTTCCATTAACTCCTTACAGAATACTGTAGAACAACGCTAATTGAGCAGTAAGATTTGCATTTCTGATTGGCTAGGGCATATGTCCTAGCATTAAGAGTGACTTTATATGTGTATAATTCTATTAGCTGAAACTACCGTGGGTCATTTTGAGTGTAATGTTTTGTTGGAACAAAAGTATACCAGAGGCTTTCAGGGAAAAAAAGAGAAGAAAGTATTAGCTATACTCAAGAATAAATGCCATGAAGTGAAAATTTTATAAATAAAACCTCAAATAAGGGAATGGTACTCTGGGCTGATTTTCAGGTAAATTACTACAGTCATAATTAAATTCTAAAGGACAGGTGAGCACTCAAACCAAGGACACCCCCAGTATTCTACTTTCCTTTGATTGTTTCCAGGCTTTGTTTCTGCAGCCAAAGTCAAGGGGACCAGTTGAATAAATAATCCAGTTCATTACATCAAAATAACTGAGAGACTCACAAATATACCTGGATAACATGATTAATTGATTGTGCTGTGAGTTACAAGTAATGCTGTTCATCACTGCATGCCACTGTGGTTCTATTGTACATGAGGTGAAGGGAATAATAAATAAAGATGGTGATTGTATCTTGTGTGGTTTCTATCCAGTGTCTAGAAAGATGATGTAAAGTAAGGCTGATGGTAAAAAAGATAAATTAGTAAAAAAAGTAAATTAGTATAAATATCATTATGTTTTTATTTGTATTATATATTCTAATTTGAAGTATGACTATTAAAGGTTACTATGGTCACTGAGTTTCATTCCTTGGGTTACTTTCCTTTTTATCGTTTATATCCTGTGGTCTTTGGACCAGTATTAAGAACTAATAGTCTGATGTTTTTAATAGTCTGATTTGATAATGTAGTATGACAACTCTATTTACATATTATTGCTATCTATGCACTTTAAACTCAGTCTGTCTGAGAGGCAAACAGCAAAACCACACATATGGCTAGGAACTGTAGCTTATATACCATGGTCTGTTAATGTCTGTGAGATAGAGTCAATTAACTTTATCTTCAACTTTGGCTGTATCTTCTGATCCCAGCTAATTAGTATTACTTTTACTCAGACTCATATTCATTTACTATTGTTCCTCACTAAAAAGGAATAATGGCTTTCTGGCTTTGAAATGGGTCCTTTGTGCTAAATAATTGGCTAATACACCACAATTTCTTTTAAACTCCAGATATTTGGGTGGATTTCATCTTGATCTGTAAATCAAGCACATGAATCTGGGTGAAGGGTGCTAGGTAAGCAGAGCCAGTCAACTCAGTCTTGATACTTGATACTTTCATCATTAAAAATATATATTGCATCCACAGTAAAAGATCCTTTGTCTGCCGTAACAAGATCTGGAGTTTAGATTGCTATTACAGGAAAGGCAACCTTAATATTTTTCTTTCCCCAGAAAATGAAAAACAGAGAAGCCCTCATTTCCTGACTACATGTCAACTGTTCCAAATGTCTTAAAGCAAAGAAAATGGAGCCTGTGTTTGTTCAGTACAAGTGCCAGTAAACATGTGTTGTCTTGCTGCAGTATTCCTGTGAGTTAATTTATTTTGTTGCTTTAGAAAGAAATTCTGTTTCCCTTAAACTTATGTCTTAGGTTAGGTGATTCATAAACAGGGGAGTTAGAAATGGAATCAGTCTCTTGAGCCTGTTTACATTCTTAATCATACACAGCTGAGTTGATGGAGCATTTTGGATTTTTCAAAGGCAGAATGAGTATTATCTTTTGCAATTAAAATATTAGATCACTGTCACCATAAGGCAATACCAAATAACATAATCACTTAGAAAACTAAGTTTTGAAGAAGGTGGATGTCCCTTTCAGTGTGTGGAGAACCCTTTTTTAGGTATTCTGAACTCTTTTAGCACATTTTTAAAACCTTTCCTCTGATACAAACCAGCTGTGGCCATGTTTTGAGTGATATAAACATTTTCCTGCATCTCCCCCTTATTCTTAAACTTCCCAGGCTCAAAGTAAAGGATTTAAACTTTGTAAATTTCTTCTTATCCTGCACTCCCTACAACCATTTACCTTTTTACCTAAATGGTCCTTTATAAAAAACTTACAGAGTTTGGACATTTATTTGAAGCAAAGAACCTAAAAATGGTTGAAAACTAACCATTTTATGAAAAATTTAGTATCAGCTTAAAAAAACCCTCTTATAGGATAGCTATTAAAAAATCACAAATGCATTTCTTGCTTGGGAAAAACTTGGCCAGCACAGACAGTACAAATTAATATATGTTCAAAAGATATTTCGGTTGAAACAGGCAAGCTTATTATGATTTTTCCCTTTTAGGAAAGTAATCCTTTCAGTTTCTTCACCTCTTATAATTTGAATCTCTATCTTTTTTAATGCTTTTGTGACAATTTGTCTGTGGGGCTCTTTGTCTTAACAGTGTTAAGACCAGATCATCTTGCATCATCACTGGTGAATTTCCCACACCTTAGAAACTGTTTTAACAAACTAATAGCTTTTTCTTCACATGTTTGTATTTGAATAACATCATGCTCAAGTGGCTTTTAATATAGAAGTAATCCAGTAATCCAGTTTTAATATAGAAATAATCCAATTTCCAAGTGATTATCCTAGTTATATGACTGGAGGTCAGAGCAGGGTGGATCATGTCTAGTTAAAGACATTTTTCTGTTCAGAAGTTTTCTTGTAAAAGCTCAAGGAGGGTGTTTTCTGGTGGAGTTTAGCAGGGGGAAGAACTTGATTTTGGCTGAGAGGTGCAAGGATAAGATGGTAATTTGTGACAGGAAAAATATACTAGTACTCTTTATTTTATCAGTGTATCCTTTTTGATGGTCTTGGATATTTCTCAACATAAGTCAACTTTTAGTAGTGTCTGAAATAGTTTCATCCTAGAGATGGAGTCCATCAACCTCTTCCTTTTATTGGTGAAATATTTTGTCACTCAAAAAGAGAATACATCAAAGGAAATTTATCTTAAAAAGCATCAATTCCATGTTTTCAGAATTACAGCATAGAAATTAAAATTGGCAAAATCCAACACATTTTTGCAATGGATTTTCTTTCTGTTATTTTGAACTTATTTTTTTGTCATTAAATTTCGTTATTCACTTATTTGAAATTTTATTATTGGTATTTAGAAATGAAAAAAAAATTGGTTTGTGAATGTTCTTTGACCCTTCCTGAAATATGCTATCTATGTATTTTTCTTTAATTATTTGGTGAAGTGGTTGTAAAATACTCTAGAAAGAACTAAGCTACGCACATTCAATGCTTTGAATGGAAATAAAGGATTTCAAGTGGTGCAACATAAAGAATTTCAACAGATGCAACAGATTAATTCATTAGCCCAAAAATTAGTTCCTAAAAGATCACAAATGTTGACTAAGTTTTGACATTGCTTGCAAAATTTGTCAAAAGGACCCTGGAACAACATTGCTCTTTGGCTGAAATATACTATGATTCTACCACTTTGGGTTCATGCTTATAGATAACTCATCTGGTCTTATGTGCATTTGTCACTGTGAGCATGAAATGAATTGTGTGCAAATTTGTCTTTTTTGATTTAGCACAGTATTATATTACATGCCTCTGCTTTGTATTTTTAACCTAGTTTTCTTGGTTCTATAATTCCTGCATGCTTCCCTAGTGGCCAATATGTAGAATGGTCTGTAGAATACAGTTTAACCTTAAGCAAGGAAAATTTAATTGCAAATGTGTATCTTATGTTCATTGGTTATTTGAGTGTTTCTTTCTACTTTATTTCAGTCAATTAATCCCAATATTTTCCATTTGGTAATAATAATTATAATTATTATATTGTGATTAAAGCTAGTCTCTATAGCGTATTCTTTTTGTGTCAGGAAGTACTTTTCCTGAATCATCTAATTTATTTCTCACAGCTATCCTATAAGGTAGGTACAAGTATTATCATTTTATAGATGAGAAAACCATGGCACACAGATATTAAGTAATCCATCCAAAATGACACAGCTAGCAAATAGCAGAAACAGTATTGTACCCTGTCTCCAGAGCTGTTGCTGTTCACTAAAGCCTCCCTTAATAGGAAAAAATTTGAAAGAATATCAGTATTTGATAATGGAATTAGTGTGAACCTCCTAAGTCTTCTTATGCCCAAAGCTCAGTTAAACAAGAGAAACAAGTACAATTGACTTAAAATGAAATAAAGTATTTTTTAAAAGTAGAGCCTCCTAAGTTCCCTATCCATTTTTAAAATTTCTTCTGAATAGAAAAGATGGTACATGCTCATAAATGAAAAATCTGACATTTAACAAAAGAAAAATCTGAAGAATGCCTAGTCTATCCAGAAACATACTATTAACACAAATACTATATCCTAGGAACCACATATATATTATATACTATTGATTTTTTTTACATAAATAGAATCTTATGTATATTTTTAAATTTGTAATAATTTCTCAAACAATGTATAAATTATTAGATTTTATTTCTATAATACCTCTATTGACTAGTTAGGTTGTTCTAACTGCCTATTATTATAGCCAAAAACAGGGTTAATGTACTGAAAATGACATATTTAAAAAAAAGTAAAAAGCAAAAAACAAAACCCTAAAATGCCTGAAAATGTGCAAAATAAAAGGTAACTAAAGTGTTATAAAAAGTTATCACAAAATTATAAATATTCCAGAAAACAGTGGTGGTATTTATTTTAGACCAAAGAGTTGTTTTGCCCAACTGAGTCCATCTACCAACTTTCTTTCAATCTTGCTTTTTTAATTGTATGCTTCTATTATGGAGCTTGCATCAATTAAAACATATTCATGGAGAAGGAGAAAAAATGGGTCATACTGCCCATTTAGGTCAGCAATTCTCAGCCTTGGCTGCATGTTAGTAGCACTGTAGAGCTTTAAAAATACTAATGTGGCGATTCTGATTTAATTGGTATGAGGTGTGGCCTGTGTATCCTGGTTTAAAAGTTTCTCTGGTACTGACATGACCAAATATTGGTGAGGCTATGGAGTGACTGGTGGGCAGGTAAAATGGTATAAGTGCTTTGGAAAACAGCTTAATGGTTTCTCATAATGTTAAACATATACTTCCCACATGACTCAGAATTTCTCCTCCTGGGTGTTTACTTAGGGTAAATGAAAATATAAGACCATACAAAGACTTGTGCACAAATGTTCTTAGCAGCTTTATTCTTGATAGCCAAAGCCTGTTACCAGACCAAATGATCTCTTGATAGGAGATTGGATAAACACATTATGATAGATTCATACAATGCCATAGTATCTAGAGATAAAAAAGAACTATTCATACATGCAACAACATGGGTTGTACTAAGCAGAATCGTAAGACAACCCTCAAGATTTTTCCTCCCTTGTTGTACCCTAGGGAAAGGTATGTGTGGGTGGAAAGTGTGAATATAATGAGGTATCACTTCTGCAATTATGTTACAATATTTGGCAAATGGGAGATTATTCTGGCTGAGTCTGACCTAATCAGGTGAGTTCTTTAAAAGTGGAGAATTTTCTCCGCTGGTCATAAAAGAAGTCAGAGAGAGAGAGAGACATTCTGGATGACCTGGAGAAAACAAACACCCATGACTGTGAACTGCCTTTGTGGGCCTTGTAGCAAGGAGTTACTTGTGGTCTCTAGCAGCTGAGAGTGGTCCTCAGCCAGCAGCTAGCAGGAAAATAGGGACCTCAGTCCTACAGCCACGGGGAAATGAAATCTTCCAACAACTAGTGAGTTTAGAAGACCTTGATTTCAGCTGTTTTTTGAGACCCTGAGCAGAGAATCCAGTCATGTTGTACCTGGACTTCTAACCTACAGAAAATGTGAAATAATAAATTTGTGTTGTTTTAAGCTCCTAAATTTGTAGTAATTTGTTACACAACAGTAGAAAACTAATACATGGATGTATCTCACAGATGATGTTATGCTGAACAAAAGAAACCAGACATGAAATAATACAAACTATGATTCAATTTATGTGACATTCTAAAACAGTTCCAAATGAGAGAATTTTCTGGATAGGTAGAAATATTCTATCTTGAGATAGGGATGTAAATTATATGGTTGTATCCATTTGACAAAATTGTTCTTCTAAGATTTGTGCATTTCAATATATATAAGCTTTTATACTGTAGAAACTAAAAAGTAGTAATAATTGAGAGTGGAGGTTAGGGAGTGGCTGAAGATATCAATAAAACAACAATGGAAAAATACTGATAATTGTTGAGGTCAGGTGATGAGTATATGGGACTCATTGTTCCATTCTAGTTACTTATATATGTTTGAAATTTTCTGTAATAAAAAAAAAGTTTTAGATGATTCTAAAGTGCAGTCAAGGCTGAGAATCACTGATGTAAACAGATGAGACCAAGAGCAAATGGTGTTATGCATAGTGGATACACTGTGCAGAATTAGAAAACATAGTATCAGGGCTGAAATTAAATTTATTAAGTTTCAACTCTTTTATCATTTCCAAGTGTGATGTGGAGATTGAGACTGAACTAATGGTTGAACTAGGACTAAAACCCTTGAGAAAAGATAAAGCTTTGTTTCTTGGTTTACCCTAGTGATTACCCTGGTGACTCTCTCCCTTCTCCCTTTGGTGGCTTTGAAAACACCTGGCTCAGCAGGAACATCAAGCCTGCTCTTTGTAAGAAGAGCAAGGTATCTCACTGACACCTGCTATGTTGCTGTAAGTGATCCCTTAGCCAGGCTCTAGAGGCTCCCCTTTTTACAAAGTCACTTCTTCAGTCAGGAAGCTCCCATTGATACATAGCCACTAGGAGTTTATCCTGTCCTTATACTACTTGACAGTGATAGAGTGGCAGGGTTTCTCTTCTGGAATAATTTCTTTGGTGAATCTAACTGCCCAGCCCAGGCATTCCTCTCTGGGATTATGAGCAATCAGGGTATCTTGTGTGTTTTGGTAGTTTTTCTTATTTCAAGTTTTCTTCTTAATTCTTTTTGTTACATGGTGTGTTTCTAATGCTGTTTTTCTGTTTTCCTTGAACAATAGTTGTTGACCATGAAGTAAAATACTAATTACATTATTATGATTTTTAAAATGGTATTATGATTTTAAAAGATTTTTCATTGGGGCCACCCCAGGGGGTAGAAATATCTGACTTTGGGGTTATGTCAAGTCACTACCAGGAACCAGTAACTAGTAGCTCTGGCTTCCAAGAACCACTAAGACCCCACAGCATTTAAGCCCAGAAACAGGTGGGCCATTCAGAATTGCAACAGCAATAGAAAGAAAGAAAAACTAGGGAGATGTAAGTTTGGGGAGATGCCATCCAGTTTTGAACATCCTAGATGCTGGACCATTTTTGTGGACCCTGCCCCCCTTCCTATTTTGTTTTGTTTTCTTCTGTCTTCTTCTTCTTCTTCTTCTTCTTCTTCTTCTTCTTCTTCTTCTTCTTCTTCTTCTTCTTTTTTGTCATACTTCACATTTGATATGGAGTTTCTGAGTTATTTTAGCCTGGTATGGATGAACCAATGGTCTGACTGGATATGCTTTTTAAGTTGGAAAATTGAAGTGACATAATAGAGAATGAAGACAGTAACCAAAACATAGCCAACTAAAAATGAAATTAAAAAGATCATGGGTCAGAGAGGTTCTATTTTTGTCAATAGTTGACTAGGTTATTTCAGGTTGATCCTTCAGTTGAGAATGATTACAAAATCTGGATAAAATATTAGGAAGAAAAGAACATCTATATGAAGGCATCAAGAGCTATCATGCCTTTTAAGCCAAGATTTGGAAGAAGAGGGAAACTAATAAAGATTAGTCCAGCATTTGGGAATACTTTCTCTGCAAGAAAATTGCAGATTTCAAAAGTGAAAGCAGTGGTTGAAATGCTGAGAAGCCAAGCAGAGTTTTTGTGAGTATTATGAGGAAGAAGGAATGCAAATTGGAGTTCAGGATCTCTTAAGGAGGTAGACCGCTAGTAAATACCCTATCTTTTAAGTTGATACCTTTAAGGGCTATCCTAGAGCAAAGGTGCACTAGATATAGACCAGCCTTTACAGCTACTAAAGGCCAGTTTCAAATGATCTCAATCTCTGGATTAAAGTGAACTGTTCTTAGCCTTGCTGCTTAATGGAAGCAAAAGTAAATTCTCCACAGGAAGATAATATCATGCAGATCCTCAAATTATTTTTACAATCCTTTTTTAATCTGTGAAGTCTGTCATTCAGTAAAAACATAACTCATTCATATACAAAGAAAAGAATTGACCAAAGCCAAAGATGACAGAAGCACTCTCAGGAAATAAAGATTTGGGAGTTATCCAAAATATATTTTAAAATAAAAACTGTGATTAATAGTCAAGGATGAAGAATTTCTCTTCTGCAGAGATCTAGAAAAGTAAATAATCAAAAGGAATTTCTAGAACTCAAATAACTGAAATTAAGAACGTAATGGATAGCTTAATACAGCTAGAGAAAGAATTAGTAATCTTGTAAATAGAAAATCAGAAAATGTTCAGACAGACATACGGAGACAAAAGGTGGAAAATGCAGAAAAGAGCATGAGATACATGAGACCAAGAACAAAGGTTCAACTTATGTGTAGTTGGAGTTCCAGAAGAAGAAAGAATAGGACAAAAAAAATTGAGGAGATGATGACTGAGAATTTTCTAAAACTGATTGAAGAAATCAAGCCACATATTCAGGAAGTACTATGGACTATGAGAAGGGTATATGTGAGGAAACCATACATAGGCAAGCCAAATGTAGGTAAGACACACAAATAATGAAATCAGACCAAGAAAAGAGATGTATTACTTATTTAAATGAGTTTGTTGGTTGACTTTTCAATAGACTTTTTTCAACTGACTTTTCAATAGAAACAATGGAAGGAAAAAGATAAATTTTAACTTAAAGTACTAAAAAAATATTATATTTGTCAGCCATAAAAATTGTCTTATAATATATATCCTTCAAAAAAAGGTCAAATAAGACATTTTTAGATAAGGGCTGAGAAAATTTATTCTCAGACGTAGTGAAAGAAATGCTATTGAAACACTTCATGCATAAGGTAAATGATCTTAAATGGAAAAATGGAAATGAAAAAAGGAATGAAAAGCTTTGGAATAAAGTAATATATGGATACATCCAAATAAATCCAGATTGCATTAACCAATGCTAATAATATGCTGTTGGTTTTAAAACATGTAACAAACACAGCACAAAATATGAGAGAGGATAAATGGAGTTTGAGTATTCTCAGACTTATGTTGTCTAAGAAATGGTAAAAAATATTATTAGACTTAAAGAATCAAGGATGCCTACTGTAATTGTAGAGTGGCCTCTAATATAAAAAAGGATAAGTAACTAGGTAATTAGTGAAGAAGAAAATGAAAGACTACATAATTCAAAATTATGCAAGAAAGTAGAGGAAACTAATATGAAAGATTTAACCCAAATAGATCACTTATTAACTTAAATGTAATATACCAATTCAAAGACAAAGATTGTCACACTGGACACAAAAACAAATCCCAGCTATATTGTTCTTCGATATGGTAGGTTAAATATAAGCACACAGAAAGGTTGACTAAAAAGGGATGGAAGAAGTTATATCATGCCAACAGCAACCAAAAGAAAGCTGGTTTAACAAAACTAATGTCAGGAAAAGTGAACTACAAGGCAAGAAGTACTGCAAGTGATAAGGAGAGATAAATCATAATGATAGAACTGTCAATCTTTTGAAAAGGGAGATATAGTAATTCTTAAATATATTTTGACATATCTTCAAAGTGTATAAAGCAAAATTTGACATAACTAAAGGGAAACATGGACAGTCATAATTAAAATGGGAAACATTAACACACCACTTTAACTGATAGAATGAGAAGATAGAAGAATATAGAAAATTTGAATAATAAAATTAAGAAGTACTGTCTACTTTATAAACATGTATACAAACATATAAAACTGCACCAAGTAACTGCAGAATAGTTATATAAAATATTTGTCATATGCTTGGCTACAAAGCAAGTCTCAACACATTTAATTAGGTTGACCAGCTGATGAACATCAGCAGAAAATCAGGTTGAATATCACAATATATTCCTTGAGCACAGTTGAATAAAGCTAGAAATCAATAACAAAATCTCAACTAGAAATTTCCAAGTGCTTAGAAATTAAGCAATACTTTTAGGAATAACCCATGGGTTCTAAGAATTACCAGAGAAATTAGAAAACATTTAAAACTGAATGCTAATGAAAATATGACATTAAAATTTGTGGAAAGCAGTTAAGCCCCTGCCTAGTGGTGAATTCATAGACTTGAATAAATTTAATATAGAAGAAGGAGGGCTAAAAATCAAAGATCATCTTAAGAAGTTAGGGAAAGATCAGTAAATTAATCCCAAAGAATGTATGGTAAAGGAAATAATGAGGATAAGAGAAGAAATTAATCAAATAGGAAACAAATATGCAAAAGAGAATGCCAACAAAGCTAAAGTTGATTATTGTGAAAGACTAATAAAATTGATAAATCCTTGGTGTGATTAATCAAGAAAAGAGAAAGAAGGTGCAGATGTCTGATATTGAAATGGGAAAGGGGACATCACCACAGATGGTACAGACAATAATATGATGATAAGGGAATGTTATAAATCGCTTCATGCTAATAAATTCTAAAATTTAGATGAACAAATTCCTTAAAAACTCAACCTAACTAAACTGACTTAAATAAAAGAGCAAATATGAATATTCTAAACTTATAAAGAAATAAAATCTGTAACTGAAAATATTCCCACCCGAGTTAAGTCTTACTCATATTTAAATCTTCAGTACCAAGAACAATGCCTGATTTATAAAAGTGCTCAAGTAATATTAGTTGGATAAGTAAATAAATCCCTAGTATTGAAATATTCTTACTAAATGGCCTTGTTTATACATCTGTCTTCCTTATTAAACCATGAGCTCCTTGAGTGCAGCTTTATATGCTAGTTATATATATACATCAAGCCACCAGTATTTATAACATGTAGGAAATGGTCAGTAAAGGTTTGTTGAATAATAGAATTAAAAAGGAAGAGAACTATTAACATTTACTGAGAGCCTTATACATACCAGGCTCTATGCTGGGAACATGTGCATAATTATCTCATTTATCTTTATGTTACTTTTATGAGAGAGGAAGTTTTAGTCCCTGAAGGGACTACATCTTAAATCAGCTAATTAACTTCCTCATGTTCAGAAGCGTCAGGGCCAGGATTTGAATTTGAATTGAACTGTCTTTAAAGCCCATTTTCTTTCCACTTTACTGCTGGTTTCCAAAGTTGATTATGTGGAACCTAGGGGGTTCTCAAGAGGAGAGAATTTTAGAAAGAAGCAAACTGAGACTATGAACACTTGAATAACTTAGATCATACACTTTAGCTTCTCCATCTATTTCATTTTCCATTAAAAAGACATATATATCAAACTTTATAGGTTTTAATAAAGCAAATACCTGTGAGAAAATGTGACCAAATATGAATAAAGTTTCCTATAATCTAAACAAAAGGTCTTAGTTTCTATCCCTACTCAAATATCCTGATTACCATCTAGTCCTATCCCATCCCATTTATGTGCTTTTTATATATCTTTGTAAATAGTATTTTCTAAATATGGACAAAAGAAAATAACATATTTATCATTTTTCTTGCAAAATCATGAAAGTAACCAATAGTTTCTTAAGAATGGCTTTCCATACTATCTCTTCTCCAAATTTTATCTAGAAATGTGAAATATCAGATATATTTTCGTAAGACTTAATTAAAACAAATCATTTAGTAGTGACTAAAAAAAATCTCTAAATTTCATCTAGCATTGCCAAGATAAAAACCAAAAAGAGAGATTATGGAACTTGCAATTTGTATTTTTGGTTATGGATTCTAAGGCTATGTCTAGAAGTGGTTCTTAAAAGAAGAGTGACTAAAATTTGGCCTATATATTCTGGTGTGAAATTGATAAACTATTAACTGGTGAGAATTCTGATGTTGCTTTTCACCTCTTATCTATACCATGCTTTTCTTTATAAAATTATTTCATTCTAATTTTTAATGCAATTTTATTGAGATATAGTCATATGCCATACAGTCATCCAAAGTATACAATCAGTTGCTTATAGTAGTATCATAGTTGTACATTCATCACCACAATTTTTGAACATTTTCATTACTCCAAAAATAAGTACAAAAATAAAAATAAAAGTAAAAAAGAACACCCAAAACATCCCATGCCACTCCTCCCCCCACTATTATTCATTTACATTTTGTCCCCATTTTTCTACTTATCTGTCCATACACTGGATAAAGGAAGTTTGAGCCACAATATTTTCACAAACACATGGTCATACCATATAAGCTATAGAGTTATACAATTGTCTTCAAGAATCAAGGACACTGGATTGCAGTTCAATAGTTTCAGGTATTTCCTTCTAGCTATTCTAATATACTAAAAACTAAAAAAGGGATATCTATATAATGCGTAAGAATATCCTCCAGAATGACCTCTCAACTGCATTTAAAATCTTTCAGCCACTTAAACTTTTCTAAAATTCAAATTTATTGAGATGTGTTCACATACCATAAAATCATCCACAGTGTACAATCAGTTGTTCACAGTATCATCATGTAATTATGCATTCATCACCACAATCAATTTTTGAACATTTTCCTTACTCCAAAAAAATAAAAAAATAAAATAAAAGTAAAAATAAAAAAGAACACCTAAAGCATTCCATCACCCCCATCTCATCCTATTTTTCATTTAATTTTTGTCCCCATTTTTATACTCATCTGTCCGTACAATAGATAAAGGGAATGTGAGCCACAAGGTTTTCACAGTCACATGGTCACTCCGTGTAAGCTACATAGTTAAACTACTGTCTTCATGAATCAAAGCTACTGGGTTGCAGCTCAACAGTTTCAGGTATTACTTTCTAGCTATTCCAATGCACTAAAAACTAAAAAGGGATATCTGTATAGCACA
The DNA here is from genome assembly GCF_015220235.1 of Choloepus didactylus. NCBI lineage: Eukaryota > Metazoa > Chordata > Mammalia > Pilosa > Megalonychidae > Choloepus > Choloepus didactylus. The sequence continues at coordinate 79,975,025 of NC_051315.1, read as the reverse complement.
TAAGAATGCCCTCCAGAGTGATCTCTCAACGCCATTTGAAATCTCTCAGCCACTGAAACTTTGTTTCATTTTGCTTCCACCTTGTGGTCAAGAAGATTTTCTCAATCCCACAATGCTGGGTCCAGGCTCAACCCCGGGAGTCATGTTCCATGTAGCAGGGAGGGCAGTGAGCTTATCTGCTGAGTGGTCAGCCACTGAAACTATTTTGTTTCATTTCTCTTCCCATTTTCCCATCTTCCCATTTCAAGAAGTCTTTCTCAGTCCTATGATGATGGGTCCAGGCTAAGCCCTGGGAGTCATGTCCCACATTGCCAGGGAGATTTATACCCCTTGGAGTCATGTCCCATGTGGGGTGGTGGGGGAGAAGCAAGACCACCTGCCAAGTTGGCTTGGAGTGAGAGGCCACATCTGAGCAACAAGAGAGGTTCTCTGGGGGTGACTGTTAGGCCCAGTTATAAGTAGGTTTAGCTCTCTTTTGCATTAACAAGCTTCATAAAGGCAAGCCCCAAGATTGAGGGCTCAGCCTAATAAACTGGTAGTCCCCAGTGCTTGCGAGAGTATCAGTAATTCCCCAGGTGGGGAAGTTTAATATTTCCACCTTTTTTCCCTAGTCTCTCAAGAAGGCTTTGCAGATACTTTTTATTCTCTGCCCAAATTACTCTGGGATGTATCAGGGCTTCACACTAATCTGTACAAACCAACCAGATCTCTCTCTCTATTCAAGGTTCTATGTAATTATGGTGTTTGGTTAAACTGACTGTACAAGTTAAGTTATATATTGAGCTATAGAAAATATGGATTTTGCACCAAATAAACATGTCTTCCTTTGGTCTCACACAGAAATTGAAGTTTTAAACACAGTCAATATCATCCTTTACCCTTTAGTCTAATTTACCTTAGTCCTAACCAAGTCCACTTTGTTCATATCTAATTGAAGTCTGATCTCTTTTTTTCAGACTCTTTAGCAGTTGCTGTGTGGGGTAGTGCTGACATTCATAGCTGCTGAACTGTGGCTCTGAGTCTCAGATGTCATACAGATACCCAAATTTCCAGGGACCAGCCAGATATTACACAAATAGCTCTGCATCTCAGAATTTAGAAATAACCATTACAACTCATGAATAGATGTAACTGCTGTAAGAGCTTACTATCTAGGACCCTCATAATAAGCCTTCCCTTGATAACCTGTGCTCCCAGATTCAATTCTCAGAGTTTGCACATTATAGTTAGTCCATATTAGTAAGGCGTTATAATGTCTTTTCATTTCTGGCTTATTTCACTGAACATACTATCTCCAAGGTCCATTTACCTGGTTGTGTACCTCACAACTTCATTCCTTCATGCCACCACTCAATATTCCATTGTGTGTATACACCACAGTTCACCATTCCATTTATCAATTAATGTACCCTTAGGCCACCTCCATCTGTTGAAAATCATGAATACTGCCACCATAAACACCAGTGTGGAAATGTCCATCTATGTCCCTGCTCTCAGTTCTTCCAAGTATATACCCAATAACAGGGTTGCAGGACCATATGGCAACCCTATACTTATTTTCCTGTGGAACCACCACACTGCCCTCCAACTGGGCTGCACCATTCTACTTCCCCACCAACAGCGAATAGGTACATTCCTCTCTCCACATTTTCTCCAGCACTTGTATCCTTCTGTTTATTTTTTACACAGTTTTATTCACACACAATACCATCCATCCTAAGTAAACAATCAATGATTTCTGGTATAATCACATAGTTGTGCATTCACCACCACAATCTATATCAGGACATTTCCATTTCTTCTGCAAAGAAAGAGGAAGAGGAGAAAAAACAAAGAAGAATAAAAAAATAAAATACAGAAGAAAAATAAAAATAAAATTGAATAGAATACAATGAAAAGGTCAGACAACAACAGCAACACCAATAATCCCATGCCACTCCCTTATATTTGCCTCTTATAGACATTAGGTTTATTATATTGCCTTAGTAACAAGTAATAGAAATATATTACAAGTGTTATTGTTAACTATAAACTCTAGTTGCATTGATTGTGTTTTTTTCCCTATGCCATCCAATTTTCAACAGCTTGCAATGTTGATATTCATTTATTTTCCCTCACGTAAAAGAATTCTTATATTTTACATTTAATCACCATCATTGACTACTCTATGTTTTGCTAAGTTATACATTCCCATTCTTTATTATCTATCTTTCCTTTTGGTGTCATACATGCCCCTAGCCTTCCTCTTTCAACTGTATCCTCACTCTTCTTTTTTCAGAGTACTTACAGTATTGTGCTACCATCACACAGTATTGTGCTATCCATTTCTGGATCTATTCAGTCAATCCTGTTGAACATTCTGTAGTCTTTCAGCATCAAATGCTTGATCTTCATCCTGTTTCTATCTCCTGATAACCTGTGTACTCAACTCTAACTCTCAAAGTTCACTCATTAATGTTAGTTCATGTTAGTGAGACTATACAATGTTTTCCCTTTTGTTTCTAACTAATTTCACTCAACACAATGTGTGCTGTGTACCATTTTGTCTTTGGATTTTATATGTCATATTTTTATTTTTTTCTCTCTCTTTTTACCCTTACTGATAGTTTTCATTTGTATACTCATCTCCAAACCTCTCTCTCCTGTCTTTTCCTATCTGCCTGTAGTGCTCCCTTTAATATTTCTTGTAGAGCAGGTCTCTTGTTCACAAACTCTCTCAATGTCTGTTTGTCTGAAAATATTTTAAGCCATCCCTCATTTTTGAAGGACAGTTTTGCCAAATATAGAATTCTTGGTTGGCAGTTTTTCTCTTTCATTATCTTAAATGTATCATACCACTACCTTCTTACCTCCATGGTTTCTACTTAGAAATCCATATATAGTCTTATCGAGCTTCCCTTGTATGTGATGGTTTGCTTTTCTCTTGCTGCTTTCAGAATTCTCTCTTTGTCTTTGACATTTGGTAATCTGATGATTAAGTGTCTTGGAGTAGGTCTATTCAGATCTATTCTGTTTCAGGTATGCTGCATTTCTTGAATCTGTAATTTTTTGTCTTTCTTACAAGATGGGAAATTATCATTGATTATTTCCTCCATTATTCTTTCTGCCCTTTTTCCCTTCTCTTCCTCTTCTGGGACACCCATGACACATATATTAATGTGCTTCATGTTGTCATTCAGTTCCCTGAGATGCTGCTCATATTTTTCCATTCTTTGTCCTCTTTTGTGTGTGTGTGTGTGTGTGTGTGTGTGTGTGTGTCTGTAGGATTTCAGATGTTTTGTCCTCTAGTTTGGTAATCCTTTCTTCTGCCTCTTCAAATCTGCTATTGTATGTCTCCATTGTGTTTTTCATGTCTTCTATTGTGCCTTTCACTCCCATAAATTCTGTCAATTGTTTTTTTCAAACTTTTGAGTTCTTCCTCATGTTGGCCCAGTGTTTTCTTTATATCCTTCATCTCTTTTGCCATATCTTCCATTACTCATTGATTTGATTTTTGAATTGATTTACCATATTCGTTTGAGCATATTTAATTAGTTGTTTATGTTCCTGTATTCCATTTGAAGTTTAAGTTTGTTTCTGTGACTGGGCCATGTCTTTGTTTTTCTTAGTGTGGCTTGTAATTTTTTGTTGTCTAGGTATCTGGTTTCCTTGATTACTCCAATCAGATTTTCCCAGACCAGATGGGCCCAGGATTCAGGAGGAGGGTGTGATCACTGTCAAGTTTCCTAAGGATAAAACCTAGAAGATTCTGAGACTTTCCTGTGAGACCTCTAGACTCTGTGCTTTTCCTATGCTACCCAGCATATTGTGCTTGTCAGCCTGCAGTTCCCTACTGGCATAAAGAGGTGCCTTTAATTCTCAGGAGACCTTGTCCCTGCTAGGGACCAAGAGTGAGTCAGAAGCCAAACTTAAGCTGTTTCTATGACCCTGGGCCCTGGGGTTTGAATTTGCTGAGGGAGGGCCACCACTTGAGCTTGGCCCCACCCCTCACCCCCTTTTCATAGGTATGATATGTCCTTTGGGAATTATCTCCTTCACTTCTAACTTTTTCTCTCTGACTATCCTAACTCCACCCTTGCCTGGGTCAATGCTGGCAATTGAAAATGCCTGAGGCTTTCTCTACTGAGCTACTTAGAATGAGAGAAAAAAAAAAAAAGAAAAATTGTTTCAGAGCCAGTCCCTAGCCTCCCAGTTTTGCCAGTCAAGAACTGGGATTGGTGCCTGGTCTATGTGCCCCTTTTCTGGTACTCAGCCCTTTTCCAGTATTCTGAGTTCAGCCAATTCCAAAAGCCTCTGTTTTTATTTATTATTTTTCTTTTTTCCATCAGCTCTGTCTCCTCCTTCCCAGGAGAGACCTCAAGGTTCCCTTTCTGCTTGCTCTGGGTTTATCTGTGCTCATAGCTTATATTCAGTAGCCCAAATTTGTTAATTAAAACCACAGTTGGAGCTTGGTTGAGCTACCTTCTCTTGCTTGTAGTAAAGACTGCTTCTTTTACCTAAAGGGAAGTGTTCCAACTCAGCCTGCTGTGTCAGTGGGTGAGGGTCGCCAGCCATATAGGGGTTTTACTTAAAGTTCTTATGCTAAGATCTCAGCCATTCCACCCATTCCAGACTTGTGTACGATGTGTGTCTGGTCAGGATGTCCCCCAAACAGTTGTTCCAGACTCTTTATTAGTTCTTCCTGGCTATTTATTAGTTGTTCTAAAGGAACTCATTTTAACTTTTAATATAAGAATTATCTTTGTTCAAAGGATCATGAAGGTATGAAAAAATCTACAATGATGTTAGAAAGTTTGTGAGAAAGTGTGACAATTTGTCAGAATCATGTACATTTTTAAAAAAATAGTCTTTCATTCTTTATTTAAATTAAATTATTTTGTAGCATCATCTGTAAATAATTTATTGAATGAATTTTTTAGATAATTATGCTTACAGTAACTTAGACATTTTTCTGATATCTTTCTATCTAAAAAGTTTTGTGGGAGCTTTGATAATGAGCTTTGTATTTTAAGGAAATAACATAAATTCTGAAGTTGCTATAAACTATCTCATGAAAAGATAAATCTAAAATAAATGACTAAAATAAAGGGTATAGTTCAAGACTAGTTTTTGCTCAATCTAGTTTAGAGACTTTTTGTTGACAGATACTAGATGAACAAAATGTGACTATCAGGGACAAGACGGATTTTTAATTGGTGAGCTTTATCTCCATTTATTGCACATGGTGTTCCTATTCTGTCTTGCCTCTCAAACTTTGTGTCTTTATCAGCCTTTAGAGGAGAAATAGATTCTACAAGTCCCTGACTTTGTCATGTGATTAATTTGCTGAGTTAACCCTTCCAAGAGTATTCATGTTTTAAAAGGGAATTGTTTTATTAGACTCTTCCTGATATTCTCTATTCATATCGTGTGATTTTGTCTCATGGCACATTACCTACTCCAACCAATTAACAATCAACCTTATCCAGGAACAACTTAACTTTTCTGCTAGAGGGGTAGACCTCTGAAAAGAGCTTACAATAATGACTAGTAAGGAATTGAGCAATTGTACAGGATTGGCTGTTATGGAAACTTCCGATTAGGAGGCGTGTCCAAGGTGAAGTCTGATTGAGTTTCTGATTAGTAAAGTTGAATGGAGGGAAATAGCCCAGAAATGATGGACAGCATAAAAAAATTGTGGCTGAGCGGAATAAAAATTAAGTGGGCAGAGAGTCTTTTAAGATAGGAAGTACAGGCAGGCAGTTGAGTGCTAGTATTGTGGTGAAAGTCCTGCATTAGGACTTCTTGTCATTATAATTGGGAAATATTGAGGGAATTTTGGCAAAAAGTAAAGGCACTTACTAGTTCCTTTTTTTTTTTTTTTTTCATTCTGGGAATAGCAGACCAAAGAGAAGCTACAAGAATGAGGGCTAAGAATCAGGTATTGAAAGATCCAGTTTTCACTTTATGACAGATCTTTCTTTGTAAATTAGGAAAGAGTTTGTGTCACTGTTGTCCAGGGGACTCAAATGTAAATCTTCCTGTTGTAACAGCATTCCTCAAATCATGAACCCATCCCATCAACTGTCAGACATTTTACAGATACTACTTTAAAAGGAACTCACCTGCTCTTGGTAGAAATGGAGTCTCATACAATTTTGAAGTAGAGATGTTAGTTAGACTGTAGAAAGACAAATCTCTATTTCTAGCTAGTATTTGAGCTGATAAAATATTAGAAAATAAATTAATGGGAATGTGTAAAAGCTATTGAAGTATGAAGTTTTCCAGCTATCACAAAATGGTACATAGTCCAATCCCATTTAGTAATTAGTTTTCTTTCATGTTACAGTTTTTTTTGAAAGTGTTGGTCTAAAGGATAAACATAAATGTTGCCAGACCAAAGACTGGAAAATCACAGTACTTTTAGACATATGGAATAAAGACACAGCCGGAATCAACTACCTTTTGTGTTTTTCTGTAAAAAGGATTTGAAGATTTCAAAAAAACTGGGAGACTGAGTTTCGGGGACACACATATGATGCTAAATTAGCATTGCTAATTAGGAGCAAGTTGGCAAAGAATGCATTTTATTTTATTTGTTCCTAAGGCAAAGTTTTTATTACTGGCTAGAGTTCTGTGAGAAAGCAAGAGTAATGAGACATGAATGTAAGGGCAACTTAGATATAACTAGCACTGAAGGCTTTTTCTCTTACAGATAGACGAGGCATCTCTTAAATTGATTCCCCTTGCCTGTTGACAATTCCCTCAGGGTAGATCCTTAAACGGCCCGTTTCATTGGATAATTCATCACTAGGCTAAATCCAAAGAGAGGATGCTTAATAAGACAACTTCCAGGCAGTGTTAGAAAATAGATGGTCCTTCAAATGATTGCCTATACCTTGGGCCACGTGATGAGTGTGATTTACTGTACCTATCATTCCTATTATACCACTGCAGTGAATTCTTACCCCATCTTTATTCTCCATCCCCCTCCACCCACTTCAAGGCTGGGTTTGATCTGTAAATGTAAATTCTGGGAGTGACAGAGGAGAGTAGGAATGGGGATAAGTAGAATGATGTGCTTCTTTAGCTCAGGGAATGTGGATGCACATTTATGCTATAAAGTGGGAGGAAGAAGTAAGGGACACTCTTTTATTCCTAAAGGTAGGGAAATATAAACTCTGATTTTGTTTTAAGAGTTAAGGAAAACAGACAGATAATCATTTAATATAAGTCTGAAAGATTGGGCAATCAGGAACCCAGGAGGACTTAACTGCCCCTGTAGAGGATGAGGTCAAAGTCAGTATGACATTTTTGAGAGAGCATTTCCTGGGTGTTGTACACATATTTCCATTTCTGGTTGAATCCAAGATCTATTAACAAACCTGTAAAGATAACTGTTCTTAGGACTTCACTGGCAGTTTTTCATATCTCCAAAGTGTTCTTTTGGGGTTTATGTGGAGCTGTAAGTGGTGGAGTCAAGCCCAACAGTTCAAGCTTTTCAGATATTTTATAACTTGATTCATAAAGATAAAAATATTTATGTATCTTCCAATATTAGAATTATTCAAATTATTTTATTTTTATTAATAGTGGGAATAAAGAAATATACCCAAAAAGTGAAATCGGAGTCACAAACAGCTACTTGTACACTAATGTTCATAACAGCATTATTCACAATAGCTAAAAGCTGAAAACAACCCAAATGTCCATCAACAAAGGAATGGGTAAACAAAATGTGGTGCATACACATGATGGAATATTATTTGTCCATAAGAAAAACAAAGTTATGAGACATGCTGCAACATGGAAGAACCAAAACATTATCCTCAGTGAAATAAGCAAGACACATAAGGGCAAAAATTGTATATCACTTAGATGACTAGAAATAGCAAATTTGTAGAGATAGCGGAGTAGAGGTTATGGGGGACAGAGCTGGGGGAAAGAGAAGGGAGAAGTGTTTGCTTGTTTAAAAGAAATCCTATTGGCATACCTTCACAGGTTCTTACATAAGGAAATAAATAATGTAATATCCCTTCCCCCTGCCCTGCCCAAATAAGATATTGGGAAGCATCTGTGGCTAGGAGGATAGAGAGCCAAGTCATATGCCCAGCTGGAGATGAGGGGTTCTATCACTAGTAAAGAAGGGGGAAAGTGAGGTTTTGGGACTTAATGACAATCATTAAGCATTAAAGAAAAAAATAAATATTATCATGTTTTAACATGGCAAAGAAATGTTTTAATAAAAGAATTAATATTTCAGCAGAGCATTAATAACTTGTATAGACTATTAATAGAAACACCATTTCAATATGATGTCAAATATTATTGAGATGTGCAATTAATATAATGAAACGTATTCATTTAAAGAGTAATTAACAACTATTGGCAGTTAATATCAACAACAAAAATTAAATAGCTTTAGTATGTAGAGGGGGCTAAGTGTGGCCTACATATTTTTTTTACAAGTTTTAATATTCCTCTTTTTTATATTCCCAAAACAAGAAAGAAGACAGTTTAAAAGTGGACCTAAAAAGACCTTAAGAATTCATGTTTACAGAATGAATGACCCTGTTTCTTATACTAGTGGGAGAAATCAGGTGGATATCTGCTGAGAACAGTATATTTAACATATCAGATAGTTTCTATTCCTGAAAGGGAATCCAGGGTAAATTACAGGTAGCACATCACTAGTTGCTCTTTTGTTCATAAATCACCTCATATAGATCCACACCCCTGGTTCTCCTCTTCGGGGGACCCAAATAATCAGCTCCTTGTCAAAGGAGCTAGTAAATTAATTTCTTTTATTTAATGGAAACAATAGGTTCTCATTTTAAGTTTGTCAGCATTAGTAGAAAGATAGCCACCGATCATAGATGTTTTTGTAATTCCTGCTACAGTATAGTCTAGGAGCCTAGGAAGTCCAAATATTAAACTGAGGTCCCAATGTAGCATGTCTGTCAGATGCTGCACATGGAACACAGAGGTGGGAGACATCCTACCATCCTATCTTCATTTCACATCTGAACCTCAAATGCCCTTTTAAAGGATCCAGCCAAATTTGGATCTTAGAGTATGTGTTTCTTTCAAAGTAGTTATTTCTTTGTATACATTTCAAAATAAGTATTAAAAAATCTTTGAAAACAGAAATCACCAACTTCTGTAATGACTTACCTTTTAAGCCAACTTTAATAAATCTACATTTAATCTAAACAAACCTTGATGACTAAATGTAAGATATTATTATTTTAAGAAATTAGCTTCTGTTATTATAGTTAGCATCTCACCCCAAGGTGACAGTTTCAGAGTATGAAAATAGTTCAATGCACTATTTAGATTTTTTTTTATATTTTATTTTGAAATAAATTCAAAGTTATAGGAACAGTTGCAAAAACAATACAAACCCCATACACAGAACTCCAGCATACCCTGACCCCCCTCCCCCAATACCCCCATCCACCAACTTTAACATGCTGTCACACTGCTATTTCTTTCCCTCCCTATCTATCATCCATCATCTATTGCTCTGTCTTCTGAACATATGAGAGCTAGCTGCACACATCCTTGAACAAACACTATAATTCACATATACAATTCCCATGAACAAGAACATTCTTTTATGCAATCCCATTAAATGCATTCAATGCACTATTAAATGAACTATTAATGAATTCTAAAATAAACTACTGGTGCCTTACTATTTTGTTATAAACTGCTCAATATGCTAAATAAACCAGGAAAATGGCTGTTAAGTACTGACTACCTATCCTTACTTTCAGCCTTTTATCTTCTTGTGTTCAGTGATACTGTAACATGAAGTCTGCAGATGGGAACTGATTAGTAATGTCATTAAACAACATTGGGACATAGGGAGCCTACTCATCCCACATGTTCTTGTGACCTTCAAGGACAGGGTAGCCTTTGTGTTTGGATATCCTCTTATCCCAACTTTTCTGCTCAGTTTTTCTCTATCTGTAGTTCTTACCTTATAACCTCATTTCTCTCCTCCTATCATCCCAATTCTAATGAACCGTTTTTGCTAGGCAGCAGCAGCAGCCATGTTTGCCTTGATTCTGATTAATTCTAACTTGGCTTCTGTTCCATTCTTTTGGAGCCTTTCTCTCCATTGGGAAGTGTGAGCAGTAAAGTTTACCTTTGCTCTTTGTTTCTGAAGAAATCTTGCTAAAGTTTGGGGTTTCAATCATCATGGCAGATTTATTAGACCTTTTTGGCTTCATAAATGTTTTGGGTAGCTCTAAAATCATAACACATAGGTATGTTCTTCTGCGACTGCATATCTTGGCTTGACGGACCAAACCATCTGGGTGTATGCTGTTGTGGTTTGTGCTGGTGAGCTCCTGGAGCCTGGGGTTGCTCAGATGATGGGTCTGTAGTTAGACACACAATCATCCTCTAGGGCCTCATTTTACAGCATTCCGCCCTATTTTGGCAGTCTTTTAGGCTAGGCCTGCCAGATTTGGGGCAGTCTCCAGAGATCCAAAATGTCCACAGGAATTTGTGTCTGTTCCAGGGCTCAGTCATCTTATTCATTAGAATGATATACCAATGTGTCTCCACTGACTAATGTGTTTTCACAATTCCAAATGCTTCACAGTCTTTCCAGATTTTATGAAATTTAGCGAGAGACAAAATGTGTTGATGGAGTCTAGCCTCTTCATGCAATAATATCTTCCTTCGAGTCTTCAGATATGTTTAGATTTACTACCAATTCATTGATTCTCATAGGTCATTAAGCACTGACATTCTCCATTGTAGTGAATTCATTTTAGATTGAAATAGTATTTGTTTTCCCATAATTAAAGTAATGCTCATGATATGTTATGTGGTTGAGGTGTGGGGATTAGGAACTCTAACTATAGTTGATCATATTTTCTTCTATTGAGAACACAATGGGAATAAACAATATCACAGCCTCTTTACAAATTTCAGATTATTCCTATGGTTGTAAAGCCAACTTGTTTTTTTCCAACATCAAATTTATGTAGTGACTTTATAGTATGGATTGACTGGTCTGGTTTGCTAATGCTTCCATTATGCAAAATACCAGAAATGGATTGGCTTTTATAAAGGGGGTTTATTAAGTTACAAGATTACAGTCCTAAGGTCATAAAAATGTCTAAGCTAAGGCATCAACAATAGGATACCTTTACTGAAGAATGGCCGATGGCATCTGGAACACCTCTGTTAGCTGGGAAAGCACGTGGCTGGTGTGTCTCCCAGGTTGTGTTTCAGCTCCTGTGTGTCCTTAGCTTAGCATCTGCAAACATCTCCAAGCATCTGCTTTCAATGGCCATCTCCAAAATGTCTCTCTCAGTTCCTCTTGGGGCATTCTGTCCTCTCTTAGCTTCTCTGGAGCAAACTCTGGGCCAGCATTTCTTAGCTGAGCATTTGGGTTTTGGCTTAGCATATACCGGAGCATTTTTCATCTCTCTGCTCTCTGTGCAAGCTCCCTTTAAAGGACTCCAGTAAACTAACCACGACCTACACTGAATGGAAACATCCAGTCAAGAGGTCACACCCTATTCAAAAAGATTAATCAATCTGTCTCCACAAGATTGCATTAAAGAATATGGCTTTTTCTGGGGGACATAATATATACAACCCGGCACACTGACAGCATGGATTTGGGCATCCTCAAGACACTAGGTCAGGTAAGTTCTCCAAAGAAGAAGGTAAAAAAGAAAGTCCTTGGAAAAAATTTCTAGTGTCTTTGCCCTTTGTCCATGATTTTATTAAAATGTTTTTTAAGCATAGTGAATGAAATGTGCCCACATATTTGTGTCTCCATATTTCTCTTTGAACATTATTTCCTAAAGTAATTTCTTAAGAATTCCTAAATTTAAAAAAAAAACATAGAGCCATCATGGAATCATAGATTATTAGAACCAGAAAGTATCTGATTTATAATATTTGATTACAACTAATCTATATGGCTGAGATATGTTAGAAACCCATCAGTGGTTCTTCCATTAGCATTTCCTCAGACCAAGAGAACTGCCTGAAGTCCTGGGATAATCTTATGCTCTGCTTATTAATATCGGTGTCTAGAACATAAAAGGTGCTTAATAAATATTTCCAGAATGAATGAGAGAATGAATGGATGGAAGAGAAGAAACATATAGGATGGACTGAAGTGCTACTCTCTGATCAGCATTACTATTACTTAATGTTATGAAAACGAAGGAGCATAATGCCCTTTTAGTTTGTGAATGCAATAGGCCTCTAGTTTATAACTTTATTTCTCTTCCCCTTTTAACTCTGTATGCCTGCTATCTATATTTTACACAGCAATGATCTTTATTTTCTTGTTTTAATGCAATTTTATTGAGATATATTCACACACCATATAATCTATCCAAAATATACAATCAGTGGCCCACAGTATCATCATATAGTTGTGCAATCATTGCTACAATTTTAGAACATTTTCATTACTCCAAAAAAAAGACAAAAATAAGAATAAAAACACCCCAAACATCCCATTCCCATTATTTCCCCAATTATTTATTATTATTTTTTTGTCTGTATTTATTTACTCATCTGCCCATACACTGGATGAAAGGAGTGCCAGTCACAAGGTTTTCACAATCACACAGTCACATGGTAAAAGCTTTATAGTTACAGGATCATTATCAAGAATCAAGTCTACTGGATTACAGTTCAACAGTTTCAGGTATTTCCTTCTGTCTGTTCTACAACACTTGAAACTAAAAAGAATATCTGTATAATGCATAAGAATCATCTCCAGAATGACCTCTCAACTCTGTTTGAAGTATCTTAGCAACTGAAACATTATTATTATTATTTTTTTAATCTTCATTTTATTGAGATATATTCACATACCACGCAGTCTTACAAAACAAATCGTACTTTCGATTGTTTACAGTACCATTACATAGTGGTACATTCATCACCCAAATCAATCCCTGACACCTTCATTAGCACACACACAAAAATAACAAGAATAATAATTAGAGTGAAAAAGAGCAATTGAAGTAAAAAAGAACACTGGGTACCTTTGTCTGTTTGTTTCCTTCCCCTATTTTTCTACTCATCCATCCCTAAACTAGACAAAGTGGAGTGTGGTCCTTATGGCTTTCCCAATCCCATTGTCACCCCTCATAAGCTACATTTTTATACAACTGTCTTCGAGATTTATGGGTTCTGGGTTGTAGTTTGATAGTTTCAGGTATCCACCACCAGCTACCCCAATTCTTTAGAACCTAAAAAGGGTTGTCTAAAGTGTGCATAAGAGTGCCCACCAGAGTGACCTCTCGGCTCCTTTTGGAATCTCTCTGCCACTGAAGCTTATTTCATTTCCTTTCACATCCCCCTTTTGGTCAAGAAGATGTTCTCCGTCCCACGATGCCAGGTCTACATTCCTCCCCGGGAGTCATATTCCATGTTGCCAGGGAGATTCACTCCCCTGGGTGTCTGATCCCACGTAGGGGGGAGGGCAGTGATTTCACCTTTCAAGTTGGCTTAGCTAGAGAGACAGGGCCACATCTGAGCAACAAAGAGGCATTCGGGAGGAGGCTCTTAGGCACAACCATAGGGAGGCCTAGCCTTTCCTTTGCAGCAATCGTCTTCCCAAGGGTAAAACCTGTGGTAGAGGGCTCAACCCATCAAACCACCAGTCCCCTATGTCTGTGGTCATGTTAGCAACCATGGAGGTGGGGTAGGCGAATACCCCTGCATTCTCCACAGGCTCCTCAAGGGGGCACTACATCTTTTTTTTTTCCTTGTTTCTCTTTTTTTTTTTTTTTTTTTTTAAATTTACCTTCTTTTTTAAATCAACTGTATGAAAAAAAGTTAAAAAGAAAACAAACATACAATAAAAGAACATTTCAAAGAGACCATAACAAGGGAGTAAGAAAAAGACAACTAACCTAAGATAACTGCTTAACTTCCAACATGTTCCTACTTTACCCCAAGAAAGTTACCTAATTTATCAACATTTCTGTGAACTTGCTCCTACTATATCCATCAGAAATTAACAGACCATAGTCATTCCTGGGCATCCCCAGAACGTTAAATAGCTTATCTGTTCTTCTTGGATTATTGTTCCCCCTTCCTTAATTGCTCTCTATTGCTAGTTCCCCTACATTCTACATTATAAACCATTTGTTTTACATTTTTCAAAGTTCACATTAGTGGTAGCATATAATATTTCTCCTTTTGTGCCTGGCTTATTTCGCTCAGCATTATGTCTTCAAGGTTCATCCATGTTGTCATATGTTTCACGAGATCGTTCCTTCTTACTGCCGCGTAGTATTCCATCGTGTGTATATACCACATTTTATTTATCCACTCATCTGTTGAAGGACATTTGGGTTGTTTCCATCTCTTGGCAATTGTGAATAATGCTGCTATGAACATTGGCGTGCAGATATCTGTTCGTGTCACTGCTTTCCAACCTTCCGGATATATACCGAGAAGTGCAATCGCTGGATCGAATGGTAACTCTATATCTAGTTTTCTAAGGATCTGCCAGACTGACTTCCAGAGTGGCTGAACCATTATACAGTCCCACCAACAATGAATAAGAGTTCCAATTTCTCCACATCCCCTCCAGCATTTGTAGTTTCCTGTTTGTTTAATGGCAGCCATTCTAACCGGTGTTAGATGGTATCTCATTGTGGTCTTAATTTGCATCTCTCTAATAGCTAGTGAAGCTGAACATTTTTTCATGTGTTTCTTGGCCATTTGTATTTCCTCTTCAGAGAACTGTCTTTTCATATCTTTTGCCCATTTTATAATTGGGCCGACTGTACTATTGTCATTGAGTTGTAGGATTTCTTTATATATGCAAGATATCAGTCTTTTGTCAGATACATGGTTTCCAAAAATTTTTTCCCATTGAGTTGGCTGCCTCTTTACCTTTTTGAGAAATTCCTTTGAGGTGCAAAAACTTCTAAGCTTGAGGAGTTCCCATTTATCTATTTTCTCTTTTGTTGCTTGTGCTTTGGGTGTAAAGTCTAGGAAGTGGCCGCCTAATACAAGGTCTTGAAGATGTTTTCCTACATTATCTTCTAGGAGTTTTATGGTACTTTCTTTTATATTGAGATCTTTGGTCCATTTTGAGTTAATTTTTGTGTAGGGGGGTGAGGTAGGGGTCCTCTTTCATTCTTTTGGATATGGATATCCAACTCTCCCAGCCCCATTTGTTGAAAAGACCATTATGACTCAGTTCAGTGACTTTGGGGGCCTTATCAAAGATCAGTCGGCCATAGATCTGAGGGTCTATCTCCGAATTCTCAATTCGATTCCATTGATCTATATGTCTATCTTTGTGCCAGTACCATGCTGTTTTGGCAACTGTGGCTTTATAATAAGCTTCAAAGTCAGGGAGTGTAAGTCCTCCCACTTCGTTTTTCTTTTTTAGAGTGTCTTTAGCAATTCGAGGCATCTTCCCTTTCCAAATAAATTTGATAACTAGCTTTTCCAAGTCTGCAAAGTAGGTTGTTGGAATTTTGATTGGGATTGCATTGAATCTGTAGATGAGTTTGGGTAGAATTGACATCTTAATGACATTTAGCCTTCCTATCCATGAACATGGAATATTTTTCCATCTTTTAAGGTCCCCTTCTATTTCTTTTAGTAGAGTTATGTAGTTTTCTTTGTATAGGTCTTTTACATCTTTGGTTAAGTTTATTCCTAGGTACTTGATTTTTTTAGTTGCTATTGAAAATGGTATCTTTTTCTTGAGTGTCTCTTCAGTTTGTTCATTTCTAGCATATAGAAACATTACTGACTTGTGTGCATTAACCTTGTATCCCGCTACTTTGCTAAATTTGTTTATTAGCTCTAGTGGCTGTATCGTCGATTTCTCAGGGTTTTCTAGATATAAGATCATATCATCTGCAAACAATGACAGTTTTACTTCTTCTTTTCCAATTTGGATGCCTTTTATTTCTTTGTCTTGCCGGATTGCCCTGGCTAGCACTTCCAGCACAATGTTGAATAACAGTGGTGACAGCGGGCATCCTTGTCTTGTTCCTGATCTTAGAGGGAAGGCTTTCAGTCTCTCACCATTGAGTACTATGCTGGCTGTGGGTTTTTCATATATGCTCTTTATCATGTTGAGGAAGTTTCCTTCAATTCCTACCTTTTGAAGTGTTTTTATCAAAAAGGGATGTTGGATTTTGTCAAATGCTTTTTCAGCATCTATTGAGATGATCAATTGATTTTTCCCTTTTGACTTGTTAATGTGTTGTAATACACTGATTGATTTTCTTATGTTGAACCATCCTTGCATGCCTGGAATGAACCCCACTTGGTCATGGTGTATGATTTTTTTAATGTGTCTTTGGATTCGATTTGCAAGTATTTTGTTGAGGATTTTTGCATCTATATTCATTAGGGAGCTGGTCGGTAGTTTTCCTTTTTTGTAGCATCTTTGCCTGGTTTTGGTATTAGATTGATGTTAGCTTCATAAAATGAGTTAGGTAGTGTTCCATTTTCTTCAATGTTTTGAAAGAGTTTGAGCAAGATTGGTGTCAGTTCTTTCTGGAAAGTTTGGTAGAATTCCCCTGTGAAGCCATCTGGCCCTGGGCATTTATTTGTGGGAAGATTTTTGATGACTGATTGGATCTCTTTGCTTGTGATGGGTTGGTTGAGGTCTTCTATTTCTTCTCTGGTCAGTCTAGGTTGTTCATATGTTTCCAGGAAATTGTCCATTTCCTCTACATTATCCAGTTTGTTGCCATACAGTTGTTCATAGTATCCTCTTATAATTTTTTTAATTTCTTCAGGATCTGCAGTTATGTCACCTTTTTCATTCATTATTTTGTTTATATGTGTCTTCTCTCTTTTTGATTTTGTCAGTCTAGCTAGGGGCTTGTCAATCTTATTGATCTTCTCAAAGAACCAACTTTTGGTGATATTTATCCTCGCTATTGTTTTTTTGTTCTCTATGTCATTTATTTCTGCTTTAATCCTTGTTATTTCTTTCCTTCTACTTGGTTTAGGATTGGTTTGCTGTTCATTTTCTAGCTTCTTCAGTTGATCCATTAGTTGTTTGATTTTGGCTCTTTCTTCCTTTTTAATATATGCGTTTAGTGCTATAAATTTCCCCCTTAGCACTGCTTTTGCTGCATCCCATAGGTTTTGGTATGTTGTGTTCTCATTTTCATTCGTCTCTATATATTTAGCAATTTCTCTTGCTATTTCTTCTTTAACCCACTGATTGTTTAGGACTGTGTTGTTTAACCTCCAGGTATTTGTGAATTTTCTAAGTCTCTGTTGGTTATTGACTTCTAATTGTATTCCATTGTGGTCAGAGAATGTGCTTTGAATAATTTCAACCTTTTAAATTTATTGAGGCTTGTTTTATGTCCCAGCATATGATCTATTCTGGAGAAAGTTCTATGAGCACTAGAAAAGTATGTGTATCCTGGTGATTTGGGATGTAATGTCCTGTATATGTCTGTTAAATCTAATTCATTTATCAGATTGTTTAGGTTTTCAATTTCCTTATTGGTCTTCTGTCTGGTTGATCTATCTATAGGAGTGAGTGATGTGTTGAAGTCTCCCACAATTATCGTGGAAACATCAATTGCTTCCTTTAGTTTTGCCAGTGTTTCTCTCATGTATTTTGTGGCACCTTGATTGGGTGCATAGACATTTACGATTGTTATTTCTTCTTGCTGAATTGCCCCTTTTATTAGTATGTATTGGCTTTCTTTGTCTCTCAAAACATCCCTGCATTTGAAGTCTATTTTATCTGAGATTAATATTGCTACACCTGCTTTCTTTTGGCTGTAGCTTGCATGAAATATTTTTTTCCATCCTTTCACTTTCAGTTTCTTTGTGTCCCTGTGTCTAAGATGAGTCTCTTGTATGCAACATATTGATGGTTCATTTTTTTTTGATCCATTCTGCGAATCTGTATCTTTTAATTGGGGAGTTTAATCCATTTACATTCAACGTTATAACCGTGAAGGCATTTCTTGAATCAGCCATCTTATCCTTTGGTTTATGTTTGTCATATTTTTCCCCTCTGTCTATTAATATCCTTTATTGTACCCATACCGAATCTCTTTAGTACTGAACCTTTCTCCAAGTCTCTCTGTCCTTTCTTTGTTTCTCTGTCTGTAGGGCGCCCTTTAGTATCTCTAGTAGGGCAGGTCTCTTGTTAGCATATTCTCTCAGCATTTGTTTGTCTGTGAAAAATTTAAGCTCTCCCTCAAATTTGAAGGAGAGCTTTGCTGGATAAAGTATTCTTGGCTGGAAATTTTTCTCACTCAGAATTTTAAATATATCGTGCCACTGCCTTCTTGCCTCCATGGTGGCTGCTGAGTAGTCACTACTTAGTCTTATGCTGTTTCCTTTGTATGTGGTGAATTGCTTTTCTCTTGCTGCTTTCAGAACTTGCTCCTTCTCTTCTGTGTTTGACAGTGTGATCAGTATATGTCTCAGAGTGGGTTTATTTGGATTTATTCTATTTGGGGTTCACCGAGCATTTATGATTTGTGTATTTATGTTGTTTAGAAGATTTGGGAAGTTTTCCCCAACAATTTCTTTGAATACTCTTCCTAGACCTTCACCCTTTTCTTCCCCTTCTGGGACACCAATGAGTCTTATATTCGGACGTTTCATATTATCTATCATATCCCTGAGGTCCATTTCGATTTTTTCAATTTTTTTCCCCATTGTTTCTTTTATGCTTTCATTTTCCATTCTGTCATCTTCCAGGTCACTGATTCATTGTTCAACTTCCTCTAGTCTTGTACTATGAGTGTCCAGAATCTTTTTAATTTGGTCAACAGTTTCTTTAATTTCCATAAGATCATCCATTTTTTTATTTAGTCTTGCAATGTCTTCTTTATGCTCTTCTAGGGTCCTCTTGATTTCCTTTGTCTCCTGTACTATGGTCTCATTGTTCATCTTTAGTTCTTTGAGTAGCTGCTCTAGGTGCTGTGTCTCTTCTGATCTTTTGATTTGGGTGCGTGGGCTTGGGTTATCCATATCATCTGGTTTTTTCATATGCTTTATAATTTTCTGTTGTTTTTGGCCTCGTGGCATTTGCTGAACTTGATAGGGTTCTTTTAGGATTTGTAGACCAATTGAAGTCCTTATCTCTAATTTATCAGATCTCCAGCTTCGTGGAGTACACTTTCTCTAACTAACCAGCAGGTGGCGTCCACGAGCCACCTGTTCTCCACAAGCCACTTCTCCCCTGCTTAGCCTTTTTTGGTGAGTGGGGGAGTGAGTCTTGTGGGGTCCAATTGGTGTACCAAGCTTGCGTGTGTAGTTGGTGTTGCCTGCCCTGTATATGGGGCGTGTTTCTGGGCAGTCAGGGAGTGGGGGGTGGCTCTAACCATCAAATCTCCCTGGTGATCCTAGAGTTTTAAGGCTGCTGCAATAGTCTAATCCTTCAGTTCAGTCCTGCCACAGTTTGTCTCTGCCACTGACCCACAAGTCGTTGGTATTGGCATATGGCTCCTGAGACTTGCAAGTGGGCCCCTCTTCCAGGCCGTGCACCCTGGGTCCTCTGTTGAGAGATGACTGTGCTATGTCACAGGTGAGTGCCATCCCCCCAGGGCAGTTCTGGGCTGCTGGGTGTGTAGGGAGGCTCCCAGTCTGCTGAAATGATGGCTGAATGGGGCTTTGTTAATTCACACTGCTCTACCTTCCCAAGTCTGGGACAATCAGGTGTGGTTGCAGGGAAGGCTAATGTCCATGCCCAGTTTTGTGGTGTGTGCCTGTTATTTGAAGCACTTCCGTCACGCTGGGTTGTCTGGGGCAGTTCTGGGCTATGGGGCTGGCAATGGGCAGGAGTGTTTCCTGTCCACCAGGATGATGGCTGTGAGCGGACACCCCCCTTTTCTTGGGAAGTTGTGGTGTTTAGTGAATTTTCTCAGCCACTGGATTATTGCGTTTTGTCTCAGAGCTCTCCTAGTTCTGCTCTTGACTTGACCTGCCCAAATTGCAGGTCTTTGAAGCTTTCTGTATTGGGCTTCTTAGAGTAATTGTTTTAGAAAAAGAAAAAAGGATTAAAAAAAAAAACAAAAAAACGGGCCCTCCTCAGAGATCTAATGGGTTATTGAAATGCTAAGAGACAAAGCAACGAGGGCCATTAAGGAAAAGTCCACAGGGCAGAGAGATCAGCTTTTCTTCGGGATTTGCATATGCGCCTCAGGGCCCGAGCTCAGGCCTGAGCTCTGCCCTTCCCCCTTCCACGCTCACCAGAACTCCAAAAATCCTCCGCTTTTATTTTGGAGTTTTTCGTGTTGTTTTTTTTCTATACCTGTCTCCTCTCTGCTGGGCTGGCTGCTCTCAGATTCTCTGGTGTCTGGTCTCAGTCTATCTATGGTTGGAGTTTGGATCAGCAGAATGAGTTTCCGATAAGGGCTGCCACTGCAGTTCTCCCTTCTCCTTCCTGGATCTGACAGCCCCTCCTCCCACGGGACTGAGCCTGGCAGGGAGGGGCGCGGGTCCCCTGGCCGCAAAAACTTACAGATTTCGCTGATCTTAGCAGTTCCACGTTTTCATGAGTGTTGTATGAAGTATGCCCAAAGTCAGATTGCTCTGTGGTGTCCAGTCCACGCAGTTCCTGGCTTTCTACCTCCTTTCCTGGAGGAGTAACTAAAACATACACCTCACCAGTCTGCCATCTTGCCCCGCCTCCTGAAACATTATTTTGTTTAATTTCTTTTCCCCCTTTTGGTCAAGAAGTCATTCTCAATCCAACTATGTGAAGGCCAGGCTCATCCTTGGGAGTCATGTCCCTCATTGCCAGGGAGACTTACACCCTTGGGAGTCATATCCCACATAAGAAGGAGGGTAGTGAGTTTATTTACAGAGTTGGCTTAGAGAGAGTGGCCACATCTGAGTAATAAAAGAGGTTCTCTGGAGGTGACTCTTAGGCATAATTTAAAGTATATTTAGCTGCTTCTTTTCAGGAATAAGTTTCATAAGGGCAAGCCCCAGTGGGCTTGACTTATTAAATTGTGAGTACCTAATGCTTGAGAGACTGTCATGAGTTCCCCAGGTGGGGAAATCTAATACTTCCATATTTTCCCCCAGTCCCTCAAGGGGACCTTGCAAATACTTTTTTATTTTCTGCCCAAATACTCTGGGATGTATTGGGGTATTACATTAACACGTAAAGAATAACAAGATCTCATTCCCTATTCTAGGTTCTGTGCACTTATGTGGTTTAAATAAAGTGACCATGCAGATTAAATTAGATCGTGTGCTACAAAAAATTTAAATTTTCTAACAAAAAAACATATCTTACATAACAGTTAAAACTTAGGAATGAATGTGACTGCTGTTAGAGCTAACAATCTAGGAACGTTTACAATGAGTCTTATTGAACATTCTGTACTCATTCATCATGAATTTCCCCATCTCTGCCCATGTTCTATTCTCTGATAACCTATGCTCTCAAATTCAGTTCTCAGTGTT
Source organism: Choloepus didactylus (assembly GCF_015220235.1). Taxonomy (NCBI): domain Eukaryota; kingdom Metazoa; phylum Chordata; class Mammalia; order Pilosa; family Megalonychidae; genus Choloepus; species Choloepus didactylus. The sequence goes on along the minus strand of NC_051315.1, from coordinate 79,953,611 downwards.
TACTCATTATAGTTTATATTAGTGTGGCCTTACAATATTTGTCCTTTCATTTCTGGCTTATTTCACTCAACATAATCTCCTTAAGGTTCATTTACCTAGTGTATGCCTCACCCTCACAGCTTCATGCCTTCTTTCAGCTACTCAATATTCTGTTGTATGTATACACCACAGTTCACCCTTACCCATCGATGTACCCTTAGGCCATCTCCATCTATTATAAATCATGAATACTGCTGCCATAAACACCACTGTGCAAATGCCTATTCACGTCCCTGCTTTCAGTTCTTCCAAGTGTATACCAAATAATGTGGTTGCTGGATCATATGGCAACCCTATACTTATCCTACTGTAGAACCAACACACTGCCCTCCAGAGTGGCTGCACCATTCTACCTCCCTACCAACAGTGAGTAGGTATCTCTCCACATCTTTTCCAGCACCGGTGTCTTTCTGTTTATTTTTAAACAGTTTAATCACACATCATACAATCCATACTAATTGAACAATCAATAGCTCCTGGGATAATCATATAGATTATGCTTTTACTACCACAATCTGCAAAAGAATATTTCCATTTTTTTTTCTGCAAAGAAAGAAGAGGAAAAAGTGAAAAAAAAAAAAGAATTAAAAAAAAGGAAAAATAACAACAATAAGATATCCCTGTTTTATATCCTCCTCTTATTTACATTTAGGTTTGGTATATTGCCTTTGTTACAATTAATGAAAGAGTATTACAGTATTACTGTTAAGTATTGTGCCAGTTTGAGACTGTTGTGTACCCCAGGAAACCTGTGTTCTTTTGATCCACTCTAGGGTGCAAATTTATTGTGGATGGGACCTTTTGATTAGGTTGTCTCCTTAGAAATGTGAGCCACCCAATTGAGGGTGGGACCCTTTTGATTAGATTATTTCCATGGAAATAATGACCCTGCCCATTCAAGGTGGGTCATAATTAGTTTACAGGAATCCTTAAGAGAGCTGACACAAAGGGAGACCTGGAGATGGAGACAGAAAGATGTTTGGAGATGCTAAACTAAGAGATGAAGCCCAGAGTAAGTGAGAACCCACAGACACTTAAAGAGAAATCCACTGGAATTAGAGGCTGAAAGCAATGCAACCTGGGAGCAAAGGACCAGCAGATGCCAGCCACATGCCTTTCCATTTGACAGAGGTATTCAAATCACCATTAGCTTTCCTTCAGTGAAGGTATCCTCTTGTTGATGGCTTAGTGTGATGGTTAGGTTCATGTGTCAACTTGGCCAGGTGATGGTACCCAGGTGTCTGGTCAAGCAAGCACTGGCCTAATCATTACTGCAAGGATATTTGTGGCTGGTTAATAAACCAGAAGGCTGGTTTATTAAATCATCAATCAATTGGCTGCAGATGTGACTGATGACATCAACAAAGGTTGTGTCTTCTACAATGAGAGAATGCAATCAGCTGGATTTAATCCAATTAGTTGAAGACTTTTAAGCAAGACAGAGGACCGTCACTTCTTCTTCGGCTAACCAGTGAAGCATTTCCTGAGGAGTTCATTGAAGTTCCAGTTCATTTCCTGAGGAGTTCATTGAAGTTGCCAGTTAGATGCCTGAGGAGTTCATTGAACATCTTCATTGCAGTTGCCAGTTTGCTGCCTGCCCTACAGAATTTGAACTTGTTCATCCCCACAGTTGCCTGAGACAGTTTTATAATCTTATATTTATAGATATCTCTTGTTGATTCTGTTTTCCTAGAGAACCCTAAATAATACACTCAGTTTGGACTCTTTTATGGCCTTAGAACTGTAAATTTGTAACCTAATAAATCCCCTTTATTAAAGTCAATCTATTTCTGATATATTGCATTTCTGATAGCTTTAGCAAACCAGAACCATAGTCCTTAGTTTCCATTTTCAATATCTTGCAATGCTGACATTCATTTGTTCTCCTTCATGTAAAAACTTTCTTAGATTTGTACATTTATTCACCATCATTCACCACTCTAGGTTTTGCTAAGATTTGCAGTCCAGTTTTTATCCTCTTTCCTTCTGGTGTCATTCATGCCCCTAGCCGCCTTCTTTAACCATACTCACACTCAACATTGTTCATTATGCTTACATTATTTTGCTATGATCACCTAATATTGTGCTATCCATTTCTGGATCTACACAATCAATCCTGTTGAACATTCTGTATGCCTTCAGATCAAATGCCCAATCTCTACCCTCTTTCTACCTCCTGATAACCTGTGTTCTTAACTTTAACTCTCGGAGTTTGCTCATTATATTTAGTTCCTATTTGTGAGACCATATAGTATTTGTCCTTTTGTTTCTGGCTAATTTCACTCAACATAGTGTCCTCAAGTTTCATCCATGTTGTTGCAAGTGTTATGACTATTCTGTCTTACAGCTGCATAATATTACATCATATATATATAAATATACATATATATATGTATATCTATCTATCTATCTATCTATCTAATCACCATTTGTTTATCCACTCGTCTTTTGAGGATCTCTTGGCAATCATGAATAATGCTGCTATAAACATCAGTGTACAAATGTCCATTCATGTCCCTCCTTTCAGTTCCTCCAAGTGCATAGCTAGTAATGGGATTGTTGGACCATACAAAAATTCTATAATAAGCTTCCTGAGGAACTGCCAAACTGCCTTCCAGAGTGGTTGCATAATTCTACATTTCCACCAACAATGAATAAGTGTACCTCTTTCTCCACATCCTCTCCAACACTTGTAGTTTTCTGTTCTTTTAATAATGGCCATTCTAATAGGTGTGAGATATCTCATTGTGGTTTTGATTTGCATTTACCTAAGAGTTAGTGAAGTTAAGTATCTTTTCGTATGTTTTTGAGCCATTTGTATTTCCTCTTTGGAAAAGTATCTGTCCATGTCTTTTGTCCTTTTTTTAAACTGGGTTGCTTGTCTTTATGTGGTTGAGTTTTAGGATCTCTTTATATATTCTGGATATTTAACCCTTATCTGATATGTGGTTTCCAAATATTGTCTCCTATTACATAGGCTGTCTTTTTTACTTTACTGACAAAGTCCTTTGATGCACAAAAGCATTCAGTTTTGAGGAGATCCCATTTATCTATTTCTTCTTTCATTGCTCATGCTTTGGGTGTAAGGTCTGGGAAACCACCTCCTATCACCAGATCTTTAAGATATTTCCCTACATTTTCTTCTAAAAGCTTTATTGTCTAAGCACTAATGTTTAGGTCTTTGATCCATTTTGAGTTAATTTTTGTATAAGGTGTGTGATGGGGTCCTCTTTCATTCTTTTGGATATCCAGTTCTTCAAGCACCATTTATTGATGAGGCTACTGTGTCCCAGTTGAGTTGACTTGACTGCCTTATCAAAGATCAATTGTCTGTAGATGAGAGGGTCTATTTCTGAACACTCAATTCAGTTCCTTTGCTCACAAATCTATCTATGTGCAAGTTCCATGCTCTTTTGACCACTGTAGTTTTGTAATATGCTTTAAAGTCAGGTAGTGTGGGATCGCCCACTTCATTTTTCATTCTCAAGATATTTTTAGCTATTCAGGGCATCCTGCCCTTCCAAATAAATTTGATTATTGTTTTTTCTATTTCTGAAAAGTAAGTTGTTGGATTTTAATTGGTATTGCATTGAATCTATAAATCATTTTGGGTAGAATTGATATCTTACCTATATTTAATCTTCAAATCCATGAACATGGTATGTCCTTCCATTTAATTAGGTCTTCCTTGATTTAGCAATTTTTTTTGTAGTTTTCTGTGTATAGGTCTTTTATGTCTTTGTTAAATTTATTTTTTTGGTTGCTCTTGTAAATGGAATTTTTTTCTTGATTTCCTCCACAGATTACTCCTTTCTAGTATATAGAAGCACTGCTGATTTTTGCGTGTCGATCTTGTATCCTGCCACTTTGCTGTATGCATTTATTAGCTGTAGTAACTTTGCTGTAAATTTTTTTTTGGATTTTCTAGACAGAGTGTCATGTCATCTGCAAACAGTGAAAGTTTTACTTCTTCCTTTCCAGTTTGAGTGCCTTTTATTTCTTTTTCTTGCCTAATTGCTCTAGCTGTAATTTCCAGCACAATGTTGAATAACAATGGTGACAGTGGGCATCCTTGTTTTGTTCCTGATCTTAGATGGAAAGCTTTCCATCTTTCACATTGAGTATGATGTTAACTGTGGATTTTTCATATATTTCCTTTACCATGTTGAGGAAATTTCCTTCTATTCCTTTCCTTTGAAGTGTTTTCATCAAGAAATGATGTTGAATTTTGTTGAATGAGTTTTCTCCATCAATTGAGATGATTATGTGTTTTTTCCCCTTGATTTATTGATGTGGTGTATTACATTAACTGATTATCTTGTGTTGAGCCACTCTTGCAAACCTGGAATAAAATCTACTTGGTCGTGATGTATAATTCTTTTAATGTGCTGCTGGATTTGATTTCCAATATTATGTTGAGGATTTCTGCATCTGTCATTAATAAGGACATTGTTCTGTAATTTTCTTTTTTTGTAGTATCTTTGTCTTGCTTTGGTATTAGGGTTATGTTGGCTTCATAGAATAATTTAGATAGCTGTGCTGGTTTGAATCTATTATGTACCCAGAAAGGCCATATTCTTTTAATTCAACCTTGTGGGTGCAGACTTATGTGGGTGAGACCTTTTGATTAGATTATTTCCATGGTGATGTGAGCCCACCCATTCATGATTTTTACTAGTGTCCTCTATGAGAGGATAAAAGGCAGAGCCATTTTTTGGCTTTTTAAATGCAATTTTATTGAGATATATTCACACACCATACAATCATAAAGTGTGTAATCAGCCATTCACAGCATCATCACAGTTGTGAATTCATCACAACAATCAATTTTGAACAGTTTCAATACTCCAAAAAATAAAAATAAGAATATATATAAAAACTAAAGTAAAAAAGAATACCCAAAACATAACGTCCCCCCATCCCTTCCTACTAGTTACTTACTTTTTGTCCCCATTTTTTTTCACTCAACTTTCTGTACATTGGATAAAGGGAGTGTGAACCACAGAGTTTTCACAATCACATGGTCACACTGTATAAGCTTCATAGTCATAAAGTCATCTTCAAGAATCAAGGCTACTGGATTGCCATTTAACAGTTTCAGGTATTTCCTTCTAGCTGTTGTAATATACCAAAACTAAAAAGAGATATTTATAAAATGTTTACGAATAACCTCCAGAATGACCTCTCAACTCCATTTGAAATCTCTCAGCCACTGAGGCTTTATTTTGTTTTATTTCTCTTCCCCCTTTTGGTCAATCCCATGATGCTGGGCTCAGACTCATCCCTGGGAGCCATGTCCCATGTCCCCAGGGAGATTTACAAACCTAGGTGTCATGTCCCACATTGGGGGGAGGGCAGTGAATCCACCTGCCAAGCTGGTTTAGAGAGAGAGAGACAGAGAGAGGCCACATCTGAGAAACAAAAGAGGTTCTCTGTGGGTGACATTTAGGCCAATTATAAGTAGACTTAGCCTCTCCTTTGCAGTAACAGGATTTATGAGGGCAAGCCCCAAGATTGAGGGCCCAGACTTCCAATTGGTAGTCCCCAATGCTTGCAAGAATATAAGGAATTCAAAGTTTAATATTTCTACATTTTTCTCCAGTCCCTCAAGGGGGGCTTTTCAAATACTTTTTTTATTCTCTTTCCAAATTTCTATGGGATATATCAGGGCTTTACACTAACCTGTACAATCTAGCCAGATCTCACTCCTTATTCAAGTTTCCATGTAATTCTGATGTTTGGTTAAACTGACCATACAAGTTAAATCATATAGTATGCTACAGAAAATACAGATTTTGCACCAAATAAACTTCTCTTCCTTTGGTCTCACACAGAAGCTGAAGTTTTAAAACATAGTCAAAATTATCCTTTACCCTCTAGTCTGATTTACCTTAGTCCTAACCAAGTCCATTTTGTTAATATCTCTAATTGAAATCTGATCTGTTTTCAGCTTCTTTAACAGTTTATGAATGGGATAATCCTGACATTCATAGCTGCTGAACTCTGGCTTTGAGTCTCAAGTGTCAAAAATATACCTGAAGTTCCAGGGACCAACCAGGTTATACACAAAGAGCTCATCATTTCAGAATTTAGTTATAACCACTACAAATCAGGAAGTTGTCCATTTTGCCAGTTTTCTAGTTGTCTAGTTTTCTAAATTGTATAGTTTGTTAGCATATAGTTGCTCATAGTATCCTTTCATTATCTCCTTTATTTCTTTGGGGTCAGTAGTTATATTCCCCATCCCATTTCTAATTTTATTTATTTACACCCTCTCTCCTGTTTTCTTTGTCAGCCAAGCTAAGGGTCCATTGATTTTATTGATTTGTTCTCAAAGAACCCACTTCTGATTGTGTTCTCTCTATTGTTTTCACTTTCTCAATTTCATTAATTTCTATTCTAATCTGTGTTACTTCTTTCCTTCTTTTTGCTTTTGAGTTAGTTTGCTGTTCTTTCTCTAGTTCCTCCAGGTGCACAGTTAATTACTTGATTTTTCTCTTTATTCTTTTTTAATACAGGCATTTAGAGCAATAAATTCCCCTCTCAGCACAGCCTTTGCTGCATCCCGTAAGTTTTGATATGTTGTATTCTCATTTTCATTTGCCTTGAGATATTTACTGATTTCTCTTGTAATTTCCTCCTTGACACACTGGTTGAATATGTTGTTTAGCATCTAAATGTTTGGAATTTTCCAGCCTTACACCTATTGTTAATTTCCAACTTTATTCTCTTTTGATCTGAGAATGCATTTTGTAAAATTTCAATCTTTTTAATTTATAGAGACTTGCTTTGTGATCCAACTTGTGGTCTCTCCTGGAGAATAACCCAGGAGAACTTGAGAAAAATGTGTATCCTGCTGTTGTGGGGTGCAATATTCCATAAATGTCTGTTAAACCTAGTTTCTTGATCATACTATTAAAAATCTCTGTTCACTTTTTCTGTCTCAATGTTCTATCCATTGATGAGAATGCTGTATGAAATCTACCGCTATTATTGTAGAGGTGTCTACTTCTCCCTTCAGTGTTGTCAGTATTTTCCTCATCTATATAGGGGCACTGTAGCTCAGTGCATAAATATTTTATGATTGTTATGTTTTCTTGATGAATTTTCCTTTTTATTAGTACATAGTGTCCTTCTGTTTCTTTTTATTGTTTTACATTTGAAGTCCAATTTGTCTGATAGCTACCCCTGCTCTTTTCTGCTTGTTGTTTGGTGAAATATCTTTTTGCAGCCTTTCATTTTCAACCTATTTTTGTTCTTGGGTCTAAAGTGAGTGTCTTATAGACAGCAATAGATGGGTCCTGGTTTTTAATCCATTCTGCCAGTTGTTTTTTGATTGGGGAGTTTAATCCATTAACATTTAATGTTATGATTGTGAAGGCAATACTTTCTTTAACCATTTTTTCTTTTGGATTTTATATGTCATCTGTTATTTTTTTCTCTCTTTTTACCCTGTTAGTTACCCTTACAGATAATCTTCATCTCTACATTCTTCTCCAAACCTCTCTCTCCTGTCTTTTCCTATCTGTCTGTAGTGCTCCCTTTAGTATTTCTTGTAGAGCAGTTCTCTTTTTCACAAACTCTCTCAATGTCTGTTTGTCTGAAAATATTTTAAACTCTCCCTCATTTTTGAAGGACAGTTTTCCTAGATATAGAATTCTTGGTTGGTAGTTTTTCTCTTTCATTATCTTAAATACATCATACCACTGCCTGCTTGTCTCCATGATTTCTGCTGAGAAATTTGCATAGTCTTATTGAGCTTCCCTTGTTTGTGATAGATCACTTTGCTGATTTCAGAATTCTCTCTTTGTCTTTGCCATTTGACAGTCTGATTAGTGAGTGATGGAGTAGGTCTACTCAGATCTGTTCTATTTTGGGCACTCCATGCTTCTTGGACCTGTAGTTTTTTGTCTTTCTTAAGATTTGGGAAATTTTCAGTGAATATTTTCTCTATTCTTTCTTCCTCTTTTACCTTCTCTTCTCCTTCTGGGACACCCATAACGTATATTTTTGTGCTTCATGTTGTCATTCAGTTCATTGAGAAGCTGCTCTTATTTTTTTTTCTTTTCCCTATCTGTCCTTTTGTGTGTAGGATTTCATTTGTCCTGTCCTTTAGTTCAGTAATCCTTTCTTCTGCCTCTTCAAATCTGCTGTTGTATGTCTCCATTGTGTTTTTCATCTCTTCTATTGTGCCTTTCATACCCATAAGTTCTGCCATTTGTTTTTTCAAGCTTTTGAGTTCCTCTGTATTGTCACCCAGTGTCTTCTTTATATTCTTCATCTCTCTTTCCATATTTTTCTTCAGATTGTTGACTTGATTTAGAAGATTTGTTTGATCATCTTTAATTGTTTCAACTTCTGTATTTCATTTATAGTGTGTGTTTGTTCCCTTGACTGAGCCATATCTTTGTTCTTCCTAGTATGACTTGTGATTCTTTTGCTGGTGTCTATATATCTGATTTCCTTAATTATTTTATTCTGGAAGTCATATACATCTGATCTCCTTAATTAGTTTATTCTGGAAGTCTTTTTTTTTTTTTTCTCTTTTACCTAGGATTTTCTTGTTGGTTGGCATTGTTCTCTGTCTATTCTTTGACATTCATTTCAACTTATTCTAGACCTCTAGCATAGCTTCTGTTTAACTGATCAGAATTTTTCAGCTCTTATTTATCTGACTCTTGCTCTGCCTATATGGAAATGTTTTTGAGGAGGGTCTCCTCAGATAGAATTGACCCCCATCAGATTTTTCCAGACAAGACAGGCCCAAGTCTCAGGAAGAGGGTATAATCTGGTGATGAGACCCAGCAGGTTGCCTGTCTTTCCTGTGAAGCTGCTTGATTCTTTGCTTTTCCTATCCTGCCCAGCAGGTGGTACTTAGCCTGCAGTGCCCCACTGGCATAAAGTGGTGCAGTGCCTTTAATTATCAGCAGACCCTGTCCATGCCAAGGGTGTGGTTGAGACAGAGGCTGAAGCAGAAGGCATGCTTAAACTGTTTCTGCTTTCCAGCCCCTGGGGTCTGAATTCTCTGAATGAGGGCTGCCACTTGTGCTGGGCCCTGCCCTCCTGCCTCCCCTTCTTGGGAAGATATACCCTTCAGGAAATTATCTTCTTCACCTGACTAGTTACTTTGTCTGTCAGACATACCATAATTCTGCCCTTGCCTGGGACAGTACTGACAACTGAAAAAGCCCACTACTTTCTTTAATGGGATGCTACAAAGTACAAAACAAACAAACAAACAGAAAAACCTTGTCAGACCCAGTCCCAAGCCTGCTGGTTTCACCAGTCAAGAGCTAGAGTTGCTCCTTTTCTTGGGAGTCAACTGCAACAACTGCAAAAGCCTCTTTTTTTTTTTTTTTTTTTTTTTAATCAGACCCACCTCCTTTCTTCCAGGGAGAGACCTCCAGATTCCTTTCATGCTTTCTCTGGTTTTATCTGTGCTTGAAGCTTGTATTCAACAGTCTGAATTTGTTAATTAAATCCTGAATTTGAACTCGGTTGTGCTACCTTCTCTTGCTCCTATTCGAGACTGCTTCTTTTTCCCATGGGGAAGTGACTCCAAAACAGCCTGCCATGCTAATGTGGGAGGGGCACCAGCTCCTACAGCTTGGGAGACTTTGCTTACGGTTCTTCTCTGTGATCTCGACTCTTCCTACCCATTCCAGACTGGTGTACGATGTGTGTCTGGTCACTGAAATCCACCAATTTTTCCAGACAGTTCCTGGATATTTACTAGCTTCCCTAGAAGATGAACTAAATTCCATACCTCCCCATGCCACCATCGTGTCCTGCTTCTCCAACCTTTTAATAATAGAAATCATATACCATCACACTTCTGGTTAAAAATCTTCCTGTGCCTTTTCATTGAGGCATATATCATAGTATACACATATATGCACAGTTTGGTCTTTGCCCACTTATCCAGTCTCATCTCTATAGCTCTCTTCCTCTCTCAGTGAACTTGAATCACAGTGACCTTCTTTCTGTTCATAACTAATTTCTACCTCAGGACCATTTGCACTAGCTGTTCCCTCTGCCTTGAGGGCTGATTTTTACTTATCTAGCTCCTTCTCATCATTCAGTTCTCAGTCCCTAGGTCACTTCTTTAAAGAAGCCTTCCCTGCCACCCCACCTTATTTCATCATGCTCCGTCCAGCACTCCCTGCCTGGTCATTCTCTATTTTTATATAGCAGTAATTACCTTATGATATCATCTTCTAGGAGAGTCATTTTTACTGCTGTGTCCTCAGTATCTAGAACAGAACCTGGAAAAGATTTAATGAGCAAATGCTGATCTTTTGACTACATATTTTAAATGCTCTATCAAAAAGAGTCAGGAGTCAACTTTGAAGTCTGACCTCATCCCTTGTCTAAGCCCTCTCAGTGTTCTGTGCATACATGGGGAATTTCAGTTGCCATCCTGCATTGCAGTTGCCACTTTATGAGCCCATCTTATTTACCAGATTGTAATCTCCTTGAGGGAAGGGATCTATAGTATCTAATGAAACTGGATACATAAGGAGATGGCAATGAATTCTTTTGGGGAACCAAGCTTCAAATTTATTAAACAGCTATATGTAACATAGAATGAAAGCAGATATAATTTTTGGGTCAGTTTTATGTAAGGATAACACAGACTCAGAAAAACTCATGTAACCTTGGAGGATATTTAATGTGGCAGGGAATGCTGATTGCCTATCTCCAAAATCCCTTCTCCCTTTCTACTTTTACTAACAGAACCATTCTATTGTTTAAGCCAGCCATGGGCTGGACAGAAAGTTCATATTTCCTGGTCCCCCTTATAGCTAGGGGTGGACAATGATATGGAGTTAGGTGGTGCTGGGTGGGGTTTTGAGAAGACTCTTTAAAGGGATTGATTCATCTCTTGTTCCAGAAGAGATAGCAAGAGAGAGAATATGAAGCCAATTAAATATGTGTCTTGATTTTCCCTCCCTGCTTTAGTCAGGATTGAATGAGTGTTAGGGAACTTGATGGGATATTAATGACAGGTGGCTCTTCCTTGCTCCCCTGAGACTCTGGGAGGATACTTAGGGCAAGAGGTCCTGAACCAAGATGGGGAGGGAATTAGTGGAGTGACACTAAGATGAAAGGCTGTCAGAGCAGTGTCCTCAGAGCAGGGGTTGAGAAAAGGCAATCAGGCCAGGGGACTGAATGGAGGCAGTTGGAAGAACCAGTGATCTTAAGCCAACAAGAACTAAGGTGAAGTTGAGTCAGCCAGAGGAAGAGGCCAGTTTCTTTTGGGAACAAAGTCTAAGCCAAAAGAATGGACCATAAGTTTACTGGGGCATTGGAAGCCCGTGGGGCAAACCAGAACCCTGGAGGATGAGGGATCTCATTTCAGACACCAGTAGATGCCAGTGCAAGCACTCGCATGAGGTTGGGAGCCCTTTACCACGACACATGTTGCCACTTTACTGGCAGTGGTGTTAGGGTGGTAGGAAAAGGCTCTGAGTGCTTTTATCCAAATGAGAGACTGAGCATTACTTGAAGGGACTCTTTAAATAATCAGATCAGACCAGAGAGCTCTCTGTGTATCTAGATCTAGATCTCTAGAAACAGGAAACAGGCCAATAAGTTTTAGACAAAACAAAGAATTTAAGTTTTTGTTGCACATCTATATTTTAATGTCAATTACATTTTATGATCCTGTTTTGCTTGCTTGGCTGCAAGAGGAGAATATTGACCTAGAGACTCTCCAAGATTCCTTTAACTTTAAATGTTAAGGTTTCAGCACATTCCTCATTATTTGTCAAACTCCTGCAACAACCTCCTTAGAGGTCTCTTCACTTCCCAAGAATCTTTCCTTCATTACCATATCTCCTGTGTTGAAGCAAGAGCAAAGTTTCTCAAATGCCTCTTTATTCATGTGATTTCTCTTCTCTGAAGCATACTCTCTTGAAACAGATTAAAACTCCAGTGCCTGCTCTATTTGAGGTCCTTTGCAGGATCCCATGTATTTTACCATATGTTAAAAACACTTGATTCTCCTGCTCTTTATTTGCTTTACAAAAGACATATCTGCTCTCCTTTTAACTTTTTGAGCTTGAAAATAAACTCAAAACTTTTCTTTTCAGTGCTAATCTAAGTTGGATTTTATTAGCCCTTCATTATCATTTCCAACCCATGTACACATTACATCAACAATTTTAGTCATACACTTTTATTTGGTGCAAATAACTCCAAAGAGGATGGTGTAATATAGTTTATTTATCTGCAGCTTGTCTTGAAATACCTCACACATGTAATTTGAAAGATAAGTTTTGTAATCCACTCTCCCTTTCCATCTGTTTTATATAGCTAGTTCATCCCCTATCCTTGTAAGAAAATTCAGGCAGTTCCCATAACTTTTCTGGTCACTCCTAATGGCAACTTGGTAACTGGTCTCTAATTACTTTATGTCAAATAAGACAGATGTAGTTTAGTAATTAAAATGTTCAGTCTCCTGTGCTAATTAAAATTTCAATCTTGTTTTTATATTTGCCCCTTTCATTTTCCTCCAGCATCAGCAGTATACAGGCAAGAAGCCTGCATTTGGGGAAAGGATGGAAGTTATGGTTGGCTCTTTGCTTTTTCCTTTTTCTCCTCCTTCCTATCTCACAAATTACAGTTCCTGATCACTCCAGGATGGCAGCATTGTAAGGAGAATATGCAAGGATATCAGAAAAGTTCTTACCAATCTGCCCATGCTATAGGTAACCTCGTATTGCTGCTCTCTGAGTTTGGAGATATTTGAAGAAGACTGTTTCATGGAAATTCTTTTTTCTTTTTTGGTTTTCCAGTTTCTCACAATACTGGAGATTTCTTGCCCATAGTTTCCTTGATGAAGGCAGTGTATTACTATTCCAACTGATAGTCTAGCCCTTCCTCAGCCTCTAGACATCCTACACAACCTCTAGCCTTTTTCTGACAAAGTCTCCTTGCTCCTCTAGTTGGCCCAAATGCATAGTACCTAGGAGACCCGACAGTGTCTGCTCTCTTTCTCTCTCTGTCTGGTGTGTGGCACATTGTTGCATGCTTTGTTCCCAATCGACTTGAGGATTTCAGGCTGCCCAACACAGTTGTATCTGCTTTCTCTTCTGTCCAAACACACAGATCCTCTTTCATCCTTCAGATTCTCAAGGAGGGAGGCACATAGCAGGCCATATTGTCCTCCAAACTGCAAGGGACGGATACCAATCTCTGCCTTCTCACTTGACTTGTAGTGAAGACAGAAACACTTGCCCCCTTTCCCATTCTTTGACTAATTCCTCCTTATTCTTTAATTCTTGATCTTTTTATACCCTTGATCTGGGTAAAGTGTCTAAGGATGGCTTTCTTCCTCTTCCTCTTCCTCTTCCTCTTCTTTTTCTTCTTTCTTCTTCTTCTTCTTCTTCTTCTTCTTCTTCTTCTTCTTCTTCTTCTTCTTCTTCTTCTTCTCTCTCTCTCTCTCTCTCTCTCTCTCTCTCTCTCTCTCAGTCTTAATGGTAGTCTGTCACATCAGGTAAGAATGTGGTTTTCCTTATCTCTGGGACATTGTAACACCCTGCTGTCCTTTCTTCCTTCCTCCCTCCTTCCCTCCCTTCCTCCCTTCCTCCCTCCTGTCTTTACCTTTCTACCCATCCACCCATCCACCCATCCACCCATCCATCCATCCTCTTTCTATGCCTTGGTTTCCTCATTTTAAAAATGGGGGTAGCCAGCCCATCAGGCATATGGGGCCTGGGAGGCCACGTTGGGGCGCCAGGCTGGCCGCGACCTTTGCATCCCCCACTGCCCACGGCCCACCGCCCACCACCCACCGCCCACTGCGCGACGCCAGCGCTCCCTCTAGCTGCCGCAGGCCCCAGGTGCCACTACGCTGTGGGGGAAGGTGAGTGCACAGGTGGGAGGCCGGGGCTGGGGGCCAGCGCTGGGCGCTTCAGGCTCCTGGCTCTCTAGGGGCCTCCTGCCCTCGCTGGGCCCCTGCCCATGGAGTTTTTGGGGGAACTGTGAGGTTCCAGGTAGACTGACGTCCCTTCATCCTCCGTTAGAAGACGTGGAGCAAGAGCCACAAAATGGAGAAGCCGCTGAAATTAAGATCATCAGAGAGGCATACAAGAAGGCTTTTTTATTTGTTAATAAAGGGTTGAAAACAGATGAATTGGGTCAGAAGGAAGATGTAAAAAACTACCATAAGCAAGGAATAGGACACCTGCTCAGAGGAATTAGCATTTCCACCTCGGAGCCTGAGCACCCAGGATCTGTGGGAGTCTGCTCGACACATGCAACAGAAAATGAAGGAAACACTGCAGAATGTGCGAGCCAGGTTGGAGATTCTAGAGAAAGGTCTTGCCACTTCTCTATGGAATGATCTTCAGGAGGTGCCCAATTATATCCAGAATTTCCCCCAATGAAATGTCAGAAAAGCCCTGGAACTTCAGTCTGTTAGTTCACCTTCCCAGCACACTACGGTAAATGGAAGCACTTGAATACAAGATAGGGTTGGTTCCTGGACCTGGGCTTCTCACCCCAGCATCTCAGAGCTATCCGGCAGAAGCATCTCCTGCTTACATGCCTCAGGCTGCCGAGGGTCACTACACCGTGTCCTACAGAACAGATTCTGGCAAATATTGATTAGTGAGGGAAGACTTTTACAGGCATCATTCCCAGCCACCACCTCTTCTTGAGACTCTGGGACTAGATGCTGATGAATTGATTTTGATACCAAATGGACTTCATATATATACATATATGTGTGTGTGTGTGTGTGTGTGTGTGTGTGTGTGTGTGTGTGTGTGTGTATTTTTTTTTTTTTTGTAAACCCTGCAGGGGAGGTTAGTGCATGGCATACCCTGGGTACCTTTGGATTGTGAGGTTCTTGGATAATTCTCTTGATACAGTTCTAAACCATCCTCCTGGATTCCTTCAGATTTGGGACTGGTTGTATCCTCTAGTTCCTGATAGGTCTCAGTCCTGAAGTGTACTGTGGGAGCCTACATGTTTCCTGATACAATGTGACAAGCATCGGGGTGCTTTGTGGGGGTCGTCTTGTCTTCTGAATTACCTGAAGATGATAGGGAACTCTTTGAGGATCTTTTAAGACAAATGTCTCACCTTCAACTCCAGGCCAACTGGAGTAGGGCAGAAGGAGAAGGTGAATTCCAAATCCCTGGAAGAGCAAGATGCTCCTCTGACCAGTTGCAGGAAGCCTCTGGCACGGATGTAAGACAGTGGGGTTCTTCGTTGGACCAAGGCAGTAAGGATGTGCCTCATAAAGAAAAACGTGGGGGGAAAGACTAAAATACTTCAAGTGAAAAAGTTAATCTAAGTTACATTGTGCCCTGTGAACCAGTATCAGAAGAAAAAGCAAAGTAATTATCTGAATGGAGTGAGGAAGTGGCACAAAACATTTTGTCAGGGTTTAGTTAAAGGTGCTGAATTTACTTGCAAAGCAATCCAGAAAGGCTCTTGTAAACTCGAGAGCTTATTCAACCAGAAGAGAAACCGTGGAGGTCAGTCTGGCTGTGACCATGGGACTTCGTCTAGCAAAGCAGGCTTCAGGAGAGCAGCGAAAGTCAGTCAGTTCCTGGTTGATGGAGTTTGCACTGTAGCAAATTGTGTTGGAAAAGAACTGGCTCCGCACCTCAAGAAGCATGGAAATAAACTTGTTCCAGAGTCTTGAAGAAAGACAGGGATGGGTGTCTCCACTGGATGGTGTGATGGTTGTAAGAGCAAGTAGTGTACAAGGGTTTTCCACTGTCTGGCAGGGATTGGAATGTGCAGCCAAATGTATTGTTAACAATGTTTCCACAGAAACTGTACAAACTCAGATACAAATATGGGCATAATGTGGGAGAAGATACATCTGAATCAGTGGATTCTGCCATCAGTGTCGGCATGACGGCCTCTGATATCAACAACATCAGTGTCAAAGCGATGGTGAAGAAGACTGCAAAACAAACAGGACATGCACTTCTTGAGGACTATAAAATAGTTAACAATTTTCAGGGGAAAAATCAAGAGGAAGGGGCTAATGTGCACATGGCAGGGGAGAAGTATGAGCCAGGAAAGGATGGGCAGAAGGGGAACCAGAGAAGAAAGGCCTCCCTGCCTTTTGTGTGGGCATGCAGCTTTATTATATTGGCATACGTGGAATATTCCCCACAGATCAGCCAGTATTTTTGAAATGTTTTCATTCCTTCAAAGCAACTGTTTCTTAAATCTTAGGGCATGGATTCTACTTGCAAGGAAGAGAATGAATATTCTTATATCATGCCTTTAGAAAGATACAGTTGTATTCTAAGTATTTTTTTCTAAATGTATCTAAAATATTTTTGCAGTTAAAATAAGACTAATAACATGCTATAAAACTTATTACATCTAATGTTAAACTATTTTTGTATCCACTTTCAGAAAGCGAAGTAGGAAATTATATATTTATCTAAAATTTGGTATTTAATAACCTTAGTTCTATTTGTCATTCCTTAGGAGGAATGACTTAAAATACTGTCCCCTCTTTTTGCACTAATTGTTCATTTTGTTTCTAGGTGCTTACTTCTCAGAATTTTCAGTGTCTAAGCTAAACAAAAACTGTGATCATACACTAAAGAAATTCTCAAACAACATTTTAAAAGACTGTCCAAACAAAAAATAGACTGATCATGAAAAATAAGATGAGGTTCATAAAATTATTTGCTAGCTTACCTCTTTGTTAGGAAAAGCGGGATGGTCTTTTCTGTTTAAAATGAATTCAAATGGATTTTTAGGACTTTTGGATTTGAACTGGTATTAATTTATTAGGAGTCTAGAAAATTTTGGGATATGATTGGTATTGTATACAACTTTGAAGTGGTTATTATTAGCTTATTTGGGCAAAAAAAGTGCTTTATCAAATCTACTTCAGTAGGTTTTTCCAAAAGGCTAAAACTTTATAAAGACTAAAATATAAGCAAATTAAATTCACTGATGGTAAATTTATTTTTATTTTGGGATTTTGTCATTGGACTTTTATATGTTAAAAAGCCAAGAAATTAAATTTATTATAAAAGAACACTTCTAATCATAGTCAACGCAAAGAATATAAAAGAGCTTAGTCCTGATCCATGGTGTGTGGATCAGCAGCAGAAGACAGGATGTTCACAGACCTATATACTACAATGAGGTAAGAAAATACCTAATGGTGTTTTTGTTTTGTTTGCTGATTTTAAAAGATGGGTATTGTTTTTCACAGCTATATTTCATTCTAATCATTTCTGAGCCTCTAGTGACTACTTAGTTTATTAGACTTTATTTGAAGCTATCTAAAGAATGCACTTTGTGAATAAAAACTGTCTCTGAATTTCTTGGCCTTAAATGTATTCACAGGCTTATATGTTGGGAAGGCACAGAATTGGTGGAACCTTTTCCTAAGGCCAAGGAGAATGTGTTGATTGTTAAAGTGGAAATAAAACTGAACTGATAAATTAAAAAAAATGGGGTAAAATACTACCTACTTCATAGAGATGTTACCAGAACTTACCTTTAATAAAAATAAAGCTCTTAGTGATATACACATATACATACATATATATGCACATATGTGATATACACATACACATACATACTTAAATATAAGCTTTTCTTAGTAGCAATATTATTATTGAATACGATTGACATATATTTAGATATAGTTCAACCAAATAATATTGAGTACCCTTAATCTACCCCAGGGATGGTGCTAGCGCTTCAAAAATTAGTGAGATATGATCTGTCCCTTTAGTGGCTCAATGTAAGCCTCTGTTTTTCTTATTATATATTTACTTATTAAAAATAATAACTGAGCACCTACTATATCCAATGTATTGGTGAACAATATAGTTCTAGTCCCTACTTTCCTATAAAATTTAATCTGTTCTCTACAGAATACAGTAGACTTCATACACTGGGAGTTCAATAAATGTCACTTGTGTGTGTGTGTATTTATATATACACACACACACATATGTATGTGTATATATATATACACATACATATACACAAATAGTATGTGTATATGCATGTATATGTACATACAGTAATACATGTTTATATATATATACATAGATCATATGTATGTATATCTCTATATATAGATGTGTGTACATATGTATATGTATGTTTTCTTTTGCATAAACAGATCCTGCCATGGCTAGGTGATGCTTTTCTTTTGGTGATAAACTAATGTCCTATATTCAGTAGTTCTTTCAAAATATACAGACCATATAAATAACTTAAATTCCAGACATTTGCATCATATCATAGCTTAAATGAATAATAGCACTTGTTTCTGCCCATTTAATTTTAGATCATATTTTTAAGATAGAAAAAAAATGATGAACTAAATAGGAAGGAACTTTGCCTCTATCTCTAATAAGCCAGGGAGTTGAATACAATATTCAGTTGTAGAGACAACTATTTTTTTCCATCAATTTTAGCTTTCATAATGTAAGGTGCTCTTAGATAGCAGGTATGGTAAACTCAGTAAGTTGTGACAAGAGGCATGCCTGCTCTGTAATTGATGAGAAAGTGATTGGCTTAAAGGGGAATTCTTTAGTTTCAATACAAAAACCACCTTTTTATTGCTGCTCTGATAATAATTAAGCATATAGGGAACTATTTATTTAGCTTATTCAAAGGAAAATTTTAAATTATTGGAAATATTAAGTGTTGAGTAATTATTTATTCAAATCAAAAGTTTGCCAAATGTATACAAAATATTAAACATCAGCAGGAACATATTGCATAAGTGCGGTCGCAGTTAAATCTTTTGGGGGAATGTCGGCTGGTTGCTGAACCCTCAGCTCTCGGCGCTGCTCTGAGGGTACCAGCGGCGGGGGCTCTTTCCCGGAGGCGAGGGCGAGGCGGGGGACTTGGCCAGGTCCCCGGCGGTGGCGTGCAAGGTGTGGAGGGCGGCGAAAAGGGAAAGGCAAGACACTCTTCCTCCAGTGGGGGTAGAACAAAAAGGACTTTATTCAGGGGTGAGCACAGGTTATATAGGCTGGCAAGAAGGGCGGGGTTGGAGTAGGGGTGAAAGGGCCTTAAATGGTAATGCTGAGGGGAGAAAGGCTAGGATTGGTTCTGAGAGAACGCGGAAGCTGTTGCAGCGGGCGGGAGTTGCTCTGGCAACGGTGCATGCGCACTGGCGGTGGTGGGAGTTGCACTGGCAACGGGGAGTGTGCGGGCAAGATAAGGGGGTGGGGAAAAGGCGGTTCCCTCCGGCAAGCCTCCCCTAACAGTTGTATTTTGGGTGAGGAAATGGGGCCTGCCTCCGGCCTCACTTTCCCAGGCCTGGGGGGCTGTGGAGGGCGCTGTCGCCCGTGCCCACCACCCTCCCCAGGGGCTGATCAGGTCCCCCAGCCCAGGCCCGCCAAGTCGAAGCACGTAATCAGTATCCCGCACATAAGCCTTTTCTCAATTCACTAAATGTTAGCAGATATGCTGTGGCAGACTGAATTACATACCCCAATTTAGACATGTTTTCAATGTTAATCCACATTCCTGTGGGTGTGACTCATTGTTAATAGGATCTCTTGAAAATGTTATTTTAAATTAAGGTGTGGCCCAACTGAATCTTAATCTGGATTACTGGAGGCTTTATAAAGCAAAAGAAACTGAAAGCCAGAGTCAGAGAAAGTGGAGGGAAGGAGCTAGAAGCTAGAAGTCAATGGAACCCAGAAGAGAAAGGAGAGGACATGATCATGTGACAGGAAAGTGAAGGAGCCCTAAGATTGCCAGTAACCAGCACCAGAATGTTACATACTTTGGGGGGAAACATTGCCTGCTGATGCCTCAATTTTGGGCTTTTTCTAGCCTCAAAACCACAAGCCAATAAATTTCCATTGTTTAAGTCAATGCTTGTCATAGCTGCTTGTCATGGCAGCTAAGGCAGAACTAAATGCTTTCTAAAGAAACAATCTGAAAGAAAATAATTTATCTTATGGTTTAATTACGTAATGATGTATACTCATAATAGCAGTCCATTTTAAATCAGTTTTATTAAAAATAAATTTCAAATTATAGCAATGTTTTCAATCTCATTTTCTAAATTCTATTTGAGGGCTCTTTGAAGTAGGAAAGATAAGTCTGAGATGTCTTTTACAACCCTATTCAAGTGATAGAAAGAATATAATTTTATTTCAAGATTCTCATTCAGTCTTCTCTACTGAACATTTTTGCACATTTTTTCAATATATAGAGAATACATAAGGTACCTCAGGTATTTATTATTTCCAAAATTATCTTTCTATTTCTCTATTTTTATGGTGGTGCTTCTACAATTTTAAGTAACATGTTATAGAATTATGACTTGATTTTTCATAGAAATGATAATGTTGTTTGTAAACTTTTAAACAATCTAGAAAAATTCAAGAAAGCAGAATACATTCCATATCCCATCACCCATAAATATACATCAATATACAGAGAAGGTTTTCCTAGACATTTCTCTTTGCATACATACAGATAGGTATATAGCTATAAATGATTAGAAATGTATATACATGGATCCAATTATACATCATATTTTAAATTAAAAGTAATAAATTTTGGTTTACTTGAATTTAACAGAAGTAAAAGAAACTAGTTTGAAGCGGAAAGAATTTTTAAACTCTGATAGATGTTTCATCATCAGAGATACTTACTGCTAAAAGGAGTCTTCTCAGTTTAAGAGGAATGATGAGAAACATTAAGAAGTTAAAAGCTTCAGTTTTACATCATACTGACTGATCTCTTGCTGTGAAAGATGAGGAAATGAGTCCCCTCTTACTACCTTCCTCTTCCCATTTCTTTGTTTCTGGTTTTTATTCAGTATATTATAATGTTTGTTTTTCAAGTTTTATAACATGGGCATTCAGTCCAGTAGCTATAATTCTCAGAGTTGTTTCATCTTGGCTCTACATTTAAGTACAGTAGGTTGAATTTTCTTTGCTCATCTTTTTAACACAGCTTGCCATTCCCCAGTTCCCTGTTTTTATTCACATTTTTGATGGCTGAATTTCGGTTTTGCAAAGTATTAGAGATTTTTTTGTGTGTGCATATCTGTTACAAATTATAAAATGTTATAAAACACTTGGGTCTTATTTTCCCCCCAAGAACTTTGCAGATACTGCTCTATTATTTTCTGGTACTAAAGATTGCTGGTGAAATGTCTGAGGCTAGCTTACTTTCTTTCCTCCTTTGATTGACTAATCTCCCTGGAAGAGTTGATTCCTTTAGTCTATCACTGTTTAAAGGAAAAAAAGTCCTACGTTTAATTCATAAAAATGTTGATTATTGGATAGGAAGAAGATGTTTAAATTATAACTAGATCTCTAATTATTTATTTGTGCTTTTACTATGATTTTAAATCAACTCCAGGTTTTAAAATAGAATACATCTCCATTATGCTTTTCATTTAAAAATTAGGGACAAAAAGCACGAATCCCCCTTTCTCTTTTATATTTAATTTTTCTAGTATTTTTGATCATTTTACACTTTTTTTAAATTAGAGAAGTTGTAGGTTTACAGAAAAATCATGCATAAAATACAGAGTTCCCATATACCACTATTACTAACAGCTTTCCTTAGTGTGGTACATTTGTTATAAAATGCTGTTATGTTTTAATTCTGATTTTAGCTGTCAATTTTTATTACTTTTGATTTTTTCTATTATGTAGCTTAAAATATTGCACTGTTTTTATTCTTTTAGCTAATTTAAAGTAAGTAAGAAAAGTTATGTGTAGCGATTATGAACTTAAGCATAATTCTCACCCCAAATAAGTGAGATTAGTTGCTTAATTTTCCTCTATATGTTCTGTAACTGCTCTTCTACCTTCCTTAGCTGGATCCTGTTGTCTCATTCCATTTATCATGACATTCCTAAAATGTTTATTTGAATGACTCTGAAAACCCATGGGCCAAATTCCTCCCTACAATGATGTTAACAGTTTTTAAACTGCTAACATTTCTTTCACTGTTTGTTACTTGTCTTGAAGAGGAGCCACATATTCAAAAATCTGTGAACAACCAGTGCATATTGGACAAAGCTGTTTAAATAAATGCCTTCATAACTGCAGGAGAGGTATCTGGGAAATTCAATTAAGGGAAAACCCTTAACGTAATACCTATGATTTAATTTCTAAAAGGAACCAGACAGTTCCTTTGAATAATAGAAGAGATGATCATTGTGATTAATAATTTTCTTTTATCAGCTAAATCCATTATTTTAATGCAATTTTATTAAGATATGTTCACACACCATATAATCCATCAAAAGAATACAATCATTAGCTCACAGTATCATCATATAGTTGTGCATTCAGTACACAATCAGTTTTAGAATATTTTCGTTACTCCAAAAAGAAATAAATAAATAAATAAGAACACCCAAAGCATCCCATACCCCCTATTCTCCCTGTTATTCATTTGTTACTATTGTCTTTATTTTGTTACTCTTCTGCTCATATTCAAGGTTTTCACGAAAATCAAGCAATCACCCCATAAAAGCTATACTGTTATATACAATCATGACCAAGAATCAAGTCTACTGGATTACAGTTCAACAGTTTCAGGTATTTCCTTCTATCTATTATAGTACACTCAAAACTAAAAAGGAATATCTGTATAATGCATAAGAATAACCTCCAGAATGACCTCTTAACTCTATCTGAAAACACTTAACCACTGAAACTTTATTATGTTTCATTTCTTTTCCCCCTTTTGGTCAAGGAGGCATTCTCAATCCCATGAAGTGAGGGCCTGTTGTATGTCTCCATTGTATTTTTCATCTCTTCTATTGTGCCTTTCATTCCCATAAGTTCTGCCAGTTGTTTGTTCAAACTTTCGAGTTCTTCCTTCTGTTTCCCCAATGTCTTATTTATATCCTTCATCTCTTTTGCCATATTTTCCCTCAACACATTGATTTGATTTTTGAATCGATTTAGCATATTTGTTTGAAGGTTTTTAATTAGTTGTTTCAACTCCTGTATCTCATTTGAAGTGTAAGTTTGTTCATTTGACTTGGTCATATCTTCATTTTCTCTAGTGTTATTCATAATTTTTTGTTGTCTAGGCCTCTGGTTTCCTTGATTACCCCAGTAATATTTTCCCAGACCAAATGGGCCCTGGTCTCAGGAGGGTGTAATCTGTATCAGGTTTCCCTGTGGATGAGACCCAGAAGGTTGTCAGACTTTCCTGTGAGGCCTCTAGACTCTGTGCTTTTCCTGTCCTGCCCAGCAGATGGCACTTGTCAGCCTGCCACTCCCCACCAGTGTAAAGAAGTGCAGTGCCTTTAATTCTCAGTGGACCCTTTCCTGGCCAGGGGCTGTGTGTCAGAAGCCAAGCTTCTTTCTGTTTGTTTGGTTTTTTTTTTCAGGGTCCTGGGGTCTGAGTTCTCTGAGGAAGGGCTGTCTCTTGAGCTGGGCCTCACCCCCCTTTTCTTAGGGAAAATAATCCCTTTAGGAAATTATCTTCTATACTTGAGTTTTTCTTTTGACTCTCTAGCTTAACTCCACCCTTGCCTGGGTCAGTGCTAACAATTGAAAATGTCTGAGGCTTTCTCTAATGAGCAACTTAGAATGAGAGAGAAAAAAAAAAAAAAGGAAAAAAAGAAAGAAGTCCTCTTTTCAGAGCCAGTCCTCAGCCCTGCAGTTCACCAGGCAAGAAGTGGTGTTAGTGCCCGATTCTGTGTGCCCCTTTTCTTGGGACACAGCCTTTTTCCAGTATTCTGAGCTCAGCTGACTCCAAAAGCCTCTGTTTTTCTTAATTTGTATATGTATTTTTTCCATCAGCCCCACTTCCCCTCTGCTGGGAGAAACCTCTGGGTTTCTTTCCTGATTCCTTTGGGTTTATCTGTGCTCATAGGTTATATTCAGTAGCCCAGATTTGTTAATTAAAGCCACAGTTGGAGCTTGATTGAGCTACATTCCTGTGCTCTCAGCAGAGACTGCTTCTTTTTCCCACATGTTCCAAATCAGCCTGTGTGCTGGTCAGGGAAGGGTGCCAACTCTGCAGTTTGGGGAACTTTCCTTACAGTTCTATACTGCTGTCTCAGCCATCCCACCCATTCTGTACTGGGGTATCATGTTGTCTGGTCACAGAAGTCCCCCTAATATTTGTTCTAGATTCTTTACTAGTTTTTCCTGCTATTTGCTAGTTGTTCTAGGGGAGTAACTAAATTACACACCTCTCTATGCTGCCATCTTGCCCCACCTCTCCAACAGAATTGTCCTTTTTTTTTTTTGCTGAATCTCTGGGAAGTTTTCAGTAGCTGTTTACTTCTCCATTTTGATAGTGTCACCTCCTAAATCCATTATTAATATCATGTACCATCTTTCTGGCAGAATTATGGAAGAGGTCTCTTAGAATGTAGGACTTTTCAACTCCCTTCCATTTTTAGTTGACAAAGCAAGGGCTAAGAAGAAGAGTCTACATTCTGTGCTGAAAGACCATGATTGAATTTTGGCTTTACTACTAACTATGAGAACTTGGACAAATTATATAATATCTCTGAGATTTGTTTTCTTCATATGTATAATATGATAGTACCTCATTTATTGTAAGGATTAAATGAAATAATGTACATTGTTCTAGTTTGCTAATGCTGCTGGGATGCAAAACACCAGAGATGGATTGGCTTTTATAAAAGGCGGTTTATTTGGTTACACAGTTACAGTCTTAAGGCCATAAAGTGTCCAAGGGTACCTTCACTGGAGTATGGCCAATGGCATCTGGAAAACCTCTGTTAGCTGGGAAGGCATGTGGCTTGCGTCTGCTCCAAGTTCTGGTTTCCAAATGGCTTTCTCCCAGGACGCTCCTCTCTAGGCTTCAGCTTCTCTCCAAAATGTCACTTTTAGTTGTTCTTGGGGCATTTGTCCTCTCTTAGCTTCTCTGGAGCAAGAGTCTGCTTTATATGGCCGTCTCCAAAAGTCTCTATAAGCTGCAGCTCCTCTCTCAGCTCTGTGCGTTCTTCAAAGTGTCCCTCTTGGCTGTAGCTCCTCTTTAAAACGTCACTCACAGCTGCACTGCACTGAGTTCCCTCTGCCCATCAGCTCATTTGTATTTCACCACTGATCAAGACACACCCTGAATGGGTGGGGCCATGCCTCCATGGAAATATCTCATCAGAGTTATCATCTACAGTTGGGTGGGGCACACTTCCATGCAAATCTAATCAGCACCAAAACGTCTGCCCCACAAGACTGCATCAAAGAATATGGCTTTTTCTGGGGGACATAATACATTCAAACTGGCACATACATAAACTCCCAAAGACATAAAAATCATTAAATATCAACTGTTATTTCTTGAGTTGATGTGAATTTCAAATACCTCCTTGAAGAAAATTTTGTTTTGCTTTAGGTACCTCTGTACCCTGACTCTCCATAGCCTTTCATAGTGCGGTGTCAACTTTATAGCCTGACAGTTTCTTTCCCGAAGCCTAAGGACTCTATTTTATCCAGTCATTAAAAAAAAAAAGACACCCTGCAGAAAGTGAAAGTGACATTACCTTAGTTAAAAATATTATTAGCACAAGGAAAGTTATCATTGTAAGAGGAAATTTTGGCCTGCAGCTCTAGAATCATTCAGATTAAATATTTTAGGAATTTGAATGAATTGTAGCTTGAATCATTTACCTCATCTTTAATCAAAAGTATAAATGTGATAATTGATTTGTATGAGAAATTATTTAAAGGCTGTGTAATCCACCTACACTCTGTTCCTTGGGAATTGTGGATGGTTTCAGTGGGTACATGAACTGTTTATGCAGATACACATTTTTGTGCATGTACATTTTGTGCTGAGACATTTATAGTTTTCCAAAGATTTTTAAAAGGGTTAATTCAAATAGAATTAAGAACTACTTTCTTACATACTGTGACAGCTGTCTTCAGAAGAATATAGATCTTGAGAACACTACTTTCTTGGACCATATTGACTTAGCCTGATGTATAATCATGTTCACAGCATTTTGTTTAAAAATATGCCTATATAATAAACAAACAAATAAATAAATAAAATAAGTAATAGCAATATATTTTTTTCTGGCAAATACAGTAAACATAATTCTTGAGGGTAAATTTTGCTATATTACTCAATGTCTCAAAATTTCATATGTAAAACTTCAATGATAATTTTCTTTTAGAATCTAGTGCTGGGAAAATCTTTGTTTCATCTTAGTATCTGTGATACCAGCTTCTTTTTCCTTTTAAATAAGGAGAATTAGATAACTCATTCTTTCTTTCATTTTATCTTGTCTTTTAGGCACCTGATACCCAGAATTTAAATTAACTTTTAGCACCTAATTTGTGCTTACATATTTCAATATTTACTTCGTCTATTCCATGATAACTATTTTTCTATTTCTAATGATTTTTATTTTCATTCTTGTTTTAAACTGTTTCACATTCTTTGTATAAAGAGAAGGATATACATTGATGTGTATTAAAAAAGAAATCACTTTTGGTAATGGCCATGTGGGAGCAAAGGAGTGGAAGATTTTCCTTGTCATAATGATCAGAAAAAAATATATTCTTCGGGGAAGACAGAGAATGACACACACAGAAAAGGAAAAGTACTTATTTTATAAGAAGTTATAAACAGATAATTGTCCCTCAAGTTTAAGTCAGGTAACTCTTGAAAGGGATTTGCTTGGCTATTGGGTACGATTTATACCCTGAAAAAGTGAGTCTGCTGTGACCCATAAGTGCACTTCAAGCCTCTCAGAATAATCCAGTTCATTTACTCAATAAAAATTACTGAATAAGTGATTCACAAAAAGGAAACACATTCTTGTCTGTTCTGTAATAATGTAAATAATAATGCTAATAATTTTAATATAATAATAGTAATAATTACTACTATTTTACCTCTTTTATGGATGGGAAGGAGAAGAGAGTGGAGAGGGTTAGGATGGGTAAATACAGAAGCTGCAGTGTTGTCAGTTTTGAGTTAGATTTGCAAAAATGGTTAAGAATTTCGTGAGGAAGGAGAAAAATTAGTGTGGACCTAGAAAAGGGTCTTGGTTAAAACCTGAATTTACTTTAGGTTAGTGAATGATTTGTTCAAACATTTACTTACTCATCCAAAATATAATTGTTGACTTTCTACTTCGTGTATATACTGTTCAATAAACTGGGGGCATAAACTTGAAAGCAACATTGCTTCCTATCTTTGAGGATCATGGAATTTATGGGAGATTGATTATGGTATCTACAGTCTTGACTCAGTTTGAGCAACAGAAGACTGTAGAAAGAACTCTAAGAATACAGAAGTGAAAATGATTGATGTTGCTTATGTTTAGAGAAGGCTTCAGAATAACTGACTTTGATAAATATGCAGAATTTTAAAGCAGACCATGAAAGGGCATTGCAGGCAAAGAGAATGACTTTCAAATGTCTGGTGATGTGAATGACCATATGATGCTTGAGTACAGTTAAGCATGGCTGGAATTTGGTATGTTCTGGTGGCCATTTGGTAGAAAGTAGTAGAACGTGAGGCTCAAAAGTTGGGGCCAGATTGCAAAGGGTTTTAATCATTTTAAGGTGTTTGGACTTTCTATTATAAAATAAGGTGAATCTTGATCACTTAGTCACTCTCATACTTAATTTAATTCTAATACCCAAGTAGCAATAATAACTACTGTTTATTTTAATAATTCAGCATTTTTTCCTGCCTATTCCTTAGTTATTGGGGCTGGCACTTTGCATAATTTGTAAAGTGAGACATAATGCCTTTTGCTTGGTTAGTGATTACCAAAGGAAAAGTGGAATTTTATTCCAATATTTAGTCCATTTAAACTGAAAACCACTAAACTTAATATTTTCACAATACATTCAAAATTGTACCCCGATTTGGGCATGTTCTTGGTCTTGATCCACATTCCTGTGGGTATGAACCCATTGTAAATAGGACCTTTTGAAGATGTTGCTTTTAGTTAAGGTGTGGCTAACTGAGTACGGATGGGTCTTAATCCTATTACTGGAAGCCTTATAAAGAGAAAGACACAGGGAGGACCCAGAAGCTGGAAGTCTGTGGGAACCTGGAAGAGAAAGGAGACAACATCACCAAGTGATCGGAAAGCCAAGGAATCCAAGGATTGCTGGCCAGCCAGAACACTACCTACCCCAGGAGAAAGCATACCTTTCAACTGGTGAAATTGTGAGACAATTAAATTCCTATTGTTTAAGCCAACCCATTATGTGGTATTTGTCATAGCAGCTGGGAAATTAAGATACTAGAGAATGCAAATAAGCTTTTATAGAGTAGTAGTGGTTACCTGGAGCACTGTTTTGAAAATGATTTTGATGCTGTACCTGGGTGCAGAGAGAAAGAGAGCTATAATTGTTTAGCAATATTTTCTGTTTGCCAGTAAAGGGGAGTTGCAGCATGCTTGCAACATTTTTGCTATCCTTGGTTATGCACTCTGAAATACAAGTCAAGTTTTATTATTTTTTGTCACAATTATATTCTGTCTTGTTTTTAAAACAGCAAGAAGGTGGTCACAAGTTAGCCTACCAAAGTAGCTTGGAGGACCCATCCTCTTAAAGCTTATGAAGGGTTAACTATGGAAGATAATAAAGTACTTAGAGGTGAAGAAATTATGTCAGTCCTTCATTGTTGATAGTGAAGTAATGAAAGGATAAACATATAAAGATAAACAAAATTCAAGATGCAAGATCTTAGAAGGTGATCAAATACCAACACTGTTAAAAATATAAATATTATAAACATAAAAAATCCAAGTGCACAAGTATTCAATAAAAGAGAGTCAAAGTATAAAATAGGGTGTAATATATTACTGAGGCTTCATAAAGGCAGCATTTGCTTACACACATTGTGGAAAAGCTAGATTCATAAACTTACACAGCTGGTACCTCGTGTGCCAGAAAAACATAACAGAGAAAAGAGGTTTCACTCTCCCTGTGGACAAGAAGAATGACAGCCAAGTACAATGTTGGGCTGAGTTGAAAGCTTCCTAAGTAAGGATTGGAGATTTGTTTCCACTGTTGTGACTTCTGCTAATTTGGAACTTAGTTAACATTCTAGTAGAAAGGGTCATCCAAAATAAAGCTTATTTTTCCCTTAACTCACTTTCTCCTGAATTCCAGATTTCTAACTAATTATTTTCAAATATCATAATTTTTGTTAAGTTGTGTCATTTATTAACCACTTTGGACCTATCTTGAGGCAAGATCTTTGACCAATAACCATGAGATCTCTTCCAGGCCATAAGTCTACTGTACAAATAGATAATAATGTACTTGGCAAACTCCCCTTTCATTGTCATGAAAGCCAAACTAATTTGAGAAATTAACATTCTTTTTACAGGCATTTAGATATCAATGAATAGTATACAATTTATTCTACAAACAAAGCCCAGAAATCATATTTATTGACAGAAGAAATTATTGTCCCCATTTTACAGATGAGGAGACAGAATCTTAAAATCAATACATGATGTATAATCTATAAACATATTGCTCAGTAAATCAGAGTTGGAAACCCCAAGCTATCTGACAAAATATAATTATTTGGTAAAGAATTATTTATTATTAATGGGTAAATTAGATTGGTGTAGAAATCTAAAATAGGTGGTTTTTTCAATAACTCACTTTTATATTCATTTAAATTCTCAGTAATTAAACTTTATACTTTAATTTACTTGTGTGGAACCGGTATTAACTAAATACAGGCCTTTTGAATGCTAGTTTCCCCCTTTCATTGATCTGAAATTCAAATTGCCTCCAAATTGTATGCTTATATATGTGAATATGCATGTGTATCTTGGTATCTAATATTTTCTCTATGTTTGTTTAGATTTGCATTATGGGAATATATTTGACAACCAAATCTCCAAAGTAGTTATTTTTCCTAATAACTTTATTGAAAATTAAGTTTCTTCATTTTCCTTTGCTTAAAAAGTAACATATCCTGGTAATTTATATCTGTTTATATTTATTTATTCATTTACAGCTTCTTTAGTGCACGTCTTCCTAACACTTGACCAGAAATTTTCAACTGGAGAATAATGACATAGTAAGATGTTTCTGTATATTCATTTTAGAAAATTTTTAAATGGAGATGCTCTTACTTTTGAGTCACAGCTCTAATTTTTTTTTTTTTTTTTTGTAAAAATTCTTTGGGGATTCCAGTTGTGCTTTCATTTTATGCCCTCCATATAATGCTGCAGACAAAGTAGATCCTTGATAACTTTTTGAAACAATGTACCCATGGACCATACACATTGTATAAATGTGGCTTTCCAGTTACTCCATGAAATTGGCTAACAGTAATTTTTTTTTTACATATAATGAGTAAATTTAATGAGGTAAGGGTTGATTTCTGAGTCATCTTAAAACTAAAAAGGGTAAAATTGGATCATGGGAACTTCAGGAACCATAGGAATCTGAATATTTCCTCCTCAAAAAAGATCTAAACTTTGAGGTTGCCCTTAGAAAAGAAAAAGGTGTGAAAATAATTTAGTTAATTTAATATTTATAGAAATCTGTGCCCTGCTTCATGCCTTGTCATGCACACACTTTGCAGATGTCTTTTGATTTTTCTTATTACAATTTCTTCGTTGTGAAATTTATTTTTTCCTATTCACAACTGTCTTTGACCTGCTACCTCCTTTATGGCTGCTTGCCCAGAGAGAGGTCATACAGGCTCCTTCCTATTCCTCCGCAGGACATTTTCTTCTACAAAAGTGAAGTCCATTTTGAAGATAAGTTCTCTTCACTTACATGTTTTCACAGCACAAATCAACATATTGTCTCATTGCTTAACAAAATAAGATGTTCAAAACAGGTATCTGGAAGCAATGCCATCACTTTAGTCATTTGGGTCATTAAAGGCATTTTCTGGGTTGCAGATTTTTTTGCTTACAGGATAGAATTATGGTTCTGATAAGTATTCTCTCAGTTTTCATACTCTTTCCCTCCTACTTCTTTCTATCAGTTGCTTTTTCTGTGCTTTCTTAGGATTTAAGCTTCTTATACAAAACTCAGTTTCACATGATTCTAAAACTTTTTAAGTACATGTTCCTGCCATATTTTGTCTTGGGCACTTCTCACTGTCATTCACAAGGAATAGTATTTAGAGCCTGATTATTCACTACATTCTAGAAAGCCTGGCACCAAGAAGGGTAAAAAGGTATTTTTAACTAGTAGGAACTTAAAAGACAGAAATTTCAGTGTGAATGGAAGAATATGTGCTTATTCTGAAAAGCAGAAACCACTGTTCCCGACCATTGTATGTCCTTAGCCCTCAGTGCTCTTAATGAAATTTTCTCTTTTCATCTTTCTCCTTTAATTGGTGAATATATGGACAGAAGAGGAGATATAGTTTTCTTTACAACTCCCGAGCCTAACCCAGTTTGATGGGTTTGAGCCCAACCTAGATGATCAATAAATGTTTGTTGAACTGAGTTGAACTAAATGGAACCTTTGTAGTCTTTGAACAGTAACTGAAACCAATACTGTAATGTTTGGAACTGAAAAGGCTATTATAAAAATTAAGAGTCATATTTTCCCTACTGAGATATTAATGTTTGCTTAACTTGAACAGAAAAAGGCATCCATTGGGAGAGAAAATGAGGTAATACAGTAATTAATTTTGCCATGAAATGATCCTGAACAATCTGAAATATTCTGCGGTTAATGCCAAGTGTAGCATATGAAAAACTGTTTTCTAAAGTATGTCATCTTTCTCAAAAATGAAGTCATCATATTTGGTACTAACTGATTGGCTTAAAAATTCACCTTCTGGAATACTCTAAATTAAATGTTAAATGTTTTACTGAATTGAAAGTATATGCTTTCAGTTTTGGGGTGAGTGGGTGGGATGGGTTAAATTTTATTAAACTAAGCTTTTAATTTATATATCTACCATCCATCAATCCATAAACAAATATAATACACATGTAAGTAAAAGGCTAGTAAGTTCGAACAAGTGGCAAACCTAAAATACTCAAGTAAAATTAGCACTATACTGACCATCCAGTATTACTAGTCTCAGAAAACTCTAAAATTTTAGTAAGTTTCTATGAATATATATTGAGGACTTAGCTCTGTTCTGGGTGTTTTCCCATGTTTCCTATCAATTGATTTAATTCTCACACCATCTCTGTGGAGTAGGATTAGTTTTCTCTATTTTATAGGTCAAGGAATTGAGGCCCAGAGGCTAAGTAACTTGTCCAGTGTCTTAATAGTAACAATAGCTGAGCCACTATTCACTCTTAAAGGTAAAATGAACTTCATTCAGTGTTGAAGTTTAAGTAAGTCAAGAGTGAATATATAAGTTAACTTTTAAAAAACATAATAGTACAGCCTATTATCAGAAATAGTGCCAGAAACTTTTCCTGCCTCCCCGTCTCCAATCAGTTTTTAGGTGCAAAGTAAATGTTTGCTTTTTTGTCTTTTTTAAATGAAACATACATCATTCTATCAGGCTTAGTCTTTTTCCAGCACCTACAGCTAGGCTGCTTTCTTAGGGGAGGACACAGGTAATGGACAAATAAGGTAATCAGAGAATTCCACTTATTAAATAAATCCTGTGAAGAAAATAATGTATGGTTAGGTATACAGAGTGATGTATATTTGTATCTGTGTGTCTGTGTAAGTATGGTGTGTCTATGTGTAGGCCATATGTTGTATGCATGTGTTGTGTGTGTGTTATAGTTGTGTGTAGAGTGTGAGTGTGTGTAAGTTGTGTGTTATGGGTACATTTTGAGTGTATGTTGTAAGCATTTCATGTATTGAGTATTGTGTGTGATGCTGTGTGGCTGTGTGTGTGTATGTGTATGTTGTGTCTGCGTGTGTTTTATTTTAGATAGGGTGGTGGTCAGGGAAGACATCTTAGAAAAGTCCTTGTTGCAATTTCAGAGTAAGATCAAAGCATATGTCATTGCTGTTGTTGTTTGAATAAGGTATATGCAATTCTGTTGACTCCAAACTCTAAATGTGATGGAAAGGAGATGGCTAATACATGTTGAACACTTTCTGCTGTTATACATTATCTCATTTAATTCTCACAATGACCCTATGAAGTAGGTATTTTAAGTCTACAGATGAAAACACAGAGTGGGAACTTGTTCAAGGTCACCAAGCCACCTAGGTTGAAGTGGTATTCAAACCATGTCTCCCTGACTTCAGACTCCATTGCTCTTTCGACTTGACCACAGCTGCCTTCAACTAAAACTGGAAATAAGGCAATGGAGAAAGAGAGAGGTAGACATACTATTAGAGGGAGAAAATGGAGAATTCATAATTTCTGAGATGGTGGAAAAAATTGAAGTCAACTAAGAATCATATGGTGTCCATTATGTCAAGGTAACTGACTTGCTATGGGTATTAAATCAGTCAAAATATTTGAAGCACACACAAAAACACAAAAATGTCTGGCACATAAAATATGCTATATGTGTTAACTTTTATTATTATTACTTCTCTGGTAACTATTTATAGGTGAAACTAATACAGAATATTGATACAAAGTTTATGGTCTTTAATCAACACATGAGGAAGAATTGAGCGTATACTGTAGTTCAACTGTGTATTGTTATGCTAGTCCTTACCATTTAAGCCAAACACAGTGGAAAAGTAACACAAATCAATGAAATGTTGCTGGATAACAGTCACAATAATCCTTGTATTTTTCCCATATTTTGCAAAGTTATTTGGAATATTTGTTTTGAAATTATGCAGTTTCCTCAGAAATTACCAAGAGTTCACTTAGTCACATTATCACAGTGTTAACTTTATCAGAGCCCTCCTGTGAGGACATTGAACATTATAGGTAATACACGCAAGTGAACGTCATAGGTAATATATAATTTAACCTAACCATTGATATAAAAATCAGGACACATACATATTTAAAAAGCTTTTAGGAAGAAGTTCAAATAATCATAATCAAAACAAATGTACCAAATTTACCCTAAGAAAAAGATTTCCAGATTATAAAATAAATAAAATGAAACTAAAATCAGCTATATTCAGTGCATATGTTATACTTCTAACACAAAACATTTGAAAGTAAAAAGATGTGAAAATAACAAGAAAATTCAAACTAAAAGAAAGTTGTTATAGCTGTAGTAATGTCAGACAAATATGCTGTAAGACTGTTAGAAGCTATTGATGTTATTCAAAAGAACCTCACAGTTTTCAAAGAGCCAAGTTGGCTTAGGCCAGTTCAAAACATTATGTCCATCATATTATTTTTGAGCATTAGTGACACATGTTCCTAACTTAAATCTTTCGTAAATCACAGTATCTCTCTTCTTCCACTTAGTTACAAATGTTTATGCATTTTATGCTTTATTTAATTTGACCCTTTGTTTTAGATTCTGGACTTTAGTATGTTGTCGAGACAAAATAAATAGTGTTATTATTTTTTGTCAGCAACAACAGGTACACATTCCCGTGGTAAAAATGAAATCACTTCTGTTTAGGATATTGTACAGGATGGCTGACCTTTATTCATTTGTGAGAAGGTATATTTAACAGTATGGAACTCTTCAAGGAACAGTACCTTCCTTTTTTCTTTGTGATCACCTGAATAGACAAAGTTAATTATGGTCCATGAGAGAACTGATGTAATATGCCCCCCACACAATGGCTAGAGCATGGAAATCTGCATCATGTATTAGGGAAGATAAAGCCTGAGCTGTTGAAAAAAAAATTAATGATTTTCCTTTGGGTTTAAACTCTTCCAGTTGCTTTAAACGTTTATGTTGTTTTATAATGAATATTATTTTGTATCAACTTTTGGCATGATTCCAAATTAATACCACAACATTGATTTTGTTTGGTGGGCATATTGTACTGGTAATTTAATGTAGTGGACTGTTAAAATTCTCTTCCATTACAGATAATGCCTTCAATGTTATGTAACATCCATGGGAAAGTATATCAGCAGGAATTTAATAGCTAAATGATTTTGGCATTTGCTTAAATACACATTGGTCTTTTTTGGTGATGAATTTTGGTATGCTTCTGGGTTTTTTCCTTCAGAAACTTATTTTTCTTAACATATACTGTATGTTGTATTTTGGGCTGTGTGATATATATAAGCACTTGAAGTTGTCACTCAGCAAATGGTTGTTGACATTGATGAATATTGTTTATAACGATGTTATAGTAAATGAAACACCGGAAGAACTCAGAGTGATTGAATAAAACATTGCATTTAAGGTGAATTTTTAGAATGCAAATACAAGAATAACATAGTTATACATGCTCAGAGGGAACTTACTGATCCTGCTTTTTTTGATCTCAAATAAGTTTGCTCATCTATAAAAATAATATAATAACTAAGCTACCTAATTCACAGGGTTGCTGTGAAACAAGAGAAAACAAACATAAATATTTGTTATTTGTTTATGTGAACTGGAGAGGGGATGAGTGAAAAGGGTACTGTAGTAGATATTTGAAGACAGAAGAGTTGGGAAATGAATTGTGCCCTTAGAAAATGAAGGTGTTTTAGTTAATAGCTAAAATCCAAATTGCTCTAAGTGGGACCTAAGTAAACACCATCATAAAAACTGGTGGCTGCTTATTTTCAGTAATTTGAAGGGCCTTGATGGGCAGTATGAATTCTTTCTTCTGCCACATGAAAATGATTTACACATCTCTGAAAGCCTTTCTACTGGAAGTATAAATCAGACTGATAGGTTGGATTACTAGCAGCTGTGAAAGCTTTGAAGCTAGAGAGTCAATTACAGCTAGAGTTTTTCAATTGCTTTTTCTCTTGAATAAGATGATTGTCTTAGGACTAAGTTCTGGGGAAGAAGCTGTCTGTATCCCGGAAGGAGCTGCAGAGTCTGTCCTGTTTTGCAATAGTGTCACTCCTGTGGAGGAGTGACAGTATCAGCAATATGAAGACATCAAGAGTGAAGTAGGTCTGGAAGAATGTCCCGGAGTAACACTTCTCCAATGTAATAATTAAATTTAATATAACGAAGATCTCAATATGTGGAATTTTGCTTTATTTTAAAGTTTATTGAAATGTAGTTATATATACTGATGAGAATTTGAATAAGAGTTGAGTAACCAACCAACTGTCCTGGTTTGCCTGGAACTGAGGGGTTTCTCAGAATATGGGATTTTTAGTGCTAAAACTGGTACAGTCCTGGGCAAACTGGGATGGTTGATCTCAGATGTGCTCCTGGGCTCTGATGTGTACAAATTGTTCTGAGCTGACACTAAAGAAAAATAAAAATGACTGCAGTAATGTCCTTGGCATATTGTTTTGCCTCGTTTTCTCTGAGAATCAATAATGAGGGAAGATTTCTGTCTACATTGAGTATATGGTTGTGAGTCCCAGTAGTTTTCTCATATACTACATTCACTCTGTTGGTGTTGAATGGGAATAAAATGGAGTCATTCGCTAAAACTTAACTCTCCTTGGGAGAGTCTGGTGGAGGATGCATAATCTCATTCTGGGGATGCAAGAAGGACCAGGGAGAAGACAAGCATGACTTACCTGATTTGAGAAAATCTGTAACAGTGACATAATCAGGAAAGTGGACAAGCCTCTAGAAGAGTTTGTATAACAACACAAAATGCCATTTCTTGATTGGCTGCATGGAACCAACACTTGCAGATGGGCAACAGGAGAAAAAGGAAGAGGCCCCTCTTCTGTCAGCTTATCACATAAAGAGACATTGTAGATAGAGGGGGCTCTTTGTTTAGGCAAAAGGAATTTCCAGGCTATCTTATAGATTCTACGTTTATTGAACACAAACAAGTATATGTAGGGGTCTGTGCTTTGTGTTTAGAGAATGGGAATGTAATTAAGACAAGCCATGAGAGAGCTATAGACTAAGGTTCTCAATCTGCATTATGGACTCTTTGGGTTGGATAATTCTTTGTTGTGAGGGGCTTCCCTATGTCTGTAGCATCTAATCCCAAGTATCACACCTTCCCAAGTTGTGACAATCAAAAATGTCTTGAGACATCCCTGAATGTCTTTTGGGGGCAAAAATCACCCTTGGCTGAGAACTGCTACTGTATACAGTGATAGTCTGGAGATATTATAGAAGCAAAAGACAATTGGGACTTTTCCTAGTTATTGGAGGGCAGTGCTTCAAACCTTCTTGTTGGAGAAAGAGACAGTATTAATAATCATGGCTGTCATCCACTGGACATTTATTATGCATAAGGCAATGTACTAAGTGCTTTCCATTTATTATCTCAGTTCATCCTTCTAGGAGCATTATGAGGTTGGTACTACCCAGGGTCAAGTAAATGAAAAGTCTCATAAGACTCCACAGAATAAACTTATGTAAGGCTGAATAATGTTAAAGGAAATGGCACAAAAGGAAAAAGTGCAGACAACTATAGAGAAGTCTGAAAAGATTTTCATCTTTGGGTTATGAACTGACAAGATATGTGTGGAGTGTTTCTAAGTTTCAGGGTAGTTCAAGACAAGTTTCCTGAAAGTCTTACATACCTCACTGGTCATGTAGCGATAGCCAGGCTGTACAACAGGTTAAACCAGATGCAAGCCATCAATTCATGCATCCCTAGACAAGGTAGACAAACTAGTATAGAATGCCTCCAAAGGAGTTTTGAACTTTAAACAGCACATTATAAATCATTAGCCACCACATCTTTTTCTTATCTTGACCAGGAGTCAGTACCAGACTTCCAGGCGTCCTTGGAGATAAGCATGGACCTGCCCCAGTCCAGCTGTAAGATAACCCTACTCTTGCATGGAATTATTGCCCTCATTTTTTCAGATGAGGGAAATTGAAGCTTTAAGAGATTAAGTTACTAGATAGCAAAGATCATAGATCTGGTGAGTGGCAGAACTGGGATTCCTTATGTGAAGGAGTTAAATGGCTTCTTAAAGTTGGTGCTACTTAACCAAAAAGGACTTGAACTAGGAGGAAAATCCAGATTTCATAACCAGTGCAGTGATTTTTGGTTACATTGTGTCTGTTATTTGAAATGGACTTTCCTTGAAGGTTAGAGAAAATTGCAATAGGCAGAAATGTAGAGTTGGGAGTGTTCAAGGGGTGAAATGAAACTGTCTTTCCTATCCATTTATTATCTCAGTTCATCCTCCTAGGAGCATTATGGTGCCATGATGGATCCTGAAGCACAAACAATTTTGGGTGCCCTGTTTGACAAAAGAATATGACATTACTTATACAAAATTTCATTCAAGAGTTAATATTTATTTAAAATGAGAAAAGAAATAGCAGCAAATTACAATGTATAAAGCTGAAAAAATACTAAAAACATCACATAATCCAGAAAAATGATATTTTAATTAAATACCTGACAATCTCTATATTTTTAAGTGTATTTTTTGCTATGTAGTTTTAAAATATGCTTTATCTTTTAGAACAATTTTAGACTACAGAAAAATTGAGAAGATAATACAGAGTTCCCATATACTCCTGCACCCAATTTCCCCTATTGCCATTAACATCTTACGACAGTATGGTACATTTGTCACACTTAATGAACCAACATTGATACATTATTATTTAGTCCACAGTTTATATTCAATGTCTTTTTCTATTCCAGGATTCCAACCAGTATACAACATTACATTTAGTTTTGATGTCTCCTTGGGCTTCTTGGCTGTGACAGTTTCTCAGACTTTCCTTGTTTTTGTTGACCTTGACAGTTTTGATGAGTACTGGTCAGATATTTCATAGGATGCCTTTCTTTAGAATTTTCCCAATATTTTTATCATTACTAGACTGAACTGTCTAGTCATGCAAGGGATTTCTCTCTTTCCCCCCATTTTTTTTATTTATTCAATCATTTATTTATATGAGTATGGACTCATGGATATTTATTGTATACCTTGGGTTATAAACCAATACTACTTTATTTATTCTGTTGCTCATATAGTTCCTGTTTTGACCATTGACAGCTCTTTCATTTGGCTCTTGTGACCCTTTGACATATGCTTCCACACCATTGTGTGTGTGTGTGTGTGTGTGTGTGTTTGTTTAAGCATTTCTTTACTTTCTGGCACTATAAGATGCTCTTGACTCATCTGATATATTTCCTGCCCCAATATGAGAATCAGCCATTTCTCCAAGGAGCCCTGGTTCCTTTTGTTGGAGACTCGTGTTAGAAACCAAGATCTGGGTGCTAGGTGTGCTTGTTGCGACTGGGGTGTCATTGCTTCTAGGTCCCCTCAGCCAACAGAGCAAGGGAATATATGTGTATATACTAACCTGTGTATATATACATATTTATAAATATTTATATATGTAACCATCTGTATCTATGTTATAAATATGAATTATATTAATGTCTCCAACTCTAATCCACAAGTATCGCTCTAGTTTCTTCTCCTTACTTGACTGTAAATTCTCACTCCAATGATGAGAAACTTGACTCTCACCGTCTGCCATCCATTTACTTAATTGTTCAATTCCTGAATACATGTACCAGAATTGTTAACCTGCACCCCTGTGGGAAACAACTTTATCAACAGGAGTACAATGCCTCTATGCAGTCCTTTTGCCTTTAGTTTTTGGACTCTAGTCATTTCCAAAGTTATCTAGATCAATGTCTCCTCTCCCTCCCCTGCCCATTTCACTGAGGTTGTTTCATACATTGGTAGTAGTTAATTCTCTTGTCACAGTTTTCATTCCTTCCTGAAATCCCTTGAGCTCCTAAGTGTTTTTTTTTTTTTTTTGATACATTGGACTTTGTTAAAATTAAAAAGTTCTGCCCTGTGAAAAACATACTAACAGAAAGTTAGACAAGCCGCAGATGGATAAAAAATATTTTTGAAACACATATTTGATAAAGCACTTGTATCCAAAATATGTAAACAACTATTAAAACTCAACAATAAGAAAATAAACAACCCAATTAAAAAACGAGAGAAAGATATGAAGGGATACCTCACCAAAAAAGAAGTCACGTGTCATTAGGGGTGTGCAGATTAAAACAATGAGATAGAACTACACACCTATTAGAGTGGGCAAAAAAACAAACAAACCTGATCATACCAAATGCTAATGAGGATGTAGAGCAACAGGAGCTCTCATTTGTTGCATGTGGTAATGAAGAATGGTACTACCACTTTGGAAGACAGTTTGGAAATTTCTCACAAAGCTAAATAAAAACTTACCATATAATCTAGCAATCTGGCTAATAAATATTTACCCAACTGACTTGAAAACGTGTGTCCACACAGAAACCTGAATATGAATACTTAGAGCAGCTTTCATTCATAATTGCTAGGTTGGTTAATTTTATGTGTCAAGTCGGTCAGGTTATGGTGTCCAGTTGTTTGGTCAAACACTGGGCTTGTTACTGTGGAAGTTATTTCATAGATGGGATTAGAATCTACAATCAGCTGATTTTTAGTAAAGAAGATTACTCTCAGCAATGTGGGTGGGCCTCATCTAATCCATTTTAAAATCTTAAAATGGAGAGCTGAGGGTTTTGAGAATCAGAGGGCATTCTGCCTTGAGACTACACCCTCCACTCCTCCCTGGCCTCCCCTACAAACTCAGACTAAAAGCTTCAACATCACCCTTACTAGAATTTCCAGGTTCCAACCTGCTGTATGGAATTTGGACTTGCCAGCTCTCACAATCATGTGAGCCAATCCCTTAAAATAAATCTCTTAATACATACATATATCCTGTTGGTTCTGTTTCTCTGGAGAATTCTGACTAATACAACCACCAAAAACTGGAGGCAATCTAGACAACCTTCAATAATTGAATTGTTAAACTGTGGTACATCCATACAATGAAATGCTATTGAGCAATAAATCAAAGAGCTATCAAGTCATGAAAAGACATGGAAGAACCATGAATGCATATTACAAGTGAAAGATGTGGCATAGCTGAATCTGAATCAATGCTTGCTTTGTGTCTTCAGGTTGTGTTGTTTTCTGGCCTTTATCATGCCTGGTAATTTTTTTGTGAAATCTGGGTATCATGTAATAGGTGCCGAGGCAAATAGTCCATTAGTGTGAGATCTTGTTTTAAACTGGCTAGATGTTGGTCTGTTTTTAATGTTTTCTATAGCTATAGGTGTCAGAGGCTTCAAATTTGTCTCATGTACTTTTTTTTTTTTTTTTTTTTTTTTGTCTCCCTATTGTCTTTGGGTTTCCCTAAGAACTTCTTAAATAGAATCGGTGCCTTGCTGGCTTTTTCAGCTTTAATCCACTCTTATTATACTGCATCCCTGTGGATGAGTGGCAAGGAGTATGGGAGAGGAAACCTTTTATGATCTTATGATTAAATCCCAGACTTTTAGTTGGCCTGAGTCCCTGGACTGTCAACTATACAAGAGTTTCTAAGATTATTTTCCCCTTCCTCCCATAGGTTTGATAGGAAGGCTAGATTGGGCTGGGGTTGGATCCTTTTCTGCTAAAGTGAAATAAATCTCTGGTAAAATCTGTTTCACTGGAGAGTAGGCCTTTCCTATGAAGAATGCACTAGGCAAATTTCAAATGGTTATTTTTCCCATCCACTGTGAAAGACACAAGGTGATTTTTCTTGGCTTTTCACTGTGAAAACCTGATGTGGAGGTAAAACCCACAAAATATGGGCATTTCTTAAGACTGCAGACCCCAGGAGTTTCTCAAATTATTCATACTTAGCCTCCAGCAATTTATTAAAATTACCGTTTAAAAGTTCCTAGTAGTTTATGGACTCTAGCACCTTCTCTGGAGCAAGAGTCTGCTTTCAACAGCCGTTTTCAAACTGTCTCTCATCTGCAGCTCCTGTGCTTTCTTCAAAGTGTCCCTCTTGGCTGTAGCAAGCTTGCTTCTTCTGTCTGATCTTATATAGTGCTCAGTAATTTAATTCAGACCTGCCCAATGGGAGGGCCAACACCTCCTTGGAAATTATCCAATCAGAGTCATCACCCACAGTTGGGTGGGGAGCATCTCCATGGAAACACTCAAAGAATTACAATCTAATTAACACTGATAGGTCTGCCCACACAAGATTACATCAAAGATAATGGCATTTGGGGGGACATAATACATTCGAACTGGCACACTGTCTATATTCTAGATAGCCTTATTGGTTTTAGAAAATGCAAATCTCCTTTCTTATTCTTTCATTTCTCTTAGTTCATCATGTCTTTTTTAGTGTAATAATTTTTTTCTTTTGTTTGCACTTTTGAAATTTTGTTTAAGAAATCCTTTCTCACCACTATGTTTTAAAGATTTACCTGCATTTTTTTCTATTAACTATCCTCTATCTTCTATGTGATGTTAGGTAGAAACCCATTTTCATTTTTTTCTATATTGTGGATTTTTTTCCCCCAAAACCATCTTCTAAATAATCTGTCATTTCCTAATTGATTTGCAGTGTCAATTCTGTAGTCTACTAGGTTCTCATATATACATAGATTTTTTTTTCTGAGCTCTCTATTGGCTTATTTGTCCTTTCTCCAATATCATGCTGTTTCAAATTCTATGCTCTTGTAGGTTATCTTCACATCTTATAGGGTAAGCACTATCCCATTTTCTAGTTTTTTGTAAGATTTATTTAGCTATTTATGGAGCATTATTCCAAATACGTTTTAGATCAAGTTTATATTGTTCTTCAAAAACCCCAACTGGAGTTTAGATTTGTATAGCATTGACTTTATAGATTCAATTTGAGGAAAAGTTATCTTCTTTATAATATAACATAATATATATTTGTAATATTATAATATTAAGTTATCTAATCTATGGATGTAGAATGTTTTCCCATTTTCTTTCAGACCATCCTCTATGTTCTTTATTAGAATACTAAACTTTTCTCCATAGAGGTCTTATATGCTAACTTTTTACTTTATTCCTAGAATTGGTTTTTTTTGTTTGTTTGTTTTTTTGCTTTTGAAAGATCTAATTTATTTTACCTTTTCTAATTGATTATTGCTTATGTAAAGAAATGCTAATAAAGAATGTACATTGATCTTGTAGTTGACATTTGTGCTGAAATCTCTCATTGGTCCTTTACTGATGACACTATGCATTCTTCTAGGTGGAAAACCACATTGTCTAAAAAATAACAGTGTTTCTTCTTCCCTCCAAGACTAAAACTTTTTACTGATTTTTAAAAAAATTCCTCTTAGCTTTGTCTAGGACCCTCAGTACTCTTTTAAATATTATCAGTAATAGTAAAATCCTTGTCTTCTTCCCCTTCTTAAAGGTGATTCATTTACCATTTCTCTATTAAGAATAATATTTGCCAAATGTTTTTAGTATACAAACTTTATCAAGTCAAAGAAGTTCCTTTCTTTTGGGTTGCTAACAGTTGTTAATCATAAATATGTTCAGAACTTTATCAAATGCTTTTTACCATATTAATTGAAATTATTATATATTTTTCTCCTTTAGACAATTAATGTGGTGAATCATTCTTACAGGTTTTTTTGATGCTAGAGCATACTCACATTCCTGGATAAATTCTATTTGGTTATGTTGTGTTTTTAAAATACACTGGTGAATTAAGGGGGCTAACAATTTGTTTAGGATTTTTGAATCTGTATTCATGTATGAAATTTGTCTCAAATAATATTTTCTTGTATTATATGTCCTTTTCCAGCTTTATAGTCAAGATTACATTGGCCTCATAAAATAAATGTGACAGCTTTTTATTACTTTTTCTCTTTTCTGGATGAAGTTAAATAAGATAGGAATTGATTATTTCTTGAATGTTTGGTAGAATTCAACCTTAGAGAAAACTGGGCCTTAGCTTTTCCCCTACCATTTTAATTTTTTAGTATTTAAATTTCTATTCAAGTTTTCTATTTTGGTACGTGCCAATTAGGCATTTTATGCTTTTTTAGGAACTAACACACTTCATCTAGGTTTTAAAATTTATTAGCATATAGCTTCCCCCCTAAAATTTTATTATTTAAAAATCTTATGTCTTCTCCATTTTAATTATGTATTTTATTTGTGACATCTTCTTTTCTTCTTATAAGTCTTATCAGACATTATTGTATCTTAAAATATTTATCAAAGAACCATCTATTGTTTTTTTGTTGTTGTTTTCTCCTTTTATTTATTATATTCTTCTTTTTGTTTCTTTGAGTTTCCTTTTTTGCTCCATTTCCAAATTGTTGAACTGAATTTATTTTAAAACTACATTTATTCAGTATATAACTTTCTTGCATGTGTTTGATAGATATATATTCTTTATTGCTTGTTTTATAAGACTATAATGTCCTTCTTTGTTCTTTATGATCTTTGTAGCCTTAAATTCTTTTGTATCCAATATTAAGATTGCTTTCACGGTGCCACAGCTTTTTTGGATTCCATTTTATTTTCCACCTTACTTGTCTTTTTGTTTTAAGAGTGTCTCTTGTACTCAACATGTAGTTGGAACTTGTTTTGTATTCCAATCTCAATGTGTCTGTTTTTTAAGGGTGAGTTTAACTGATTTAAAAGTAGACAGGAAAAGTTAACTTATACCAGGAATATATGTAAATCTTGCTCAGAACAAATTACTGCCCTTTCCTAGATGAAAAGCGTCCTACGTTAATTGACTTGCCAGCAAAGGGTCTAGCTAGGCTTGAAGAATGGTACTATATTAGGATCTCAGCTTTGGTCTCTGTAGCTGAAAGCTTGTATGTTCAGCAGCAGCACTAGCCAGACTAGCTTTTGTGGGAGGGAAGCCGTTGGTATTAAGCCCAGTATAGACTTGGAATTGTATCATCCCACTGACACTAGGGAGCCAAGTTCCATAATAATATCTTCAGCCTCAGCCTACAGAGGCCACTACCAAATCGCTCAGGAATGGCGGTGCCTTACTCTCCAGTGCATCCTTTACCACCAAAGCTAAGGAAATGTTCTCAGGCCTCTCCTAGCTGGTGGGCTCTCAAGTCTTTTGTAATAGATTCCTTCTGGCATGCTGACTTCTCTGGGCCATTTGGATCCCTTCCTCAGTACTCTGCCAGGGATATTCTAGCATGTCCAATTTAT
Organism: Choloepus didactylus; assembly: GCF_015220235.1. NCBI lineage: Eukaryota > Metazoa > Chordata > Mammalia > Pilosa > Megalonychidae > Choloepus > Choloepus didactylus. The sequence goes on along the minus strand of NC_051315.1, from coordinate 79,908,674 downwards.
TTATTAGAGGCCATCATTTTCCCCCAAACTTCCAAGAGCCTTACCAGAAGTATATCAGAACTTGATCCAGGGGCCTTTGCCAGAGCACTAAATCCTGAGTCACAGAAAGTGCTCCATATAAAAAAAACTCTCCCCAATCCAGCTTTAAATTCAAGCCCTCTCCCTGTTCAGGACCTTGAAGAGCCTTCCAGGCATGTGGGTCTGGTTCCTATCTGTTCATATTTGCCAGGCCTTCTGGCTCCGTTGATGAATCATCTCTTTGCTCACTAGTAGAGCGAGCAATTCCTGAGTCAGGCTGTGGTGATACTTGACCCAGTATATTGGTCTAGAGTCCAAGAGGGGAGAAAGGAGGCAGAACTAAGGAGGGCAAGCATTTTCTGGAAAGACATCTGCCTCAGTTGAACCTCTACATAGTCTTCAGGATAACTTTTAGAAAACAGTGTTAAAGATTAATTTCCTTCCATCTGTTTTATCCTTCTGGGAAAGACCTATTGCTTTAAAGTTTATACCTAGTATAACATAAAAACTTAATTTTTGTTTTTATTTTTTAATGACTTAAAAATTGATGCTTAAAAATGTGATATAACTTTCTGCTTTATATTGTTTTGTGAGACTGAAAACATTGTCAAAAATGTTTAAAGTGAAAATCCACCTAAACCAGGCTTGTAACATTTGGCTGTTCATCTGGAGGTGAGTTTGAATTCTTGATTTTAAAATATGGAGTATATTCCAACTAATATTTAATGTTTTCCACTGAATATTTCCTTATTAAGCAGAAATTAGGCTTACTTAGTAGAATAGGGAAGATGGTATGTTGAATAACTTATTGTTCACATTCAGTAGTTAACTACAGAGATGTAAATGTAATAATATGCTTGCCAGGAAAGTTCTAAATCAAAATGACAAAAAATAATCCTGGCAGTAAGGATACAAACGGAACATTTTGCGCTATGACAAGTAGTTAATCATTCAGTTATGCTCTCTGTTAATAACTCGTAGACTGTATGAAGGAAACAAATGACCAGTATTTTCCTATCATTGTGATTTTACTCTACTGAGTTGACAGAATGCTGCTGGTAAAATTATGAGAGAAATTATAGGTTAATGGAAAATGGTCTATTTAATTGAGGCTGACATTGAATACTTTTTATTGATTTGAGTTACAATACTCAGAAGTATTCTTCAAGAGTCTGGTGGTCTTATAAACCTGTTACACAATTCCCTAAATGTTACATAGGTAAAATTCTTGCTTCTCAAACTTGGTAAATATGGCAAATGATAGCTCTGTGAAAAGACTCAATATAGTAAATTTGTTTAAAAAATTTGTGTTAAATTGTTCAGAATTTGTCTTAAAGTGATTTTCTTCTCATATTCCTATATCCTATGTACCTTACCCATGTAAGAAAACGAGTACCTTAAAAAATACGGTAATATACTCTTATCCTATCATGATGTTTATGTTATGTGATCACACGTTTTCTTTTTCTCATCTAAAGGTTATATTTATAGTTATGAAAAGAAACTTTATTAACATTGTGCTTTTTTGACAGAGTTTTTATTTCTGATCCAAGAGGTTTTATCACTATTTGAGTTTGATGATTACTTTGCCAGACTTCTTAAGGTGAACTTAGGTCCATTTAAAAATTGTGTCTTCAAGTTTTGAGCCTAGCTCAAATTTTAGTTTCTTTATCATGAATCAGTCCATCCATGAATGATTCATTCAATCAGTAAATATAGTGGAATGATATTTATCAGACAATAAATATGGATATGCAGTGTAGTTTTCTTTATTTGTTGTAACTCAACTTAATCTCTATTTTGCACCTCTACTTTATCTAGAGGAAGAAAGCTTTCCTAGTCATTTTTTAGTATATTCATTGGACTGACTTTCTTTCTCTCTGTAAAGTGAAGGTAAGTTTCATTCACTCATGTAACAATCACTTGAATGTCTGCTGAGTGTCAGGCGCTCAGGCACTGGGGATACAGTGAACAAGACAGACAGATACCCTTGCCTTACTTGGAGGGGAGACAGACATTAAAGACACCCATGAGTCAAAACTATAATATGACAGGTGAACATAGATGCTATGGAGAAGTATAAGGCAAGTGGGCAGGGGATTCTTGGGTAGGTGATGGGGCTGCAGTTTTAATTAAGATAGAGAATACCTCGTGGACAAAGTGACACTTGAGCAAAAAACTTCTTCAAAATGATAACTTTGTATAAATTAGAAAAGCAGTACTACGTCCTAAGATTTATTACTGGCATTTGATATAAAATCTATCTATGTAAATCTACACAGACTAATATCTATGTAAATCTACACAGACTAAGATGAGCAAAACTAAACCAGTGTCCCCATGAGCAGGTGAGGGAGTGAGCCATGTGGATACCCATAGAAAGAGCTTTCCAGGCAGAAGAATGGGGCAGGGAATGCCTTGGAGTGGCACTGTGGCTGGCATTTCCCTGAGATTGAAGGTGAGGAAGAAGTCATAGGATGGAGTGTCTTGTTCTTGGTTGTCATTTGTCTGTGTAAAATCTTTTGAAACATAGCATCCTATTTGCTTCTTCATTATTATCCTTCCTCCATACTTGTTATCACTGAAGTATCTTCATAGTCCCCTGTTCTCCAGTTGCATGGTTTATTGTATTTGCTGCTGTTTCCTTGTCTAGAAATACCCCTCTCCCCCAGTTTCACTAATCTCAGCACTACACTAGGCCACTCTTAGCTTCAATGAAATAAACATCTGAACTCTCTGTGCAACAGAATTCACCAGGATCTTGCAAGTCTGCTTAAAGTCCTCCATGCTCCTTGAGCCTTTCAAGTCCCCTAGCATGCATGAAGCCATTTCTATTATCTCATAGCACTGCTTACTCAGAACCTGGGAGCTTACTCCTTACCAGGGAACAGATGGGAAGCAAAGAGCAAGTTCATAGTTCTCATAAACTTACTAGAGATTCTGTTTACTCTTACATGGAGTTAATGGGGAGACAGGGGAGGGTAGAGTCTCTTTCTAAGAGACTTTCTAAACTAATGTCGAGGTAGGGGAGTATGCCAGTTTGGATATATTATGTCCCCCCAAAAGCCATCTTTTAATCCAATCTTGTGGGATATTTGGATTAGGTTGTTTCCGTGGAGTTGTGACTCAGCAACTGTAGGTGATAACTCTAATTGAATTATTTTCCTGGAGGTATGGCCCTGCCCCTTCAGGGGGGCATTTTGATTAGATCACTGGAGTCCTACAAGAGCTCACAGACAGAAGGAGCTTGGTACTGCAGCTGAAAGAAACTTTTGGAGAGACGCTTGAGAGCTGACACTTTGAGATGGTATCCCAGAGTTTGCTCCAGAGAAGCTAAGAGAGGACAAAACACCTCAAGAGTAGCTGAGATAGGAGCTGAAACACAACAGGGACCAGCAGATGACTGCCATGTGCCTTCCCAGCTGACAGGTGTTCTGGATGCCATTGGTCATTCTTCAGTGAAGGTATCCTATTGTTGATGCCTTAGTTTGCATACTTTTATGGCCTTAGGACTGTAACTTTGTAATCTAATAAACCCCCTTTATAAAAGCCAATCCATTTCTGGTATTTTGCATTAGCTGTTAGATTCACTAGCATTAGCAAACAGGAACAGGGAGGTAGAGTCTTTTGCTAAGAGATTTACATAAGCATCTTAGTTTATTATTGTCTAGGATGCTCTTTCTCTCCTTTTCTCCTAGCCTGGAAATTTTGTAGAAGTTTCTTCTTAAATGAAAAAAACTAATTTCTTCTTTCATCATTCTTTATTTATTTAAGGCATGTAATTTTCGCCTTGGATTCTAGACTTTTAAACATCCCCTTTTGATGATCAAAAGCCAAACTCTTTTCTTATCTCTGCTTGTGGGCTTTAAAACTTTATGTTGAAACTTGAGAGCTGCATTTCTCTGGGAACAACTCTATTCTGAGGGTATTAAGTATAGAATTCCTTCAATTCTCCCTCATTTGAGGGATGCCAGGTAGAAGGAAGTGCATGTGCATGTTGTGGATGGGGATGTAGGCAGGGGTTGGGAGGGAAGTTATTGTTAAGTAGTTCACATTATCATCTCACCACACAAGTATTGATTAAGTGACTGTTACATGTCAGGTTCTGTGTTAGATACAATGAATGAGATAAGATATCCTCCCTGTTGTCAGGGAGCTTGCATTTAATTAATGGAGGGAGAGAAGAATAAAATGCATGAAATTATGAAGGTGCAATTCAAAAAGTACAAAATTAATGCATAATTTAATACTAAACTGGGTAATTCATGATCAAGGGTGAAATTGTTGTGCATAAGAGAAGTAGAGAGAGATTGGACTGTGGTAGTGAATCTAGAGTTGGCCCTAAGAGTTGGATAAATTTTACATAAGAGGAGAATATGGTTAAGGACTTTTGAAGTGAGAGAAACAGAAATTGGAATGAATAGGGAAAACATGAGGGGACAATAAAAAGGGTAGGTCTTTTTGGAAAAAGAGATTGAATTCTTGGATTAGGTGACAGTAAGTTAGGTTGAGACAGTTTACATGCAAATTTTCAAGTTGGTAAACAAATTTATTCTTCCTGCAACGGGCAACACAAGCTTATTATATAGAGACGTTGTAAGTGCTTTTGTAGAGGAAAGGAATGATGGAAGCCAGGAGGGACTGGAGAATCAAGGAGCCTGTTGTAGTAATGTGAGTGTGAGATAAATGTCCAGAAAAGGGTGAAATGAAAAGGGAATACAATGAGAATGGAAAGGGAAAAGGGAAGTCAAATGTCAGAGGGTTCTGGGGAAAACAGAGTGAGATAATATGTTGATATCATAATCTATTTTATAGCTTCACTTTTTATTTTTCCCTTTTCTCTCCCTTAATCAAGTAAGTATTTGCTTTTGGGTTCTTTGAGGGGAGGGATGTGGCAGGGTGGAAGCATGAAACTTGGCTTTTGTTTTAGAAAGCTAAACCTTGGCATAGGGGGAGGATTTGTGAAATAGGTATCATAAACTGGATGTGAAAGCAAAGGAAAATGCCTTAGCTGGATATTTGATGATAGAATTGCCATGAGACTAGAAAGAAATAGAATGGGCAGGGAAGCAGAAGGCCCAGAGGTTCATGGCATGCTAGAGAATGGAGTGTTTCACTCTGCTTCCTGGCAATGCCCTTGAGAGGGTAGGACTTTGTAAGATGCTAGCAAGGAAGTAACTCGATGAGACTCACAGAAAATGAGAATTGAGAAGCTTGGTGGAAATAATCCTATGCTCCAAGAATGGTATGGAAGCTGCACCAAAAGGCCATAATGCCGGGACATGATGAACTAACGTCAGTGGTAGCCTTTGTTAAGAAATTTGAGAACCTTACTTTCCTATTTCTCTGAAGTCTGAGCGCCACAAATACGTCCCTCTTCTTTAAATCTCAACATAACCCTAGACAATGAGGGGAACCTTCAAAATAGATTCAAGTGTAAGTTTCCAGCCTGCTTTACAGACTAATAGTAATAATTCTTTTGGGTAATGGAAAATAAATTTGTATTTATACACATCTGGATTTGTGGGCTTCATTCATCTCTGCCATAATATTAAGGTACATTTTATCCCATATGAATATAAAACTTTCCTTTAAATAGAAAAGGATTTACTGTTTCACTAGAACATTAAAATCCTTTTTGGAAACTACTTCTGATCATGCATTTTCTTTTTTATGTATTCATTCTTTTAACAAAGATTATTATAAGATCCTGATAGGGAGTCAGGCTCTAGCAATGTGCAGACAAATAACACATCAGCCCTGGTCTCAAAATGCTTAGTGTAGTGAGGGGGAGAACATATAAAGAATTTATTATAACATACACTTTCAAATCCAGTTTAGGACAGCTGGGAATAAAAATAAATCAATAATGCACAAATAAAATTTCTATATTCTATTATGCATGCTGAACTATGTATAAAGTCTGGTGGTTGTGTGAGAAGGGAATTGTTTATACATAAACATATATTAGTTAAGAATTTGGGGGATAATGATCTGGTATAGAATATAATTCTTTGCTGGAAGAAGGGTGGGAGGAAGGGATTGAATACTAAACAAGTAAACAAAATCTTCCTGATTTCAAGGAATTTGACTTTTTGTTTTGAAGGCTGGGCATATACATATATAAAAAGTGAAAGCAGGAGAGATTGGGTGGCAAAAAAACTAAGTGTTTAATATAGCAACTGGCGGAAGTACTCTGAAGGCAATCAGAGAATAGGTAAATGTTGGAAGTATAATGTTGGGAATCATCTACAAATAAAATATGGGTCATTGTTGTACATGACAGTGTAATATGTGTCCAAGGAAGTATCTGAAGATACTGAAAATTAGATCCTGAGCCCTGGGAAATGCTCATAGCCAAATCCTTAAAGGAAGAACTCAGGGAGGAGGAAGATAAAGAACCACGTGAGAGCTGGGAGGAGTGACAGAAGACCATGTCTGGAATCAGAGCAAGATCACCAAGAAGGAGAATCTGCAATCAAGAGACAAGTGGCACTCCTGAGGGGTTGAAAAGGATCAGAACAGGGATAGACCCAGTTTTAACACAAGCTGGAAGTTTTAGTGGTGAGAATAACAGACAGTTTCATTCATGGTTTTAGAAGCTAGCCTTCTCACAATTTTATTTTTCTGTTTTTCCTTTCTCCTCTCCCATCCCTTTCTGTTACTTCCTTGTATGTTTCCCAAAGGCCTCATTTTTGTTTAATTTACTTTATTTGAATTTACTTTATTTTCTAAAAGCATTTATTATGTACATGCACATGGCAAAAGAATCAAAATTCAAAGGTTACAAAAAGGCATATATATATATACACACACACAAATGCATATTGACCTAGTTCTTCACCTTATTTTGAATAGCTCACCAACAATTATTATAGGGGTTTATCCTCATTATTTTTAGAAATGCCTAAGGGCTGCATATTATTCAGTTGTGTGGATGTAGCATAAAGTAATCTATCAGTCCCCTTCTGATAGAAACATAGGTCATTTCCAAGTTCCAGGTTTTACAAACAATGCTATAGTGATTATCTTTGTGTAAACTTCTTTGTGAGCATGTGTGAAAATCTTTGAATATATTTCTAGAAAAGCAAGTTTTGGTTTGGAAGATATGTGAATTTATGTTTTTTTGTATACATGAAGGCCTTAATTTGTAGTATTCATTTTAGATATTACAGCAATGTAAGATGTGTGTACACTTCCTAAATCAGTGATAGTTTTCGATTTGTTACTCCAATGGGAATCTCTAGAGAATTAATCAGCCTCTCAGGATAACAAACCCTGCGGAGAGGATCTCACAGATAGTAGCAAGGCTGAAATTCCGTAAGTGTGGCAGTGGCAGGGAACTGGGACTCTTATTCTGTTATTAACTGGGATTTTAATTTTATAAGTTTTCTGAGACATCACAGAAAGTCCTTTGTTTAAAATATTTTAAAGCCAGGAAAAAAAGAGAAAGCAATCCAACTTGTAGTTCAGAAGGTAGAGAAATTAGAAACATCTGGTAAGTTCGGTTGCAGACACCGTTTGTGCTGACATGGAGATGTAATAACCAGGTGGTTGACTAGTCCAGTCTAATTCTGGTGAATAATATTTTCTCAGCAGTCTTCTGGCCACAGACTATCAAAAGGCAGTGGGAACATGCTGTAAAGTGCCTTCATGCCCAGAACAATTACACTTTGGAAACATTCTGTGGCTGGCTGAACGTGACCCATGATCACCGCTCAGTTCATTCCACAAACAGAATTCGAGCACATGTGAAATAACATTTTTTTTTTGAAGTGCTTTCTTGTTTTAACTTTCTTAGTATATGATATCATGATGGACTTTCACACCTGATACTGCCTTGTAATAGTAGGGCTGAAAAACAATACAACAGTTTGCTTTACATAATAATACAAATACCATTTCCCTCATGTGGTCATTGGTTACACTCTTTTCAGATTTATTTTATGTCCGAGTGGGGCAGGCCTAAGAGCCCATGACTCCAGTTCTAGCATTTTTGATCTTAATGTCATGTAAACAGTATGTAAGTTACCAGTGTCCCAAGAAGCATTGCTCTTGAGTTCAGTCCTGTACTTATATGTACCTTTCTTGTCCTTTCCCAATCCCACCAGAGAAAATTAATTACTTCACTTTCAGGTATTACATATATATCGAACATAATCCGTTGATTTACTTGTCACTTTATATTTTTAATTTATTTCTATGCCTGTAATCAATTAGATGGCCACTAATACTCATTTTTCTGGTATAAGTACCGTATTGCACTTGGTTTCCTGAATGTTTTTTTTTACTAATTTATATTGCTGGGTAATTTTCCAAAGGCAACTGTAAGTTTCTGAGTATGTACGCTGAAAGCACCAATATGCAATTGTGTAATTAGTCAGTATAGGATAATTTCATGATGGTAATTTCAAAGATTTGAGAATTCTGTTATTTGATGGGAAGAACTGCTTTTATTCATCATAGAAAGTGTAGGGAGAAGATTTTGGTAATTTCAATTCAGATAAGTTATGTGGCTTTGGGAAAACTCAATTTTTCTGAGGCTTGATTTCCTTGACTATAAAATATTATGAAGATTGGCATTATTCCCATATCTGGCACATAGTAGGCACTCAAAATGACAGCTAATCACAGAATCTACAGCTGCAAATAGAGAAATCATCTTGTCTGAGATTGCTATTTATGTGGCATGCATGCTGCCACTCGATGTTTCTATTGCCCACAGAGGCCTTGCTAATCAATTAATATTCTTTTCCATGGAGTCTGGATGCAGCTTTAGGATTAATTTACAGATATCGTTGCCAATAAGCCCAAGAAGGGAAATGTATTGAAATCCATTTTCCATCCCTGACCCAGTCTAATCCTCTCATTTTACAGAAGAGAAAACTGAGGCCCAAGGAAGTTAAATAATTTCTGCAAGAAGGCAGCAGTGTGTAGTCAGAACCCAGGACTAGTTGCCAAACTGTTAATTCAGTTCTTTAAGTGTAACATTTGCCTTTCTTGTTCATTTTCTTTCATAATAACCAGTGTAAAGATTCATTATTATTTGCCATTTTTTTTGAGTAAATAAAGCAACCTGATTTTCTTGAACTAATATTTGTAGGTTTATATAAATGAACCACACTGACCTCTTTGTACTGGTGATTACATGTATTTTTAAAAGCTATGGTGTTTGATTCAAACCTTCTGTGCTTTTGGCTTTTAGAAAAGAAAAAGAAAAAGCTTGAGGGTCAGCAGATGTTGAAGGAGGTATAATCAAGGTAAACATTTAGATAACTAGGAAGTGGTTTCCTAAGCCAGGGTAACTAAAACTTTTCCACATACCATCCTTTGATCATTTTGACTTTTATTTTTTTTTCTGGTCTGGATATTATGCTGTAAATTTTGGGTTGGAATCCACAGAAGCTGGCAACAGTTAAATTAATCCTTCTTTTCACTGAGGACATGCTCATGCCTGCTAACAACTACAAAATTAATTTGGATTTACTTAACCAAAGGAAAAACAGGATAAGAAAAGATGATGAGAAATCTCTTTTTCTCATCGCTTCTGCCTCCACTCCCACTGTTTTTTGTTTGTTTTAGTTACATTTTCAAATGTTCTCTCATTTTCCCGTGTTCTGTGTTCACACTGGAAAATCTTCTAACAGCACAGATGACAAACAGGAGTCCAGAAATGCTGACTCATCACAGCAGAAGTCCAGCGGTTTGGCAGGCGTCTTAACTTTAAAATGTTGAGACTGGCCCTTATAAAAATAAGTCCCTGGCAGCAGATGTCACTGTTGGTCTGTCTTAACTTTGGGGCACTTTAGTAGTGTTTGCTTATGAAGATGTGGGCCCAGTAATACTAGATATTAGGAAGGGCAGTCTTCTGAGGTATTTCTTGATGGTCTCTGCCACTGATATAAGGGTCAGTTCTTAGCACTGAAATTGGATTTAATTACAAAGAATATTTATTATTATTATGATTGTTGTTATCATTTTAATACTGGTGTCATTTTCCTTCTCTCAATGGAGATCTTTTCCAGGAAGTCCACATTCCCATTCTTTGTTCCTTCTTTCTGCGTGTCAGTCCTTAGGCATGGGACAGCTTTTTCTCTGCTCAAAAATGCTATATGTTCACATGTAAATCTCTATGATTATAAAATTCTCTAGGATACTTTCTACCATGATAATTTTTGTGGCATTAACTACAATGCAATCAACCTTCACTTTTTCTCCATAAATAAGTTGTGCCAGTACCACAGTATCACATCCTCTCTTTTGCACTCTCTTCTGCAATGTTTGTGGTGCACGACTTTGCCAGCTTCTTGTTAGATTTTGCTAATATAAGGCATTAGAGGGAGACTGGAAGGTAGTGGGGATGGAAGATGGGGGAGGAAAAGAGACTTTTTTCCTTTTAAAAAATTTGTGTATTCCTTTTGGAATCAATCCCAAGGCGTTAGTTCTCCTAAACATCAGCTGGTGGCCCCAGCACCGGAAGTGGCTCCAACCTACACCTCCTTTGGCATTTCTGGAGGGACCAGCTATAGCCATTCCAAGCCCCTTCATCAGAGCATCAATCTGGGGGCTCTTCCTTCCAGCTCCTAGGTTTTGGTAACCCCGACCTTTTCTCTTTTGTGTCCCTAAACACAGGTGCCATAGCTGCTTCCTGAGTTACCTAAGTGTTCTCTTGTTTATTCTACTCTTTAACACTTGTGAAAGCATTCCCTCCATTAAATCCCCTCTGTTGAAAACTGGGTGGTTTCTGTTTTCCTGACTGTGACTTACCTAATATATATGCACATAGTCACATAGATTTCAAATTACATTTAATGTTAAACATAGGAAAAAGCAAGTAGCAAATTCATGGTATTGTGTTTCTGGTTTATATCTTGCTTCCCTGATTTGGGGCCTTCAGTATGTAATATGTTTGCATTGATTTTGACTCCATGATATGGAATATGTCTTGTGAAATGTATACATACCTTCAAATATAATCAAAACAGAAACTCGTACTAACATTGAGAGTAATTTCTCCCTCCAAAAAATCTAATTCTCGCAAATGGGGTTCCAGTTAAGTTTACAATTACTGAAATGACTTGAAGCCTATTTTCTACCCCTGGTCTAGTCCAATACCCTATTATACAGAGAACACACCAAATCAGAGAGAAGTGACTTGCTCAAGGACATATGAGTGGCCAGCACTCTGATGCAGAACAATCCAATTTTCTTCCATTTGCCTATGCTGCTTTTAATTGCACACAATTTTACATATGTACACTGCAAGATTTGTTTGCATTTGACAATAAATTAGCGTAAATAATGTTATTAATCCAGGGTTTCTTGCTTTATATTATGGAGGGGGCAGTATTGCAGAACATGTTGCCTTTCTTTAAATGTGAGTTACTTCTTTATACTTAATATTCATTCGTTCATTCACCTTCAGTCAACTAACACATTTATACATAGTAATGCAATATAATGACATGGATCAGTGTATTAGTTGTGATTGTCTTGGTCTGTCAAAAATCTCTCCTGTCACAGCAAAGCCTGGATATCTTAACTAGATACATTAATTTATACTACTTCCTCAACTTCTTTTTACTCAATCCCCTGCAATCTGGCTTATGCCCCTTCTCACTGAAACAATCCTTCAATTCAGCAATGACTTCCATTTTTGCATATCCAGTAAACATTTTCCTGCTTTTGACTTGACCCACTTTCTGTGACAATTGTTGATACTAATGGCCAGTTCCTCCTCCCTGAAAACTTCCCCCTTTCTTATTCTTTTCCCTCCAGTTCTCCTAATGTTATTTCTCACATCTCCTTATGTAGGATCTCAAATAGCAGTGATCTCCAGAGCTCCATTCCTAGACTTGTGCCCTTCTAATTATGTTTTCATACCTACATAAACCTATTTTAGCCCATGTTCCAAACTTCTGCCACCATTTATGTCCTGAAGACTCTCAAATCCATATTTCCAGCCTTGACTTTTTCCATGAGCTACAGATCTTTAGGTGTAGCTGCCTTCTAGAAATACAAATCTGTTTAAATCATTCCTACTCTTGGTGAATTACCCTTCAATGGATCTTCATAGTTTTCAGTGAAGAGTTTATATTCCATAGGTCCAAAAGACTTTCATAATCTGGCTCTATTTCCTCCTTCCATATCTCCTGTTATTCCATCCACATATATCCTTGCTCTGCTCATACCAAGGTATTTGCAGCTTTGGGTTCTCCTCATGTGCCTTACCTCTCTATATTCCACATTATTCTTCCTGTTAGGAGTGCTTTACTTCTTGTTCACTTTCTTCACATAGTTAATGCATAATTCAGTTCTAATATCTAGTTTTCTTTATAACTTAGTTCACATGTCTCAGTTTAAAATGTCTTAGTTGAAACAAATGTTTTAATTCGGATGTCTCTTCAAGAAACATTCCTGATTGATGCTGCTTTCCATTGTTCATATTCCTTCTCTTGTTCATACCTCTGTCCTTTATTCATACTACAGTTCTAAAATTTTACTGTCATCATTGTTTTACTTTTCTTCCCTTACTAGATTATTGTGTACTCACCAAAAATGGCCACCATCAATTTTTCACCTCCTGTATATGCATGCTGCTTCTCCACATCTAGAGCTGAAGTCTGTTTCTTGCTTTTGTATATGAGCTGAACCTGTGACTTGCTTTAACCAATGACATATGGCAGAAGTGACATTTTGGGCATCTTAGCTCAGGCCTTAATGTGGCTTCTATTTTCCTTGTCTTTATTTTTTGGAACCTAGCTTCCATGCTTTAAAGATGTTCAGGCTAGACTTGGGAATGATTGGAGGCCATGTGGAGAGAGAACCTAGAGGATGAGAGGCTGTCATGGACATTTCACCCCTAGCTGAGCTCCCAGTGAATTTACCTGTAAGAATAAATTCATCTACCCCACAGGGAACAGAAAAGTCCCACATAGACCTCTTTAGTCCAGACAATCTACAGAATCATTAGTAATAATAAATCTTTGATGTTTTAAGCCACTAAATTTTGGGGTATATTGTTACACAGCAATAAACAACTGAAATAATATTTCTGCAGATAATATGTCGTTTGAGTTTGTATTACATTTCAAAAACTGTATTAGTTACTAACTATACTATTGTGAACAAAATATTTGACTTGGTATCCCTTCACTTAGCACGGTGTCTACATGTAATAGATAAAAAATAAGTGCTGTTGATGGAATGAAAGAAAGTATCAAAAATGGGAGTCTTATCTCTTTCAAATGCAGTTCTATCAGAGGCACTAAATATATACTTTTGGTGTTAAATATCTCTGGATTATCAAATGGAATTTGATTTTTTATATATATACACACACACACACACACATACATATATACATATATTCCTAGTTGTTAGACTAGTCTAAACAAAATGTAGAGAATGATATTTGGAACAATAAATTCAAACTTAGTATTTTACTAATATGTTCGTATTTTGGGTGCTTTCGTAAGTCCATTATTTGTGCTTGTATGGGAGAGAAGTTTTCTTTTTAAAAAGTTTCTAAACAAGTAGGAAACACGTCTTTTTGAAGCCAACTTCACCTGTCTTTTCTTTAACTTGAAGGAAACAGTGTTTGAGAACCCACCGCCTTGGGTTGTAGATAATAGCATTGAGACTAGTAGTCTAAAGCTCCAAACATTGGGCGGCATGCATCATAAGCACTATCCCATTTATTCTACCCAATTATTCTATGCGCTAACTACTCTTTCCATTCCCATTTTTCACATGAGGATCCTAAGTCTTAGAGAGATTAAGGACATTACAGAGTTAGGAGTCCAACCTGAATTTGATGCTCTTGAAGGTAGGATACACAGTTAAAATTTGAGAAATCTATGCAGTTTTAAGACTGACACTTTCTAAAATATCATCTTAATATATTTGCCTCAAAAGTAAAACATTCATTGAGCTTGTGTAAGGACTGTAACTCCAAGTTATAAGATATCCAAATGTGGAAATAAATAATTTAAGCAAGTGGATTATGGTTTCTTAAGCTTGGACCACTTCTTGTTTTTCTTGGTTTCTGAATTCACGTTTGTTTCCCAATGTAATTGGTTTTCCTTATATTTTAGGCCATGTTCCTTAGTGCAAGAGAAGCTCCTGGACTTCTGGATGGTCATGACAGAGTCCCTGAGTGAGCAGTGCAGTGACCAGACCACCACCACATGACATCTCTCTACAGGGCACGTTAGAGGAAAAGATCGGGCTTGTGGTCAGGCAGGACCACAGGGGACCCTGGGTAGTAGCTCTCAAATCTGGTCACTCACAGAATCATTTGGGAAGCTTTTCAAAATTATTGCCTCCAGGATACTTTTATTTAAAAGGTCTGTGTTGCAGCCTGAAATCTGTTTCTATAAAGCACCAAGCCATTGGTCTAGAGGATGTCTTTCTGATGATGCAGAGGGCTGCACTGCATTGCTGAGAACACTTGCAAAGGTGGATGAAGGTGATCTTTTTCTGTCTAAAAAGGGGAAATGTATATTCTCAAAGAAAGAGAAGGATCATGGTCTGTTAGAGATAAAGACATCTGGATTACCTCCTGGAGGAGTTCACAAACCTGTGTGCCCATTAGAATCATCTGGTGCTTTTATATGCCAATGTCAGCTCCCACTGCAGGAATCTTATCAGAATCTCTGGGTGTTGGGCATTAGCACCCACTGCAGGCTAATCATGTTAGAATGTCTGGGGGTTGGGAATTCAGTGTTGAGAACCATTTTCAGCAGGGGTTGGCAAACATCTTCTGTAGAGGATCAGATTGTAAGTATTTTAGGCTTTGTAGTAATATGGTCTCTATTACAACTACTGAGTGATGCTGTTGTAGTGCAAAAGTAGCCATAGGCAACACATAAACAAATGAGTGTGTCTGTATTCCAATAAAACTGTATTTATGAACACTGAAATTTGAAATCCTCGTTTCCTGACCCTTGATGTAGAACAAACACCTCCTCATTTTATAGATGAGGGAACTCAGGCCTGTCAAGGCTTAGTGACCTGCCCAAGATCACCCAGATCATCGGTGATTGAGCCAGGAGTGCACCTACTGGCCCAGTGATCCTTGCCCTGAGAGTTTATGTAAGGTGGTGATGGTAGAGGATTATAACATTATGTTTTCCTTACTTATTGTTGTTTATTTTCAAAGCTTGTTATATTTTCTTTGGTTATTGCTATGAATTTTTCAAATATAAAAGGTAACTATGAAGTTTGACATATCCAGGCCTCATTATAATATTGTCATTATTGAACCTTAAAAATAGTTTTGTTATTGCAAGCAGAAAAATAATTATGTTTATTGCAATTGTTATCTCGGCTTGATATTGCTCTGTGGAAGATGCCCTTAAAAACAATTTTATAGAGAGTTTTCAATGAAACTCATAGTTTGTTCTCTTTATTGCCCATTCTCCCCAGCCCCTTTTACATTTCCCATCCTAAATTCAAAGATAATGGGAAAACTAGGAAAATGGGAGGACAAGGAAAAGGGTGGATCAGGGAAGTTGGGGTAGAGTTATGGAATTGAGGATAGAAGGACTCTTTTCTTACAGAATGATCTGAGTTGGTTCTTCAAGGTGAAATAGATATTGAAGTAGAGATCAGCAGACTGAATTTCCTGTAAGATACAAATGAAACCCACTCAAACCTTTGTGATTATTAGTAGTTATCACTGGCAGTTCCTTTCTCCATAGCAGGAGCTACAAACTCCAGATTCTACCAAGACAAGTCAAGGAAGTGAGCCAACTGGGTACCATGTTGAGCCCTGTCCTGTCAAGAGGGAAATAGCCGTTTTTCAGTTCTAGATATTGCCATACAGAAAGGTGGTCACATTGTTGCATGATCTGATTTTCAAGTAAAGTTGGAATGCTCTGCTTTTAGGCTTTTTCTTCACATTTTTAAACACTGGCTACTAATTGAAAAAAAAATTAAAACACAATGTAAGCCAAAGTAAACATGTGTCTGGGCTGGACCCAGTTTGCCACATCTATTCAGAGTCTGATCCACAAAAGAATCAAGGGAAGGATAGGTGTGAAACCTGGGATGGCAATTGCCTTTTTAAAGAAAGCATGTGTGAGGTTGTTGCTGAGCGTTAAAGGGGGATACAGGATTGGGCCAGGTAGTAAAGCAGCAGGGACTCACTTATGAAGTCAAGAGAGATAGACCTCCTTCCATTAACATCCTATTATATCAAGGAAAAACTTTTTTTGGGGTAATGTTAAAACTTACAATATTACACTTTCTTGCAGGTCTGTAGTTATTAGCAGGAAAGGAAACAAGACTATTATGGGAAATTTTAAAATGTGTGGGAGTAGGAAACACATTTAAAATTGATCTTTCATTTTACTGAGTCGGAGAAGAAAAACTTCCAAGACAGAAGAAATAGATGATGGTGGCTGTTAAGAACTAGGTCATTTATTCTTTGAGACCTTGGGGAGAAAAGAAAGGAGATAATTGGGGAGCTGGCCAGGAACAGAGAACAGGCCTGGGTAGCGGGTAGACTACTAATCTGCATGTAGAGTGGAATAGAGCTAGATGAGTGTGTAGAGAGAATGTAGCTGAGAAGTGTCATTCAATACTTAGAACAGAAATAGGGAGAACTGGGGTTAAACAAAAGTGGAGATTAGCCAAGAATCAAGTCCTGGTGGGCTGGGGGGTGAATTGGCAGTGTTGGTCAAAGTGGGAGCCAAGGTGAGATACTTAACTCGTTGGCCAAGATCAGAGCCAGAACTATTGAATATAGGGCCAGGATCAAATGGGATCTGGAGGCAGTTTGGAAGGACACACAAAGGATGCTGTGTCAAGAATATGTACTCCCTGATTTGGGAGTTTTCAAATGGGAAAACTGCTGAGTTTTTAATACATATTATGTAACATAGTAGCTTTTCTCAATCGATTCTTCTGGTTAATGTTAATTAAGAGTTAAATAAAATTAAATTCTGAAGTTTTGTTTAAAAAAATTATAACACCCAAACATATCAGCTTTCCAACAAATGTTTTTAAAACAGATCTTTCAGCCAAGTTGCCTAAGAACAAGAGTTGACTAGAACTGCACGTCTTCACACACTGTCTACTGCAGAATGGAAACAGGAGCCTCTGGGAATATCTGTGAGTCATAAAATGTTTAAGGAGCTTTCCAAAGACATTTTCTTATTAGGTTGGAGAGTTCTAATCTCATCTTGGCAGGCTCTGTTGGCTACAAGGTACATTGTTTACTTTGATTCCTTCTCAGCTGTTCTGCATGAACTTGGATTGTCAAGTTTTGGATATATTGGAGAAGAGTTGCATAATATGACAAGATTGTAACCCCTTTTGTTCTTCTCTTCTCTTCATGTAGGTAAAAGTCATGATCCTAAACTATGCCTCCTCCATGAGTATGTTGAATCCAGTTGTCTTTGAAGGAAGTAATTGGGATTATTCCCACAATTCTGAAAGCTTATAGTACTTGTAATTGAAGACATATGTGTCCATTTAATTAAAAAAAGATGTCAAAAAACATTTAATAATGCTGCCAGAAAGAGATATTTGTGTGTGTGTGTGCATGTGTGTTTGTGCTTACACACTGGGATCATTTAATCCAGTTTAAATATTAGTGCTTGAATTCAAAAAAATATATACTCAAAGGCATATCTTACAAACATACAGTCTTAATGCTAAGAATGGGCCAACAAGTAGACCAGAGAAAAATATAGGACCTAATCCTTTGTCCATAAACTCAACCTGAATCTAAATGCTTTGATGTTTGATGGAGTCTGGATAACTTCTAAATTGATTTATTATTTACAGTTTTTCACCATTTTGATTTAATTTTTAAAATAGGGGTGTACTTTTTAAAAATAAAACATGCAGATCTTAAGTGTACAGTTCTAAGGGTTTTGACTGTTGTACAAACCTTTGTAATCATCACCCAAATAGTATATTTCATCATTCTGGAAGTTCCCTTTTGTCTCTTTCCAGTCATCCTTCTACCTTGACCCCCCTCCAATCACCAGCGGCAATGTAGATTCATTTTATATGTTTTTGGATTTCTTACATATTGAATCATACAGTATGTACTCTTTTGGTTCCAGTCCTTAGACCCAACAGATTTTTGAGATTCATCCTTGTTGTATCAGTTCTTCATTCCTTTTAATTGTCGAGTAGTATTTGATCATATGACTATACCACAACTTGTGTATTTGTTCTTTTGATGATGGACATTTGTGTTGTTTCCAGTTTTGGCTGTTATAAAAAGGGTGCTAAAACATTCTTAAAATAGTCATTTTGTGGCTGTATATTTTTATACTTCTAGAGTAAATAGCTAGGAGTGCTGCATCAAAGAACTTTATAATAAACTGCCAAATTGGCTTTTTAAAGTAGTTGCACCATTTTATAATCCTAATAGCAATAGACAAGAGTTCCACTGGACCCACATCATTTGGTCTTGCTAGTCTTTTTTATTTTAATCACTCTAATGACTTTGAAACATCATCACATTGTGCTTTTAATTTGCATTTCTCTGATTACTGATAAGATTGAGGAATATTTTTATGTGTTTGCTGCCCAATTGTTTATCTTTTTATGAAGTGTCTTTTACCCATTTTTTTTTATTGTGTTGTTTATCTTTATATTGTTTATTTTTAGTTTTAGGAGTTCTTTTTATATCCAGCAAGTCCTTTGTCAGATATATGTTTTCTGAGCATTTTTTTTTTCCCCAGTCAATGGCTTGTCTATTCATATCCTTCATGGTTTCTTTTTTTTAGTTGAGATATAATTCATATCCATGAAATTCATCCTTTTAAAGTGTATAATTCAGTTTAAACCACTGGGTTTTTTAGTATAGTCAACAGGTTGTTTCACCATTACCACTAATTTCAGAACATTTTCATCATCCCTAAAAGAAACTCCATACCTATTAGCAGTCACTTCCCATTCTCCCTCTTCCCAGGCCCTGGAAATTGCAACTCTTTCTCTACAGATTTGTCTACTTTGGACATTTCATGTAAGCGGAATCACACAATATATAGTATTTTGTGTCTGACTCATTTCACTTGTCATAATTTATGGCTGCATAATATTCCATTGATTGATATTCTGTTTTTTTAATCCATGAGTCAGTTGATAGACATTTGGGTAGTTGTGTCTACTTTTTGGCTGTTACGAATAATGCTGCTATGAACATTCGTGTACAAAGTTTTGTGTGATGCCTACTTTCAGTTCTCTTGAGTAAATACCTAGGAACGGAATTTCTGGGTCATTTGGTAACTCTGAGTATAAGGGAACTGCCAAATTGTTTTATAGTCAGCTATGCCGTTTTATGTTCCCACCAGCAATGCATGAGAGATCCAATTTTTCCAAATCCTCACCAAAACATGTTAGTGTCTGTTTTTTGTTTTAGGTATTATAACCATCCATTATGGCTTTAGTTTCCATTCCCTATTGATTAATGATGTCACGTATCTTTTCTTTGCTTAGTGGCCATTTGTAAATCTTCTTTGAAGAAATGTCTGTTCAGATCCATTGTCCATTATAAAAAATAGCTTTATTTGTCTTTTTTATTACTGAGTTATGAGTTCTTTTATTTATTCTGGATACAATGCACTTGTCAGAATATGATTTGCAAATATTTTCTCTCATTCTTTTCATTGTCTTGAAAGATTTTCTGAAGCATAAACATTTTTACTTTTGATGAAGTCCAATTTTTTTTATTTTTCTTTGGTTGCTTGTGTTTAGGTGTTCTCTCTAAGAAAAATCACCTAATCCAAGGTAAGGAATATTTGTTCCTGCAATTTCTTTTAAGAGAGTTCTAGTTGTAGCTTTTAAATTTATCACTAATCCATTTTGCATTAATTTTTGAATATGGTAAGAGATAGGTATCCAATTTCATTTTTTTGCATGTGGATATCAGTTACATTTGTTCAAAAAATGGTATTCTTTTCTCATTGAATTGTCTTGGCTTTCTTATCAAAAATCAATTGTCCATAAGTGTATGGGTTTATTTCTGGACTCTCAATTCTATTCCCTTGATCTCTATGTCTATTCTTATTCTATTGCCACACATTCTTGTTTATTGCAGTTGTTTTTATTAATGGCTACTTTAATAACCAGAAAGTTTTCATTTTTATGCATTTTTAATTTTTGATGATTATGATGAAATCACTCCAAATTCTCTAGTGTGAATAAACCTAAAACTTGTTTTTGGTGCTGTCATAAATTTTTTGGTCATAAATGCCAATGCCCATCCCTATGGAATGATTATACTTCCCCATCCCCAGTGAAATCATGCTTCACCATGTGACTTGCTTTGGATAATTAAACATGAACAGATGTGGTAAAGAAGTGACAGTCATCATTTATAGGCATAGGCTTTAAGTGCCAATTTATGGTTCACCATGCTTTCTTGTTTCTGTCTGACATGATGGCCAGCAATTTGGCATTGGGGTGACTGACTGACTAAGATTCTGTTGACTTGCATTTAGCAGTGGGATAGGAAAGATCCTTTTCTTATTACTTATTCTATATATCTTATGTGTCTTGGCAGCCTAGATGTGACTACTCTGTCCTGGTCTCTATAAAAGGTTTGGTTTAGGGCAATGATGTCAATTCTGTGGGATTGGGAGGTAGCTAGCTCACTTTCCACAGGGAAATGGGAGCAGTAACTAGTATTTCCATAGGGGTAGACTGTCTCCTGACCCTAGATTTCAAGAGGCCTATAAAGGCCTCACCTTCATGCTTGATTACCTGGGCCTGAATGAGACACTACCTGCAGGAGCGTCAATATAGGATTTAAAAAATATGATTTAGCTCTTTGGGAATGGAACATCTATCTACTTGCTGCCCATGTAACATGTCTAGTTTCAAAAATACAAAAATTCAAAAATACCTACTAAAAGTAGGAGGTTTTGTTAAGTAGTTAATTCATTGAAGTATTGTAAGTTAGATATTAATTAGTCAGTGAATGTGAATTTCTTGGCATAGGAACTGAAACATGGTAATCACTTGGTAAGTGTTCATTTTTATTTTCTTTCAGAAACTAATAAAAACTATAAAGGCCAGTTTTGATGGATAAGATACAGGGGCATTTAGTTAAAAGCATTACTATATAGTAGGGAAAGAAAGAATTTGTTTCTTTTTGTGGATTCTGTTGCAATTTCTATGTCTGCATATGTAGTCTGACTATCTCAGAGCATACACATGCCCTTGAATTCCAAAATTTTGAATCATGGCAGAAGTATTATACATGGCTTGTGAAGAGTATACTGGTTTGGAAAAAACAACTTATTTCTTGCTGTGAAAATTTGAAACTCTAAATTGATTCAGCATGAACTCCTTCAAAATGAGCACTTGAATGTTTTAATTATGTAGGATCAAATTATGGATATGAACTTTAAATCTCAAAGTCAGTAACAGCATTGTTGTAAACTTCTACTTGGAAAACAATGACCATATTTACAGTTATATGGTTATTTGTATCTCCATACAATATCTTCATATGGTGGCCATCAGTAAATTTCATCAAATTCTATGACAAATATACTTGATACTTGATAGTTCAAGTATCTTTCAGAAGCTCTACTTGATCCTTTTTCCAGTTTGACCATTTCATTTAAGGGAATGTACCAAAAAGGAGTACTAAAGGGAGTGTTTATTTGGCTTTTACTTAGATGTCAAGGAAATGTGCATTTTAATATCCAGTAGATTCTTTAAAATCTCATTATAGTTATTCCCAGATAAGATCTACACATTAAAAACTTAAGAAAGCCCTGACAATTTTCCTTGAACAGGAAGAGTCAGAATCTTGTAGCCAATGCAGGGTGGGTAATGTTTAAACAAGTGCTTTTGTTCGTGGTAGACTAAAGTTTTGCTCTTGAAATGGAGCAATATGAACATCTGAACTTTTGTCTTGTTATTAATTAAGCATAAGTCAAAACACTAATCAAAACATTAAGTTGATTTTTATATTATTTGCTTTTGTATCCAGGTAATACAGAATTTCCACTTATTTTTGTAAATCTGCAGTTCTTAAGGAATCAGGTACAGCTAACCCTTACAGAAGGCTAGAATTCTGATTTTCCATCAAGTAACTTTTGTTGATGATCTATTAGGGCACTATGCACCACAGGTTATGTGGAGTAAATTGCTACAACAGTACATCATGGGAACACGGATTCAGGGCACCAGAGAAACTTTCAGCAGATGATCCCTTTATTCCTTGCACAGTATGAAGAGTCCAGAAAGGGCAAATTATCTCTTTGCCACTTACACAGCATAGAGTCTAAAAGAGCGGGGGAAGAAATCCGGGTCAGGGTCAGTGGATGGCAGCTCCCCTAGTCCCAGTTCACTTCATACCAGAGAAGAGAGAAAGATCTATACTATCTGAGTGTGGTTTTTATACATCTGGTGGGGAGGGGACCCTACCAATGAGAATTCCTGTTCTAATAAGTGTCTGAGGCTGCTTATTCCCAGTCTCAGATTTAAGGTTTGACTGGGCCCTTTTCACTAGACTTAACATCTCCCCCAGGTTGTGGAAGGACACACAATAGAAAAGGAGGTGGGGGTAGTGGAAAGCCAGGGATTGAAGGATGGCCCCTTGGTGTGTGTTAGTGACTTCCCCAGAAAGGGAGATGGGGGGTAGCTGAGGTCTCGGCGACGGCCTTTTAAAAGGTGTTTATAATTTCCCTAAATGATTACCCGTATGATCTCTTGTTATTGTCTAAAAAAAAAAAAACACTATTTTTTTTTACTTAAATGTGTCAGGACTCTGAAATACAATCCCTCCTTAAGTTCCTTTATCATGAAGCAACCTGTTCTCATTGCTGTAGACATTATATCAATAACAATGGCATCGCTAAGCCATTTTCAATATGTTCTATAACTATGAATAAATGAAACAAATTAAATTTATTTAATTGATAGGCAGAGCAAAGTCTCTGAGAATAAGGTCCAAATCAGTCATTTAGAATAGTCCTGGGCTTGCACAGTGTAAGGTAGGAACCCCCTGGCTTAAACACACCCACGTGGATGAAGGGCTGGGATGGGGGTCATGATGTCGGTCATGATGTCGGTCATGATGTCATCCACTCTTCCTTGCTGTTATTTTGGCCATCAGCCTTCCCATAACCAGTGTGGGGACTTTTGTTACCCAGCCCTTTTAGCATAACTTCTTTTTTTTTCTCCTGCCTCAGAAAGATCATATTCTCTTTATCTTTCAATTCCACCTTAGCACATTTATAATCTCTTTAAATCTTTCCAAAATTTGCTTTCTAAGTATTTGCTTTTGAAGCTGCTCTTTAAAAAAGTCAGACTAAAATTAAACTTTAAAAATAAACAATTAATTTTACTGTTTTTGTCTTTTGTATAACCTTCAATGTTTAAATAAACTATTTTTTTAACACTTTATGGGAAATATATAGTTTTCTAACTACATAATGGATTATATATGTTTTTGTGTCCTGATACATAATTCTCATCAACACTTTTATCATTATTTATATGGTAAATATGTTTTGAAGGATCAGCCATTTAAAGGTAGGCAACTTTCTGAATTATGTTCTTTGGCACTTTGAAGTATTATAGTGAAAGTAGAGGCATTTTTTCCTCCTTTAATATTTCTTTCAGTGGAGAGACTTGAAAACCTCAAATATATGTAAACTAATAAGAGTGAATGACAAGGAAAAGATCACTGCAGATTATGTATATGCATTATATATAACATGTATATATATATATATATATACATGTAAATGCTGATAGGTGGAAAAGGTAAAAAGGTATGCATATGTGTGTGTGTGTGTGTGTGGTTATTGAGGAAGCATAGAATTGTTTATCACTGTGCTTTTCAACTGTTTCTCCTGAAGATCTGTGAAAGGCAGGGGCAGAGAAACACAAGGTTGGGAGGAAGGGAGGAGTGAATGGAACCAATGTCCTTGTTTAACATGTCATGTTTGATTTATTTTTTAAATTCAGTTTTATTGAGATGTATTCACATATCAAACAATCATCTGTGGTGTACAATCAGTTGTTCATTGTACCATCATATAGTTGTGCATCCATCACCCTAATCTATTTTTTGAACATTTTCCTTATACCAGAAAAAGTGAAAATAAGAATAAAAAAATAAAAGTAAAGAAGAATACCCAAAACACCCTCCCACTTTATTTTTCATTTAGTTTTTTGTCCCCATTTTTCTACTCATCCATTCATACACTGGATAAAGGGAGCGCGATCCACAAGGTTTTCATAATCACACTGTCACCCCTTATAAGCTACATTGTTGTACAATTGTCTTCAAGAGTCAAGGCTACTGGGTTGCAGTTGGATAGTTTCAGGTATTTACTTCTAGCTATTCCAATACATTAAAACCAAAAAAGGATTATTTATATAGTGTGTAAGAGTGCCCACCAGAGTGACCTCTCAACTCCATTTGAAATCTCTCAGCCACTGAAACTTTGTTTCACTTCACATCCCCTTTTTGGTCAAGATTTTCTCAGTCCCATGTTGTGGGGCCCAGATTCATACTTGGGAGTAATATCCTGCATTGCCAGGGAGAGTTACACCCCTGGGAGTCAGAACCAATGTAGTGGGGGAGGGCAGTGAGTTCACCTGCCGAGTTGGGTTAGCTAGAGAGAGAGGGCCACATCTGAGCAACAAAGAGGTACTCAGGGGGAGACTCTTAGGCACAATTATAAGCAGGTTTAGCCTCTCTTTGCAGTAACAAGCTTCCTAAGGGCAAGCCCCAAGATAGAGGGCTCAGCATACCAAACTGCAAGTCCTCAATGTTTGTGAGAACATCAGCAACAATCCAGATGAGGAAGTCCAACACTTAGGCATTTTCCTCTGGCTTTTAGGGGGGCCCTGCACATATATTTTTGTTCTCTGCCCAAATTACTTTGGGATGTGTCACTATTTTACGTTAACCTATATAAACCTACCATGTCTCACTTCCTATTCAAAGTTCCATGTAATTATGGTGCTTGAACAAGCTGTATGAGTTAAATTGTTTAGGAAATATAGATCCTGCACCAAATAAACATCTCTTCACTTGGTCTCACATGGAAGTTGGAGTTTTAAAACACAGTCAGTCTCATCCTTTACCCTTTGGCTCAATTTGCCCTAGTCCTAACCAAATCTGCTTCATTCATATCTCTAATTGAAGTCTGGACTTTTTTTCAGCTTTTGTCTTGTTTGATTTTTAAAATGTATTCAGATTTTCATTTTGTTTTATACCAAGCCCATGTTTTTTTTTTTTGAGAAGCACAGACCTCTGATGACAAATAAACTAATCACAGTCAGTTGCTGCTTGTCCATTTAGAAGCAGGTGTTTTTGTTTACAATTATCCAGCGATCCAAAGTGTACAATCACTTGCCCCTGGGTACACTCATACAGCTGTGCATCCATCACACTTAATTTTTGTTCAATTTTTAGAAACTTTTCATTAGTCCAGACAAGAAATAAAGTGAAAGATGAAAAAGGAAAAAAAGAAAAGGAAACTCTAATCCTCCCCTATCCCTAACCACCCCCCCCTCAATTGTTGACTCGTAGTATTGGTATAGTACATTTGTTACTGTTTATGAAAAAATGTTGAAATACTAACTGTAGTATATAGTTTGTAATTGGTATATAGTTCTTCCCTATATGCCCCTCTATTATTAACTTCTAATTCTATTGTCATAATTTGTTCTGGTTTATGGAAGCGATTTCTAGTATTTGTACAGTTGATCATGGACATTGCCCACCATAGGATTCAGTTTTATATATTCCCATCTTTTGACCTCCAACTTTCCTTCTGGTGACATATATGACTCTGAGCTTCCCCTTTCCACCTCATTCACACACCATTTGGCACTGTTAGTTATTCTCACATCTTGCTACCAATACCCCTGTTCATTTCCAAACATTAAAGTTCGTCCTAATTGAACATTCTGCTCATACTAAGCAACCGTTCCCCATTCTTAAGCCTCGTCCTTTATCTTGGTACCTTATATTTCATGTCTATGAGTTTACATATTATAATTAATTCCTATCAGTGAGACCCTGCAATAATTGTCCTTATGTGTCTGGCTTATTTCACTCAGTATATTGCCCTCGAGGCTTTGTCATCAACCCATTTTTTTTTTAATATGGTTTTGTTCACTCACCATACATTCCATCCCAAGTAAATAATCGATGGTTCTCTGTGTGGTCATACATTTATGTGTTCACCACCTTCACCACTATCTATATAAGGGCATCTGCATTTCTTCCCCAAGGCAGGAGGGAGAGTCAAAGAAAGTAGAGAGGCAAAAGAAAGAGGAAAAAAAAATGACAGCTAGGAAGCAGCAAAAGGAAAAATAACCTTAAATCAAAATAGAATAAAGAATCAGATAATACCACCAATGTCAAGTGTCTAACATGCCTTCCCTATCCCCCCCTCTTATCTGCATTTACCTTGGTATATCACCTTTGTTACATTAAAGGAAACATAATACAATGATTCTATTAGTTACAGTGTCTAGTTTATGCTGATTGCATCCCTCCCCCAATGCCTCGCCATTTTTAACACCTTCCAAGGTTGACATTTGCTTGTTCTCCCTCGTAAAAGAACATATTTGTACATTTTATCACAATTGTTGAATACTCTAGATTTCACCAAGTTACACAGTCCCAGTCTTTATCTTTCCTCCTTTCTTGTGGTGTCTCACATGCTCCCCACCTTCCTCTCTCAACCGTATTCATAGTTACCTTTGTTCAGTGTACTTACATTGTTGTGCTACCATCTCCCAAAATTGTGTTCCAAACCACACACTCCTGTCTTCTATCACCCTGTAGCGGTCCCTTTAGTATTTCCTGTAGGGCAGGTGTCTTGTTCACAAAGTCTCTCATTGTCTGTTTGTCAGAAAATATTTTGAGCTCTCCCTCATATTTGAAGAACAGCTTTGCTGGATATAGGATTCTTGGTTGGCGGTTTTTCTCTTTCAGTATCTTAAATATATCACACCACTTCCTTCTTGCCTCCATGGTTTCTGCTGAGAGATCCGCACATAGTCTTATTAAGCTTCCTTTGTATGTAATGGATCGTTTTTCTCTTGCTGCTTTCAGGATTCTCTCTTTGTCTTTGACATTTGATAATCTGATTATTAAGTGTCTTGGCGTAGGCCTATTCAGATCTCTTCTGTTTGGAGTACGCTGCGCTTCTTGGATCTGTAATTTTATGTCTTTCATAAGAGATGGGAAATTTTCATTGATTATTTCCTCTATTATTGCTTCTGCCCCCTTTCCCTTCTCTTCTCCTTCTGGGACACCAATGATACGTACATTATTGTACTTTGTTTCATCCTTGAGTTCCCGGAGACATTGCTCATGTTTTTTCATTCTTTTCTCCAACTGCTCCTTTGCGTGTAGACTTTCAGGTGTTTTGTTCTCCAGTTCCTGAGTGTTTTCTTCTGCCTCTTGAGATCTGCTGTTGTATGTTTCCATTGTGTCTTTCATCTCTTGTGTTGTGCCTTTCATTTCCATAGATTCTACTAGTTGTTTTTTTGAACTTTTGATTTCTGCCTTATATATGCCCAGTGTTTCCTTTACAGCCTCTATCTCTTTTGCAATATCTTCTCTAAACTTTTTGAATTGATTTATCATTAGTTGTTTAAATTCCTGTATCTCAGTTGAAGTGTACGTTTGTTCCTTTGACTGGGCCATAACTTTGTTTTTCTTAGTGTAGGTTGTAATTTTCTGTTGTCTAGGCATGGTTTCCTTGGTTATCCAAATCAGGTTTTCCCAGACCAGAACAGGCTCAGGTCCCAGAGGGAAGAAATACTCAGTATCTGGTTTCCCTGTGGGTGTGTCTTAGAAAATTGCTCCACCCTTTGATGCCTCAGGTCACTCTGCTTTTCTGCCCAGCAGATGATGCCTGTTAGCCTATAATTCTTGACTGGTGTGAGGAGGTATGGCCCTGTTCCCCCAGGCTCTGGGGTCTGGTTCTGAATGGAGAGGGCCCCACCCCTTTCCTCCCTGAGAAGACAGACCCCCCCAGGTGGAGGTCATTAGCATTTCAGTGGTCTCTCTCTCTCTGTTTGTGCTGTCTCCACCCTTCCCCAAGTCATAGCCCTGGAAACTGAAAATGACTGGGGTTTTCTCCACTGAGCCAAAAAAGAAACAGATAGTCCCCTTCAGACCCAGTCCAAGGCGACCCTCCGGCTCTCCAAGGTCAGTCATCACCCAAAGCCTCTGTCTGTTTTTTGGGGATTCGTACCTGTAGTGAGCAGTTCACACTCGCTACTTAAAACCCCAGTTGGAGCTCAGCTGAGCTATATTTGCTTGCTGGGAGAGAGCTTCTCTCTGGCACCAGGAGGCTTTGCAGCTCGGGCTATGGGGGAGGGGGTCTCGCGACTTGGATCCGCAGGTTTTACTTACAGATTTTATGCTGTGTTCTCAGGCATTCCTCCCAATTCAGGTTGGTGTATGATGAGTGTATGGTCTCGTTTGTCCCCCTGCAGTTATTCTGGATTATTTACTAGTTGTTTCTGGTTTTTTGTAGTTGTTCCAGGGGGACTACTTAGCTTCCACTCCTCTCTATGCCGCCATCTTGCCCCGCCTCTAGAAGCAGGTGTTTTGATTCTGGCATATGTTTATTTGCAGGTGACTGAAGCAGCTGTATCAAAATTTAAAGCAAACACACCTCAAAACAGGCATTCCATCAGGCATCCCTGATCCTCACTCTATCTCATCTTCTAGGACTAAGCAGATGGAGTGATGATATTTGTTTCACAAATTAGTTAAAAAATCAAAGTTGGCAATAAAACTTCAATGGTTTTATTTTCAGCTGCTTCAAAATGTACCCGTGTCAAAATGTTGTTATATCATTTACCTGTCAGGTGCTACTACTTGAAGGAGTTCATGGCGAATAAGAATGTATAGCAAACATAGTATAGTGTAGAATAAATCAAAAGGGTTTTTCATTAAGAGGAATCCTATTTTATAAGCTCGTGGCAATTAACTCTTTCTTTTTTTTTAATTGAATTAAATAACCAGAAAAGGGTGATATGTGGAAGAAATCAGCCAATTCAAAGCTGGCTTAGAAATCAAAGCCCAGAGTGAGTGAGAGAAGAGGGAAATTTAGTAAAATGGATGGCAGAGGCAAGTGGAACTCCCTAAAATTCTTGGTTTGGGTGTAAATAATGGTGTATAGATTTACCCTGCTAGTGAGGAAGACTTTATCATAATTTCTTTCTCCTCATCATACTTTTAACTTAATTTCATAAGTTAGTTTGCACCCACTATCTTCTTAGAGAATGAAGTGAATTGAAAGATTAATGTAGTTTGAATTCAGCCCTGACTAGGGCCACTCATATCAGTGGTTGCAAACACAGGTACATTACAGCAGGTCAGATACAGGGGTCAAGAAAAATAGACAACATGACAGTATTTCAGCTCTGTGTATTGTGCATATCTCTAGAGAATTAAAGGGCTCTTAGGATAAGAAAACTTTCTAAAATTAGTGCTAAAGAGAAAAAGTTTTGTCAGGGACAAGTGAATGCTTACACTTTTTATTTCATTTGGATTATAATCACATTTACTGCTCTTATATTTTGGTCAATCTAATTAATCTAGGACACCAGTTTCTCAATTTTACAACTTTTCAATTTCTACAATAATTAAGTGATCCCTATAATGCACACATTCTTGAATGTTTAAAGCAACACACATTAGATCCCTCAAATCCCTGTCACACCAACAATATAAAGAAATAAACTAAGAGCAAGAAATAAACTTTTGTGCTTTGAATTCCTGTCACTTTTGAAGAAAGGAGAAGGACTTATTCTAGAGATCTTTACTGCGTCAGATGTCCCTTTTGAAATCCAGTGTTAAGTTAAGGCATTATTACTTCAGAGAGAATGACAGCTGAATTAAGCATGGTGAGTTCTCAGGTAATAAAAACAAGCTAGCATTAATAACTGAATTTGGATCACTTCCCATTATAAAGACCACCCTTCATTGAGGAAACTGTGCATCAGGATTCTATAATTAATTATCAAGCCTCTTAGATTAGTGTTAGAGCTATGGGAATGATCGTTGATGGTAATGCTAGAAGTGCTCATGATGGGAATACATTTGTCACAGGTTAGGTTATCTGGAAACAGATGCTAAGATGGAGTTTGGAGTGCAACGTATTTATTAGAGAAGAACAAACAGTGGAGGGGATGGAGAAGAAGCAGAATGGGGTAGAAGGTGATGCCAAACTATGATGCAGACCCAGAAAGCTCTGATCAACATCATGGGAACTCTGGAGCCCATAAGGACTGTTGGAGTTGCTCCACAGTGATCCAAAATGGCCCAACGTTCATAACCCACAGCGATCAGTCATTTGATGTGGGCTGCCCTTGGGCAAGCTGACTCTGCAGCTGAAACAAACCTTGAGACTGCTTCTCTGTGGAGGCTGTCTGATGACAGCTCTCTCACAAGCTTGAGCAAGTCCTTCTTTAAAGGGGAATCTGGGCACCATACCTCCCTGTTCATCACAGTCTGCCCATTGAGACACTTGAATTTACTTCATATATATTTGGGGAGCAGCTTCTCCCTAAACCTATATCCTTCTCTTCCTGAGGGAAACTTAGAAGAGGAAGTTTAGCATGGCAAACTACAGCCCTTACTGCAGCAGATGGTCTTAGGGCTGCAACCAACACTCGTTGTCTCCCTCTTCCACTATCTGATCAAGATTCCCCTTACCTCGGTTTTCAGGCTATCAATTCTGCTTGTCTTGGTGACTGATTTGTTAGATTGCCCCACACCCTAACCCCTGAGGCCTATGGGGATTAGGTCAACAAGCCCTCTTCATTTTGGGGTTGTTGTACTTGTCCATTTACCATTATAATTGGACAAAGGAATATCAAAAGGCACCAAGTGGATCAATTTGATGCCACCCGTATTCCTCCTACTCTGCACCGTGTACACTGTGTAACAATAGGTCTACCTTCTCCTGATGATGAAGGCGAATTACCCCTGCCAAGAGAATGACTCCTCTGCTCCTCTCCTTGACTGCTGGATCGTTGACCCAAGGAGCTTGAAGTGCCCACATGGCAGCACTGATTATAGTTCAGTGGGAATCTTGCTGTGTGCCAACATGTGCCTTTTGGAGATCTGGGCTGCCAACTCTGTAGAACTTGGAATTGGGGAGTTAGGAAACAGTGTGTTAGTGAGTCTTTGAGAGCGATGGTTATGTGGGAACATTCCTGCTTCCACCTCTTGATACCTAGATCCCTATATGCTTTCTGTTGGAGATATAGTACAATACAAAAGTCTTTGCTTTAATGTGAATACTGTGGTCATAGAGTATCACCACCAAGCTGGTGCTGGTGCTTCAACTGTACGTCTAGCAGGCCATTTAAATGCTACATTAGGCTGAAGCTTTTAAATGGTGTTTTATGTGATATGATCAGTGAATACGCTGGTCATGGGCCCACTATTGCCCTCTTCTGATGTAAGTGGATTCACTGGTTTGATGCATTCTTATGAGGGATCCCATGCTGGTGGATCAAACACTTCTTAATTTCTCAGAGAGTGGTGCTGGCTGAGGCCCTGCGGTGAGGTAAGGCAAACCTATACCTGGAACATGTGTCTATTCTTGAACAAACCTCTGGCTCTTTCAGGTTGGAAAGGGCCCAATGAAATCAACTTGTCACCAATTGACTGGTTGGTTGCCTTGAAGAATATGACTATTTTAGGGGCTTAGGGTTGGTTTCTGCTTCTGGAAGACTGGACAGCTGGGGCAGCTGTAGGAGAAGCAGTTTTGGTAAGTGAGAGCCTGTGCTGTTAGATCCATAAATAACCTCTGTCTTTCCTACGATAGCCACTTCATTTATGTGCCCATTGTTCTACCTCTGGGGTGGTAGACTCCTGACATTGGCCGAAACAAATGACAGACAATTATTTCTTGCATCAATATGAAATGTTCTTTACCCTTTTACTTTTTATTTAGGCTGAATGTGTTAAAAATGCTATGTTAACTTTTTTGTTAGTATTTGCCTGATCTTTGTTTTTTCCATTTGGTTTGTGTCAAAGATCATGTATATTTTTGTTTGTTTTTAGGTGAGACATAAAGAATCATTTTGAGGTCCCTATTTTACTTGATCTATCAGCATCATTTGACAAAGTCGATCACTTTCTTCTCCATGAAACACTTTGTTCATTTAGTTATCTGCCATAAGGTTGGAAGCATTCCTATTAAATTTAGGAAAAGATAAGAATGACTGGTATCATCATTACTAATCAATATTGTACTGCTGATATTAACGAATGACATAAGATAAAAAAAATGAGAGTTAAAAGTATTGGAAAAAGGGAAACAAAGTCATTATATTTTCAGGCAACAGGAATGTTTACCTGTAAAATCCAAGAGAATTGATTGTAAAATGATTAGAAATTATACGAGTTCAACAAAGTAACTATTTTATATTTTAGCAAACTCCAGTTATAAATGTAACAGGAAACAAGGTCATAATTAATAGTTGCAAGTACATACAAAAAGCATCAAAATACAGCAAAACTTATTTATAATTTTGAGATAAGGAAGACCTTTATAATACATAAACTTAAGACTATGATATTGCCAGAGTTCTTAGTAGCAGAGAACAGGATTCCCTATAGCAAGTTTAAGCAGGAAAGGGTTTATTATGTTAGTTTATAGGCTCTTTAGATATTTAGTGGAACTGATATCAGGCCAAGCATTTAGGAACAGTTCTGGTGGGTGCAGGGATTGTGGTGGCTGGCAGGTTCACTGAGAAGGGAGTATAAGTGGAAGCAAGCATCTCAAAGCAAGACTTACATAGTTTACAAAACACTTATATGTAAAATAAATAAATAAGTATAAAAGAAAATATTATTTTTTTGAAGTGCACTTTGGGTCCTGGGTTTTGGAGGAAGAGTGATTCATGAGGAAATAGCTAGAGGACCAGAGAGAGAATGCTGCTAACTAATTTTTGA
Source organism: Choloepus didactylus (assembly GCF_015220235.1). Classification (NCBI taxonomy): domain Eukaryota; kingdom Metazoa; phylum Chordata; class Mammalia; order Pilosa; family Megalonychidae; genus Choloepus; species Choloepus didactylus. The sequence continues at coordinate 79,875,712 of NC_051315.1, read as the reverse complement.
AGGAAGTTTTGTATTTTATGTGTTTGTTGGGGTGAGGTTGGGAAGGGTGTAGTGCCTGAAGCTCAAGTTGGAAGAGGTGCCAGCTCCTGAAGCTCAGACTTTTGGTAGTGTCACATTTTGCCATTATCCTAAAATATTGCTGAGAATATGGCCCCTCTTAACTACAGGGAAACTTTCAAAGTTCTAAATATTAGTTATACAATATTTGGGGAGATTTCACAGCAAAAGTTTAAATCTCAGAACAATGTTATTTATTGGGAAGTCATTGGGAAATTTTAACATTTAATTGTATTAACAGGAAAATACTGCTAAAAAATAATACTAGTTATTAACTAGTATTTGGTTAGTAACCAACGTTGACCAGATAGTGACAAGAATTAAAGTGAATTTTCAATGAATTATAAATTTAGGAAATAGAAAGATGAGATGATTGATTATAAAATTATCAGATTAGGTGAAGAATTTAGCACCAAACCTTATTCCAATAAAATAGTCTTCCCAATTATTGGAGACATAAGTGTCATGCACTTCAATTTTAGCCAGATGACAGCATAAATTCTATCATGTGTGGAAGCACAATCTTACTTGTATTTTTATTTCTGCTTTTCTTTGGTTGAGATGCTGACCAGTATTAGCAGAAAACTCCTTCCTCAGGAAATCCTTTCTCCCTGTATTCTTAGGTCTTATTTCCTTATGAAATTCTGGATTCAAGGCATTTTCTCTATTAACTTGATGAATAAATTGAATTTGTAGTGAAATTTCTGTTTTTTTGTTTGTTTGTTTGTTTGTTTGTTTGGTTTGGTTTTTTGCATTACTCACACAGTAAAACCAGACTGTGGGGTTGTTTAACTATAGTATTAGCTATTTTTCAATGATATGTTTCAGTAAAATGACAGTCCATAAAATTTGGGCAAACAATCTCATATGTAAATCCAGTGTAATTGCCATTTAAGAAAGCCGTAAAAGTGATTAACCTTTTTTTTCCTTTTAGACTATAAACAAAGACATAAAAGTTTGATAACTTTAAATATAAATTATAGGCATTATTTCCCAAGTATTTAATTCTTTGGATTCTAGGAGAGAGTACATTATTTTATTGAGCTTAAACTGGTCCAGTGAGCTAGTTCAGGCATTAATAAAGTATATTTTTAGTATATCATTCCAGTGTAATTGACTGTGTCATGTTTATATTTGCCTTTTATTATATTTCAAGGGGAATTTAATGTGCTAGACACAGAGGTAGATACTCTCACAGATTGTCTTTTTTAATCCTCACAAAATCCCTTTGAGGTGATGTTCATATGTCCATTTTCCTGGAGAGGAAGCAGAGTTTAGAGAGATTAAATGACTCTGCCAAAGTCACATTTCTAGTCTTTGGAGCAGCATCAGAATGAAACCCTCAAGGTGTCTGACACTAGAGCCCATGCCTATTTCAGTATTTGATATCACTTCACATGTTCTGAACCACATGGGCCTTCTACCATTAGACCCATGACTACTTTCTTCTCATATCCACCCTCTCTGCAGGGCTCTCCCTGCTCTTGCTTTGGCTCTTAGGGACTTGCCTTCTTATCTTCCCTAAGGAGGCTTGTCACCTTATTCTTTGGGATTCATCTCCTGAGATGGACTGAAGAGTGGAATACAGTTCTGCTTTTCTTCCTTTCTTGCTACCCCAAACAAAGAGTTAACTTTATTACTCCATGTTGGCCGACAAACCCACTTCATTTTATTTTTCCACCTTTAAATACAGTGGAGAAAACACAGGTGATAACAGAAAACCCGGGACCATTCAAAGGTTCCTAAATTAATGAAGTCTCTAAATGGACAGCCTCTGATATAGTTTCTGACTTCTCTCTGAGAATATATAGAGTGGATTAAAAAAAATACAGCACAGAGGGAAAGATGAGACATGAAGAAAGATGTTCCCACATGACTTTCACGCAGGGAAAAAAGACAAACTTCAGAGTTTAGTATTTGCATAACAGATATACATATTTTAAGTCAGAAGACTTTAAATGTTATGATTTAGGCATCAGACGCTTGACTCCACTTGGCTCAAGGATTATGTATAACAACACTAAGAGATTCTCCTACGTGGACTCTCTATGGACAGATTTGCTGAGCAGGGTTAATCCTGTACTCTCCCATGAGAACTGTTGCCAATGTATGCTCATATCATGAACTGTAAAGGCCACACAGGGCATCCTCACCCCAGTCTCTAGTTCCACCATGTTTGTGAAGTTAGTCCTTAACAATTCTGGGTGTGGCTTTTGTTTTGTTTTGTTTTCAAAATGTCATGTGATCTGATCTAAATTAAGAAAACTCTTCTTGCTTTAGGAATCCTTTATATTAAATTAAGTTTTGTTTAATACAAAATGGAAGCACCATGATTTGCTTTGAAATGGAATCAAAGCAAACTGCTCCAGAAGACACTGCTAGCTAGTGCTTGCTGCAGCAGCTCTTGATCCTACCTGACCACCTGTCTGTACACTGGGGTTCGTATTGTTTTGGAATCAGTACATCTCTGAACCTGCCAGGGTAGTACATTTTCATCCTCCTTTGTGGGAAACGGAACTTCCTTTCCTTGATGGGAAAAGGAACATTCTCCTCCAGCACTGAAACATGGATACAGGGCATTTTATTAAACATCAGCCCAGAAAACAGCAAATGAAGGGCATTACAACTTAATCTTTTCTTTGCCATATCAGAGGAAGGGTAGGTTTCTTCAAGCAATATTTACCAGGTGCCCATCATATTTAATAGACTATAAAAACTATAATGTGCCATTTGTGGAAAGTATACCTAAAATATTGAAATACATGTGCTCCACAAGTTTAGGCAGAATGTTGAGATAAAATCATGGCAGTTCTTTCATGTAGATTAGATAGAAATAAGTCATTCATCAGTGTAGATTCATGGGTCCATGATCCAGTAACTTGCTAAACCTGATGATATCATTACATGACAAAAACACATGATCATTTTGATAAATGATTACCTCAAAGAAATTTGGAACTGATTGAATTAATGCAGTTTCCAAATTATTTCTTTTTGAAAACCAATAGAATTGCATATCTGAAAGTAAATATTAAAGTAAAAAAAATAACAGTTATATCTTCTTGGGGTTGGGAAATTAAAATATTAGTTGTATATAAATAACCATGGGTTCATTATGATATTTTCTTGACTGCTTCTAGAAAAAATAGTGCTTTAGAAAATGGTGGCCAAAAGCTGTGGGGTAGCATTACAAGCATAACATTTTGCTTCTATAACAGGATATTCAGTGAGATCCAGTGTTCAGTGTCTAGGTCTGAGCTGAAAAATCTGAGGTGTTAAATATCTACAGTTTGAAGGGAACTGCCCCAAATAGGAAATATATTAATACTTTCCTCAGAGTTAATAATAAGTATCGGAACCTTTCGCTATCATCCACCCTCTACCTACCCTCTTTTTTTATATTAAATGACTTGGTTGGAGAGACAAGGGGATCTTCATGAATGATCTGATTGTGTTAGAGGCTTCCTTCTCTCCTCCCTTGGGGAGGAAAGGAGATGCTTTGCCTTCTAAAGCCAAGTTGGGGGTAGGATGGGCTCCAAGGGAAGTGCTTATGTAGAATGGGGATTCCTACTAGAAGGAGACACTGGCTGGCATTGTATTTCCTACTTGGATGTCTGCTTAGCCTGCAAACTCAACAGTTTGCTTCATGGCCTATTTCAGCAGAGGGGAAAATAATGAGACATTGTTGGCAGGGTGGGAAGCCTGTACTACTGCCATCTGCTGTGGCAAAGTTGAGATGAGGCATACATCATGGTGCGTAAGTACGCTCTAGCCTGCTTGTTTGCCCTACAGGGCTTCTTGCTGGATAGGGAAACCCCAACAGGAAAAGGCAGTGGATCTATTGCTAGGTAAGGAGTTAAGGATGGAAAATGAGGTTGACCTGGAGTTTAATTTACATTAGTAGAGAATTGTACTAAGAGGAGATCCCTCAAGGTTTTTTTCCCAAGAATTGGTACTGGTGCCACAAGAGACAGCATTTGCATGGCTGCCACACAGGACATCAATGTCCGGCCAGAGAAGCAGAGAAAGCCAACAGAGAGAGGGCTGTAACAGCAGCCAGTTAAATAAAAAGAGGCACTTGTTTCTCTCCCTCTTCTTTAACCCCAACATACTGAAGGAACTGGCTTTGAAGAGAAAGGGTAGTAAAGGAAGAAGTATACAGACATACAGATTTTCCTTTACCCCCACCCCATCACCACCCTGAGCAGTCCTAATTCTGTCCTCATGGGGGTTGAGGAGATAATGGTTGAGTTTGAGTTTGGAGCTTTAAATTGCTCTGAATTTTAATAATCAAAAGTGACCATCAAGTTATAGAATCTTCCAAATGTCACACTGAGGAATGGGAAAAAGAGATTTGACATAGCATTATTGAAAGCGGTGATTGGAAAAATAAGTGAATTTGTGTTTATATCTCAACTGTTTGAGATTGTGCATTTAGAAAAAAAAAATTGGCTTTCGTTGGTTTGTTAAATAGACTGGAGAAATAACAGGGGAGAAATATACAATGAAAGTCCACCTCTTCTTCACTTCAGCTTATGGAAAAAATAAAAATTTCAACTTTGGGTATGAAGGTACAATCAAAGACATGAAGGACATTTTCATGGTTGTAGTTTTATATGGGGTTCTGTGTAAGAATCTTTAAGAGAAAATCTTAAGCTATGTGAAAAGCATTACTTTTTCGTCATCAAATGACAAATATGCTGTCAATTAGTGAGTACAAAGGTGAATCCCTGTGAATCAGTTTTTGAAGAAACCATGTCTGGTACATGTCAGTTTGCATAATGATTCCCAAGGAGGGGAGACAGATGGTAAAGCATGCAGCCTCTGAGAAACTGTAGCTGCCCAGAGAGCCCCAGGAACCTGTGTTTTTAAGCAGTGGCATTCTATGTTATCATTTAAGGAGTCTCCCCTTTATGCCAAAAGTATAGATGTTTCTCATATGTGTTTCTAAGATATTTTTCATGCATTTAATCCCACCGAGTCATCTTACATAGCACTATTATAGCATACTAAAGTTTTCTTTTCTTGATATTATCATCGTATGAAAAACAAGATGAAATACAAATTCATCTCAACCTATGAATATAAAAAAATGAGGCTTGAAAAACTCCCTGGCAAACAATCTCTTCCCCATTCCCTAAATAAACCCCAAAATCAAAATCCAGGACAAAAACTATATACTAAGGATAGCCTATGTGCTCTGCTATGGCAAAAGCTAATCATAAGCTAATCAAAAGAGATTTATTTTCATTATAGAAAAATATTGAAATTTGAGAGACAAATTAGTTTGACAGAATCATTTCAATTCTTGTTTTCCAACATACTTCTCTTTCATTTGTGCTTTCGTCCATTATAGTTTCATGAACTAAGTCCAACTTTGGAATATTGTAGGGTGATTTTTCAAGAATATAATGGATTGGTTTTAGACCATAATATCTCAAATTGCCTAAAATTTGTGATAATGAAGCATAAAACAAGTGCCTATAAACCCATTATAAAAGGACCCAAACCATTCAAGTACTTGGAATACTTGGAATATTTAGGTACTTTTCCAACAATCTGAGTATTTTAAATGATGGTTATAAGAGACTTAAGAATTCATCATACATGACTAAGCTATTGCTTAGTCTTCAATTGCTCAGAATGCTGGAGTTTTGATGTAGCAGATATTACTGCTAAATTCAGGCTCCCTCTGCAAAACAGTGAGTTACATGATTATTACATTAGCTCAAGTGTGGACTTTGGAATCACTGATCTGACTTTGAATTCCAGGTATTCCACATAATTGTCTTGTGACCTTTGCCAGATGAGCTCATCGGTCTAAACCTACAATGGAGGTATTTATTTATTTTATCTCCTATAGGTTACTGTGATGTTTAAATGAGATAATTTAAAAAAAGCACTTAGCATAAAGCCAGGTCTATTTTAAGAACTCAATAAATTTCATCTATTATTATTGTTCAGTCTGTGACCCAGTTCACTACCAACACATGCACACACACATGTGCACACACAGACACTTCCAAAGTACCATCTGTGTTGTAGAGAGTCTCATTCAGATTAGCTTTTTCTGGACAGTGCTTGGTGCTTCTCAACATGCTTTCCTTCCTGCCAAAGCTAAACTATGCTTTTTGCTTTTTTTTTTTTCTTTCTAAATCAGAATCCTCTCATTTTGCAGTGTTATGATAGCAGTCAATCAGCATTCTCTGTGTCAAAAATCTGTCTATTAACAGGGTTTCCAGAAGATGTAATGCCTAGACATAACTATCTCTATGAACTATGGAAGGTCAAGGAAGGAAATACTTTTTGAAGGTGAGATGTACTTGATGTATTTCAAGTTATACTGTGAGGTAATGCTTAATTTGCCCAAAGACTTTCTAAGGGAAACTTCTTTACCCCGACACCTTGAGTCATGGTGTCATGAACGTCATAGCCATGCTCTCTAGACCATGGTAATGGTTGGAGAAACCTCACTGAGAGAAAGTAGCTTTAGTTTTTATGGCTTTCTGGTTCTCAGCTCCAGTTGTTATGAGCCTCTTAATATCTTCCAGTGCTTTTCCTCCAACCCATTCCCAGTCCTTAAAAAATTGGATGTCATTTGTTTCAATGGACTTGAGTTCTACTTCTCTTCTCCATTAAAGCAACCTCTGAATAAAGTCACCCTTGCCTGTTTAACATTGTCCAGAGCAGTTATTTTTTTCCTTGACAGATTGAATTATGCACCTCAGTTTAGACATGTTCTTAATTTTAATGTGTCCCTGTGGATGAGAACCCATTGTAAATAGGTCTTTTAAAATTTTATTGTTTTCTTTTATTCAGGAAGACATAGGTTTACAGAAAAGTCATGCAGAAAGTATATAAATAGGCCCTTTTAAAGATGTTAATTTTAGGTAAGGTGTGGCCCAGCTGAATGAGGGTGAGCTTTAATTTGGATTGCTAGAGTCTTTCATAAGCAGAAGAAATTCAGATAGAGTAGGAGAAAAAGCCACAGGAAGGATCCGGGAGCTGGAAGTCAATGGAACCTAGAAGAAAAAGGAGAGAATATCACCTTGTGACCCAAGGCAGGGATATAAGCAAGGAACCCCAAGGATCTCTGGAAGCTAGCACCAGAATGTTGCAGACTTTGGGGAGAAAGTGCTGCCTTGCTGACATCCTGATTTTGGACTTCTGCTAGCTTCAAAACTGTAAGCCAATAAATTCCCATTGTTTAAACCAACCCATTGTGCAGTATTTGTCATAACAACATGATAAAATTAAGATGCCTTGGAATATATAGATGTCCCAGTTTCAAGTTCACTAGAGGATAAAGGGTTGGTTAGGGCTTCAGTGGAAATTGAACATTTACATTGGGCCTTGATGTGATGAGAAATAAGGCTGGGAAAGTGGCATAAGTATGTAGGTTGAGAGGTGAGAATAAATGCAGTATTTATATGAGGGTAGTAAAGGTGTTATGGGGAGTGGTGATAAATAAGGTTGATCAGATAATGGGGCCAAATTTTTTTTTTTTAAGAACTTGTAAATCTGACACCTAAATCTAGACTAGATTCTATAGGCTGTGGGGTGTATTGTAGATTGTTGAGTCAGAGAGTAACCTGGTAAAAACACTTTTAAGTCTACTTTTGTGATAGTAGTCAGGATAAATTAGAAGAGGGTGAAAATAGAATCAGAGAGACCAGTTAGGAAGCTGAAGCCATGATATTAAAGGTAGAATTACACAGAGGTTAGAAGACCAGTATCTAGTTCCAGAAGGCCCAGGTATGAATCCTGGCTCAGTCACTCACTAGCTCTGTGACTTTGGGAATGTTACTTAGCCTGTGTGTGCCTTGGTTTCCTCGTCTGTAAAATGGAGATAAGAGCACTAAGTACTGTGAACAGTTTTGTATGTATTAAATGACAACTCATATGAAATGCTTAGGTGTCTGGCCTGGAGTGAACATGTTAGCTTTTAATTACGTAAGCATGAGGATGGAGTCCTGAGTTTGAGTAGAAATATGGACTGAGAGAAAGAAGTTAACCTGAGAGATGGTTTGAAGGACCATTTCTCTGTAAATGCTTTTTCAATATGGTTCTTTCATATAAAAGCTTTTGAATGGGCTCCTGGTTCTTCAGTAACAAACCGATGGCATCTACACACGTCCTCCTTATAATGCGTTCTTCTATGTAGTTAATATAGTGAGTTACTAGTGAAATTTGTACAATATTGTTTTACTTAAAAGTTGATATTTGTAATGGATGATTTGGTTGCCTACCCGTCATCCATTCTCCCTTTCTTCTTCCTAACAGAATCTCAATTTTGTTTGGTTATCTATCTTTCCACCTTGTAGCTATGTGACTCAAAGGAAGCTGACTGCACTCTCAGCTCTAGGGCTGGGCTTGATTTCTTCCCTAAAGGGGGAAGCTATTGATGGGTTCAGAAGTAAATGTATGACTTTTTGGAGATGGGGTCCTTTAGGAGAAGCTTCTTTAAATTTTACACCATAGGAAGGGAAATTCTTTCTTTTCTTCTGTTTTTTTTGAGTGCACCATTCTAAGAATAAATTCACAATAGGGAGAGCAGAATGGAGAGAGTGAAAGTACCTGGGTCTTTAATAACTGAAATAATTATTATCTACATAGCAGAGAGTCTGAAGATACAGTGAGAGCCTATCCTGGGTTCCGCTGAGTCTCTGGATTCCCTATTGTATAGAGATAACAATTCTTTCTTTAACGTTTAAGTGACCTTGGAATAGGGTTTCTATTACTTGCAGCCAAAATTATTGTAACTGGAAGATATTATTAATTTAAAATGCTGATTTAAGTCATCAAAATTTTTGTTCCATGCAATATAATTTACTAGAGTTTTTAGAAACCCTTTATAGATTCAGCTTATAAAACATCTGTTCACTTTTGATTTTGTTCCTTGACCTCTTCCCTTTTTATTATTCATTAAAGGAATTACTGTAATCCCTTTTTTGATTCTTGATCTCTTTTGTTTTCTACTGTTTCCTGGACATTTTATTTCCTGCCTTGTGAAAGACTACACAATCTTGTTACGATTACAACACATATCTTTGTCTTTCCTTAAATGGATTTCCCCTTATCCAGTTTCTCTGCATCTTTGGAAAACCTATATGATAGAATGATATGTGTTATTCACTCCTGTGCTTTTTTGCCCAGACTTCTAACTCCATTCTCAATATCTGTTTAAAGAATGAAACATAGAGCCACCATTTGCCCTGGGGGAGGGAGGATAATGTTGTCAGAAATGGACAGTGATCAAAGACACCAAATTCTGTTAACCTGAAGATTCAGGTATGGAAAGTGGTGCTTTGAGTGGCAACGCAAACCTACGAATGACCTCTCCACTGCCAGCCTGCCATTACAACACACACCTCTCGTCAGAGAAATCTCCAAGTTGCCGACCAGTAAGATTTAGAGTAAAGAAGAGGAGACAGGGTGAACATTGAATTTGGCTTACATTCCCCACTATGCATCAGAGATATGAGAACAAAGGGGCCCTGCTCCACACCTGTCCCAGCTGGACTCTGGTGGTTGGCAACCTCACAGTACTGGAAGGGAAAAGTCAGGGTGAAGAGCAGACACTCCACTCATCCTTAAAATTTCCCACAATCCTCAGCAGGACACAAAGGAACAGCCAAATGTTTCCTGGGCTCATGAGAATGGTGGAATATAGCTGAGCAGGCCAGGAAATTAGAATAACGCCTAGAGGAGGCAGAGGGACCTGTGAGAAGCTGACACCTGAGGCCATGCCAAGACTTGGGCCCTTCAGAGGAGACAATGAGGAAGGTGTCACAGAGGTCAAGGGTATTTGAGAAGCCTTATTCAATGAGTTGTAAATGCATTTCTGGAGCTTACTGTCAGCCCCAGGAAAGAGACAATGGGGTCAAAGAGAATATCATTGCATTTTAAAATAAAGACATTGAAAATCACTCAGTTAAATTGAATTTACTGGAAAGGGACTAGATTAGGTTTTTGCCTTTGGCCTCAGAGTAAAAAAATTAAGTTAAAGGAAAATAAAATAAACTGCAATTTGCACAGATGAGCTTTTTGGTATATTGTAACTTTGAGGACTCTGAAGTCCACACACACTGCATGTTTGTTTTACGCATTCAGTACTTTGAGACATTTCTTCACTATTCTTGGTCCCACAAATCCAGCACCTTGCCAAGTGCTGCTTCTGTTTCTTCCTGCACATCTTTTGGATGCAGTATTTCCTCTCCATCCTTTCTGCCAAGTTAATCATACAAATTCTGGTTATTTCTCATTTGGGTTATTAAAACATCTTTCCGAGTGTTCATGCCTTCTTTTGTCCATGTTTCAGTAAGTTTTATGATCCTATGCCCCTCCCCCCCCTTTTTTTTATAGTAGAATGTATTGTCAATGTATTTTTTGATCTGGTCCCTATAACTTTCCATGTCATAAGAAACTATTAAGTGTCATTTGAAGGTCAAGGATATATAACACCAGAGTCTAATTTATTTATGAATCAACTTTCATTCTAATCACTAAAGCAGTCATTTTATTTTATTTTATTTTTTATTTATTTTTTTTTAATCTTCATTTTATTGAGATATATTCACATACCACGCAGTCATACAAAACAAATCGTACTTTCGATTGTTTACAGTACCATTACATAGTGGTACATTCATCACCCAAATCAATCCCTGACACCTTCATTAGCACACACACAAAAATAACAAGAATAATAATTAGAGTGAAAAAGAGCAATTGAAGTAAAAAAGAACACTGGGTACCTTTGTCTGTTTGTTTCCTTCCCCTATTTTTCTACTCATCCATCCATAAACTAGACAAAGTGGAGTGTGGTCCTTATGGCTTTCCCAATCCCATTGTCACCCCTCATAAGCTACATTTTTATACAACTGTCTTCGAGATTCATGGGTTCTGGGTTGTAGTTGATAGTTTCAGGTATCCACCACCAGCTACCTAAAGCAGTCATTTTAAAAAATAAGTGCTATTTGACACAAGTGAGAAGTCAAATCTCTTATGCTTTGATATTTTCTTGGGATTGTGTCTATGGAGAAATTACTTAGGTTTATATTCTAAGACTCACAGAACATGGTGGACTGAACTAATGCAGCTAACCTCTCCTCAAAATAAAAATATATTCTAGATAAAATATTTAAAATAATTTAAAGCACAATGTTTTAAATGAAAGAAAAGTTCATCTGCAAATATGAGAAACTGAGAAAGAAGTCAAAGCTAACAAGGTTTTGGGCTTGATATAGGATGAGGATTGAACACCCATGTAAGAATGAGAACCATGTCCTTGGGTCCATGTGAGCAGAGAAACTGGTAATGAGTGCCCCCCAGCATAAATTCCAGAGCTTTAAAATACTGCTCCACTTGTAAAAATGGGACAAGAAAAACTCGACACACATACCTTGGAAAGCAGCCTGAAAGTCTGTTTGCTCTCAAGGGCTTTAAGTGGAAAAAAAGATACTAGTGAGAAATTGAAATCCCATGCTGTGCAAAATGGGGTCACCATTGATATTTCCTGCATGGGATGGGAAATACATGCTGAGAATTGGGATAAAAACTAGTTAAGGACCACCAAAATCTATAGTGTTCTGCAGAAAAAATACAAAATTGATCTGTCAAGATAATTTCACAATTCGGGGAACATGGGACTCCTGTGGAAAATACAAACCCACTGAAGATGAGCTTGCAATCAGAAGTTGTGAACTACCTCAAAATAACCATTACAGTGGAGGGTAAGCAGGCACAGCAAATAGGAGAAGTAACACTCTCAAGAATGGAACGTAATAAGCCATCTGAAATTGTTTAACTGTTTAAAAAGATAAAGATGGAGCAGAAATCACCATGAAACAAGAAGACAATATGAAAAGTGTAAGAGGATAAGAAGACAAAGCTCAAGAGCTTATTTGTGGTAGATCTGAGGAAACCAGCTACTATAGCTCAGAGAGATAAAAAGATGAAGGACAATCAAAAGCAGTTAACTTATATAAAGAATAGAATGAGGAAGTTAAAGTTTATTTAATGGAAATTCCAGTGGTGAGAATAAAGAAATCGAGAAAATAACAACAGTAAAATAATTTATAGGCTAAGAATTTGCCAGATGTAAATAAAGACATGAGTCATCAAATTGGAATAGAATAGAAAACAAATCCCCACATAGAAATATCAGAGTGAAACTGCAGAATATAAAAGACAAAGAAATTTTAAAAGCAATCAGATAGAAAGTCTAACTATGTACAAAGAATTAACACCACCAACAAATTTATCATTCAAGTGTGATGGCAAATATAAAGACACTGTTAGCCATGGAGGGACTGAAAGAGCATATCACTCATGGTGCACTGATGGAAGAATTATTAGAAGACAATTAAACCTAGAAGGAAAGAATGGGATATAGGAAGTAAATGGAAAAAAATAAGTTGGTGAAGATATGGCTTAACCTTAAAAAGTACCACTTAAAAGTGGCAAAATTGTAGCAAATATACAAATAAGGTAGAACTAAAATATCAAATAAAAATAATATAGAAGATGGGAGAAGAAGAGTACAGAGATGAGTGCTTTGTGGCTCTTGTATATAATCAAAGTGGATAAAGATACTGATTATTTTTCTTAAGTTAAATCTGTAGGTCAGGATTTTTCAGGGGCACAAAAGAATATAAACAAAATATAGAATGTATAATTTAAAATAATTTTCAGGAGTAGGAATAAAGAATAAAGATTACCTAATTAATCTGATTAATCCAAGAATTAATTCCATAATGGAAATAATGAAAACAAAGAGAAAAGCACAGCAACTTAAAAACACAGAAGGTGATCATGGTAGATTGAATTATGTATTCCAATTTAGACACGTTCTTAATCTTAATCCATATTTCTGTGTGTGAACACATTTTAAATAGTGTCTCTCAAGCAGCCAGCACCAGAATGTTACACACTTTGAGAGAAAGCGTTGTGTTGCTAGCCTCAGAATCATTAGCCAATAAATTCTCATTGTTTAAGTCAACCCATTGTGTGGTATTTGTCATAGCAACCCGGCAAACTAAGATGGTTTTTGGTATGGGAAGGTGGGGTCTGCTATTACAAATGCCTAGAAATGTGGGAGTGGTTTGTAGAGGTTGGAAGAATTGTAAGGCCCTTGATAGAAAAAGCGTAGATTGTTTGAAAAGAATGTTGGTATAAATATGGATGTTAAAAATACTTTTGGTGAGAACTTAGAAGGAAATGATGAATGTGTTAATTGAAAACTGTTGGAAAGGTGATTCTTGTTATAAAGTAGCAGAGAACTTGACTGATTTAAGACCTAGTGTTGGATTGAAAGTGCAACTACTAAGCAATAAACTTGGATATTTAGCTAAGGAAGTTTTGAAGCTAAGTGTGGTAAGTGCAGCATGGCTTCTCCTTGTAGCTTATAGTAAAATGCAAGAGGAAAGGGTAGGCTTAGAATAGAACTTGTAATCACAAAAGAACTGGCAACTGATGATTTGGCAGATTCTCAGCCTATCTAGATAGTGTGCTTTGAGACTAGGACCAGAAGCAGTTCTATCAGGGCCCTCCCTGAGCGTCTGAGAAGTGCATCCTCAAAGGATAGAGAGTATGGCTGGACATGGATCCAGTCATCCGTCTCAGAGGAATTCAGAACTGGAAATGCAGTTATCCAGAAGAATCTGTGGAAAGTCTTTCTATCTAATGGGTTGCACCCCCTTAAACTGCACACAAAGCTAACAAAGTTTTTGTGAAATTTGTAGGGACAGAACTATTGTCTTGATTGAAAGGGATAGAGAAGGGATGAATTGAAGGAAGAATGGCTTCAAGGAAGAACAATGAAAGCAGAGGTCTGGACTGAAAAGATCTCCTCAGGCCAAGGGAGAAGGCCCACCCATGCATGTGGGAAGGGCAGAACTGCCCCAGAGCTGGGAAGGGGATGGCCTTCCGCCTTAGGGAGAGTTTGCCCACTATCCCAAGGCTTGGAGAGAGTGGGGCCTACACCCCAGATTTTGGGCAGAGTGAGGCTTCCATTTCAGTGCTGAGAGAGGATGGGACATAGGCTCCAGAATCCTGACAGAGCATGGCTGGCTGTGCAAGTGCTTGGAAAAGGGTGGGGCTCAGAGGAAACGCATCAATCTGCAGATGATTCTCTACCTCATGATCTAAGGCAGTTTGCCTTGCTGGGTTTTGGACTTATTTGGGACCTGGTGACCCCTGTTTCCTTTCAATTTCTCCCTTCTGGAAGGGGAATATCTATCCTGTGTCTGTCCTACCATTGAATTTTAAAAGCAGATAGCTTATTTTCTAGGTTTCACAGATCTATCAGATGGAGAAGTATTTTGTCCCAGGGTGGATCATACCCATAATTGATTTTGATGTGACTTTGGATTTGCATTTTTTTCTGAAATGACTTAAGGCTTCCTTTTGAAATATTGGTATCTAGTAAATGTATATTACATGTGGGCAGAACATGTCTTTCGGGGTTCAGAGAGCAGACTGTGATAAATTGAGTTATATACCCCAATTTGGGTATGTTCTTAATCTTAATCCACATTCCTGATGTATGAACACATTGTAAACAGAGTCTCTTAAAGATGTTATTTTAAGTTAAGGTGTGACTCAACTGAATGAGGTTAGGTTTTAATCTAGATTGCTGGAGGCAAAGTCAGAGAAAGCCAGAAGCAGGAAGTCAGCAGGAACCCAGAGGCCATCACCATGTGACAGGAAAGTAAAAAATCCCAAGGATTGCCAGCAGCCAGCACCAGAATGTTAGAGAGTTTGGGGAGAAATCATTGCCTTGCTGATTCCTCAATTTTGGACTTCTGCTAGCCTCAAAACCATGATCCAGTAGAATTCCCATTGTTTAAGCCAACTCACTGTGTGGTATTTGTCATAGCAAACTGGAAAACTAAAACAATGACAGAAATAATTCCAATATATTATAAATCAAATTAATTAATAATTAAGATAAATGCAAACAAGTTAAACTCTCCTATTTTAAGAAGAAAATTTCAGATTTGGTTAAAAACCTCCACAAAATCCAGATGTATGCTATTCATAAGAGAACCGCCTAAAATATATTGACATTCACATATAGAAAATAAAAATATTCCAGTAATATACAAATGAAAGGAAGTTTGATTTAGCTTTATTAATACCACAAAAAGTCATCTTTAAAGCAAAAACATTATTAATAAAAATAATGCCATGACTTTTTGTTAGAGAGAACAAATAATCAAGAAATTACAATTTTCACATTCTATGTACCTGGCAATATAGACTTATAATATATAATATTAATTTGACATGAAGCTTGCCTAGAAGACTTTAGGTCAAGTGCTCAAAAAAATTATAGAGACAAGCAACAATTAAACAAAACCTGCCTATTAATATATAGAGTGCCTCACACCCAGAGGCAGAACAACTGTCTTCATTATAGACTACAAAGAAAGTCTCAACAAATCATGACAAATTCAATGTCATAAGACTACTTATTTGACTATGATATAATAAAATTAGAAATGATTAACAAAAAGATACTTTAGAGTGGAAATCTGGTTTCCAGTAATAGTGCAATAGTTTGTATTGGACTAACTCTCCTACTAACAATGATAAACTCTGGTGAAAATATTTTAAAAATCTTTGAAACTATGGACTTCAGTCAAAATCAGGAAAAACTGGAGAATTGTCTGTTAAAAGATGGGTATCACCACAGTTTGATCATGTTTATATGGCTTTTCCACTGAGGGAATCACTAAGACATATGGCATGTGTGTATTGATGAGAAAGTTACAGTCTTAGTGGCCTGAGGAAGCAGAGGAGGAAGGCTGTCAGAGTGGCTGGAAATTGAATGGAGAATCCAAGAAATGGGCCACAGAGGGATATTTTCAAAATATGTATTAATTGCCCTTATATATTGCTCTTCTCAAATATTTGGTGGACCTTCAACTGCACTTATGTGGTGATCTTACCAAGTAGATCAGGGATTAGACAGCAGCTTGAGAGTTGAAAAGGATGAACAGATATTTCTACCATGACTTCTCAGAGGGAGACAGAATCTGGACTTTCAGACCTATTAGATTACAAGGTCTTGGTAATTACTTTGCTGAAACCCAAGTAGGACCATGCCTTATGAATGAAGGGAACATCCCAGGACTAAGGGATTCACCTTTGGGCTAAGGAAAAATACAGTCTACCAGTAATTTAACTGTTTTCTAGAGCAAAACTTACCACTAATTGGAGGAAGATAACACAATAAAGGGGCTCTACAATATATGATCAGTAATATCCAGTATATAATGTAGATCTAGACATATAAAGAAATAGCAAAAGCAATATGTGGTTAGAGAAAAATCAGTTACTAAAAACACACCAATAGACAACCCAAAATTTGAAATTAGCAGAAAAGGACTTTAAAATAATAAGTAGGATAACTATGTAAAAGAATAAAAATTTTAAAAAAGGATGGGTATAATTTCAGGAGAATTTGAAAACTACGAAAAAGAATATAATAAATATACTAGAAGAAAAATACAGATCTGAAATTAAAACAAAGCATTTTAGATGGCATTAACAGCAGATTGGAAGCAACAGCAAAAATCTTAGTGAATTTGTGCTACAACTAAATTGAAGCATAGACAGGAAAAAAACTCTCTCCATGACTTGTGAACTAATATCAAGCAGCTTAATGCACATTAAATCTCAGAAAAAGAGGGAAATGAAAATGAGGCAGAAAATGCTTTTTAAAAATTTCTTTCCTAAATTTGATTTAAAAACTCTGGAAATCTATAAATTGCAGAAGCTCAGAGAATCCCAAGAAAGGCAAATATAAATAAAAGCATATCTGTGCACATCACAAACTGCTGAAAACACAAAATGATGAGGAAATTGTCGTTCTATGTCTTTGAGATGGGGTTTCACAGGTATATATATATATATATATATTTGTCAAAATTCATGAAACAGTACAGTTTAGCCCTGACCATTTAAACATATGTGTACCTAATAAAAAAATGAAGACAACATCCCAGAACTACAATACATATGTCAACCACTTTTATTTTGACAGACTACTACATCGTAAAATGTTTTGTAGGTTTCTTTTCATAAAATGACTTCAATTAGTGGGAAATAGTTTTTATGACAATATAACTAGGTTCTTTTATTATATTACAATACATTTGGAACTGAAAAGGAATGTTAGAAATTGTCTAGTTAAGTCTTTTCATTGTATTGTTGGGGAAATTAAAACAAAGTGATTAAATGACTTGTCAAAAATTATACACCTACTTAGTCACAGGCTGGAGACTAGAACCCAGATTCAATCAGAGTACTTTAAACACAATTTAGCTGAAAACTAGAAAACATATGACTGATATGAAATAGATATAACCAACTGTTAGAACTGAACTGGTTATGACTGTTCCTTTTGAAATGGGATAATAATAGTCATCATTTATGTATTTACTATTAGGAATATGAAAGCCTTTTGGGAATGTTAAGGTCCTTGATAAATAATGTCATAATAAAAGAAACATTATATTGTACATCTTTGTGCTATAGATTTATCTAGAAATAGAATTGAAATGAAAATTTAGATGAAATCCGTTATTCTTTGAGTTACCACAAGTAATTTTTATTTTATCTTATTGATCAATATCTTTTCAAGTAATTCTGGCAAATTATCATCATGTAAAGCTAATATATGATCACAAATAGTAAATAAAAGAGTTTTAAACATATCTAAAAATTAATTTTGATTTTAAGAATTGTACAAGTTATAACTGTTTTTAATTATATACTCAAACGAATTTCATATAATTACTGTTTAGAGGAAGAAATAGTAAGTGATTTTGCACATTTTCTTATATTCTTCCTAGTAATCTGTTATTTGTCAAAATATTTTTATATAACAAATTTTAACAATTTACCCAGTTTAATTACTTAGGGAAGAATTTCTGAAAGTATGTTCCTCTGAATATTAAATATTGTTTTCTCAAAATTCTCCACACAAAAGGATATCATGGCCAGATAAACTCGAGAAACTATTCTGTTTATTCATTTCAAGATTCAGAGTTCAAATTAACATATTAAAGGTTGCCAGACATCCTGAAGTAGAAAAAACTAACTTTGATTAAAATAATTTAGCTGTGTGGACCTATAGATATGCATATTAGACTCAAAACACTTGGGTTCAACTCCTCATTCCACTGTATCTAATAATGTGTCCTTGGATAAGCTACTTAAACTCCCCGAGCTTCAATTTCTTTTCCTTCTCTGAAAAATGAAGATATTGATAATTACTACCTTATGGGTTTATTGGAAGGATTAGATTAGACTCTTCATGCATAGAATTTACTTCAATGAATGTCATATGGGAAACCTTCAGTTTTTCTAGCTATTATTATTACCCAAATTGTTTGACTACTTTTTCAACATTTCTCATGACTCTGAAAAAATATGGTGCAATAACCTGTGACATTCATTTTTCTTTATTTTGGGGCTAATGGAGTGTAACCTCTGGACTAATGCTGGACTAGGATTTTTCTCCAGCATCCTTTTTGATGTGAAA
This sequence comes from Choloepus didactylus, assembly GCF_015220235.1. Lineage (NCBI taxonomy): Eukaryota > Metazoa > Chordata > Mammalia > Pilosa > Megalonychidae > Choloepus > Choloepus didactylus. The sequence goes on along the minus strand of NC_051315.1, from coordinate 79,857,099 downwards.
ATATATACTTTATGATCAGTTAAATAATAATCAAGAGGTGATGGTAGACAGAGACAGTGCTACCTGGTGGTTAAGAGCACACTCTTTGGAGCCACACTGCATGGTTTTGAATCGTGGCTCTCACTTATCACTTGTGTCCCAATTTATTTTTCTTTGTATTCTGGTGTTCCCGCCTATAAAATCCATTGAGAGGATTAGATGACATAATATATGTAAAGCTGAGTACAGTGTCTGGAACATATTAAGTGCTATATAGTGTTAGCTTTTTTATTTTAAAGCCAGGCCCTGGATAAAATTATGTTCACCTAATAAGCTATTATACTAATATTGGATACATTATTACTAACATTGTTGATCATATTGGGGAGTTATTAAGAATTTTAATGGTTTTCATTAAAAGACTGTGAAGACCATGGTTATATCATGATTGCTTCAAGGATAGTGTCCTCTGATTCAGTTTCCACATCTCATTTTCAGCAGTGTTCTCTCTCTCTCATTTGGACTATATACTTTTTTGTCTGTATTATTCACTGTCAATTAAGGGATGTAAAATCTTTTGAGTTATTTGTTATATTGTTTTTTTGAATTTTCACTCTACATTTTAAATTAAATATTTGTTGATTGAATCAATGAATTTGAAAATAATTGCATGACTTTGCATTGATGACTTCTGGAAAGATATCCCACTTTAGATGAATCTCTATATTTTCTGACATGATTGTTCTTGATTTTCATTTTTCCTCTTTATAGTGTTGCACTGTAAAATTAGCCAAGAATTAAGAAATATCAAAACTTCAGAGATAGGAAAATGCCTACATATTTTCCATAAATATGTTTCAGGGGCAATTTTAGTATTTAGTGTATGAATAATATATGAAATATCTGTGACACTTTTATCTCTTGAAGGACACTATTCTCAGCAACTCAGGATAAGTAGACATATCCCTTTATGGTTGGATTAGTTATTTCAAGGAGTAAAATCTTTTTAAAAACATAAGGTAGAATCTCTGCATAGTGTATGTGGGAGACAACTCCCCATGTTTGCATGCAATTCATTTAAGAGCATCTGCATAGAAATTGAAATATAATTCCAACAAATTTTGACTCTTCTCTTGGAAGACCTTTGAAATGCCTGGTATATCTTAAAGGTATATTTGCCTGTTGCTTTGAAATTGTCTAATGAGTTTGATTAGATTTTGCTTTAAAAATGAATTTTATTTGAAATTCTGATTTATCTGAAATTCTGATGTTAAGAGTATCTGATTACACTGACAAGTGTTTTGAATTCGAAGAATCACAGGTTTTTAGGAATATAATAGTCTCCAAAGTCACCAAAAAGTAGTATTAGCTTTTTCCTTCAAACAATAAATTAGAGTTGATGAAGTAAATATATTCTGTCCATTTCTGCCTCAATAGAGAGAAGTACCTATGTTTTCGTAGGGCCAGGTGAAATGAAGACATGAAAAGACATCTTTCAAATTTGGAAGAAGAAATAAATCTGTATCTTATTATTTTATGCTCCCTGACTTGTGACCTGGAGTCAAGTGTTTGAGTGCCGTGGTTATTTGAGATGTGATGAGACCTGATACCAAAAACACTGGTAGAGGAGTGAGACAGGGAAGGAAAGGAAGGCAATAGGGTGCATTATCAAGCAATTTACTGCTTATTCCTGTTGGGGAATTCTGGGACATTTGCATAGAACAGCCCAGAGTAAACCCAGCTAAGTTTGCTGGGGTATTTATCCACCAACTCCCATCAATCATTGGTTGAGAATTTCCTCTGGGGGCATTAACTACCAAGAATTTTGGTCTGATAACTGTACAGTGCAAGCAAGCTCTGATCATGGCTATCAGGCTTTGGAAGCTGTTTATCAGCATGCAGCAGAACGGTCAATGTCAAGGGATAAAGGTGATGAGGCTGGGGAACTCAGGGACATCAAGTCAGTGGAGCCCTTGCCCACCCTCTCTGCCTCCTTTTCTATTGTATGGAGATACTTCACCATGTTTCCATTCCACAGCTCAGGGATGATGTTAGGGTCTATTGAAAAGGCCTGGCCATATCCTAAACCCTAAAACTAGAAACAAGCAGCCCCAGCTACTTACCAAGGCAGGAACCGTTAGTGACAGAGATCCCTCTTCCTGGGTTATGTAAGTACCTCCTCCTTGGGCAGTACAGAGTTGTCTTTTGTCTCCTAGTGGGAAGTGGCATGTGTGGAGCTGCAATCCACCAACACTGACCTGAGCAGCTAGCCTCCCCAGAAAATCCGACACAATGGGGTCTCTTCCCTGCTCTTTTGGAATCTTTGTGCTGAGTAAGTAATAAAGCAGTCATTTGCTGAAAGTTTCTGTAGTGCTTGAGTTTGTGTTCTCAAGAGGTAACATACATCAATTCGCTCTTTAGGTGAGGCACTGAAGATGTTTTCTACAGTTTCAATTAGCTATTAAATAAATTTTTACTTAAAATTAATATTAATCATGAGCTAATTTTCTTAAGTAGATTTTTTTCTTATCCCCAAAGTAAGGTACCAACTAATTTAAGTAGGTGTCACATTGCTTAGGGAGTTTCCTGGTGGGGGAAGACTACTGTTTTTCTCTCCAAAGAAATGCAAAAATGCCGCTTCTTAGGCCACAAAGCTACTTATTGATTAAATTGATTTCTTTTGAGGGTGTTAATTATGAAAATGCAATTAAAAGAGTACATGGGTTCACTGGCGGTGTACTCTCCATTTAACATAGAGAAAATCCAAATATGTTCGGATAGATTTACATAGAAGATATATCAAAGACAGTAAGTTAATACATTTTAAAGGATAATACAAGTGTTTGAACAAACTGTATAGGCAAAAGCAAGCTTTTTTTAAAAAATTTTTAAATCAAGAAGCATTATTGTCTATAGGAAAAATTCAAGAGAATTATTTAGTAGTACAGTATGAGAAAAAGTTCACCCACTCAGACATAAAGTATCAAGCCTGGATTAAGAAATAGACCTTCCCCATACAATGTCGTAATTTCTGAGTCAGTTTCATTGAGAATGTGGCTTGCAACTACATTGTATAGTATTTCTGAGGCATGAGAATAACACATGCGCTGTAAGAATTTATCCATGATAAATTTTATGTAAAAATTTAATAAAATGTTATAATAAAGTTGTGGAGAAAAGTAATATCAGGAATGAAATAATCAATTTCAGGTATAAGATGCTAAAATTGAGAAAATGAAAATGAGTATTGCAATTTTAAGGCTTTTGTCATTTTGTTCTTAAGCAATTGTAGGAATTAATGCAAGGTTGAAATAACAGATGAGGCAAAATGAGAGAAGCTGGTCTTCTGTTTTCTGCCAGGATGTCATTAAGATTATAGATCTAATGCTCTGATCCAGAAACCAGCAGTGAAACTTAAAGTTTTCAATATTTTGTTTTGAGTCAATGTAAAGATATCTATTAGGACATTTGCATTTCTTTAAACATGTAAATTTTCTTTGGAGAAGATTAGCTATACCCAAAGTTCATACAATTAAAAAGTTTGTTGAGATTTATAGGATCAATCTGTGGAATTTAAATAGTCACTATCACTTTCTTTAAATGAGATTCCTTGAATGCCTTAATTATATGTTCTGAAAATTTAATTGGATATTTCTTTCACTTATTGTGTTGTAATTTATCATCATAAAAGAAGAGATGAATATAAAAATTTTGAAGTGCTTTATAGTTACTAAAATATGCATATTTTCCAGGATGAGGCCCAGTACCTTAGACTCTACAACAAAGCCATTGTCTATAAATTTGTACATTTTGATGGCCTCCCTGAGTCAACGAGGAGTCCTTTCTTACCTGCAGAAATGTTTTCCCTCTTCTTGAGATTTTATACTATTTACATATTATATATTACACACCTCCTTCCAAAAGGGATTTGAGGTACCCTATATGTAATAGTGTATGTACATATATTACCAGGCAAAGGCTGTGGATTCTTTGCCTGATGTGCTCAAATGACCAATTCCCGAGACACCAGGGTTTCAAAGAGATCGAGTTTATTGCTAGTTGCTAAGCAGGAAAACCAATGGCCTATCAGCCCAAAAGTCTGCCTCCCTGAACTGTGGTAATTCTGATAGTTGTATAGTATTAAAAGATGGGCAGGTTTTAGGATAATGAGCACATTAGTGGTGCTTTAATTAGAGGTGATTTAGTTATTAAGCATGTACAGATTGATTACATGCTTAGCATAGAATGTAAGAAAATGGCAGCCTTAATATGATGATGGGCATGAATTTTGGTATTATAATGAGGTACAGGTGACTTGTGGTTTAAATCATAAGCTACTGTGCATGTCAGGCGGGCCCATTTTGGTTAGATCCAGCTCTGGTTATTCAGACAACTTTGGACTTGGGGCTGACCCAAGACCCTTCATTAATAAACATTAGGGGCTGTCTTTAGTGATCATAAGACTCCAAAGTCAAAAAACTGGATTAAATGGTACAAGTGAAGGTTAGTCATTGCAAGGGCACAAGATAAAGGCTATACAATCATTATCAGAGATTAAGGAAGCTGGATTACATTCAGAGAGTTCAGGCATTTCCCTCTGTCTACTCTAATATACCAGAAAGTAAAAAGGAATATCTATATAACGATTCAGTAATTATAATCATTCCTTGAATCCTAACTTTTCGGTTACACATACGTATGTATGTATGTATATATCCCCTCCCCCTGAACTAAAATCCTCAAATACCTCTATCTTACTTCTCCATTCAGTAAATCTGCCATTAGTCTTAGTACCATTATAGGAAAAGTTGAAAGAGTTGTCTGCATGTGCTGTGTCTATTTTTTCATGACACACATTTTTTTTTTCATGGCAATCTCAGTCACAGGTCTCTTCTATTTTGTATTCTATACCTTCATCTTGAATAATCTTATCTGTAAAAATGATTTCAATTACTACCTATAAGACAAAATCCCAAGTTTATTTTTATAGTCCAAGTATCTCCTTTGGGCACTAGACCCATATCATATATCCAATTTAAAAAAAAGTGCAATTTTATTGAGAGCTATTCACACGTCATATAATCCATCCGAAGTATATATCAGTGGCTCACATTATCATCGTATAGTTGTGTATTCATCGCCACAATCAAATTTTAGAATATTTTCTTTACTCCAAAAATAAAAAAGAAAAAGAAAAAAAGAAAAAGAAAAAGCAACACCCCAAATATCCCATACCCCTTATCCCCTCTCTCTCTATATATATCTTTATTTTATTACTCATTTGCCCATACCCTGGGTAAAGGGAGTGTCAGGTACAAGGTTTTCACAATCATGATAAAAGCTTTATAGTTATACAATTATCATCAAGAATCAAGTTTACTGGATTACAGTTCAACAGACTCAGGTATTTCCTTCTAGCTATTCTAATACACTAGAAACTAAAAAGAAATATCTATGTAATGCATAAGAATAACCTCCAGAATGACCTCTCAACTCTATTTGAAATCTCTTAAATGCTGAAACTTTGTTTTGTTTCATTTCTTTTCCCCCTTTGGTCAAAAAGGCATTCTCAGTGCCACAATGCCAGGGCCAGGCTCATCCCTGGGAGTCATGCCCCATGTTGCCAAGGAGACTTACAGCCTTGCAAGTCATGCCCCACATAGTGGGGAGAATAATGAGTTTATTTGCAGAGTTGGCTGAGAGAGAGAGGCCACGTCTGAAGAACAAAAGAGGTTCTCTGGGGTTGACTCTTAGCCATAATTATTAGTAGACTTAGCTTCTGCTTTGCAGGAATAAGTTTCATAAGGGCAAGCCCCAAGATCGAGGGTTTGACTTCTTAAATCGGGAGTCCCTAATGCTTGTGAGAGTATCAGTAATTCCTCAGGTGGGGACATTTAATATTGCCATGTTCTGTCCCAGTCCCTCAAGAGTACTTTGCAAATACATTTTTGTTTTCTGCCCAAAATACTCTGGGATATATCAGGGTATTACATTAACCTGTACAGAATAAGAAGGTCTCATTTTCCCTATTCTAGGTTCCATGTAATTATGTTGTTTAAATAAACTGACCTAACAGGTTAAATTAGATACAGAAAATATTAATTTAATATGACATAAACATCTCTTAAATAACAGCTAAAACTCAGGAATAGATGTGACTGCTGTAAGAGCTTACACTCTAGGACCTTTACAAAAAGCCTATTGAACATTCTGTACTCCTGCATCATCGATTGCCCAGTCTCTGTCCATGTCCTATCCCTGAAAACCAATGCTCTCAAATTCAATTCTCAGCATTTGCTCATTATAGTTTATATTAGTGAGACCATACAATATTTGTCCTTTCATTCCTGTCTTATTTCACTCAACATAATGTCCTGAAGGTTCATTCAACTAGTTGCATGCCTCACAACTTCCATTCCTTCTTGCAACTTTTAATATTCCATTGTATGTATTCACCACAAGAACTCAATTTTGTCAAGTTCTCTGCCACTTTCAAACAAGAATCACCTTTCCTCCAATTTTGAATATTCATCATTTCCATCTAAGGCCTTATCAAAAGTAACTTTATTGTGCATATTTCTACCAACAGTCTCTTCAAAGCAATCTAGGCTTTTCCTATCAAGCACCCCACAATTATTCTAGCCTGTGCCCATTACCTAATTCCAAAACTGTTTCCACATTTTTGGTATTTGCAATAGCAGCACCCCACTCTCACAGTACCAAAATCTGTTTTATTTTCCTAGGCTGCTCTAGAAAATACCATGAAAGGGGCTGAGTTAAACAATGGGAATTTATTCACTTATAGTTTTGAGGCTAAAATAAATTCCAAATCAAGGTATCATTAAGGCAGTAATTTATTCCTGAAGACTGGTGTTCTGGGGCTGGCTGCTGGTGATCCTTGGTCCTTGGTCTCTGTTACATAACAATACACATGTTGGCCTCTCCAAGCCTCTCCATTCTCTTCAGGGTTCCAATGAATTTCAGCTTTCATTGGCTTTCTGTGGCTTTCTCTCTGTCTGAATTTTACTCTGCTTATAAAGAACTCTAGTAATAAGATTAAGACTCATCCTGATTGAGGTGGCCCACATCTTAATTGAGGTAACCTCATCAAAAGGTCCTACTTACAGTGGGTTCACATCTACAGGAATGGATTAACTTTAAGAACATGTTTTTTCTGGGGTACATACAGCTTCAGTCTACCACAGTTTCTGATGCTTTAATCTTCTCCTTTGCCTGGGCCAGCACTTCCTGTTTCTTAGTATGTTTTGTAATCTTTGTTGAAACCTGGACATTTTGATATTTTTAAGTATTATCTCTGGAATTTAAACTGAGGCATCTATCCCTTAAGCTTGTGTATAGCTAGTTTTATGACAGAGCTTTCCTTGAACGCCAGGAGCTAACAGAAAAAAAAAAAAAAACAGGGAAAGATAAAAGAAAACATCTTTCCCCGTCTTTGATGATTGACCTGTGCAAATGTTCTTCTTCAGGGCTTATCCATAAAATAAGTTTGGAGGATAGTTCTAGGCCAAAGCATAGGGGCTTCCCTGATCTTTCTGTGCTTGCATCTTTTCTTGGGCATGTACATATGGCCCTAGGAATTCCTCCATTTACATATATAACAATATCCCTTCTACCCTAAGAAACATTTTTCTCATAGACCTGGGCACTGTACTATATGTCCTATAGCCAGCAATCCCTTGCCCCAGGCATCATGACTTGACTGTTTTCCCACAATGTTCTATAGGAAAGCTTTGTGAGCTGCCTTCTACACACTGGACAAGTAGTGGGACAGAAAGTTCCATGAAACAAATTGGGCCAGTCATACATTCTCCCAGTATGTGCACAAGGGTTACTCTGCTCTGTCTGGAACAAGGACCAGGGATCTATACCGGGAGAGCAGGCTAGCTCCACTTTGAGCTGGTGAGGGTTGGTTGAGGGTTCAGTCAGGGCACCGTGAGATCTCAAGTAGCGTTTTTTTCTTGATTTGGCATTTGTGCTATTACTGCAGTCTTTTAACTGTTTTCTGGAGGTTTGAGAAAGCTGTTTCTGCAAGTTATTGCTGGTTGTTCCAAGCTTCTGGGGGTATAATGGAGTCCTGAAGCATCTCACTCCACCATTTTGATTGGGGTGGGGTCCCACATTGGGATTTTGATTGGGTTCCATTATACCCACAAATTAATTTCAGGTGTATCAACATTTGTTGCATGACTTCTCAAAATATGTTTCCTCCCTTATCCCATTATGATTAGGTTTTTTCTTTTCATCCATGTTGCTTCAGGAAAGCTAAGACATTTAGCACATTCCATCTTCCTTGTCAAAGAGATAGTAGACCTGTGATCTAAGTTGATCCAATCATAGGGAATCTCAGTAATCCCTGGGATGCTGAGTAAAGATCCCTAAATTGTAGGATTTAGCATTAAGCTATGGGCAGAGAATAAAGATGGAAAGAATTCAAGTATTTTGTGACATGACTGGACCACTGGATCAGGCATCACCTGAAATCTATGGAGTTTTTTAGTTGTGTGAACCAATAAATTCTCTTTGAGTTTTGACTTTAGTCATATCTATTGTTACTTTCAAGTAAATGCAATTATATTAATACTTCATCATGATGCTCTTTTTCATATTCAGAAGCATGTATAGCTTTCTCAATTTTCTGAATATTTCCTTTTGTATGTCAGAAAAGTTGTGTCATTTTCTTCTCATAGATATATTTTTCTTGATTATTTTTGGATGCTTATACATTATAAACTATTTCAATCTAAAATTGTTGTTTTGTATAAAGCACTGTAGTAATACATCATAGACTAAAGTGAATGAATGAATGAATGAATGAATAAATAAAGTTGATGCAGGTAACTATTTGTATAGTAATTACTATATGCCAGATACTGTTCTTTATGTATATTATCATATATAATCCCATGAGGTTATAACTCAGTATTTTATGGATGAACAAAAGGAGTTGCAAAGATTGAGTCAACTAGTTCAAAATCATACAGCTAATCAGCAGGACAACTGGGATTTGTGGTCAGAAAACCCAGGGTCTTTGCTTTAAACCACTATATTATACTGCTCCTTCTTTTCAACTATATCCTGAATCAATAAGAGAGCGTAGCAAAAATGGCTGTGACTGATTCCTTGTAAAGAAATATTTATTAGTTTGTAGAATTATATGACTTATAAAGCTCTTTATGATGTAAGTATGCCAATAGTCAGTTTATCAATGCTGGAGTTCCTGGTCAACTCATCGTTGTTCTTAATTTATCCTGGTTTCTGGTTGGGGCTCAAGGCAGATTCCTTTTTCATTTTCAACCAGCTAGTCATATTATTGACCCCTTGATACTACATATAATGCTGTTTAATAACTATAAAATTATACTTAGGCAAACATACCTTCAGGTGCTTCAAAAATCAAGTGTAAAATCTGCATAAGTAAATACCTAAACAACCTAACACCTCTTTATTGTGCAAAGGAAAGAGACAAGGACTAGATTTGTTTGCAGCAAAGTCACTTGTGTCTGGTCATAAGCTTGTTACAACCTGTTGGAATTAAGATCTCGGAAATTAGGAAGCAACATAAGCCTCTTCTTTCTGCTATGACTCATGTTCAGATATCGTTGGACCTTTGTTTCTTCCATAAACAGCAGGGGGCATACTTTCTTTTCTGATTTCTTTTTTTCAGTGGCACTGTTCCTGATATCTGTTGAACTCTCCTCTGTTGTTGCTCTCTGCCTCTTGTGTAAGTGTGTTCATGTGTAATACACAATTTTGGAAATCCTGGAATGGTTTGGGTTCCTTAAGGATGACATACAGTCATAATTGTATGTCTTTGAAATGTTTGAGAAATTATTAACTGGATGTTACATTTAAAATTCAAATAGGAAAAAAAAACCCATTAGTGAATTTCCTGTTTAATTTAGAAAGCATGAGTAAACTAGATGTCTAAAATAAAGTGAGCAAAAGTAGTCTTAAATTTTACATGTTTTTTTTTTTTTCTTTTTAAGTCAGACTGGTAGAATATGACACTTTGAGATATATTAAGATCAATTATAGTGATTTTTATAGCTGCCTGTACATATTTTATGGCTCTAAATCTTCAAATTTAACATGATTTGTTAGTACCCATTGAATCATCTTTATGATACCACTCATTTTAGCATCTAATCATGGTTTCTTGTTTCATGTGTGCACGTTATGTTTTATCAGTAGTAGCTTCTTGAAGGTAGGATGGGGCATCACTGAGATGACTAGGGCCATGGTGGGAGCCCATCAATATTTGTTGAACTGAACGGAGAGGGGACGCGAATATTCGTGTTTTTCTACTTACACATTGTTATTTCTCCTCCCTGCTCCAAATCACTGGTCCTTTGTTCACAGCGTTTGTGCCACATCTATGCCAAATCTCAGTGGTCAGTACCAAAAATGGAAAGGTGAAGTAAAATCATCTATTGAGTCTCTCTTTAGCCTTTTTGTGGAAAAAAATTTCAAACTTTAATGCTAATAACAACCATTTATTATGTGCTAAGTGCTTTACAGATGTTATTTTACTTAATCTTCACAATAACTCTATGAATTAGGTATCATTTTCTCATTTTCATAGGAAGTATTGAAACTTTAAGATAATAAGTGACAAAGCCATGATTTGCATTGTATTCTTATCTATCTGTCTATCTATCTATCTATCTATCTATCTATCTATCTATCTATCTATCTATCATCTATCTATCTTTCTTACACCACTCCATATCCACCAATCATACACTTCCCCTTTGCTCTGTCCTTTCAACCCCTGGTAATCTCTAATCTACTTTCTATCTCTGTGGTGTATTCTTAACTACTGCTTTCTGTAGTCTCCCTAGGATACAGTTGACATGTCTTAAATTTGGGCAAGTTGTCTCAAAAGCATAAAATATTTTTTCCAGGAAATAGGTAATAGCTATTATTGTTTTAAGTCTAAATTAATATCCACATGGTAAATGTTTCCTCTTAGAAATTCATTCTTCATTTTGTGCCTGTTGTTTGAAAAAATAAGTGATAAAAAGTTTCTTCCTACAAAGAATATTGTGACTTTAAAATGATTTCCTATCTTAGAATATTTTTCTCCCCTCCTAGAAATAAACATTCTCAGATTTTAAGTCTTAGGCAAAGCTAACTGTGTTCTATTTATGAATCCAGAGGTAAATTAAACTTAATTTGAAAGGTACATTTGTTCATTTAAAACAATTTTTTGAAGATTCAGTTCAGTTTTGAAATAATACCATATACTCTCTTAAAATCATTTAGGACTGGAAATCTCATCTGCTGTGGAGTGTCTTCAAGTTGTGCCAATATCTCACAACTCTCAAAATAGTCTTTTTATGGCTGTAGTCAAGTGTGACCACCTCCTGTTTTTCCCTCCAAGTGCCTCCCATGGAAATTCTTGAAAAATAAAGCAACGTTTCAACCCACACTTCAACGAGTGGACTGGAATCCCTATCCTTTTAGATATCTCAGTAGTGACTCATAGAGTTGTCTAGCCCTTGCTTTCCTAACATTTTCCATTCACTGAAAGTTATTTCTTCATCTTCTTTGCTGCTCCAAAGTGCTTTTCATGTCTGCCAGCTGAAAAACTAGAAATAACCAAGACCTATACTTTCATATTTAAATGTACTATTTGAGCTTTTTAATGCAGCCCTAGTGATCTGGTATTTGGCAGAAGTACTATCTGAAAATGGACAGTTAGGATGCAGCTAAAAGCTGTGTGACTATAATTTACTAAATGTGATGCCAAACTGTGCAATCTGAACTGCCCATGACATTTAGTGCTCTCTTCTGTCTTCAGTCATTGGTTTTACTGTGTGAGCTGCTGTGCAGGCACCCTTAGGCCACCCAAGGAATCCAGGCCCTTAATTTTAAAGTACAATTAAATAAATGGCTTCCTGGTAGAATAACGTATTGTCAGAAATGTATGCATAATGGAATGTTATGATGCTTTCATAAAATATGTTCATTTGGGTAATGTGAGGAGATAGAAAATGTCCTATTTAAATGATTTGTGCAACTAGAAATATTCATGCCTCAGCTGGGCCATTCATTTACCTCATGGAAATATTTGGCTATTGTTGGTAAAAGAAAAAATGTAAAAATATTATAGAAGTCAGTGAAAATAATATAAAGATATTATATAAAATTAATATAAGATATTCTATTTTATCAAAGGCATTCCCTCAAGAACAGCTATTTTTTTAAAAAAAATATGTTCTCTTTTACTTAAAAGGGTTACTTTTATTTGTAACTCAGAAATTATGTTTTTGACCCTGAGCTAGTTTGGAAGCAGTGTTTGCTAGTGGGGAAGATAATCGAGTTAAATGAGCCAGGATCTTTCTAGTGTTGCGTTAGTAATTGTGATATGGGACCTTTGGGAAATCACTCATCTCAACTTCAGTTTCTCTCTCAGTAAAGATAACATTTCTTGCCCTGCCTACTTAGTGAGATTGTTGTGAGAACTAAATGGAATGATACAGATGAGAAACTGCAGTACAAATGTAAGTTATTATTAGTTGGAACTCAAGGAACCTTTTCAAATTGTCCTAGCTTTCTGTGGAGATGCAGTCACTGTAAATATAAGCAGTTTTTAGGTGTTGATGGGTCCAGGATTTTATAAAGTAAAATAAAGTTGTGATTTTCACAGGCCTTGGGGAAGATTTCAACATATGGTCCAGCATTGGGGGAGCAGTATCAACTTTTGTCACTGTGGCCTATCTCTGATGACAGCTGCTCACATTCAAGGACAGCAGCCAGCAAAGGAGTTCATTCGGTCATGCACTGAGGTTTTATTTCTTTTTTCCTCAAAGAACTCTTTCCTATTCACACATATATATGTGTATATACTCATGCAATGGTACACTGGAGGCTAACTCAGGGGTGACCCTATGGATAGTACAGGGAAAGGAGCTTCGTAAAGTAACAAACATAAATGGGAGTGGCCTCATCACAAAACAATAAAACAGCTCCAGCAATGTTCTTGTTTTCCAAGCATGCCTTATATACTGGTCAAAGCTTGGATTTGCAAGGATTTGCCCTATTTGGCTACCATATTAAAAAAAAAAGGTCCTTGAGTAGGAACATTCAAATATGAAAAATACGATTAAAATACTTTAGTATTCCAAGTAATTGATTACTCATTCTGCTTTGAAAAAAATTATGAATATCAAGTGAGGTTTGATAAGATCCTTGGGGCAAAGAAAACTATGGAGCAGCATGGAAAATCTAATTCAGTAAGCACCTTTCCTTCTTTTAGAGTGTTTGAAGAATTCTGATATTTTTATATAAAATGAGTACTAGTTCATCATGACTTGTAATTGAACTGGGAGTTCTTATTTTTAGCTCTTCCATATAAAAGTCTGTTTCAACATGGTATATTGATTTGAATTATAGGTTACAAGAGCCTTGTTCTCAACATATAGAACTTAAATATGTCAGGAGGGCTAGGTTATGTTTATCCAGATTTCAGTGGCTTAGGACTCCACAGGTTTACTTTCTACTTAGGCTGTGCATTCGTTATGGGCCAGCATCAGAGCCTTACCATGGATATCCACAAGGACTGAGGATGACAGTAGCCAGCCATCTCATGCATGAAGTCACTTTTTCAGTGGGAAAGACCTTTCTGCAGAATTTTGTATCATCTGGGAAGTGACTCACATCACTTTTGTTCATAATCTTTTGGTTAGAACTAATCATATGCTGTACTCAACCAAAAGAGGATCAGAACGTACAATTTACCACATGCTTGGAACATAAAAGAGTAGGAAATATTTGGTGCATACCAAATATTTGGTATACTAAAGACTACCGAAAGAGGTGAAGACAACTTTTGAAGAAATTAAAAACCTCCCTAAATATTATTGAAAGCTAACTATGTGCCAAGTCCTGTGCTAAATGCTTTTCATGCATTCTTTCATGTAAATCACACAATGAGCCTATGTAGTGAGTAGGATTATTTCTATTTTAAAGATTGGAAAGCAGATAAGAGAGGTTAAGTGACTTGCTCAGTAGTCAGTGAGTGGTCAAATCTGCCTGAAGACCCATATTTGCATGACCCCAGAAGTAGCAAACTGCAATCAATATGCTTCGCACTTAAAATATGTCCACAGTTGTTGGTATTCAGTTTAAATGTGACCCACAACAAGATGAAGGTCTATATATTTCCTGTGTTATCCACGTCACTGTCACTCTTCCATTTCTAAAAAGAGGGGCCTGATGCAGAAAAGTCAACCCATTAGATGAACATGCATATCTGGAGGGAAATAGAAGGGGTGCCAACTATTCTAAGGACTTTGATTCGGATTCTAACTATTTAGGCAAAACAATATTATTATTTATAACATGTAATTTTAGTATATTTTCTTCAGATTAATGGTAAATGTGGTTCAGATTACAGACTGACTCTGGATTCATGTGGTATTTTTTGAAGTTGCTAGAGTAATTTTTAGGCCCACATTTAAAAGTAAACTTATAATTTTACAATAATTTTAGGTTTACAGAAAAGTTGAGAAGATGGTTTAGAGAGTTCTCATATATCCCATACCCAATTTACTCTATTGTTGCTATCTTATATTAGTATGGTACATTTATCACAATTCATGAACCAATATTGATATATTATTATTAACTGAAGTTCATACCTTATTCAGTTTTCCTTTATTTTTGTTTTTTTACCTAATGTCCTTTTTCTATTTAAGGATAACATGTTACATATAGTCATTTTATTTCCTCAGGCTCTTCTTTGCTGTGAAAGTTTCTAATTTTTCTTGTTTTTGATGACTTTGACAGTTTTGAAGTGTACTGGTTAGTTATTTTGTAGAATCCTTCAGTTGGTATTTGTCTGATGTTTTCCTCACGATTAGACTGGGTTTATGGGTTCTTGGGAAGAAGAACACAGAAACTAAGTAAGGACCACATTTTTCTCTTTCAGAAGTTGTACAGGCTAATTCTTTCTCTCTCTTTCTCTATTTCTCTCTTTCTCCTTGTCTTTCTCTTGCCTTACATTGCCCTGCCCCGCTCTGCTTTCCCTTGACTTCCTCTCCTTTTCTGGTTCTCTTTTTCTTCTCTCTTTCTTCCCTATTTCCCCACCTCTTCTTCCCTATTTCCTTCCTTCCTTCCCTCCCTTCTTCCTTGCTGCATTATTTCCAAACAACAAGTCAATAGCACTTACTAGAAGTTCAGTGGTGTATTTCCCCATATGAAGACTCCACAGTTCTTTATTTCCTCACGTTCAACTAAAAATCATTAACTCTTTTGCTGACACAGGAGGAAAATATATACATTTTTTAAGTTGATAGACAGCCTTTTAATATTTTGTCTTGGATTTTATATTCCAAGATATAAGAAAACCATGTCTGCCTGATTTACAGTAACCACCATAGACTTTCTAGTTGTTTTTGCTCTTGGGATTGATTTTAACAGGGAATATGATGCATATATTTGTAGTATCTATAATAAATATTTTGCATTTACTTTAGAATTTATATCTTAGTGTTTAAAGATCATCAGGTAAAAAAGCTCTGTCGAATTTAGCAATTACATTGATTCCACCCACACGTACTAATCTTTTCTTATTCTCAATATCCTATTCAGAGAGCAAAATCACTGACCTAGAAAAGATGACGTTTAGGCATCTCCATAGATAGACATATAAATCAAGAATGGAAGGCTACATTTGTACATATGGAGTGCCTATAAATTATAATATACTTTATTTCCATATATTATACATGAAAACAAGTATATCCTGTTTTATGAAATACATTAGTGCTAATATATGTCTTCCATTAGTCTCTCTGTCTAATAGTTTTCTTTAGTCTGATTATAGTTTTATTATTTCCATATTACAAATCCAAAAGTTGGCAGTAAGTGACTGCATCAGACAAGACCTGGAAGCAGATATGAGTGGAATTCATGATCCTTATTTCCACATTTCTATTTGTTTTAAATGTTGTGCTTCTTTTGAAATGTTTTGTAGCATTCTATCTTTGCAGTAACATTCTGGACACAGAGAAATAATTTAAATATTATAAATACAATGTCATATGCTGCATATTTCTAGAGCTGAATACATAATTAGTATAGAATCATGGGAATTATATGTCATTAAGTTTTATTTAATATTTATTATATTTTCATTTTTAGATTATTAATAATGGTAATATTAATATGTTTCATAGTGTGGGTCCCACTTCCTGCTTCTGTCGTGTAGAGGAGGCTTAGGTCAAAGAATACCTTATCCATTACTGGCACTATTGGCTGATAAACTAAAATCTGGATCTTTCCTTTATTTGATTTTTGAGCTTCAGTTGTTTGTATTCTAGTTCCTCAATGCTTCAGAATCCAATTTTGTTGGAGACAGCATTAGGTCCAGCTACAAAACTATCTCTGACTCCCTCGTTGCTAATACAGATCTGGCCACTGTGATGAAAATGGGAGTTTAAGGAGGATTTTGTGTAGTTTTAACTGAGGATTTTTTTGGAAAGCATTGCTTTCTTGGTGTAAGCACCACCTGTTTCTCCTTGTCACTTTCATATTTTTATTTTCTGGGGTGCGTATGGGTGCTGAATGAGAAGTAATAGGAGATACTGGTGATGTGGCAGTGTTACTGCATGAGCACTAGATTGCTTATCTCTAAACTTGAAAGAGGGAAAAACAAACTTTTTTAAAAATATGTGTATCTCCATGTCATTCTCAACAGATACACTTCTCTTGGTGTGGTAGTGGTAGCAGTGGGCAGTCCATTCTCTGGTCTGCTGAGGTTTGGCTGGTGGTGGATGAGATGAGCAAATTTAAAGGGTCAGGGATGGAGTGGAAACTTCCTCTTACTCTTTGCAGTGTTTTATGCCTTGACTATACATATAACAGGGAACTCTCTGCTCCCTGATGTGATATTCTGATTTTCAGACCTTGTTCCATTGTGATTCTTTGATAACTTTTAATGCAGATGCTGTAATCAACAGTCTCCCATATGTTTCTGGGGATGCTGTTTGACCCCCTGATATCTACCCACCTTCAGAACCTAAACATATTGCAGTTTTTCCCTGGACGGAAATGAAAGAACATTTACAAACTTTTCCTGGGTGCCACACTCATATTCAAATGCTACTGGTGGGGACTGGCAGCTCACCACTATTTTGTCCAATCTGTTTAGTCAAGTGATACACGGAGACACTGATAACTGGCTATTTTTAAATATTTTAAATTAGTCAGTGTTGAAGAAGATACTGTATCTACCAGTAACTGTATCTGATGACAATATGGAACAATCTGCTTTGGTTTTATTTTAAAATATACTGTATTTCTGTAGTATCTGTGTAAGCCTTGTGGCTATCTAGGCCCTTCTTGTTTTT
Organism: Choloepus didactylus; assembly: GCF_015220235.1. Lineage (NCBI taxonomy): Eukaryota > Metazoa > Chordata > Mammalia > Pilosa > Megalonychidae > Choloepus > Choloepus didactylus. The sequence continues at coordinate 79,839,742 of NC_051315.1, read as the reverse complement.
GAAATCTAGTATCTTTCCAAACTACAACCTGCAAGCTCCCCCCGCCCCCACACCCCCAAATCATAAGCGATTCTTAAGTTTAGGAAAAATGGCTATGTAGACATTTGTAATGTTTGTGATGTTTTGCTTTTAAGGGGTATAAGGAAGGGCAAGTATTTATGATGATTGGCCCAATTTATGGCAACTGAACAGGAGATTGAAGTAACAGATACAATAGAAATGAGATGAAAACATAAACATTTTGAAACTATGAGAAAGTATGAAATGATAATACATTAGTATATAGGAGAAAATAAATCCTGTAATTTTTTAATATATTAAATCTAACTATGATGCTATTTTGCAGAAATGGTATCAAAAAACACCCACTTGTGTTTAAATATCTTTTTGAGGTAATTTTTTGAAATACTAGAGATGTGAGTCAAACTTGTGTAATGAGTCATAAATGAGCAGGCCTTGAAGAAAATTTAAATGTGGCAATCAGACAATAAATTCAATATGGTAAGCACGTACTTTAGAACTTCAGTACCCACTTAGTAGTATTTTTGAAATCTGATGCCATTCATAAAACCAGAAAAAAATCTCCAGGTTTTTCTATTTCCTTAACTTCAAAGGAGACAGTTTACCATAAGTAAGCAACAGAGGGTGAGGCATCTTACCAGACATGTAATTCAGTAAATATTTGGCATTAAATGGAATGTGGTGGTCATTACACATAGTGAATAAAAATCCCAACACTTGACCAACCAACTCCAGCTCTGCCCCTGGAGTAGACACTGCCTAATTTAGAGAAAAGAATGTAAAAGTTAGTTGTGACTGAGACAAAAATTTGAAATCATAATCGGTCTGTTTAGTACATGTAAGAAATATTACCACAATTTCTAGCAGTTCTATATATAACTGATAAGAAGGAATATGTGTCAGTATTTCTTCTGGGGCAAAAAGATAATTACTCACTCGAACCATATGTTATTGCTGAGAGTCAACTATTTTCAGTTTAAAAAAAAAGCAGTTTTTGAAGTTCAACCAAATAAAAGTTCTAAATCAATTGATCTCTCATGTTGACTTGTTACACTACAATTTATGTTGACTTGTTACACAAAAATTATAAACAGTATTGTTATTTAGAAATAGAAAAACTTGTTATAGTCTTATTCATTTATAGTTAATGGATTGGTTAGTGGTGCTTAGAGGGAAATACTTAAAATACCAAACAGAAGTAAATTAATGGTATTCTGCAAAATTTGTGTCCAGATTATGGGCAATAGCATGAATTCTAGGAGATTGGGAGTTTAGAATTACTACTCTTTTATTTGAAAATTAAGATAGTTAAGGGGATATTCCATGTAACAAATAATATGTATGTACATTTATTTACTTTATAGTTATTGATAGTTTGGAAAAAAATGTTAAAATGGCAAATTAGAAAAATGTGCTGCTGATATTTAGAAGGCAATATTTTTCCTTAGGAAACTGGAATGCTAATAAAAAGACTTTTCTAAGACATAAATTATGGGATTTAGGAATCAAATGCCATACAATTTAATCTCATGATTTCCATGCAAAAGTAGGAGGAACTGTAGTAGAAAACTAAGTAAATTGAAAGATTATTTTCCTTTCAACCATCTGTTTCAGTAAAATTCACTGATGTAAAGTTTGATTTATTGTAATCATTTATGTATGTGTGTGTGTGTGTAAAGCTTGATTTACTATAGCCAAAAGAATTAAAAGAGAAGTAAAATCATAGAAAAACTTCTCTAGTCAAGGGTCAATCTCCCAGAAATAATTAATTCACTTAGCAGAGCAAAAACTTGAACCATACATTAAGAAAAGTCATGGATTAGGTAAAGATGGAAATAATTTTGCAAATTCTAAAAAAAAAAAAACAAAAAAAAAACCATAGGGCCTAGTCAGCCTTTGCCCAAAGGTCTATCTTTGAAGAATATTGATGCATTTGGTTTTGGCTTTTATCAATTACATAAATTGACCATGAGCTCTAGAAATATTTGAAACTATAAATTGTAAAGCTAGAAAACAGAAGTATTTTTAAGATCACAATACTTACTGTGATGAATTAGTTATTATTTTTAGTTTTTGATATGAATTAATAACTCCCTATCTTTATTAATTCCCACAAGGATGATTGAAGGAAAATAATACTCATCAAACACATGTTATCAAGAAAGCTCTATACTTTTGTAGTAGAAATAAAGTTACCTATAATTCCCCTGTGCCTTTTGTCATTTACAGAGCACTTTTGGGGAAGGTCTATGCTTTTAGAGCAGAAGCTGGGGTTGAGCTGAATTGTTCAAATAACAAAGGGTGAAGCAATCAGAGTTGTGAGGAGGAAGCAAGTGGAAGGCGATGAGCATCTGCAGACTGAATCCAAGGTTAGAAGACAGAGACCTTGCTGTTAAAATCTGGGGGAACGATTATGTGCTCTGAGGTGTGACCCCCTTCCCTGAGACTGCAAATCTTCCATAAAAGTCCCCAAATCATGATGTGTTTGCTATGATTGTGAATGCTTGTGAAAGGATCTAATTTAGTATTAGGGTTGTACCAAAGTCAGCTGAGTGGACAAGAGGGTAATGCACATCTGGGTTATACCTTAATTGTTTCATTAAAATCTCATAACAATCCTAGGAGTTGTGTATTATTATTCTCAATTGTATTAGAGGAAACTTAGGGCCCAGAGGAATTAAGTAATAGTCTGTTAAGTGGTAGTGATAAAATTTTGATCTTACACATCCAAAACTTCTTGTACTTTCTATTCCTTCCATTATAACTATTTAATTTTATCCCAGATCTTATGTACAAAAACATCTGTCTGCATTGCTGTTGTAAGAGACAAGAAAATAACTAGTGTTTTGACCCACCTAGTATGAAATCTATCTTTCCTTAGAACACTAAAAAGAAAAGCTATTTGTACCTTCTTCTGGTTTGTGGATGATGGAGTAGAGCCACCCTATCATTTACATTGACATTTTCGGCAGAGAGAAAGCTATAATCATTTCAAAAAATTGGTGGTCGTGATATACAAGGAGTAAAGATTTTCTTAGTTCCTGAAATATCTATGCTATTTGTCTGAGTTTGAATACTGGTAGGGAATAACATTCAGCTCTCCTCAAGTCCTCCATGAATTTCTTTGTCTGGGTTTGGGTCCCACAGCTAAAATATAGAAAACTTGGATAGAATCAGAAGAAAGCCACTGCATGATTAAATAGTTGGCAATTGAGATTTTTAAGGAAAGTTTTAAACTTTGCAATCTGGAGAAAGAAATGTGAGGTGTGATTTAATAGCCCTATTCAACTATGGAATTAGTATTTTTCCACATAAGGGAAGGTAATCGTCTGTTTTTTAACCACATTGTAGAAAGAATTACTGGAAGTATTTAAGGTTTAGGTTAGCCAAGAAGAATTTCCTGACCATGAAAATGGTTAGGTATTAGAGTTGGTAACTTACCAAATCTATGGACTCTCTTATTGCATTCCATTAAGACAAGGCTGGGCTTTGGTTTCAGAGAATCACAGAGTTTTAGGGACATGAATGATTGTCTTATTTAATATCCTTAATTTGCAGAGGCTCTGAGAAATATAGCAGCTGGTGAGGAGCAAAATCAAATCTAATGCTCAAATCTGATTTATGTTAAAATGTCTTCTTTGACCAAAATCTACACAATTTCTCAGTTGACTCTGATGTGTAGCTCCAAGTAAAAAGGATATTTTTTTAATGGAGAATTAAACTTATGCAAAATAGCCACTAATAGTGACATTTTATTTCTAAATTTTGTCTCTTAAAAAGAAGTAATTCATCTTTTGGTTGCCTGGTAAAGTGCTTCTCATGTATTCTTTATATTTTATTCCCAGCAAAGCCATATTTTCTATATATTTACTCATAATTGAGAAATAATTAATTTAAGCATTCCATTTTCTCTGAATCTTAGACATGCCAAATTCTTATTACTTCTCATCTCTTGGAAGTATGGTGTTTGTCTGAAAATTGTTTCTAAGTGAGGAATATACTGAATAGAATGTTCTCAGATGACTAATGTAAAAATGGCATGAGGTTCTGGAAACAATTTAAACTTTTGCAACACATTCAGTAATCTAGAGAAACGGTGCTGGAACTACTGACAATTTTAGGCAGCAAAGTGAAGTTTTATCCAAATAAAAGAGAACGTTGTATCTTAGAAATGAAATAACATTGTTTCTTGTAGAAACAATATCAATATTTTTAGAATTATTAGCTTGTTGATTATAATATTGATTAAATGAAGAGGCCATAGTAATGAGTAGTCTCTGTTTTAAATTTATAAGGAAATGCTGTGACCCAAAAGGTGTGAGAAGAAAACTAGAAGTCTATCTGAGTGATATGTACTGAATGTAAAACAATAGTGGATGATATAATTTTTGTGTTAGTTTTGGGATAGGGAGACATACAAAACTCAAATATGTGAAGAAGCATATTTGCACTAAATAGTCAATAAAGACAACACAAAAGGAATCATGATATATAAGAATATGATAAAAGCACAAATGGATTAATAAAAAGCTCTGGGCTGTGAAACCAACTAATATATGTAACATAAAGGCAAGACTCTTGTGATGAATTTGATTGGCCTACTTGAGTTGATTGAGTCATTTTCATAGTTGGCCTAAATAATTTTTAACAAACCACTTATCCTTGACCATAAAAACATTACTCTAACTATAAATAAAAGACACACATTATCTTTATCTACCCTAACCCTGGAGATGGCCTGCTCCTGTAAATCAGGTTTCAAGGAGCATCTAAAAGCCCAGTCTTAGGCACCAACCCCATCCTGATGTGCACTTGGAATCCTTGTTTCTCAGTTCCCTGGCATTCTTATTTTATTGTTATTTTTAAATTGTGGGTAAACTATATGGGAATTAATTAGTTACCTTTTATTCTTGTATGCATTTCTCCTATTGCATTCCACTCCCACCTCCACCCCCATAATTACTTATCCACTTTTCTAGTGATGGATGCCCAGGTTGCTTCCAGTTGCCCAGCACTACATGTTAAACCATAATAAACATTTTCAGTGGTGTCACTATGGAAGTATCCTGGGAGTGGAGTTGTTAGGTCATGTGGTAACTATGTTTAACCTTTAGAGGAATTCCTTCTAGACTGTTTTCAAAGTTGCTGCACAATTTTACGTTCCACCAGCAGTGTGTGAAGATTTTGATTTCTCCACATCCTCACGAATATATGTTGTTGTTCGGTTTTTTATTCTAGCCATACTAGTGAGTGTGAAATGGTATCTCATTGTGGTTTTGATTTGCATTTCCTTCATGGCTAATGATGTTTAGCACCTTTTCATGTGCTTGTTGTTCATTTGTTTTCTTTGAAGAAATGTCTCTTCAAATCCTTTGCCCATGTTTAATTGGAATGTTTATTTTTGAGATTTAATTGCTCTTTATATATTCTGGATACAAGTCCCTTATCAGATACGATTTGCAAATATATTCTCTCATCCTCAGTGTTGCTTTTTCACTTTATTGGTTGTGCTCTTTTTTTTCATTCCTCAACTTCATTTTCAACATTTTATTCTATCAAATCAATCAATTTTACCTATTTTAACAAAGGTATATATATGATGCCATCTTTTGAAATGTTATTAAGTACATTATCCAAAACAAATCTGTTTTCATAACTCTTTCACCCCTCTCCAATCTCCCTTCCATACATGAAAACATACATGCATGATTACCAACTTTTCAATGCTGGCAATCATCTAAAAAACATTTTTTTAAAATTCCCATGATGTAGTACTTTTGCGTGACACTGAGTTGGTGCTATAATTTGAAGCACAAATATTTTTAATTTTGACGATGTCAAATTTATCTAATTTTTCTTTTGTAGAATTTGCTTTTGGTGTCATCTTAGAAACTATTGCCTAAACCAAGGTCACTAAGATTTACTCCCATGTTTTCTTGTAAGAATATAACGTTTTTTCCCCTTATGTTTAGGTCTATGATGCATTTAGAATTCATTTTTGTAAAGAGTAAATTATCTTCTAAAGGTAGTTGTTGAACAGTATGACTGTATTTTGGGTAATATGGTAAGGTATAAATGGTTTAGTTTAGGAGACAATATAGAATTAATCAGGTGACCAATCTGTTTTTAGTGTTGACCTGATATCAGGGACCTCAGAAAAATGAAACACAAATATCCTTTCTCTTGAAACAAAAAACAAGTTCAAAGTATATAGAAGTATAATCTTAAAATACCTTTTCCACTTATATGTAGAAACTCTTAATATGACACCATTACTTGCACATTGATGAACTCTGATTCATATCTGATTCATAGCTACAGATAATATTTAAATATTATCCTGCAATGCAGACAAGACATTGAGTAAAGTTGGAAAATTTGACACTGGGTATATATTGTGTAGGGCTTTCTACTAATCAGTAATGAATGCTGGTGAGTTGAGAATTGATAAAGCCACTCAAACAGAGTTGCCTCCCTCTTCTTTTTTTTCTTTGCTAATAATGACAGTAATTTAGGAAGAGAAACTTGGCTATAATTCAGGAAGTATAAAGAGTTTAAAGATGTCCAGAAGAGGGGGGATAATCTCCAATATGATGACTGTAAATTGGTCATTTGCATATCCTGACTCAATTTTGACTGTTAGAGATTAGTTACTGCAGCCTCTTTTGTCACTGTATATTTCTTTCCTTTACCTCATGCTAGACTGATCACTTTACAATAAATAAATCATGCCACTAAATATATTATAGTGACTTCCTATCGTTCTTAGGATAAAATCCAAAATAGTTAATCTAATTTACTCCACCTCCCCAATCTCCCTACTCTAGCCATGTTAAAACCTTTTTATTTAAAATTAATAAATATTTTTAAAATATTAGAAAATAATATAGCAGCTAGCTATTGCAGATTTAACATACTTTAATTATGAATAACATTTGCTTGGATATATTTTCAGTAAAGAATTTTAACATTATAGTTATAGCTAAATCATGAATCCCCCACTACCCAACCTATCACAGAGAGCTACTATCTGGAAGTTGGTGCATATCCTCAACATCTGCTTTTTCTATACTTTTACTACATGCATGTTTTCCCATAAAACATAAAATATTAAGTTTTTGCAAATTGCAGTCTAAAGTGATTGTATCAATTTACAGGCAAATTGGCAGGTACATGAGTATCAGGCACCATATCCTACCTGCTATTTGGTATTATCGCACTTTATAGTTTTTGTAACTATGACAGTCATGGAATGCTTTCTCATTTTGGTTTTAATTTGCCTTTTCTTGACTAGTGGAGAGTGAACATCTTTTGATAGGTGTATTGGCCATTGGATGCTTTCTGTGCCTTGAATGTTTTTATTTATTTATATGTTTTTTGCCAAAATTTTTGTTTGTGATATTTATGGTCATATCTTCTTCTACTGTCTAGGGAGAAGATATTACTCAATTGTAATTTTCTCTACAGAAGTTTTAATGTTTTAAAAGAAACATTTATCAGTGTTTTCCTTGATGATTTATTTCAGGTGTGTGTCTGGTTCAAGGAATTCTTTCCTATTCTAAAGACATAAAAATATTCACCTATATTTTACTGTATAAAATTTTAACATTTGTTTTCCACATTTGCTTTAACACATGTGGAATATGTATTTGCATATATTATGGGGAAATGATAAACCTTATTTCTGTATATGAATATAAATGGGGCCTCAATAATGTTTACTCAAAAATGTTTCCATCTCTCACTGATTATTTTTTTGTATTCTACGCACACATGTACCATGACTTTTTCAACCATTTTGTTTTTTTAATGCAATTTTATTGAGACATATTCACATGCCATAAAATCATCCAAAGTGTACAATCAGTTGTTCACAGTATCATCATATAGTTATGCATTCAACACAATTTTTTAAATATTTTCATTACTTCAAAAAATAGAAATTAAAGTAAGAGAGAACACCCAAAACATCTCATACTCCCTCCTCCATCCCTATTATTCATTTACTATTTGTCCCACTTTCTTCAACTCATCTGTCCATACACTAGATTAAGGGAGTGTGAGTCACAGGGTTTTCACAATCACACAGTCACAGCATACAAGCTGTATCGTTGTATATCGTCATCAAGAGTCAAGGATAATGGGTTGCAATTCAACAGTTTCAGGTATTTCCTTTTTGCTATTATAATAGACTAAAAACTCAAAAGGGATATCTATATAATGCATAAGAGTAACCTCCAGAATGACCTCTTGACTTCATTTGAAATCTCTCAGCCACTGAATCTTTATTTTGTTTCATTTCTCTTCCCCCTTTTGGTCAGGAAGGCTTTCTCAATCCCATGATGCCAGGTCAAGGCTCATCCCTGGGAATCATATCCCATGTTGTCAGAGATTTGCACCCCTGGGAGTCATTTCCCATGCGGGGAAGGCAGTGAATTTACCTGCTGAGTGGGCTTAGAGAGAGAGAGGCCACATCTGAGCAACAACAGAGGTTCTTTGCAGGTGACTCTTAGGCACAATTATAAGTAGGCTTAGCATCTCCTTTGCAGTAACAAGCTTCATAAGGGCAAGCCCCAAGATTGAGGGCTTGGCCTACTACAGTGGTAATCCCCAATGCTTGCGAGAATGTTTTGAATTCCCCAGGTAGGGAAGTTTAATATTTCCACATTTTTCGCCAGTCCCTCAAGGGGGTTTTGTAAATACTTTTTATTCTCTGCCCAAATTACTCTGGGATGTATCAGGGTTTCACACTAACCTGTACAAACCAACCAGATCTCAAGGTTCCATGTCATTATGGTGTTTGAATAAACTGACCATGCAAGTTATATTATCCAGCGTGCTACTGAAAATATAGATTTTTCACCAAATAAACTTTTTTTTCCTTTGGCCTTACATAGAAGTTGAGGTTTTAAAACACAGTCAATATCATCCTTTACCCTTCAGTCTGGTTTACCTTAGTCCTAACCAAGTCCATTTTGTTTATATCTCCAATTGAAGTCTGATCTCTTTTTTTTCAGGCTCTTTTAACATTTGCTATATAGGGTAATGCTGACATTCATAGCTGCTAAGCTCTGGCTCTGAGTTTCAGGTGTCACACAAGTACCCAAAGTTCCAGGGACTGACCAGGTTATACAGTTAAACAGCTCAGCGTCTCAGAATTTAGAGATAACTGTTACAACTCATGAATAGATGTGACTGCTGTAAGAGCTTACAATCTAGGAACGTTTACCCATGCTCTCAGATTCAATTCTGTGTTTGCACATTAAGTTAGTCCATATAAGTGAGGTATTATAAAGTTTGTCTTTTTGATTCTGGCTTATTTCACCCAACATACTGTCTTCAGGGTCCATTCACCTTAGTTGTATACCTCACAACTTCATTTCTTCTTCATGCTGCTCAGTATTCCATTGTATATATGCACCACAGTTCACTCCATTTATCAGTCGATGTAACCTTAAGGCCACCTTCATCCATTGTGAATTGTGAATGCTGCTGCCATAAATATGAGTGTGCAATGTCCACTGCTCTCAGTTCTTCAAAATATATACCTAATAATGGGCTTGCAGGACCATATGGCAACTCCAGAGTTAGCTTCCTGTGGAACCCCACACTGCCCTCCAGATGGGCTGCACCATTCTACTTCCCTACCAACAGGGAATAGGAACATCCCTCTCTCCATGTTTTCTCCAGCACTTGTATCCCTCTGTTTATTTTTCAAACAGCACAAGTGACAATTATCATTCAGAGAATTCTGATCCCAGGGCTGGAAAACAGACACAGTTTAAGCGCTTCTTCTGCCTCAGCCTGTGTTTCAAACACGCCCCTTGCAGTGACAGGGCCTGCTCTGAATTAAAGGCACCACACCACTTTACACCAGTGGGAGCTGTGGGCTGACAAGTACTGCTTGCTGGGCAGGACAGAGAAAGCACAGAATCAAGAGGCTTCACAGTAAGGACTGGCACCCTGCTGGGTCTCATACTCAGGGAAACTTGATTCTGATTACACCCTCTTCCTGAGTCCTTGGTCTGTCCTATCTGGGAAAATCTGAGTGGGGTTGGGTTGTTCCTATCTGGGAAGACCCTCCTCAAAAAACCAAACCAAACCAAACCAAAACAAAACAAAACACTTTCATATAGGCAAGGCAAGAACCAGAAAAATAAGAGCTGATGAGAAATTCTGATCAGTTAAACAGAAGCTATGCTATAGTTCTAGAATAAATTGAACTGAATGTCAAAGAACAGATAGAGAACAAAACTAACCAACAAGAAAATCCTAGGCAAAAGAGAGAAAATGGCCTCCAGAATAAACTAATCTTGGAAATCAGATGCCTAGACACCAGCAAAAAAAAAATTCACAAATCATACTAGAAGGCACAGAGATATGGTCCAGTCAAAGGAAAAAACTAACACCTCAGCTGAGATATAGGAGTTGAAACAGCTAATTAAAGATGTTCAAACAAATCTAAACGAATTCAGTGAGTTGAAGGAAAATGTGGCAAACAAGATGAAGGATATAAAGAAGACACAACGTGTCCATATGGAAGAATTCATAGGGCAGAACTTATGGGAATGAAGGGCACAATAGAAGAGATGAAAAACACAATAAAGACTGACATTCACTTTTGATATCTTATTTTATGTCCCTTAAATTTTTTTGGACTTAAGACAACATGTATTATCTCATAGTTCCTGTGGGTCAGAAGTCTGGTTTTAGTGTGAGTTAACTACATCCTCTGCTTAGATATCACAATTCTGAGATCAAGGTATCACGATTTTGCTAGTTTTTCTTTGGAAATCTTATACCTTTCTGGACCCTCAATTGTTCTCTTAATGCCGATTTTCATATATGTTTCATTTTTTGTAATGTACCATTTTGAGTCCCTTCTCATTTCTTTCAGTATATATTTTCATATTTTTTTTGTGGTTAAAATGAGGTAAAATTTGACATCCTAATCTGTAACCATCACATTTGACTTGATACTAACTTAACATCAATGTTATACATATACATTGTTCCTTTGCTGTTCTATTCCCTCACCTTATTGTTGTACTTGTTATAAATGATATCTTTATATATTGTATGTTCAAAACCATAGATTTATCATAACTTTTTATGAATTTGCATTTTAGAACCTGTAAGAATTAAAAAGTGGGGTTACATGCCAAAAAATATAACAAAATAGTACTGGCATTTTTAATTACCCACCTTTACCGACATCTTTATTTCCTTATGCTGCTTTGATCTACTGTCTAGCATCCTTTCCTTTCAGTCTGAAGAACTCTCTTTAGCATTTATTGTGGGGCAGATCTAGTGGTGATAAACTTACTCAGCTTTTGTTTCTGTGGGAATGTCTTAATATCTCCCTATTTTTTGAAAGACAGTGTCACAGGATACAAAACTCGTGCTTTGGCAGTTGTTTTCTTTGAATGCTGCAAATATTTCATCCCACTGCTTTCTTGTTCCCATGGTTTCTGATGAGAAGTTTTTTCATTACTTTTTCTTCTGCTTCTCAACCTGTATAATTTCATTTGTGTTACCTCCAAGTTCACTAATTTTTCTTCTGCTAGTTCTAGGGAATTTTTCATTTCATTTATTGTGGTTTGGTTCCTTTTTAAAATTTCTGTCATTTCTTTTTTTGAGATTTTCATGTTGTTAATTCATTGTTTCCTTGATATCCTTTAGTTCTTTCTCTGTTTTCTGTTTTCCTGTATGTCCTTAGCATATTTCAGGGTGTTTTTTTGTTTTTTGTTTTTTTTTCTTATTTTTTGTCTTTGTCTTTTAAGTCTTTGGTATGTCCAAAGCCTGGTCTTTTTCATTGACGGTTTCTAGATTTTTATCTTCTTCCTTTGCATGGGTGATCATTTCTGATTTCTTTGTTTGTGTTTATCTCTTGTCTTTATCACACTGTACATTTTAATATTTTAAAGTGTTAACTCTTTAAAATGTTAACTCTCAGATACTAAATCAATCTGGGATTTAGTATCTGAGCTCTCTGTTCCTTAATTTTGTATCCAGCTGGTGAAATGACAGAGATTTTCTTGAATTCCAGAGACTAACTAAAATAAACTAATTAATGCAAAAACACCTTCCACAGTCTTTGAAAATTGGCTCATGTTGGCTGGTTCTCTTCAGAGTTTAGCCTTTTTATGGAGAAGGTCAGTCTGAGGAAAATGTGAAAGGCAGGATCCTCTCCTTTTTCTGTGCTTGAATCTTGTCTTGAGCTTGTGTTTGCTAGTGGACTTGGGAATTCCCTTGTTTATAGGAATTTGAATTCTCTCTTTATTCTCTATGAAATTCACTTTCTCCTGGGTGCTCTGTTGCATGACTTAAAGTTGGTAATCCATTGTCCCAGGCCATTTTGACTTGCTTGTTTCTTGCACTAACTTTAGCTTCCTCAAGCTTCTTCCACTTGCATGGCAAGTTCTGGAAGGGTGAGCCTGGGACTAGTTTCCTCTTTCAGTCTTTCAATCTCCACCTGATAGATTGGCACTAATATACAGGCACCCCAGCATGTGCATAGGGATTACTCTGTTGCTTCCGGAATAGGGCCAAGGACCCACAGTGAAAGTGGAGATTGGCTCTGCACCATTCTGGGGAGGGAATTGGGATAGGGACGATAAGGGCACTATATTAGTTAGGATTCTCTAGGGAAACAGAACCAACAAGAGATATCTGTAAATACAAGATTTTATAAAAGTGTCTTATGTGACTGTGGGGATGAATGAGTCCAAATTCCATAGGGCAGGATGCATGAGTCCAAATTCCATATGACAGGCAGTGAACTGGCAACTCCAGTGAAGGTGTTTGATGAACTCCTCAGGAGATGCTGGCTAGCTGAAGAAACAGTGAAGGTTCTCTCTCTTTCTCCCTTACAAGTTTTCAACTGATTGTATTAAATCCAGCTGATTAAATTCTCTCATTGCAGTAGACATGCCCTTCATTGATGTAATCAGTTACAGGTGCAGTCAATTGACTGAAGATTTCATAAACCAGCCTTCAGGTTTATTAACCAGTCACAAATGTCCTTGCAGTAACAGGCCAGTGCTTGCTTGACCAGACACCTGGATGCCGTCACCTGGCCAAGTTGACACATGAACCAAACCATCACAGGCATCACAGGCATCATGACCTTCTCCTACCCCCCTCCTTTTTAAATGTCCTACTGTTTTTAAAGCTGCCTTTTCTTGACTCAGCACTCACCCATTTACTGTTTTCTGGAGTTTTCAGGAAGATGACTCTGCTAGTTTTTGCTAGTTGTTCATAGATTCTGTAGAAGAACAGATCCTTGGAGCATCTTAGATAGCCATCTAGGTTGACTGCTATCAAACACATTGCATATCTCATATTTTCATGAACATTTGGTGTCCTCTTTTGATATTGCTTTTTCATACATTTTCCCTATATTTTATTGGGCTGTTTATATAGTTTTCTTGTTAAGTCTCCTATATGACCATTCCTAATTATGACCATTCCCTTTTCCTCCAGAATTAATCACTCTTCTGAATTTTAATGTGTATATATATCTCATTGCTTTCCTTTATAGTTTTACCACATATGTATGCAGGCCTAAACAATATAGTTTGGTTTTTCCTGTTTTTGAATTTAAAATAAATATAATCATAAAGCAAATATGCATCTAGGTCTAGCTTTTTATGATCAATATTATGTTTTTAAGATTTACCTCTATTGCAAATAATATAGCTTGTTTATTTTAATCATCACATAGTATTGCTGTATATAAATATATCACTTTTTTTTATCCATTTTGCAATTAATGGTCATTTGAGTTGTTTCTGATTTGGTGCTATTAAAATTTTACTGCTCTGGAACATTCTTGTCCCTATATCTTGGCATATACATTATAGAGTATTAACCAAATTCTTTTTCAGTTACATGCATTTAAAATATATTGCATTTACTTTGCCTTTCTTTGTGTGTGTGTGTGTGTGTTTTCCTCATAATTAATTTTACAATTTATATTTTCATATTTGTTTTTAAAAAGTACATGGGAGTCAGAAGTATGTTCTATAATTTCTTCTAGAATTAAAAAAACATGCTTTTCTCATTTAAATTCTCAATAGTTCATCTTTCCCCATTCATCTGCAGTGCTCCATCTTTCATATGTAAAGCTTTTGTTTATGTCTGAATTTGTTAGTAGGGTTCTCAGTTCTGTCCCATTCCTTCATTTGTCTTTCATAGCACCAATACCATCTTATTTATGATTTTATATGAATTTTATAATTAATTTGTCAATTTGTACAAAAGATCCTCCTGTGACATTTTATTGGAATGACGTTAAATATTTATATTACTTGAGACTAGACATGGTTAAAATACTGAGTTTTCCTTTTAATTGGAATAAGTCTCTTGAATTATGTAGGTTTCCTTTTATGAATTCCAAGAATGTTTTAAAATATGCTGCATGGAGCTATTTTATATATTTTGTTATATTTTTCCTTGCTAATTTGTATGTCTTTTTGCTATTTTAAATTATATCTTTAAACATATTTTCTAGCTGTTTGAAGATGATACATGATAATGTAATTGGTTTTCGTGTATTTATTTTAAAATTTATCTTTCTGTTATTGACCTCTTATTTATTGCCTTGTGGTCCGAGAACATGGTTTGCATGATTCCAGTTTCTTAAACTTGAAATGATTTTTAATGACACACACACACACACACACATACACAGTTTCTTTTATAATCTTCCCTAGAGTGGCCACTGTACTTCTGTCTGTAAATCCCAGACTGGTTCTAAGATGAAGATGTTCCAACCTAGAACTGTGATTCTTAAGGTTGGGGATGGGATGGAGATTTTTTTTCCTAGGGGAACTTTTGGTATTTGTAAGAACATTTCCATTTTTTTTGCTAACAATTTTGGGACTGTCATTTAGGGGGTGGAGGCTGGGAGTGCTACACATCCTGGAATGCAGGGAAGAATTGTCCCACACCCTGAATGACCTTTGAAACTCTTTCTAGACATTCATGTAAGTGAAAATTCATTTATAATTATTTGAGACTACAAAACTAACTTCACTGGTACATAGAACACAAAATATTTTCTATACAGTTTTATTATATAATGAATTTCCCTGGAATGCAACTGCCAAATAAGTCAATAAAGCTATAATTATTTACTCTTTATATCTAGAAGCCAGATTAAAACATGTTTCTGTAGTAATTCTATGAATATTGTCTTAAATCCATATTCATTTACTATAAGTAGGTGCAAGACCTTATGAGTCACTGTCATCTGGTGTAATCATGGTTTAGCACTTACATAGTGAAATTCATATTATTTTATTTTAAATTCCTTTCTTTTATTTCTTGTTTTTTTTTTATTGCAATTAGGACATTATATTGATTTGTTTAGAATGCTAATAGGTTATATTTTCTAAGAATTCCATTCCATGATAGTGTAAAGGAGTTGTTCTAGTTTACTAATGCTGCTAGAATGCAAAACACCAGAGATGGATTGGCTTTTATAAAAGGGGTTTATTTGGTTACACAGTTACAGTCTTAAGGCCATAAAGTGTCCAAGGTAACACAGCAATCGAGTACCTTCACTGGAGAATGGCCAGTGGTGTCTGGAAAACCGCTGTTAGCTGGGAAGGCACGTGGCTGGCATCTGCTCCAAAGTTCTGGTTTCAAAATGGCTTTCTCCCAGGATATTCCTCTCTAGGCTGCAGTTCCTCAAAAATGTCACTCTTAGTTGCACTTGGGATATTTGTCCTCTCTCAGCTTCTCTGGAGCAAGAGTCTGCTTTCAATGGCCTTCTTCAAACTGTCTCTCATCTGCAGTTCCTGTGCTTTCTTCAAAGTGTCCCTCTTGGCTGTAGCTCCTCTTCAAAACGTCACTTATAGTTGCACTGAGTTCCTTCTGTTTGTCAGCTCATTTATATGGTTCCACTGATCAAGACCCACCCTGAATGGATGGGGCCACGCCTCCATGGAAATTATCTCATCAGAGTTATCACCTACAGTTGGGTGGGGCACATTTCCATGCAAACAACCTAATCCAAATGTTCCAACTTAATCCCGACTAACATGTCTGGCCCACAAGATTGCATCAAAGAATATGGCTTTTTCTGGGGGACATAATACATTCAAACCAGCACAGGTTTTGTTACAAAATATTTCTTATAAAGGTGTACACTGAATCAAGCAGGGTTTAAATTATTGATCTAAATAGAGAACCAACTGGCAAACCATACATGGTAACTTCCACTCTTAAATAGTTTTAAAGTTTCACCCAACTTCACAAATACATAATTGTAAGATTGGCAATAATATTATGGTCTTGTACAAAAGGATTTGGAAAAACTGATCTTTGTCCTTATAAAAAGATAGTTTTTTTTTTTGTCAGTTTATAATGGGAGAATTAGAAACTCTGAGATTTCAGAGAAGAAAAAAAAACTGAAGGTTAGAGTTTGACTGCTAGTGTTTCCCCAACCCCTCCTTTGTGGCTTGCATTTGGTACTGCTAATATTTTCCTTTTTAACTTGAAGGCTAGATTAGAACAGCTCTAAAAGAATGACATAGTCTCAAGTTATATATAAATAACCGTATTTTAAGAGTCAGCATTTGGATTCTTTAGACAAGAATATTATTTTCAAACAATTCTTTGAATTTGTGTTTCATTAGAAATTGAGATTAAACCATTGAGCAAATTCTTAGATGATGGTTTTGGTAAAGCAGTAATGGAGAATAATTACCTATATTTTTATGAAGATTGCCATTAGCTCTCCTGAATATTCTTATTTTTCATGCCTTGGAGCTATGTTTGAAAATTCTTGAAGTTCGCTCATGCCTCCCTGTATTTGGAATTACTCAACTCTTCCTCTAAATCTGCCTTTTATATTGTGTGTTTAGTCTGTTGCTACAGTAGTCACTCCTGTGCTTCTGCTGTAGGTGAGAGACATGGCAAATTTGCCCCACCAACTGGCCAAAATAAAGGATGGTGTGAATGAATGGGAGGATCATTACACACTACCTCAAATTCTGTGAAAATGTGTGCTACATGTCTTACAAGTCAAAAGAACAGAAAATCTAAGCTGGGTCATGAAGCCAAATATATAAAGTGGTTACTGACTCTTAGACTTGAGACCAAGAACTAGCTAACAGACATCTGAATCATGTGCATCATAAGATGGAGATAGATTTTTATGATTCACATTTTCTCCTGACTACATGCCAACTGTCTTTTCTGACTGACTGACCAAATGCCAAATATCCTTGGGAGATTTTACTGGTGTTTTTAGTCATCTGTAAATCTCATTACTTTTCTAACAGTATTTCCAGAACTTCTTTTTTATTTACTTTTCCATTTATTTTCTGATCATTTTCCAGAGTATATTTTACTTAAGATAGTATTTTCAGCATGTGTCTACATATGAGTTGTTTTGCTTAAAAAATATAATTGCAAATATGGATATATATAACTACATTGCTGCATCTTGATATTTTAATAATTAATTAATTAATACACATTAATTATACTTAATAGAAATACTGAATAGGAATGCTGAATGGATTCTGCATGATTACATTGATAATAAATTACATCAAAAATATTTTTATTCCTGTAATTTTGTGTAGGAAAGTTTGGATAAATTGTCATATTAGAGAAATTCAATGGATTTTTAAAGATAGCCATAAAAATCTATAATTAAATAAATGTCAAATATATAGATATGCTAATCTTTCAAAGAATTTGAATTTCTCCATGTATGTCTGACCTGAACTCTTGTTTCTGGCAATCTTGTATTTAAATCACTGCAAGCACACAGGTTTCTGTTTTATTATTAAAAATATCAGGGAAAGAGACTAACAGTGTCCGTTAGTAACTAGGTCTCATGCTTTTCAAAGTTCATGGGAAGTAAGATTTTCTCTTTATATAACCTGAATTCCTACTGCAGCAATGTAATTTCCCTTTTACAGATTCTACACTGAGAACATCTGGTCACCATCTTCTTTATTTCTTTTACATTTTGCCAAATGCCATTAGCAGAATTCTCTCCTGTGACTCCTGCTATCCAAGTCTGACCCTTAAAAACCCCACTTTATTTTTCTCTGTGGTGTGTAGACATGGTGCACAGACAATAGAATCTCTATTTACCTCAGACTTGTGGTAACCTCATTTTTTTATCTTTGCTAGACTCAGCTCTCAAGAACTGGACCCACTGATTTTCATACCATGAGTCTTAGTCCTGCCCTACTTCCTAGAACAAATAGGACACTCAGTAGGTTGTAGTGCACAACCTCATCTACCCATGGAGGTTGACTCAATTAATTACCTTCCCGAGCCTAGAAACAGAGGCCTCCCCGCTGGTCACTGGGCTCTCTAAATTGTCTTAGCTGCCAACCAAACAGCATTTGCTGGCCACTGGACTCCTACATTGCCTTACAAAGTCAATCTCTCTTTGCTATAACGTTTTGAATGTGAAGTCTATGGGTGAGTTTCTGGGAGGCTGTGAATCCCCTGAAATTGCCCATAAAATACGTATGTATACATTTTTGTTCTTAGAGACATTACAACTTTAAGCAGTTTCTCAAAGAGGAATGTAATATAACAAAGTTCAAAAACCACTTACCATTTAAAGATGTATACTGAAGTATTTAGGGGTGCAATATCATGGTGTCTGTAACCCACATAAAATAAAATGAAAGAAAAACCTCATTTTATGTGATCCCATAAGTGCTTATGGCCAGCATTGAGCATTTCCTTTGGTGCTTGCTAGCCTGCCTTGTTTCCTGTGTCCTTCCCATGTGAATTCCTATGTAGTAAATGGACCTGAGTCCAGTCATCAAAGTCCTATGGCCCTTGATTCTTCTCAGAAGACAACAGTCAGCCTGTCCAGCCTTCTAAACTTATCTCACCTCCCTGTCCTGAGAGAGACTCTAATATCTCCTCTTGGAGATGCCGTTAACAATGGAGCCTGAATCCTGATTTTGTTTCCCAGGCCTAAACTCTGTGTGGTCAGTTTCTGTAGCCAAATATCTCTCAGTTCCTGTGTCTAGTTAATGGGTAAACCTTAGGTCAGGTTACAACTTCTTCCGCCACCACATCAGCCTGTGACACCAACCAGTAAGTACAAAGGTGTGAAATATGAAGGTTTCTCAAGTCTGTTCTTCCCATGTCAAATTTATTATTGGAATTAGGGAAGAAAGACACAAAAAGGGAAAAATTAAATATATGGTTAATCATGGCCCCTAAAACTAAAAAAAGAGGTACAGTTTGACACATGGTCTAAATTTGAGACAAAATAATTGGAGCTGAGGCTACCTTGGAAAATTGATGATATATGGTTACTATAGTAAAGTGGAACAATCATGCTGTTATTGTGTGAGGTTAAAAATAACTTTGGAAAATTGGGACTTGAGTGGATATTACTATTAAGACTATAACTGGAAAATTTTTGAATGACATATAACACTTGGTCACATATTTCTTTTCACATTTTGAGGGGAAATTAATGCACATTTCTTGCTTATATGATTGTCTCCTAATGAACTTTTTTTTTTTTTTTTTTTTTAATAGCAACTGTTCTGCCAACAAAGGCATTCCTGGGCTAGAATGGACCAAGGGGTCAAGTACAGATTACTTAGCTCTGGGGTGTTTAAAGGGAGACTGGAAGTCACAAGTCATTCATTTCCTACTCATATACACACATTTTACTTCTCTGAGCTCCTGATCTGCTGTGAAGGGTGAGGGGGAAGGGGCAGAGGATAACACTGGAATTGTCAGGACACAGACTAGAATAGTGGACCTGGAAGGGATCTTGGAACACATCTGGTCAATTTTTTTCAGCTGAGGAAACCAAGTCAAGGTTTGACAAGTGATTTGCCCTGGTTCATTTGTCTGTCAGTGCTGGGTTTGACACCCAGTTCTCCTAGCTGTTGGATGAATGCTGTTCTTATACCATACTCTTCCCTGAGAATACTTGGCTATCTTCTGGGCTGCTGCAGCTGCTGATGCCTTCCTCTTTTTGTTCCAAGAGGAATAAAATTCCAAATATGAATGTGAAAGAATCCTTCTAATACTACAAGTCTTCCATTTTACTAACAGGCATGAACACATATGACTATACAGTCTTTTGTTTTGTGGGTAGGATTTAGTTAAGAAACTGCATATAGCACTCTTTCAGCAGTCCTGGGACCAGAATTACCATGATAAGCAGAGATAGAACACTTTCATTTTTTACTGAATTTATCATTATCTATTTCCAGTAAAATTTCAGGTGTCATTAGCTAAGATGGTCCTTTTAGAAAAAGATGGTAATTTAAAATTATGGAGAAAGACAATAATATAAATTATTTTGGATGTTAAATTAGACAATGTAGGATGATTATCAGTCCCAATATTTTAGTTTTTAGGAACAAGTAGAAAAAAAATATAAGGCTGATGAATTAATCACTCTGCCAAAGTTTTGTGGCATTATCATTTGGAACTGTATTTTTGCACTGAGAGAAATGAAGTTCACAGCAAATAATAGAAATTAACCCAAGAGAACTTATTTTCACATCAAATAAATTTATTTATTTCACAACAGAAGGGACTAGTTGTATTTTAGTAAGAGATAATATTGTATATATGAATAAAGGCTTTTGGTTAGGTAAGATAAATATACTCACCCCCATTGGGGTAATATTATATTTGAAGTTTTGTTCTTAAAATAAATTATTTAATAGCTATCAATGGATGCCCTCAATTATTTGAGGGCAGGGAAAACCATCATCTTTTTTTTTCTTTCTATTCCCATGAACTGGTCCATTTATCTGTATATCATGGATGTTAAAAACATTTATTGACAATGATGACATTTATTACTGTATGTGTGATAATAAACATTAGATATAAGTATTATATTTATAATTTTCATTTCAAATTATGATTCAGGAAGGTAGAATCTGTTTTACAGCCAAGTGCTTTACTAAAATTTGACTATATTGAAGTTCAGATCATGTTTCTATATACATGCATACCTAATTTTTCGGAGCTTTGCTTTATTGCACTCTGCAGATATTGCACTTTTTACAAATTGAATGTGGTAACCCTGCATCGAGCAAGTCTATTGGTGCCATTTTTTTCCAACAGCATTTGCTCACTACATGTCTCTGTGTCACATTTTAATTAAGGTATGTACATTGCTTTTTAAGACATAATGCTATTGTACACTTAATAGACTATAGTATAGACAGCTACTGGCGCACATCCCTCACTCTTGTGGCAGGTTGCCACAGGGTCCAGTCCCTGGCTAGGTCATTGGTAATGGAAAGGGACATAAAAATCCTTTTTTGCCAAGAACAGGGGTGGGCATGACTAATCACTGATCATGGCCTTTGATTACAATTGCTGGAAGCCTGGTTGGGGTGAGGGGACAGCTCTTGTTTCAACTCTCTCTGGACAAAAGCAGCAGCAGCCATTGATTCAACCCTCCCCGGACAGGGGCAGAGGCAGTGGACATTTAAAGACACATTGCTTCCTCAGGGCCTAAGGGACAGTTAGCTGAAGGGCTGCATTTGCTGGGCGGGCCAGGAAAGCTCAGTTTTGGGGAGCCATAGGAGAAGATCTTGGTGTCCTTTCTGATCCCCTCATTGGGGCACTTTGGAGCTGGTCTGTGTCCCCTTTGTGGGTCTCTGGCTAGTTTCAGATGGGAAAGTCTGGCTTGGAAAAGTTGTCTCTGTCATGACCTTCCTCCCAGTATCTGCCCTCTAGGTAAAACCAGCCTGAGAAAGGAAGGAAGTAGACAAAACTAAAGAGGCAAACACTTTGTGGCAAAGGCCTGCTGGATTTAAACACCCAGGAGAGGAAGATATGTCTCCTGGGAAACAGAGGGGACAACCAGCTCCTATAACCTGGGAACTCCAAAATAACTAACAGGCAAAGGCCCAAGACAAGACAGACACGAGAAAGACAGTGAAAACTCCATGCACTGCATTTGCCTTGGGACGACCTTCCTGATAGGAGAGCTGAAGCTCAAGAAAATCTCTGTCTTATCATCATCTGGTTACAAAATCAAGAAGCAGACACCTCAGGGAACAAATCTAAGACCTGACATTTTAAAGCATTAAAATGTACAGTGTGCAACAAGAAAGTAAAAGACAAAGAAACAGGAAATTATGGCCCATCCAAAGGAAGAGGATAAAAGTCCATAAAACACCAATGAAGAAGACCAGATCGTGGACATACTGAACAAAGCCCTTAATAAAAAATCTTAAAAATGTTCAAGGAGATGAAGGAAAATACAAAGAAAGAACTAGAGGTTTTTGGGAAAACAACAAATGAGCAATATGAGAATCTTGGTAAAGAGACAGAAGTTTTAAAAAGGAACCAAAGAGAACTGCTGGAGTTGAAGACTACAATAACTGAAATGAAACTTGTCAGGAAAGTTTCCAGAGCAGAATGGAGCTGGCAGAAGGAAGAATCAGTAGACTTGAAGAAAAGACACTTGAAATAAGTCAGGCTGAGAAAGAGAAAGACAAAGGGATTATTAAAAGTAAAAGTAGCCTAAGACACCTCTGGGACACCACGAAGTGTACTAATATATGTATCATGGAAGTCCCAGAAGGAGATAAAAGAGAGAAAGGAGCAGAAGGAATAGTCAAAGAAATAATGACAGAGAACTTCCCAAACTTAGCAAAAGATGTGACTATGCACATCCAAGAAGCCCAGAGAATGCCAAATAGGATTAACATGAAGAAGAAAACAGCGCATCATATATTGATCACAGTACTGAATGTAAAGGACAAGGAGAGAGTTCTGAAACCTGCAAGAGAAAAGCAACATGTAACATACAAAGGAGTCCCAATTAGATTAAGTGCCAATTTCTCATCAGAAACCATTGAGGCAAGAAGGCAGTGGGTTCAAATACTTAAAGTACTGAAAGAAAACAACTGCCACCTAGGAATTTTATATCCAGTGAGACTCTCTTTCAAAAATAAGAGATTATGCCATTCTCAGATAAACAAAAGCTGTGGGAGTTCATTACCACTAGACCTGCCTTACAAGCAAAGCTAAAGAGAGTTCTTCATACTGAAAAGAAAGAACATTAGATAGTGGCTCAAGGCAGCATAGAGAAATAAAGACCTGCAGTAAAAGTAACCACTTGGACAATTATAAATGACAGTATTATTGTGCTGCATTGTTTGGAATGGAACTCCTTACTTTCTATAGATGCTAAAATTCAAGCGCATAAAAAGTAATGCTAAATCTATGTTTTTGGACATACAATGTACAAAGATATAAATTATAACTACAAAAAATGGTGGGTGGAGCTGGTATAGAAAAAGTGTATGTACATGCTATTGAAGTTAACTTGGTATCAAACCAAACATGACTGTTTTGTATTTAGGTTGTTGAACTTTAACTTCATGGTAACCACAAAGAAAATAATTGAAAAATATATCCAGATAGAAATTAGAAGGCACTCAATATGGTACAACACAAAGAAGCAAATAAATATAAAATAGGCATTAATGGAAGTGAGGGACAAAAAAGACTAAATAGCAAAATGGCAGAAGAAAGCCCTATATTAACAGTAGTGACTTTAAATGTGAATGGATTAAACTCTCCAGTCAAAAGGCAAAGAATGGCAGAATGGATAAAAAAACACGACACAACTATATGCTGCCCTGCAAGAGACTCACCTTAAAGTCAAAGTGACTATAGTTGACAGTGAAAGGATGGGTAAAAATATACCATGCAAATAGGAATCAACAGAGAGCTGGGTTGGCTATACTTAAAACAGGTAAAATAGACTATAAGTCAAAAACAGTTATGAGGGACAAAGATTGCTATTATATACTGATAAGAGGGGCAATTCAACAGAAAGATGTAAGAATTATAAATATATATGCACCTAATAGTATGAGTCCCAAAATATATGAAGCAAATATTGACAAATCTGAAGGAAAAAACTGACAGTTCATTAATAGTAGGAGATTTTAACACACCACTCTCAATAACTGATAGAACATCTAGTCAGAAGATCAATAAGGAAGTACATGATTTGAATGATACACTAAACCAACTAGACCTAACAGACATATATTGTATACTCCACCCAACAAAAACAGAATATGCATTCTTCTTGAGTACACATGGTTCACTCTCCAAGATAAACCATATATTGGATCACAAAGCAAGTCACAATAAATTTAAAGATATTGAAATTATACAATGTATATTCTCTGACCACAGTGGAGTGAAGCTAGAAATCAATAACAGAGGGAGAAAAGGAAAATTCACAAATATTTGGTAAACAGCATGATCTTAAACAACCAGTGGGTTAAAGAGGAAATCAGAAGTGAAATTATGAAATATTTTGAGGGAAATGAAAATGAAAATATGCCATATCAATACTATGGAATGTAGCAAAGACAGTGCTGAGAGGGAAATTAAAAAAGAACAAAGACTTCAAACCACAGACCTAGCCTTGAAACTGGAAGAGCTAGAAAAAGAAGAGCAAATTAAAACCAAAGTGGGCAGAAGAAAGGAAATAAAGATTAGAGTGAGAGAAATGAAATAGAAAACAAAATACAATAGAATCAACAAAACCAAAAAGTTCTTTGAAAAGATCAATCGACAAAACTTTAGCTAGACAAAGAAAAAAAGAGAGAGGATATAAATAAACAAAATCAGAAATTAAAAGGGGTATATTACTAATGACCCTGCTGAAATTAAAAGGACTATAAGGGGTAGTATGAACAGCTGTATGCCAATAAATTAGATAACCTAGATGAAATGGGCAAATTCTTAGAAACATGCAAACTACATACACTGACTGAAGAAGAAATAGAAGATTTCAACAAACCAATTACTAGTAAAGAGTTTATCAGTCATCAGAACTCTTCCAACAGAGAAGTCCAAGGCCAACCAGATGGCTTCACAGGGCATTCTATGAAACATTCCAGGAAAACTTAACTCCAATTTGACTCAAACTACACAAAAATTTGAGGTGGAGGGACCATCCCTAACTCATTCTATGAGGCCAAATGTCACCCTCATGCCAAAGCCTGTTAAAGATTCTGCAGGAAAAGAAAAGCTACAGACCTATAGCTGTTATGAGTATAGATGTAAAAATCCTCAAGAAAATACTAGCGAACTGAATCCAACAGCATTGTAAAAGAATTATACAACATGATCAAGTGGGATTTATCCCTGCTATGCAAGGTTGGTTCAACATAAGAAAAATCTATGATTGTAATACTCTACATTAACAGAACAAAGGGAAAAACACATGATCATCTCGATGCAGAAAAGGTATTTGACAAAATACAGCACCCTTTTATGATAAAAACATTTAGAACGCTAGGAATAGAAGGAAACTTTCTCAACATGATAAAGGGCATATATGAAATGCCTACAGCTAACATCCTTCTTAATGGGGAAAGTCTGAAAGCATCTTTATATTATCAGGAACAAAACAAGGATGCCTATTGTCACCACAGTTATTCAACATTGTATTGGAAAGTGCCAAAGAAATTAGGCAAGATAAAGAAATAAAAAGGCATCTAAATTGGAACAGAAGAAGTAAAATTTCCCTGTTTGCAGATGATATGATGCTATATAAAGAAAATCCTGAAAAATCCAGAAGAAAGTTTGTAGAGCTAATAAATGAATTCAGCAAAGTGGCAGGGTACAAGATCAACATCCAAAAATCAAAAGCATTTCTATACACAAGCAGTGAGCTATCAGAAGAAAAAATCAAGAAAAAAATCCCATTCACAATGGCAACTAAAAGAATCAAATATCTAGGAATAAATTTAACTAAGCATTTAAAGTACATGTACACAGAAAACTAGAGAACATTGCTAAAAGAAATTTAAGAATAAGTAAATTAATGGTTGGCCATTCCATGTTCATGAACTGGGAGATTAAATATCATTAAGATGGAAAGACTACTCAAAGCAATTTACAGATTCAATGTAATACCAGTTAAAATTCAAACAACCTTCTTTGCAGAAATGAAAAAAAATCATCAGATTTGTATGGAAGGGTAAGGGGCCCTGAGTAGCTGAAGCCATCTTGAAAAGAAGAAAGAAGTTGGAGGACTCACACTTAGCAATCTGAAAACTTATTACAAAGCCACAGTAATCAAAACAGCATGGTACTGGCACAAGGAAAGATGTACAGCCTAATGGAATCAAATTCAGAGCTCAGAAATCAATCCTCACATTTATGGCCAACAGATTTTGACATGGTGGCAAAGACAACTCTATTGGGAAAGAATAGTTTCTTTGACAAATGGTGGCTGGAAAACTGGATCTCTAGTTAGAAGAAGAAGAAGAAGAAGAAGAAGAGGAAGAGGAGTAGGAAGAGGAAGAGGAAGAGGAAGAAGGGGAGGAAGAGGAGGAAGAGGAGGAGGAGAAGAAGAGGAAGAAGAGGAAGAGGACCTCTACCTCACACCGTATACAGAAATCAACTCAAAATGGATCAATGACCTTAATATAAGAGCTAGAATTATCAAACTCCTTGCAGAAAACTTTGGTAAGCATTTTCAGGTCCTTGTTAAAGCAGTGGTTTCTTAGACTTTACACCCAAAGCACAAGAATCAAAAGATAAAAAAGATAAATTCTACCTCAAAAAAATTAAAAACTTTTTTCCTCAAAGGGCTTTATCATGAAAGTAAAATGACTTATCTACACAATAGGAGAAAACATTTGGAAACCAGATCTCCAGTAAAGGATTAATATCTAGAATATATAAAGAAATCCTTTAACTTAACAACAAAAAGGCAAACTACCCAATTAAAAAATGGGCAAAATACTTGAACAGACATTTCTCCAAAGAGGATACACAAATGGCTAGACAGCACATGAAAAATGTTCAATAACATTAGCCTTCAGGGAAATGGAATTCAAAACCACAATGAGATACCATTTAATACCCCTTAGAATGAGATACCATTTAATACCATTTTAATACCCTGTATTTTAAAAATACAGAAAATAAGTGTTGGAGAGGATGTAGAGAAATAGGAACACTCGTTTATTGCTGATGGCAATGTAAAATGGTGCAGCCATTGTGGAAGACAGTTTGGTGGTTCCTTGGAAAGCCAAGTATAGAACTGCCATATGACCTGGCAATCTCACTACTAATTATATATCCCAATGAACAGAAAGGGGGGATTCAGATATTTGCACACTGTTGTTCAAAGTGGCATTATTCACAATTGCTAAGAGATGGAGGCAACCCAAGCTGCCTAACAATAAATGGATAAATAAAATATGATATATTCAACCATAAAAAGGAATGAAGTCCTAATACATGCAATGACATTAGTGGACCTTGAACACATCATGTTGAATGAAATAAGCCAGAAACAAAAGGAAAAATATTTTATATCTCACTGATTTGAAACAATTATAATAAGCAAATTCATATAGTCAGAATCTAGAATATAGGTTACCAGGGGTCAGGGTGGGAGTATGTAATGGGAAGTGAGGCTTAAAATGTACAGGGTTCCTATTTGCAATGATAGAAATGTTTTGGTAATGGATAGTGATGATGGTAGCACAACATTGTGGATGCAATTAACAGCACTGAAATATGTATCTGAATATGATTACAAGAGGAAATGTTATATTGTATATACAGTAATAGAATAAATTTTTTTTTAAAATTCCATGGAACTACACTATACAAACAGCGAACCCTAAGTTAAAGCAGGGACTTCAATAGTACAAATATAAACATGTGCTATCATCAGTTGTAACAAATGTTTCCCACCAATGCAAGTTATTGGTGGAGTGGTGTAAGAGAGTCTTATATTTTTTGCATGATTGTTTTCTGTAAACCACATCTTCTCTAATAAAGAAAAAGAAAATAGGTGAAGTGGTTTACCTCCTAAATTGGCAGCACATTCAGAGTTTTCCTTGTACCCTTCAGTAGTGTTTGCTTTGGGTGCAATGGAATCTGCCTTTTGGCTCTGGTGACAGGCAGAGGCAGCCTGACTCTGGTACAGTGTCTGTGGGAATGTCCGTGCCATAGCGAGTGGCTGCAGTCAGAGTGGGGAGAGAGCCAGGAGCCTGCGCAGGAACACACCACCGGGGCCCAGAAGAAGTGGCAGCGGGTGAGCTTTCTGTTCTGAGCATGCTCAGGCAGGTTTCCTTTTGCACTCCCAGGGCTTGGAAATCTTGATGGCATGTGTGTTTGGCTGGCTGCCCTCCCAAGACATTTTAAAACTCTGCCCAAGATTTTCAAGTGGAATAATGGTGCTGGTTTAGATTATTGGCTATAGCAGCCTTGAGTTTCTAAACTAAGTATAAGCCAGCCGATATATACACCCCTCATAACTGCTGTTTGTGAAACATCCAGATGCCTGCCCACACAATGAAATGTAATGTGACCCAAGCAGGATAAACAGCTATCATCTCTGTTAAATTATAGCACAAAATGTGCTTTAAAGTTAGAATTACCTTAATTGGGAGGAGATTTGAGTTTTAACCTTTGGAAAGACTTTGTGAGACTAATTAAAATTCCCAGAACAATCAACAGCAGACCAAATTGTAAGAATTAAAAATTATTTAATGAGCACCATTAACTTGCTTCCCTGGTCACAGTTTTCAGGACGATGAAACATTAGAAGTTAAGTATTGACTACAGGGAGAGTTAGTCTGGGGAAATAAATCTATAAAATAGTTGGTGGCTTTCCTCTGAATTATTTGTCATTGAGTGAGTGAATGAACCATCAAATAGTTGTGCGTCAAATAGTTGTGCATCAGATTTATTCTTCTAAGACATCAATCTTCTAAGAATACCAGTAGAGTTGCAGTGGGAAAGTGACATTCTTGCTCTCATGGAGCTATGATGGGAGATTGGTTACATATATCAAGTCACCAAATGCAAAATTGCATGTGGTAAGGGTCAAGAATGATGCAAAGTCCTATGAAAGTTCAGGTGCAGGAAAAATCACATTTGGTGAGGTTTTCAGCAAACTTTCACCAAATTCAATTAGAACTTTAAATGTGCTAAGTGCTGGAAATACAAAGTTGAAGAAACCAAGGATTTTGGTGGATGGAAATTGGGATGAAAGAGATGGCATGAAGAATGACATGGTAGAGGTAAAAATGCAATATATGTAGAATATAATGAATCTTTGAGGGTACAGTAACTTGACCAAAATGATATAGCTAGTAAGTGGGAAGACAGCCTGCCCTATGGAATTTTTCAGTTGTGCATCCCCACAGTCATGTGAGACAATTTTTATAAAAATCTCATAATATTAACAGATATATCTTGTTGGTTTTGTTTCCCTAGAGAAACCTGACTAATGCAGATTGGTTAAGAGCATGGATTCTGGAGTCAAACTTTCTGAGATTTGATTCTGGTTCCCCCATTTACCAACTGCATGGCCTTGTCAAGTATCTAACTTCTCTGTGTTTAATCATCACCTATAAAATGGGTTAATATAGTACCAACCTCATAGGTTTGTTGTGAAAATTAAATGAGTTAATCTATGCAAACTGTTCTCTGCACATGGTAAATGGTAGTTGCTAGCACTCTGTTCCATTTCCCTAGCACCTAAAGTATCTTGAATATTGTTCATTCTTTTCATATAGTATATATTTTCACTGGAAAAATATAACAGTTTAGCTATAGATCAGAAATCAAATGTGCAGTTCTCTTCTTTTTTTCAACCACACCAGTATACATAGAATGATATACAGATAACATAACTATACTGGCCTCAATCAAACTGACAGCTTGTGATTGAGTAGTGCCTTTGTTGTTTGTATTGCTTTTTCTTAATTGAATAAACAAGGGTACTCAATCACATATAACCTTAGATAAAAGGACTGCTTCTAAAACCTTAATTTTAGGTTTAAGAATAAAATTGCAAACACTGTTTACCATACTTTTAAGTATGCTAAAATCCTCTCAGCTCTGGATTATTTTTTAATAAACAAACTCTGGATCCTTGGTTACCATAGGTAATTATGGCCAATCTACTATCTATTCACAAGTGAGTTGCTGGAGTCTGGCCAAAATATACATGGTAAAACTTAAACTTCAATGTCAATTGGAGTAAGAATTTAAGCTTTGAATGAATGATAGGTTCATTGCTTAGAAACTGCCACTTTCTTTTCTTTTGATATGACATGAAGACTGCCTCTGAATTTTGGCTATTTAGGTATGCTTGTAATTAGTGATAATAACTAGTATGAAATTTCAGCAGCCATCTTAAGGAATTTCAGCACAGGGAAAATAATCCTGAGATAATATATGACTACTCTATATAATGCTAACTTCATTTCCTGAAAGGTTGTTTTAATAAAACCTTTCTTGGCATGCCAAAGATAACTGCAAAATTGGCTATACTTGTGACAAATGGTGAAAAAAAAATCATTTTACAATTTCAAGTTAAGCCAATTAGTGATTTTTTCCCAAATCCTTTGAAATATTATAATCTCCTCCTTTCTTTGGAATTATTTTTTAATCTAGTCACCAAAATAGCCTTAATGATACTTTAAAACTATTTTAATAATTTTGAAACATAACTTGACCAAGTATTAAATGAACATATTATGCAAAATGGCCAGATATGCCCAGAAACTTGAAGTATTACTCAAACCACAAGGGTATTTCAGAAATTGCTATAGAAGAATATTGAATCATGAATTAGTTAGTTTTGTTGGGAAAGGGTCATTTGAAAGCTATAGCAGAAATTAAAGGTAGTAAGGAATGGTCAAATTATCAGGGTTAACTTAAAAAATCACAGACTATAAAAAAGCAAAAAGAACTTGGAGTTTTTCAATACATTTAAAGGTATGAGAAAATTACAGTTTTATAGAGACTCAAAAATGATGAAATACAGTGTTCACCAAAAGCTGTTTTCCTTTTTAATAAATATTTACATAATACACATTCAATAATTCTCTTTTGTCTCATATTAAATCATTTTTCTTTCAAGAAAAGTACATGAAAAATAAATTTTCCACTTTTACAGATCTGTTCTTCCAAGCCAATACACAAGTCGTTGCTGCCAAATTCTTTTGAAATAGTTTAAAATATATTTCACCGTTCGACATCTGTTTCTTCTCCATTTTTTTTAAACATGGAAATAGCTGTAGATAAGGGAAACTTCTCTGAAATGCCAGACTTTGTTGTACAAACATAAATTATGACATATACAGCTATTTCTTGAGAATGAAAACTATTAATCCATGACATCAGGAGAAGCACATGCTATTAGTATACCCTGACATTTGTAGATTGTATTATGTATTTCTGCTTTTCTAATATTTTGGAGCTAGTAATAAAAATGATGTTTTTGGGGTAGCTTAAACTATTTTGGGAGTAAAGTATTTTCAAGTGAATTATAATAATTTTACTCCTAGAAAAATTAGAATACGTATTGGTTTTTAATGCAATTTTATTGAGATATATTCATGCAACATACAGTCCTTCAAAGTGCACAATCAGTTGTTCATAGTTGTGCATTGATCATCACAATCTCTGAACATTTTCATTAATCCAAAAAATAAAATAAAAATTAGAATAAAAAAGAACATCTAAAACATTCCATTCTCCTCCTCCCCCCATTGTTCATTTACTTTTTTTCATACTCATTCAGTTTTTTTTAACTTTATCAAAAAATTAAAAAGCAAACAATAAAAAAACATTTCAAACAAAACTAAAACAAAGGAATAAGAAAAAACAAATAACCTAAAATAACTACATTGCTTCCAACATGTTCCTACCCTACCCCAAGAAAATAAACAGACTATAACCCAACAAAGGAATAAGAAAAACAAATAACATAAAATAACTACATTTCTGTGAACTTGTTCCTACCATACCCCCCAAAAATTAACAAACCATAGCTGTTCCCAGAACATTAAGTTTGCCCTCCATAACTTAATGTGTTCTTATTTGATTATCGTTCCCCCTTCACTATTTGCTGTCTATCGCTAGGTCCCTTACATTCTATAATATAAACCATTTATTTTACATTTTTCCCAGTGTTCACATTAGTGGTAACATACAGTATTTCTCTTTTTGTGCCTGGCTTATTTCGCTCAGCATAATGTCTTCAAGGTTCATCCATGTTGTCATAGGTTTCATGACATCGTTCCTTCTTACTGCCACGCAGTATTCCATCATGTGTATATACCACATTTTGTTTATCCACTCATCTGTTGAAGGACATTTGGGTTGTTCCATCTCTTGGCAATTGTGAATAATGCTGCTATAAACATTGGCATGCAGATATCTGTTCGTGTCACTGCTTTCTGATCTTCCGGGTATATACCGAGAAGTACAATTGCTGGATCAAAGGGTAACTCTATATCTAGTTTTCTAAGGAACTGCCAGACTGCCTTCCAGAGTGGCTGTACCATTATGCAGTCCCACCAACAATGAATGAGTTCCAATTTCTCCATATCCTCTCCAGCATTTGTAGTTTCCTGTTTGTTTAATGGCAGCCATTCTAATTGGTGTGAGATGGTATCTCATTGTGGTCTTAATTTGCATCTCCCTAATAGCTAGTGAAGCTGAACATTTTTTCATGTGTTTTTTGGCCATTTGTATTTCCTCTTCAGAGAACTTTTTCATATCTTTAGCCCATTTTATAATTGGGCTGTCTGTACTATCGTCATTGAGTTGTAGGATTTCTTTATATATGCAAGATATCAGTCTTTTGTCAGATACATGGTTTCCAAAATTTTTTTCCCATTGAGTTGACTGCCTCTTCACCTTTTTGACAGCTTCCTTTGAGGTACAGATTTGTTTTGATGAAGTTCTTTTAATTTTAATATCTGTCACCTTTGTGTAGGAAACAATAGAATTATTTCAAGTTTATTTCATAAGTCTTCTCTTTCTCAAGACCCCAGGCAGCCCTCTGCGGTCCAGAAGGATAGGTCTGTTGGCTTCAAACAACACTTCGGTTTCTGTTGTCAACCACCAGTCACTCTGACGAAGGAGATGGCTTGCTAAATCTGGCCCTTTGTACAAAATTTATTCCTCATTTCTACTGATTTTTCTCTAAGGGGAGCCTTTCTCTCTTTCTGCCAGCTATTAGGCTTCAGTTACATTTTATCCCATCCCCACCTTTCAGTCTGTATCACATGTCTGTTTATAACTAAAAACCCAAATGTGGACAGGGTTCAGTTTCCTTTCCTCAGCCACATGTAGTCAAAGCATGTAGACAAGTACTATTGGGGATGTTTCCTATCTCCATTTGCTATCATCCCCAACCTCAACTCTGACATAGCTTGGATGGCTCTTTCAATAAATTATTCTGTGAAAGAAAGACACCAAACTAGAAACTAATGAGTAGCTAACTTGTGTATAACCCATCAGAATTTGAATTCTATTTCTGGGTTAGAAATGGATCTTCAGATATTGGTAAGTAATTTAGAAAGTTTCATATGATACACTTTTTTCTAGGAAGTTGGAAATGGTTTTTGTCAGAAATGAAATGGCATATTTCTGTTTAAAATAACCAAATATAGTATCATGTGTGTTTGTAACGGCATAAAAGTAAAGTTGCCAGTTATCATAGAACCTCTGCTTATTGAAATCTAATTTGTTTTTCTCACTAAGATAAGTGGGCTCTACCATTTAGCCGTGAAATAGTTCAGTAGCACACACCTTGAGCTTCTCCAGCTGGAAGAGTAACACTAAACCCAAATTATCATGCCACTGACAGGGGAAATACAGCTTCAATTCTAACTCTACCAAAATGGTGAGTTTTTCTTCCTAGCAGAATTAATTTTAAAAATATCCCTTTACTGCTGCCAATTTAGTGGGCTGAGCCCTTGATCTGGGGGCTTTCCCCTGTGAGGCTAGTTGCTGCAAGGGAGAGGCTAAGCCCACTTACAATTGTGCCTAGGAGTTCCCCCCACCAGAGAGCCTCTTTGTTGCTCACGTGTGGCCCCCTCTCTCACTAAGCTAACTCGGCAGATGAACTCACTGCCCTCCCTGCTATGTGGGACGGGAAGGACTCCCAGGTGTGTGAACCCCCCGGCAACAACGTGGGAAATGACTCCTGGGGATAAGTCTAGACCCAGCAGTGTGGGATTGAGAGGATCTTCTTGACCAAAATGGGGAAGAGAAATGAAAGAAAATAAGGTTCCGGTGGCTGAGAGATTTCAAGTGGAGTCGAGAGGTTACTCTTGAGGGATTTCTTATGTTCTATATAGATATCATCATTTAGTCTTTAGTGTGTTGGAATGGCTAGAGGGAAATACCTGAAGCTGTTAAAATGCAACCCAGTGACCTTGATTCTTGAAGATGATTGTCTAACTATGTAGCTTGCACAGTGTGACTGTGTGACTACGAAAACCTTGTGACTCGCACTCCCTTTATCCTGTGTATGGACAGATGAGTGGAGAAATGGGGACAAAAATTAGGTGAAGAATATGGTGGGATAGAGGGGATGGAAAGATTTAGGTGTTCTTTTTGCTTTTATTTTTATTTTGGAGTAAGGAAAAGTTTCAAAAATTGATTCCGGTGATGAATGCACAACTGTATGATGGTGCTGTAAATAATTGATTGTACACTGTGGATGACTGTAAGGTGTGTGAATATATCTCAATTAAACTATATTGAAAAAGTAAATAAACAGTGGGGGAGGAGAGGAATGGGATGTTTGGATGTTCTTTTTTATTTTAATTTTAATTTTATTTTTTGGAGTAATGAAAATGTTTAAAGTTTGATAGTGGTGATAAAAGCACAACTATATGATGACACTGTGAACAACTGATTGTACACTTTGAATGATTGTATGTTGTATGATTATATCTCAATAAAATTGCATTAAAAATCCCTTTACTTTGTATCAGTTAAGAATATGAAAGACCAAAACAGACAATAGAAGGGGAGCAAAGAATAATCAGAGAAAAATGACACATCCCTAGAGAAAAAAGGAACATAATTTTGGAGAAGGTCAATACTGAAGGACATCAATTGATAAAGATTATACTTCAAAAAATTTCTTAAGAATGTCTGAGAATAGCTTTAGCCCTGTGACAAAAGTGACATTTCACAAGCCCCATATGGCACTGAATGGAGTAGAGCACATAGAGGAAGATTTTGGGAAACCCACCCAGGAAGGGTAATTCTCCCTGGATCCTCAAAGAGAAAACTCTAACTCTGGCTAAGGGTTGAAACTGCTTTCTTTGGTGAGGGGTAAGGTGAGAGTTGATATTGGTTCCCAACTATGTATCTTTAGTTTTTCTTTTTAAATTTAAGTGTGCCTAATGAACTTCATAATAAGAATACTGTTGTTTGAATGTCATGATTTTCAAACAATCCTTCAATAAATTTGATTTAAAGCACTTCTAGATGTAGATTTTGTCTAATGAAATTAAGACTCTGTTCAGAGTGGGTTATTCCAAGGAAGTAGAAACCCTTTATAAAATATTGCTCTATTGAGATTCATTTTAGTCTGTTGAATTATTTGAATAGAAAATAAAAAGGAAGCATGATCACTGCTCTCAAGTAATTTATAATCCAGTTTGGGAGAGAATACAGAAAAGGGGTAAAACAACCCAGTTATATCAAGTATGAGATTGTATCATTCAGAGAACAGTTTACATTTCTTAATGACTACATTGGGAGCAAAGCTTCTGTTCGATGCAGTCGGATTCATTTCAAACACTCAGAATTCTTGTAATTTATGATAGTGTTGTTATGAATCCCACAGTTCAATATTACATTTTTTGCTAGAATGAACATAAGGATGGTTGCCTTTCCCCCTTTCCCTCCCTCCCTGCCTCCCTTTCTTTTCCTTTCCCTTTCCTTTCTTGTTTCTTTTCGATTCTTTTGCCTTTTCTTACCAATGAAAGTAAATTGGGACCATCAGACAAAGCTATGTCAATTCTCTGGCATACCACCCTTTC
This sequence comes from Choloepus didactylus, assembly GCF_015220235.1. NCBI lineage: Eukaryota > Metazoa > Chordata > Mammalia > Pilosa > Megalonychidae > Choloepus > Choloepus didactylus. Next base: position 79,803,869 of record NC_051315.1, on the reverse strand, counting down.
TTTCCTTTAAATTTCTGATGTTCTTGTACTCTCCGTCCCTTTTATCCAAACAGAAGAGGACGGATGGCTACACAGTAATTTGGCTTCAGCATTCCTAAGCTGCTTTCCTGGCTCTTCCCTCCCTTTTCCATCAGAGGCTCACAGCTTTCCTGCTATCTGCCCCTCTATACACCCATCTCAGTGCAGGCTCCGATGTCAGTAGTTTGTTTTTTACTGATCTATCCTAGTGTCCCCATTTGGTGCCCTGATTCCATGAATGTGCAGTGGGACTTGGACTGTCCAGGCTGCTCCATCCTACTTCCCCTGGAAGCTGCTGGGAACTGAAGAGTCTTTCCCAGCAAAGTCCAGAACCATCTGAAAGGTTTCTTTCCTCAGACCCTATCTTTATCCATTGTCCCTTCCTCCCATCATCAAGTTTGACTTATCGTATTGAGCTATCAGGTTTTCCACTTTATAGTTTATGTTTGAAAGCAGCCAATTGTTGCTATGTGATGATTTGGGCCCAATACTGCTATATTTTCTGATCTATCCAATGAAGCTGGAAATCCAGTTTACTATGTGAAATTTCCAGATTTTCAAATGTTGGTAATTAATTTAGAAATCTTTTTAAACACTTTGAAGACCAAATGAAACATGTCTGTGAGCCAGATTTATTCTTTAATCTGTCAGTTTTTAATGACCCATTTAGGTCCTTTACAATAAATGTCTTATGTCATGACTTTGAAGGATGTTGAATATTGAATAGTAGTGTGTATGTCATATTGCTCTGCTCAAGCAGAATAAACATCCAATACCCCTTCCCTGTATACATAACTCATGTTCTAGCTGCATAAAAATTATTCATGAAACTTGACTCTTTGTATATACTGTTCCCTCTCTCTGGAGTAATTTTCCCCTGGACTCCCATTTTAGCTCAATGCCTGGCCTATTGTAGGCGCTCAGTATATTACTTTATTTTACAAAAGTAGGTTTTGATTGCATACAGTGTTTTATTACCTATTTTTCTCACTTAAGAGAAAACAATCACAATATGTCACGAATCTCTCTCTATGTGTTGCATGAATATTACTTCCCACATGGGGGCATGCATGAAATAATCTATTACTTTATTTCTGTAGTTAGGGGGAAAATATGATTTCTGAAGTCCTAACTGGCGTGGGAAATTTCATCCTTATAATTTTAGGATGATGGTGCTTTTGTATCTCCCTGGTTTGCACAAAAATTCAGGAGGCTAACAAAGTACCCAGAAAATGGAAGGAGGATCTCCATTCCACAATGGTCACTGAAGATTTCCTCAGTATCCAAACGTTGAGGTTGTGTGATGGCAGGTGACTCTGCTGCCTGTGTGCACAGGCCCAGAACCTCGGGCAGTGGCTCTGGCTGCCCTTGTTCCACCAAGCCATTCCCTAGAGGTCCTGCCACTTCCCCAGCATGCCCAAAAGGAGCAGACCACAGACCTTCTCCCTTTCTAGACTTGGAAAATGTTAACTCTCTTGTCCCTTTACCCTCCCAATTCCTCCATCAACCATCTCCCCCTACAAAGCTTTTTCGGCTCCTCCCAAAGACCCCCATTTCCTCCCTTGTCCTATGATGATCAGCAAAATCTTCTCAATGAAGAAAGAATGTCTTCTTGGAATCAGGGAGGGAAATATAAAACAAAATACTTTTTTATTCTTTTCAGTAATAAAAACAAAACATATGCCATTTCTGTAATAACTGCCACACAATCATGAAACATTTTTCTTCTAGATATATATGGTTGCGTGTTATTTCGTTGTATGGGTACCCAACATTAATTAACTAATCCCCTCTTGTTGAATATTTAGACAAATTCCAAAATATATTTACTGTTTTAAGTAATTCTGGGTTAATATAATTGTAGCCCAATCTTTGTGCATATATCACAGGATATGAACATTTTTTGTGAGGAAGGAAGGACTGTATTTTTTATTTTTAAGCAATAGACAACATACAAATAAAATATGGAGCTGTTGGTTTTAAATTTTACATAAGATTTAACATTTGAATAAAACCCCATCCTTTAGGCTCTGTGTCAAGATATCAGAAGATCATAAGAAGTTACCAGATAAAATGAAAGACTGCGGCTTATTGCAGGTAGCTGAGAGATTAAGCTTGTTCTTTATGCAAATACTAGGCACACATGGATGAGTATACAGCTGTCTTAACAGCAATTTTGTAGATGTGTTTTTCCACAGGGTGAACATTTTTTTAGAGATGGGATCAAAGGTATTGGTGTGGATGAGAGTCCCAGGTTTTCTTGAGGTTACCTTTCAGATGGGGCTCTCCTTTCTCCTTCATTCCATCACTTTATCTTCCTAGTCTTTCTGGTAGAGCAATTATTCAATTATTTTGTACAAGATCTTGCTACTTACATATATGCTTTTACTTACAGCGTTATTTGGAATGTGATTACCAACAAATCATGCTCTTCAATTTTATCTGTAGAAGAGGAAACAGCTAGGATATATAGATGTAATGATCAATTCTACTTATTAAACACTTTTGCTGCATGGGGAACTGTCCTAAGGGTTTACACAGTGAAATTTAACTTTCTCACAAAAAAATTATAGGTGTGTTATTATTATTTTCCGAATTTCATAGAGGAGGAGACTGAGGCGCAATGAGAATGTATAACTTGCCTAAAGTCATACAGCTTATAAGTGGAAGAACTGGGAATTGAACGCAGGCAATATAACTGCAGAGTCTGCCAGAGATAGTACACACTGGTTGTTCCAGAAATAGAAGGGAACAGGAGAAAGAAAAAGAAAACCGAACAAAATACAGGAACATAAAAATAAAATAAACCAGAAAATTCCCAAACCTAGTGACCAACTTTGAACATATATATGAGGGATTTCTGTTTGTTTTTGTTGTTGTTTTTGAACAGTTAATTCTTTTTATTTTTCATAGTCTGAAAAGTATCTTTTTAGATTAAGAACAATTTATTTCAAAAAATTGATGATGTTTTCTTCATTGTAAATGGGGGGGGAAACACATGTGAACTTTTCCTTTAGCAAAATGTTGCAAAGAAACAAAACTGATGTTTTGCCAAATTTGAATACAGATCTCCTAAGAGAGTCTGATGTGATAATTAAGATGTGGTAGGGCTCTTTTTAGTTAAAATAATATTTAAGCCTATTTCAGAGTTGTTTTTCCCATTTTGCAGTTGGTCCACTTGTGAGTTTGCTATGAATATTTTTCTTCATCTATAGCCTTATTATCAGCTGCACCTTGGGTCACATCCTGGACCAGCTTCTGTTGCATCAGGGTTCCAGAGAAGCCCAAACACCTGCTCTCTCATCTGTGCTACACCCAACAGCTGGCTTTGTAAGCTTCTGGTTCCTGAACCCTGTTATCACTTGTCTCACACAGCCGACTCTTTCTGGGGCTCTATGAACACTGCTGATTTTCAAGTTTGAGACACAGATGGTATATACAATTATAAAGTGTTTTGATTTAGCTTGATTAATTGTCCTTTTAATATTTGTACTTCCATCATATCTCTGCATTTTATCAACACTGGCTATTAATATTGAAAGGTCATTGTCAGTTTGGTAATTGTAAAACAATATCTCATTGTAATGGCATGCCTTGAGGTTGATTCATTTTTATTGATTTGTATTTCTTCTTTTGTGGCATGCCTGTTTGTGTACTTTGTTTATATTTCTGTTGAAATGTTTTTTATTGAGAATTCTTGAAAAATCAAATGCTTTTTATGAAGTTGAAATATATTTTTCCAAGTCCCTTTGTTAATTTCATTTCTCATTCCATTTAAAGTTTTTTGGATGCAAGACTTTCTTAATTTTTCAAGTAAAAAATTTTTCAGTTTTTTCCTTTATGGTTTTTTTTTTTTTTTGCTTTGGTATCATGCTTAGAAAGGCTGTTCTTGCTTCAAAGTTCCATTTTTTTGCTTTTTTAAAAAATGTAGAGCCCTCTTTTACAGTTTATCTTTCTGGAATTTCTGGGGATATTAGATGGTATAAGACAGGAGGTAACATTATTTTTTTAAGTGGTTATCCAGGAGCACTAAACCATTTATTTTGATTCCTCACTTTTGATTTTTGCATGTGTTTGCTCATTAGAGGAGAAACTTGATTCTGAAATATTTGGTTTGATATTTGGTCTTCTCCAAATATTTTGTTTTGGATTTTATCTCCAGCCCCTTCTCTTCCCCCCATGAAGGGACAGACAATTATTTTATGAGAATGTTCTTCCATCTTTTGCCTTTTTTTTCTTCTCCTACCCTTATACCACTAACCCCCTTTCCCTGCTCTTACCTTTCAATCTCTCATGTAGTCCATTTTCATATTATTTCCCTCAGAGTTCTCACAACATATTAGGCTTCTTAAAAATGAACTTTCATTGGAGTATAATTACCTACAGAAAAGCTCACGTATCATTTGTGTAACACCTCACATAATACATTTTCTCAAAGTGAACAGACCCATCTAGCCTGGGCCCAAATAAGTAAACAGAATATCATGAGTAACCCAAAAGTCCCTCTACCTATTTCCCTGATTTCTGAAAAAAATTCACTTTTCCTGATTTTAAAATTTATGTAAATAGAAATTTGCAGTTTGTACCAACAACATAATGTGGACTTCTTTTGCTTAGCATTACGTTTGTGAGTCTTTCATAATTGTGTATAATTATTCTTATTGCTGTGTGACTATAACCCCAATTTATTTATTCATTTTATTGTTGATACACATTTGGGTGGTTGCCAGTTTGGGCTCTCAGGAATATTGGTGCTGTGAATACTCATGCACATGTCCTTTGGTGAATTCATGCACACATACCTTACAACCTGATAAGTTTTACCTAGAACTCCTGGTTTTTTTCTGACCTTCCAATTCCCCAGCTTGGTCTAGTATTCACAGAAATCCAGGGAATGAAGAAAATATCTGAATTTGGACAAACAGGAAGAGTCTATGGATTAGACAAGTGTAGGCCAGACTGGTTATATGCATACAGTTTTGTTGCACTAAATCTTGTGAGTGAGTTAGCCTGATCAGGAAAAAAATGTTAAATTTGGATGAGAAAGATGTTTTATTCAAGATGGCCTCATTTAATAGTTATTTTTGGTGGAGGTTTCTTGTGTTTTAAGTTATTTGAAGAAATTTATTTTCTTATAAACAGAATAATAAGATATTTCAGTAGAGATCTAATTTATATAGAAGTATATTTATAGCTGGACTGTCTTAGACAGGCAAAACCAGGATATTTGGCCTTTTTAATTGATATACAGAATTTATTTATTTATAGTCCTTGGATGTTAGCCATGAAATTATTCTGACGTACATACTGAGAAAACTTGTGCTGGATGAATGATAATTTCTCAGTACAGGGGACTAGACCAACCACAGGTGAAGCGGCTCGCAGGACCAATGCTGGCCTACTCTCAGGTCCTTAGATCTAATTTTCACATGCTTGGTGATGTTCTGCATTCGGCCTGTGGCAGAGCTGTACTTGTTAGAACTCTGGGAGGCTTTCTACCGGGCATCAGAGATTTCCTTTCCTAAACTACAAACACAACTGCCCCTTCTGAGGAGGAAAGCAGACAGGTTTGCCTTGGCCAAAGTCCAATGGCCCAGTGTCAAGCCCTTAAGTGCTTTTTCAAGTGCCCAGACTAGGCTCTCTGAGGATCAGTCTGCTTGGTAGCCTAAGAAGGAAATTACCCGATTATTTCTGTTCTGGCACTTACTGTTCCACAGCTGTCTCTTTCAATTCCGTGGAAGAACAGACTTGAACTGGCACCTTTCCTGGATAGGAAGATACAATTGGAAGGAGGCATATAATATTTTTCATTGACCTACAAGAGTTGGAGAATATATTATGAAAAATCATACTTGATAATATTTTTATCTATCAAATATTCAATTTCTTTGCTACGTAATAGTGTTTCTAACATGATTTCTAACACGAACAAAAGCTTGAACTTCACAGGTATGAGTTCCAATGTTAATTAATATGTGGTTCACATCCCAAGTCCAGTTGAATTCACATCTCTAGGGAAGGGGCCTAAGGATCTCCATTTTTATCAATCATCTCAGATGATTCTGCTGCCCACTAACATTTGGGAAAACTTGTGCTGGGTGAATGATAAGCATTCTCAGCTGAATTTACTCCACTAGTTGGAATCCATTTAAGAATAAGAGGAAATTCAAATGGCAACAAAATGATATTGACTTACCTGGATCAACTGAAATAGTGCAGCCTTATTTTGAGTGCTTAACTCTGGTAGTACCTTAGAATTTCTTCCAAGGCCTCAAGGCCTATGATTCAGAAGGGTGTAGTGTAACTAACTCATGAATATTTTTGTATTTCAGAAGCTAAATGCACTTTGCTTTGAGTCCAGAATAGATTCACATTATAGGAAATAGTTATAGTGGAGTTCCATCATCATTAATATGTTAAATTTTAGTTCAACGTTTATAACATTACATGGATTATTTTTCACTTTTGCTGCCAGTGAGGGGTTGATGGAAAGAAAAGAGAATGAAAAAATGAATAAATTATTTTTAGAGAAATGATCTATTAGAATGGGAAATCCTTGTTTACAAGAGTCAAGAACTGTTCCTGTCTAAGCCCCCTGTGCCTTCTCTCTCTCTGTCTTTTTTTTTTTTTTCACCCAAGTTTAAGTTTACTAAATTACATTTAATGAATAAATACCTTTTTGTAATAAAGTTGTAATGTTTGGACATAGGCTTCATGCCAAACATGAGCTTTGAGTTTTAATGTTAACATGACTATTTTTTTTCCTCCTTTGCATCTTTTATGATTTCCCACCCTGTACCCATTCCCCCAAGGATTCAAATTCCTATGTCTCAGTAACTGCTAGGATTTTAATCAGGCCCAGAGTCAGCAAAATAGAAAGAAAATTTTATTACTAGCATATGATACTATTCTCTAGGTATTTCTCCATTTTAAAAAAGAATTAGACTAATTTTTCTAATTTTCTTAGCTATTTAAGATAACCTTTAGGCTGCAGCAAAAGCACATTCTTTTGCATAAGGATATCCAGTTTTCCTAGCACAATTGTCGAACAGACTATTCTTTCCTAATAGACTGGACTAGGCACCCTTGTCAAAAATCAATTGGCCATGAATGTGAGAGTTTATTTCTGAATTCTCAATTTGAATTCCATTGGTCTATATGTCTGTCCTTGTGCTAGTTTTTAATCATCAAAAAACTGAAGCAAAATTATTTTTTATAATTTGGGGTGTTTAAAGTATTATTATCTTAGATTATTTAAGAGCCTCATTATCTCTGTTTTGATTTCTGTTGCAATGTAACAGTTCTTGTCCTTTGCTAATTATGTAAATATGAATTTATGGATTGCATATTTTTATTCACAGTTTTAGAAAGGTTTTAAAATAAATGTCTAAGGACTTAATCATTCATAAATTAATTCAACAACTAACTTTTTAGCACATATTATGTGCGAGCCACTCTTCTTCATAACGAGGATACAGCAGTGAGCAAAACCAACGCAAAAGCCTTGACATCACAGAGCTCATATTGTAAAGGGAGGGGATAAGCAACAAAAACAAGAAGGGTGTATTAGCAAGGAAAATGCTGTGGAAAAAATTATCAAGGTAAGAGGGTTGGGCAGAATTAGACAGTGATTGCTGGAGTTTTATGGTCATGCTTATGTGCTATGGAGCGTCAGAAATGATATTGGGATGTCAAAGTATTGTTTGCATTGTGCCTTTCAATTTATGTACAGCAGGTGCCGGTGATTTATTTTCTAATCTATAACCAAGATTACTGATGGGTTTCTAGAACTGCCAAATTCAAGATCAATGGAAATATGTCCTTATCTGAAACAGTCTATCTGGAAAGTATGTCTAAGTGATATTTGGTTTAAATGAATTAGACTGAAAGTTGTCTCTGTGTATAGGCTAAAGTGAGAGTGATTGACATGGTAAAACCCCAGTAGCAAATTAGTACTTGTCTTTTTCTTAATGCACTGTATTTATGTTAAAGTTGTAAATTTAAAATGAAATTAAAATAATTCTAAAGAAATAATTTTCATACAAATTTGAGTTCTTTCACTAAGGTGCACAAATCTGGGACGCCTGTGCTGGTTCCACAGCTGCTTGCAAGGTTGGCAGAGGGTTTGTTGGGCTTACACTGCAGTTCAAGCCCATTCTTCTGCTTGCTAGCTGTGTAACTCAAACAAGTCAGTTACTTTTTCTAAGTCTCAAATTCTATACTCTATGACAAACAGTTTAAACTAGATTATTTTCAGGTTCATTTATAGCTCTAACTTACTATGATATGAACAACTCTCTTCTAACTTTCAAAACTAAATCCAAAATGTTCTACAGTATAATCTCCACTGTCCCACTTAGTGGTTACTAAACTGTTTTCTACAGAGCCTGCCTCATTTTACACTCCCATACAAATGTTCCTATTTCTCCACAACTTCTGCAATACTTGTTATTTTGTTTTTTAAATAGTTGTCATTCTAGTGGGTGTGAAATGTTAGATCTCATTGTGGTTTTGATTTGCATTTCCCTAATGGATAATGATGTTGAGCATCTTTTCATGTGCTTTTTGGCCATTTGTATGTGTTCTTTGGAGAAATGTCCATCACCTCTTCTGTCCATTTTAAAATTGGGTTTTTTTGTCTTTTTGTTCTTGAGTTGTAGGATTTCTTTATTTTTCTGGATTCTGAATATTAAACCGCTAATGGATATGTGGTTTTCAAATATTTTCTCCCATTCTGTAGGTTGTCTTTTTACTTTCACAATGAAATCCTTTGATGTGCAGAAGCTTGTAATTTTAATGAAGTCCCAATTATCTGTTTTGTTGTTGCTCGTGGTGGTGTAAAGTCTGAAAAATCACTGCGTACCGCAAGTTCCTAAAGATTCTCTTCTATATTTTCTTCTAGTGGTTTTATAGTAGTGATACCTAAATTTAGGTGTTTGATCCCTTTTGAGTTAATTTTTGTATATAGTGTCAAGTAGGGAAACACCTTCATTCTTTTGCATATGGATATCCAGTTTTCCCAGCACAATTTGTTGAACAGACTATTCTTTCCTAATTGACTGGACTTGGCACCCTTGTCAAAAATCAATTGGCCATGAATGTGAGGGTTTATTTCTGAATTCTCAGTTTGAATTCCATTGGTCTATATGTCTGTCCTTGTGCTAGTGTCATGCTGCTTTGATTCCTGTAGCTTTGTAATAAGTTTTAACATGGAGACATGTTAGTCCTTCAACTTTTTTCTTCATTCCTAAGATGGTTTTGGCTATTCAGGGCCCATACCATTCTCTATAAATTTGATGATTGTCTTTTCCATTTCTGCAAAGAAGACTGTTGGAATTTTGATTGGGATTGTATTGAATCTGTAAATCATTTTAGGTAGAATTGATATCTTAACAAGATTTAGTCTTCCAATCTGTGTGAACACTAATGTCCTTTCATTTTTAGGTCTTCTTTTACTTCCTTTGGCAAAGTTTTGTACTTTCCATGTGTAAGTTTTTTACATTTTTGTTAAATTTATTCCTAGATATTTCATTCTTTTAGTTGCTATTGCAAATCAATGTTTTCCTTGATTTCCTCTCTGGATTGTTCATTACCAGTGTATAGAAACACTATTGACTTTTGTGTGTTGTTCTTACCGCCACCACTTTGCTGAATTCATTTATTAGCTCTAATAGCTTTGGTGTGGCTTTTTCAGGATTTTCGAAATATAGGATCATGTCATCTGCAAGTAGAGAAAGTTTTACTTCTTTCTCAATTTGGATGCCTTTTCTCCTTTTCTTTTCTTTTCTTTTTTTTCTTTTCTTTTCTTTTTCTTTTTCTTTTTCTTTTTCTTTTTCTTTTTCTTCTTTTCTGCCTAATTATCCTGGCTATAATGTCCATTAGAATGTTGAATAACAGTAGTGAAAATGGACGTCATTGTCTTTTTCTTGATCTAGTGGGGAATGCTTTCAGCTTTTCACCATTGGGTATGATGTTAGCTGTGGATTTTTCATATATGCCCTTTGTCATGTTGAGGAAGTTTCCTTTTATTTCTAGTTTTCTGAGTGTGGGGTTTGTTTTTTTTTAATCAAGAAGGGGTGCTGGATTTTATTAGTGTCTTTGCTGTGTTACTTGAGATGATCATGAGTGGTTTTCCTTTGTTCTATTACTGTGGTATATTACGTTAACTGATTTTCTTATGTTGAACTATCCTTGCATACCTGGAATAAATCCCACTTGATCATGGTATATAATTCTTTCAATGTGCTGTTGGATTTGGTTTGCTAGTATTTTGTTGAGGATTTTAGCACCTATATTAACAAGGGATATTGCTCTGTAATTTTTTTTCTGGTGATAATCTTTATCTGGGGTAGTATTAAGGTGATATTGGCTTCATAGGATGAGTTAGGGAATGTTCCCTTCTCTTCAGTTGTTTTTAAAGCATTTGAGCAGGATTGGTGTTAGTTCTTGGAATGTTTGGTAAAATTCACCAGAGAAGCCCTTGGTCCTGGGCTTTTCTTTGTTAAGAGGTTCTTGATGACTGATTCAATCTCTTTACTTGTTATTGGTCTGTTGAGATCTTCTATTTCTTCTTGAGTCAGTGTAGGTAGTTTCTGTGTTTCTAGGAATTTGTCCATTTCATCTAGGTTGTCTAATTTGTTGGCATACTGTTGTTCACAGTATCCTCTTATAATTCATTTTATTTCTGTTGGGTCAGTATTAATGTTTCTATTTCATTTATAATTTTAGTTATTTATGTCCCCTTTTTTTACATGTCAATCTAGGTAAAGGTTTCTTGATTTAATTGATCTTTTCAAAGAACCAAATTTTGGTGTTATTGATTCTATTGTTTTTATTCTCTATTTCATTTATCTCCATTCTAGTCTTTGTTATTTCCTCCCTTTTGCTTATTTTGTTTTCGTTTGCTCTTCTTTTTCTAGTTTCTCCAGTTCTGAGGTTAGTTCCCCTGACTTGAGATCTTTTCTTTCTTTTTTTTTTAATGTAAGTATTTAGAGGTATAAATTTCCCTCTTAGCACTGTGTTTTCTGCATTCTATAAGTTTTGGTGTTTTGTATTTCCATTTTCATTTGCCTGAAAATATTGCTTAATTTCCCTTGTGTTTCTTTTTTTGACTCTTTGTTGGTTTAAATGCATTATTTAATTTCCACTTATTTGTGAATTTTCCACTTCTCCGTCTTTTATTGATTTCTATCTTCATTCCATTGTGATTGGAGAAAATGCATTGTATTATTTCAATACTTATGAATTTATTGAGACTTGTTTTTGACCTTACATTTGGCATGTCCTGGAGAATGATCCATATGCACTAGAGAAGTATGTGTATTCTGCTGCTGTTGGGTATTTTTTAGATGTCTCTTAGATCTAGTTGGTTTATAGTATGATTCAAGTCTTCTATTTCCTTATTGATTTTCTATCTAGATGTTCTATTCATTAATGAAAGTGGTGTATTGAAGTCTCCTACTATTAATGTACAACTGTCTATTTCTCCCTTCAAATCTGTCAATATTTGCTTAATATATTTTGGGCCTCTGTCATTAGGTACATATAAATTTATAATTATTATGTCTTCTTGTTGAATTGACCACTTTATCAGTATATAGTGACCTTCTTTGTCCCTCATAACATTTTGTGACTAAAAGTCTATTTTATCTGATAGCACTTTAAAATATTAAAATATACAGTGTGTGACAAGAGATTACCAAATGAACAAACAGGAAATGATGACCCTTCCAAAGGAACAAGATTAAAATCTAGAAACCATCAACGAAGAAGACCAGATTTTGGACATACCAGGCAAAGACTTTAGAAAAAATGACCCTCAATATGCACAAGGGCAAAAATACAGAGAAAGAACTAAACTATATCAGGAAAATGATGAATGAACAATATGAGAATCTTAATAAAGAAATTTTAAAAAGAACCAAACAGAAATACTGGAAGTGCACATCATCATAACTGGCTAGTGCTCTTCTTCAGAATTTAGCCCTCCAGTCAAGAAGGTCAGCTCTCTGTCTTTTCTGAACCTGTGTCTGTGCCTGGGCTTGCATTTGCTCATGGTATGAGGAATTCCCCTGTTTAAGGATTTGAGTGCCCCTTCTACTCTTTATGAAGTACACTTTCTCCCCCTCCCCACTGTTCTATTGTATGATTTAATGCAAGTAATCTTTTGGCCCAGACTGCTTTGACTTCATTGTTTCTTACATTGCTTTAGCTCTAGGCAAGCTGCTTCTGACTACAGGGCAAGTTCTGGGAGGGCAATCCAGAGATGAGTTTCCTAGTTCAGTCTTTCAGGGTGTCACCCAATTGATTGACACTAGAGGTACAGTTCATATATGAAAAGTAGGAGAAATGTCCAATTCTTTCCTTAACATGTACCCAGTTTTCAAGATGACCAATTTAATTAAATATCATTATAAAATCATATATTTAAACATACTTGTGTATCTCAAACCATTGCAAATCTTAATCCCATTGAAGCTAAAATTGTTCCATCTTTGGCCAGTGGAAAACTTTTGGCATTATATTAGTGGTCTTTGATTACTTATTTGTCATTGGTATGTCAAGATGTTCTCACCTTGTCTTGTTCATTTCTTGCCCCAGACCTGGAATCAGCTGGTTCTCCCAGAATCCCTGGCATCCTTTGACGGGAAATGATATTTCAGTACCACAGTCTGGGTGTCAGGGATCCTCACTGTTACTGGGTTGGTTGTTGTTTCTCAATGATGGTAACATTCCGCTAATGTTTTTCAGTTTATTTCAAAACAGTATATTATATATTTGATCAGCTTTTTGAGCTTGTCTCTCTGGTGTGTTTTAAGTGTCTGTAGGAAAATTATTCAACTCCATATTCTCTTTTTTTTTATAATAACTTTGCATAGGATTTAACCTTGATACTTTTCTCTTACACATTTTAAGGCAAATTTGGTTTTCCTGAACTCTTAAAAGGATGCTTGGGTCAGATAACTTCTAACTTTATTGAGCTCCCTACCAGGGAGGGGTGGCTGTGGGAGCAGTTTGCCCAAGGTATAGGGAAGCAGGGAGAGGGGGCAGGGGAACACATTGAGAATTTAAAAAATAATAATAAAATAAGCAACTAAAAGTCAGTTTTTGCTTTATATTATCAGCCTGCAGTGGCAATTCTAAATAATATCAGTAAAATATTACTTCCCACCTGAGTGGCTCACTCTCACTGATCCACCTCCCTCTCTGAGCAATTAATCTCAAATTGGCCTACTGAGCATCTCAGTGAATGATTGCTGGCAGGTATTTTGGGGTTGACTTATCCTTTCTCCAGTCCATCATATGCCTCTTTGCTTCCCTTGGCTTTCTCTTGCATAGCTTCCCATACCTGTAGGTTTAAGCTTGTTGGTAGTTTGTCCCCACATGCATGTATATAGGGGCTTGCAGAGATACTTACTTGCCACCTAATTTTGTTGTAAATGTTGTCCATGGGTTTTTTATTTTGTTCTTTACTTTGTCTGTTTTTATATGGGTATTCTGTAAGAGACAAAAACTATGCTGTTACCACCTCCATAATCTTGCCAGAATCACCTGGATATTTTCATTTTTAATCTTTGTCAATTGTAAACATAAGAAATAGAACCTTATTGCTTTTTAATTTTCCTCACTCAATTTTTAGTGAGCCTCATAATTTGTTTATTTTTTTAATTTATTTTTGGCTATTTGTATTTCTTCTTTTATATATGGCCTTTTCATTGATTTGCCCATTCTTCTGTTGGAATATTTGCCTTTTTCTTAATGATATCTAAGGATGCTTCTTAAGATATAAAATTTAGTTCTTTGTTTATCAAATGATGTTGTCATATCATATAAATTTATAATCATTATTTTTAACAGTGTGCCATTTTCATCTGCATATTTTGGACATAAAATAATTTTAAATTTTCAGTGAGTCAATTTCTCAATTTTTGTACATGGGTTTTTAGTTATATTTAGAAAGACCCACCCATTTGTTGAAGAGTTTTGTATATTTTACTAATAAACAATATTTAATTAAGTGACTACAAGATAAAGAACAATTGAATCTTGGAAAACAGCATGTTTTCTTAATTTGAAATGATACTGAGCAGTGTTACTCTCTTTTAAAGATGATCTCTACACATCCCAGCCTGTTAAACAAATAATAACTAAAGTTTGTGCAGTGCCTCTCAATTTACAGATTTCTTGCACTATGTCATCTAGTTTGAGTCTCACAATAGTTCACTTACTTAGAAAATTAAATGCTTAAAATCAGTGGTAATTAATTTCTTTTCTAAGTGAAGTATGTCTAATTATAAATATCTCTTGTTGCTAGGGGATCTACATTAGCAGCTACAGTAAGAAAAAAAAAAATCCTGAGCAAACAATTTAGCAGACATTTGCCAAGAAATGAATTGTTTGCACATTACTTGGCATAGACTCTATAAAGAAGCAGATCTTCTGTCTCCACCCCTCTACTCTGCTTTTCCCTGCCTGCTCTGCTCCAAAGAAGCAAATGTCTAGATATATTTAAACCATCAAAACCAGTCGTTTATGCTAATCTGAACAAAATAAATTATAAAGACCAGATAATGCTCAACTATTACTAATTTTTTCTAAAGCTCAAAGATCTTTTTAATTTTGAAAATATATAATAGAAGATCTTCCTTTTTCAGGCCTTCCTCTGTTTAATATAAAGTTAAAAGTTTAAGAAAGTCTGGAGAACACTTTTATGGGATTTGGGGAATTATTTCTTGAACAGAATTTTTAAAATGTCTCTTTAAATCAAAGTTATTAGTTCCTATGATGCTGCAATTCTGGTGAGTCAGATATTCACCATATTTGGCCTTTCAATTTTCCACTTACAATGGCTTCGTTGTCTTTTTTTTATTATTATTATTCAAACTCAACAAATGTAAAATATTTTAATCAAGTGAAAACAGCCGAAAATCTGACTCATTCCACTGGGCTGAGGATTGGTTTGCTGATGTCATTCCTATTTATGCTGCCAAACCCTTCTGAAAAGTATAATCAGTCTGTGAGAATCCTTTAGGAATTAAAACCTTTTATTCTAAAACTCTCTCTTCCCTCCCTCCTGTTTATTTCTTTCAAAAAGAAAAAAAAAAAGCTCTTCAATAGTTTTAGACTCTTCTCGTATGTCATACCATATACATTTCCTTTTAGCCCCCTTGTCTCTATTCTACAGTTTAATATATGTTTCTTCTGAAAACTAGTTTGCTATTCTTTAAGTAGAAAAAAGAACCATAAACAAATGGAATGGCAAGAGTCTCTTTTCCCTTCTGCCAGCCTTTCAGTTTCCCTCTAGAGTTCCCTATTGAAAGAATCTAACAGGGGACCAGCTGGCAAAAGAGAAGTGTGATTTGCAGAGTCCCAGCACCAGCATCCCAGAACAGGGTATAAAAAGGGGGATTTGGAGATTAGAATCAATAGCTTAATA
Source organism: Choloepus didactylus (assembly GCF_015220235.1). Classification (NCBI taxonomy): domain Eukaryota; kingdom Metazoa; phylum Chordata; class Mammalia; order Pilosa; family Megalonychidae; genus Choloepus; species Choloepus didactylus. The sequence continues at coordinate 79,788,415 of NC_051315.1, read as the reverse complement.
ACCAGTACGGAATGTTTGCTAAAACACAGATCATCTCTCCTCCTTCACTTGGGAAAATTCAGTGGCTCCTCATTGCCTATGCAATAAAATTCATACTCCTCATACTCTGGTCAAAACCTACCTTTTCAGCTCTTTCCCTAATCCTGCATTCCCTCTCTTACTACTCCCCTACCCCACCTCCTAACTTCTAGTCCCTGCTTCACCATGACCTTTCCAGTCCTTGATTCATTCTCCTGAAACATTGAATACCCCATGGTTTTGCCGCTATTGCCTCTTCTGTCTCCCTTTATATCCTGAAAAAATCCTGTTCATCCTTCAAGAGTCAACTCTTACTTTAAACTGAAGGTTCTAAGTAAACTTAATGACCCTTGCTCTGTCCATGGATTCCATCTCATTCATTCAAATCAAGTATGGGTTGATTCCTTATTATGTTATAAATATTGTGCAAAGCACTGGACATAAAATGAAGAACAAAATATCATCTCTGCTATATGAAGTTTCCTGAGGTAGTGACTTTTGAACTGTGATTGGAAGTAACTATGTGGTAACTAGGTAAAGAGTAGAAGGTGGGTTGTAGGAGAACAGTAATGAGTTTGGTTTTAGATAAATTGACTTTGAAATTCCTTTGAGACATCCAAAAGAGGAATCAAGAGAACTGTTGTATAAATGAGTCTGTGGCTCAGAAGAAAGGATTAACACAAGAAATACATTGAGAGTCTTTAGCATACACAATCTATCAAATATCCTGGGGAGAGTGGAGAATTAAAAAAATTAAGAGAACTGTGGATAATTTTTTAATAACTTCAACAATTAAAGTCCAAGTCAAAGAGGATGGCCCAAAAAGGAAAGAAAGGAGGGATCAGAGAGACAGCAGGAAAAAAAAAAAAAAAGAGTGAGAGAAAATTTCAACAAGATAGAGTTAACAGTACTGAATGCTGTTGAGATTTAGAAGATAAGTATGCAACTCTTGCACTTAGTAACCTCATTAGTGATCATAAGGGAATCCCATTTGGTGGAGCAATGGCATTGCCATATGGAGCAGGATGAAGAATGAGGGAGAGAAAATAGAGACAGCTGATACAGAGACCTTGTTCAGGGAATCTGACTGGAAGAAGAAGAAACCAGGGGAAATGATTTTATTGTGCTGTAGTTTTCTACCAGCTTTTCTAACCAGCTAGATTGTGCGCTTCCTACAGGCAGATTATTGATCTTTGTAACCTTAGCACTTGGCCCAGAAACTGACATCTAGTGGATGTTTGATAAAGGGATTGTATATTTGATGTAAGCTACTAAAAGGGATTAATTGAAACTGTAAAATAACAGCATGAGATCTTTGTGGCTTAGATTGAATTGAATTGAAGCTGGTGTGTTTGCTATTTTTTTTTTCTGAGCTATTTTGGACTAATTTTGAAAATGTGTTTCAGTAGTATGAAAATGTTTTGCATACCAAAAATTTTAAAAAGAAGTTAGAGGAACGGCTAGTTTTTGAAAATAATACAATGTGAGAAACTTTACAACTAGTCCACATTCCTATTTTTTTGCTGGCTTAATTCCAATTTAACATACACACAAAGAAAACTAAACTTTTTGTTTGATTTACAGAAGTATTGCTAGTTTTTTTGAAACATATATTCTCCAATCTCTTGGGAGCAAATAGAACAATTTTTCAGTTTGTATTGAAAGAAATCCAAATTTTATCTACAAAATCATATTTACTATTTTTAAAAGTATAAATTTGAATGATTTATAAAAATTATCTGCAGTATTACAAGACAAATCAAGGAATCTTACTTTAGGCTTCTAAGTTTAGTATTACTTAGACACTCATTTTAATTACTGCTCACAATGCAGTTGAAAACAAATTATCAATTTACCTTGGGCTCAATGCTACACAAACTTTACAGGTATATGATATTATCAGAGCCTTATATCCTCTCAAGCTACAACATAAGGCAGCTACTATTTCTGACTTTGCAAACAGCTACTCTAGAAGTATGTTAACATGAAACCATATGCACCCTCTGATGAGCTGGGTGTACTGCCCTTAAAATTCTGAGAGCACTGAAACATGGAAGGAAGGATAGCAGAATTGAATCTGGGCTCCATACTTGCACTCCTTTGCACTTAACCCCAGAGGCCACTTTCAGTGCCTGGTTCAATGTTGGCTGCTCTTGCCATTGCCATTTGTTTCTGTGGCTACAGTCACTTCCCTGGCGTTGACACATTTCTAACCACCTACCCTTGTCGTGGACTCCACCAATAAACCCTGAACTCACCTGAACCTGCTTTGTTTCTAAAGTTTTCTATTCCTGGTCATACCTATCAGGGCCCCATTATCTCCACCCCTCCCCTTCCCCACTTCCTACTCAGCTCCTCCACTCCTGATCAGTGATATGACATAAGCATTTAGTAATTATCGAAATGCTTATTTTAGACTTAAGAGACTCTAAGAGCAATTTGTTAGGGGAAGAGTAAGAATAATTCCTCTTCTACTTAAACAGTTAATTTGGAGAAGTAAGGATTTTGGTGGAGTACTATGAAATCGGTCCTATAATTATTACATAAAAACCTCCACCAATTTTTCTAAAAACTGTGATACCTGACTGTACTCTGGTACACAAACTTCTAATTCACTATAAAATGTTAATTACTTTTGCTTCTCTACTGAGCTGTAGGTTTTTATTTTTTAACCTAAAGCATGATTAATTATAAGAACCACAAGAGATTAAAAGATGATAGTAATCATAAGAAGAGTAAAGTAACCAAAAATGATTGACATCTACTAATGGCCAGGTGTTTTATATGCAATTATTTTACTTAATTCTCATAATAATTTCACCACTTAGGGAGCATTGTCTCCATTTGACATTTGAGAGCTCAGAGAGATGTAGTTAGGTAACTACATGGGGCCTCCACACAAGACTCTAAGCCCAGCTAAATCAAAACTGCTGTCTCTGAACATTACCATTCAGTTCAATAATTTCGCCAGGAACTAGAGGCAGTCCATTTCCCAATAAGAGAAGTAGTCTGACTTTACAGTTAAGAACATGGGATTTGGAATTAGATTTACTGGGTTCACAACCCAGGATTCATGCCTGCCTCTCACCAATGCTGAAGTACTGAGTATATTACTTCACACCATCTTGTTATCAGTAATTTAGGGATGATGATGGTGAAGATGGTGATAGTGCCTTTCTTCCAGAATTGTCTGTGCTAAATGAGATTATCTGTATAAAGTACTTAGAATAATGACTGACATATAGTAAGAACAAAATAATTGCTCTTTCATTAAATCAGACATTTTGTCTCTTTAAAAGGCTTTCTTTTTTTGCTATTGAGTCAAGAAACAGAATAAACAATGTCTTTAAGGCAGGGATCCCCATATTCTTGTGAGAAGAATTTGTATTTATTTTGTTTCTCTATTGATGTCTCAACATGAAGATGAGAGGTAGAGGTAATTCTTAGTAAAATCCTTAACTGAAGCAAGGAGAGGATGTGAATTTTGTTAGGATTCTCCTTCTCCATTTTAAGGAATGAAAAGCAGAGAATGGGGGAATGGTGTAGAAAGATATGTGGCAGCTTTAACTAGCTTAGAGTTCTGAGAGGTAAGACTTTAAGATCGACCAGTAGATCCCAAGACCTGAGGTAGCAAATAAATGGCAAATATTCTACCACTCTTCACTCCACTATTCCAAGCCCATAGCAGACATAATTATGGCAACATGACATTCTTTTTTACTGAATGCAGAACTGTGCCCTCAAACTCCCCTCAAACTCCAGGTAGTCACTATGAATCAATCAGGAGTCAGCCCAGTAGACGAAACCCATTTGTAGTCTTCTATTGAATGGTCATTTTTGTTGCAGCAGTAGGACAAGAAATTTAAAGGAAAAATAAAATAAAGTAGATGGATATCATTGTGAGCTGAGAAGAAAATTTAAAGAAGAAAGGGACTTGAAAGTTTGACAGTTAGTCTAAGTCAATCCAACAATAAGAATAAACAAAAATAGGTCTCAAATTTTCTATTAGATCCCTACCCCAGTAGAGAAGAGAGACACATGCACACATAATTTAGAAACAAGGCAGGTTGCATCAAGTTGGGATTAGTCCAGAAAGAAGTCCTGAAAATTTCCAAGAGTGGGACAGATGAGGAACTAAGGGAATACTTAGTCATTACTTATTCAGCAAAACATGTTTGGGCAAAGCCCTGCTTGGTAAATGAAATGGTGCTTCTTTTTCATTTTAATTTTTGAAATGTTAGAGACCTAAACTTCTCCATAAACTAGCCTTCTTTACTAAATTGGGGGATTAAACAACTTTAGGTTAAAATGCCTCATTTTTAGACAAGAAGAGTCATGGACCAAGTTCTCCAATTTTATTCCCAATAATTTTACAGTATTGCTCTTTAGAGTATGTATGTGCGGTATTTCATTTTTATTGAAATTCTCACACATACGTAACTAATTATATATTTAATTAAGTCTTGGTTTTAGGCTAAAGAATGACCAGCTCCTCTGGAGATTTTCCATGTTACACTTGTTGAAAATAGTAAAATATCCAAATTGTGAAAAGAAATGTATCATGTAAGTAAGATGTGATCCTCAAAATTGAACCTGGAAGTATTATATTACAACTGACAAGGTGATGAAAATGCTTAATGTAGGTCACTTATTCTATACAAATTTTTAAAGTGCTCAAAAATGGCACTCTTTTCTCTAAACTTGCTGGTACATTACAACTTTGAATACCCTTTTATGCCTAATTCAGCAGTTTTAGAAGCTAAAATATTCAGCATACAGCTGTATTCCTATTTTCACAGACTGTACATCTGCCAAAGCAAATACTGGTCTGCTGTCTGTAATTCTACCACTCCACCAGAGTTTCTCCTGTATTTATGGAATGGGCGTGGTGATTGTAAGTTAGGTTTCTGGTGTTTGGTTCTTGACTACATTGTATTTAAGTTCATTCTATGATTTTGGTTAGGACTTGAAGCAGTGCCTCTTTTAGATTTGGGAGTGTACAAAGGAATAAGGCAGGACAATTATATTATGGCCATGATATATCCTCATTATATTTCCTTGATTTGTACATATGCTTGAAAGACTCACATTTCCACTTTTTTCTAGAATATACTTTAAAGAACTCTATTATAGATTTATGCTCTATGCATACCAATGGGAAGTTAATGAACTTGAATTTCATTCTTAAACATTTTAATGCTTTTCCATGCTGCTAGAGAAAAAATATTTAGCAGAGGAGGGGCTTGAATTGTTTACATAATTATATTGTTCTGGAGAATTGGGCTATTAAGCAAAACTCTTTTGACGACTAAGAAATTTCATTTAAACATTGATGAGTTTGAGTGTAATGAGTAGTGAAACATAAATGACTGAAATTGATTTCTAGAAAAGGTTAGGAAATAAGCTTTCTATCTTTGACCTTACTTTCCCTTCTCTTCATTCTCATTCCTGCTCTGTAGCTAATTTTCCAACAAAGATAATGATTATAATGATGTTTCTCAAATTCATTGTGTCCACAGCAAATAGTCCATCTTTCTGAAAGTGAATTGTGGAATCTCATTCTCTAATCTGTTCCCTCCAATTCACCCTCTGTGCTTCTCTGCTAGTCTTATTATTTATTTCTTCTTCTCAGTAGCTCTCAATTTTCTAACACATGAATTCTAAACCTGGAGAAATTAGTTTCTATTGCTTCTGAATGTGAACCCTCTATCTTGTCTGGCTAGCTCACTTACTCTTTCTTGAGTAAGTCAAAGTAATTCTGTTTTCCTCACTTGGCCTGTATTTGTTCTCCTCAGCTCTCTCCCCTTCATTCCAAATCCTATTTTCCTCTAGACCCAATCTGACAATCTACAGCTTTAAATTTACATTTCATGTAACTTAATTTTTAACATGGCTTTTCAGTTTTCTAAATTTATCCTGCTTTTTTTGTTTGTGCTTTTCTTGCTTTATTTAGGTTGGGTATTTAGTGAATTTTGGTTTTTGCTCACATTCTACTTCCCTTTAATAGATTGTATGTTATACATTTAGTTTCTATTCTTTTAATGATAATCCTAGATATATTTTAACACACACATTATAGTATCTTTAATCTCTTCCCAACTGAAACGCGGACCATATGATGCTTTACTGACAACCCCTCTCTTCTTTCTGGATACACGCACATACACACATACATATATGTCCATGTCCTTTGGATATATTTTTAAATTGTTTTATAAGGTCAAATTTTGTTTAGATTTACTCATATATATACTAGTGTTCCTTGCTTGTATCTTCCTTTTTGTACCTCAGAATTTTTTCTTGCAATAACTTTTGTTTTTCTTCCTGATGTACATCCCTTGGAAATTTCACTGTCTTCTGGTTTCTATTGTTGTTGTTAAGAAGTCAGCTCTTAGCTTTCTTGTTGTTTCTTTCATAGTAGTTTGCCTTTCTTTTCCTCATGCTGCTTTTACTATTTTGTCTTTGCTGTTCTGCAATACAGTGTGCCTATTTATGGGTTTCTTTTCTTTATCCTGTTTAGGATTTTTTTTCCTTTCCATTTTCTAACCTTGAGAATGAGGTTAATTTGCCAGTTTTCATAAATTATTAACCATTATCTTTTCCCTGTTTTTTATTGCCTTGACTATTGCCTCATCTCCATTCTCTTTGCTTTTCCTTCTGGGACTCTGATAAGATGCATGTTCACAAGCTAATCTCTTTATCTTTTAATGTCATGTTCATATTTCCCATCCTTGTTATTTTTCTTGCTACATTCTGAATACTTCTTCAGTCTATTTTCCAGTTTATAAATTCTCTCTTCATCTGTATCTAGTCTTCTATTTAACCCATCAATTTTGTTTCTAATTTTCCTTATGATGTTATTTCTGGAAGTTACGTTTGGTTACTTTTCAAATCAATAATCAAACTTTAGTTAGTCCCTTTCATATCCATTAACTTATTATGTATACTTATTTCTTCATGGGTCTGTGACTGCCATTATTTTTTCAATCTAGACTGCATTAAGGTGGCAATTTCTTCTTGATGCTTTGAAATTTTGCTTCTGAGCTCATGTGCCTTGTTACTTTATCTATGTGGATTTTTTTTTTTTTTTGAGGCCTGGGTTCAAAGTGTATTTGAATAGAGAGGTTACACTTGTTTCTGCTAGATCTCTTAGGACCTCTAAACTAAGACTACAGTAAATCAATTTTCCATTTGGAGTCTTGACACAGAGATCTGTGAATGCTAACTCCAAACCTGTATTATGGAGACTTATGCTTAGCAAACATCAGTTAACTCTACTTAGAGATGAATCCATTATGAGAAGTAGTCTCTCTTCCTCTTTGATGGCTGTTTTAGTTTTCTGGATATTTATACTTTAGGATCCCAGAATTCTTGATTGGGATTTTGTTTTGGCTTTCTACTTAGTGTGAGCCCTAGGCTTTGGCTATTGTTTCCCACATAAGAGCTCCTTTAAAATCTAATCTCTAGACAACCATGGATAGGCAGCTGACACCAGATCAAGTATTGTCATCAGCATATGTTTACATACAGTTCTGTATTCATACTTTTTTCTAATTTTTGTCTTCCAAGGATGTCTTTATTTTAATCAGCTCATCTACTCATTTATAAAGATTTTGAAAAATTATTTCGTCTAGCACTTTTGGTTATTTAGTCAAGGAAGGACTTCTCTGATTCCATTCCATCAGAAATACCCCAAATCAATTGTATATGCCTTACATTATGTATATATTTCATTGTGTGTGTGTGTATATATGTATATATATGTTTATATATATTCATTTGATTTTCATAACACCTTTTTAAGGAATATTTTTCTTTTTTAATCCTAATTTTATTGCCAAAAGTCAGAAAGGTTAAGTGAATTGCTATGGATCAGAGATCAAGAAGGTGGCAGAGTAAGAATTTAAACTCAGGTCCCTTTTCTACAGAACTTATATTCTTTCCTCCATTCTATTCATTTCATCAATTGAAATATAAATGTAATGGTAATCACATATTATTCAGGCATTATTTTAGAGGAAATGTTACTAACCTGGAATATCTATTCTAGGCATTTGTTCAGTTCTTGTAGTGGTTCTTTTAAATCAGAAGTTAATGAAGATAACATTATTATTAATATTGTTAATTTAATGATTAACAGTCATTGCCATTATTGAGTGTTTATTACGTGTCAGTTACTGTGCTAATTATCTTGGACACCTTGTCTTAGATAATTAAACAATTAAAATTATAGTAATTATGTTTTTTCTTTATTAATAAGGAGAATGTTGCTTATAGAATTGATTTACATTTTCATGGTAGCTTATCTAGGAAGAGTCAGAGACAGTACTGAAACCCTCTCTTTTTTATTATTGAGAATAATGACTTTGTTGCTCGTAAAATTCTTAGGCAATACAGGAAATTTTAAGAAAAAGATAAGAAAATTATGCTTCACTCACCCCTAAGAATTAATCTTCTTGAAAATAATAAACATCCCATTTAAGGCAAATAGGAGAAGATATAGGTAAATAAATAGAAAGAAAGAATGCAATCATACTTACTATCCTTAATAAAATATTTAATTAGAAGTTATTTGAACTTAATGAAAGGGAAAGAACTTGATATGGAATTGAAAGAATTGCTGAACTTCATGGAAGTTTACTACTGTATGAGATATTATTTCCTAAATAATATTTCAAAGGAAAGAAAAATGTGAAACTTATTAATGGAATAGTGTCATTAGGTTCTTTCTAATTTCATAGTTTTATAAATTTAGAGTGGGCTTCTTAAAGATAGCAAAGAGTAGGTTTTTTTGTTTTGTTTTGTTTTGTTTTTTAATCCAACTTGGCAATATCTGGCTTTTAATTGGTGTGTAGACCATTTATATGTAATTGTTTTCTATTTGTTGTTTATATAGTTGTTTTCTATTTGTTTCATGTACTGTTTTTGCCTTTTTCCTTTTTTTCTGCCTGCTTTTGGATTAACCGATATGATTAATATCTGTTTTTAATAATTTGCCAGTGGTTGCTCTAGGGTTTATAACACATTTTTTTTTAATCTTCATTTTATTGAGATATATTCATATACCACGCAGTCATACAAAACAAATCATACTTTCGATTGTTCACAGTACCATTACATAGTTGTACATTCATCACCCAAATCAATCCCTGACATCTTCATTAGCACACATACAAGAATAACAACAATAATAATTAGAGTGAAAAAGAGCAATTGAAGTAAAAAAGAACACTGGGTACCTTTGTCTGTTTGTTTCCTTCCCCTATTTTTCTACTCATCCATCCATAAACTAGACAAAGTGCAGTGTGGTCCTTATGGCTTTCCCAATCCCCTTGTCACCCCTCATAAGCTACATTTTTATACAACTGTCTTCGAGATTCATGGGTTCTGGGTTGTAGTTCGATAGTTTCAGGTATCCACCACCAGCTACCCCAATTCTTTAGAACCTAAAAAGGGTTGTCTAAAGTGTGCGTAAGAGTGCCCACCAGAGTGACCTCTCGGCTCCTTTTGGATTCTCTCTGCCACTGAAGCTTATTTCATTTCCTTTCACATCCCCCTTTTGGTCAAGAAGATGTTCTCCGTCCCACGATGCCAGGTCTACATTCCTCCCCGGGAGTCATATTCCACATTGCCAGGGAGATTCACTCCCCTGGGTGTCTGATCCCACGTAGGGGGGAGGGCAGTGATTTCACCTTTCAAGTTGGCTTAGCTAGAGAGACAGGGCCACATCTGAGCAACAAAGAGGCATTCGGGAGGAGGCTCTTAGGCACAACCATAGGGAGGCCTAGCCTCTCCTTTGCAGCAACCGTCTTCCCAAGGGTAAAACCTGTGGTAGAGGGCTCAACCCATCAAACCACCAGTCCCCTATGTCTGTGGTCATGTTAGCAACCATGGAGGTGGGGTAGGCGAATACCCCTGCATTCTCCACAGGCTCCTAAAGGGGGCACTACATCTTTTTTTTTTTTTCCTTGTTTTTTTTTTTTTTTTTTTAACTTTCCCTTCTTTTTTAAATCAACTGTATGAAAAAAAAAGTTAAAAAGAAAACAAAATACAATAAAAGAACATTTCAAAGCGACCATAACAAGGGAGTAAGAAAAAGACAACTAACCTAAGATAACTGCTTAACTTCCAACATGTTCCTACTTTACCCCAAGAAAGTTACCTAATATAGCAACATTTCTGTGAACTTGCTCCTACTATATCCATCAGAAATTCACAGACCATAGTCATTCCTGGGCATCCCCAGAACGTTAAATAGCTTATCTGTTCTTGGATTATTGTTCCCCCTTCCTTAATTGCTCTCTATTGCTAGTTACCCTACATTCTACATTATAAGCCATTTGTTTTACATTTTTCAAAGTTCACATTAGTGGTAGCATATAATATTTCTCTTTTTGTGCCTGGCTTATTTCGCTCAGCATTATGTCTTCAAGGTTCATCCATGTTGTCATATGTTTCACGAGATCGTTCCTTCTTACTGCCGCGTAGTATTCCATCGTGTGTATATACCACATTTTATTTATCCACTCATCTGTTGAAGGACATTTGGGTTGTTTCCATCTTTTGGCAATTGTGAATAATGCTGCTATGAACATTGGCGTGCAGATATCTGTTCGTGTCACTGCTGTCCGATCTTCCGGGTATATACCGAGAAGTGCAATCGCTGGATCGAATGGTAACTCTATATCTAGTTTTCTAAGGAACTGCCAGACTGACTTCCAGAGTGGCTGAACCATTATACAGTCCCACCAACAGTGAATAAGAGTCCCAATTTCTCCACATCCCCTCCAGCATTTGTAGTTTCCTGTTTGTTTAATGGCAGCCATTCTAACCGGTGTTAGATGGTATCTCATTGTGGTCTTAATTTGCATCTCTCTAATAGCTAGTGAAGCTGAACATTTTTTCATGTGTTTCTTGGCCATTTGTATTTCCTCTTCAGAGAACTGTCTTTTCATATCTTTTGCCCATTTTATAATTGGGCTGTCTGTACTATTGTCATTGAGTTGTAGGATTTCTTTATATATGCAAGATATCAGTCTTTTGTCAGATACATGGTTTCCAAAAATTTTTTCCCATTGAGTTGGCTGCCTCTTTACCTTTTTGAGAAATTCCTTTGAGGTGCAGAAACTTCTAAGCTTGAGGAGTTCCCATTTATCTATTTTCTCTTTTGTTGCTTGTGCTTTGGGTGTAAAGTCTAGGAAGTGGCCGCCTAATACAAGGTCTTGAAGATGTTTTCCTACATTATCTTCTAGGAGTTTTATGGTACTTTCTTTTATATTGAGATCTTTGGTCCATTTTGAGTTAATTTTTGTGTAGGGGGTGAGGTAGGGGTCCTCTTTCATTCTTTTGGATATGGATATCCAACTCTCCCAGCCCCATTTGTTGAAAAGACCATTATGACTCAGTTCAGTGACTTTGGGGGCCTTATCAAAGATCAGTCGGCCATAGATCTGAGGGTCTATCTCCGAATTCTCAATTCGATTCCATTGATCTATATGTCTATCTTTGTGCCAGTACCATGCTGTTTTGGCAACTGTGGCTTTATAATAAGCTTCAAAGTCAGGGAGTGTAAGTCCTCCCACTTCGTTTTTCTTTTTTACAGTGTCTTTAGCAATTCGAGGCATCTTCCCTTTCCAAATAAATTTGATAACTAGCTTTTCCAAGTCTGCAAAGTAGGTTGTTGGAATTTTGATTGGGATTGCATTGAATCTGTAGATGAGTTTGGGTAGAATTGACATCTTAATGACATTTAGTCTTCCTATCCATGATCATGGAATATTTTTCCATCTTTTAAGGTCCCCTTCTATTTCTTTTAGTAGAGTTATGTAGTTTTCTTTGTATAGGTCTTTTACATCTTTGGTTAAGTTGATTCCTAGGTACTTGATTTTTTTAGTTGCTATTGAAAATGGTATCTTTTTCTTGAGTGTCTCTTCAGTTTGTTCATTTCTAGCATATAGAAACATTACTGACTTATGTGCATTAACCTTGTATCCCGCTACTTTGCTAAATTTGTTTATTAGTTCTAGTAGCTGTATCGTCGATTTCTCAGGGTTTTCTAGATATAAGATCATATCATCTGCAAACAATGACAGTTTTACTTCTTCTTTTCGAATTTGGATGCCTTTTATTTCTTTGTCTTGCCGGATTGCCCTGGCTAGCACTTCCAGCACAATGTTGAATAACAGTGGTGATAGCGGGCATCCTTGTCTTGTTCCTGATCTTAGAGGGAAGGCTTTCAGTCTCTCACCATTGAGTACTATGCTGGCTGTGGGTTTTTCATATATACTCTTTATCATGTTGAGGAAGTTTCCTTCAATTCCTACCTTTTGAAGTGTTTTTATCAAAAAGGGATGTTGGATTTTGTCAAATGCTTTTTCAGCATCTATTGAGATGATCAATTGATTTTTCCCTTTTGACTTGTTAATGTGTTGTAATACATTGATTGATTTTCTTATGTTGAACCATCCTTGCATGCCTGGACTAAACCCCACTTGGTCATGGTGTATGATTTTTTTAATGTGTCTTTAGATTTGATTTGTAAGTATTTTGTTGAGGATTTTTGCATCTATATTCATTAGGGAGATTGGCCGGTAGTTTTCCTTTTTTGTAACATCTTTGCCTGGTTTTGGTATTAGATTGATGTTAGCTTCATAAATGAGTTAGGTAGTGTTCCATTTTCTTCAATGTTTTGAAAGAGTTTGAGTAAGATTTGTGTCAGTTCTTTCTGGAAAGTTTGGTAGAATTCCCCTGTGAAGCCATCTGGCCCTGGGCATTTATTTGTGGGAAGATTTTTGATGACTGATTGGATCTCTTTGCTTGTGATGGGTTGGTTGAGGTCTTCTATTTCTTCTCTGGTCAGTCTAGGTTGTTCATATGTTTCCAGGAAATTGTCCATTTCCTCTACATTATCCAGTTTGTTGCCATACAGTTGTTCATAGTATCCTCTTATAATTTTTTAATTTCTTCAGGATCTGCAGTTATGTCACCTTTTTCATTCATTATTTTGTTTATATGGGTCTTCTCTCTTTTTGATTTTGTCAGTCTAGCTAGGGGCTTGTCAATCTTGTTGATCTTCTCAAAGAACCAACTTTTGGTGATATTTATCCTCTCTATTGTTTTTTTGTTCTCTATGTCATTTATTTCTGCTTTAATCCTTGTTATTTCTTTTCTTGTACTTGGTTTAGGATTGGTTTGCTGTTCATTTTCTAGCTTCTTCAGTTGATCCATTAGTTCTTTGATGTTGGCTCTTTTTTCCTTTTTGATATATGCATTTAGTGCTATAAATTTCCCCCTTAGCACTGCTTTTGCTGCATCCCATAGGTTTTGGTATGTTGTGTTCTCATTTTCATTCGTCTCTATATATTTAGCAATTTCTCTTGCTATTTCTTCTTTAACCCACTGATTGTTTAGGAGTGTGTTGTTTAACCTCCAGGTGTTTGTGAATTTTCTAAGTCTCTGATGGTTATTGACTTCTAATTGTATTCCATTGTGGTCAGAGAATGTGCTTTGAATAATTTCAATCTTTTTAAATTTATTGAGGCTTGTTTTATGTCCCAGCATATGATCTATTCTGGAGAAAGTTCCATGAGCACTAGAGAAGTATGTGTATCCTGGTGATTTGGGATGTAATGTCCTGTATATGTCTGTTAAATCTAATTCATTTATCAGATTGTTTAGGTTTTCAATTTCCTTATTGGTCCTCTGTCTGGTTGATCTATCTATAGGAGAGAGTGATGTGTTGAAGTCTCCCACAATTATTGTGGAAACATCAATTGCTTCCTTTAGTTTTGCCAGTGTTTCTCTCATGTATTTTGTGGCACCTTGGTTGGGTGCATAGACATTTACGATTGTTATTTCTTCTTGCTGAATTGCCCCTTTTATTAGTACGTAGTGGCCTTCTTTGTCTCTCAAAACATCCCTGCATTTGAAGTCTATTTTATCTGAGATTAATATTGCTACACCTGCTTTCTTTTGGCTGTAGCTTGCATGAAATATTTTTTTCCATCCTTTCACTTTCAGTTTCTTTGTGTCCCTGTGTCTAAGATGAGTCTCTTGTATGCAACATATTGATGGTTCATTTTTTTTGATCCATTCTGTGAATCTATATCTTTTAATTGGGGAGTTTAATCCATTTACATTCAACGTTATAACCGTGAAGGCATTTCTTGAATCAGCCATCTTATCCTTTGGTTTATGTTTGTCATATTTTTCCCCTTTGTCTATTAATATCCTTTATTGTACCCATACTGAATCTCTTTAGTACTGAACCTTTCTCCAAGTCTCTCTGTCCTTTCTTTGTTTCTCTGTCTGTAGGGCTCCCTTGAGTATCTCCAGTAGGGCAGGTCTCTTGTTAGCAAATTCTCTCAGCATTTGTTTGTCTGTGAAAAATTTAAGCTCTCCCTCAAATTTGAAGGAGAGCTTTGCTGGATAAAGTATTTTTGGCTGGAAATTTTTCTCACTCAGAATTTTAAATATATCGTGCCACTGCCTTCTCACCTCCATGGTGGCTGCTGAGTAGTCACTACTTAGTCTTATGCTATTTCCTTTGTATGTGGTGAATTGGTTTTCTCTTGCTGCTTTCAGAACTTGCTCCTTCTCTTCTGTGTTTGATAGTGTGATCAGTATATGTCTCGGAGTGGGTTTATTTGGATTTATTCTATTTGGAGTTCGCTGAGCATTTATGATTTGTGTATTTATGTTGTTTAGAAGATTTGGGAAGTTTTCCCCAACAATTTCTTTGAATACTCTTCCTAGACGTTTACCCTTTTCTTCCCCTTCTGGGACACCAATGAGTCTTATATTTGGACGTTTCATATTATCTATCATATTCCTGAGGTCCATTTCGATTTTTTCAATTTTTTTCCCCATTCTTTCTTTTATGCTTTCATTTTCCATTCTGTCATCTTCGAGGTCACTGATTCCTTGTTCAACTTCCTCTAGTCTTGTACTATGAGTGTCCAGAATCTTTTTAATTTGGTCAACAGTTTCTTTAATTTCCATAAGATCATCCATTTTTTTATTTAGTCTTGCAATGTCTTCTTTATGCTCTTCTAGGGTCTTCTTGATTTCCTTTATCTCCCGTACTATGGTCTCATTGTTCATCTTTAGTTCTTTGAGTAGCTGCTCTAGGTGCTGTGTCTCTTCTGGTCTTTTGATTTGGGTGCTTGGGCTTGGGTTATCCATATCGTCTGGTTTTTTCATATGCTTTATAATTTTCTGTTGTTTTTGGCCTCGTGGCATTTGCTGAACTTGATAGGGTTCTTTTAGGATTTGTAGACCAATTGAAGTCCTTATCTCTAATTTATCAGATCTACAGCTTCGTGGAGTACACTTTCTCTAACTAACCAGCAGGTGGCGTCCACGAGCCACGTGTTCTCCACAAGCCAGTTCTCCCCTGCTTAGCCTTTTTGGTGAGTGGGGGAGTGAGTCTTGTGGGGTCCAATTGGTGTACCAAGCTTGCGTGTGTAGTTGGTGGTGTCTGCCCTGTATATGGGGCGTGTTTCTGGGCAGTCAGGGAGGGGGGGGTGGCTCTAACAATCAAATCTCCCTGGTGATCCTAGAGTTTTAAAGCTGCTGCAATAGTCTAATCCTTCAGTTCAGTCCTGCCACAGTTTGTCTCTGCCACTGACCCACAAGTCCTTGGTATTGGCGTATGGCTCCTGAGACTTGCAAGTGGGCCCCTCTTCCAGGCCGTGCACCCCGGGTCCTCTGTTGAGGGATGACTGTGCTATGTCACAGGTGAGTGCCATCCCCCCAGGGCAGTTCTGGGCTGCTGGGTGTGTAGGGAGGCTCCCAGTCTGCTGAAATGATGGCTGAATGGGGCTTTGTTAATTCACACTGCTCTACCTTCCCAACTCTGGGACAATCAGCTGAGGTTGCAGGGAAGGCTAATGTCCACCCCCAGTTTTGTGGTGTGTGCCTGTTATTTGAAGCACTTCCGTCACACTGGGTTGTCTGGGGCAGTTCTGCGCTATGGGGCTGGCGATGGGCAGGAGTGTTTCCTGTCCACCAGGATGATGGCTGTGAGCGGACACCCCCCTTTTCTGGGGAAGTTGTGGTGTTTAGTGAATTTTTTCAGCCACTGGATTATTGCGTTTTGTCTCAGAGCTCTCCTAGTTCTGCTCTTGACTTGACCTGCCCAAATAGCAAGTCTTTGAAGCTTTCTGTATTGGGCTTCTTAGAGTAATTGTTTTAGAAAAAGAAAAAAGGATTTAAAAAAAGGGCCCTCCTCCGAGATCTAATGGGCTATTGAAATGCTAAGAGACAAAGCAATTAGGGCCATTAAGGAAAGGTCCACAGGGCAGAGAGATCAGCTTTTCTTCGGGATTTGCATATGCGCCTCAGGGCCCTTCCCCTTTCTCTGTTCACCAGAACTCCAAAAATCCTCCGCTTTTATTTTGGAGTTTTTCGTGTTGTTTTTTTTCTATGCCTGTCTCCTCTCTGCTGGGCTGGCTGCTCTCAGATTCTCTGGTGTCTGGTCTCAGTCTATCTATGGTTTGGTTAGAGTTTGGATCAGTAGAATGTGTTTCCGATAAGGGCTGCCACTGCAGTTCTCCCTTCTCCTTCCCGGAGCTGACAGCCCCTCCTCCCCCGGGACTGAGCCTGGCAGGGAGGGGCGCGGGTCCCCTGGCCGCAAAAACTTACAGATTTCGCTGATCTCAGCAGTTCCACGTTTTCATGAGTGTTGTATGAAGTATGCCCAAAGTCAGATTGCTCTGTGGTGTCCAGTCCACGCAGTTCCTGGCTTTCTACCTACTTTCCTGGAGGAGTAATTAAAACATACAGCTCACCAGTCTGCCATCTTGCCCCGCCTCTATATAACACATTTTTAATCAAGGTCTACCTTCAAATACTATTGTACCGCTTTGTTTGTAGTGTTAAAATCTTACGACAGCATGTTCTCAATTTCTCTTTCCCATCTTTTGTGTTGTTTTTTCATTTATTTTACTTTTCCATGTGGAAAGATCTACTACTTTTGTTGTATAGATAAAAATGTTAAAGTCTTTTATATTTGCCCTTATTTCAGTCATTTCAGAGATCTTCATTTCTTTCTGTGGACCTAGATTTCTATCATGTTACTTCTAAATGAAGAACTTTTCTTAGAATTTCTTGTAGTACAGGGATTCTAATGATGAATTCTCTGTTATTGTTTTTCTGAAAAGTCTTTATTCTTCATTCTGAATTTTTTTGATGGGGGCTGGGTAAAGAATTCAGGGTTGATAATGTATATCTTTGAGCCCTTTAAATGTGGCACTCTCTTGTCTTCTGGCTTGTATGATTTCTGATGAGAAGTCTGCTGCCATTCTTTGTTCCACTATATGTATTATATCTTTTTTTATTATGGCTGCCCCCAAGAATTTCATTTTTGTCTTTGTTTTCAGAAGTTTAAATATGATGTATCTAGGTATTTTGTTTTTCTCCTTTGGCATTTATCTTTTTCAGTGTTCTATGAGCTTTTGAATCCAGGCCTTTCTGTATTTTATTATTTTCTCATTTCTTTCAGCCAATAAACACTTGGGCATTATTCCTTCAAATATTTCTTCTTGTCCCATTCTTTCTTCTCTTTCCATTTGTATTGCAACTCCATCTTCTTCCCATGATGGTAAATTTCAGGTGACATGGTTTTCCTGAGACCTCAGCTCTGTGGTGGGTTTGAGAAAATTATGATTTTGAAGATTATCTGGCTTTTCCTTATTAATAGGGTTGGAACAATGTGCTTGTCAGCTTTCTCTTCCTAAGCAGAAGCTAGAAGCCCTCTAATTCCATATTTCATTTTGGTACCTTATCTATTGACTTAGCAATGAAAGATGTAGAAATTAATACCCTTTGTCTTTCTTCTGCCTTTCCTCTCCTCCAATTCCTGAATTTGGATTTGTCAATGTATTATTTTTATATCATCAAATTTAACACATTATTTTTGGGCCATAACTCTCAGTTTTTAGTATGATCTTTTCACATTGTGCCTTCATTTAGCAGTACTCAAAACCGTCTCTTGGTTGGCTGGATTTCATTATTGCAGAATTTTTTTGACAATATTAATTATTGTCTTGCTTTACATTTTCTCTTAGTATTTTGTAGACCACTCCATTTTTTTTTTCTGAAATGAATATTACTGTGGAAAATTTCCCAGCCAACTTCATGTTTTTATTGTTTTTACTAGACTTTTTTTAAACTTCAACAGTCATATCATTTTAACATTTATTATGGAAGTTTAGTAAACCCACCAAGATATGACCTATATCAATTGTTCATTGTTCCAGTTTGCTAATGCTGCCAATATGCAAAATACCAGAAATGAATTGGCTTTGATAAAGGGGGTTTATATGGTTACACAGTTACAGTCTTAAGGCCATAAAGTATCCAAGGTAAGGCATCAACAATAGGGTACTTTTACTGGAGAAAGGCCATTGGCATCTGGGAAACCTCTGTTAGCTCGGAAGGCATGTGGCTGGCATCTGCTTGCTCTCAGGTTGCGTTTCAAAATGGCATTCTCCAAAATGTTGCTCTTGGGGAATTTTTTCATCTCTTAGCTCCAGCTCCTCTTCAAAATGTCACTCTCAGTTGCTCTTGAGGTCCCTCTGTTTGTGAGCTTTTTTTATAGGACTCCAGTGAACTAATTAAGACCCAACCTGAATGGGCGGGGCCACATTTCCATGGAAACATTCAATCAAGAGGTCACACCCTAATCAAAGGTGTCACTCACAGTTGGGTGGGTCACATCTCCACGGAAACACTCAATCAGAAGGTTCCAACCTAATCAACACTAATACATCTGCTCCCACAAGATTGCATTAAAGAATATGGCTTTTTCTGGGGGACATAATATATAGAAACCAGCATACTCCACCCCCTGAACCCCAGAAAAATACATAAAAAATAGATTCATCCCATCAAATATCACAAAAACATAAATCATTTCAGTAACTATAGGTGAGTACAAGATCCCATCAAAATCAGTTACAGGCATGGTCTTTCCTAAAGCAAAATTCCCCTCTGGCCGTGGACCTGTGAAACTTAGAACAAGTTATCTGCTTTCCTTATACAAAGGAGGGACACTCATAGGATAAACGTTCCCATTGCCATAAGGAGAAACAGTAAAGAAAACAGGTTTTAAGGGACCAAAACAATTC
Organism: Choloepus didactylus; assembly: GCF_015220235.1. NCBI lineage: Eukaryota > Metazoa > Chordata > Mammalia > Pilosa > Megalonychidae > Choloepus > Choloepus didactylus. The sequence continues at coordinate 79,769,267 of NC_051315.1, read as the reverse complement.
CTAAAACCTGCAGGGCAAATTCCGTTAGATTTCAAAGTTTGAGTGTCATTTACAGAATGACATTTTCTCCTTGGGGCTTGAGAGAGTGGCAGTCCCACACTTTCCAAAGGCTTACACTATAGCCCTTTTCTCTCCAAACGCTGGGGTGAGTGCTCCAACATATCCACACATCTCCATCTTGCTTTCCTGTTCCTTTCCCACAGATTTTCTGGTTTTGAGCTATTAAATTTTACCACTCATTTGATTAAAATTCTACACTAGTTCCTTCTATAAAAGATTAGATGAGAAGTAAATTGACATGATGAAATGAAGTATCTATTCTCTACTAAATGGTGAATTTACATATTTACATGTAAATATTGTAAGAGTTAGAACTTATTTGACTAAACATCTACCATATGGTGATATATGTGTTGTAGCTGAGAGAATGAACAGTGGAGTCAAAGATACCAGAGTTTGAAATCACTGGATTTCCAACCATTACTTTTGCCTGGTTATTTAACCATTGTAAGCTTTGGTTTTCCTAATTTTGAATCTATCTCACAGATGTTTGTGAGCATTAAATAATGTAATATCTAGGCAGAATCTAGTAGATAGACTGGCACAAAGTAAGTACTCAATAAGTGTTTTATTATTTTAATTATTTTGCTTTCTTTAAAATACGGTTTTGCTTTTAGCTACTAATTCTGTCTCACTTAGAAATTGGTGAAATCCTTTCCTACTAGTTGCTAAGGGAAATATCTGTCTAGATCTCATCTGGATCATCTTTCTTAGTCATCTGTTTGTGTATTACTCACCAATGCTTTTCTGTGTCCCACACTAGAAAGCATTCTATTTTTCGTAGATTTTATTTATCAGGGTCCTGGGAAGAAATAATTCATACTCTCAAAAGGGGTAATGAAGAAAGCTCAATGAAAGGATGCTTTACAAAAGTATGGGAAAGAAAAGAAAATCAACAAAAAATGGTGAAGCACCCAGGGTCTGCCTTTATCATCCTTAGTCCTGAAGGAACAAAGAGGGAGAGCAGTTTTTGGAATCTGGGGAGCTGTAGCTGTAGGAAAATGATCTCCCACAGGAATGCAGTCACTCTGTAATCATAGCCTGGCAGGGAGGAGTCAGGGGAATAAATACCCTGACCTCATTCTCTTCCTGTCTTCTGATCCACTACTGTGCTTTCCCCTGGCCAGACACAAAAGGAAGCCAGAGGACAAGGTTGTCTGTTGATGCAACCTATCAAGGTCAGCCTTTTGGGGCATAGAGAAGTATAAAGAAGGATGGAGAATGAATGTGGTGGGGCAAAAGAAGAAAACACAGTACATCAGTATTGCTTCATTTTAGAATTTATTATATCAGGACAAATATTCTAACTGTGGAAAATTCTTTCTAGCTATATTTGTACAAAATTAGGACTTTAAAGTATATAGCCTTTGTTTAGATTAGCCACTGTACAGCTCCTTGCTTTTCTGAAACTCCAAATAAACAAACATAACTTCTTGAGCTGCTCTGGCTTTTAGAGGGAAGAAAGAAACTAGACTAAATGTTACCTTAATAAATCCTTGTTTGCATTATCCTATAATCCATCTCCCTTGTTAGTAATAATTAGATGTTTTTGCATTTAAGTTTTAATGACCACTTAGGTGTGAATTATATAAATATTTGCTAAACAATAATAGAATGAATAAAGCAACCAATCTCTTTTTTATCTTGGAACTACCCAACAATTCATATTCATATTCATAGGAATCCAGCTCAAAAAAGGTTATAAAAAAAATTAGTTTTTTTTCTTTTCAAGAGTCATAAACTTATGAGGAGATAAAACAATTGTTTGAAATCATGAGTGATATAGTACATCAGCATATGATATTTAGGAAATTAAAATTTTGGTTAAAAAGTGTATGATATTTTAGGGAAGGAAAAATTTTAGCATGGTTGAATGAGTGAATACTTAGATAATGGAGTTGATGAGTAAATTATCAATTAAGGTAGAATTACTCTGAAAATAAAAATAAACAACTTTCCTTTTCTTTCCAACTTGGGATTTGAAAAACTTATTGCTGCTGAAAAGAATTTTAGTTTATCTCTCAAGTTGAGAAATGGATGGCCTGTTCTAGACCATCACTTCTACTTCATGTATTATTTATATGTAACTCTCAGAATGATAACTTATATTTGTTTTACAAGGACAGGCATTTTTGAATCTTTAATTTGTTTTCTTCTATTATGAAAATAATCTCTGGATGATTAAATTGACTTCTCAGAAGTATCCTTACTGAAAGCTTATGATTAATGGGTTTGGTCATCTGGTCCTTATGTCTTCCATTTGTTAAGTCAACAAATAAAACTTTCTTGTCCCTCTCATCTTTCAAGCAAACATTCCTTCCCTGCCTTTTTTTTTTACCACTATATTTCTCAAAAAAGTAGTATACATTCTACCACGTGTCCTCCTTTGTTATCCACATCTCATTCAGATAAAAATGACTTCATTCTATTTCATATCCGTAAGGTCTTATGCTCATAATCAAATAACCATACAGTGAGGTAAGAGTTCTCACTTTACTCCAGCATCTCAGCAAAAGATGAATGGTTGCCAGACTAGATTATGTTCTTGTCAACATAAATAATCTTTATATGTGTAGAAAGATTCATTCTACCAGCCCCTATTGTGGAAAATAGGCAAGAAGTGCAATATACACTTTTTCCAGGTAAGCGTAATATGCTCCTATATATAAATATATATCTCATTAAATGTTGGAGTAGCAGAATAAAAAATAAAGGTCTATGAAAGCTTTCTGCCACATAAGAGAAAAACTTGACTCCAAAGCACCTGGCCACATTGGTCTTCTCTATTCCTCAAATACATCAAGCAGGTCCTCCCTCAGTGCCTTTTTATGAGCTTTTGGTGGAATGTTCTTCACCTGGAAATTCTCATAGCTGGCTAGTTTTGTCATTTTTATCTAAGCTTAAACTTCATTTGTAAAGTGAATAGACGAACCGAAATAAACATTCTTTCAAAGCCAATTCAACAGCTGTAACCTCTCCTTCCCTATTGAATACAAAGTATGCAGGTGCTTCCAGGTACATTCATCTACCCTCCCGAAACACAGAGAATCTCCAAGTACTTTCTCTACCTTACATTATTTACAATGTCAGTTCTAAAAATGTGGAACAGTCTAATTCTTTAACAATGGGCAATAGCTAAATAAATTATGGAATAGGCATATGGTGGAATATAATGCAGTCATTAAAAGTGGTTCCTAGAATTTTTAATAACATGCATAAATACTATTAGTGGTGTTAAAACAGGTCATCAAGCAAGAGGTCACGTTAAATATATTTCAAATGCAAAAATGTTTGAAGATAAATAAATGAAAACAAAATGTTAACAATGATTATATCAGGATGGTATATTTATTATAGTGAATTGCTGTTACTTGTATTTTCTGCATTTTTCCTTTTCTGGGTGTATGGGACAAAGAACCCATGCTACTTTTGTAACTGGGTAAATAAATACTATGTTAAAAATATAAATGAGAAACAGACATACTTGGACCATGGTGTAGAGCAGTGCTTTTCAAACTTTTTGTCTCTAAAACCTTTTACACTCATAATTATTGACAGCCCCAAAGAGCTTTATGTGGATCATTCCTGTTGATGTTTATGATTTTAGAAATCAAAATGGAGACTTTTTAAAAAGTTATTAATTCATTTAAAAATAACAAAATATACCTCCATTAACATAATCATAACAGAAATCATTTTTTAATAAAAAATAACTATATTTACCAAGACAAAAAGCTAATGGTTAGAATTGTTGCATTATTTTACTTTTTTTTTTTTCAACTCTCTTTAATGCCTGGGTTAACTGTGTTTACCACCACCACCACCACAACAAAACAGTTAGTGAGAATAGTGGCATTATTTTACATTTTTCAAATCTCTTTAATGCCTGGCTTAATAAAAGACAGCATGATTCTTATATTTGCATCTGATTTCAACTTGTTGACATATGGGGTTATGGTTAAAATATATGAAAAAATCTGCCCTGAATAGATAGGTAATTGGAAATAAAGGACTTCACATACCCCATCTTCAAAAACAGGGTCTTGAGAACCCCCAGGACTGCTGATATGTCTATCTTCTCTAGACCCTGTGGAATAGAGAACGAACAGGGAGACCTAAGTGTTTTACTCACTAGTCGATTAATCTTTGCAAATCCTTTAACCCCTATGTAGAATGAGGTCCATATTCCACAGGGTGCAGGAAATTAAATGTTGCTGTGCAAGTTCTTTGTAAAGATACAAGATAGTATAATATCATAAGAAAGATTTGTGATGTAACATGTCATTTTTGTATTTTCTTCATTTAATCAACTAAAATCTATTATAGTAAAGTTTGAAGCTCTTGTCACAAATGGTACATTTGATTCCGTACATTACTTTTTTTGCAAATAGAAAAGAAATTTCTTTCCCCAGCAGGATATCAAAGGCACTCTGTCTCTCATTATTTTTTCCCACTCTTATCCTCCAAACTCCTTGATCTTTTAGCTTGTTCTTTTTTGTCCTTTTGGGCCAGTGCTCAAGTTGGAAGCTCTTTCTGAGTTTAAGAAGTTTGAAGAGAATGCTACCAAGTCCAAGAACATTTCATTGCTAACAGGTCTTATCCTTTTATCCACTGCAAATAGATTTTTAAGGACTAAAAATAAGTTTAGGATCCTACACTGTCCATTATTAAACAAAGGATTAAGTAGGGTTCTTCTTAAACAGATTGTATTCAATCATTCCTTATATGTAGATGATAATATAATGATAATATCCTATATTTTGTGAATTTTTAGAATTTAAAAAGCTTATAAATGAATGGGTCTTATAACAGTACTTGGAAATATGAAGGGATGCTCACCATCCCAATTTACAAATAAGGAATTGGTCTCTGAGGACCTATGGGGCCTTTCTCACATCAAGTGATTAATCAGAAGCTGTCGCTGGTTAGTTAGAGGCTGTCCCAGGACCAGCACTCTTGTTTCCCAGGCCTTAGGATGGCCAGAGATAATATTTTGTTGAATAGTCCTTTCAGGGTAATCACACTTTGAGTCATTAATGACACAGGGATGAGTCAGTTTTCTTTTCTCCTCTCCTCTCCCCTCCCCTCCCCTCCCCTCCCCTCCCCTCCCCTCTCCTCTCCTCTCCTTTTTCCATCTCTCTCTCTCCCCTCCCTCCCTTCCTCCCTCCCTCCCTTCCTTCCTTCCTTCATCTGTCTGTCTTTCCTAAAATCACTTCAATTATCCTAGCTATTCATTTCCCTTTCTTCAGGATTTGGAGTTTAGAGCTGGATTTTTATCTTTTTTGAATACCTTGAAGTGCTAGTAACACTCACAGACATAGATAAGATAGGAACCTACAGATGTATGCTTTCAACTTCTTTCTGCTGTGTTGACTCAAGCTGCTGAGATAGATGACCACTTTGGAGTGAGTTTAGAGGAAAGGATGAGGTGGCTATATGAAAATCAGAATGCTAATTTAAGTATGTTTACTGATTCACCCACATTTTTTCTTGAGCTGTTTTCTTTTGGAAGCAAAGTATGGGTGTAGTTCTATAAGAAACCAATCCATGCAGAGTAGTGGAAATGCAGGTTTTTTTTGCTACAAGAGTAAAAAGATGGCAATGTTATTGAATGCTTTCTTTGCCTTTCTGATGGCAGAGGTTCTGAATAATACAGGTCACTAACTTATTAGTTTAGTAAAATCTTAGGCTCCTGAAATGTAATGATTAACGTAGAAATTATCTTGAAAGGCTGGCATTTATTGCAGTTGACTTTTTAAATATTTCCCCACCCTCCTTCCCATCTCCTGTACTGTAAATACTTCATGATTTTCCTTGAAATTTAACATATTAGTTTTTTCCCCATTCCATAGTGTCAAGTGGTCCATGATTTAAGCCTGCTAATCTACTAACAATTTCTTTAAGTCATCTCAATATTTTCCTCTTGGCTTCCTTAACCTCCCATCAGCCAGTGTTTTTTCAAATCGCATCCATTCTTTGAAGCTCTGCTTAAGTTCCACCACATCCACAAGTTCTTTCCAGATCTCTCATGACTCCAAATCCTTTTACCTGCCCCTGTTGTTCTATTGCCCTGTGTACATCTGTAATAGAACTCACCAACCCAGTCTTATGCGTATTATAGATATAAGACTATTTTATCTATTATCACCAAACTAGGTAAGTCCTTGGAGGACCAGGACTATGTCCTATACATATTTGCATCATCAAAACAATCTCTCAACAAATGTGCATTACATTGAATTGCATGTAACTTTTGAAGCCAGAGCCCATTCTTCCATAAGTAGGGATGAGCACATAAGGATGAGCAAGGGATGTTTCAAACAAGAGTGCAGTGACTGATGCTCATGCCTTAGGAGCACAGTAACTTCTCAATTCCTCCTGCTACTGATGATTTCCATATCCCAAATAATTGAAGCATTTGGAGAGTTTTCAACAGATTCATAAAACTTGAGCAGAATCCAGAGTAAACCTAGTAAGTTAAGTTCACTGTGGCTTCTGGAGCTAATACATGTGCCTTATAGATTGGCTACTGTTTGTATATTAGAGAGTCTTCTTACAAATACATGTGTAAGTTTAATTTCAGTTAGAATAACGGGAAAAGATATTGCCAAGCTTTGGAAGTATCCCACGATGGTTTTAGCTGTGTATTATATTTATGGAAAAGAGATTTCAGATGTCCCAAGAACAATTTTCCAGATTCTTCTCATTCCAAAATCATGGAAGTAGAGATGATGCTGAAAGGGAAGACAAGGCACATTTATGAAATGAAATCTCATTCATCGAATAATATCTTATGATTGCAATTATTCCAGAGAAAACAAAAGTGAGTCTCCTTAAAACAACAAAATGAGATCCATGTGTTCCTTCAAATCTTGTGAGATGGCGTCACTCATAAAACTACAAAAAAAGAAAACGTTTTAAAAGAACACTCCAACTGATGAGTGAAACATGTATTAGTATTTGAATGTATTATAAATAATAACCCATTTTTTGGTGGAAAGTCATCACTGAAAGCTTTGATTTCCATATCCTTGGACGTCAAGGAAGACTAAAATTTCTGTGTATGCAATAAATATACTCAAAACCAAGTCCGTGAATTTCTCTCTCTCTCTCTCTCTCTCTCTCTCTCCCTCTCTCTCTCTCTCTCTCTCTGTATGTATTGATTTGTGTGTGTTTTAGCTAATTGTTAATTAGGACAATATGAGGTAAATTATACAGAATGCTTCTGTTTTCTAAACAATGTCATCAATGAACCACTGGTCCTTGTGTTGTAAAAAATATTGCAAAACTTGATATTTCTTGATATTTGGCTACTACTACATTTTGATAATTAATACTTCAATTACTCTGGTCAGACCTCATCCTCATGCATATTTGTATATTTATACCAAAGTGAACTCAGATTATTTGATGATAATAAAATAAAAATTATAATTCAAATGCATAATGTATTTTTCAATCATTAATATCATTTTAGTTTCTTAATGATTATTAAAGTACTTGCGTTCTATAAAGAATTGTGATCGTAGGGATTGTGAGCTGAGTTTCCTGCTTTTTGGCATCAATCAAGACTTGACCACTGGTAGCCATTTCCCATTTGATATGTCCATATCAGGGAAAGGGAGAGAGGGATGGATTTTTGTATTTCTCAGAGATTGTATGAAAAAGAATTTTCAAAAAATTTGGTATTGACTGACATATTGATAGCTGTGTAACTATTTTTATTAAAACAGTAGATTCAAATATAAAATATGAAATAAAATACAACAGAAATGGCATTTAAAATGACTGCTTTATATAAAATGCTATCCTTTCTCAACAGCCGATTTACAAAAACATCTCACCCCTCCTTTCAAAGACAGACAATTCCATTGCTCTGCAAAAGATAACTGAAGTTACTAAAGAGGCTGAAGGAGTAGTTTGCCCCAACACACTGAATTATTTAACATATTAAAAAATACTGAAAGACTTATGAACTATGATAATTAAATCAGTTTGCTTTCCCTGTCCTCTACTGCCATCTCTATACCAAGAAAAGACACATTTCCCAGGCCTTTGGCTGCTACATAATTGTCAATTGAACAATGCAAGAATTCAAAGTCTGGTGGACTGAATGACTCCCTTTTTGGTTGAGAAAAACTTGAAAGTCTTAGGCCTTTAATTAAGAAAAAGTACACGGAGCACAGCATGGTCATTTGGTATAAATGGCCTTTGGTGCATTCGAGCTGGTGGACAATCTCCCCTTTGTAGCTTGCACCTAGTTCTGCCATCTAAAAAGTTTCCCTCAGGGGAAGCCCTGACTCATGAACTCTTATTTTAACTACAGAGAATTGTCTATTCCAATACAAACAATCATCCATGTTTCAGGATATATTAGGCAGAGAAAAATGGTAAGAACAAGGGAATGAAGTAAAAAATATGTAAATATAGAAATTTTTTAAAAAGGAACAAATTGCAGATACATGGGGAAACACGGATGAATCTTGAAACCAGCTACAAAAGGCTGCATACTATATAGACAACAAAAATGTTTCTATAACATTCTGAAAAGGCAAAACTGTAGGTATGAAAATCAGATCAGTGGTGCCAGGGTGGGGGGAGACTGGAGGGGCTGACTCCAAATAAGGAAACTTTTTGGGATAAAAGAAATATGCTGTAGGTTGTGATGGTGGTCACACGATAGTGTACATTTGTCAAAACTCAAGGAACTGTATGTCTAAAATGGTGAATTTTGCTGTATATCAATCGTACCTCAATAAAATATGATATAAAAGGAATAAAAAACAAAATGAGGGAATGTGTGGGGCATTCCGTTACCTTGGCTTTTGATCCTTAAGTAAGTTTTAATAGTTAAATTTTAAACTGATGAAATACTATATATTTTTCAAAAGAATCACAGAATTGCTTATTTTTATTTTACCAGCACTTATGTATTGTTACCTGTATACCAGACACTCTTAAATACGTTACGAAATCAGTTCATCTTAATCTTCATAACAACCCAGTTAGGTAGATACTATTATTATCCTCAATTTGCAGATGAAGAAACAGCCACGGAGAAGACATATAATTTTTCCAGTGTCACCCAGCTGGCAAGTAGTGGAACTAGGATTTGAATTTTGTCAGTCTGGCTTCAGTGTCTGTACTCAAAACTGCTATTCTTCTGTTAGCTTTTTAGTTGCTACCATCCTGGTTAGTAAAATTTGAATTACACTTTAATTATCATGAGGTACGGTGAGGTACAGTGGAGAGAGCGCTAGGACTTGGAAGTCTATATTGGAGGCCATTCTTCGTATTGTGTGACATCTGGCAAGTCACTTAATCTCTCTGAATCCCAATGTAAAATGAAATGATGATTCTAGCCTTTATTATTTCACTAGTTTATTGTGAGTCTCAAAGAGTATGTGTGCACTTGAGCAGTGTGTAAAGACTAACATGCTACACAAGCCAATATTTTATATTTTTTGTGAACTTGGCTCACAGGACAGTTCATAACTTATAATTATTGATTGCCTTAGGAGACAGCACAATATTTTCAATGTGTAATTGCAAACTTTCCTCAAAATATGGCTTATGCTAAAATATATAATTCAGATTAAAATAAAAGATATCATATTGCAAGCATGGAAAATGAAGTTTAAAATTTCTGATATAAAAGCAAAGTATTTCTAATCATATTTAAATGCATAAAGATATATTTTCAGTAGAAATATTAGATAAAGGCAACATATTTATAAAATTTTGATATAAGTAGCATTTATAATTAAATTAATTGGTAGTACTGGTTTACTTGAAAGATGATATGCTAAAGACATTATAAGTGATTCTTCAAGTATTGTCATTTGTTTAAAAAATCCATGCTGGAGTTTAAGCTAAGGTAATAAATATCAAATAATTTTTTTAGAATGTCAGCTCCTTTTTCAGAGAAAAGGTTATGTAACCAGTCTGCCTGAGTTTCAACCCTGATTCTGGCAGTTTCTTGACATGTGACTTGATGCAAGTTATTTAGCTTCCATGGGCCTCAATTTCTTTTCCTCTGTGTAAAAAGGGGGAAATAATAGCATTTACCCTGTAGATTTGTTTTGAGGATTAAATTAGTTAATACATACAAAGTGCTTACACAGTATCTTACATAGTGTATTATCTTGTACATTCAGACACTATTATTATTGTCATGGTTATTATTTTCACAGTAACTCTCAACCAGAAAGAGAGTATATTTGCCATTTGCAGTAATTTTCTGTTCAAAATTATTGTTTTGCTATTTCAAAGTATCTATGTGCACAGATGCACATAATCAAATATGGTCTCTCCTTCTACTCTAATAGCAGTTTTCCTTCCTTACTTAGATATTTATTTCACTAGCACCATCATTTTGCTAGGCCTCTGGGGTTGACATCTTGGAGTCAGTTTTAATTATGCTCCCTGCCATTTCCCTTGTGGCCATTCAATCAAGTTCTGTAGATTCTTTAGGAAATAGTATGCATTCAACAAGTATCTATGGGGCAAATACAAATAACAAAACAATGTGCTTAATTTAGAGCGCTTCCAATCTGATAGAAGAGACAGACACATACATAAAGTGTGATGTTAGAGAGGTCTATTCAGAACCTGTTGGTCAGTTCTATGCAGCTGATTTGTTTGAGCAGGCTGGTTTGTCAGGAGAGGAAATGCTTGAGTTTAGTTGGCAGAGGTGTTCATCTCAATCTATCCCTTTGTCTCACCTCTCATAATCCATCAGCAATTTTATCTCCAAAATATATTCCAAATCCGTCTATTCTATTTCTGCTATTTCCTTCATTTTGTTTCATAGTCTAAGCCACTATTACCTCTCATTTGGACAAAAAGTGCTTCCTAACTGGTATCACTGCTTCCATTCTTGCCTGGCTAGAATCTATTTCTCACATGCCATTCAGATGTTTTGAAAATCAGTAAATTAGTTCTGTTGATTTCTCTGCTTAAAACCCTTCAATGGATTCTCACTGAATTTAGAAAAAAAAAAAAATACAGATACCTCTCCATGACCTGCAAAGCTCTAAGGACAGACCTCGTCTGCAATTCTGTATTATATCCTGCTATAATGGCTTTGTTTCTACTTTTGCACACTCAAAGCTTATTGTTATCTTATTCCTGTAGCACAAATAATGGTCTCCAAAGATGTCTGTGTTCTAATCCCTGGAACCTATGAATATGTTACTTTCCATGGCAAAAGAGTTCTTGCAGATATGATTAAGGGCATTGATAAGGGAAGATTACCCTGGATCATCCAGATGGGTCCAATGTAATCACCTGGGTTCTCCTTTTGTGATCGGAGAACAAGATATCACAACAGAGGTAGGGTCAGAGAGAAGCTATGTTGCTGACTTGGAAGATGGAGGAAGGGGGCGTGAGCCAAGGAAGGTGGCTGAAGCTAGAAATGGCAAGGAAAGGGATCCTCCTCTAGGGCCTGCAGAACCAGCCATGCTGGCATCTTAAAAAAAAAAAAAAATGAGGCCTGTGTTGGACTTCTGACCTTCATAACTGTAAGATAATAAATTTGTGTTGTTTTAAGCCACCAAATTTGTAATAATTTGTAGTAGGAATAAAAAGTTAATAATCCCATCCCAGGCCATGTGTACGTGATGTGCTCTGTATTTTGAATGCCTTTTTTTACCCCCGTTCTCCAAGACAAATCCTTTTCAAACTTTAGGTATCATTTCACTGTTGCGTCCTTAATGTGGTCTTCATTGATGATCCTATTTGCAGAATCTCTCCACTACCAATTCCTGAGCAATGAAAACAACACACTATTTATTCCCTTTACAGCATATCACTGTCTGAAATTACCTTGTTATCTACCCACTTTTTTTATTGCCTTTTTCCACTCAAAGATGTACGCATCATAGAATCAGGGACCTTGTCTGTAGGGTTACAGCCAAATCCCCAATGGTTTAAAGAACCTGGCATAACATAGATATTCAATAAATATTTGTTGAATGAGGGAATTAATTAGACCACAGGTGATTATTTCAGGCAAAGGTTAGGCTGAGCAAAATTCTGAGTTGTGAAACTATTTTAGTGCCTAGGAAAATATATGTGTCCTATAGTTGAAACAAGAAGAGAAAAGCAGAGGGAGATGGGAACCAAGAAGCAAGCATTACTATTATTATTACCTTATGTCATGTTACTATATGTCATAGGTTCTTGGGAGTTAATGTAGGGTTTTGAGAAAGAAAAGTAATTGAGTAAATAAATACATAAAATCAACAGGACTTGGCAACAAATTGGATGTGTGTTGAGGGAGAAGGAAGAGTCTACTTTCAGATTCCTGATTTTTGGAACTAGGATAAAGGTGTTGGGTTTAATTAGTATAAAGAACAATGGGAGATAATGGTTTCATTTTGGACTCTAAAACTGTCCAGATGGAGGTGTTCACTATGGACACTTAGAAATACAAGTCTGTAGCTGAGAGAGAAGCCTCAGCTAGGAGGAATTAGCATATAAAAGGAAATAAAGTGAAGGGAGCTGGTAGTTAAAATACTCCAGGACAATGGGCTGGAAGGGAAAAAGACTGAAAGTACAGCCTTGGAGAACACAAATAACTTTCTGAGAAGAATGGGCAAGGGAATTTTGGCCAGAGAGGCAGAAGAAGTAAGAGAAGTTTGTGGAACAAAGAAATCCATGGGAGTGGTAGGAAAGAGTTTTGGGAAGAAGAAGGAATAGTCAGAGTGTCATATGCTATAGAGAGGAAAGAAGAAAGAGCTTTGGGTTCGTCAACAAAGAGGTTACTGATGTCCTGTGCAGTGCAATTTCAGTAAAGTGCTGGGGATGATACCCTGATATCAGAGAGTGCAGGATGACTGGGAGGTGAAGTGGGAGGTGTAACAACCCTGGGGAACAGTGTGGTGGCAGCAGAATTAATTGAAATGGAACAAGTAAAGCTAAACTGAGGGGACAGGGTTAGGGCTTCTTGGACAGTTATCCTTCTCTGGAATACTCCAGAGATTCTAGCTCTAAAGCTAAAGCTAAAATCCAAATGTTCTTGGATTTTTTTCTATAAAGAAAGGTGATAATCTCATCTCTTTTCTCTAAATTTCTACTAGGCTTAGTAGTTTGCATCCCAGGTGTATTTATATGCTCTTGTTTCTATTTCTTTTTTTTTTTTTTTAATGTAAATTTATTTTCTCAGTGCTTATATACAGTGCTTGAAGGCAACAGGCCTTTTATTTCTTTTGTATTAACCTCTCGCTTCAGTGCTTAGTACAGTGCAAGTTACCTGATCACAACTGAGCAACTATACACAGTTGACTTGCGTATATTGTGTAGATATCCATTCTGATTCTAGGTGGATTTAATCTTATGCATTTGCTATCTTGAAGATAGAAAATGCATAAGATTATGTGGAACACTCAGGTCAATGAGATCTTGGCAAGCATCAGTGTAGCACAAATGTTCATGCATATTGTTCTCAAAGATATGTGCCACCAGAACTACCATTTTCCCTGAAAAGCTGACTTAGAGATTTAACACTACCATCTACTTTTATGTAGCTTTTTGCAATTTGGAACTTACTTAATAATGTATTACTCATTTTAGTGCCACTAAAACCTGTACACTGGTTAGGGCAAAGCCCTTTTCTCAAATAAGAAAATTTGAGTGCACAGAGATAAAGGATTTTGTGTCCATTTACAAAATTGCTAAGTGGTAGAGCTGGTGTTTGAACCAAGACTGTCTGCATTCAAATATAGTGTGCTTCCCATTCCTCTACACTAGTTTACTAGACTATCTTTTTATATAAATAAAACTCTCTGGGACAAGAGGGACCTGAAGATGTGACCCCTTAACATGTGATGTGGAGAGATAAGGAGAAGACCCATCTTCTTAATTCAAAATATGCCACATCATAAATTCATTTGTTTAAAACAGTTGCCTCACCTGGAATTTACCTGGGCACAGTTCCCATAGTCCCCTTCCCTGGTATGGGAGAAAAAACAAAGCAACAAACAGAATCTGGGAAGGGGACAAGAATGAGTGCTGTTTAACCAAAAGAAAGGGTTAAAATTTGATCCTTTAAAAGCTTAAGGTGGACAAGACAGTCCCGAATTATCTAAATGCGAAAAACCAGGCTAAAAGGCTGCATTTCCTCACTAATGTTTCTTTCAGGCTATAGGGGAAAAGTTATGGGGTGGGGTGAGGAGAAAGAGGTGGGGAAGGGAGAACAGGGCTCTTTCCTTCTAACAGGCTTTCTTTATAAAGATGAAAGGAAGAAAGAAAGTTGGATTCTGTTATTAAGCCCAATTTATGTTTAAAACATAAATGTAATAGAGAAAGTTAAAGGCACAGAGGCGCGTGTTCTGATTTGGTTGTTTACCATCAATCAGCCGTTGCTTGGCAGACACTGGATGGTTATGAGCCTGAACAAGCTGAAAAGGGGCAGGAAAAGAAGTGGAGGCAGCATTCTTCCTATTTAAAGCTGCATCGCTTGAAAAAAGTTTTCACAGACTGTGTTGGAGCTGGTGCTGAAAAAGGGGGCTTGCAGAGCCTGCCCTGGGGCTGGTGCTGAAAGGAAAAGAGCCCGGAGCTGACTTCATGGTGCTACAATAACCTTAGAATCTACTTTTCACTCCCAGGAGGACCCACATGCCTAATATTTAGACATGATGGCAAATTGGGTGGAAGCAAGACCTCTCCTCATTCTTACTGTTTTATTAGGGCAATTTGTCTCAATAAAAGCCCAGGAAGAAGGCGAGGATGGTGAGTTTGCCTTTTGCTTTGCTGGTGGTGTTTATTGCACGGTTTGGGAAATAGGTGGAATGTTAAGCCTCAGGAAGAGTATAGAGAGGTTCTGGTTTGAAGTTGAGTCGGGGGCTGACAGATTTGCACCTGGGAGAGGGCTCTGAAGACAATCAGGATGTTTGTAAATCCGGAGCTTCTACATCTGCCTTTGGAAAGAGTACACTTACTGAATATTTCCAAGAAAGCCCGGGATAAGTACTTTTGCTTGAGTGTGGAGAGTGAGAAGTCGAAAACAAAGAGAAAGCTTAAAACCAAACACTAAAGTCACTTTTAGTTAAAGGAGTTCTGTTCTGTGCGTTGGAGTTTTCAGAGCAAGGAAAAGTCGCTGCAGAAACTGAGCAGGGTGGAGTCTCTTTGTACTGAACTTCAGCTGCTTCATAAAATTCTTTGTTTAGAAAAATCTGTGCAGCAACTCTGATAGCTCTGAGTTTTCTTTGTCTTTGGTTCCTCATTCTTTTCTCTTTACAAACTTCTACTTCTTTCCCATTTTCATTTATGATCTTAAAATCACTTTTGCTTACTGAGAGCTGTCTCATTTATTTCTCCATGACAGAGGTTGATAGAATCCAGATTTCTTAAGCAGTGGTATTTTCCCACCCTAGTGACTTGGATTTTCAGGGCAGTGGTGGTTTTCGGGTGGACGGCCGAAGGCAGGAATTCAGCATGCCTTACATATAACTTATTTGGCATGCAGTGTGGACATTATCCTTTAGACACAAGTTTTTTTTTTTATTATTAAAAAAAATTTTTTTAAGACAAATCTTACCTGGTTGCCAAATTTTTTCCTATGCAATTTGCATACATTAGGGTTGGGCTACATGGTGTGGTTAAGCAAAAAAGCATGCCTGATACAGAATATAAGAAAATACATAAATTGTTTCCACTAACTTAAATCTTTACCCTCAAGGACTGAAATTTCAAATACAGACTTGTACTTTTTTCATAACTGAGCATTATAGATTATTATAACTATTTAAAATCAAACTCAAGCTTTTAAAGCACAATACATTTATTAAACTTTTTTTGTTGCTGTCTTCCATATATATGTGTATGTGTGTGTGTGTATATATATATATTAGTATATTTGCTTTAAAGATGTTCATAAAGTTAATCTAGAGACTACCAGTTCTAGAGACATTTCATGACTGAAAATAAAAATGTGGGAATGAATAACTTACAGTCTGTCAGGAGTCCCATAGAGGGGGCACTTTCTATAATCTTGGACTTCTTATGTTAAATTTTATATTTTAAAAAGTGAGGCAATTTGTAAAAGGCAAGAACTCTTGAGTTTCTTTGAAATGATGTGAAAAGCAAGCCTTGCCTGGAAAGGTGGAAAAGGCAATTAAATAGGAAGTAGGAGTCAGGAAAGGGGAGGAAAAATATAGAAACATTACAATAGAAATAGAAAATCTGATTATAAAGGAAACAGTTGACTCCCTTCCTCCACCCAAACAACCAGCAACTTTTATTTGAAACTTAATTAATACAGCTCTCCTTGTTAATTTATTTTAAAATTAATAACTTAATTTTATAAGGTATGGAATTAATTAAACATGTGCATAAATGAAATGAGTGTTTCATAAGGCATATGAAATTGGCCATATGTTAAAAAATTTACCCAAGTAGTTGTAATTTCTCTGTAGGTGTTTCTGATAAATGAGTAGAATTTGAGTTTCCTTAATATTCATTTACATAAATGTTAGCAATGTGGTACATGGTGCAAAGAAGCCTCTAGCCCCAAGCTAAACCCCCTCCCCCAGCACAGCCAAACAGCACAGAAACCAGAATTGTAAGCATCAGATTTTACAGAAAAAGATAATCGCTTGCATATGTATTGCAAAAAATAAATTCCTCTGTTTATTACTCAATCTAAGAGAATGTATGTGACAATTATTAAATAGCAAAACAAATCAGCTATATTCTTAAAGATAATGGTGAAAAGAATTCCAGAATCCATTGTATCCAGAGCTGCTTAATTTGTATTGTATTCACTTACCATGCATACTTTGTTGTAAGTTTATATTATATGGATACTTGGCAATATTTTATTTCCCATGTTCAGGCCTGCCACAAGCCTAAGAAAAGTTTCAGAATTTAGAAACGCCATCGATTTTGACTTTGGGGAGGAGTAAGCTTAGGTAAATGCTTTAATTAAAAGAAGTATCTAAGGCACACATGCAAAGCAAGTATGTTTTTCAAAGTTTAGCTATAACTACATTTTCTTATATGTAAGTCATTTAATGTAGTATTTAATTTGTGTACAGATATGTCCCCTTGGAAATGTACTGACCTTATATCCCATGTAAATACATATTTAAAAGCTTTTTTTCTTCCTTCCATGACTTCAAGTATTATTTTTCCTCTATTTGACTATGGTTATTTACTAGTAATGCAAAAGTTAAACATAGTGCATGCCTGATAGAAATACTTATTGATGATGAGATAAAAGTTAATGAAGTTTTAGGCTTTTTGGACAAAAAACATTACTACTTACCACTAAATTTTAAGAACTTATTTGATTTTTAAAATTTATAAATAAACAAAAAGAGAAAGCTTGAGAGCTAGGCTAACTTTAGTTGAAACAATTAAGTAACAAAAATCAGAGGAGTAAAGATGACATAATCAGCTTTTTAAGATTTGTGTGTGTGTGTGTGTGTGGTTGGGGTGGGTACTTTGAAAACCTCCTTATTTATTTATTTATTTTTTTGTAAAAGAAAATACTAACCCATTTATAGTAACATATTCATTTTTAAAGGTCAAACACCTAGTGAGCTATACACATTCTTGTTAGTAGAGGTGGACATGCTTAATCTTAGAAAAAATCATTGATGTGATTCTTTGTATTCAACATCACATCAGCAATGGTGAGAAGAGAAGATGCAGAAATGTACCATTTTATTTTCAGAGACTATAAACTTCAGGGCTTTCAGAGGCCAGGCAGGTAACATAAACAAATGAAGCAAATGAGTATTTGTACATCAACAAAAAATGATAGGGCCTGAGAAGATGCGTATCTACAAGGCATTCAAAATGAACGTTTTCAGAAAGGTTTGCATAAGCCAATTAAAATATATCTGAGCACCAAATTTTGCCCATAAATTTGCAAGCTTCATGTCACAACTCTGCACTCATACACTGGACAAAAGCCAACTAACTCCTGATTACTGAGGGGTGAGTGGCTCACAGTCCTTTGCTATATCATGGTTTCATGCATTTTTATCATGTTAAATTTGCCATTTATCTTATGGCTAAAATGCAAATATGAAGATGTGGGAGCTTAGCTGTTAGCAGTACTTGGATGGGATTATTTTAAAGGAGGTAAAGGTTATGAGTACATAACTTAAGATATCTGTTCAATCAAATTAAGTTTTAAATTCATTACTATTGAAATAGATACCCTGGATCATGTAGGATAGGCAAACTTTTCTTTTCTAGCTGGTATTTTAGTTTAGATTCAGCTGAATAGAGCAAAATGGGGTAGTTTAAACAAAAGAAAAGTTTTTTTTTCTCCTCATGTAAATGAAGCTTTTAGGTAGGCAGTGAACTGCTAGTATATTGGCTCCACAAAGTCATCAGGAACTCTGGCACTTTCCAGCTCTATAATCCAATATTGCTAGGGTGTGGTTCTTGATGTTATGTGCTATAGAGCTGCTGGAGCTCCAGCCATCACATGCTTTTCAGGCATCATACAGGAAGGGAGAGAAAGGACCCCCAATTACCACCTTTTTAAGGAGACTTTTAAGTCTTTATAACATTTCAATTTGTAGGTGGCCAGAATTTAGTCATATAGTTGCACAAAGCTGCAAGAGAGGCTGGGAAATGTAATCTATTTGCTGTGTAGCACTGCTAAATCCTGATAAACTCTGTATCCTGCTAAATATTGGCAGTCTGTTATGAAAGATGAAAGAGAGAATGGTCATTAGGAGCCAACTACAGTCCTGGCCACAATAAGCATAAATCTCAGCTTCTTTTAATGTATAGCTCTTATGGTTTCAATGGACAGAATATTGTTGAGTGACCAGATCTACCCTGGTCCATTGCTCATTTATGAGTAGAGTATGAAGCCCAATATACTGGCTGGCACTTAAATATTAGACTACATTTTCTTCCTCTTCCTTATTTTCTTCAAATAAATTTAGAAGTACCTATAATTTTTATCCAACCTAAAGTGAAGCTTTATTTTGAAGCTATATCTCTCTCTCTGTTTGTATATAGTTAAATAGATAAACAGATAGATATAGTTAATTCTTTATATTAATAAACACAATGCATATTTCAAACCATGACTTGTCAAGTTATTTGGACAGCAATCATACATCATTGTTGAGTTGGCTGAGTAAAGAATCACCTGGAGAGCTTGTTAGCATAGATTCTAGGCACTTCTCTGTCCAAAATACCCAATTAGTAGGTTCAGGATGGAGTCTGGGAATCTACAGATTTTCAAAGCTCTCCAGGTCACTCTGATTCAAGGTACATTGATGAAGCACTCTATTAAATCTCTGCCTAATACTCTTTGTTCTTGATATGGAATAGTTGGCTACATACCATGACTTTCATAATAACTTGTTATTCTAGGAATTCCTTTCACTCACAAGGAAGCCTAATTAAGGTTTATAGATAAACCACTGCAAAACCATCATTTGTGGAAAAATAATTCAAGGTCCAAATCCTCCTCATGGGCAGGTTGAGTGAATCATTCTACTATGCACAGGAACCATATTATTAAAACATATTTGCAGGTGAATACATACTTTTCACTTTGTATCCTCTCTCTCCCTTATTTCTTGCTCTTTACACTATTACCACCATCACTTCAGACCTGAAGTTCATTGTGTTGATAATTCTAGAAATTCACATAATGCAGGGATGTGAAGCAAATTAGAAAAACTTTTTTTTTTCTTTTTTTTTTTTTAGAGAGGCTTGGGTTTAGCAGATTGGAAGATTGGAGTCATGATGTTAATCTATGGTCACAGAATAAAATCTTTTTAGTCAGTTTGCTCCCAGCTCCCAGTTGAAGAGTAATTCATACATCGTTACTTGGTCTTAAATGGTACTTCATAAAATGTTTGAAAATGGATCAGCCACTTTTTTCTTCCTTGCAATTTTATTGTGCAACCTGCTGTTTTTCTGTTCTGAGATAATAATATTGAAAAGTTTCACTTTATATATGGGACCTAGAGTAATGGCAAAGGAAACAGATAAAATTTTTAATTAATTGATTTACTATATGATTTTGGGAAATTGCACAAGTTTATAAAAGAGAAATATGAGTTAAATAACATCATACCCTTTGATTTGTAATAAGTTTTATTAATCCATGTGATTTATATCCATGGAATTAAAAGGTTCATTAACCTTTTATTAACTGATAAATAGAAGGTCTTTGAACTTTTCTTGTAATTGCAAAAGTCACACATTAAAAAAATTTCTTGAGTCAGAGTAGAATTGTTAGGAAGCTACTAACAATGTAGTTTTCATCTAAATTTCTTTTCATTTAGATTTTGAGATTTTTATGTGTATTTCATCTAAACTTCATGTAAGACTGATAGGCTGTCACATTCAATATTTAAAACAGTACCTATTCTTGGTCATTTTCATAGTGGAGGCAGTCTGTCCTATGGAAAATTTTTATTTAAAGGTGTGACTTCATTGGTAGTGTTAGTGTTTAAATTTTATTTTCATGCTATATTTAAAACTAGCCCCTTCTAAAGAAATTGAGATGATTCCATCTTTTACCTAATATATTTTCTAAGAACAATTTTCAGGGAAATTCCAATAGAGCAAGATTTGCCTTTCCCACATCTTACCTTCTGCAGAGAAAGCAGAAATATTAATGATATTAATTTTAACAAATATTAATAAATTAGGCACTTTGCACCTATAACTGTCTGGCACAAT
Source organism: Choloepus didactylus (assembly GCF_015220235.1). Lineage (NCBI taxonomy): Eukaryota > Metazoa > Chordata > Mammalia > Pilosa > Megalonychidae > Choloepus > Choloepus didactylus. The sequence continues at coordinate 79,748,534 of NC_051315.1, read as the reverse complement.
GCTTGTATTCAAAACTGTTTTCGTGCCTTTTTAAAAAAATTTGGATCTTGGATGGAAGAAAGGCAGTCTCACAAGGTGCTCCCTTCACCCCCCCCCGGCTTTTTGGGGTCTCTCCTCAGTCACATCATCTAGATTCATTTATATTTGAGTGGTAAAATATTTCAATGCCTAATGTCATACATAATGCATTATAAGTTCAGTTTTAGAATGACAGCAAACTATTCTCAGTGGAAACACTGGTTGCAACATAAGCGTAGACTTGTTGGTATCTGCTTTTTTAGCAAGCAGAGCAATTCCTAGTCCAGACGCCATGTGAGAGAACACCTGGGTTCTGGTCCTCACTCTGTATTTAGCAGTTGTGCAACCTGCAGAGTCTTCTAACCTCAATGAGCCTTAGTGTCTTCTGACAAAAAATGATATTGCAATCTTATTTCAGTCAACACAGATACCAACCCTAGTGGTATGTTTTTGACTTTCAACAAATATTTGAATTTGTTCTGAAGAACCTTCTGGATTTGTTCTCCTTCTGCATTTTGGTTGTTCTCCATCTCTTCAGGGACTTCGCTTCATCAATTTGGCCTTCTTTTCTACCACTTTAACTACTTCAATAGAAAAATTGGCTCTTTCCCCTTAGCCTGTAAACAAACTCAACTCTCTCTGAGTGCCTGTCTCTACCTCCCATTCTCTCTTTCCTTCTTAGCCCAGCTGCTTTAAAGGAGCAGTACAGTTTTTTGTCTCTGCCTCCCATGTCCCCACGTTGCCCACTGCACTCTGAACTTTGATAACTCCATCCCACTTAAGCTGGTCTAGTAAGATGAGGACCGAAACATGTGATGTTCCAATGGGCCCCTTTCACCTCGTCTTATCAGGCTTTTCTGCTTTCTTTTATATCATTAACCATTAAAGATTTCCTGAAATGCTATGCTCTGAAGGTTCTCCCTCTTACCTCTCTGACCTTTTCCTCTCAGCTTTTTTGTGGACTCCTTCTCCTTTTCCCCTTAGAACTTTGTTTTTTTCCATAGAATTTAATCCACTGGTTCTCTCTGTATGTTGTCTGCCTAGGTCATCTGGGAAACTTATTCACTCTCAGAGTTTTGCTTATTATATGCTGATAATTCTCAAATCTCTCTCCAACTTTGACCTTCCATTGTGAACTTCAGATCTGTATACCCAACTGCCATGGATAGTCCATAACCACTCCAGGGTACCCAAAACTGAACTCACCATCTTCCTGCCAACAATGGATTGTCTTTCTTTTATTTTCTTTACTTCAGTTAATGGTAATATCATCCACTTGGTCATTCAAGTAGAATTCCAATTAGTCACAACATTTTCCCATTTTACCTGCTAAAAGATTCTCCAATATACCCTGGACTACTGCAATGGATGCTAAATTCATCTCCTTGACTCCTATTTGACAACTCCCCTCTCCCATATAAGTTGTTCCCTCTCTGCTGCAAATGTGGTATTAAAATAAAATAGAATCTGTCATTATCACCCTTAAAACCATCCTTTGGCACCAATAACTTGGAGAAATAATAAGAATAAACTGCTTAGCATGGAATACAAGATCCTCGCTGATCTGGTCAATTTCTAGAATTTTAGTCACATCACTGGTCATTCTCTGCCTCGCATTTCTGTTCTAATAGAGAATTGCTTGTGGTTCCCACCTATACCCCCCTCCTCCAACATACATTTTCCTTTGATTACCTCTACTTTCTAGACTCCATTTACCATTTAGGGCTCCCATCCCCTCATTAACTAAGCTATCTCAAGACGCACTATGCCTCTCCCATTGCATGTGCCTCATCATATTGTGACCATCTGCTTTTGTGCCCATCTGTATGCTCTTAGCACCTAATATAGACTTAATAACTGCTGATCACAAAATGCAGCCCCACACCAGTCTGATCTGAATCACGATGCCTGTCATGGCTTCCCTCTGGATCTCCCTTACTCCAAACTCTTCCCATTGATCCATTTTGCATGTTCCTGCCTGATTTGTCTTTCTGAGTCTTATTTTTATCATGTAATGCCCCAATTTGGAAATTTATCCTGATTTTCCACAGCCTATTGTGTCACACTTAACATATTTTATTGAAATTTATTGGAATTAATTTGTTAAAATTAACTCTTTATGTGTATTTTTTTAACCTAAGAATGCCAAAATTGTCTAGATGACTTTCAAGACAACTGTGGTCTCTGCTCTACCTAAATGGTCACATTCCACATCTCCATTACTGTTAATTAACATTATTGACTGCTGCACACCATGTGGCACCATTTCTCAGGTCATGTCTAACCTTTTACTGTGTCCCCATTCAATTTTTGTGATTTAGGGACTTCTGTGCTCCTCCTTTCATCTTCCTTTTGCCTATTGAAATTTTCCTTCAAGTTCTATTTCAAATCCTGTATTTTCTAAGAAAGCCCATTTGTTTATTAAAGTCTACAATGGATTTTTCCTCTCCTTTCAATGCCTGCTTTCTAAGTGCTTCATATGTGTTGGTGTTAACCAATGGTAAGCCTCTTGGGGGATAGCAGCCATATCATGAATTTATTTTATGTGTTAGATAAGTGAAAGTTATTCTATGCATATCTGCTGATTGAATATTATTTGTGAAAATCTAAAAAAAAATCTTCCATTCATTCAAGTATGAGCAAACTTAATTTAAATTCATATTTTGCAAATTGTATCTGCATATTTTTGAGCAATTTTCTTGATTTCGCTGTGTCTTAGTTTCATCTATAAAATTAGAATAATGATATTTATTTCAAAAAATTGTTGTGAAGATTGTCATATATATAAATCACCTACATGCTAGCATAGCTCCCAATAAATAGTAGGAGCACAATAAATGGTAGTTGACATTATTATTATATTACTATTTAATAATAATATCAATAATAGTGAAGGCTTATTGGGTGATTATGAGAATCATTATGTTAGGTGTTATAGAAGAACTAAACAACTTGTGATTGCAAGAGATTGAAGTCTAGAGTAAAATGTAAAATGCAAATTTCACCTACTATTCTTGTTATTTTGATAATACATCTTAAGCCCATTTAAGCCCATTTAAGCCCATTTAAGACTTCCACTGCTTGAATAGAAGGGCTTTATTGTATTGACTCCCTTTGTAGTTTAACTACTGGGAAAAAAAAAACACAACAAAATAAAGTAAAAATGAAAATCTCTTTCCATTGAAGGCTTTGTAACGGCCATGTGATTCGGAGCATCACCCCCCACTATCCTGTTTCACACTCCCACATCCATTTAGTTTGCTGGGGCTGTTCGTAATGAGTCAGCAAGCCAAGCATGACTGCAGTGCTACCTCATGCCTGTCTACTAGTCCTGTCTGCTTAAGAGTTTATTTTCTGAAACTATGATGGTCATAAAAGTCTCTAATAAAATTGGAAGCTTATTTTCCACTCTGCATTGCTCTGGGTTGCATTTGGAATGAGAGAAATTGCTTCACTGCACAGGGATTTACAAGGCAACTCCCAGGACTATTTGGATAGAGTAGTGGGGGGTGACCATCTTTTCTCAGACTTTGCAGCGAGTCTCTTCATTTTCCAAAGGCTGTTAGCTTACTTCTCTCCCAGGAGATGTTTGTGAAATTGTCTCCAGAAAACAGACACTGGCATAGAATGTGGGCACTTTATCCACACTCACACTTTCCTTACTTTGCTGCACTTTTCCTTCTAAGTTTTTCAACCTTAAAAATTGATGGGTTTAACTTGGAAGGAGTGATGCCTATGGAATTTTACTGGGCAATTTATTGCCATGAAATTCTTTAATTAAATCTTTGATATTCAACTTGATTGTGCTGTGGCCTTCTGTAGATATTTTCATTATGGAATTCTAAAAATATAGCTGGTTCCCATAGCAAATACAATTTTATATAGGTGTAATATTTTCATTTATCTTAAATAGAAGGGGCTGCTTATTATTTTCTCCTGATGTAGAAGAACCTTTCAGATTTGTTATATTAGTTTGAAAGTATTTCTGAGCCTTTTCTTTCTAACTCTTTCCAGATCTTTATATTGAGGTTACAGTTTAGGTCAGAGCATCATGTTTCTCAATGTTAGTGCTAAATTTTCAGCCAGAATTTCCGGGGGGGTGAGGGGTGGATTGGTAGATAGTGAAGTTAACTGATTACCATGGGACAATGAACTGCATTGAAAAATTTTCTAGTTCTCTAGTCTTTGGCTTCAAACATGTAACCTATACAGATTCGTTAAAGAAGGACTATACATTTCTTTGAGAGTGCAGAGGGCACTGACCGTTGCTGAGGCAAAAGAGAGATCCTGATATAAGAATTTTCTTTTACACAAATTTGTGCTAGAAAAAAAGAACTAGAAAGCACCCAGTGGACTTGAGACCAATGAATGAGGAACACTGAAAATTCCATCAGGGACCTTGTGCTCTATCCTTAAAGGGCTACAAATATTATGTCTTTCTGGGTATTCATAAAAAATCTCCCTTCTTCCTCCAACCTATTTCCACTTCCCCTTAAATCTCAATAGTCCTGACTCTGCTGATGAGATTAGGCACTCTTTTGTTAGTGGCTTGTATTTTTCTCCTTTAAGCACAATAAAACTGAACTGAATTTTGCTGAGAAACAACTAAAAAATTCCTAAACCAATAGAACTCTGATTAGCCTGGGAAGATTTCAGCATACTTAGAGTCTGTCCATTTGTTTTATTAAGAAAAGGGTGTGTGTGTTTGCTGGTGGGGATGGAAGTGGGTGTTCCTTTATATAGTAGATAAGTTAAAATTGAAACAGAATTAGCTCTATAGAGATCAAAAAAAATTACTCTAAGTTCTGTTGGGTGTATTTTTGTTTGGGTGCATGAAGAATGATGAAATACAATAAATTCGTGTTTTATATTTTAGTATACTCAGCATATAAATAAATATATTTCACAAACTCAGCAAAAGGTTTATCCCACCTGCGCTACCTTGTGCCCTTCCAGATTTGTTCTTTGGGTACAATGTTGCTGAAGTCCTAGGAGGAAGAGAAAATTCAGTTCTAATAAAATAATTTTTAAATAGATGACTTTTTTTTTATGTTTGTTTAGGGAAACATGCTCTCAACCTCCTTTCTGTTTGAAGGAAAGGCATTCAGGACTCTGATATCATTCTTGCTTTAAGAGGGTCTCATGTTGCAGCTTTATCAGGATGTCACCTTCTCAAATATTGTTTTAAATTACATATTTTTCATTCTAGCTTGGCCTCCTATCAAAACTTATCTGTTCTGTGTCCTTTTCTTTCCTTCTCTATAAGGAGCTAATACACTCTGCATAGCTTCTGTAGTTATTGTTCTAATGCCTAGGTTTAGTAATATTTCTCTTTGAAACATGAGTTTATTACAGAGTAATTTACCTTGTAAGGTCTTTTCCTCAATATTTTCTGGCTTAATAGAATAGTTGACTTGGTGGTTGAAAACCCCAATATCACAGATGGACTCTGTAGCTGAAATTAGTCCACCAGATTCCTGCTGCTTCCAAAGATGACTTTTGATTTTTCTAGGATAGAACCCTAGGATTGCCGCATTATCTATACCCAAAGTGACCTAACACGGGCAACTCGATTTTCAGGGAGATATTTTCCCAAATGAAATTTTCTCTGGGACCATTTCAATGAGTGAGGACATCACCAAGACTCTTTTCTTCCTTCCCTGCCTGCAATACCTTCCCTTTTGGCCTTGTTATTTAAAAAAAAATCAAATCTGTCTTTTCTTCCTGAAAACCTTCAACAGCACGTTGCTGGTCACATTCGAGTAGAACTTTGTGACCATGGCAAACAGCAGGAAATGGAAGATAGGAATGAGGTTATGGAAGACGTAATGAATGCAAAGATGGGCTCTCTGAAGGTATGCAAGTCATATTAATTGACAGCTCAGATAGCCTCATTGAAGTACACTAAAATCTAAGACTCCATGATAATTTGGTGTGACTGTACCTATATCAGGTCTTGTGGAATTTATTTAGCAAATTTCAAAAGGTTGGGGAAATTTGTGACATCTCAATTTTTATTTTTTTGATTACTCTAAATTTCTTTTTTCTCTTGTATTCCTAAAAAATTCATCATTTTCAGAATAAATAAAAATGGCACCACAATACTGTGTGTCTATTCTTTTATGCTAATAGCATATATAGTCAGTTAGGCTTACAGGCAGTGGGAGCAAGCCTCTGGCTGAGATATATATTTTATTCTGAGAAATGATCTCTGTTCCCAGTATTACTATTTTTCTACATTTGGAGCTTTTTAGAATTAGCATTTTCTACACTTAGAACTTCTTTTCCATTTACTTACTTTCAATAAGCAATTGACAAGCAAGGCTCTCCGGAGTACTCACATCTGAGTCCTGATGTCAGGATAGACTCATTTGAACCCTGGAGTAATGTTTTTGTGAGGGATGGCCTGTACCCCTGCCTGGACAGTCAGGAAAGCCTGAGAAGCTGTTTGAACTCACTCAGCTTCTACCTACTAACTCATTATGACAGTAGAGTCCAGCTAACACTGAGTTAGAAGACTACAATGAAGTTTTGACTCTTTTCTTATAAACTGGGTGACCCTGGGTTAGTCATTTAATATGCCTGAGTCTCAATTTCGTTATTTAGAAAACAGGAATAAAACTTTTAATTTTTTGAACACTGGTTCAAAATAAAGAAGATATAATATATGTGAAAAATTTTGTCAGTTGCAAAGCCCTGCATAATGGTGGTATTATTATTTAGCATACCTTTACTGTGATGAAGAGATAGCTGAATGCAAAATAAATTTATTCTTCCAAGCAAAAATTAATGTTAAAAATCCAAAGGTATATAAGACCCTGTATTGAAATGAAAGAAAACCAAGTGTTTGTTTGTTTTTTTGCCCAAAACTTAAAACCTTGAATTGAGGAAAGCAAAATAGCGTGCTTATGTAACTATCTAGAAAAGCTTCCAAAGCCCCAAAATAGGAAATAAATAGGAAGTAATAAGAATAGAAGCTCTCACTTGAGAATAAACAGAACAGATGAAAGAACAAAACATGATTTTTGTAATATAACCAGACTGCAGTCCTTCTACAAGCATAAATGTATCTTCTTGGCAGAAGGCTGACTCTACTATTATTATTACTTTTTTCCTTATTCATCTCTCATCAGGAAGCCTGCCTCAAAATCAAAGTTTGGCTCTAAGTTCCCGTTTGTGGCATGGTATCCCTTTTCCCTGGGTCAGAAGGTGACTTTGCGCTAGAAGTTTAAAATGGTGACAAATATCCACAGCAATCTGAGCCAAGTGTTTAGACAAGGGTTCAGCATCCCTCAGGCCTGTCTACTTTGTGTTATATTTTAAGACTTTCTACTCCTACAGAGAAAAACATGCAGTTAAGGGGATGAGGGCCTCAACTAAATGACTGCTTCTTTCTTTCATGAACGAAATATTGAAATAATTTCAAAGAAATGCTTCTAAATTAAAACTGGACCAGGACACAGGAAATCTCCATTCTAATTGCAGCTCTGTTGTGAACTAACATGGTGATTTTGTGGAAGTGACTTAAATTCTCTCAGTCTCAGTTTCCCCCTTTGTAAAATATGCAATATATTATCCAGGGCCATCTCCTACTCTGAAAGTCTATGACTATAAAATGTTTACACGAAGCTACTTCATGTAGGTCAGATTTGTGATACAGTATTGTGGAGATTATCATCTATACGTTTTGGTACACTGAAACATCATGCATAATCTCTGTGGGTAATGTATTTCTGTAGTTTTAAAATAGAATTTGAATTTTCAATCCAGGTTTATAGTTATTTCCCTAACTATGGTTCAGTTAAGGAATACATCTCCCAATCCATAATTATGTAAAATGGTCTGCTTTTCAGTAAATGGCTTTATGACAAAGTGTCTAGGCATTGTGATAAATGTGATGATTGTGAAAAAAATCACGATAATCAGATATTACATTTTATAGAGTTCTGATAAATTTTGAATTTTCCAATTAGAAAGAATATATGTAAATGCATTATCTGTTATGTTACACTATTATAACCACAAGTCATCGTCTCCTAAACATTTTTCAGTAGGGTGGGGATCAGGATTCAGCAGCACACCATTCTAGACTCCGGCCCTCATTGCTAGAGGATTTGCCTTTGCAGTTCCTTCTCTTCACTGCTTACTTTTCCTAAGAACCTACTAAATTATTATTTCATCCAGCATTTTAAAAAAATGGAATTAAAGTGTTATGAGCTTTTTACCTTGTGAGTAGATCACAGAATTGTCATACTTGTTCTTAATTCTTTAATTTTCTTGGCAATAATGTTTGGTAGGAGATGTGTCATTGTTTATATTTTAGAAGGTTTAATTTATTCCTTTGATATTTCTGAAGCATAGAACTTTCTGGAACATGCTGTTTGCCTTTCTTTTTGGCAGGGTGAAAGGGATTCCATTTAGGTTTCTTTCCCTCGTTTACCTGCTTCACTAATACCAACTGAGTCCTGAAAATAAGACTGTTCCTAAGACCTTCTATAATTTCACACCCAGGCATTCTGGGCAGAGAACAGCCTTTTTTATTACACCTTTACAAGAAGTATGTGTGTCTAATTCAAGTGCATGAAATTTAAAGATTAAATGTTAATGAGGTTTAAAAAAAATACTATCCACAAATGCTTACATCTATGTTCAAATCAAAGATGCCTCTGGGAGAAAACTGTCAGGTTTTAGTTTAATGTATTCTCCAATAAATGAGATACAATTGATCATCGTAAAGCACTTGAAAATAACGTACTTATTTGGCTAATATAGATCCCACTATATCCTCAAAAGCCATTATAAAAGTTTTCAGTGATATTGGAATTTTTTTCAGGTGATTCTAAAAATTTTAACTTTTTATTAAAATAGATGATGCTCTGAATGATCTCAAATGGTGGTGGTGATTTCCATTTGTCTTTCTCTATAGAGAAGTACATCCCCACCATGCAATTTATGGGAGAGACAGTTTTATTTATTTATTTATTTAACGTTTATTGAGCATCTACTCCCTACCCGACACTTTGGTAGATGATACAGAAACAAACATTCAATCCTTGCCCACAAAGAGCTCATTGTATTGTGGGGATGAGACAAGTTAAGAGCAAGGACAATACCAGGTCATTTGTGCTGTGATATAGGTATACACAGAGTACTAGGGGATCTCTGGAAGGCCTCCCTACCTCACACTGCCTAAGGTGTGCCGGGCTGGGATGGGAGGTCAGGGAAGATCTCTGAGTGGGGGGGATGCCTGAGCAGAGCCCTTCCTCTGCATTCACTCCATTATTTCTCTTATTTGTATTCTATCCTCTCCTTCACACATCCAAGTCCTTCACATCCATTATCAACTCCAGTCTGCATCCTCTTTGAAACCTTTTGGGTGATCCCAACATCTTTGGTCTTTTTTTCCCTTCTTAGAAAGCACTCCATCTTTCTAAGATATGTTTAGCACTTAGATCCTTTTGTGTATTGTCCATTGGTTTAGTTTTACTTGCTAGTTAATGTCATTGATTTCCTATTCACATATATGTTCCTTGAGGGTAAGGACCAAAAAGTCTGATACAGATTTGGTGCTTTGGATATATATAGTGGGTATTCAATAAATGTTTGTGATTGATAATTGAAGCAAAAATGTATTTCTCTTATACTGATGTTGTTCAAAATCAAGTTCTTTCTCTCTGTTAATTAGCAGATCATAGCCTAATTTTATCACTAAACCTCGCCTAAGATTTATATACATAGCAGCAAATTTTTAAAAATGGAACCAACTTTTATGTTTAGGTTAGTGCCTTTTTGCCTAAAGCCTCATAAAATACATAACTCAAACATCTTGATTGACAACTAAATGGGAATGAAGTTAGTTTTATACCATGACTTTTTTTATTTGTATTGTCTCTAGCCAGGCTATAGAGACACAAAGATGAATAAGACACTACCCCTGACTTTATGGAATCTATAAGGGGAATAGACAAATAACCATAACACAATGTAATAAATTTGATGAAAAAGAATGGCAGGGAGGGATAGCTATCTAATCCACCTTGTAAAAGAAGGGTTGGTTTCCTATAGGCGACACACCCAAGACATAAATGATAGATGTACAGTAGCCAGTAGAAATGAGGCAGGTAGAAAGGAAAGAGTTGCATACAAACAAACAAACAAAAAAACACATGAAGAAATTCTCAGAAGTAACAATTAGCATAGTTTTGCAGGAAACTAATAGTTCAATGTTCATGGAGCATTAAATGGAAGGCAAGAATGTCTTTTTATTTGTTATTAGAGGCTTGACTTTTTGTGATTGATTATAATTTGAATAGTAATACTGGAGACAGCAGATACAATTTTTTTTTTCTCTATCCATTAAGAAGCAGAGTTGAAAAGGGAAGAAGAGAAATAAGGCCATGTTTGGAATAAGATGGAGAGTCAAGAGAAGTTTTTAAAATTTTTTCAGATGGCAGAGTGGGATATATATAGGCTGAAGGAAAGAGCCTATGGAGAAGGAGACATTGAGGATTCACAAAGAAAAGATGATAAAAACTGACCAGGATATAGAAAAGTACAACATTGGTTGTACAGATAGAGGAATGAGCCTCAAAGAGGAGATTGGATATTATATCTTTGACACTAGATGCAAGGAGGCAAAGATGCAGATGTAGCTTCAGATGAAATTAGTGTGTTTGGAGGATAAGAGAATGGGGGTAGGAGTTTTGATAGTTCATGCCTGAGTACACCAACTATTTTTGTTGCCTCAATTATTTTAGTGTTTCAGTGATATTAAATTACATTGTCCACTGAGAACAAGTATTCTACCCTATTGTTCTGCTTTTGCCAACACTATGTGAAGATTAAGTTGTCAGTAAAGCATTTCCTTTTATTGGGAATAGTGGTTAAACAGTCAATCAGTTCAAAGTGTTCTTGTAACATGCTACATAAGACTTCTTTTTCTGACTTGGCTTTGTGCTGTTCTTCTGGATAAAGTCATCTTCAACCTCCCATCGGTCCCTGACTCCTGCTGCTAATGGTCAGGTGTAACCAAATCACAACGATAAAAAAAAGATGCATGTTCACAGAGGAAAGGCTAGGACTTTCTATGCTGGCCAGGGGTCTATACTCAGCTGACTTTTATTTTTAGCATTTTCTGCCTCTATAAGTAACAGTGATATCATATTATATGTAAGTAGGTTTGTACAGTTTGCAGAGTTTTTCTAATCACTCAGTGCACATATCAAACCTAAGAGAAAGGCAGGGTAGGTGTTACAAATCTTAGATCATAGATAAGGAAACTGAGACTCACAAGAAATAAATGAAGCAGGGCATGCTGGAGAGATAGAATCTAGGTTTTCTGGCTCCCAGTCCAGGGCTTTTGCAAATGTATATTATAGAGAGTAAAGGAAAGGAGGAAGAAGACAGTTTTAGTCACAAAAGCATGTCATGCTATGCAAATATCATTTATGTTACAGTGCCACATTATCACAGAGATTTGGCTGAGACTAAACTTGTGGCAGGCAATACTTAGGGAAAGACTGATTCTGTCTTGAGAAATCTTAGATTCGTATTTTTTTTTCAGTCCTGGAAGTTGGGGATATATTCATGAAGAGCTGTAGTCAGGAGGAAATAACCATATAACTCTCAGTTTATCCAACTAAAAGATTTACTTGAGATGAAATTGGCAACTTTGTAAGCTGAAATCTTACATAGAGATGAAAACAAATGTAATCACAGGCTGTGTGACAGGAGAAGAGCCAAAAATGACTTTTGAAAAGAAAAAATAATGCTGATTTAGCATTCAGTAAGATGCCTCCAATTGTTTGGCTTACTGCCTAGCTTTATATACTGTACTGATTATAAAAGTAATGAAACAGACATTGGCTAAATATTTATTGGGAGTTCACCAGATCCCTGGGACCTAAGCACCACGTTAGACATTAGAAGCATAAAGAAAAAGAAGAAATAGTCTCCATACTTAAAGCAGTCTCAATATGAGAAGCACAATTAGCTATAAAATAACAATTGACTGTATAGCGATTTTTTTGCAGATGCAGCAAATCCTAACAGGTTAGATTTTCATTTAGAGAACTGATGCATGTGTAACTAGCTAGTGTACAAATTAGTCAGAAGCTACAAGGAGCAGACCTCTGCCCCAAACATTTTCAATGTATGGTAGGATCTCAGATTAAAAATGTTTATATGCTAAGATATTATTTTTCTTTCTGCTCTGGTAACATTTGTGATCAAAATGTTTGTTCAAGTTTCCATGAAGGCAGTTACAAATGAGTTAAAAATTTTAATCACCTGCAGAAATGCTTTACTAATCTGTGTGAATGCTACCCATTTATAATCAATCAGTCAATCCACCAATAACAAATGTTTATCTGACTCCTGTGTATCAAGCCAAGCACTATGGTGCACTCAATATGTATATGAATAAATTCAGAAATGGAATTCTTGATTACTAACTTTGGAAAGTTTCTGATTTAGTTGGAAAGTAAAACACTTGAAATAATTAAGAAATAGAATATATAAGCACTGAACAAAAAGGCACTAAACTTTTGGGAACGGGCCTAGAGTCACAGTTCTGGAAAGGGGAAGGTCACCTGGAGTTGTCAGGAAATGAGTGAAGGTGTTGGAGAGGAAGCAGCACAGGAGATTATAGTGTTGTGGAAACCATCAGATGGGGTCCCAGAAGAGGTCAGCGGTGCTTATGTCGAAGAGATCCAGGGGAAGGATGGTGGAGGAAAGGTAGTGGAAGATGGCAATGTGGAAGTTTCTGATGATCTTTGAGAGAGCAGTTGTCCTTATGTTAAGAACCAAAGTAAAATTTTGAGAGGTTAGACCTCATATATTCTATTATAAATATTAATTTCTGAACTAATTTCATAGAGTAGCCATTTAGGTCATATATTTAACTAAAATTCTACCTACCTAATTTCTTTTAGGCTGATATTATTTTCTATTCTTAAGAGCCTACTGGATATTATTAATGAAATGATGGAAACTGTCTGTTGGTGTTTCCATGTGTTAAAACTTTTAGTGCTAGTATATGTTTATCGTGCTAATGAGCTATTTATAGAAATAAAGGACTCTGATCAGTGGATTTGACAGAGATTTGCATAAAATTTTGCTAGACTTGATGATATTTAATTAACATGTGATGAGAATATTTATTGTTACCTTAAAAATGACACATTTCCATAAATGGTTCAATAAAATCACTACTGTGGAGTCAGTCATTGCATATATCTTCTGTTATTACTGTGAAGATTCTTAGCAACTAATTTATTAATTACTAGCCTGTTTGCCCTCAAATTTGACTTTCTAATTAAAATTCACCAAATATTTATTAGGTACCTACTGTGTTCAGGCATTACACTAGGCTGTAAAGATACCACGGTGAATAAGACACAGTCTCTACCCTCACTGAACTCAGAGTATATTCAGAGAGGAAAAAACAAGTATATAGAATAGAGAGGGTTTTAAAATTTATCTGCTACATATCAAGTATTCTTTTCCTAGTTAGATCAAGAAAAATTGTATCTATATGATTAATATCAGGTTAAAATAAATTATTATTCCAGGGGTATCCTTGATGGTGAAAAGATTAAGTTGTTTCTTCAAACTAGAACATACCAGAGGTAGTAGGGCATTTGAACCAAACCCTTGGCAAAGTGTTATTTCAAACAAGAATTCCACAAACCATTTAGTTCCACTGAAGGATTAGCCCACATACTATTTTTGTCATCCAAAGAACGTTAAATTCCAAATTCCCTGGTACTGGTATGTGTGACATACACTTTTAAGTAGACAGTAATCTGTATTGAGATTCTGTGCTGTCCACTCTGCAAATATTACCTCCCCTAGCATATGGAGATAACAGAACCAGGTATTGTGAGTGTTGTTCAAGATAAACAATGAAATTACATTCTAGTTTTTTTGAGCCTTTTTATTTAAATTCCTTAGCATGCCCTGTTAACCCAATGAATATTTTGGATTCTTCTGTACAGTGTTTTTGTCTAGAATTAAATTTATATATGTCTTATCACTTGTATATGCTTTAACAAACATGGAAGAAACATTCAAAAAAGAAAGGGAACCTCACGACTTTCACTTTAATGTGCAATCTATTAGTTTTAGCATTATTTGTATTGGTAATCTCATATATCTCACAAAGCTCTTTAGAACATTTTGATGTGCTCTGTGATAGATATGATTTTCATTAAACTGTACAGCATGTGTAGCTACTTGGTTCATTACAGCCTGAATACCATATACTGGGGAGATGGGTGAATCAGAACTGTTACATAGTCACACTGGCAGTTGCCTAGGCTGAATTTTCCATTTTGCTGAGATGTTATTTTTCAGCTACCATGGCAACTAATCCTCAACCATACTTCCACTATTTTATTGCAAATTATTAGAGTAACTTAATAGACCATATGCTTATTATAATATATAGTTTGTATTAATACTGGATTTTGTACTGGCTATTTCAGAAATTTCAAAAGATAATGTGATTTTATACTGTCAGTTTAATGGAATTTATTCTTACATAAACATTAAAATATTCAGTACAATAAACAGTTGAGAGATACCAATATACATTTTGAGGATACAAAAATATCATTGAATTTTTGTATTAAAGCATCAACATTTGATGATATTCTGTTTGTGTAACACCTGTGTCTCATTAGGGTAATCTCTCCAACCAAGCAGGATAATAGTGCTCTCTTTAAATTAATTTCTGGAGAAAAGACTATAAGTATACAACATGAAAGCTAAGCATATTGGAAACTTTCAAGTCTTAACAAGGCCCTGTGAAAGGACAATATATTGAAAAGAAGAATTCAATATTTTTGTTTGTTTTAAAAAATAATATAAATTATAATTTTATGGTGTTTTATATTCATTTAAGGTTTAAATTATATAATCCTCAATATGCATAGTCAAAAATTGTTGCCTTAAGAAGGAATTTTAAAGTTTATTAATTCAACGAATACTTATAGAGTGCTGTGGTTGTTTGAACCTGTAAGTGCTCCAGGTCAACACGTTCTTAAATTTAACCCATTCCTGTAGGTGTGAACCCATCGTAAACAGGACCTTTTGATGAGGTTATTTCAGCTAAGATGTGACCCACCTCAGTCAGGATGGGTCTTAATCCTATTGCTGGAGCCCTTTATAAAAAGTGAAATTCAGACAGAGAGAGAGAAAGCCATAGGAGGCAAGAAGCTGAACCCGGAAGAGAAGGGAGAGACCAGGAGACACGGCTGTGTGCCTTGCCACGTGACAGGGTAAGGACCCCAGGATCTTGCAGCCAGCCCCAGAACACCACAGTCTTCAGGGAGAAAGCATCACCTTGATGATGCTTAGTTCTGGACTTTCTTTTAGTCTCAAGACTGTAAGCTAATAAATTCCCTTTGTTTAATTTGACCCATTTCCCGGATTTGTTTGAACAGTCTAGGAAGCTAAAACAGATGTAAGTGACAGGCATAATTCATATCTCTGAAGATACAGTAATGAGCAGGTCTCTGACCACATAGAACTCGAATGCTGTTGGAGGGTGTGGTAAGGAGAGTGAAGGCCCCTACACCCCAAGATGTCCATGTCTAATCCCTGGAAACTTTGACTGTGTTACCTGACATGGTAAAGGGGACTTGAGGTTGCAATTGGAATTAAGGTTACTCAACAGCTGACCTTAAAATAGGGAGATTATGTTGGGTTAATTGGATGGACCCAATGTAATCACAAGGGTCCTTAAAAATGAAGAGGGAATCGAAAGAGAAAACCAGATTGGTGGCAGTTTGAGAAGGACTAGTCCTGATGTTACTGTCTTTGAAGATGAAAGTGGGCTATGAGCCAAGGACTGCAAGCAGACTTTAGAAGCTGCAAAAGGAAGGGAAATGGTTTCCCCCTAGAATCTCCAGCAGGAATGCAATCCTGCCAACACCTTGATTTTAGCCAATGAAACCTATTTCGGTCTTCTGACATCCAGATCTGTAGGATAATAAAATTTATATTGTTTTAAGCCAGTAATTTTAGGGTAATTTTTTTACAGCAGCAATAGGAAACAAATAAAGAGGAAGAAGATAATATATGAGCAAAATATTTTTTAAAAAAGAGATAATTCATCAAATAAGTCATAAAGGAATTAAAGCAGTGGGGTCATTTGAAGCTATGCTGTCCAATGTAATAGCACTAACCACATGTGCCTTTTTATATTTAAATTCACATCAGTTAATTAAAGTCTAATATGCCACATGTAGCTAGTGATTACCACATCTGATAGTGCAATTATGGGACATTTCCATCATTGCAGAAAGTTCTATTGGACTATGTTCTCTGGAGAGTGGCAGCTGTTGTCGGTGAGGTGGATTCAGTTCATGTAAAGATCTGAATGAGAAGATGGAATCATGTATGTGAAAGGCCAAGGGGAGAGAAACCAGGCAAAAGGATCAAACTGTAGAGTTATAAGTGCTATAAAGTAAATAAAATAGAGGGATATGATATAGGGCATTAAAAAATCTTCCAGTGTGCTTTAGGGATATGATTATTATCTTAGATTAAGGTACCCATATAGAACTTTCCCTTCTTTCCTTCCTTCCTTCCTCTCTTCCTCCCTCCCTCCCTCACTGTCTTCCTCCCTCCCTCCTTTCTTCTTTCCTTCCTACCTTCTTCAGGCATTTATGACAGTCTAATTGGATAAAGTTTTATGACAGCTAAAATGTATCCATAAGTGAAAATATGACAGCGATGCTAAATTAATAGAACTCTCAGTCTGATTGATTCCTCCTTTTTAAAATTATGGTTCATTTTGATGGCCTCAGAAGACCACTTATTCTATAGATGGAAAGTTAAACTGAAATTTTGCATTGTTCTAGGGAGGACTGGGGAAGTGGGGAACTGGCAGGATCCTGCTACACTGGGGTCTCTGCACAGTCTTCCCAGTATCAGAGACATTTGTCTGGTCATTTTGTGGTACTAATCCAACCTGGCACCAACCTACATCACATCAGTGGAAGAGGCAGAAGTAGGAGTCATGAATCATGGCTCCCCTAGCAAATAAGGAGAATCTTCAGTAAATTCTGTGATTGTTTAACACTAGTTCTACTGTTGAACTAGAAATTTGTCTTTATCTTGAAAGGGTATTTTTGTTGTTGTTGCTATACATACACTTGATTGTTCTTTTCCAGTTTGAATTAATAATATTGGCTTTCAATGATTATGTCTTATACAATAAAAAATAGAGTTTCTTATCTAGTTACCAATTTTAAAGAATCCAGAGAGTACTCTTTTTTCTTTTTTTCTTTCTTGCTTATTTGTATTAATATTTTCCTTTTAAAATATATTACTGCAGGATACTATAACAGTGACTCATAAAATATGTTATTAGCATAATAGAAATTGCCAGCAGTCAGTGGGTTGCTATTATCCATAGCTAAGGAATATTGGAAGGTTGTTACTCAAAGGTAATGCAGTCAGTGGGTTGCAATTTTCCACAGCTAAGGAATATTGGAAGGTTGTTACTCAAAGGTAATGCAGAATCTCAGGGGGTCTGTATGGGAACTATCTTTTAAGGCAAATGCATCTCACCGGTGAAAGTAGTGGAGGATGCTTTCCAGATGTTGAAATGCTTGTTTTGGCAACTGCTACAGAAAACTGAAACACGTGTTGCCAGAAAAAACAGAAGGGATGTGAAGCAGTGATGTAAGAGGGATCAGGCTCATGGCATGTGAGGCAAGCAGAACCCAGAGAGTATAGATACAGGGAGAAGAGTTGAGTCAACACAACAGAATTTGGAACATCAGCAAAGCACGTCTGCCTATTTACTGGGAGCACACAAAGCTAATCACAGCTGAACACCCCACTTCCCCCTTCCTGTATCTTCTTCATTGCCTTTCCTGTAATTATTGATGTCATATTGTTAATTAGGGACACTCTCCCTAGCTAAGATGTTTGTCAGGCATCATGGAGGTAAGGGACCATGCACAACTGGGGTCAAGAAGGTTTGTTTTCAAAACCTGGGTTTATTACTTACTAGCAGGGGGGCCTTAACTTCTAAACCATTCAGTTTCTTCATTGGTAGATTGAGGGTTATAATAGCTTTGCAAAGAGCCTCTTGTGAGAATCAAATGAAATAATGTATTTGAAATACATGTAATAAATGAGTTTCTTCTCACTGCTGTCTCTCTCCAACCAAACTCCAGAAGTAATATGCTCATGTCCAGTAAAGAAAAACAAGTTTTCATAAAATCTGACAATTGAATGTAATGTTGGCAAACTGCAGAGTGGATCTTTTTGTTCAAATTGATTTTTTGTGAGCTTTTGGAATAGAATCACATAGGGAGCCAGGTATTCTGTCTAAATATCAGATAACTTTTTGGGATTTTTTCTAAAACGTGAAGAGAATATGAAAATAAAAATCCATTCTTGATCCTATTCCGCCAATACTTTTTATACCTATGTGTTGATTTTAAAATGCATACCGTTAATTGCCATCCTGAAGTAGGCAACCAGTTCCAAGCAGTTCAAGGTAAATTAAATTCCCCATCTACCTCAACACCTTGGAGGGATCTTTGACCTTCATTTATGAATGATTTTGATGTTCCCCCTTCCCTCTACAGTCCTCTCTGCCCCATATCCTTTCTGAAATAGAGGTTTTTCCAATCCCTTTGCTAAGCATGGACCTGGTCCAGAAAAAGCCAGGCTCTTCCAAAATGACAGACTCTGCAGGAATTGGAGCTTAAAAACCATAATTCATACTCTATTTTCCCAAGGGGTGGAGCAGCAGGAGCCAGGATAACAGGAAGTGATGCCTGTGGGGAACTGGCTCATTCCACACCTGGACACCTGTTTGTGTTCCACTGTGAATTTGCTGGGGAAACTTTTGAAATAAATTTTGAGTTGAACTACGTAGTGTCCTGGTCTCCTTGCCACTTCACCTGACCACATCAACTATCTGAGTACCATGCTAATCTAATTTCTCTGAAGAAACATCGCAGAGATGTAACTCAGCATTTTTTGGTATCATGACTTGTAGAATAGAAGTCACAGGGTGCTGAGCTTGCCTATTAACATACTTGGAGTTTGAAACTTTCAGCTTAAATCCTAGCTCCCCCATTGACTAGCTGTATGGTCTTGTGGTTTACATCCTACATATGTCTCAGGCCTACACCTATAAAATTTAGAGGATGATATTGCTCTGACTATCTCATAGTGTGCGAGGATTGAATGTGAGATAATTGTGTCAAAGTATTTAAAACAAGGTGGTGACTCTCTTCACAATCTCCCCTGGGACTTTGAATAATCCTATTCACTTTGTATTGTAATTATTTGGCTGTCTCTGCTAGAGACTCAAGGAAAGAGATCATTTTTATTTCTGTGCATTTTTATCAGCCTTAATACCTAGCTAGGTACTTGCCTGGACGAGGGAAGGTATATAGAGATTTCTTGGGAGTGGGGCCCCTGAAGTCATGCTGCAACAGATCTAAATCTCAGGCTACCTCGCACTGTGTGTCCTTGAGCAGAATAGTTAACCTCGCTGAGCCTCAGTCACGTTGTCTATAAAATGGAGATGCAAGTCATTGCCTACCTAGTTCATTTATCAAATAAGATAATACATCCAGAGTATTTAACACAATGTATGGCATGTATTATACCTGCAGAATTCCTCATCTTTTATTTTTGTTGCGTTCTCAATGCATTTTTTGTATTAACACCCCCAATAGGATTTTCTTTACCTCAAATACAAATTTTCTTCTACTTTAGATGATTAGGCTCTTTTTTTCTCCCTCCTAGATGTTTGAAGACAATTTTCTGCCTCAAATTCTAAAGCTTTATCTTTTTGAGCCTTTTAGGTAAACAGAGGAACACCACAGTTCACTTTCTAATAAAATAACTAGGGTCTTAGACCCAATAATACTACGTTGAAGCAACAATTGTTCATTTGTTCTAGATTTTTGAGTGAAAATTCCATATTTTATCAAAAAGTTTTTCTGAAACTCCAGAGCATCTTTTATTTACATTGTGAATTCCATAGTTACATTATTAAAAAAAATCAAAATGGCTTTTAAAGTCAAAGGACTTTTATAGCACTTCTGCTAGGATATGGTCTTATCAAAGCTATTGAGAACTATGTATGATTTATATGGTCAGTTGAATAAGCTTGATTATAACAGAGCTTTAAAAGTTATCATAGTAAAATTAGAGAAGGTCCTTTTGTGGTTTTTGTACTTAAGGAGGTAGGAAAAACAGTTATGGAGGAATATGTATTTTTGTATTCTTGCTTAAGTTTTAATTTAAACACACTTTGGCAACGCATGGGGAGGTGGAGGAAGCTAACTGAAATGGAATGTTAACGTTATAAATGCAATAGCTAAATGTCAGGTGTTTATTTAATTTGTAGGTTATCTGGACATATCATTTCTTTTTAAGGATTTACCATCCATTCATGTCTTTAGCCATGGATACAAGAGGAAATAAGACAGTAAAAAAAAACAATTATTTCACTAATGCATTTCTTGAGAGGATTTATTATCTAAGAATATGTTCTGAACTTTTTCATTCTGGAGATAGCTTCATTTGCCATAAGCCATAAACTGTTCTGAGACCTACTGTAACATGGTTTGCCATAAAGGTTATTTTAGCTTAAAGAAGGTACATTTTGATGCATGTCCAGGGAAAAGTGCAATAATTCTATGTGAAGGGAAGAGTGAAGGGATTTGGTTCAGATCAGAGAATATAAGAATAAAGTGTAGTTGGGATGGACCTTGTTAGTATGTCTTAAAATATTTGAAGGGATTAGATGTGTGGAAATGGATTAGTTATATTCTTTATGATTCCAGCTGGCAAAAATAGCTCCATGTGGTAGAAAGTATAGGTGGGTCAATTTTGGCTGTCAGGTAATCCATGATATATTCATTGAATTGCATTAAAAAATACTCTCTCAGACAGTTCCAAATTTATACATAGAAGCAGTCTTTCAAATGCCATGTGAGATTCCTTATGGAAGATTTTTCTAACAATTTGACTTAACTGAAAATAGAATGGGCTCCCTTTTGAGGTGGTGAGTTCTCCATCTCTGGAATAATTCAAGCAGAGGCTTGATAATCACTTAGGGATACTATAGAAGGAATTCCTAAGAAACTGGACTAAATATTTCTTGTTCTCTTCTGATGCTCTGTGTAAATGAATTTAGTGTTTGAAGAACCAAACACAAGCTCCATAAGTTCATTCCAGAACAAAGATATGAGAGGACTACAGGTTCCAAGGAATAGCAAGGGACATTTATTATATATAAAAACCTTTTATCTTTCAAGGAATTTTTTTAATGGGGTTGAGCAAATCCAAGTATGGCTTAGATTGATTCTTTGTAGATAGACAAGACATAAGTAGGTCTTACAAGATAGATATGGTAAACCTCAGAGTCGTTGGCATTTCAAATTAAAATTTTAATCTTTGCAAACTTTTAAACGACTTTAAAATTTACATTTTAAAAATGAGTTGCACAGATACTGCTTTAAAATTTGTGTGTACAGAAAGCTAACTGAATTTCAAGTAGAAATCCCCTTCGATGCACTGCATCCTAAGGAATTGTATATCAACCTGACAGAACTAGAAGTGCATCTGTGGCCTAATATTTGACAATTACCATGAGATCTGTTCACGTCATGTACTTAATTGCTTGTCATCTAAGACCATTTTGGCTATAGTATATGGACCCTTAAGCCATCTCTAAAGTACAATTGTAATATAGAAAACAGTCACAACTGTTTAGGGACTGAACAATTGGTTGCTTTCATTTGACCTTGTTATGGACTCTGAGCCTGTTAGTTTGATTCCTGAAGGCACACACATTGTTCAGGAATGTTTGCCAGAAATGAGTGAGGGCTAGTTTTCCATATTGACCTCATACATAATTACATAAATTAAAGCAAACCATAACAACTGAGGGCACACATAAAATACATGTCACAGAGGGACTTTTAAAGCCCTTGCATTGCTCTGTTTGAAATTACATAGTCATATAGCACATATATCATTTTTGAAAAGTGTATGTTTAAGTTTCTGCTAAGACTTTACAAAGAACACTAAATAAAACGTTCTATTTTAATAAACATTACCATGGAGTTTTTCTCTGGAAAAAATTGGCTAAGGAAATGGAATGCCAGAATAGAAGGCAATGTTTTTATTCTGGAGGTTAATGACTTGATGGGGAAATTTCTAATGCTAGGCTTCTAAACTGTCTTGAAACCATCAAATACAGAGAAAGGGAAATGGAATTGTAGAATTTTGATCTGAACTCTTTGAAAAGATCAGCCATTGTTTAAGGCATTTATACTTTCTTCATTCCTCGCATTATCAGAATATGTTGATATTTAGCCAAGTCCAATTTAATATTATAATTAACCTCTATCATGTGTGATTTTCTTTTGGTTAATGGTGTGGTAGATTCTTTTTAAAATATATTCAGAGTAGTTTTTTATTCTACTTGATATCTGCAAATGAAATTGCATTCTGTGTGACTAATAAAAGAATTATAGACTTTCAGTATTAAATGGAATTTAACAATACAAAATGTATTTAAAAATAATTTATTTTTAGGTTGTAGAGAGCCAAAAGTTTTAATTATCAATAAAATATTAATATTCCAAACTTACTAATCAAGTCTTATTGCATTTATTTCACTTTCTAAAACAATCTTTCTTTAAGTTTGTAGGAAGTTTAGTTCTAGCTGTTTTCACAACTAGCTTCTAAAGCAACATACGAGATGTAATGGTTGGAAAACTCACTGAAAATTCATATATCAGATTTTCTGTATAAGAAAATTGTGTGAGAAGCCCTTGGTGAGAGATACAACATTTTCTATTTTTCAAAACTTTTATTGGGGTGCAAACAGCATTTCTTGTTGAAGACCATATAATAATTAAAAGGAGTTTAATCACCACTTGAATATTTTAAGAATTTCCATCCTCGATTAAGGCCATGTTCTATATGAATTAGCAATCTGGATATAGTCCCAAATCTGTAAAGTGGGGCATTTTTGTGGAACAAATGTAGATTCAGTTAATTTCTGGTTCTGGGACACATGGGGATAAAGACTTTTGAAGGCACTCTCCAGTATTTTTATACATAGTCTAGCATTCCTAGGCATATATAAACATATATACATATATATATATATATATATATATATATATACATATAGTGATAACATAAATACAACATAAAATTTCCCCTTTTAACCAGTTTCAATTATACAAATTCAGTGGTATTACTTACCTTCACAATGTTGTGCTACCATCATCATCATCCATTACCAAAACTTTTCCATCATCCAAAACAGAAAATCTGTACCCATTAAACATTAACTCCCCATTCCCCCTCCTCCTGCCACCGGTAAAGTGTAATCTACTTTTGATTGCTGTGAATTTATATATTCTAGTTATTTTATATAAGTAAAACCATACAATATCTGTTCTTTTTTGTTTGGCTTATTTTAGTCTTTATGATGTCTTAACGGTCCATCTATGTTGTGCTATGTATCAGAACTTCATTCCTTTTTATGATTGAATAATATTCTATTGTGTGTATATACCACATTTTGTTTATCTATTCATCTGTTGGTGAACACTTGGGTCGATTCCATCTTTTGTCTTTTGTGAATAATGCTGCTATGAATATTGGTGTACAAATGTCTATTCCAGTCCTGCTTTCAATTCTTTTGGGTATATGCCTACCCGAGTTGTATGAGAATTCTATGCTTAACTTTTTCAGGAACTGCCAAACTATTTTCCAAAGCAATTAATAATATTTTACATTACTACCAACAATGTTTGGGGCTTCCTATTTTCCACATTCTCACCAACACTTATTTTCTGTTTTCCTTTTTAATAAAATAAAATTCTAGTGGGTGTGAAGTGCTATGTCATTGTGGGTTAAAAAAAACTCTTCATTTATTTAGGTTTTTATTAATTTCCTTTAGGAATTAAAAAATATTTTATTGTAGTTATATATGTATATATGTATATATATGTATACATAATATATATACAAAAACATTAAATTTGCCATTTTTACCATATGTAAATATACAATTCAGTGGCATTAATTCACAATGTTGTGCAACTATCATCACCATCCATTACCAAAACTTTTTCATCACCCCAAACAAAAACTCTGTTCCCGTTAAGCAATAACTCCTCATTCCCGCCCCCATCCCTCCACCCCCGGTAACCTGTAATATACTTTTTGCCCCTATGAATGTACATATTATGGTTATTTCACATGTAATATCATGGAATATCTGACCTTTCATATCTGGCTTATTTCACTCAATGTGATGTCTTCAAGTTTCATCCATGTTGCAACGTATCAGAACTTCATTCCTTTTTAAAAGTTTTTAGTCATAGACCATATTTTGTGTATGTATATACCACATTTTGTTTATCTGTTCATCTGTTGATGGACACTTGGCTAAGGATGTTAAGCATCTTTTCATGTGTTTATTGTACATTTGTATACCTTCGTTGGAGAAATGTCTATTCAAGTCCTTTGCCCATTTTTAAATGTTTTTTTTTGTTGTTGTTGTTGTTTAGTTGTAGGTGTTCTTTATATATACTGGGTATTAAACTTTTTTCTCTATATGGTTTCTGAATATTAGCTCAATATTTTTTGTTGTTGCAGTATTTCATATGTTTAAAATACCATATTAGAGGACAATACGGATTTTATCTTTATTACCAACTTTATAATGGTCCTTTCTTCTTGATCTAAAAATTCCATCTTTCAAGTCTCAATTCACATCCTCTGACTTGGTAGATTTACTGACTTATCACACTCTTTTTAGTTTCATCGTCCCAGCCAGGTAGCCAGGCCTCTTCTTTGCAGATTCATCCAGAGTCCCTGCCTCCCTTGCGTCTGTACTTGCCTTTTGCTGTACTCTTTCTACCTCTGTGCATCTTTCCTTAGATGTGGCAATCTAAGCCACATAACAGATTCCAGTCCCAGCTACATTATGGCTTTTTGTTTAGTTGTAGGAGTTCAGATAAAGGTCAGATGCTATGCTATTTTTATTTATGTATTTTTTCTTTCCATAAATATTTTGGCTTTTACAACTAGCATTTTGCTGAACTGTCTTCTGGGATAACTGTGCACAGACATAGATTATTTTCCTGAATCTTTCTCATCATAATGTACCTTGTCATCTAAGTGAAATTTGGATCCTTCTACTCCCGATGAACAGAAATGTACTTCTCTGGGAATGAAAGTATATTTTCCACAAAGACATTCATTGGTCTTTTATTTATCTACCAACAATATCATACAACTTTCTGAAGTTAGCCACTCAAAATTTGGTGTTTCAGTCCCCAGAAGAGTTTAGGGATTGCCCAACAGTGGGTTTAAGAATTTGCGATGGAATGCTTAAGAAATTCCCCACCAGCTCATTTGGTCTAGACTCAGAAAGCACCAGACAGGAAATGAAGCTTCTCTTCCTCCTTTTCCTCTCTTCTCTTTCCCATGGGATTTTTCTGGGACCATGGGATCTTAGGGGAAAGCTGGTAGACTGATTATGAAGTAAAAATCGATCCAGTATTGTCTATAAACCTGGAGAATTTTCTAGGCATTGCTTCATCTGAGATGTTATAACACACTAGTCCATGGAAGGATCCAGAATTTGAACTTTGTTATTTGACCCTACTTGTTTCCCGACTCTAAACCAACTTCTTATGCATGTCAAAACATCTCCCCAAATCCCATGATGACTCAATATTCAAGTAGTTTGGGTATGAACTTTTTCAGAGACATTTTGAAACTCCAGATAGATTACATCCACCAGTTGTCTCCTGTTCAAATGCTTACTTAGCCTGACAACTCTAAAAGGTTAGTCAAGCATCATTTCCCCTTCCAAAAACATGAGTCCTTTGTGAGTTCTGTTGTATTAAGTAAATAGCTATCCTTCTCTGCCCCTCTTTATAACAGATTCCACCTGATAGCTTGAGTGGAAATGCATCTTCAACTTTCACGGCCTTCACTGGATTATGTGTTTATGCATGGGGTTCATATTGACTATTTGTCATCGTCTGATATGCTGTAATTTGTTATTGATGTATGTATGCCTGAGTTAACTGTTTGACATTTCACCCTTAAGTTCTTTCTTAATTTTTTGTGTGGATGCTATAGTGCCTCAGGGATTTATCTGAGTCAAATTTTCTAGTAAATAAAGCATTTAATATACTTTTGGCAATTTGATCTAGTACCTCTGACATGCCTTGCTTAATTCAGAGTTTACATGTTGAAATCTCTTTCAAGTGAAGATACCAAAACAAAAAAGAGTTAACAATTCTTTGTGTATTCCCTAAACATACCATTTTATATTTAGCATTCCCTGGGATTCTGTGGGTGGATTCCTTCCTCTCTTTGACTTTTTTCAGAGGCCTCTCATTACTGACTTTGAAGTTCCTTATAAGATAGTTTCACAAACACTTTTCTGGTCTGCCTAATTTCTAGTGGTATCTGAACTGTCACATTTTGGAGGCTTCCCCCCTTTTCTCTCGATTTGGAAATCTTTACATTTTATACCTATTTCTCTCTGTGATGTCAGCTTTTACTGTAATCTGCTGCTGTGAAAGCTTTTTTTTTCTTTTTTTTTTGCATCTGGCTCGTTTTTATGATTCATGACAAAAAATCCATCTAGGATTTCTAATCATGTATTTTAAAATAGTTTCCAGACTTCTGTGGTTTATTTTATTTTAAACTATTCCTCTTTACTTTTTTTATAATTGCCACATTTTTCTAAGCTCCCTTTCCTAAAACTAAGTTATTTTATATGGCATTCTTTCTTTTGCCCAAATGTGAAGCCTAATTGTTGTGAATAATGAACAGACAGAAAGAACACTCATAATATGACCTGGATCAATTCCTGCTCAAATCTGTCTAGACAAAAATCCAGTTTCAGCAAGCAGATGTCTATAATCATCTGTATTCTTGCATTCAAGTTTACATTGTTTACCTGTGAGATGATAATACAAATCTTCATTATTATTACTTTAGCAAATGTTTTCACTTTTTTAACAGTTATATACTATTCAGAGTGTTTTGGTTAAAATGGTTCCCTACATCATTCAGAATAAGGTTCAGATCCTTTTGTTCAGCACATAAGACCTTTCATAATTTTGGTTCCTAATTACTTGTAGCCTTATCTTCATTTACTTCCTACTGCACTCTTTTCTTTTGTGTACAGTTCTTCCTAAACAGTAGCATTTCACCACTCCAGATCTTCTCCCAGATCTTTCTGGAACCCCCTTCCCCATCTACTTCATTGTTCACCCATTCAAATACAACCAAATGTCTCCAACGTAATCAAGATGCTAGCTGTAGGCCACTGTACAGTGAAGTCACAAGTAACTTCACCTAATTCCATGACCCTTAGCCCTCTCTTTAAGTCATTAATTCTGCTGTCTTGCCCTCTGTGAATGCAGATTTGAGAGTCAGCTCCTCTCATTCATTTAAACAACAAAGTCCACTCATACCAAACCTTAGAGAGATTAATAAGTTACCTGAAGATTTGGAGTCCTAAGGAAGAGTCACATTGTTGACGACTCAGTCCCCTGCAATTTCTTTGTTTCTCCATTTTTCCTCACTGCTCCCTCTCTCTCTCTTTCCATCTCTCCTCTCCCCTCCCCCTGTTATCTCTGGCTCTAGTATTTTCCCACCTTTTCTTCTTTCTCAGGGAGGGAAAAATCTTTCCTTAGGGGATTTTGTAGCTTGACCTCACCTTTCATACATAATTTTTCCTATACTGCAAGCAGTTTAGCGAAGTATATTCTTTCCTTTAAAAATATTGTGCTTTCCCCCCAAAAAATCCTACTGAATATAATCTTCACCTAATTACTTGGCAACAAATTTTTAAAGTGCCTACAATGATCCAGGAAACATAGTGGACATTGATTATCTAGTGGTAAAAATGCAGATATGCAACGATACAGCTACTAGAGCTAATAAACAAATTTAGCAAAGTAGCGGGATACAAGATTAATGCACATAAGTCAGTAATGTTTCTATATGCTAGAAATGAACAAACTGAAGAGACACTCAAGAAAAAGATACCATTTTCAATAGCAACTAAAAAAATCAAGTACCTAGGAATAAACTTAACCAAAGATGTAAAAGACCTATACAAAGAAAACTACATAACTCTACTAAAAGAAATAGAAGGGGACCTTAAAAGATGGAAAAATATTCCATGTTCATGGATAGGAAGGCTAAATGTCATTAAGATGTCAATTCTACCCAAACTCATCTACAGATTCAATGCAATCCCAATCAAAATTCCAACAAGCTACTTTGCAGACTTGGAAAAGCTAGTTATCAAATTTATTTGGAAAGGGAAGATGCCTCGAATTGCTAAAGACACTCTAAAAAAGAAAAACGAAGTGGGAGGACTTACACTCCCTGACTTTGAAGCTTATTATAAAGCCACAGTTGCCAAAACAGCATGGTACTGGCACAAAGATAGACATATAGATCAATGGAATCGAATTGAGAATTCAGAGATAGACCCTCAGATCTATGGCCGACTGATCTTTGATAAGGCCCCCAAAGTCACCTGAACTGAGTCCATAATGGTCTTTTCAACAAATGGGGCTGGGAGAGTTGGATATCCATATCCAAAAGAATGAAAGAGGACCCCTACCTCACCCCCTACACAAAAATTAACTCAAAATGGACCAAAGATCTCAATATAAAAGAAAGTACCATAAAACTCCTAGAAGATAATGTAGGAAAACATCTTCAAGACCTTGTATTAGGAGGCCACTTCCTAGACTTTACACCCAAAGCACAAGCAACAAAAGAGAAAATAGATAAATGGGAACTCCTCAAGCTTAGAAGTTTCTGCACCTCAAAGGAATTTCTCAAAAAGGTAAAGAGGCAGCCAACTCAATGGGAAAAAATTTTTGGAAACCATGTATCTGACAAAAGACTGATATCTTGCATATACAAAGAAATCCTACAACTCAATGACAATAGTACAGACAGCCCAATTATAAAATGGGCAAAAGATATGAAAAGACAGTTCTCTGAAGAGGAAATACAAATGGCCAAGAAACACATGAAAAAATGTTCAGCTTCACTAGCTATTAGAGAGATGCAAATTAAGACCACAATGAGATACCATCTAACACCGGTTAGAATGGCTGCCATTAAACAAACAGGAAACTACAAATGCTGGAGGGGATGTGGAGAAATTGGAACTCTTATTCATTGTTGGTGGGACTGTATAATGGTTCAGCCACTCTGGAAGTCAGTCTGGCAGTTCCTTAGAAAACTAGATATAGAGTTACCATTCGATCCAGCGATTGCACTTCTCGGTATATATCCGGAAGATCGGAAAGCAGTGACACAAACAGATATCTGCACGCCAATGTTCATAGCAGCATTATTCACAATTACCAAGAGATGGAAACAACCCAAATGTCCTTCAACAGATGAGTGGATAAATAAAATGTGGTATATACACACGATGGAATACTACGCGGCAGTAAGAAGGAACGATCTCTTGAAACATATGACAACATGGATGAACCTTGAAGACATAATGCTGAGCGAAATAAGCCAGGCACAAAAAGAGAAATATTATATGCTACCACTAATGTGAACTTTGAAAAATGTAAAACAAATGGTTTATAATGTAGAATGTAGGGGAACTAGCAATAGAGAGCAATTAAGGAAGGGGGAACAATAATCCAAGAAGAACAGATAAGCTATTTAACGTTCTGGGGATGCCCAGGAATGACTATGGTCTGTTAATTTCTGATGGATATAGTAGGAACAAGTTCACAGAAATGTTGCTATATTATGTAACTTTCTTGGCGTAAAGTAGGAACATGTTGGAAGTTAAGCAGTTATCTTAGGTTAGTTGTCTTTTTCTTACTCCCTTGTTATGGTCTCTTTGAAATGTTCTTTTATTGTATGTTTGTTTTCTTTTTAACTTTTTTTTCATACAGTTGATTTAAAAAAGAAGGGAAAGTTAAAAAAAAAAAAAAGAAAAACAAGAAAAAAAAAAGATGTAGTGCCCCCTTGAGGAGCCTGTGGAGAATGCAGGGGTATTGGCCTGCCCCGCCTCGATGGTTGCTAACATGGCCACAGACATGGGTGACTGGTGGTTTGATGGGTTGAGCCCTCTGCCATAGGTTTTGCCCTTGGGAGGACGGTTGCTGCGGAGGAGAGGCTGGGCCTCCCTATGGTTGTGCCTAAGAGCCTCCTCCCGAATGCCTCTTTGTTGCTCAGATGTGGCCCTCTCTCTCTGGCTAAGCCAACTTGAAAGGTGAAATCACTGCCCTCCCCACTACGTGGGATCAGACACCCAGGGGAGTGAATCTCCCTGGCAACATGGAATATGACTCCCAGGGAGGAATGTAGACCTGGCATCGTGGGACGGAGAACATCTTCTTGACCAAAAGGGGGATGTGAAAGGAAATGAAATAAGCTTCAGTGGCAGAGAGATTCCAAAAGGAGCCGAGAGGTCACTCTGGTGGGCACTCTTACGCACACTTTAGACAACTCTTTTTAGGTTCCAAAGAATTGGGGTAGCTGGTGGTGGATACCTGAAACTATCAAACTACAACCCAGAACCCATGAATCTCGAAGACAGTTGTATAAAAATGTAGCTTATGAGGGGTGACAATGGGATTGGGAAAGCCATAAGGACCACACTCCACTTTGTCTAGTTTATGGATGGATGAGTAGAAAAATAGGGGAAGGAAACAAACAGACAAAGGTACCCAGTGTTCTTTTTTACTTCAATTGTTCTTTTTCACTTTAATTATTATTCTTGTTATTTTTGTGTGTGTGCTAATGAAGGTGTCAAGGATTGATTTAGGTGAAGAATGTACAACTATGTAATGGTACTGTAAGCAATCGAAAGTACGATTTGTTTTGTATGACTGCGTGGTATGTGAATATATCTCAATAAAATGAAGATAAAAAAAAAACTCAGTGAAATATAATAAGAAATTTGGTTACTTTAAAAAGTTGGGTTATATGTAATTTTTACTTTTTCTCATTGAAACTTTTATATGTTTTCCAAATTTTATTCAAGGAGCATATATTTGTGTTGTAATCAGAAAATAAACAATAAACATTATTTTTACTGTTATCTCTAAAAAAAAAAAATTAATATTGTTGATATTCTACCTTTGCATCATGCTCTTAAATGGCTTGGCATGGCACCATTACCAATGTTATCTGTATTTGAAATTTTGATATTTTGTTCACCATGGACTTTTTGCATTACTTTTGATTTTTTAAAACCTTGCATTCAAATACTATTTCCTGAGTTTTTTGGTGCCCCTTAAATTTGGGGCCCAAGGCAAATGCCTCACTATCCTTCCCTGCTTTAAAACCTGAAGCACACTTTTTCACTTTAATTATTATTCTGGTTATTTTTGTGCGTGTGGTAATGAGGGTGTTGGGGATTGATTTTGGTGATGAATGTACAACTATGTAGCAGTACTGTGAACAATCGAATGTATGATTTGTTTTATATGACTGTGTGGTATGTGAATATATCTCAATAAAATGAATATTATAAAAAAATGCAGATATGGTTTGATGAGTCAAACAGGAATACATAATTGCAAATTATCTGACTTAGATCCCCAGTTTGATTTGGATGCCACTCCTATGCAAACATAGCATCCAGTACATACTTCTTTTCCTAAACTTAACCATGCATTATTATAATTGATTATGTGTGTTTGTCTCTTCTACAAGTCTGTAAATTCTTAAAGAAGGGACCTTGTCTTATTTACTTTGTGTTCTTGGTATCAAGTATAGCACATGCACATAGAATGCCCAACTGTAGTAGATCTTCAATAAATATTTGGAGTTGTGTGAATGTAGCTTAGTTGAATTATTTTGGTGAAATATAGTATACTATATCCTCCCAAATACCATTTATTTAGAGTCTGAGGCAAGGAAGTCTTTATGAGAACTTGTAAAAATCTCATGACTTTCATTGCTCCATACATGTGGGAATTAAGAAAGAATTCTGCACTGCTCTGAAGGCAGTACTGGCAGTGCCCTAGGTTAATTTGGCTTTCCAAGAGGGTCCAAACATAAAGAAAGGCTAGTTCAATAAGGATCACTGTAATAGGAAGAAAATTGTGTGCTAATGTATTCCAGGAGATGATGAAATCCCTTATCTTATTAATTTGGCAGTGCTGAGTTCCTCTTCTGTAGAATGTAATTTCCTTTCTAAAAGAAATGAGGCATCTGTTCCTACTCAGAACCAAATGGAGAATTCTTTATCCACATCAGCAAGTCATGGCTGCTCAGTGTTCAAATATACTCATTGCTCAGGATATTCTACTGATACAGACTAGTTAGTGCAGCTGGTGTTTCACATTACTTCTTGGAAATATAAGCAGCTACATCTTCCTAAATTTCTTAAAATTAAAAAGAACTCTGATGAAAGTGTATATATTTTTAAAATTTAACAGGAGCCTAGTGCATTTCATTGAGTCAGATTATTTGAAAACTTATGCAAAGTATTATATATATATTATATATATGTATATAATGTATGCATGTACATATATTTTTGTTTATTCCCACTTTTTCAGCATAAGGTGGTTCAGCAAGGATATTGCAGCATATTTGTATCCTTATGAACCTAAAATATATCAGTATCATTGTAAAAACTCAATTTTTGTAACTCAAAATTTATAAAACATGATTTTTTTTCTTCTCTCTTCTTTGAGAGATTATTGTCCAAAATTAGAACTTTTGCTCTGATAACCAGTTAAAACTAAGCAAATTTCCAACTATGTACTTGCCTATTGAAGCTGAGCTTCTTATTCTTAAAAAATGTTTAAAACTACATCCTTTTCTCTTTCTTTTATGTATCTTTTTATTTACCTTTTCATTTTCTGAACTTCTCAGAAAGCTCTCAAGTACTTTGAATGTTTTTAGAGCCTAAAGAATCTTGCATTATTACAACATGGTTTCTTGCAGTGGAAGAATTCCTTTGAGTGTCCGCACCCCTTTCCATAACCATCTGTTTTGCAGATGATAAATGTAAGCACTAGGTTTTTTTTTTTTTTTTTTTTTTTTCTCTCTGCTAAGGATCTGGGAAACAGATTGTACCTAAAATTCTACCCTGGTGTTCTCTAATGTATTAATCTTCATTACTGTGTCAAGTTCTTCAAGAATTTGGTTCTGCAGCTATATAGTTGTTTAAAGACTGAACATACACTACCTACTACACACCACTTGTAGGATGTTTTCCCTGGTGCTCTAATATCTTCATTCTTCTTGTAGAATAGCTGCATCTTATTCCTTTTAAGGCTAGTTTAAGACCTGCTTCTTCTGTGATGCCTTTCCTAGTCAATCCATCATCTGTGCATCTTTCTTTTATTGTCTGGAGCACTCACTTACATGCTAAATCAAGGTACATTATTTTTTTAAATGTTTCACGTATGTACTTGGTTCCCCCAGCAGAGTGTAAGTTGCTTGAGAAGAGGATTTTTTTTGTTTTGTTTTGCTTCGAAGTCACAGTACAAAGAAAGCAATACATGTTCAACACTTAGTTGTTGAATGGATACTACATTAATGCCATTGAAGACACGTCATTATAATAGAGAATGTGAGGAAGAAAAATTAGTTAAGAATAAAGTCAAGTTAGGAAAAAAAATCTTACAATGGAAAATATTAATCTAAATTGCAGGGCCAGGGCTGGCCTTTTCAGAGCTGTTGTATGAATTAGGGAAAAAAGCCCCTTCCTTTGGGAGACTAGGCAAGGGGCTGGACCTTTGTGCAAACAGAAAGGCACTCCTTTCTCTGGTAGGTGCAGCCCCAAGTTAGGGGTGTCTTAGCAAAGTAAGGGGAGATTGGATCTAATGTCAGCACTCACTGGCCCTCTCAGTTGGATTTCTTTATAAAGTGTACACACTGCAAACGATATGCAGTAGCACTCCAAATATTCATAAATATACTACACGTAGGTGATGGTTTAGGAAGTAATTGATACCATGTTCTCTGCTGACATGAGGACAGAAGCTAGGAACCTAGGAAATTTTATGTGTGCACACATTAGGAGAGAGATGTGAGTAATTGTGGCTGATGTACATATAACTTACTTAAGAAGATGGGCTTTTAATTGGTATATGGAAATAATATTTAAGAGACTGAAAAGGCCAAAGATTGGATGGGTAGGTAATGAAGCAATGAGTGAGGTTTTGTAGGGCATAAGCCATGGTGAGGGTGATGGAAATGACAAAATTCTGAAGGTTAGGGTGAATTGGTTATTAGGTCAGAGTGCAACTGAGGGCTATTGCTGAGGTTTGAGGAAGGTGATATGGTTGAAGTGCCTTTTAAGAAGACAGTTTTAGTTGCTACATTCAAAGTAGATTGCAGGATAGCAGTGGTAGAAAGAAATCTGCAGGGCTGAGAGATTTCAAATGGAGTAGAGAGGTCATTCTGGAGGGCATTCTTATGCGCTAAATAGATATCCTTTTGTAGTTTTTAGTGTATTGGAATAGCTAAAAAGAAATACCTGAAACTGTTGAACTGCAACCTAATAGCCTTGATTCTTGAAGATGATTGTGTAATGATGTAACTTAACATGGTGTGACTGTGTGATTGTGAAAACCTTGTGGTTCACACTCCCTTTATCCAGGGTGTGGATGGATGAGTAGAAAAATGAGGACAAAATTAAATGAAAAATAGGGTGGGATGGGGGGGATAGAATGTTTTAGGTATTCTTTTTTACTTTTATCTTTATCCTTATTTTTAATTTTTTTTGGAGTAATGAAAGTGTTCAAAAATTGATTGTGTTGAATACACAGCCATATGATGGTACTGTGAACAATTGATTGTACACTGTGGATGATTATATGGTATGTGAATAATGTGATTATATCTCAATAAAACAATTAAAAAAGAAAGAAATCTGCAGGATGTCTGTAGTATTGAAAGCAGAAAGAGAGGGAAATGATTAAGGCAAAACATGAAGAGAAAGTTCCAGTTGACTCTTTAGAATAAAATTTGAAGATGCATTCTCTGGAAGCCAAAGAGATGGGATGGATAATAATGATTTAAAGTACATTCTTTAATGGATATTAATGAATATAATAATGATCATGATCATCTTGAGGCATTTATTGAGTGTCTAATATGTGCAAAAAATTTTTAATCCTACGTACGATGCATTCTTATAAATACAGGAAGTACTTAGTTTTACCATGGCATTTTAAAATATTATCTCTTCAATATGGGTTTAAAGTACCCTGTTTTATTATAGAAACATTTGATTCCCTTAATCTATGATCTACTTATGATATTATGACATGAGATAACTAAAAATTACCCATACTCTAAAATTCTATGATCTTTGGAAGTGTTTCACAAAGTATAGGACATTAGTTGCTAGTGCTAATGAATTTCAGGAAGTACACAAACATTTTGCATTTTGCAAGTTATATGTTTAAATTAATTAGGAAAAACTATGTAATTTATCAAATCTGGAGTTGTTTAGAACTAAATAAGGTTTAAAAAAGGGAAGAATCAACTTAAAATAGATTTTAAGGAAAATATCAATAAATAATGGTGAGGTACACTGATAAAAGGAAATTTATAATTATGGTGCTGTATTCACCATAATTACTGAGTTAAAGTCTACTTATATCAAATATGTTGTGTTTATTGCAAAAATAAGAAAACAACCAGGAATTTTTGGAATTATAGATGTTTAGACATATTTAACTGGAAGAATAAACTTGTCTCATAGTCAAAAAGATTTTACTGTTTTCAAGAAATTTTGTTAAAAATTTTCAATCATAAAATCAAAATGTATAGTTTTAATTTAAAGATTGTGTAATAGTCTATATTTATCCCATTGCTAATGCAATGTTTGCAATACTTACAGAAAGAATAGGGAAAACATGGCTGTTAGTTACATCAAATTTATAAATTTATATTTTATCTTAGCATAGGCATGAGATTCCAAAAGAGTTTGACAGATCTATAACATGACCCATCCATAATACATCTTAAATTTCTTTCTTAGTTTAGTGAAGCTCAACTTTTCTTCTTTGATTCTTACATGAACTCCATTATGAAATTAAGCAAGTGAAATTTATTGGAGAAATAGATTTCTACAGGTGTAAAAGATTTCTTCAGGTGTAAAAGAGGTGTCTTCACTACTAAACTCTATAATCTCCCTAATCCAATTAACTGTAGAGTTAACTTTATTTACAGGTCAAAATATACCTTAAGAGTCTAAAGAAAATTTAGCAGTTCATTTCACTATTCCTGTAGTGCTGGTAAATTTCAGGAATTCAGAATACCACGTGAATATGTAAACTTATTTTATTGAGTGAGGCGACATCTTTAACTGGAGCCACAAAGAAATCATCTCAGTAAGGTGAGTACTCCGTGGTATGTCAGTGATATAGTCATTGGCTTAAGTAATAGAAAGAACTCAGCTTCAGCATTCACACAGAGAAGACTTTGTAAACTGACTGACTCTTCACCAACTTGGAGAATTCATATTGCCTCTCTGAGCCTCAGTTCCTTTATTTGTAAAATGGGGAAAATAATTCCTCCCTCAAATTGTCATGAGCATTTATCAGATATGATCTGCTTTAGTTTCCTAGCCTGCTCAAGCAAATGCCATGGAATGGGTCAGCTTAAACAATGGAAATTTATTGGCTCACGGTTATGAGGCTAAAAGAAAGTCCAAGTCAAGGTGTCATCAAGGTAATGCTTTCTTCCTGAGGACTGGATTCTGGGGCTGGCTGCCGGATCTTTGGTCCTTGGCTCCTCTGTCACATGGCAATGCACACGGTAGCCTCTCCTGGCTTCTCTGCTCTCTTCTGGGTTCCCTTGAATTTCAGCTCCTTGCTTCCTGTGGCTTTCTCTCTTTCTGTCTGAATTTTGTTCCACTTATGTAGGAGCCCAGTAATAGATAAGACCCATCCTGATTGAGGTGGGCCACACCTTAACTTAAGTAACCTCATCAAAAAATCTTACTTACAATGGGTTTGTGTCCACAGAAATGGACTAAGTTTAAGAACATGTTCATCTGGGGTACTTGCAGCAACAAACCATCACACCATCTGAAAAATGCCTTGTACAAGGCAGACACTTAATAAATGGTTCTTTTTATTGTTAGATGGCCATAAGCATATTAGTTCATAAATGTATTCATTCATCTGTTGTACACCATATTTCCAGCTTATTTTCAACTCGGCCTCCACACCAGATCTTCCAGAATGCTCAGCTCATGTCACCTGTTTCCCATCTCTGCCTGTCAAAGTCCTGATTTAATTCCCAGAGTACCTCACTTTCAGACCACCCCTGTTAAAAGAGACTGCATCCTGACTTTATAAATTAGGAATGCATACGGCTCTTTCAAAGTTCCTTTTAATAAAAGACTGATTATTTATCACTATGAAATTTTAAAATCTCAAATGGATGAAGTATGATTTTTAGTACATTTTAAGATAGAATAGTTGAACCCAGATCAACTTTCAGGGAATATTTGTATAGTGCTTAATAGTTGACAATGATTTTTACATATACATCATTTCATTGGATTTGAGATAAGAATTATTAAACCTGCTTTTAAAGCTGGAAGAGTTGAGCCTCAGAAAAATAAATGACTTACTCAAGTCTTCTTGCTAGTAACTACTAGAGCTCGGTGTTCTGATGCCAGAAACTCTCTTTTTCCTAGTATACATTAAGTCTATAAATGAGAAATAAGATAATAAAAAGGAGAGAAGGGGAGAAAGATAATAACCTAAAAGGAAAGTAGTATGGAGATGTAAAGCTCTGATCATAGCATCATGCATTTTGAGCAAATAAAACAAACTTTTCCACCATATATAATTTTTCTCTACCCTTATCAGTGGCTGTGTTGAAGCGCAATGGCTATGTTTCGCTTTCTGTTCTATAAACAGATACATTTGTTTCATAATACAGTGCTAAATGTGTCTTCAGGCTTAAAATAGATTGCTGTTGAGACCAATTGTCTTACCTGTTTAAGACAGAAGAAAGGAGGCAAAGTGCAAATCCAAGGGCTTCATTGAGCTTTTAGGCCTGGGGCGTTTTTGCAAGCATTTAAAAGTGTATGAAAATTTTTGTTTTGTTCTTTGATCTACGTGGTATTGTATGGAATATGTATATATGCTAAAGTGAGTTCTCTATTTTGGTAAAATGAATTATATATTTTTTTTACCTCAACGCTTATTTTTATTCCTGCTTTTTATAACTGGGCAATTATAAAAATGTTAAACAATTATTTTAAACATGCTTTAACTTCTGTTCCTTTTTTAAAATTAAGTGTTTTTTTTTTAATTTTAAATAGCTTTATATTTACAGAGGGTTCTTATATACCCCACTCTCAGTTTCCCTATTATTAATACCTTACATAGTATGGTGCATTTTTCAAAATTAATGAATCAATGCTGTTATTATTAACTATAAATAATAAAGTTATATGGTTCACTCATATTTCCTTGGTTTTTACCTATTATCCTTTTTCTGTTCCAGAACCCCACCCAAGATACAACATTATATTTAGTTGTCATTCCTTCTTGTGCTCATCTTGGCTATGACGGTTTCTGAGACTTTGCTTGTTTTCCATGACCTTGACAGTTTTAAGGGGCACTTTGTAGAAGGTAGTATTTTGTAGACTATCTCTCTATTTGGATTCATCTGATGTTATTCTCATGATTAAACTGGGGTTATGTGTTTTGGGAAGGAAGTCCTAAGAGGTGAAGTGCCCCTTTTCTCACATCATTTCAATCTTGTTCATCACTGTTGATATTAATCTTATTCATCTGGCTGAGATACTGCTTGTCAGCTTTCTCCACTGTTAAGTTTTTTTGTTTGTTTGTTTGTTTGTTTTTTTTTACCCTTTTCCATACTGTACTCTTTGGAAGGAAGTCACTATGCACAGGTCACACTTAAGGAGTGGGGTTTATGCTCCACTTCTTTGAGGACAAAGTATCTACATAAATTATTTGAAGTTCTTCTGCCCAGGAGATTTGTCTATTCCTCCTCATTTGCCTATTTAATCAATCATTTATTTAAGTCAGTTTGGATTCATAGATACTTATTTTATACTTCTGGCTATAATCTAATACTAGTTAGTTTATTTTATTGCTCAAATTGTTCCAGCTTTGGTCTTTGGAAGGTCTTTTGGCCCCTATGTCCCTTTGACATACCTACATCATTGTGTTTTTAGTGAATGCTACTTACTCGCTGGCACTGTAAGATATTCTGGATTCATCTTGTATATTTCCTGCCCTGGTTTAGAATCAGTATTTCTCCAAGATTCTCTGGTTCCTTTTGTTGTAGAATGGCATTAGAAACCAAGATCTGGTCGCTGAGTGGACTTATGCTCCTGGTAGTGCCAGCTCAGTTTCCATCCCACATGTGCTGTTGTTTTTCCTGTAGTAAAGATGAAAATATTTCTTGAAATCATGGCTAACAACTTGGGAAAATGAAAGATATTCCAAGAGGTATGTGTTTTTTAAATAAGATGTGAAAGAGTATATTCCTCTGTACATGTGAAAAATATCCTTTTGAGTTTAATATGTATAGTGTGACTATATCAAAATAATATTATCTAGCCGGGGTGCGGAGACACTGGGGGTGGGGGACGGTGGCAGCATGGTGGCTAGGTACCAGCAGTCCAACCCTCCTCTTCCTCGCTGTCGCTGCCACCGGCATCCTTTAGATTGCGTGTGCTCGTCGTAAGCCCGCCGCCCGCCCGCCAGTCCTCTGGTCCACCGGTCCAACCGTTCTCCCTTGCACCGCCACTGCCAGCTCTGAGGGTTGGCCTGCCGGTTTACTCGCACTCCCACCCCACCCACGGGCCTGCGGGCCAGGACCATGGAGGATGTGAAGCTGGAGTTCCCCACTCTTCCACAGTGCAAAGAGGATACCAAGGAATGGATCTATCCAATGAGACAAGAGATGCAGGAAATTTTACCTGGATTGTTTTTAGGCCCATATTCTTCTGCTATGAAAAGCAAGGTATGAACTTTAGGTTAGGTTCACCAAGAAACTTTATTAACCAACTTTTCTGGGCTATCTATACTACAGAAACATGGAATAACCCATATAATATGCATAAGACAAAATATTGAAGCAAACTTTATTAAACCAAACTTTCAGCAATTATTTAGATAGTCTTGGATATTGCAGATAATCCAGTTGAAAACATAGTACGTTTTTTTCCCCATGACTAAAGAATTTATTGATAGGAGCTTACAAACTGGAGGAAAAGTTCTTGTCCATGTAAATACAGGGATCTCCAGGAGTGCTGCCTTTGTTATTGTATACATTACGGAAACATTTGGAATGAAGTACAGAGATGCATTTGCTTATGTTCAAGAAAGATTTTGTATTACTCCTAATGCTGGATTCGTCCATCAGCTTCAGGAATATGAAGCCATCTACCTAGCAAAATTAACAATACAGATGATGTCACCACTACAAATAGAAAGGTCATTATCTGTCCATTCCGGTACCACAGGCAGTTTGAAGAGAGCACATGAAGAAGATGATGATTTTGGAAACATGCAAGTGGCAACTGCACAGAATGGCTGACTCAAGAGCAACCGTTATAGAAGATGTGAATTGAATTTCTATTTGGGAAGAAGAAAATACTAGAGACAATAATAATGTAAAATGGTATTTAAAAAAAAAAGTAGTTTCTTTTCAGTTAAATGTTGCTTGCAGACATGTTTCTCTGCAACTTGTTGAGCAGCATTTTAAGAAGATGTTGGACTTCTGCAATAGACGGCACTGATGGTTTTACTCCTTTTTGTTTTTTTTTTATTTTTCATTTTACAGTTTTATTATAAACCAAGAATTTTGGACTTGCAAAGAGGTATTATTGCAATAATGCACTTTTCATACTTGAAATTTATTTGTATGATATAAAGTTATTACTTTAAACAAAATGCAAGTTAGGGGGGATTTGTTTATAAAATTTGGGTAATTTATAACAAAAGAGTTTACTAAAGTTTGCTAAAAATTCATTTTGTGTTATATATATTACATTTTAAAAATAATCTTACAGTTCAGTTTTATGATGGAGCCTCTTACAGAAACATTAACAAAATGCAGGAATATGCCACATTTATCTTTTTTAGTATAATTCAGTACCTAAATTGTCCTTTTATTTTTCTAAGCTCTTCTTGGTCCTTCATTAATAGTCTTTAAATCATGTCATTAGCCAATTTCCTTACTTTAACATTATTAAGTTATTGCTTCCTTTCCTGTTAACCTTCCAAATTTGTTTATTCCATTTAAAAAAGAAGTTTAATGAACAAAAGAAGATGTTTTGCTTTATAGTATAGATTCTCCCTCAAAAAGGATAGTGTTAGAAGTCTCAAGTAACTTCCCTTTTTTGCATTACTTATGGGTTCTTTTGAGAACTTGTTTTTTTTGTTTTTGTTTTGTCCAAAATGGTTCTAAATAGAATATACCAATTTAGCACTATTGGTTTTTTTCCCCCTATGTGAAACCCAAAAAAGAAAAGTGCCTTGCATCATTTTAAAAAATAAAAAGATAAAACCTCATGACCTCCAAAATTAATATACAGAACAGTGAAAAGTAAGATTAATGTTTTCTGTAATTTCTTTATTTTTAAACCATAAATTAGTTTAAATAAAAAATATTAAGTTTGAAGAAAAAAAATAATATTATCTAAAATTCCAATTCAAAATAAACCCTGCCTACTAAAGTTAGACCTCCATCCTATTTCTTGATTCTCTAAATTTTCCTCCCTGTCACTCCACAAAATACCTCATCATTTATACAGAGTTGAGATTTTGGTGTGACCTTGATGTACATACTATTATTATTTTGTAGCCCAGAGTTTAAAACTTTAAGATAGTAGTTTATTTTCCATGACAATTTTTATAATCTTGAACTGTTATTTTATGTAAAAAGCTAATGATAAATAATGCACTTGTGACTTATAAACCATATTCTACTGTTATATATTTAAAGCACTACATTTGTATTTTTGCCTGCATAGATTAGTAGTTTGTTTTATTCAGAAGGGACATGAGTGGAGAAAAAAATTATTCCTTGTAGAATATAGAATTCTAGAACACCGATGCTCAAGAACATAGGTTCACATCTGATTTGACATTTGACTTCTATTTTCAAAATGGTAAACATTATGAGATAATAAGATGTTTTGACCATAGGCAGTTAAAATGAAAATAAGATTCAGATTACAACTAGATGGTAGTGAACCCCCTTGCCATGTTTTACTGACTGAACCAAATTAAGTACATTAGGCAAGACAATGGATTTATAGTGAGAAGAAGGAAAATGGAATGTAATTACCTGAAAAAAGTTATCTTTAAATCCTTCATATAAAAATAAATAAATTTTGGTGAATTGTGGCTTTGACTACCTCACTTCTCTACTCCTCCACCCCATATAATTGCATAAGTGTTAGAATTGTAAGATTTCACCATGTTATATGTGTGTATATATTTATGTATATATATACATCCATATAAATGCATATAAAAGAAAATATTTATACCACCAATACACATTTATGAAACAATATCATACACAGAATCCACGTATATATGTCCCCAGTCCAGAAACAGATGCCTAAATGAAAGTTTAAAGAAACAGTCTTGACTTGCCGAGAAGATTGCAGTATAGAGAGTAGTAGAAGTTAGTTCGTCCCCTGGGGACAATGGGAGTAGCT
This sequence comes from Choloepus didactylus, assembly GCF_015220235.1. Classification (NCBI taxonomy): domain Eukaryota; kingdom Metazoa; phylum Chordata; class Mammalia; order Pilosa; family Megalonychidae; genus Choloepus; species Choloepus didactylus. The sequence goes on along the minus strand of NC_051315.1, from coordinate 79,705,774 downwards.
AGTAAATGATCTGGAATAACTGCCGGGGGACAAACATGACTGTCCACACATCCTGCACCAATCTGGATAGGGAGGAATGGCTGAGATTGCAGTGTGGAATCTGTGAGTAGAAACTGCGGACGTGAGCTGGGAACCCCCTCCCCCAATGGCAATACAAATTGCAAAGCCTCACTGAGATAGAGAGCAGCACTCTCTGAACAAGTGAATATACCTCAGGCCAGCTCCATCTGGGGTTTTAACTGGCAAATGTGGACTGCTCAATGCAAGCTGCAAATCCACAGCAAGCAGAGGCTTTTAATGACGATTCACCTTGAAGGACCAGGGGACTTTATCTGTCTTGGGAGGGAGACCCCAGAGGACTGTTTGCTATTCTGGCCAAAGGGTGAAACTGGGGGCCATGGACTGACCCTGAAAGGGGGATTTTTGTCCCTTTTTCTCTCTCTCAACCTGAGTGGCTCAGTGGAAAAAGCCTCAGCCATTTTCAGGTTGCAAGGCTCTGACCCAGAAAAGGATGGAGATAACAAAGTCAGAGAGTCAAAAAACCCATTTAAATGCAAATGAAAACTCCCTAGGAGGTGTGTATTCCCTAAGAGGAAAGAGGTGGTGCCCAGCTCTGCTACCCTCCTTCCATTCAGAATCAGATCCCAGGGCCTGTGAGAAAACAGTCAAACCAGAAACAACTTAAGCTGAGAATTAAAGGAGCCACGCCTCCTTACACCAGTCGGGAGTTACAGGCTGACAGGCACCACCTGCTGGGCAGGTTAGGAAAAGTACAGGGCCTTGAGGCCTCACAGGGTGTGTCTATCTTCTAAGACACACCCTTGGGGAAACCTGCTGCTGAATATTTCCTCCTCCTGGGACCTGAGCCAGTTCTGGTCTAGGAAAACCTGATTGGGGTGACCAGGGAAACCAGATGCCTAGACAACAGAAAACTGCAACCTACACTAAGGAAAATGAAGGTATGTCCCAGTCAGAGGGACAAACTTACACTTCAACTGAGATACAGGAATTGTAACAACTAATGCTAAATCAATTCAAAAAGTTTAGGGAAGATATGGCAAAAGAGATGAGTATAATGAAAACACTGGGCGTACATAAGGTAGAAATTGAAAGTTTGAAAAAACAACTGGCAGAATCTATGGAAATGAAAGGCACAACACAAGAGATGAAAGACACAAAAGAGACATACAATAGCAGATCTCAAGAGGGAGAAGAAAACGCTCAGGAACTGGAGAAGAAGACACCTGAAATTCTACACACAGAAGAACAGATGGGGAAAAGAATGGAAAAATATGAGGAACATCTCAGGGAATTGAATGACAACATGAAATGCTTGAATTTATGTGTCATGGGTGTCCCAGAGGGAGAAGAATAGGGAAAAGGGACAGAAGCAATAATATAGGAAATAATCAATGAAAATTTCCCAACTCTTATGGAAAACATAAAATTACAGATCCAAGAAGTGCAGTGTACCCCAAACAGAATAGATCTGAATAGGCCTATGCCAAGACAATTAATATTCAGATTATCAAATGTCAAAGACAAAGTGGGAATCCTGAAAGCAGCAAGAGAAAAGCAATCCATCACATACAAAGGAAGCTTGGTAAGACTATGTGTGGATTTATAATTAGAAACCATGGAGGCAAGAATGCAGTGGTGTGATATATTTAAGATACTGAAAGAGAAAAATTGCCAACCAAGAATCCTATATCTGGCAAAACTGTCCTTCAAATATGAGGGAGAGTTTTAAATATTCTCTGACAAACACTGACAGAGTCTGTGAACAAGATACATGTTCTACAGGAAATACAAAAGGGAGCACTACAGACAGACAGGAAAAGACAGGAGTGAGAGGTTTGGAGCACAGTTTTGGGTGATACTAGCACAGCAGTGTAAGTACACTGAACAAAGATGACTGTGAGTATGGTTGAAAGAGGAAGGTTAAGAGCATGTGGGACACCAGAAGGAAAAAGGAAAGATAAAGACTGGACTGTGTAACTCAGGGAAACCTAGAGTGCTCAACAATTGTGATAAAATATACAGATATGTTTTTTCATGAGGGAGAACAAATGAATGTCAACATTGCAAGGTGTTAAAAATAGGGAGGTATTGGGGGAAAAGTACAATCAGTGTAAACTGAGACTATAATTAACAGAAACATTGTATTATGCTTCTTTTAATGTAACAAAGGCAATACACCAAAGCTAAATGCATAGAAGAGGGGGATATAAGGGAGGGATATGGGACTCTTCACATCAGTAATGTTGTCTGACTCTTTATTCTACTTTAGTTTAATTCTATCTTTCCTTTTGTTGCTTCCCAGCTGTCATGATTTTTTTTCCTCTTTCTTTTTTCTTTTTCTTTTGTCTCTCTACCTTCTTTGACTCTTCCTCCTGCTTTGTGGAAGAAATGGAGATGTCCTTATATAGATATTGGTGATGGTGGTGAATACATAAATACATGACTATACAGGGAACCATCAATTGTTTACTCAGGACGGAATGTATGGTGTGTGAACAAAACTGTCAAAAAAGTGGGTTGATGAAGAAACTTTGAGGGCACTATATTGAGTGAAATAAGTCAGACATATAAGGACAAATATTGCAGGGTCTCACTGATATGAACTAATTGTAAATGTAAACCCATAGACACAAAATATAAGTTACTAGGATGTAGAACGAGGCTAAAGAATGGGGAGAAGTTGCTTATTATGAGCATAATGTTCAACTAGGTCGAACTTGAGTGTTTGGAAATGGACAGATATGATGGTAGCATGTTGTGAGACTAGCTAACAGTGCTGAATGGTATGTGAATGTGGTGGGAAGAGGAAGCTCAGAGTCATGTATGTCACCAGAAAGAAAGTTGGAGATTAAAAGATGGGAATGTATAAAACAGTGAACCTTGTGGTGGGCAATGTCCGTGATTAACTATGAAAATATTAGAAATGTCTTTCATGAACCAGAACAAATGTATGACACTATAACTAAAAGTTAATAATAGAGGGGCATATAAGGAAAAAAAAATACCTATTGCAAACTATATGGTACAGTTAGTAGTATTTCAACGTTCTTTCGCAAACAGTAACAAATGTACTATACCAATACTATGAGTCAACAATGGAGGGGGGGTGGTTGGGGGATGGGAGGATTGGAGTTTCCTCTTTTTGTCTTTATTTCTTTTTTGGAGTAATGAAAATATTGTAAAAATTGAAAAAAATATTAATTATGGTGATGGATGCACAGCTATATGATGGTACCATGGGCAATTGATTGTACACTTTGGATCTTTGGATAATTATATGGTATGTGAACAATCTCAATTTTAAAAAAAAACAGTCTTGCCATTCTTCAAGGCAGGACAAGCTTCTCCAACAAGTTTTTTCCTAGTATGGGACATGAATTTCTCTGATTCTATCATTTATCACATGGCTTCACTTGACCTCTCTAGCTTCTTTCCCTCTGCCCTTAGTTTAAACCCTTCTGAATTCATCCTAGGGCCAGAGGAATGATCACCTAACTAGTTTACCTGCTTGGAATTCCTCCTCCCTCCTCTACCTCTCCCAGTTTGTTCTACAGTTTCATAATATTCAATCCCTCTTCTTTATACTGCTCAATAAAGGAAAAGTCTTCAACACCATCATCTTGCCATCAACCGAGTTCAGGATTTCTGTGATTGGAGGCAACTGGCACTTTCTGGCATTTCTTCCACTTGTCCTTTAGGTAAAATACTCAATACCAGTCAAACCAATCTCTTCACTGTTTCCCAAGCACAAGTCCTCTTCAACTTCTTTACCTTTGCATAATTGTTTAAGTATCTCCCCAACTCTTGACTTAACAGCATCTGCCTGTTCAAGTAAGAACCTCCTGACCTTATTTCCAAAGTATCCTTCCAAGGATTCACAGCCAGTGAGCACTCAGTATTGTTTTTATTGATTTTTAACATATATTAGATGGATAGTTAAAAATTCTATGAAATAAATCTTCTATTACTATATTTTGTGACTTGGTTATTTGAATTGCATTGATTTTTTTTTTCAATTCTATTATTATTTTCTGAAAATGACTAATGGTATTTGGTATAAATAAAAGTACAATAAAGTCATTAGAAATTTTAGATAATTTTTACTTAATACTTGAAGCCAGAACTGATGAAGATTATGTATACTACTTCCTGAAAGACCTCAAATTTATTTTATCTGATTAACAAAAGGTGTTATTATTTTTGTTTTATAATCAAGCTTGTAACCTTTCTAAAAACAAGTCCTCTTTTTGCCTCTGATTTCTGAAGTTGTCTGTTTACCAGAATGATACTGTTTTTCTGGAATGTTGATGGTGGTAGGAAACTTCTACTTACGTCTCTTAAAAACCAGGCCATGATTACATATCATAAAAATAGATGTAAAACGTGGCTGTTCTGGCCTTTTGAGGTCAGAGAACCTTCCAGGAGTGTGTTTAACCACATGTTCATATATCTCAAGGATATTATTTTTCAAATAGCAGGCATTTTAATAAATATAATCCAAATGAACCTCAGTGGGTGAATTAATAGGTAGTACCCTGTAATTGAAATCTATTATCCTCTGAATTAACCCCAAATTCAGTACTCATATTTTATTTTATCACTTACATAACATAGAATTGTTTTTTTGAAATGGTCAAATATTATTATGAAAAATTGCTTTTTCATAATGACTGTACTTAAAGATGACATTTCTCCTAATAATAATGGTCATTTTTAAATTTTATTTCCTTCAGATCTATGCTCAAATGTTGCTTTATCTGTGAGACCTTCCCTGATTATTCCAAATTAACTCCCCTCCCACCTCAATTTGCTCCCTTCTTGATAGGCCCTATTTTTATCTTGCTGTACTTTTCTCTGAAACTTATCACTCTCAGACATACTATATGATTGCATATTTATTTATTTTCTGTCCCTCTCTGCTAGTGTGTAATCTTGAGGACTAGTCTTTTACTGTTCTGTTCATATTTGCATATTTAACACTGGTGCAGTGACTATTGTATACTACATGCTAATCTACATACTCAATATATGTGTGTTCAAAGAATGGAAAAGAAATATTTGGAGCTTTTTGATGTGACTTGGGCCTTATTAACTGACCTCACAGTTCACAGTCATTTGTGCAAAAATGCAGACATATTGTCTTGTTTATCCTCTGAATATCACTATATCTATAAAATTAAAGGGACACTTCTCCCTGTAGAAGAGATGGTAGACATACATGGAACCTTTTCTGAGCCTTTTCTGGTAGTAATCCTCTATTTTAATTTCCCTTCGTTCCTTTTCTTCCTTACAACTATATGGCCCAAATCCTCTGCTAGGTGTCAGGGATACAGCTGTGAACGGGAAAGAGACCCTGCCTCATAATAGTCTAGGGATGAAAGGAAAACTTAGGGATGAATATGGTCAGTTTTTTAGAAGTAAGCTCCTTTTTGAAATTGAGCTCAAGTTACTTGGCATGGTCAATAAATAATTAAATGAGTAAATGAACTTATTTAAGAAATTCTAAGTTAAAATTTAATCCCTGTTCACAAATTTTGTAAATTGAGAAGTCAACATTTTTCATAGAATCTTCTCTCACAATATCCCTGTGATTAAAAGGGTTCAGAATAAACTGCCCAAAAGCAGGTACATGAGTTCTACCCACAAAATAATACCATTCTTCCTTCAATGAATAGAGGGAGGGAAACTTTTATGTGAAGCCAGATAAGACTGTTCTTTACAAAAGTGTAAATATTCAGGAATGTGTTTGTCCATCCCTGTATCACCAGTGACCAGAGCAGTGACTGCCACAGAGAAGAGTGAAAAATGCATTTTTGTTGAATGGACACAAGGAGTATAAGAATAGAAGAGTATTTTAATTCTGTGGCCAAAAAGATTTCTAGAATATCACAATACAGACATCTAAATCACAAAACAAAAAATTGTTAATTTCTTTCATCTTTATTTGCTTTAAGGTAAGTTATACTCATAAGATTCATAACTAGCCTAGGTGGAACCATTAAAGAGCACAATTTAAAACAAGTTAAGTCTAAGCCAAATGAGGGTATGAACTTTATTTTACTATAAACCTTTCAGCACACTGTCTTCTATAATGTAACTGCCTAATATGTTATATAATAAATGGCTAAATTATAATACAACCACTTCCCCTAAATCTTAGCATAAATGAAGTTTGAATGAATGTACATAGTACAGTAAGTCACTCTTTGATTCCCAATTTGAAAATAATTTCCTAGTCCACGTGCTATAATTTGTCCATTTTGAAATCAAATAGGCAATTTACAGAGGTAAACATTAGCTAATAGTTTTTGCAAGTAAAAGAGTAAAGAGAATTTTAAATGTTGAGGAAAACAATTTTGATGTATAAGCCATTATTTCTTCTACTTCATTTTCTTCTTATGTATCTCATAAATTTAGGGAATGTTTCATAATCATCTCTCAAAAGGAACTAAAAATGTCACTCTTCATTCATTTTACATGTATGGATATTCACATTTCTTAAGAAAATCATTTTGGGATTGGGCCCCTTCTGGTAAAATGTAAGGAATTTTCCCTGCCAATTTATAAAAGTATAGAAAACAGACTGAGGGCACAGCTGACAGCTTTTCAGCTTTAGTAACCCCAACCATCTGTTTTCTATAAGGTAGTTGTTTTTTGTTATTAAATTCTCCCTGTGAATGTTTTCCTTGAGATTTCTTTTTTTGGTCTATGAATTCTACCCAGTGATACAACTCACCAGGGGATCATAAAGGCACAAAAGGATTTTGCGATCACTTTGCAACTTCTTATAATCACACCAGACTCTCACTGCACTGATCTAAATTGGATGTTTTCAGGAAGATTAATTACTAAAGTACCAAAGGGTTTCTAAAGATTTTCAATTTAAGGGTGTTTACACCTTGAAATGAAGACTACCAAGTGGGATTTCAGGTTTGCGTTAGTTCAGAGTGGTAAACTTTCCTATGGAGGCGGTGCCATTTTTCTTTCATCTGTGTTGTTATAAGGAGGAGTAAAAATATATTAAGACCTGGATGTAAAGTAGGAAAGGGACAAAATCGGTAAAATCATAGCTAAAAAAAGATAGTTTTCTTGTTGTTTCTACTACTTAAAGAAAGCAGTGCATCACTGAAAGTGCTTATTGTGAGGTGAGGACTAGAATAATTAATCCTGTAACTGCTATCAAATACTAGTGAAGGCATTTTTTAAATATAAGCTGTAGATTTAGAGAAAAATCATGTAAAAAATAGAGTTCCCATAAACCCCCCTCCCACACAGTTTTCCCTATCTTTAACACCTTGCATTAGTGTGGTAGTTTATTACAATCGATGGAACAATATTATGATCATTATATTATTAACTATAAACCATAGCTTACATTATGATTCAGTGTGTTGAATAGTCCTATGTTTTTTTAATTTTTATTCTAGAAACATATATATATACACACACTACAATTTCCACTTTTCATCATATTCAAGTATATAATTCAGTGTTCTCAGTTACATTTACAGTGTTGTGTTACCATCACCACCACCCATTACCAAAACTTTTCCATCACCCCGAAGAGAAGCTCTATACCAATTAAGCATTACCTCCCCCTTGCCTATTCCCATCCTGGCCCCTAATAATGTGTATTCTAGCTTCTGACTCTATGAATTTGCTTATCTAAAATAATTAAGATAAGCAAATTCATATGAGTTTGTTCTTTTGTGTCTGGCTTATTTTTACTCAACATGATCTCAAGGTTCAGCCATGTTGTCACTTGTGTCAGAAAGTCATTCCTTCTTCCAGCTGAATAATATTCCATTTCCATTGTAGGTATATACCACATTTTGTTTATAAATGCATCTGTTGATGGACACTCGAGTTGCTTCCATCTTTCGGGAATTATGAATAGTGGTACCATGAACATTGATGTGCAAATATCTGTTTGAGACCCTGCATTCATTCTTTTGTGTATATACCTGAAGTGGGATTGCCAGATATATGATAATTTGATACTTCACTTTCTGAGGAACAACCGTTTTCCACAGCAATTGCAGCATTTTACATTCCCACCAACAATAAAGACGTGTTCTTATTTCTCCACATACTCTCAAACACTTTTTGTTTTCCGTGTTTCGCGTAGTAGCCATTCTAATGGGTATGATGGTATCTCACTGTGGTTTTGATTTGCATTTACTTAATGGATAAAGATCATTAGCATCTTTTCATGTACTTTTTGGCCATTTGTATATCTTCTTTAGAGAGATGTCTGTTCAAGTCTTTTGCCTATTTTTAGTTGGGTTTTTTGTCTTTTTGTTGGTGAGTTGTAGGATTTCTTATATATATTCTGGATATCAAACCCCTATCAGATATATAGCTTCAAACTATTTTCTCCCATTCTGTAGACTGACCTTTTACTTTCATGAAGTCTTTTTATACACAAAAGTTTTTATCTTTGATGAAATCCCATTTACCTATTTTTTTCTTTTGTTGCTTGTGTTTTTTAAAGCAATTCTATTGAGATTTATTCACAACCATACAATCATCCAAAACGTACAATCAGTTGTTCACAGTATCATCACATAGTTGTGCATTCATCACCACAATCAATTTTTTGAACATTTTCATCACTCCAAAAAAATAAGAATAAAAATAAAAGTAAAAAAAGAACACCTAAAACATGCATACTTCTTCTCCCCCTCCTTTTTATTCATTTACTTTTTGTCCCCCTTTTTTCTATTCATTTGTCCTATACTGGATAAAAGAAGTGTAAGCCACAAGATTTTTACAATCACAGAATCACACTGTATATGCTATATAGTTATACGATCATCTTCAAGAATCAGGATACTGGATTGCAGTTCAACAGTTTCAGGTATTTCCTTCTAGCTATTCTAGTACACTAAAAACTAAAAAGGGATATCTATATAATGCATAAGAATAACCTCCAGAATGACCACTTGACCCCACTTGAGATCCCTCAGTCACTGAAACTTTATTTTGTTTCATTTCTCTTCCCTCTTTGGTCAGGAAGGCTTTCTCAATCCCATGATGCTGGGTCCAGGAGTCATGTCCCACATTGCCAGGGAGATTCATACCCCTGGGAGTAATGTTCCACATAGGGAGGAGGGCAGTGACTTTACCTTCAGAGTGGGTTTAGAGAGAGACATGCCACATCTGAGCAACAAAAGAGGTTCTCTGGGGGTGACTCTTAGGCACTATTATAAATAGGTTTAGCCTCTCCTAAGCAATAACAAACTTCATAAGGACAAGCCTCAAGATTGAGGGCTTGATCTACTACAATGGTAGTCCCCAATGCTTGTGAGAATATCAGGAATTCCCGAGGTGGGAAAGTTTCCACATTTTTCCCCAGGCTCTCAGGGGGTCTCTGCAAATACTCCTTACTCTCTGCTCAAATTACTCTGGGATATATTGGGGTTTCATGCTAACTGATACAAACCAACCAGCTCTCATCCCCTATTCAAGGTTCCTTATAATTATGGTGTTTGAATAAACTGACCATACAAGTTAAATTATATAGCTTCCTAAAGAAAGTATGGATTTTGCACCAAATAAACATCTCTTCCTTTTGTCTCACATAGAAGTTGAGGTTTTAAAACACAGTCAATATCATCCTTTACACTTTAGTCTGATTTACCTTAGTTCTAATCAAGTCCATTTCGTTCATATCTCTAATTGAAGTTTGATCTCTTTTTCAGCTTTTTTAACATTTGCTGTATGGAGTAATGGTGACATTCATAGCTGCTAAACCCTGGCTCTGAGTCTCAGGTGTCACACAGATGCCAGAAGTTACAGAGATTGACCAGGTTATACACAAACAGCTCAGCATCTTAGAATTTGGAGATAACCATTACAACTCATGAATAGATATGACTTCTGTAAGAACTTACAATCTGGGGACTTTTATGATAAGCCTTCCTCTGATAACCTATGCTCTCAGATTCGATTGTTAGAGTTTGCCTTTGTTACAATTAATGGAAGCATCTTTCAGTGTTACTGTTAACTATAGACTATAGTTTGAATTGATTGTATTTTTTCCCCTATAACATCCAGTTTTCAACATCTTGCAATGTTGACAATCATTTGCTCTCCCTCATTTAAAAATTTCTTATATTTTTACATTTAATCACAATCATTTATCACTCTAGGTTTCTCTAAGTTATACAATCCCAGTCTCTATTTTCTATCATTCTTTCTGGTGTCATACACACCGCTAGCCTTCCTCCTTCAACCTTACTCACACTCATCTTTTTTTCAGAGTACTTACAATATCGTGCTACTATCACACAGTATTGTGTTATCCATTTCTGGATCTATACAGTCAATCCTGTTGAACCTTCTGTACTCCTTCAGCATCAAATGCCCAATCTCTACCCTCCTTCTCCTAATAACCTGTGTTCTCAACTCTCAAATTGCACTCATTGTTGTTAGTCCATATTAGTGAGACCATATGCTATCTGTCCTTTTGTTTCTGGCTACTTTCGCTCAACGTAATGTCTACTGTCTACCATTTTGTCTTTTGGATTTTATATGTCACATATTATTTTATTTTTATTTTTTCCCATCTCTCTCTTTTTCCCTTACTGATAGTCTTCATTTCTACACTCTTCACAAAACTTTTCTCTTCTGTCTTTTCCTATCTGCCTTAGTGCTCCCTTTTGTATTTCTTGTAGAACAGGTATCTTGTTCACAAAGTCGCTCAGTGTCTGTTTGTCTGAAAATATTTTAAACTCTCCCTCATTTTTGAAGGAGATTTTTGCCAGATACAGAATTCTTGGTTGGCAGTTTTTCTTTTTCAGTGTCTTAAATAGATCATATAATTACCTTCTTACCTTCATGGTTTCTGCTGAGAATCTGCACATAATCTTATCAAACTTCCCTTGTATGTGATGGGTCACTTTTCTCTTGCTGTTTCATAATTCTCTCTTTGTCTTTGACATTTGACAATCTGATTAGTAAGTGTCTTGGAGTAGATGTATTTTGGATCCTATTCTATTTGAGGTGTTACACCTTCTTGTGCCTATAATTTTATGTCTTTCATAACAGATGGGAAATTTTCAGTGATTATTTCCTCCATTATTCTTTCTGCCCCTTTTCCTTTCTCTTCTCTTTTTGGGACACTGATGACATGTATATTTGTCATTCAGTTCCCTGAGATGCTGCTCATAGTTTTCCATTCTTTTCCCTATCTGTTCTTTTTTGTGTAGGATTTCAGAAGTTCTGGCTTCCAGTTCATGAGTCCTTTCTCTGCCTCTTCAAATCTGCTGCTGTATGTTTTCATTGTGTTTTTCATCTCTTCTATTGTGCCTTTCATTCTCATAAGTTCTGCTGATTATCTCTTCAAACTTTTGAGTTCTTCCTTATGTTTGCCCAATGACTACTTTATATCCTTCACCTCTTTGCCATATCTTCCCTCAACTCATTGATTTAGGAGGTTTGTTTGATTAATAATTAGTTTCAATTCCTGTATCTCAGTTGAAGTATAAGTTTGTTCCTTTGACTCGGCCTGTCTTCGTTTTTCCTAACATGATTTTTTTGTTGTCTAGGCCTCTGTTTTCCTTGATTTCCCCAATCAGATTTTACTAGACCAGAAGGATCCAGCTCTCAGGAGGAAGCTGTATTCAGTATAAGGTTTCCTTGAGGGTGAGACCCAGCAGATTGTGAAACTCTCCTGTGAGGAATCTAGACTCTGTGATTTTCCTATCCTGACCAGCAGGTGGTGCTTGTCAGTCCACAGCTACCCACATTGTAAAGGGGTGCAGTGCATTTAATTCTCAGTGGACCCTGTCCTGGCCAGGGACCAAGAGTGTCAGAAGTCAAGCTTAAGCTGTTTTTGTTTTTTGTTCCCCCCCACCCACCCAGACGCTGGGGTCTGAGTTCTCTGAGGGAGGGCAGCCACATGTGCTGGGCCCTGCCATCCTCTTTTCTTAGTGAAGATAAGCCTTTTGGGAATTGTCTCCTATACTTGAGTTTTTCCTTTGAGTCACTATCTTAACTCCACCCTTGTCTGGGTCAATGCTGACAATTGAAAATGCGTGAGGCTTTCTCTAATGAGCTTAGACTGAGGAAAAAAAAGGGGGAAAAACAAGAAGTCCCCTTTTCAGACCCAGTCCCCAGCCCTGCAGTTCACCAGGCAAAAACTGGAATTGGCACCTGTTTCTGTGTGCCCCTTTTCTTGGGGCACAGTCTTTTTCCAGTATTCTCATCTCAGCAGACTCCAGAAGTCTCTGTTTTTATTTATGTATTTTTTTCCCCGTCAGCCCTGCCTGTTCTCTGCCAGGATAAACCCCCAGGTTCTTTTCTTGCTTACTCCAGGTTTATCTGTGCACATAGCCTATATTCAGTAGTCCAGATTTTCTAATTAAACCTGCAACTGGAGCTTGGTTGAGCTATATTCCCTTGCTCCCAGCAGGGACTGCTTCTTTTCCCTCAGCAGTGTTTTGCAACTCAGCCTGCTATGTGGTGGTAGAGGGGTGCCAGCTCTGCAGTTTGGGGAGCTTTCCTTACAATTCTATGCTGCAGTCTCAGCCATTCCACCCATTGTTGATGGGTGTTTGATGTTGTCTGGTCACAGATATTCCCCCATACTATTTATTAGTATTTCCTGGCTGTTTACTAGCTCTCTAGGGGACTAACTAAAATTCCACACCTCCCTATGCCACCATCTTGCCCCACTTCCTGTTGCTTATGTTTTTGATGTAAAGTCTAAAAAATCATTGCCTAACACAAGCCCCTGAAGATGCATGCCTATGTTTATTCCAGGAATTTTATAGTTTTGATTCTTATATATAGGTGTTCAATCTATTTTGAATTAATTTTTATAGATGGTATGATTCTATTGCTCTCTATGTGATTCTATTGGTCTATATGTCTGTCCTTGTGCCAGTACCAGGGTGATTCTTTATTGTGGCTTTGTATTAACTTTCAAAATCAGGAAGCATGATTTCTCCAAATATGAATTTTTTGGTTTTTGTTTTTGTTATTTTTTGGTTATGATTTTGGCTATTTGGGGTCATTTAACCTTCCATATAAATCTGATAATTGGCTTTCTATTTCTGAAAAGAGGTGGTTGGAATTTTGATTGGGATTGCACTGAATCTATAAATCATTTTGGGTAGAATTGACCTCTTACTATCTAGTTTTCCTATCCATGGATGCAGAATGTCCTTCCATTTATTTAGGTTTTCTTTGATTTCTTTTAGCAATGTTTTGTGGTTTTATGTGTACAAGTCCTTCAAATCCTTGATTAAGTTTATTCTTAAGTATTTTGATTCTTTTAGTAGCTATTATAAATGGACCTTTTCTTTATTTCCTCTTCAGATTGGTAGTGTATAGAAATACTACTGATTTTTGCATGTTAATCATGTTTCACCATTTGCTAAATTCCTTTATTCCCTCCAGTAGCTTTGTTATGGGTTTTTCTAGATTTTCTCTATATAGGATCATGTCATCTGCAAATAGGGAAAATTTTACTTCTTCCTTTCCAATTTGGATGCTGTTTATTTCCTTTTCTTACCTAATTTTCCTGGCTACAACTTCCAGTACAATTTTTAATAATAGTGGTCATCCTTGTGTTGTTCCAGGTCTTGGAGGGAAATCTTTCAGTCTTTCACCATTTACTTTGTTAGCTATGGGTTTTTTATATATGTCCTTTTATCACATTGAGGAAGTTTCCCTCTATTTCATGTTTTCTAAGTGTTTTATTATTAAGAACAGTTGTTGGATTTTGTCAAATGCCTTTTCTGTGGCAGTTGAGATGTTTGTGTGCTTATTTTTTCCCCTCATTCTTTTAATGTAGTGTTTTACATTAATTGATTTTCTTATGTTGAACCACCCTTGCATACCTGGGATTAATCCCACTTAATCATGGTGTATAGTTCTTTTATTGTGCTGTTGGATTCAGTTTGTTAGTATCCTTTGAGGACTTTTGCATCTATATTCATAAGGGATATTGGTCTCTAATTTTCTTTTCTAGTGGTGTCTTTATCTGATTTGGTATTAGGATGATGATGGCCTCATAGAATGAGTTACGGAGTGTTCCCTATTCAATATTTTGAAAGAGTTTAAACAGAATTGTAAATTTTTCTTGGAATGTTTGATATACTTACCAATGAAACCATCTGGTCATTGGCTTCTCTTTGTTGGAAGGTTTTTGAAGACTGATTCAATCTCTTTACTTGTAATTGGTCTGTTGAGATCTTTTATTTCTTCTTGAGTCAGTGTGGGTAGTTTGTGTATTTCTAGGAATTTGTCCTTTTTGTCTAAGTTGTCTACTTTTTTGGCATACAGTTGTTCAGAGTATCCTCTTAAAATCCTTTTTATTTCTGTGGGTTTGATAGTAATGCCCACCCCTTTCATTTCTGATTTTAGTTATTTGCCTCCTTTCTCTCTTTTTCTGTGTCAGTCTAGCTGGAAGTTTCTTAATTTTGTTGATTTTTTTCAAAGAACCAACTTCTGTTTTCATTGATTCTATTGTTTTTATATTTTCTATTCCATTTATCTCTGCTCTAATCTTTGTTATTGCCTTCCTTCTGCTTGCTTTGGGTTTAGTTTTTGGTTATGAGGTTAAGTCTCTGGTTTGAGATCTTTCTTCTTTTTAATGTAAGCATTTGGAGCTATAAATTTTCCTCTCAGCACTGCCTTTGCTGCACCCCATAATGTTTGGTGTTGTGTTTTCATTTTCATTCACCTCAAGATATTTCCTAATTTCCCTTATGATTTCTTTGGCCCATTGGTTGTTTTTGAGTATGTTCTTTAATGTCCACAAATTTGTGAATCTTCCAGTTTTGTCTCTGTTATTGATTTGTTTCATTCCATTGCAGTTGGAGAAGATATATTGTATGATTTCAATATTTTTGAATTTATTGAGACTTATTTTTTGACTTAACATATGGTCTCTCTTGGAGAATGATCTGTGTGCACTAGAGAAAAATGAATATTCTGCTGTTGGGTAAAGTTAAGTCATTTATATATGTCTTTTAGGACTAGCTGGTTTAGAGTATCATTCAAGTCTTGTATTTCTGTATTTATCTTCTGTAAATATGTTCTATCCATTATTGAAAGTTGGGTAGTGGGGCATCCTATTACTAAGGTAGAAGCATCTATTTCTCCCTTCAAATCTGTCAACATTTGTTTCATATATTTTGGGGCTCTGTCATTAGGTGTGTGTGTGTGGGGTGTGTGGGTGTGTGTATGTGTGTGTGTATATATATATGTAGTTGTTATGGCTTCTTGCTGAATTGACCCATTTATCAGTTTATAGTGACCTTCTTTGTCCCTTGTAACAGTTTTTGATTTAAAGTCTTTTTTATCTGCTGTTAGTATATCTACCCCAGCAATTTTGGTTTCTATTTGCATTGTTTATTTTTTCCATCCTTTCACTTTCAATCTACTTGTGTCTTTGAATTTAAGATGTCTCTTTTAAAAGCAAATAGCTGGGGCAGGCGCGGGCGCGGGCGCGGGCGCGGGCGCGGCGGGCGGCGTGGTCCCCATGGAGCTGCTGTAGCGGTGGTGGCGCCGCGGCCAGGTCTGCGATGAGCTCTGCGGAGGCCGACCGCTGGGCGTGGCTGCTGGTGCTCAGCTTCGTGTTTGGGTGTAATGTCCTCCGGATCCTCCTCCCGTCCTTCTCCTCCTTCATGTCCAGGGTGCTGCAGAAGGACGCAGAGCAGGAGGCGCAGATGAGAGCGGAGATCCACGGGATGAAGCAAGAGCTCTCCACTGTCAACATGATGGACGAGTTCGCCAGATACGCCAGACTGGAGAGAAAGATCAACAAGATGACCGATAAGCTCAAAACTCACGTGAAAGCACGGACAGCTCAATTAGCCAAGATAAAATGGGTTATAAGTGTTGCTTTCTACCTATTGCAAGCTGCACTGATGATCTCACTTATTTGGAAGTATTATTCTGTCCCTGTGGCTGTGGTGCCAAGTAAATGGATAACTCCACTTGATCGCCTGGTAGCATTTCCTACTAGAGTAGCAGGTGGCATTGGAATTACTTGTTGGATTTTAGTCTGTAACAAAGTTGTGGCTATTGTGCTTCACCCTTTCAGCTGAAAAGGAAGACTACAGGACTTTTTATTTTGAATAGAAGTGGTGAGAGTAGACAGCCTTGTCTTGCTCTTCATCTTGGGGGCAGGGAACAGCTATAAGACTTTTAAAATGGATTTTCTCTTATTGGGTTAAAAATCTTATTTCCACTCCTTTTTTTTTAAGAAACAAAAGTGCATGTTAGCTTTTTGTTTTAACATGTTTGTTCTTGGGGTTTATGTGCAATTCTTATGTAAGAAACACAATCTTGTACTCTTGTCTTTGAGCCAGAAAGGTCAATCAGTGTTTGACAAGTGTGTACCAACTAACAGAATATCAGGTTCATAAATAATGGGTATCATTGCAGAGCGTCTGCGTGCTGCTTCTCCTGATTTGCACGCTTGGCATCTCTTTGGCTCAGATTGCCAGCTGGAAAGTCACAATTTTCTAACAACTGCAGTGCTTTGAAGATTTAATACTATTTTTACTCCAGATTAGAAAGTGACTTAATTTTAGTACCACTACTAGAATTCGATAATTTGTTTTTTAACCTCATATGGTAGAACTAAAACAGTAACACTAACTGATATTGCTTGTGCTTTTTTCTTCCTCTGTTTAAAATGTCATTTTTGGGGTAAGCGTTTGCTGCCATGGTATTATCTACTTATTTGAAACTGTTAATTTTTCACTGTGTTTTATAAATGTATTAATGAGACCATAATGCATTGTTTTGTGCTTGAATTCTGTTTTATATTTAAAACATTTAAAATGAAGTGTATTTTATAATCATTTAATATTTATGCTCTGTAGAATGGAAAAAAGTGAAAAACACACACACATGCACAAAACTAGGAAGGCTGATTAAATTAATTTGAACCAATATGTATTTGGCTCATAGAGTATAATTCTGCCAATTCTATTTTTCAAAATACCTTTTTTTCTAATTACAATCTTGGCAAGTGCATGTGTGACTTCCTTCCTTACAGCCAGTCCGAATTTGTTACTTGACAACTAGCATAGAGGCGTTGGTAGTTAACTAGGTGGGAACTGGCATCATATTAAAACTGAATTTCTCAGACTAGTTTCTGAAGGGTCATATTTGTGTTCTGTAATGATCTAGTAACTCATTATTTCTGCTAGTAGTACTGTGAAAAGACAAAGTGCTGTGGTACCTCAGTTTATCACTCCACTGCAAGACCATCCGAGTGGGTTTCTGGATTCCTGGTCATTCAGGTTCACAAGACTCTAAAGGCATTCCCAGCACCCTGTGGATCAGTGTAAAGAAAGGCTGCAGAACTGGGAGCCAGTGGTGGCTGCAGCTAACGGCCTGGTGGACACCTGGAGCAGGTCCAGTGCCCTGGTCACCACTCAGGATGCATTTTGGCCACAGACGATGAGCTGCAGCAGCACAGGGGAGCTGCAGTCTCGGTCCCTTAGCCGGGTGCCTCGACAGTTACGTGGCACTGGGAGGGCTCGTGCCCAACTCCCATTTGTGGTGACTTGCAGCTTGTAAACGGTAGGTTATGCAAGCAGGAATTGGGCAAGCAGGTACGGCATATGTATGGACATCCTCGGACCACTAGACAGGATATCGTATCCTTGGCCAGACCCTGGCTTATCTCCTGTGCATATATTCCTTCAGTTGCTAGGCAAGAATCGTGACAAATCTCCCTGAAGCTAGAAGAAAAGATTCACTGTTCTCAGCTGTTAATTCTTTCTTCCCACCTACATTAAATAGTTCATGGAGAATAAATAGGGGAAATTTAAGTGTCCTGTATGTTTCACATTGTTGTTTTCAAAAATTTATTTTTAAATAAATAATAAACACAGTTCTGAATTCTAACAAGACAAGAAGTGAAACAATGGGTAGTTTGTCTTCTGGCCCCTTGACTGTCCCCCCACCACCCTGGTCCCCAGGTCACCTCTCTAACCACTTTCTTGTGCTTCTTCCACTTATGGACCATGTATTTGTGAATATTGTTGTATATACTTTTTTTTTTGGTCATCATTTTGTTGGGGTGTGTTCACGTGCCGCGCAGTCATACAGAACAGATCGTGCTTTCGATTGTTCACAGTGCCATTGCATGGTTGTGCATTCATCGCCTGAGTCGGTCCCTGGCACCTTCATTGGCACACACACACAAATAGCGAGAGTGATAATTGGAGTGAGGAGGAGCGGTTGGGGTGGGAAAGAGCGCTGGGTGCCTTTGTCTGTTTGTTTCCTTCCCCTATTTTTCTGCTCATCCATCCAAAAACTAGACGGAGTGGAGTGTGGTCCTTGTGGCTTTCCCGGTCCCGTTGTCACCCCTCATGAGCTACATTTTTGTACGGCTGTCTTTGAGATTCGTGGGTTCTGGGTTGTGGTTTGATGGTTTCGGGTGTCCACCGCCAGCTACCCCAATTCTTTGGAGCCTGGAGAGGGTTGTCTGGAGTGTGCGTGGGAGTGCCCGCCGGGGTGGCCTCTCGGCTCCTTTTGGAGTCTCTCTGCTACTGAAGCTTATTTCATTTCCTTTCTTTTTTTTTTTTTTTTTTTTTTTTTTTTTAATCATCATTTTATTGAGGTGTGTTCACATGCCACGCAGTCATACAAAACAGGTTGTGCTTTCGATTGTTTACAGTACCATTGCATAGTTGTACATTCATCGCCTGGGTCGGTCCCTGGCACCTTCATTGGCACACACACAAAAATAACAAGAATAATAGTTAGAGTGAAAAAAGAGCGGTTGAGGTAAGGAAGAACACTGGGTGCCTTTGTCTGTTTGTTTGCTTCCCCTGCTTTTCTGCACATCCATCCGTAGACTAGACAAAGTGGAGTTTGGTCCTTGTGGCATTCCCGGTCCCGCTGTCACCCCTCATAAGCTACATTTTTATGCAACTGTCTTCGAGATTCGTGGGTTCTGGGTTGTAGTTTAATAGTTTCGGGTGTCCACCACCAGCTACCCCAATTCTTTGGAGCCTGGGGGGGGTTGTCTGGAGTGTGCGTGGGGGTGCCCACCGGAGTGATCTCTCGGCTCGTTTTGGGGTCTCTCTGCCACTGAGGCTTGTTTCGTTTCCTTTCGCATCCCCCTTTTGGTCGGGAGGGTGTTCTCCGTCCCGCGGTGCCGGGTCTGCATTCCTCCCCGGGGGTCATGTTCCACGTTGCCGGGGGGATTCACTTCCCTGGGTGTCTGGTCCCACGTGGCGGGGAGGGCAGTGATTTCACCTTTCAGGTTGGCTTGGCCGGAGGGGGGGGGGCCGCATCTGAGCGGCGGGGAGGCGTTCAGGGGGAGACTCTTGGGCACGGATGCGGGGAGGCCTGGCCTCTCCTTTGCGGCGGCCGTCTTCCCAGGGGTGGAACTTGTGGTGGAGGGCTCGGCCCATCGGACCGCCGGTCCCCTGTGTCTGTGGTCGTGTTGGCGGCCATGGAGGTGGGGTGGGCGGGTGCCCCTGCATTCTCCACAGGCTCCTGTTGTATACACTTTTAAAATAATTTTTTTAAAGTCCTAAAGGAATACCTTTGCCTGCTTTTTTTAAAAAACCCAACTTGGAAAGTATAGGAAAGGACCTAGCAAGTAAAGGTCTCCCATGATTCCACAGAACTAGGATTACTGGTGTTAACATTGTGTGTCCTGTTTTCCATATACATATGTGTAGTATTTATGGATAGCTATATAGATTTAGTATTTTTTTTTACTAGAAAATGTTGGATATAGTTAATAACTTTACATGAAAACAGATGTCTGTTTGATTTGAAATATAGAGCTCTCTTCATGCCAATTGTTTGCTTTTAATATTTGTGGTAAATCAAGAAAGGCAATCTTCTAATATGAAACCTGTAATCACTGTGGAGTGAGGTTCGCGCCCTCCTGCTTCCTCTCCTCTTGCCACTGGCTTCCTGCCTGACATCGCCGGGCTCTCTGGCTTCCGTGGGTGCCAAGGGAAGGTGCGCTGACGTGGCCCCTCCTTCCCGTTATGTCCACCAGGCCTCTGGGGTTATTGGTAAACTTCTCTGACCACCTTAGATGACAGGGATTTCTTTTTTCTTCTCCCCCTCCTCCAAACATCTGATTTAGTATCTATATGATTGATTTTCAGCTAATTTTGTATTGACTTGTGGTGTCTGCTGTTATGTGGGCTTGTATATGATGTTGTAAAACCTTTCTTGTAATAAAAAGGTTTTTTTCCAGTGAAAAAAAAAAAAAAAAAAAAAAAAAAAAAAAAGCAAATAGCTGGGTCATGTTTTTATCCATTCTGTTATTCTCTGCCTTTTGACTGGAGAGTTTAATCCATTTCCATTTAAAGTAACCACTGATAATTAAGGATTCTTCTGTCATTTGCTATTTCTTCCTATACATTTTTTGTTCCTTGATTCTTCTGTTAATGCCTACTTTCATATTTATTTGATTTTTTTGTAGTGTAGCATTTGAGACCATTCTCATTTCTTTCTGTATGTATTTTTCATATATTTTCTTTGTGGTTACAGTGGAACTTAAATTTACCATCCTAAATCTATAACAATCACATTTGATTTGATACCAACTTAACTTCTATGTAATATACACACAGTATATATGTACAGTGCACCCCTTCACTTTCCTACCTTTTTTTTGTATTAATTACAAATGATATCTTTATACATTGTATGCCTAAAACTATAGATTTGTCTTTACTTTTAATGCATTTGCATTTTAGAATAGTAAGAAGAAGTGGAGTTACATACCAAAAAATACAATTCAATAATACTAGTATTTATAATTACCCATATAGTTACTTTTACTGGAAGTCTTTATTTCTTTATGTCTGTCTGATCCATTGTGTAGTGCCCTTTCCTTTTCAGTCTAAAGAATTCCCTTCAGCATTGCTTGTAGGCAGGTCTAGCGGTAAGGAACCCCCTCAGCTTTTGTTTATCTGGGAATACTTTAATCTCTCCATTATTATTGAAAGACAGTCTCACCAGATACAAAATTCTTGGTTGGCAATTGTTTATTTTTGCAACATTTCAAATATTTTGTAATGCTGCCTTCTTGATTTTGTGGTGTCTGATGAGAAATCATTACTTATCTTATTGGGACTCACTTGTACATAACACATTGCTTTTCTCTTGCAACCTTCAGAACTCTCTCCTTGTCCTTGGCATTTGATAGTTTGACCAAAATGTATCTGCTTGTGGTTCTCCCTGGATTTTTCCTGTTGAAGTTCCTTGGGTTTCTTGAATGTGCATATTCATATCACTTCTCAATGACTAGATTAAAGATCCCTATCAGTTGGAGCTTCAAGCTTGCTCTCCCATTCCCCATTCCTCATTCTCTTTATTTCAGTTGGTAGATTTCACTCTGAAGATGGAGCCAAGGAAAGAACACTGAATTGTGTCAGAAATCTGTGTTCCAGACACCTGACCCTGCCATTCTTACCAAACCTGCCACTACCCAATTTCTCTTTTCTCTCCTTCTCTTTCTCTTCTCCCTCCCTATCCTTCTTTTCATCATAATGAATTACATATAGCTCCAGGATAAATCCTACTCCTTTCTCAATTCTCAGCTGACATACCACTTCCACCAGAAAGATTTCCCGAATCCTCTCACAAAATTCCTCAAGTAATGCTGGAATATGCTTCTTTAGCATCCTGTATTTATTTCTGTCAAGGTGTTTATTCTGTACTTTAGTTGCTTAATTATTTTACTGCCTTCCTCATTAGGCTGTAGCTACCAGGAATAAGAATGGTGCCTTTGTTTCTACAGCTCTAGTATTAATAGAGAAAGAACATACTGTAGGTGCTCAACAAATATTTGTTGAATGGATAAAGACCATTTCTTTTCTTGGCTCATGACCTTGATATTCCTTGGAGTATTTCTGTGTATATTTCTTTGGAAATCCCAATCATCCCCTCACTCTGCCTAAATCTTTCAAGTTCTCTATATAGCACACTGCAGGGTTATATATATTTAATTTTATTAAGCATGGTCATTTTTGTTACTGTTGTTATTACACCCTTAGTTTGGAATGTACTTTTCATTATAATGCTACCCATGAAGGGGAAATTAGATTTGACTTACTCTTTTTTTTTATGTGCATGCTTTACTAAGAAACATAATTTATTCCTCCTGAGTTTTAGGAGTTTCAGGCATTTTCATACAGCTGCCAAAGTGCTGATTTCCTCTTTCCTCTTCAGATATTCTGCAGAATGTTCCACTCGAGATGCTTTAAGTGCCATATCACTTTTCTTAAAATCCACCTGAAAATAAATAAAATTTTGTAAATATTTTCTAAATATTAGGGAAGGAGGCTAATATCTTTTGATGCTAAAACGGTTCTTAAGATTTTCACAATGTTTTCCAATAGGAAATAGTAATTTTGTATTAATAATCATAAATGAGGGAAATCTGCCAGTCTCTTCCCATGACGTAAAATAGTTACAGCTGTAAAGAATTTATATATTCTGACTTTCAGGTAATATATACTTGTTATCTCATTGTCTTGTAGGTTTTCTTCCATTACTAATAATTTACTAATGCTAATACTCATTTAACTCAAGATTGATAAACTAAATGATTATTAAATTAAGTCAGTCCCCCAAAAATTTAAGTATAAACTTGTTCCTTTATGAGAATCAATTTTTAAAGTTCTGATATCTTCCAGATATCTGTTTCTGAAAACTTTCCATAGTGGAATTTGTAATTCACCATGCATGGGATGACATAAAGTAGCATAAATTAATGTGTGAGAGAGGGTTATTATTGCATATTTCATATTTCTGCAAGTTTTGGCTAAACTCTTCACTCACTCAATGTATAGGTAAAGGAATGTACAGTCAAAGGAAATCAAATCATGGGGAGGAGGGCTATAAGTGAAAAACAGCCTCATCTTAATTTTTTGAGATGAAATAGAATGATGTTGAATATGTGAATACTTCTCATCCTACTTGGTGCAGATAAAGTGAATTATATCTTCTAAACATTAGAATTCTTAACTATCAAAGTGATCACTGGTAAATGTATACTGACATGAAATAAAGCCTCTAAATCTACTATTCTGTTTAGCAACCCAGATGCTTCAGATGGTTTTATTTCCCTATGGTTGAAACTGTATAACCATAGAGGAATTTCTATTTGTGGAAACATACTTTAAGTTTTGTATGTAACACATCTCATCATCTCATTTGATAATATGGTCCATCCATGAAAAGTTTGACTGAGTTCACAATAAACCACATCAGCCTTTGTACTTGATACTTAGCCAATAATATTCCATTAAATAACTCTTAGCCACTGTTAATCCATCAACATCATAAGAATATTCAAATTTACTCAATTATCGTCTTTTAATCAGTATTCAAATGGGTCAAGTTTAAATACTATAAAACAAAATGAGCAATCCCATTTTTTCCATTATTCACTTTTATTCTTAATTCTTGTTGCCAGTCAAGTTGATTATGACTGAACTGGTAATTATTAAATAAGGGAACAAATTGAAGTTGTAGCTTGGTCCTTTGAGAAGGTTTTTATTTTTCAAGTCCTTAGCATAAGATTAAATTTAAAATAAAGAGTTAAGAACTTTTGAAAAGACTAGTTCAGACTCTAGAGACAATGAAAGTAATGTAGACCTGAGTAAGATGTGATTTTAAAAGTAGGCAGTTGGTGGTTTGCTTTAAAGTATATTTTTAAATGCTGACGTTTATTGATTTTTCTCCAGTAGTTTTTTTCAGCATCACCTAGTTTAAACAAAGCAGATAGCATAGGGTTTACTGTTGGAAATGTGGGGGATAACAGTTATGCAATCTAAGCTGGATTTTCTAGGGAAAAATTTCATTTCCTATGAGGAGAAAAATTTTGGTATGCTGTCACTTACTAGTTGTATTCATCAAAATGCCTGAAGGCTTATTTGTGTTATGGAGATAGTTTTCCTCCATCAATATCCTGTGAAGCCTCAGGAAAGCCAGGGGAAATTTCACCGGATATTGAGATGGTAACATTTGGAGGCTACACAGACATAGTGCTGGGAAATGAAATAATGACCATTTAGAATTGGGAACTGGATAGAAGGAAATAAGAGGATTCAGATTCTTAGTTTGTTTCACTTGTTTCCCTTTGATAACAAATTCATTTTAAAATAAACTGTCATAATTTCTCCCTTTCCTATCTTTAAGTAAACCATACTTTGTATGTTTCGTATTTTTTTTCAAGTTAATCCAAACCATTCTTGCTCATCATCCTCCATCTCAACTCTATTAGTCAGTTTATCACTCTCACTTATTCAAAATACACATTTTGAGTTGTGGCTTTAAAGTTTTACACTCCTTTATTCTTTCTCTGAAGCAGCAATCTAATCATCTAACGTAAAGTGTAATGAATGGTTAAAGGTTTATGGTTCAAATACTGGCTCTGCCACTCATGAGCTTTGTGATATGGTTGTAGGGATTAAGTGTTAAGATTTTCAGAGGGCACGTAGCATATATCATAGAACCCAATGAATAGTGGCTTTTTTTTTTGTGGCTTAGAACACAAATTTATTATCTTACAGTTATGTAAGTTAAAAGTCTGACATAGAAAAATAAAATTAAGAAAACAAAAAATTCATTTACAATGGCACCAAAAAGAATAAAACACTTAGGAATAAATTTAACCAAGTAAATGCAAAATTGCATACTGCAAACTATAAAACATTACTGAAAGAAATTAATGAATACTAAATAAATGGACAGACATCCTGTATTCAAGGACTGGAAAATTTAATACTAAGATAGCAATACTCTCCAAATTTATCTACAGATTCAATGCAATCCTTATCAGAATTGCAAATGCCTTTTTTTTAAAACGCTTTTAGTATTTTAATGCGTTTCTATTGTGAACTCTAACATATATACATAACAATGATGAGTTTCACAAGTATGATTTAACAAGTATTTAGAGAGAAAATTTTGAAGAATGTGATGGATCGCAGTTCCACAACCAGCTATTTCCATTATTGTAAAATATATCATACATGCAGAAAGGTGTTAACTTTTGATGTACAGCTCAACAAGCAGTTATATAGGTAATTTCAAAAATTATTATGGATTACAGTTCCACAGTTTCAGTTCTTTCCTTATTATGCAATATAGGGTATGTACAGAAAGGTGAAGACTTCCCAAGCACAATTCAACGAGTAGCAATAGAGTAAATTGCAAAGTATGTTATATGTTACAGTTCCATCATATCATCTGCCTCCTTCCAGCTATTCCAACACCCCAGCATCTAAAAATATATATATGTATTTATATAAAGTTTCAGTATTCATAGACTTTGTTAAATCTTATCATGTTTTTTGCTCCCCTTCTTTCACTTAATCTCTTTCTCCATCTTCAGGGGTGTGTAGGCAGTGAGCACCCTAACTTGTTCATATTGAAAGGGGGTGTTGACAGTATGGGGAAGGGGGCTGCATCTGATTGTTCTTAAAGAAGCTGTTTGGCATAGGAGCTTGTCTGCATAGGAACACTCTCATGGATTTAAGTTTCTGAGAGATAAAACAGTGAGTGAACATTTTATAGAATCTCAGGGAGGGTCCTAGGTGTTTGGGGACTACTTTTGGTAAGTGCATGGTCTGCTGTGGCCATTTGGGATGTCTAGTTGGAGCTTGCATAAGAGAAACCGCCAGGATAGCCTCTTGCCTCTATTTGGGATTCCTCAGTCACTGTGACCTTTCTTTTTTTCCCCCTTTTGGTCAAGTAGGTATTTTCAATCTTTCACTGCCAATGCCAGGCTCAGATTTAAATATCTCTACTAAGTTGTTCTTCCTTAATATTCATGTCAGCATGTCTTAAATAGGGTTTAGAATTTTTCCAATTAAATTCATTCATTTTTCCAAAATTTTTTTTTCATTCAATATCTAGACTATTTTCTTGTCCTATAAGTATTCATAGATATTAATTTTTCCATTCATTACTGAAACTCTGAAGTTATTTTTAAAATTTTCTACTACCTTATCCCAACCATAGTTAAACAAATCCTGCATATTTTCTATATTGTGTCTCATGGATTTACCCCTTTCTCTTCATCCCTAGAACTCCTATTTCTCCTAACTACAGTATAACACTTAGCTAGTTTCCGCATCTATGATCTCATCTGCTTCCAATCCACCTTTAATTCTGCTGTTAGATTAACATTCCTGAAAGTTACTTATATATTCTCTTATTTGTTCACTTTTTCATGTATTTAACAAGCATTTACTGGATATCTTCTATGTGTTAGGCACTGTTCTACACTCACAACATAGAAATATGTTTTTCACCCTCAGGAAACATACAGTCCACTAGAGTTTACATGTAAACAAATACATGTAAACAAATAAGTACGTGTACGTGCAAGAATGTTGGAGGTACTTTGATACGCACATGGACAAGGTAAGATCAGGGCACAGGGAAACGAGTGGTCAGATTCCACGTGGGAAAGAGGTTAAGTCATGAAAGCCTTCCTAGAGGAGGCATCCATCTTCCCAAGGATTCACATCATCTCTTTTTTTCTGTGACCTGAACTGTCCTCTCCTGATCCTACATGTATGGCATGTTTTCCCACCTTGCCTTGCCTTTTTTAGATGGTTTCCTGCCCCTAATCCAGGCAGTCATTTTTCCTCCACCATTTCAATACCCTGTAGTTCTAAAATCCTACTTTAAACCCACTTCTATTCACCTATTCTCAGATAATTTTAGTTCACAGTGATCTCTTTTCAAATGTCTTATACACGATTCCTCAAACTTGGTATCTTATAGTCAGTTGTTCTTGCTGCCTTCCCTAATAGTTGTCACTGAAGAAATAATTGAAAAGAAGACACTTTATATTTAGACATCCCTGAATAAATATTTGTTAAAAGCATGGCTTTATAAACTTCTCCCTTATTTTCCCAACTAAAAGCTGTTCCAGAGCAGCATGTGTGTGTCGTTCACTTCTTGCTCCCTCTGAGCATGAAGTGTGCCAAGCATAGAGTAGATTCCTGATAAATAATTTAATAACCCATGAAAATAAGTATGAATGGATTTGCTAAATATACAGTATGTTTACTTCTAGTGCATGTATTTCATTCCTTGTTTAACAGTGGTTTCTAAATTATAAACTGGTATCCATGGACAAAACTCAGCTTCTTTCATACTAGATGTTATACAATACAACTATTTCTTGACTTTCTAAAATGTCAAGGCAGTATAACCCAGAATTCTGTATCTAAATTTGAATAATGTTATTTAAATTCTGCTTTTCTGAAATTCCAAATGGCTGTCGACCTGGAAAAACACATTTACAGACCATCGCAGTGTTGCCAGAGTTAGTCATTGGTGACAACTGCTGCTTCCTCGTCTTGTTGTGTACTATGGTCCTGGCTTCTGGATTGCCAGCAGCTCCATGGACTGATGTGCTGCACTTCCACTCCCCTCAAGGGGGCAGGTTTAAAAACAAGAGTGCCATTGTTTTAGGCAAGGGGGGAGATCATTAAAACATTAAAATAGGAAGTAACAAGTGAAAGGGAGGGCCTGTGCTCCTTCAGACCCATCCAGGCCAGTTGGCTGAAAGAAGACAACCATTGCCAGTTACCAGCTGTGCTATGAGCCAGGAGTGACAATATTATGTAGCTTGGAAGTGAATTTTTGGAAAAAATCACTTTGGACTTTAGTTTTCTCACTGAAAAAATAGTAATTAAAATAAAATAAATTAAAGAAAGAAAATTACACAACTCAGAACTCAAGTCACAGAACTTTTTTGGCTTCTCTGATCTCCAGCCTAGGTGAGATGACCTCCTCAGTTTTCCCACAACAGCCTGGGTTCACCTCTAATATACTTTCAAAATTGTGTTCTAATGGTCTTTTTACTGGACTGTTTTCCTCACTAATCTGTAATATTCTTAAGAGGTGTGTGTGCCAATATTTTATCTTTGTATTCCTGGTTCTGGCAAAGTAACAAGTTGTTAATAAATATTTGTTGATCAATAACCTACATTATGAAAATACAATCATTATGTTATCTTGATGCTTGCTTCAGTAGTAAGGGCATTTATTTTATAATTTGAGGCCATTCTTAATGCCAAAGATAATGGAAGACTAAAACTTCTAAGGAAGTCTGAAAACCACAGTGGGGATCTGGCATTAGCTTTTATGGCTGCTGTATCGTGATGGCTCATTAGATGATGTGGTTTCCACTATCTGCCTGATGTGTACTCAAAATCTGTCCTGCTGGCCTATGAAATATGTTTTACTACCAAATGGGGCACCAAAGAAAAGGTCAAATGGAGAATCTATTCTTAAAATCATCTAATGCCATTTGGAATTCATATTCCTTTCACTCCTAGCCTATTTGAAGTCTGCTTTTATAAGCCTAACTTTTTTCCCCCCAGATGTTTGCAGGTTGTTTTAAATCCTCAGAAATCCTCAGGTCAATATTCTTAAAGCTTAGTTGCATTAGTTGCAATTAATGAAACTAAACAGTATTAGGCAAAAACCTCTAAAAATACAGAGGAAGACTTCTGGAATAAGAACCAGTAGTTAAAATGGTTCCAGGACTCATACAAAGGTTCCAGGAGAAAATAGGATTGGTTATGAAACTTCAATACATGTGTGATGTATCCAGAATGTACTATTGAAATCCATCTACATGCAAAATAATTTTTTTCTCCTAGAAGAAACTCTCATTGCCTTTTGAATCATTTATATATTTGCATTGTTTTTGGCAAGGAAGGTGGATTCCAAATATCTCATTCCCTTACCCAAAGTGTGCTCTGTACCAGATAAGTCCTCAATAAAATTTGCTAGACAAATAAATATGGACTAAATGAATTAATTAATGCATCCATTCCTTTTTCCAGATTACTCACTTAATGGGATTAACTTTCAGAAATAGTTCAAGGGAAACGTATTTGTGATATCCTTGAATATTTCATTTGTCCTAAAATTGAAGGGCCATATTTTATCTTTTCCTATACATTAACAAGTGGAGAAACCGAGACAAATGTTTCCCTTACTAAATCCAAGTAACCTAAATAAACTATTTTTTTTCAAAGCTGAATTTTACACTTCTTGGGATAGCAAGCGTTCTATATATTTTTCCTCTGATCTCATAATGCTAATCATTGTGCTACCACAAAATAAGTGTTCAGTAGCTACTTGGGAATTGAACAAACAAAGTTTTTGAAAACTCTAAATCTCCCCACAGATAATTAAAGAAAATGGCGAGTGTTCTTTTTCCTTTACATCTATTTTCTTCATAGTTATGATATTTTAAGAAATTAAAGTATGAATTAAACAATAATGATAAAATTCAGGGCTTAAAGAAGCAGTATGGAGATGAAGAGAGATTAAGTAGACAGATTTCATTTAAAATATTCAAAACTGTTCATACATTTAGGTATCTAGACATGCTTGACATAACACGTTATTCCTAATTTGTTTATTGAGAATTAACATTTGTGAATAGGACTAAGGTTGACATCATTGAAATTACTCCTGAAATTTCTAGTGTATAGAATAGAAGGCATGCCTAATTGTCTATTTCTCTTTGTGGTGTTTTCAAAGCTCTTGAGTAGTCTAAGCCACGTGTTTGGAGGGAAAAAATCTATGTCAAATGCACTAGCTGACGGGAAGTTGGTTTTCCAGACAGCCTAATAGATGAGAATTGCATTTGGATTATGTGCAACTTTAATTTAACATTTTGGTCACAATCATTTAGAATTCTGAATGATACACTGAAAGGAACTTAAGCAATACCTAATATGAGAGTTTTTCCTTTTTATTTTTTCCATTTTAAGTAAAGTAAAAAGGGCAGTTTTACTAGTTAACTGGAAAGCCTTTGAATATGAGATCGAGATATGTTTAATGGTTGCATTGAAGAAACTAGCCACCTTTGTAGACCATTTATCTATATTTGCTTTATCTATGTGCTTCATTAAAATACTGTTTATGGATTTTTTTTCCTTTTACTTTCTTGGATTTCAAGATCTTTTTAAAATTAATTATTATTGCTTTAGAATATAAATAACTCTCCATAGTGGAGTAGAAGTCTTAGTGGAATAGAATTAAAATAAATCATTGAATTCCTACTCTTGTTCAGTTGGTATAAGGAAAGAGAGTCAAATGGCACAAGAAAAATGATATTTTCAATAAACATCCTCAAAAAGGGACTTAAATTTCAAGAGCTTATTAGAAAGTGATAGTAGTAGAATGAAGAATCTGTAATGAAATGAAGAATAAAAGATGTAAAACCCAAAGGCCTACTCCATGTTTATCTCACAGACTTTGAGACTGAGGTGAAAAAGAAAATGTTGACCTGTTACAGATCCCTCTCCACTATCCCTATTAGCTTTTGATATATCTAACTTTTAGAACTTCAGATAACAGAAATGATGAATGTGGGATTGTTGGCATTTGCTCAGAAGGGACTAAAGGAAGAACAGGATGCCCTCCCTCTTGTCTTTCCCTTATGATGATAAACAGAGACTGAGAGCAGAAGGGAGGGAGGGATTTCTTTGATTCTTTGGAAACAACTGAGCGGCTCGGGCTATGCTGTGCACTGCTCAAGGTGGCATCTCTGCTTTGGGGCATGGGCTGCTGTGCTGCCACCTCCTTCCTCCCACAAGGCATCCTCCGTCCACTTCATGAAGGCACCAGGGGACAGCATTCACAATTCTAGTCCTTCAAAGACTTTTACAGTTAGGGAAAATTTAAATAATAATGTTAACACAGATCTACGCAATCCGTAATAGACCAAGGCCAGCTGGGGCAGGAAGGCTGGAGGGCTGCTGTAGCATTCCAGAAATTCTTCCAAAATAAGAGCTGCTATGACTGACAGAGTCTTTTTCCTTTCTGACTACACAGAGGCCTGGATGTCAGGAACACACTTGGAAAGGACCACCAACTGATCCATTTCCCTTTCATTCAAATTAGGGGTCTGAATGCCATGGGAAGGTTAAGAGAAGAGGATATGTCCTTTAAAACTAAGCTCATCAATGAATCATTTTCTTCCATCCTTCTTTCATCCATGCATTCATCCATGAAGCAAATACATTTATCAAGACTGATTACATGACGTTATGCATGAAGGATACAGAGATGAAGAGAACACAGTCCAGCTCCAACAGAGCTCACAGTCCAATGGAAGAAAATGATCTGAACAAACCCTCTTCTGAGTAAAAGAGGTTTAAAATTTTGGGAAGGCATGAACACTGTGCATGAGTTCTGCAAGGAAGAACTTTATTGTCTAGAGAAGGTCCAGCATAGTCTTATAAAATTTTAGTTCATTTATTTTTCAAAGTGCTTAGGTGGACTCCAATAGTTTAATATAAAAATAGAACCACATATCTCTGGGACAATCAATAAGTTTCATTATGACCATTTCTATAGAGGCTTTTGTGCAGAAGTAAAATTACATAAAGGAATATAGACCTAGTGTGTGGCCCAACGTTGGTGAGCAGCATTCAGATAACTTAGTTTCTAGACGGCAATTATAGTAAGATGATGGATTGGTCTGTCATCTAGTGATTAGGAACTGAATTCTTAGAACTAAATTTAAAAGCACATAAGATTGATGACAAGACAAATCTATGAGGATATATGAGAAATAGCACACTTCAGTTACTTCCCCCCAAAATCTGTTTAGATAAAGTACATCTCTCTAAGGTATAAGTACCAGGACATTTGTGGTAATGACTTCATAATGGTTTGATTCGATTTCTTGAAAAATGTAGTAAGAGCAAAATAACCTCTTACCTTGGAAGATAAAAATTTGGGGAGTTACAGCACAATGACGATAGCAAAATAGTTACAATACTATCAGATTTTTATCAGTCCTCCTCAATTTTATTAAAGCTAAAGAAACATAAATAGCAAAAAATATAAGTAGTACAATGTTCCCGTTCTGAAGTTCTCATTCACCTTTTATTTTAAAAATATTCATTTATCCAATTACTTTAAGAACAATAATGCTTTTTTTGCATGGTAAATCTGAGATCAAGATTAACATTGGCTAGGGTTAATCTGGGTAGAAGGATCAGGAGAGGACAGTATTGAATCTCTCAGAATGTCATTTGAAAAGTCGTAATTAGATTTTTAAATTATATTGACATCCATAAAATAATTAGTATGCCATAGCAACTTGACTGCAAATTTCTTCAACAAATTGGTTGCAATTTTGATTTCTATTTTACTTTTCTTAGAAAAGAGAGTGGACAAACTAATCATAACTTATGCAACTACCATGTACAAACATGAAAACTGCAAGACACCCTGTATTTTCTGCCCACTCTTTCTTCGTACATGTCTTTCATTCAGACATGAACAATGATAGTTCATTGAGTTTCTAAGCTCTCTGTGATGAGCAGGGATTCTTGTGTGGGTGAAGAGAAGGCAGGGCTTGGCAAAGAATGTGTTTTTTTTCACGTCCTTGCCATTTAAAGGCCTTCCAACTAACTTTCCACATCATCTCAAATTTAATTATACATTTTCAGAGGAAAGGAACCAGTGATGACACAGAATATAAAATTATCTTTAATCCTTGTCATTTAAAGAAAGAAATACAGTGGCCCACTGCTTTGCCTCTTAAAGCTATGCAGTCTTAAAACTTCTGGAAGAAACTGACTTTCTATGAGTTAACACAGAACCAAGAAGATGTTCACTTTTTTATTAGGAAAATTGTGGGTTTACAGAACAATCATGTATAAAATACAGGATTCCTACACACTGCTCCACCACCAACATCTTGCTTTGGTATGGAACACTTGTAACAATTGAAGATAGCACTTTTTTATAATTGTAGTATTTTGTTTTAATTTTATTTTGAAATAAATTCAAAGTTATAGGAACAGTTGCAAAAATAATACAAACCCCATACACAGAACTCCAGCATACCCTGACCCCCCTCCTCTGATACCCCGACCCACCACCTGTAACATCCTGTCACACCACCATTTCTTTCTTTCCCTCCCTCCTTCCCTCCCTCCCTATCATCTGTCATCTATTGCTCTGTCTTCTGAACATGAGAGCAAGCTGCACACATCCTTGAACAAACACTATAATTCACATATACAATTCCCATGAACAAGAACATTCTTTTATGCAATCCCATTAAGTGCAGCTAAGAAGTTCAAGAAATTCAACATTGATACAAAGCTTACATTCTGTATTTCCTTTTTTTTTTTTTTTTTTTTTCCTTATGTCTCAACTGTGTCCTTTTGAGCCTCCTGTCCTCCATCCTCAGATCCCATCCAGGATCATCCTTGGCATTCAATTGTCATCTATTTAGACTGTCTTTTTTTTTTTTTTTAATTTCAATTGTGGAAACATATATACAGCCGAAATCTTTCCATTTCACCTCCTCCCTAGCATTCCATTAGTGGGATTAATCACATTTAGAATGTTGTGATGCTATCACCTTGCCACCTTCCATTATTAGAAATTTCCCTTCACCTTAAACAGCAACCCTACACTCATTTCTTAACTCCCCATTGCTCCTTCCCCCACTTCTCATAACCCATACTCTACTTTTCATCTCTATGGTCATATTCTCTGATAATTTCTTTGTGTTTACTGTGGGGCTTAAATTTAACCTCTTAAATCCATAACAATCTTGTTTTTCTTTGATACCAACTTAACTTCAATAGGACACATAAACTATGTTCCTATACTCCTCCATTCCCCCACCTTTATATAGTTCTTGTCAAAAATTACATATTTTACATTGAGTCCAAAACCACTGATTTGTCATTAGAGTTTGTGTATTTTATATCATGTAGGAAGTAATTAGTGGAGTTACAAATCAAAAATTATTGACTTCTGTGCCAGTTTGAATATATTGTGTCCCCCAAATGCCATTATCTTTGATGTAATCTTGTGTGAGCAGAGGTTATCAGTGCTGATTAGATAGGAATTCTTTGAGTGTTTGCATGGAAATGTGCCCCACCCAACTGTAGGTGATAACTCTAATGAGATAATTTCCATGGAGTTTTGGCCCCACCCATTCAGGGTGGGCCTTGATCAGTGGAGCCATATAAATGAGCTGACAAACAGAGGGAACTCAGTGCAGCTGTGAGTGACATTTTGAAGAGGAGCTACAGCCAAGAGGGACACTTTGAAGAAAGCACAGGAACTGCAGATGAGAGACAGTTTGAAGATGGCTGTTGAAAGCAGATTCTTGCTCTGGAGAAGCTGAGAAAGGACAAATATCCCAAGTGCAACTAAGAGTGACATTTCTGAGGAACTGCAGACTAGAGAGGAACGTCCTGAGAGAAAGCCATTTTGAAACCAGAACTTTGGAGCAGATGCCAGCCACGTGTCTTCCCAGCTAACAGAGGTTTTTCAGACACCATTGGGCAACCTCCAGTGAAGATACTCGATTGCTGATGTGTTACCTTGGACACTTTATGGCCTTAAGACTGTAACTGTGTAACCAAATAAACCCCCTTGATAAAAGCCAGTCCATTTCTGGTGTTTTGCATTCCTGCAGCATTAGCAAACTAGAACAACTTCTATTTGTATTCCATTGTGGTCGGAGAATGTGGTTTGAATATATTCAATTATTATTATTATTTTTTTTTAATTTATTGAGGCTTGTTTTGTGTCCCAGCATATGGTCTGTTCTGGAGAAAGATCCATGATCACTAGAGAAAAATGTGTGCCCTGGTGATTTGGGATGTAATGTTCTATATATGTCTGTTAAAATTCTCTGTATCTCTCGCTCCTTTATTTGTTTCTCTGTCGGTAGGGCTCTCTTTAGTATCTGAAGTAGGGCAGGTCTTTTATTGGCAAAATCTCTCAGCATTTGTCTGTGAAAAATTTAAGCACTCCCTCAAATTTGAAGGAGAGTTTTGCTGGATAAAGTATTCTTGGTTGGAAATTTTTCTCTCTCAGAATTTTAAATATGTCATGCCACTACCTTCTGCCTCCATGGTGGCCGCTGAGTAGTCACTACTTAGTCTTATGTTGTTTCCTTTGTATGTGGTGAATTGCTTTTCTCTTGCTGCTTTCAGAACTTGCTGCTTCTCTTCAGTATTTGAGAGTCTGATCAGAATATGTCTTGAAGTGCGTTTATTTGGATTTATTCTATTTGGAGTTCACTGGGCATTTATGCTTTGTGTATTTATATTGTGTCGAAGGTTGGGGAAGTTTTCCCCAACAGTCTCTTTGAATACTCTTTCTAGACCTTCACCCTTCTGGGACACCAATGAGTCTTAAATTTGGATGTTTTATTTTGTCTATCGTATCCCTGAGATCCATTTTGATTTTTTCAATTTTTTTCTCCATTCTTTTTTTGTTTTTTCATTTTCTGTTCTGTGGTCCTCTAGGACACTGAGTCATTGTTTAACTTCCTCTAATCTTGTATTATGAGTATCCAGAGTCTTTTTAATTTGGCCAACAGTTTCTGTAGTATTTTTTTGACAGTAGTTGCCTTTGTTACAATTGAAGAAAGATTATTAAAATAATACTATTAACTATCATCCATAGTTTACATTAGGTGTATTTTTCCCATATACCACCTTACTATTAACACCCAGTATTAGTGTTGTGTATTTGTTGTAACTCATGAAAGAACATTCTTAAACTTATACTACTCGTCTATAATAGGATTCACTGTGTTATACAGTCCTATGTTTGATCTTCTAATTTTTATTCTAGTAACATATAGGACCTAAAGTTTCCCCTTTTAACCACATTCATCTATATAATTCAGTGGTGTTAATTCCACTCTCACTACTGTGCTACTTTCACCACCATCCATTTCCAAACCTTTACAATCAACCTAAATATGAATTCTGTAGAAATTAAGCATCAACTCCCAATTCTCTAAACCCAATCTATCTCCTGGTAACCTACATTCTAGATTCTAACTCTACGAATTTGCTTATAATAATTAGTTCATATCAGTGAGATCATACAATATCTGTCATTTTGTGTCTGACTTATTTCACTAAACATAACATCCTCAAGGTTCCATCCATGTTGTCACATGCATCAGGATTTCATTCCTTTTTTATGGCTGAATAATATTCCATTATATTTAAATACTGCATTTTGTTTATCCATTCATTGATGTATGGACACTTGGTTGCTTCCATATTTTTACAGTTGTGAATAATACCTCTATGAACATCAGTGTGCAGACTCTGTTTGACTGATTTCCTGCTTTCTTTCTTTTTTTTAACGCTATCAAAAAATAAAAAAACAAAAAATAAAAAAAAAACATTTCAAACAAAACAAGATAAAGGAATAAGAAAAACAAATAACCTAAAATAACTACTTTGCTTTCTTTCTTTACAGTTTTAATTTGAGTAAAAATACATTTGCTATATTAAAAAAAAAAGACATAAAAAATCTGTTTGAGTCCCTAGTTTCAATTCTTCTGGGGAAGATGGCAACATAGGGAGTTGTAGGATTTAGTCTGTCGTCCAGGGAAGCTAGTAAATAGCCAGGAACTGTCTGAAACAACTGTTTGGGGAACCTCGGAAACCGGATGTACATTGTACACCAGACAGAAAAATGTGAAGAGAGACTGATAAATCACAGTGAAGATGCTGTAAGTAAATCCTTCCACACTGTGGGGGCCGCTGCTCCTCCCCCACTGGCATGACAGGCTGACTTGGACTCATTCCCCGGTGGGAAACAGATAACCTTTTCTCCTAGTAGCAAGGAAGAAGAACTCAGCCAGGCTATCAGTTGCAGATTTGATGAATGATTTCAGACTGCTGAATACCTTCTCTGAGCATAGATACATTCACAATGCAATCAAGAAAGAAACTGGGAGGGTGTTTCAGCTGCACAACCAGCAGGATGGATGGGGAAAAAATCAGAGGCTTCTGGAGTTGGCTGATCTCAGAGTGTTGGAAAAGGGCTTTGCCCCAAGAAAAGGTATCAACTCTGGCTCTTGATTGGCAAACCCAGGGTGCTGGAGTACAGCTCTGAGAAAAGCTACTTTTTTTTTTTTTCAGCAGCCCATTAAAGAAAGCAGCTGGCAATCTCTGTTTTCAGTCCTCCCCCAGGCAGGGGTGGAAGTAGGGTTGATTGAGAGGCAAAGTAACTAATCAGGTGGTGGAGATAATTCCCCAAAGGGCAGACCTTCCACAAGAAAATGATGGGGTGGGGCCTAGTGCCAGTGGCAGCTGTCATTCAGAGAATTTAGATTCCAGGGGCTGGGATATCAGCAACAGTTTCAACATGCAAAAAGTGGAGCCAAAAGGCTGTCTAAAATATGCTCCAGCAAGGACAAAATTTGGGCCACTTGAGAGTCATGGTAACTTTTCCTGCTTGCAGAAAATAGGGGGCTGAAGAGCTCTCCTCCCCAAGTGAAGGGAGGAGCAAAGCCCAGCACAGGTAGTGGCTGTTATTTAGAGAACTTAGACCCCAAGGGCTGGGAAAAGAGCAAGGCATTCAAGTAGCTTTCTTCCACCCAACCCTTGCAGCCCCAGTCTCAACCATGCCCCCAGCAGGGGTGGGGTCAGCTGAGAATTAAAGGCACAGTACCACCCTAGGCCTGTGGTGATCAGTGGACTTAAGAGCACCACCTGCTGGGCAGGAAAAACAGAGTCAGGAGGCTTCACAGGACCGACTAGCACCCTGCTGTTCTCTTCCCCAGGGAAATTTGATACTGAACTACACACCCCCTTGGTGAGTCCTAGACCTATCTTATCTGGGAAAAACTGACTGGGGTAGAGCCTCCTCCCAGAATAAGCCCTCCCGGAATAAGCCTCCTCCCAGAATAAGTTTCTAGAAGTAACAAAAGGAGTGTTAAAGACATATAGCTCCTTTTTATTTATTTTATTTTGTTTAATTTTTATACTTTACTCTTTGATCTTTTCATTTTTTTTCTTCCTCTTTTTTTGTGGAAGAAATGGAAATGTTCTTACATAGATTGTGGTGTTGAAAGCATAATTATGTGATTATAGTGGGAGCTATTGATTTCTCACTCAGGATGGATTGCATGGTATGTGAATAAAACTATTTTAAAAATAAACAGAAAGATACAAGTGCTGGAGAAGATGTGGAGAGCAAGATATACCTATTCACTGTTGGTAGGGGAGTAGAATGGCACAGCCTTACTGGAGGGCAGTGTGGTGGTTCCACAGGAGACTAAGTATAGGGTTGTCATATGATCATGCAACCCCATTATTTGGTATATACTTGGAAGAACTGAAAGCAGGGACATGAATAGACTTTTACTCACTGATGCTTATGGCAGCAGTATTCAAGATTTGCAATGAATGGAGGTGGCCTAAGGGTACATCAACAGGTAAAGAAATGGGCAAACTGTGGTGTATAGATACAATATGATATTGAATGGCTGCAGGAAAGAATGAAGTCATGAGGCATGCAACTGGGTGAATGAAACTTGAGGACATTATGTTAACTAAAATAAACCAGAAATGAAAGGACAAATATGGTAAGGTCTCACTAATATAAACTTACTGTAATGAGAAAATGCTGAGAATTGAATTTGAGAGCATAGGTACCAGGGGATAGAACATGGACAGAGATTGGGCAATCAATGATGTAGGAGTGCGGAGTGTTCAATGAAGCTTGTTGTAAAGGTTCATAGATTGTAAGCTCTTTCATCAGTCACAGTTATTCCTGAGTTTTGACTATTATTTAAGAGACATTTACTTGGTACAAAATTTATATTCTCTGTAGCAAGCTTTCTAATATAACCCATAAGGTCAATTTATTTAAACAAAATGGTTGCATGGAGCCTAGAATGCAGAATGTGGTCTTATTATTCTAAACAGGTGAATATGATACCCAGTGCACCCCAGAGTACTTTGGGCAGAAAATCAAAAGTATTTGCAAAGTCTCCTTGAGGGACTGGGGAAAAATGTGAAAATATTAAACTTCCTCACCTGGAGAATTCCTGATATTCCTGCAAGCATTGGGGACTCCTAATTTAATAAATCAAGGCCTTGATCTTGGGGCTTGTCCTTATGAAACTTATGCCTGAGTCACCGCCAGAGAACCTCATTTGTTGCTCAGATGTGGCCACTTCCTGTCAGCCAACTCTGGAAATAAACTCATTACTCTCCCCCCACATGGGACATGACTCCCAGGGGCATAAGTCTCCTTGGCAATGAGGGACAGGACTCCTGGGTATGAGCCTGACCCTGGCATCATGGAATTGAGAATTCCATCTTGACCCAAAAGGGGGGAAAGAAATGAAACAAAATAAAGCTTCAGTGGCTGAGAGGTCTCAGATAGTGTTGAGAGGTCAATCTGGAGGTTATTCTTAAGTATTATATAGATATTCCTTTTTAGTTTCTAGTGTATTAGAATATCTAGAAGGAAATACCTGAATTTGTTGAATGGTAATCCAGTAGATTTGATTCTTGATAATTATATAACTACATAGCTTTTTTCATGTGATTGTGTGATAGTGAAAACTTGATTACTGACACTCCATTTAACCAGTGTTTGGGCACATGAGTAATGACATAATGGCAAAAATATATAAGTAATAAGGAGATATAAAGGGTATGGGATGGTTTGGGTGTCCTTTTTTTATTTC
This sequence comes from Choloepus didactylus, assembly GCF_015220235.1. Classification (NCBI taxonomy): domain Eukaryota; kingdom Metazoa; phylum Chordata; class Mammalia; order Pilosa; family Megalonychidae; genus Choloepus; species Choloepus didactylus. The sequence goes on along the minus strand of NC_051315.1, from coordinate 79,666,251 downwards.
TTTTATTTTTTTATTTTTGAATATAGTTTTTCTTTATTTTGGAGTAATGAAAATGTTCTAAAATTGATTGTTGTGATGAATGCACAATTATCTGATGATATTATGAGCCATTGATTGTATACTTTGGATGCATTATATGGTGTGTGAGTATATATCAATAAAATTGCATTAAAAAATATATATATGGAGGCAAAAAACTAAACCAAACCAAACCAGCAAATCAACATTGCCTGAGAAGGAAGAGGGAAAAAAAGCTTTTTCCTGGTGGCAAAACAACTGCACACAAAAAAGGGCAATCTCAAAAATCATTCCATATATACTGGGAAAGAATCAGAAAAATGAGAGCTGAAAAAATTCTGATTAACTGAAGAGAAGATATGTAAAGGTCTAGAATAAGTTGAGCCAAATGTCAGAGAACTGTTAGAGCACAAAGCCAATCAGGAAGAAAACCCTGGGTAAGAGAGAGAAAACAAACCCCAGAATAAACTAATAAAAAAATCAAATGCCTAGACAGCAGCAAAAAAATCATGAGTTGCACTAGAAAGCATGAAGATATGGCTCAGTCAAAGGAAAAAACTAAAACTTCAGATAAGGTACAAGAGTTGAAACAACTAATTAAGGATGTTTAAACAAACCTTCTAAATCAATTAAACAAATTGAAGGAAAATATGGCAAAAGAGGAAAAGTATATAAAGAAGACACTGGGTGACAATAAGAACTCAGAAACTTGCAAAAAAAATGACAGAACTTATGGGAATGAAAGGCACAATAGAAAAGATGAAAAATACAATGAATACATACAACAGCAGATTTGAAGAGGCAGAAGAAAGAATTAGTGAACTAGAGGAGACAACATCTCAAATCTTACACACAAAAGAACAGATAGGGAAAAGAATGGAAAATTTGAGCAGCATCTCAGGGAATTTAACAGAAACATGAAGCACACAAATATACATGGTATGGGTATCCCAAAAGAAGAGAAGGGAAAAGAGGCAAAAAGAATAATTGAGGAAATAATCTCTGGAAATTTCACAACTCTTATGAAAGGTATAAAATTACAGGTCCAAGAAGTGCAACATACCCCAAATAGGAGAGTTCCAAATAGACCTACTCCAAGATACTTACTAATAAGATTGTCAAATGCCAAAGACAGAGAGAATTCTGAAATAGCAAGAGAAAAGTGATCCATCACATACAAGGGAAGTTCAATAAGACTAAGTGCAGATTTCTCAGCAGAAACCATGGAGACAAGAAGGCAGTTGTATGATATGTTTAAGATACTAAAAGAAAAAAAACTGCCAGCCAAGAATTCTATATCCAGTAAAACTGCCCTTCAAAATTGAGGGAGGGTTTAAAATACTTACAGATAAACAGACACTGAGAGAGTTTTTGAATAAGAGGCCTGCTTTACAAAAAATACTAAAGGGAATGCTAGAGGCTGATAGGAAAAGACAGGAGAGAGAGTTTTGGAAGAGAATGTAGAAATGAAAATTATCAGTAAGGATAACTAAAAGGATAAAAAGAGAGAAAAACTTAGATATGGCATATAAAATCCAAAGGACAAAATCATTGAAGAAAGTACTGCCTGTATAGTAAAAACACTGAATGTTAATGAATTAAACCCCAGTCAAAAGACATAGACTGGCAGAGTGGATTAAAAAACAAACAAAAACAGGATCCATCTGTACACTGATTACAAGAGACTCATTTTAAATGAAAGGACAAAAATAGATTGAAAGTGAAAGGATAGAAAAAGATATTCTATGCAAACAACAACCAGAATAGAGCATGGGTAGCTATACTAATATCAGACAAATTAGACTTCAAATGTAAAATGGTTAAGAGAGACAAAGAAGGACACTGTTTTAATAAAAGTTTTCAGGTCTCTAAAAGTTTGCTGTGGCTGAACCAAGAAAGCAGGCATATGCGATTTCTACAGAAACTATGATTCCATGAGAGGTTTTGAGGGAGATGAGGAAGACTGGTATCTTTCAGAGTTCAAAGTGATTTTGGAATGTAAAGAATTTCTTTGGGTTGAGTTCCCTGGATGTTTGTCACTAACCTATCTGTCCTTCTGAATTATGAAACTTGAATATGTGGGCTATGGAATAATTTCCTTTAATAAATAAATAATTAACAAATACTAAATAAATATTTTTATTACAAAATATCATAAGTTTATTACAAAACTAATGTTTTGTAATTAACAAAACAATTCATCAAGCAGAAATTAACAATCACAAATATTTGTGCACCTAACCAGAGTGCCCAAAATACATGAGGCAAACACTGGCAAAAGTGAAGGGAGAAATAGACACCTCCACAATGATAAATGGAGACTTCAATACACCACTGTCATCAATGGATAGAACATTCTCACAGAGGATCAATAAGGAAATGGAGATCTTGAATAACAGTATAAATGAACTAGATTTAACAGATATTTGCATATCATTACACCCCACAACAGCAGGGTATACATTCTTCTCAAGTGTGCATGAATCATTCTCCAGGATAGACCACATGTTGGGTCACAGAGCAGGTCTCAATAAATGTAAAGTATTGAAATTTTATAAAACAGTTTCTCAGATCATAATGGAATGAGGCTGGAAATCAATAACAGGTGGAGAGCTGGTAAATTCACAAATATGTGGAGACTAAACAACACGCTCTTAAATTTAACCAGTGGTTCATAGAAGAAATTACAAGAGAAATCAGTAAATATCAAGTATCTCGACGGAAATGAAAATGAGAACATAACTTATCAAAACTTATGGGATCAACTATATCAAAAAATAAAAAATAAAAAAAACATACAATTAAAAAAAAAAACCATTGCAATCAAACCATAACAAGGGAGTAAGAAAAAGACAAAAATTAATTTTGGTGAGGAATGCACAACTATACAATGGTACTGTAAACAATTGAATGTATGCTTTGTTTTGTATGACTGCATGGTATGTGAATACATCTCAATAAAAATGAATTATAAAAACAAACAAACAAACAAAAAACTTATGCGATGCAGTGAAGGCAGTGCTGTGAGGAAATTTATTGCTGTAAATCCCCTTATTAAAAAAAAAAACAAAAATCAAGGATTTAACTGCACACCTGGAGGAGCTAGAACAAGAACAGCAAATTAACCCTGAAGCAAACAAAAAGAAAGAAATAGCAAAGATCAGAGCAGAAATAAATGAAATAAAAAACAATTCTTCTGGGTATATACCTAGTAGCAGGATTGATGGGTCAACAGTATTTCTATACTTAGCTTTCTGAGGAACTGCCAAACTGTCTTATGCAGTGGCTGCATCGTTTTACATTCCCACCAGCAATGAATGAATGTTTCTCTTTCTCCACATCCTCTCCAATACTTTTAGTTTTCTGTTTTATTAATAGTAGCCTTTCTAGTGAGTGTGAAATTATATCTCATTGTGGTGTTGATTTGCATTTCCCCAATAACTAGTGATTTTGTGTATTTTTTAATGTGTTCTTTAGCCATTTGTATATCCTCTTTGGAGAAATGTCTATTCAACTCTTTCGCCCATTTAAAAATTCGTTTTTGTCTTTTTATTGTTGAGTTGTAGGCTATCTTTATATATTCTGGATATTAATCTCTTATTGGATATGTGGTTTCTGATTCTTTTTTCCCATTGAGTAAGTTGTCTTTTCACTTACTTAATGAAATCCTTTAAGGCACAAAAGTTTTTTATTCTGAGGTAGTCCTATTTATTTATTGTGCTTTGGGTGTAAAGTCTAAGAAACCATTGCCTAACACAAGATCCTGAAGATGATTCCCCACATTTTCTTCTAGGAATTCTATAGCCCTGGTTCTTGTATTTGGGTCTTTAATCCATTTTGAATTAGTTTTTGTATAAGGTGTGAGATAGGGATCTTCTTTCATTCTTTTGCGTATGGATATCTAATTCTCCTAGCACCATTTGTTGAAGAGACTATTCTTTCCCAATTGAATTGACTTGGAAGTCTTGTCAAATATCAATTGGCCGTAGATATATGAGCTCTCAGTTTGATTCCATTGGCCATTATATCTATCCTTCTGCCAGCACCATGCTGGTTTTTCCACCATATCTTTGTAATATATTTTAAAGTCAGGCAGTGTGAGTCCTCCAAATTTGTTCTTCTTTTTCAAGATGTTTTTGACTATTTGGGGCCCCTTTTCATTTCCAAATAAATTTGATAATTGGCTTTTTCATTTCTACAAAGTAGGCTGTTGGAATTTTGATCAGGATTGCATTGAATCTATAAATCATTTTGGGTAGAATTGACATCTTTGTTTTTTTTTTTTCCTTTTCAACCTGCAGGGCTCCCTTTAGTAATTATTGTGAGGTAGGCCTTTTGCTGATGAACTCTCTTAGTTTCTCTTTATCTGTGAATATTTTAAAGTCTCCCTCTCTCATTTTTGAAGGATGGTTTTGCCAGATACAGAATTTTTGGCTAACGACTTTTCTCTTTCAGTACCTTAAAAATATCATACCACTGCTTTCTCACCTCCATGATTTCTGATGGGCAATCAGCACTTAGTCTTATTGAGGATCCCTTATATGTGATGAATCACATTTCTCTTGCTGCTGCAGAATTCTCTCCTTGTCTTTGGCATTTGACGTTCTGATTAGTATCGGTCTCAGAATAAGTCTTTTAGGATTTATTCTATTTGGAATATGTTTCACCACTTCTTGGACATGTATATTTATGTCTTTCATAAGATTTGGGAAATTTTTGGCCATTATTTCTTCAAATATTCTTTCTGCCCCTTTTACTTTCTCTTTTCCTTCTGGGACACCTATGATGTGTATCTTTGTGCACTTCTTTGATGGTTGGTCCAACTTATTCTGGACCTTTAGTATAGCCCAGATTTTTTCAGTTATTCTTCATCTAATTCTTGCCCCGAATATGCAGTACAATTTTTAAGACTGCACTTTTTGTGCAATTGTTTCACTTATGGGGAGAAAGCTTCCTTTCCTATGTTCCTTCTCTGGGAATCTTGACATGTTCTCTTTGTTTAGGCACAATTTTCTTCCAAGCTCCTATGATTTGTTTAAATTCTCTCCCTTACTCAGTGCCCCATTTTCCTTACACTTTTTATTTCTGGGGGCCCTTTAGTCTTACAAAAGTTCAGTTTAACCTCCCTCCCCCTGCTTTTTTTTTCCTCTGTGAGGCTTTTCTGCCTCCAGTTTCTTCCTAGATAGGTTTTCACACCCAGGGAGCCAGATGGGGTCAACACGGAAAGCTGGGTCACTCCATAAAAGTCCATTTTGTGTTTAGCGAGTCCAGCTGACAGCAACTGGATTGAGTGCACTCTTGGCAGCAGCTATTCTACCACAGTTTCTCTGTTTTCTCCCCCAACCTGGGGAAAAGCACTCCTCAGTAGCTTGTGTTCTGCCCTGTGAGTCTGCAGACTTTGGTTCCTGTGCCTCAATATGTTTGGGATTCTAGCTCACTGCTGTGAGTTCCTCTATAGTCTGTGTCCCCATTGGGAGTGACCTGGGCCACCACCTCTGGAAAACTCCCCAATTCCATGGGAACTAATGAGAATGAGCAAAGAGGATCAGCCAGTCCAGGAGGAAGGTTTCCCATCTGATATTTTTCTCTTTCTTTAATTCAGCATTTGTGGAGTCCTCCAGTCTCTACCAGCCTCCAGAGTTCTAAGCAAACTAGTAGAATTTGTCCTGATATTTACTAAATCTCTGGGGAGGTTTTTTCAGGGGATGTCTTACATTGCTGTGTTGACATCTGAAACTGTGTCTTTTTATTCCAACTCTGAAGGAATGGCAGGGAAACAGGAAAACTCATCTTTTGAAGTGACTGTCTTGCATTTTAATGATATTCAATTTGCAATGTTATCACATGTCATTTTGGTTTTTGTTTGTTTTCCATATTCTCTATCTCCAACTATCTAGTTGTTTCACTAATGCAACTTAGGTCTACACTACAGTGATAATATAATTTTTGAGTACAGAACACATGCTTTAAATACTTCACACATTTGATACTAGGCACATACTCTTGTAAACTTCAGTAAATACATGTAAATACTGTTGTCCCCCAGAGTAGAAAGGGAGAAGCAAGCTAGTTGAACTTATGGCATATATCATTTTCAGACAGTGTTATTTAATGCTTGTGATTGGATAGTTCATTCTCAATTATAAACCTTAATGAACAAAATTATTCTTAGTTTATCTGCTTAGTAGAATTGTTCAATGATCTATGATTGTAAGCCAGTTTCAATACAGTTGGTGGTGTGTGGAAATTTCCATCATGGAATTACATCATCAAAATGATTTTTTTTCTAAAAAGTCATACTGCTAACTGATGTACAAATTTCCTTATTTTTTTAAAAAAATTATCTACTGAGAAATATATTAAAACAGAAGTCTTATTTTCCCTTTGGTTTGAAATGCCTATAATAATACTATGTACACAGTTAAAGCCAATATTGTTTTGTAGATTAGCAATGATATGTGATGTCTTTTGATGGTGAAGAGACGGATTAGTAATTTGGTGCTCTTATTATGAAAAGAACAAGAATTGTGAGGATATGGTGACACTCTGAAAGCAGTTTCCATTTGCCGTGTATCTGTGATGAAACATTGAATATATATAGCCAAAGTATTCCATAATGAATACAAGATAGCAATGAGAAAAATGCTATCCAGAAGAAATATTTTATACCTAAGAAGATGAATGCTTTGGTTAATATCTTTACTTCAATTGAAATCATTTTTACCTGTGGTTCTGTGTTTTGAGTATATGAGTAAAATGTGTCAAATGATAGATTTTTCATAAACTAATTGCAAATGCATTTTTATTTTTATTTTTGCAAAATACAAAATTAAAGCTGATGCCATTTGGCTAATGAACCATAATTTAGACTCATTCATTCATTCATTCATTCATTCATATTCATCCAGTTGACAAGTATTTATTGGATGTCAGCTTGGTGCAAAGTATGGCATCAAGCATTAGAAATCCAAAGATAAACAAGACACACCTAGTTTCTACTTTAATGGCACTTACTGTCTGGTAGAAGTAATAAGGATATAAACCAGTAAAAATAAATAAATGAGTACACTCAATGAATGAGTGAATGAATGAGTTCTTTAAGGAGTTCTGTGAATTATATCAATTGGGTGAAAACACCCTAACTTATATAGGGTAGTCAGAAAAGGTTTTTTTGGAGGTGACAATTAAACAGAGGTATGAAGGAAGAGCTAGTCTTCGGAGTCTTGAATAAGGTGGAAAAAGGCAGTCCCAATCAAAGGGACAAAGTTGCACAAGGACTGGGACGGGTGGAAGACCTTGCCTTTTCAAGTAATACTATGTAAAAAGAGGCTGGCATTAAATCTTTTTGGAGTGGTAGGCAAGTGCAGATCACACAAGGCCTGCAGTCCTATTACGGAGTTTTGAATTTAAAGTAGTTGAGAAGTTCCTGAAGGAATTACAAAGGGGTATGTGATCCACTTATGTTTTTTAAAATACTGTAGATTTATTCTTATAAAAATCACCAAGTTAAAATATATGTATTTATTTTATAATAAATTGCATAAAAGAATTGCTATCACTGTGTGTGCATGTGTCTGTATATCTCTCCCAATCTGCCTTAATTTTTTTAATCTAAATATAGAAAGGCACTTGGCAGATATAACTTACTATAATAACTTACTATATTGTTTTGTCATGACTTTTCTTAATTAATTTTGATGCAAAGATAGCTAACTCATTGCCTGTGTAAGTTTTGAGTTTCCATTAGTTTAGTAGGCAACTTTAGTTTAGGATATCTAGAGGTGAAATTTTCCATGAAATGGGACACGGTTATTCTTTTTTTTTTTTTTTTACTTTAATTTAAAAATAATTTTAATAAACCCATACATTTTTTAAAAGGTTTTCTCCATGGTACATGAATGCATATTATCTCCTGTTTTGATATTTACAAAGCTAAAATTTACTGAGTTGAAGACACAAATTCACTAAATACCAAAAGCATATATTATATTTTGAACTATTCTTTTCCTCTTCTATTTTGAAAAGCCTATTTTTATTCCTCCTTACTGATATTCTCATGTTTGATCATTTATATTTTCAAAAATAAAATCTTGTAGGGAGTATTCTCTGATTAAGTTTATCCACTTGGATCATGCTTCTCTGTCTCTCCCCCATCATGCTAGGATGTAAGCATTATAATCATTTTATGGTGAATTACATATTACTTTGTATAGAAATATAAATGAAGTAGTTCATCTGTGTTTCGTTTCCTTGGGAGACTACTGCTTGGCCCAGAAATTTCTAGAACCCACAAGATGACTCATCTTCTTAATTATTGTATTCCCCAGATTTCAAAATTTCAGAGGATTACTAACCTCCTTTTCCTAATCCTCTCCCCCCCCACCCCTTTTTTTTTCTTATTTTAGAGGGATATGATGAAGAAATAGCCTGCACTCAGAATGGTCAGATGTACTTAAACAGGGATATTTGGAAACCTGCCCTTGTCAGATCTGTGTCTGTGATAATGGAGCCATTCTTTGTGACACGATACAGTGCCCAGAGGTGCTTGACTGTGCTGACCTGTCCTCCTGCTGGGGAATGCTGTCCGTCTGTCCACAAAACAACTGGAAACAGCAATACCAATGTTGGTAAGAATACTTTGGCCAACTCAGTGATCCAATGGACTCATCCCTTAAAGTTGTGTTTTTAGCTCTCAGGCTTCAATAGTCCACTATTTACTGGCCTTTAGGGTTAATGATTTTTCTCCCCCGTTTTATCTAACACTAGTAAGAAGGAGACAGTAATTTCTTGTCTTCTTAAAAATTTTAAGTGGCTATGTCTAAACTAAGAATTCCTTGTACTATTGAATCATGGTGAATGCCTCCAAGATATTTGTTGGTTTTCTATGAAATCCATTAAGTCTAAGAAGAGATCCAGAAAACACATTTATCTTTCCCAGTGCCAACTTTGCCCTTGAGAACAGAAAAATTATTTCTAATGTAATTTAGTGCCACAGCACCCTCTATTGCATTGGCTCATAAATGCAGAATGCTTTCAATATTGGCTTTTTTTTATTGTTTTTTAAATTTTTTTGAAAGAAAAATGTTTGAGACAATGTATTTAAATGTGTATGTGAAAGAGACTTGCATATGAGAAATTTTTTCATTTTTATGTATTTAATAACTAGGTAAGATTAATATTAAACCTTTAGATTATTTGTTTTAGCACTCATAAAGAGATTGTTGAGCCTTTATTTTTTAGGTTTTCAAAATTCCATTACAAATTATAATAATAAACTTAATGATGTGTTCAACAGTATATACTTGGAAACATGAGGCAGCACTCACTATTCTCTTTGCTATACAACAGTGATGTGCTCAGTTTTCAGCAATGGACTAAAAATACCACCCCTAAGGGCTACCCAGAACAGGTACAATCTGCACAGAAGCCCCAGGAATGAAGTAATTAAAACCATAGGGATAAGTAAATAAGTTGGAAAATGATGGCAAAAATTAGAAAGCACAGCAAAATATACAACCTCCTGAAAATAACTGGTCTGGGAAAGCCCAATTCATTCCACAATAAATAATAAAAAAGAAGCTGAATAGACTCGATACAAAGATACTATAAGAAAAATAGGTGGGAGAGTTCACTGACTTTACCACATGAAAAACTCCCTGAAAAAAACATTACCCCAGATCAGATAAACATTCTGACCAATACTTTAACCATGAACTAAATAAAACTTAAAGAATTGCTTCTAAGAAAAAAGACTTTAAAGTGAAAATTCAAAAAGGAAAAATGTAATGGTCAGGAAAGAATAGAATGAAGACCAAAACTGTCAAAGGGAAGTGAAAAACAAAATAGGAAGGAGTAAAAGGAAAGTAAATACTGCATAAAACATGACAAGGAACACAGATGATAAATGAGAAAGGCAACAAAATACATTAAAATTTTTACAAATTAAAAAGAATTAAAATGAAAATAATAGATGTAGAAGACAGGCAAAGGGTATGCTTGAAAAGAGTCCCCAAGAAAAGAAGAAATAAATGAAATGTGCTAGAACAAATAATGATATAATACAAGAAAACTCTTCTGAAATGAAAGGAGACTTCAATTTCAGTACTGAAAGGGCAAATCATGTGTCTTAAAATATTGACTCAGAACAGTCAACATTGAGACATACCTTAGTAAATTTTAAAGCCAATGAAAGAATCTTTTGGAGAACCAGAGAAAAAGAATAAGTCACTTCTAAGGAAAAAAAAAATATTCAGACTAGTCGCAGATTTCTCCATGATAACATTCAATGCCAGAAGACAGTGGAGCAATGTCTGCAAGCTTCTTAAGGAAAGAAATACGTAAACCAAAGTTTAAATATAAATTTCTTCTCTCCCTCAAGCAACAGAAAAAATTTTGAAAATATAGGAACTCAGGGAATATTGTTTCCATAAATTTCTTAGTGAAATCACTGGGCCAACCCCAGACACTGAGATTTTATTGGGGAAACTATCAAAGAGCTGATGTGAGTGTTGAATAAGGGTAACTCTAGGAAAACCTAAATAAACTTGTGAGTTAACATATAGAGAGTGATGCAAATGTTATAAATTCAAACAATATGTAGAAATAATACATGTATATATAGAAATGTATATATATAAATAATACAACTAATGTAGAATGAAAGGGGAAGGGGAGAGCATATGAAGGAGAGTGAGTTGCTGTTTTCTCATTTTAGAGATGGGATCAAAAATTATCACTCAAAGTTGAAAAATCATGTACAAAAAATAGTGACATATTTAAAGCTACAAAGATAAATGTTTTAAAAGGGCATTTCTTTGTGCAAAGTTGAGTGCTGAAAGAAAGGGTGGGGAGCAGGGGAAAAATAGGAAACAGGTTCTTTTTTAACATTGCTCATTTTAGTGGAACTCATAGAAACTGTCTAAATAAATGTAGATCTAAGGGTATTACAAAACAATAATGTTGAGATAGATAGAAGAACCAAAATATGAATCATCTTAAATATCAGAAGACTAACACACAAAACAAAGATTCATGAAAACATAGTGAAATCTTTTAGTTTTAAAAAGATGATGAATTCACAGTTCTATGTTTTTATTAGTAAAAAAACAAAGAATTAAAACATGTGCATTTAGCATCCATCTTGAAAAGCTAGGAAAAGAACAACAAAATAAACTGAATAAGAAGAAAGAAATTCATAAAGAAAAAGAGCAGAGACGGAAAAGGGAGGAAACTGAAATAGAGTAGAAACAACGTGCAACTCCATAAATGGTTCTACAATAAAACCAATGAAATAAATTAATCATAAAATAAGAAATGATAAGGAGAAAATAACCTAATGTAAACAGGCAATAAAAGAAGTGTAAGAGGCTCTTTTGTGCAATTTTATGCTAATAAATTTGAAAGACTATACAAAATGGGTATTTTCTAGGGGAATATAATTTACTAAAACTAGCCCTGGTGGAAAGAGAAAAACTGAGCACACAGACTTCCCTAGAAGAAATAGAGAAATTTGTAAAGCAGCTAACCCCCCCAAAAACAGCAGGCCCAGGTGGTTTCACACTTGTGCCATATCATTGAAAAGCAGATGATTTCACTACTTTTCAAACTCTTCTAGAACACTGAAAGAGAAGGCAAATTTCCAAAGCTTGCTGTGAGAGAAGTGTGTCACTGATACAAAAATGTGATTTAGATTTCACAAAAAAGAAAACTATAGACCAATCTTATAAACTTTGATTAAAATATTAAATAAAATACTAAGTACATAAAATAAAATATTGAATCTATTAGAATATTAAAAAGATAGTCATGAAAGATTGGTGATTATTCCATAAATGCAAGCATATTCAATATTAGTAAATCTATTAATAAAATAATCTTAGACTTATGAAGAGAAAGTATATGCTTGTTCCAATAATTGGAGTAAAGATATTTGGCAAAAATCTTACTTATTCTTGATAAAGACAATAATTTAGTAATAAACAGACATTTCAATAACATGAAATATTTATATCTCAGCTTAAAAGTTTCATTATATTGAATGCTGAAAGCATTCCTGCTAAACTCAGTGATAGAATATAGCTACCCATTATTACCATTGTCATTTAACAATACTGAATGTACTTGAACACACAATTAGACAAGAAAAAGGAAATAGAAGTTTAGAAATTAGAAAAAAAGGAGATAAAACTATCAATTTGAAGAAAATAAAATTATGCACTTAGAAAACCTATGGAAATGGGGTAATAAAATGCTACAAAATAATTTAGTAAAGCATTTCTGTGAAAAATTACTAAACAGAAATAAATTTACTATATACAAATACATTATATATAGAATACATATGGAAATGAAGAACACCTTCTTTATTATAGCAACAGGGAAGATAAAATGCCTAAGGATAAACTTAACATGTGAAAGATTTAGCTGAAGGAAACTTTAAAACCACTAACACAAATGAAGTTTGAAAAAATGGAATGTCCTCTATGTTCTTGGTTAGGAAACTAAACATTATAAAACTGTCAATTCTCCATACATGAACTAATAACTTTTAAATTATCCCATTAAAAATAATAGCACACACTATCTTTCAGAATTTGACATGTTGAAAATAAAAATTGTCATAGAATAGTCAGAAAAACCCTGAGAAAGATGAACAATGAAAGGATGGCTAACCCTACTAGATATTAAAATATATTAAAAGGACTCATTAACTTTAAAATGTGGCACTAATGCATGAATAGAGAGATCGTGGAATAAAACAAAAAGCCTTGAAATAGTTCCAATTACACAATTGTAAGTTTGGATATGATAAAGATGGCATCTCAGAAGGAAAAAAGGAGTATTTTATAAGCCATGTTGGAATGACTGGGAAGCCATATGGAAAAAGTTAAAGGGAATAATTATTGCAATCTTTCTTCAGGAAAATTCCAAGTAAATCAATCTAACTAAGAAAAATTAAACATGAAACCATAATAATTTCCAAGATAACATAGGAAAATTTCTTTATAACTTACAATCTTGAAGTGAGGAAGGCATTCTCAATTCTGATTCAAAATCCAGAAGCCATAAAATGCATAAAAACAATAAACTTTTGCATTGTATAAAAAAAATGAGCAAAGTAAAAAGTATTTCCAGATCAGTTCAAAAATGGTTAATATCCTTTACATATAAAGAGCTCCTTGATATAAATGAGTAATGACAGTCAAGAAATTTGCAAAGGAAGAAAAGGAAATAAAATAGCCTTTCAAATTAAAATATTTGACAGCACATTGTGTAGGCATACTTGTGGGAAGACACGTACTCTCAAGCTTTGGATAGAGTGAAAAGTGGTATAATTTGTGTGGAGGGACACTGGCAATATATATAAAATTATGAATGCCTGTACCCTTTGAAGATATTAGGGAATTTACCTACAAATATACTCATATGTGGTCATATATATAAAGGTTATTCATTATATTATTGTTTGTAATAGCTAGCATGGTTATCCATCCCAGTTTGCCCAGGATGATCCCAGATTATATGTATTTTTCTGGCCTAGTTAACATTAGAGGTCCCTTGCATTCTTAAAACTGTTCCTTTTGGGTGATAAACTATATTCTAGTATAGCAAAAGATTAGGAACAATCTTGTAAAAAACCCAGAAATTTGTATGAAAAGCAATGAGAAACTATATACTAATATATAAAGATCTCTAAGATATAAAAATCTTTAAGATTATAAAAAGTACAGAACAGCATGGAAAAAAATATAGAAATGAGTCTATATAAGTACTTTCTCCTATATGCAAAATGAAACTTGAGAACAATACACAAGAAACCATAATAGTGGCCTCCTGTGGGAGGGTGAAACATGAGAAATAGGAGAAAGGGGACAAGGATGGAAGGAGATTGTTCAATGTATAATTGTGTACCTTTTATCTGTTTTGGCTTTTGAACCATATGAATGAATAACCTACTTAAAAATATATAAAAGATAAAACTAAAATAGAGAATAGTGATTGAAGATAATCATTATAATTTTAATAGTTTTAAAATTTAATGAACTTTAAATGCTATATAAATATTATGAAGAATATTCAAATTATTTCAGAATTTTCTAAAGGGATGCATTATTTTGCCTTTTTTAGAATTTTTACATTCTACCTACTAGTGATAGGGAAATCTCTTCACGCCAAATTCTAACTCCACAAGAAACTTGTTATTGAAAGTAAATACTCACAGTGGCCACATTTCCTTAAAATAACATTTATTCTTTTCTTTTTACAGGTAGAGGAAGAAAGGTATGTTTTACTTTGCATAGTTTCTTTTTCATAAGTAGAATTCATTCTATCATTGCCCACACAAGACTGTACTTTAAAATGTTGGAAAGACTTTTGCAAACTACAAAGTACCATGCAAATACGCTATGTTAAATATATGAACGCAGTTCAGCTACTATGATTCTAGAATACAGAGCCTCTATTTTATTCACATTATTGCTGATTTTTATTTATATATCTGTTTCTGTCAGAAGGTTGTGAATTCCTTAGTAACTGAGAATGTGTCTTACTAACCTTTGTATTTCTTGCACTTATCGCACATGCTTTATATATACTTTGCACACATTAGAAGTGCAGTGTGTGTCTGATGGAAGGAAGGGAGGGAGGGAAGGAAAGGAAGTGCTACTTCAGTGGAGTTGTGGTCCCTCTCTTATTGACTGGGATGTAAAGATCCAACTAAAAAAATTAATTGGACATTTTACCAAACATACACCATCTCACTTTTGCTTCCCTCCTTGACCTTCAGGTTGCTTAAAATCTTACCCTGGAGACAAGCTTTAACACTCAAGAGGACAAAGTTGAGTTATAGCCAATAATTCCAGAACAATCGGCCAGTTTGGCCACTTATCATTTGGACAGGGTGATATCTCTAAGTGAGGAGAGTTCCATTTCCTTTGGCAGTGTGCTTGGTTTTCTGGTTACCTTGGAAACTATGGCATTTTCTTCAATATTATGCAAGCGGTACAGACATAGAGAGGGAGGAGTGGAAATGAGGCAGTGATTCCAATTTCTGTGGTAGATATTTGACAGATTACCAGCTAATTTAAATTGCTTTTGTTGTTCATAATGGATCTGCAATAAAGTAATAATCAGATAAGGCAATGCTATGCCTTCATGATAAATGAAAGTGACGTTCTCAACAAGAGATCCTGGCTGGTTATACTTTTTGATTCAGAGGTCAATACCATATTTTTTGCCTTATTTGGGATAAATGTAAATAAGCTATTTGTATTTGAATATATGTGAAAGGAGAAGGACTACAAATACCTGCTCACATTTAATTTACATCTGAAAACTAGAATAAATTGAAACTTGCAAGTTTGAGTATAGACCCTAGACGACAAAAAGAAAAATGTGTGAAGCAGAAAAATAAGTAACAGTGATAACTGCCCTGACATAATCTGTTAAAGTTGGTTAATAATCACCCAACTTCCTGAGAGGCAACAGTAACTTTATGTCCTTAAATGTTTTTCTCCAAAGCCAGTGGGGCAGCTGAAAAAGGACTCAAAGCAGTTGCCCCAAATTAGCAAACTCTAGCTATGTGTCTCTATTTTCATGATTCTTTGTCATTTATTATTGTGTCATCACAGCACAAGAGCAGAGTAATGTTATAAAAATACATTTTATTCTTAGTTTTTATCAGTATTATTATAATTTATTCATTCATTCAGGTTATTTTGGGAAATAATTACAGAGCCTTTATTATATACCTGATATGAGGCAAATGATACCGTTATGCAAAAGTGGGAAAAACACTGTGACTATCTCCCTGGTAACAACATCCTATAAAAGTGACAAGGAATGTCCACATGACATTAAGTGATAGTAACAGACAAGAAGTAAACTTAAACTGTAAAATTATCTGAATTGGAAAACTTGAACTTTGTTCCTAGTGGGTAGGAAAATTAAATTTAGTAAAACTCTAGACAAATCATCCATCCATAAATTAACTTATTCACTGCAAATAAACAAAAGCATTAGAAACAAATATTTATAATTGTGGGTTATTTCCAAAATAGGATGTATCGTAGAATCATTAGGGGAAATTATTACCAGAAACTGATGATTGAACACAGTTCCAAATCAAGTATTGTGAAGAAACAGAAAGTTCATATAAGATATTAAAAACTCAACAATTTTGTTAAGAAAGGTCAGTGGATCCCACTCCCCCAAATGCAAAGAAGTGAAGAGCAAAGTCTGCATTTTGCTCAGTGGTCGCTTAGGATGGAGATTTCACAACCACCCTCAGCAGACCATCCCTTTTTCTCATTTTCACATTTGAGTAATGAATCTTTATGTAAGGGCTGAAGTAATTTCTCCTCCCCTTTTACTTGTTTTTTTAGACTTGTTCAGTTAGGAGGTATTTTCCAGCATCATTCTAATGAAGTCCTTTATTTGTTTGGAAGTGGATTTGTAATTCTCCTAAACAATAGAAATTCACTATTTCAAAGAAATCTCTTTTATTACAGCGCTTACAAAATTAATCTTTATTATTTTTTATTATTTTGAAGATGGAAGACCCAGTCTAAAAATTAGCATATATGGAAATATAGCCTTTTACTCTGCATCTCACATACACTGATCCCTTCTAGTTTTTCTGCAAGTTGTTTATTAGTCTCTCATGATTCTACCTCGTACTTACTCATATAAAACTTCCAACTGCTTCTGTAAGGCTAATTCCCTCCTCTGAATCCTCAGTTTATACCTCAGTAGAATATTAGCTACTTCAGCATTAGAATTATTAGCAATTGTGATCAGAGTATATTAGTTCTGTCATTGAGTACATCATTAAGACTATCACAATTACAAAATAGTTGTTAAATTTCACTTTACCAAGCTTTGTCAAGTGTGAGGTATTATTGGAAGGGTAATTTTATTGTACTTTCAGGAGTACAATTTAATGATCTGTTCAAAATCTTACAAATATGTGTGATCTTTAATTCACAAATTTAACCTCTAGAAGCATCATAAAGCATTAATCAGTGATGGCACAATAAGCATTTATAAGTAAGGATGTTTATTGTAATGTTATTTCTAATTGTAAAAATGAAAACAAAACCTAAGAGTAAAATAATGAGGCATTGATTAGACAAATCAGAGTGTGTGTATGTGATGGGAGACTTAGAATGCTTGAATTTAGCAGTGGTTGCCTCTTGGTTGTTTTAGTTTCTTTTGTATATTTCCTTTATTTTCAAGATTCCTTACTATGAACACATATTATTTTTTATAATCAGATAAAATAACAATATATGTGAAAGGGGGATTAAATAAAATAGAACTCATTCTCTTATCTTTTCTCCTAAATTTTGAATATAATCCTCAAATTCATTATTCACTCTCACTAGCTGCCTAGCAAAAAAAACACAGTATTTCATAATATGTTAATGGAAATTAATACATAAAGAACAATTTATTGAAAACATCTATATGCTACCAAATTTTGTTGGAAGAAATATCCCTAAACAAATAACACTAAGAAATATGTGATAAAAATAGAGGTATCTAAAGGTACAATTCATCCAGTAATTATTTAACTTCTGTACATGGCATCATGCTGTGAGAGTACAATTTGTGAAGATCTAAATAAGATTGATAATTCAAGTATATCAACTTTTCTGGAATTTCTTGTTTTTTTTTCAGTCTTTGGGGAATTTCTCTTATGGAACTTTGACTTTACATCTTTTCATCACAACTATTTCTTGCTCTAGTAAACTCTGGATTTTATCTCTGTAAAAACTGAAGTGGAACAACATTACACATTTTTACTTTTCACCACACATTGGATTGATTTTCTTTTTATGTCTTTCAGATGAGTAGAAATGCTTTTTTTCATGCATAATGGTCTGAATAAATATACTAAAAATTGAATGCTAACTCTTTTCTCATTTCTTACATTCCTTTTATAGAAATTCCATGTTTACATGGTATATTCTAGTATGACACGTTCATGCCCCATACAGCATTATATTTTGTTAATTAAACTTGTTTGTTGTTTTTTTACTTTATAGGGACAAAAAGGAGAACCAGGATTAGTGCCTGTTGTAAGTATATATAGATACATATATATATATATATATATTGTTTTCATGTACATTGGTTATAATTACTTTCTTTTCTTTTGAAAAGCACATAAACAGTAATATACGAGTTTACTGTAGCTAAGTTGATTAATAAAATAAACAAGCAAATCAGAAAAGTTTAATTCTTTAATTAATCCAATATTTAATATGCTGTGTTCATGACTTTCATAGTCCCATAACTAAAAGAAAAGATCAGGGTTTTACAAAATTAAATATATTGTGTGATATATTAAATAGTTAAGATGTATATATTTTATAGTGTAAATTATCATTTAATCTTATGGAAAGGCATTGCTTAATGTTCCAAACATCCGGAAATAAGTCATGCCATGATCATGATGGAAATTCCATCTTGTTTAAGAGTTCTTTAAAGAGATGGTCAAAAGTATATGATTAAGTAGCTTTTAAAAGAATTATCATCACTCTCTCAAGACAAAATAATAATACGTGCTTTGATTTGTTTGGCAATGTTTATATTTTTGCTTTCCTTTTAAATTGGCATGATTTTACAAAGATTACCTAAAGTTAATCATTCATATTGTTTTCTTTAATTTAAAAACATTTCTGTACTTGCCATGTGTGTGTACTTACCATATCTTAGGTGCTATTTTAAGTGCTTTACCAATAATTATTTAGTTCGTTTTCACAACAACTCTGTGAGGGAGGCATTTTCATAATCATCATTCCTACTTCACAGAGGAGGAGACTTAGCACAGAGAGGATAAGTAATTAGTCCAGGGACACACAGCTGGTAAGGGATAGAGGCAGGATTTGAACACAGGCCACTTGGGTGCTGAAATCATTATACCAATGCGACCACCCTATCTTCAAAATTGAATTAAGACATGGTTCTGATGGCAAGGAGGAGATGGGCATCAATTGCCAACACCCATTTGTTTAAAAGGAACTTCCCGGGCCTTTTATTGTTATTCTTCTTTGTCAACTACTAACTTTTCTAGAATCTGTAGGAACTTTATCTTTACTGATGATCTTGTCTATTGTTTAGGTAACAGGCATACGTGGTCGTCCAGGACCAGCCGTAAGTAGTTTCATTCAGTATTCATGGTACTCGTGTGCTCTTTGAGATACTGAAAATATCTATGGCTATTATATCCAGGAGAAGACAACAGAATGTAAAACAATGACACTTGGGTTTCTTGAAATATCTTGTTTGAAATATCTTCAAGTTTAGGCATTCCTTTGCAGCAGTGAATGATAGAGGGGGTCATTTCATGCTGACATTGATGAACCTTATGATTTCTCATATATTAGTGTTGTTACTTGTCATGTGAAGGGCAAAGCAATCAATTGTTACATTTTTCACTTTAGATTGACCTTGCTTATTGAAATCAGAACAAACTAGCCTGTTGTTTGAGATTAATGGTAGACTATTTTTATGTGTTTAATGAAATTAAATCACTTATTTCAGTAGAATTTGAGAAATTATATATCAGCATTTTTCTGGCTTAGCATAAAAGATTACTGATTTCAGATTTGGATTATCAACAATATTCATAAGTTACTAGATGGTCAATACACACACGCATACACACACACATGCACACATATACCCATACATAACCCCACCAAATTCAAATAAATTTAAAAATATGTAAAATCAACCTAAGTAAAATATTAACTAAGTAAATATTAATAGATTTAATCTATTCCTTCTGAAGCCTTTGCTTTTAAATAATGACATATGTCGAACTGAGGAAATGCACAACCTTGTCTTCACAACTCAACTGAACTCTCACTGAAGAGTATAATATAGGGGGAAAAAATAAAGATAAATAAAATTCCTCAGATAATTGACATTTCCCAGAAAAAGGGCATTTTAAGATATCAGCACAGTCACTTAATATGAAATTTAAGTCATTTATTATTTCAAGGGAGAAATAACAGTAATTATGATTTGAAAATTTGTGCATTTTGAAATGCTCTATGGAGATAATGTAGCGTTCTCAATCAAGTGAAAAAAAATGGTACTTAAAGGTACATTAAACAGTAGTAGATTAAGACTGTTAAGACTGTATCCATATCTAAATGGCAGACACAGATTAACAAGGAAACAACCTTGAATATACAATTGAGAAAAAATATACAATTGAGAAAAAAAGCGTATTTTTCTTTCTGTTGCTTTCACTGGCACCTTGAAACATTATGAAGAGTTTGGGGAGTCAGGTACCAATATGAACATTTACATTCGCTCAGAGAATTGATTATTTGGGATGTACATATTTATGTGGGTCTCAAAATCTGGAATGAAGTTTTTGTGCCCAGTATTTAGCGGCAAAGTCTTTGCTTGGGAGTAGACAGGAAAATGATTCTTTCAAAATTGCAATTACAGCTTCAAGCTAATATATTCAGCTCATGGGCCTCTGTGATGCTAAAGTATAGCACCTAATATTTTACATCCTTCAAGCCTCACTGCTGAAATAAGCAGCCTACTATGTACACAGGGTTTTATTTGCTATAGTGGCTTTATATGTACATGGCTTTATTTGTTATAGTTTTGAGTTGGATGGAATTATTTCTGTTTTCCAATTTTATTATATCACGCAAACCTTTAAAAACAAAGCATCCAAAGTATACACATTTTGCAGGCATGACCATAATTTTCTGTTTCAGGGACCTCCAGGATCACAAGGACCAAGAGGAGAGCGGGGCCCAAAAGGAAAACCTGTAAGTTAACAGATTTTCCTTTCTGTGAATGTGTATCAAGTAAGCCAATCTACACCATGTTCCCTGGATGCAGCAAAGAGTATGTGTCACAGTTCCTTTCTCACCTCTATAAATGTTATAAATAATTCAGATCATGAAGAGATTGTATATCTCTTATGATTGAGAAGAAATTATCACTTGCTAATAAATACTTATTATCCTTATTATGTAATACAGATGATAGTTCCTTGTCCTTTAGGGGGTCAAATTAAAACGAAGTAGAATCTAAGGAAACATAGTTAGCACATAAGGCTGTTTTCAGAAATTGTAACTCATAAGTAATTGATGCCAAGAATGTACTGTTGACATAAAACACCCAAGTTTTGTCATCTGTGGTTGCTATAGAAACAACAAAACTGGATATAGAAAAAAGAACTTATTAGAGGATAAAATTTTCTTTCAAATGGTGGTTGTACAAGGAATTTATTTCTCCAGTAACACTGCCTTTTTCACTGTGCAGCTGCTGCAGAGGTATCAAAGGAGTAATTTTAAAAATCATCTCCATTATCAGAACAAAGCTAACACCTTCAGATTTCAGTAATCAATTCTATACACTTATGCTAAAACCTGAGGATATTATATAATGCATACCAAGTGTTTTCTCTTTTTACCTAACCATGCAGAGTACGTATTGTTCTCAAGTCCTAGGATTATATATTTTTTTACATTTCACTTCCAAAGTCTAATGTCCTTCATATATTAAATAACTGGATTAATTTCTGTATTGATTTCCATGTCCCATGTTTCAATCAAAAAATTTGTTTGTGCTGCTTAATTTCTCTTTAATGACCTTTACTTAAATTTATCTCTGTATAGATTTTTTCCTTCCAAATATGTATGTATCCATAACTAAATGGCAGACACAGATTAACAAGGAAACAACCTTGAATATACAATTGAGAAAAAAAGCATATTTTAGACCATGTTCCTAGGAACTATCACTTCTAGTTTCATCTTTGAAATGATTTCATGCTTCTACACATTCCACCAGGTATGGCATGCTGCCAATACGTCTTCCAAACTGGAGCTAGAGTAATGGATGGTATTTACAGGCATGCATGTCAATGACAATATCCCAAAGAAGTGGCTGTAGGTGGGCAACAAGGTTGTGTTTAGATTATCTCATGCCTGTTCTTCATTGTCGTTCTCCTGAACCTGCTTCACAACCATTGGTAGCTTGAGCACTGTTAGGAGCTGTCCAGATGTCTGTCCAGGGCCTAGAATGATAGACAGGAGGCAGATGACTTCTTTTGGGTGTAGGTTGTGTGGTCATGCAGAAAACATTTTTGCATTGATGTATTTGTGCCCAGAGCCATAGATAACTCTGGGTCTTAAGTCCAGGTGGAAATTGCTATGGGACTAGTGTGTGACTTCCAGAATTCCTGGTTAAGGATCCAGTGAATCTACTCCCCACTCCTCTTACTCTTCTCTTCCCTTCTTGACTTAATGTATGATATGCTCCATTTCCTGTCTTGGTTTCTTGATTAGGTCTGATATAAGCAATGGGAATTGGGTATGAGTGTGTGCTTGCATGCAAGTATGTGTGTGTATGTGTGTGTGTGTGTGAGAGAGAGAGAGAGAGAGAGAATGGGAGAAAGGAGTAGTGCCAGAAGTGGCTGGGTTTACAGTAAAGAGTGGTTATTTATGAGGAATTAAGCTGGATGTTACTGGCAGGTACCCAAATAGGAAATCTGTTCCTCTCTTAATTCCAGTTGTGGTGTGCTAGAAAATGTTTAACTACCGGATCTCTCTTTTTTTATAAAGCCCTCATTTGTAGCTTTCACTGATTTCCCTGGGGTAAATGCTCCCACGTGGCTGACTTCATGCTGCCAAAATGAGGTCACAGAATACGGAGTTGGGAAGAGATGTGCATAATCAGCACTCATGAGCCAGTGTGAATTGGCTCCAGTACACCAGTGACAGGCCATCTCCTGCCAGGTTACTAGTTTGTCACCATGCAGTTACATAAAACTGAGGACATGTGATATCAGACAGTCCAATCACTGGGTAGCACTGAAGTCTTCCTGAGTGCTGTCAGTAGTTCTCAATCTGGAATAATTTTGCTCACCCCCTCCCCCCTGGAGATGTTTGACAATGTCTAGAGACATTTTTGATTGTCATAACTGTATATGAAACAGTGTAGGAGGGAGGTTGCTCTTGCATCCAGTGGGTAGAAACCAGAAATGCTGCCAAACATCCTACAGTGCACAGGACATCACCCCTCAACAAAGAATTATCTGGCCCCAGTGGTCAATAGTGTTGAAGTTGAGAAACTCTGCTTACATTGTAAGCCTTCTGTAGTAGTTGATGATGATGATGATGGTGTAGAGAAGAAAAGTGGTATTTATGACTGCAGTGCCACCTTATATTGCCACAGTCATAGCATTAGTCCAGCTAAGCAGTTCCTGGAAGCCTTGGGACATGAGGCAAAATAGTCCAACCATGACTTGCTGCTAATTCAGCGTGAGTTATTTTATTGAGTGTTACGGGAGATTTCTACATTTCCCTAAAACTATATTTTTAAAGTGTTTCCCATTTTGGGAAAGAGCAGTTATCAAATTTACCAATGGTTTGCTATTTTTGAGATGTTGGTTTGCCTGGGCAAAGTTCAGAAGCACAGCAAAAACAAAATTATGTTAGACTGGGCAACAGTTTAGGTACCTCCTATCCCTTTTATATAGGCAGAAATACTGCCAGATGGAAGTTTTGGAATGTTCCTATGGGGACGGGTAAGCCATATGTGGCAGATGTGTTTATCTTATCATAACAAATGTAGACTTTTAAAATGTTTTGTTTCAGAAACGTGTATTTATTCTTTTTGCCAGAAAATCTGAGTTCTAATTGCAGAAATCACTTAAACTCTATAGGTCTCAGTTTCCTAATCTGTAAAATGGGAAATATGCCAGATCTTACTAGCTCTAACATTCTATATATGTATTTTTTTGATGGTACTATTAACCAGCAGTAAATAAACTTCTCAACTCTACTTGTGAAGTTTAAAGATTGCCACCCAGTGGCCGTCTAAGAGTACTTTTTATTGTAGATGATTGCTGTGGCTGCTGAAAACGTATCCTGGTTGGATGGGAGTGATGATAAATAGAACTTTTATCTTAATATAATTTTATGTGATTCAGCTCATTTGGAAATATTAAAATATATCTTTTTTAATGAGTTCCAGAATTATAGTCTATGCTTTCAATACTTATTAGTAAAATACTTATGGATTATAATATATTTTTCTTCTTACTAGTAATCTTGTTCATTATATTCACATAATTTTGGGTCATTTTTATAAACTTTCTTCATTCATTTTAATCTCAATTTCTGCAAGAATAAATCACATGGATCTTTAGAAGAGATACCATGGAGGTGCAAAATTGTCCATGAAATCACTGAAAAAGTGGATTGTCTTAGAGCAGGCTTTTTGAAACAAGATTATTCATCACAGAACTGTCACAAAGAAGGATGCAGACTATTTCACAAATAGTGAAATATTTAATATCACACAAACTTCTCTCTATTCCCATTGACACGAAATGTAGTTTTTTGTTTTGTATTTGGAAATATCTTTGGGAGCAGAAATTATGTTTTAGCTTACTTTTGGTATGTAATACTACCCAGTAATCAATTAACAATTGCATATTTGGAAAACACACTGACAGTCTTTCATGCAAAGCTCTATGACTATTATTTTGTATTTGCAACCATTGACATTTATTTCCAGCTCACATTGTCTACATTAATATGATCCAGGAGTCTTAGATAGCAATTTAAAGTCAGCCTGTATTCCATATAATGAAAATAATACAATGAATTATCAGTAGTTTAGGGGAATTGATTAGGTCATAAGGGGTTTGCATTTTAAACAGTGCGGATAATTTTCTAAGAATTCGTTTTTCAAAGATGTGACATAGTATATAATAATGTTTCTTAAAACTATGCCAAGAAGTAAACACACTTATATGAATGCTAGAAAATATTGAATTATATTAAATGATTAATTTTTTGAATATCTATTATGGTACTCTTCCCAAAACTGTCAGATATAAACTACCCCTTCTATCAAATGTCAGCTTGTTCTAAATGTACTCCTTCTGTCTTTTCCTTGAATTACTAGTGCTTACTGTGGGCCAGTAGAGATTCTCCTGTCTTTAAGCATGAGAAGCTTTGTTTACTATTAAACTCCAGTTCATGTACCATTCTTTTCTATCCCTGCATCTAATTATAAAATTTACATTGTCTTATGACTTCTTTGGCCATTTCCTTATAAAGCCTTTGTAGACTCATCAGGATTAAACAGAAGAGCCAGAAAATACTTTACACAACTGGTGGGAATGATGAGGTTGGGGGATGGAGCATTTCCAATATTGATGAAGTGGCCCTTCCCCAAGTTGCCTTCAAAATGTGGGTTATGAGGAGGGTGGAATTTGGCAGCTAGAATTCCTTGGTCTCTTCCCTGAAAATCAGAACTTGGCTGGGTCACTGTGCCTTTTCCTCTATTTCTGATTGTTCTGGTCTTCCTCTGGGAGTGGTAAGGAAAATAAAGTGTGTCAGAGTCTAATTGATAATGAGGACTGAAATGTGAAAAAGTAATGAGCAAATATTTAGTGTGTACTATATGCCATAATTACTATGTAATTTTAAAAATTACAGAGAGGAACAAACATGAACTCCAATCAAGGGACCCTAAATTTTGGGGGGGGGGGGTGCATAAGCAGGCATTTACGTAGTTAACTGAAATGTAAGACAGAACTTTAAATTTAGAAATTGTTATGTAAATATCCTGGAACAGCAAAACTTAAGCAACTAAAGAAGCTCATTCTAGAATACTGATGATTTCAATAAAAATTTATAATTGTTCCAAGAAGATTGATTTCTGGGGCCTTAACACTTCGAGAATAAAATTCTTACCCAGACCTTGTCTCAATGGTAGAGGTTCTGCCCAGTGCAGAAGTCAGCAGTGTTGACCGAAGCTTATTAAACCACTGTAAAGTGGCTGGATTGCTATCCATTCATTTTTTAAAATATTGAGCATCTGTTTCCACCTGGAAGTCTGTCTTTTTAGCTTTTATCCTAAGTGTGTATTTGGCAATGGTCTTTAATTTACAGTGGCTTGTTTTTCCAGGGTCCCCGTGGTCCTCAGGGAATTGACGGAGAACCGGGTGTTCCTGGTCAACCTGGTGCCCCGGGGCCTCCCGGACATCCGTCCCACCCAGGACCCGACGGCATTAGCAGAGTGAGTTGTGTGCATTGTTCAATGTCATAGTTAGGTAGCATATTAAATTATTGATGTATTGTTATGGTTTTAAATTGTGTCCATTTGGAGATTGATCCTTGATTGTAAGAGCTGCTAAGTGAATGTGACACTGCCACAAAGAACAATAAAACTAAAAATCCACAGGGAATTGTTGAAATATGAAGTGGTTAAAGTACTGCTCCAAATTATTTGTATTTCTCAATGTCAGTTCCAGACCCCAATAATTCTGTTCTTCTTGCTAATTCTAAAGGGCTACTAGCATTGTTCCTTCTATGAATTGAAAAGAGAGATGTATTACTACTCTTCTGCTGTTTTCTAGGTTTAGAATGCTGACAAAATCTGCATCATGTCCTCCACACCAAGAGAGCATGATTCATCCATGATGATAAATATGAAAGGGCCATTGAGTTGATACTAAATTTGCTCTCTGATTATTTTGTTAATTTTAGTTTCCTGCCTGAAGAAAAATAAAGCAAAACATCTTTGGATACCTGCCTGTTAGACTCTATAGTAGCAGACACACAGATTTATGAGTACATTGCACAGCTTAATGAGGGACCATATAGAACCCTAAAATAAGATTTTTATTTACGCTAGTGCACACATTTGTTTCTCCAGTGATTGTATAAGGTAATTATCTCATTATATTTAGTTTGTTTTGTTTTATTTTATTAATGCATTTCTCCATTGGGAACTTTAACATGTATATATAACAGTGATAACCTTCAAAGTACGATTCAGCAAGCAGTTGGACAGCAAATTTCAAAGAACTTCATGGGTCACAGTTACACAACTTTAGCCATTTCCATTATTGTAAAATAAAACATACATACAGGAAGGTGTTAACTTTCGATGTACAGCTCAACAAGCAGTTATATAGGCAATTTCAAAACTTGTAGTTCCACAGTTTCAGTTCCTTCCCTGTTATGAAATATAGGGGTATACACAAAAAGGTGAAGACTTTTAAAGCACAATTCAATGAGCAGCTATAGAGCAAATTTCAAAGAATGCCATAGGTTACAGTTCCACCATGTTATCTGCCTCCTTCCAGCTATTCCAACACCCCCCCAAATATATATATATTTATGTAAAGTTTCAGTATTTATAGACCTTTGTTAAATCTTATTTTGTTTGTTGCTACCTCTTCCTCTCATTTAATCTCTTTCTCCATCTTCAGGGGTGTCTAGGCAGTGAGCACCCTAATTTGTTCATGTTGAAAGGATTGTCGACTATATGGGGAAGGGAGCTGCAACTGATTTTTGTTCTTAAAGAGGCTCTTGCCTCTGGGTTTTAGGACTTTTCTGGCATAGGAACACCCTGGTGGATTTAAGTTAATGAGAGAGGAAACAGTGAGTGAATCTTTTATAGAATCTCAGATAGGGATTTAGGTATTTGGGGACTATGTTTAGTAGGGGTGTGGCATACTATGGTCATTTGGGATGTGTAGCTAGAGCGTGCATAAGAGAAACCTCTTAGATAGCCTCTCAACTGTATTTAGGATCGCTCTGCCACTGTAACCTCAGCTTGTTACCTTTATTTTTCCCCCTTTTGGTCAAGTAGGCATTTCCTTGTTATATTTTAAATAATATCTTTTTATATTTTAAACAATACAGATATTTTTCTTCCTTATAATATCCAGAAATTAATATAACTATTTGAACATATATGGACAATTTTGGTCAGTTCAGTTTCTAGAGTTTTTTTAAATTTCAAAGAGAAAAGATAAAACTGCTTCTAAGTCTTGGGGTATTCAGGGATTCATTAAAAGGATTATAAAATTTTTATTGATTTACATAAATATAATTTAAAGTTTACTGGCCATGAACAAATGAAGAAGAATACCATCTGTTTAAAATAATCTAAAATGGATTCTGGTGATTTAGGGCAAATGTTTTAAAGGCATCTTTCAGGCTTGTTTAGATGTTTAGCGAGCTCTAACCCCAAAAGGGCATTAGATAAAGAGATTTAAACCTGAAATTGATTAGACTGGTTAAATACTTTTCAGATTAATCCATGCTTTTATCAAGTATCAGAAATTTGACCCATTGCAGATGTTCTGAAGCAACATAGATAAAAAAAACACTCTGAGGAAGAATGTTCAATCAAACACACACACAGTAAAAAAAAGCTTGTTTCTTTTTCCTTGCTTTAAAGCTAAAAGTTTAAAATGATTCTCAGAAGAGTCATACGATAAGAATCCTGGAGAATGTACATTTCTTAATTTAAAAAATATGTTGATGTGTCTGTTCCTGTGGGAATAATGTCGAGTCATTGCTTTTACAGCCCTTTGCAGCTCAGATGGCTGGGTTGGATGAAAAATCTGGACTTGGGAGTCAAGTAGGAATGATGCCTGGCTCTGTGGTAAGCACAAATTTTGCTGATAATCTGAGTACTTGTGGAAGACCACTATAAAAAGAGGCTCAAATTAGCTAATCAAGAAAGTATTGTCCCGGCCCGCGGGACGATCAACGGAGGCTCCAAATCCTGTGAGGGAGGAATGGTATGGGATAAGAGACGTGAAGAACGACAGCAAGACAGGTTTCTGATCAAGCTGCAAAACTTTATTGAAGAGGCAGGGTATATATGCCCTGGAGGGAGAAGGGGTGGCTAATAAGGACAGGTAGCGGTCTGGGATTGGTGATTGCTGTTGCTAGGGCGGATGGCAGATGTAGGGTTAGCATTTTTGGCGCGAACTAGCACTTTTGGCGCGAACTACTTCTGTAAAGAAGGCTGAGGGTAACTTAAGCTATTGTTGTATCAGCCCTGGCGGCCATGTTGCACATCTCCGGCATAGCTGAAGGTGGACTTCATGCATGCTACCTTAATCGCCCTCTACAAAGTATGTCTTCTTAAGCACATTCATTCATTCATCAAACCCTACCATGTATCAATTAAAATACCAGTGGTTTTCCATTTATCACCGTGCAGTGTACTTATTGACGTAATAAAGGGCTTTCATTTAATACTTGACCTGTCGTTCACAGAAAATATATGTTCTCTTCCACCACCACCACAAAGAAAACTTCTGCAACTTTTTATTTAAAAAAAAAAAAAGATTTATGGGTTTGATAAAAACAGCACCTTGGCAAAAAATTTGAAATAAGAGAAGTTTTGCTATTTCTATTTTAATTTTTCCCACTTGTATTGACATCCTCTGCCTGCGATGTGCCAAGAACTTTGAGCTTTCCTGAATGGGCCTACTGACCATCCATCCTCTTTCAAGTTTCTTCAATAGCAAGAAAGATTTCCATTTTCTTTGGGCTGGTATTTACCCTGGGTCTTAGGAGCAATGCAACCTCATTGAATGAATTCACAATTTTCAAACCAACTCTCCTTGCTTTTTGCCCATAATTCAGAGGCGTCCCAAATTGGTGGAATTTCAAGCAATAGGAAGTGTGATGTCATACTTCATAGATAACCACCTTCTCTACCCATCCTTAAGGCCAGCACTCTGGGTACTGAGTACTTAAACCTAGTTTGTGTATTTTTGAAATCACTTGCAATACAGTTTCATCCAATGATTATCTTGAGACAATTTTCTGAAATATGTGAGTTTCCATCTATTTGAATAGAAGAGTTTGAATTGTATTTCTTTTACATTTTTTTTCCAAAATGAAGCTTTTATTTTCCTAGTTGCTACAATATTTGATAAATTCAAAAGAAAAAGTTAAGATTTGCCATAAGAACAGATTTGATTTTAATTTAACTAATTTTACTTTTTAAAGTGTGACATTTTAAAAATTGGATAGAAATAAAAAAAATTTAAGTTGCAATTTTCTTCTTTGTTTTTTCCATTTGTTCTACCACAATATAATCTTTTCATGTTTAAATGGGGCAAGGCTGCCTGGATATTGTTTCTATACTTTAAATGTATTTCAAAAAAGAAAGAAAGATTCTAGGGAACTCAGGATACCAGATAATTTATAAACTGACATTTAAAATAATCCAGTCATTATTGTGGATGGTTTCATAAACCTTTAAATACAACTTGCTCATTTCAGCTGTGATAGAGTTATCAGTTGTGAAACTGAAGAATTAAATGGCCAGTTTATGCCTGCCAAGATTTTTCTTTTTTCAGATGTTCTAGTTAACAGAACCACCCCTTAGGCATGCAAGTGTTCTTATCCCAAAGACATTGGGTGTGTACAGGCATATTGTTTATTTCTCTTCATGACACTGAGGGTGTGTATAGAAGTTATCCCAAATGTTGTTCCAAACTTTAATCTCCTTGAATTTAGCAGCATTCAAGATGAGTACAGATGGAGAATGTCATCATCTTTTACTGTCAAAGTTTTACTTTTCCAGATTCCAAAGCTGATTCAACATTTTTTAAATGTTTGTTCTAATTTTCATGAGCACTATTCAACATTTTCCTCTCATTTGTTTTTAAGGGTCCTGTTGGCCCTAGGGGACCTCAAGGTTTGCAAGGGCAGCAAGTAAGTATTTTTATAATCAAATTGCATACTGTAGCAAAAAGAAAGTTTACAAATAAGGGCTATGTGACATGGCTACTTTGGGATGGCCTTTAAATTGCATATTAACTCTTAGTTTGAATAGGCTTAATTTTCAATCGTTTAGAAATATATGAAAGTTGTCTCATGGAACTAAATTATATCATCTGACTACTTTATGTTACTGACATCCAATGCCAAGATTTATGTGTCTTTGTTTCTGAAATAACAGGTCATTATTTCATGTTATGCTGAAAATTCTCATAACTGCTATGCGCTAACTTTGAAGCTATATGAAATATACTCAGAGGGGCCCATCAACATATGTTATTATTAAAAATAACAATCTCAAGATGATCTCTCTGTGGAATCTTTAAAGAAGCATATTGCTATCCTTTCTACAGCCAGTAAAATAATGATGTAGAGCTATTTAAATTTTTGTAGCCATTTGATAGGCAGTAGCAAATATTTTTCAATAAAAATAAAGACAAGAACCCTTAGCTCCATCATGTATACCAGATTGTCTTTGCAATGTATGGAGCTTTACTTCAAGCTGTTCTATATTACTGCCACTGGTGAATACAAAAGGTAATTTATGATGGTGGTGATGATAATGATTATGGTAATGACACCACCACCAATTGAACATTCATTCTGTACCAGCACTTATCTAGAGTCTTAATATGCATTAGTTCTGTAAGTCCTCATAAAAGCCTTGTCAGGTAGTCCCAGTTTCCTAATAGGTTAGGAAAATGAGGAATAGAAAGTCTAAGTAATTTGCCCAAGTTCATACAACTGGAAAGTGGCAAAGCCAGCTTTCTGAACAAAGGTACTATTAGTGTTCTGTTTTCCTTTGGTTTGTATATATACTTTATTTTTTTTTTTTTTTTTTTTTTAATTTTATTGAGATATATTCACATACCACGCAGTCATACAAAACAAATTGTACTTTCGATTGTTTACAGTACCATTACATAGTTGTATATTCATCACCTAAATCAATCCCTGACACCTTCATTAGCACACACACAAAAATAACAAGAATAATAATTAGAGTGAAAAAGAGCAATTGAAGTAAAAAAGAACACTGGGTACCTTTGTCTGTTTGTTTCCTTCCCCTACTTTTCTACACATCCATCCATAAACTAGACAAAGTGGTGTTTGGTCCTTATGGCTTTCCCAATCCCATTGTCACCCCTCATAAGCTACATTTTTATACAACTGTCTTCGAGATTCATGGGTTCTGGGTTGTAGTTTGATAGTTTCAGGTATCCACCACCAGCTACCCCAATTCTTTAGAACCTAAAAAGGGTTGTCTAAAGTGTGCATAAGAGTGCCCACCAGAGTGACCTCTCGGCTCCTTTTGGAATCTCTCTGCCACTGAAGCTTATTTCATTTCCTTTCACATCCCCCTTTTGGTCAAGAAGATGTTCTCCGTCCCACGGTGCCAGGTCTACATTCCTCCCTGGGAGTCATATTCCACGTTGCCAGGGAGATTCACTTCCCTGGGTGTCTGATCCCACGTAGGGGGGAGGGCAGTGATTTCACCTTTCAAGTTGGCTTAGCCAGAGAGAGAGGGCCACATCTGAGCAACAAAGAGGCATTCAGGAGGAGACTCTTAGGCACAAATACAGGGAGGCCTAGCCTCTCCTTTGCAGCAACCGTCTTCCCAAGGGTAAAACTTATGGTAGAGGGCTCAACCCATCAAACCACCAGTCCCCTATGTCTGTGGTCATGTTAGCAACCATGGAGGTGGGGTAGGCGAATACCCCTGCATTCTCCACCGGCTCCTCAAGGGGGCAATAAATCTTTTTTTTTTTTTTTTTTTCCCCTTGTTTGTCTTTTTTCTTTTTTTTTTTTTTAACTTTCCCTTCTTTTTTCAAATCACCTGTATGAAAAAAAAAGTTAAAAAGAAAACAAGCATACAATAAAAGAGCATTTCAAAGAGACCATAGCAAGGGAGTAAGAAAAAGACAACTAACCTAAGATAACTGCTTAACTTCCAACATGTTCCTACTTTACCCCAAGAAAGTTACATAATATAGCAACATTTCAGTGAACTTGTTCCTACTACAACCATCAGAAATTAACAGACCATAGTCATTTCTGGGCATCCCCAGAACGTTAAATAGCTTATCTGTTCTTCCTGGATTATTGTTCCCCCTTCCTTAATTGCTCTCTACTGCTAGTTCCCCTACATTCTACATTATAAACCATTTGTTTTACATTTTTCAAAGTTCACATTAGTGGTAGCATATAATATTTCTCTTTTTGTGCCTGGCTTATTTCGCTCAGCATTATGTCTTCAAGGTTCATCCATGTTGTCATATGTTTCACCAGATCGTTCCTTCTTACTGCCGCGTAGTATTCCATCGTGTGTATATACCACATTTTATTTATCCACTCATCTGTTGAAGGACATTTGGGTTGTTTCCATCTCTTGGCAATTGTGAATAATGCTGCTATGAACATTGGCGTGCAGATATCTGTTCGTGTCACTGCTTTCCGATCTTCCGGGTATATACCGAGGAGTGCAATCGCTGGATCGAATGGTAGCTCTATATCTAGTTTTCTAAGGAACTGCCAGACTGACTTCCAGAGTGGCTGAACCATTATACAGTCCCACCAACAATGAATAAGAGTTCCAATTTCTCCACATCCCCTCCAGCATTTGTAGTTTCCTGTTTGTTTAATGGCAGCCATTCTAACCGGTGTTAGATGGTATCTCATTGTGGTCTTAATTTGCATCTCTCTAATAGCTAGTGAAGCTGAACATTTTTTCATGTGTTTCTTGGTCATTTGTATTTCCTCTTCAGAGAACTGTCTTTTCATATCTTTTGCCCATTTTATAATTGGGCTGTCTGTACTATTGTCATTGAGTTGTAGGATTTCTTTGTATATGCAAGATATCAGTCTTTTGTCAGATACATGGTTTCCAAAAATTTTTTCCCATTGAGTTGGCTGCCTCTTTACCTTTTTGAGAAATTCCTTTGAGGTGCAGAAACTTCTAAGCTTGAGGAGTTCCCATTTATCTATTTTCTCTTTTGTTGCTTGTGCTTTGGGTGTAAAGTCTAGGAAGTGGCCTCCTAATACAAGGTCTTGAAGATGTTTTCCTACATTATCTTCTAGGAGTTTTATGGTACTTTCTTTTATATTGAGATCTTTGGTCCATTTTGAGTTAATTTTTGTGTAGGGGGTGAGGTAGGGGTCCTCTTTCATTCTTTTGGATATGGATATCCAACTCTCCCAGCCCCATTTGTTGAAAAGACCATTATGGCTCAGTTCGGTGACTTTGGGGGCCTTATCAAAGATCAGTCGGCCATAGATCTGAGGGTCTATCTCTGAATTCTCAATTCGATTCCATTGATCTATATGTCTATCTTTGTGCCAGTACCATGCTGTCTTGGCAACTGTGGCTTTATAATAAGCTTCAAAGTCAGGGAGTGTAAGTCCTCCCACTTCGTTTTTCTTTTTTAGAGTGTCTTTAGCAATTCGAGGCATCTTCCCTTTCCAAATAAATTTGATAACTAGCTTTTCCAAGTCTGCAAAGTAGGTTGTTGGAATTTTGATTGGGATTGCATTGAATCTGTAGATGAGTTTGGGTAGAATTGACATCTTAATGACATTTAGCCTTCCTATCCATGAACATGGAATATTTTTCCATCTTTTAAGGTCCCCTTCTATTTCTTTTAGTAGAGTTATGTAGTTTTCTTTGTATAGGTCTTTTACATCTTTGGTTAAGTTGATTCCTAGGTACTTGATTTTTTTAGTTGCTATTGAAAATGGTATCTTTTTCTTGAGTGTCTCTTCAGTTTGTTCATTTCTAGCATATAGAAACATTACTGACTTATGTGCATTAATCTTGTATCCCGCTACTTTGCTAAATTTGTTTATTAGCTCTAGTAGGTGTATCGTTGATTTCTCAGGGTTTTCTAGATATAAGATCATATCATCTGCAAACAATGACAGTTTTACTTCTTCTTTTCCAATTTGGATGCCTTTTATTTCTTTGTCTTGCCGGATTGCCCTGGCTAGCACTTCCAGCACAATGTTGAATAACAGTGGTGACAGCGGGCATCCTTGTCTTGTTCCTGATCTTAGAGGGAAGGCTTTCAGTCTCTCACCATTGAGTACTATGCTGGCTGTGGGTTTTTCATATATGCTCTTTATCATGTTGAGGAAGTTTCCTTCAATTCCTACCTTTTGAAGTGTTTTTATCAAAAAGGGATGTTGGATTTTGTCAAATGCTTTTTCAGCATCTATTGAGATGATCAATTGATTTTTCCCTTTCGAGTTTTTAATGTGTTGTAATACATTGATTGTTTTTCTGATGTTGAACCATCCTTGCATGCCTGGAATGAACCCCACTTGGTCATGGTGTATGATTTTTTTAATGTGTCTTTGGATTCGATTTGCAAGTATTTTGTTGAGGATTTTTGCATCTATATTCATTAGGGAGATTGGCCGGTAGTTTTCCTTTTTTGTAGCATCTTTGCCTGGTTTTGGTATTAGATTGATGTTAGCTTCATAAAATGAGTTAGGTAGTGTTCCATTTTTTTCAATGTTTTGAAAGAGTTTGAGTAAGATTGGTGTCAGTTCTTTCTGGAAAGTTTGGTAGAATTCCCCTGTGAAGCCATCTGGCCCTGGGCATTTATTTGTGGGAAGATTTTTGATGACTGATTGGATCTCTTTGCTTGTGATGGGTTGGTTGAGGTCTTCTATTTCTTCTCTGGTCAGTCTAGGTTGTTCATATGTTTCCAGGAAATTGTCCATTTCTTCTACATTATCCAGTTTGTTGCCATACAGTTGTTCATAATATCCTCTTATAATTTTTTTAATTTCTTCAGGATCTGCAGTTATGTCACCTTTTTCATTCATTATTTTGTTTATATGGGTCTTCTCTCTTTTTGATTTTGTCAGTCTAGCTAGGGGCTTGTCAATCTTGTTGATCTTCTCAAAGAACCAACTTTTGGTGATATTTATCCTTTCTATTGTTTTTTTGTTCTCTATGTCATTTATTTCTGCTTTAATCCTTGTTATTTCTTTTCTTCTACTTGGTTTAGGATTGGTTTGCTGTTCATTTTCTAGCTTCTTCAGTTGATCCATTAGTTCTTTGATTTTGGCTCTTTCTTCCTTTTTAATATATGCGTTTAGTGCTATAAATTTCCCCCTTAGCACTGCTTTTGCTGCATCCCATAGGTTTTGGTATGTTGTGTTCTCATTTTCATTCGTCTCTATATATTTAGCAATTTCTCTTGCTATTTCTTCTTTAACCCACTGATTGTTTAGGAGTGTGTTGTTTAACCTCCAGGTATTTGTGAATTTTCTAAGTCTCTGATGGTTATTGACTTCTAATTGTATTCCATTGTGGTCAGAGAATGTGCTTTGAATAATTTCAATCTTTTTAAATTTATTGAGGCTTGTTTTATGTCCCAGCATATGATCTATTCTGGAGAAAGTTCCGTGAGCACTAGAAAAGTATGTGTATCCTGGTGATTTGGGATGTAATGTCCTGTAGATGTCTGTTAAATCTAATTCATTTATCAGATTGTTTAGGTTTTCAATTTCCTTATTGGTCTTCTGTCTGGTTGATCTATCTATAGGAGAGAGTGATGTGTTGAAGTCTCCCACAATTATTGTGGAAACATCAATTGCTTCCTTTAGTTTTGCCAATGTTTCTCTCATGTATTTTGTGGCACCTTGATTGGGTGCATAGACATTTACGATTGTTATTTCTTCTTGCTGAATTGCCCCTTTTATTAGTATGTAGTGGCCTTCTTTGTCTCTCAAAACATCCCTGCATTTGAAGTCTATTTTATCTGAGATTAATATTGCTACACCTGCTTTCTTTTGGCTGTAGCTTGCATGAAATATTTTTTTCCATCCTTTCACTTTCAATTTCTTTGTGTCCCTGTGTCTAAGATGAGTCTCTTGTATGCAACATATTGATGGTTCATTTTTTTTGATCCATTCTGCGAATCTATATCTTTTAATTGGGGAGTTTAATCCATTTACATTCAACGTTAAAACCGTGAAGGCATTTCTTGAATTGGCCATCTTATCCTTTGGGTTATGTTTGCCATATTTTTCCCTCTCTCTATTAATATCCTTTATTGTACCCATACCGAATCTCTTTAGTACTGAACCTTTCTCCAAGTCTCTCTGTCCTGTCTTTGTTTCTCTGTCTGTAGGGCTCCCTTTAGTATCTCCAGTAGGGCAGGTCTCTTGTTAGCAAATTCTCTCAGCATTTCTTTGTCTGTGAAAAATTTAAGCTCTCCCTCAAATTTGAAGGAGAGCTTTGCTGGATAAAGTATTCTTGGCTGGAAATTCCTCTCTCTCAGAATTTTAAATATATCGTGCCATTGTCTTCTCGCCTCCATGGTGGCTGCTGAGTAGTCACTACTTAGTCTTATGCTGTTTCCTTTGTATGTGGTGAATTG
This sequence comes from Choloepus didactylus, assembly GCF_015220235.1. Lineage (NCBI taxonomy): Eukaryota > Metazoa > Chordata > Mammalia > Pilosa > Megalonychidae > Choloepus > Choloepus didactylus. The sequence goes on along the minus strand of NC_051315.1, from coordinate 79,629,242 downwards.
CTTTTCTCTTGCTGCTTTCAGAACTTGCTCCTTCTCTTCTATGTTTGACAGTGTGATCAGTATATGTCTCGGAGTGGGTTTTTTTGGATTTATTCTATTTGGAGTTCGCTGAGCATTTATGATTTGTGTATTTATGTTGTTTAGAAGATTTGGGAAGTTTTCCCCAACAATTTCTTTGAATACTCTTCCTAGACCTTTACCCTTTTCTTCCCCTTCTGGGACACCAATGAGTCTTATATTCGGACGCTTCATATTATCTATCATATCCCTGAGGTCCATTTCGAGTTTTTCAATTTTTTTCCCCATTCTTTCTTTTATGCTTTCATTTTCCATTCTGTCATCTTCCAGGTCACTGATTCGTTGTTCAACTTCCTCTAGTCTTGTACTATGAGTGTCCAGAATCTTTTTAATTTGGTCAACAGTTTCTTTAATTTCCATAAGATCATCCATTTTTTTATTTAGTCTTGCAATGTCTTCTTTATGCTCTTCTAGGGTCTTCTTGATTTCCTTCATATCCCGTACTAGGGTCTCATTGTTCATCTTTAGTTCTTTGAGTAGCTGCTCTAGGTGTGTCTCTTCTGGTCTTTTGATTTGGGTGCTTGGGCTTGGGTTATCCATATCGTCTGGTTTTTTCATATGCTTTATAATTTTCTGTTGTTTTTGGCCTCGTGGCATTTGCTGTCCTTGATAGGGTTCTTTTAGGGTTTGTAGACCAGTTGAAGTCCTTATCTCTAGTTTCTCAGATCTACAGCTTCGTGGAGTACACTTTCTCTAACTAACCAGCAGGTGGCGTCCACGAGCCACCTGTTCTCCACAAGCCAGATCTCCCCTGCTTAGCCTTTTTGGTGAGTGGGGGAGTGAGTCTTGTGGGGCCCAATTGGTGTCCCAAGCTTGCGTGTGTAGTTGGTGTTGCCTGCCCTGTATGTGGGGCGTGTTTCTGGGCAGTCGGGGAGGGGGGGTGGCCCTAACAATCAAATCTCCCTGATGATCCTAGAGTTTTAAAGCTACTGCAATAGTCTAATCCTTCAGTTCAGTCCTGCCACAGTTTGTCTCTGCCACTGACCCACAAGTCTTTGGTATTGGCGTATGGCTCCTGAGACTTGCAAGTGGGCCCCTCTTCCAGGCTGTGCACCCCGGGTCCTCTGTTGAGGGATGACTGTGCTATGTCACAGGTGAGTGCCGTCCCCCCAGGGCAGTTCTGGGCTGCTGGGCTGTGTTGGGAGGCTCCCAGTCTGCTCAAATGATGGCTGAATGGGGCTCTGTTAATTCACACTGCTCCCCCTTCCCAGCTCTGGGACATTCAGCTGAGGTTGCAGGGAAGGCTAATGTCCACGCCCAGTTTTGTGGTGTGTGCCTGTTATTTGAAGCACTTCCGTCACACTGGGTTGTCTGGGGCAGCTCTGGGCTATGGGGCTGGCGATGGGCAGGAGTGTTTCCTGTCCACCAGGATGGTGGCTGTGAGTGGACACCCCCCTTTTCTTGGGAAGTTGTGTTGTTTAGTGAATTTTCTCAGCCACTGGATTATTGCCTTTTGTCTCAGAGCTCTCTTATTTCTGCTCTTGACTTGACGTGCCCAAATTTCAATTCTTTGAAGCTTTCTGTATTGAGCTTCTTAGAGTAATTGTTTTAGAAAAAGCAAAAAGGATTTTAAAAAAAAAAAAAAAAAAAAAAAAACGGCCCTCCTCAGAGATCTAATGGGTTATTGAAATGCTAATAGACAAAGCAACCAGGGCCATTAAGGAAAGGTGCCCTGGGCAGAGAGATCAGCCTTGCTTCGGGATTTGCATATGCGCCTCAAGGCCTGATGTCCTCCCTTCCCCTTTCTGTGTTCACCAGAACTCCAAAAATCCTCTGCTTTTACTTTGGAGCTTCTCGTGTTGTTTTCCTTCTATGCCCGTCTCCTCTCTGCTGGGCTGGCTGCTCTCAGAGTCTCTGGTGTCTGGCCTCAGTCTATCTATGGTTGGAGTTTGAATCAGTAGAATGAGTTTCCGATGAGAGCAGCCACTGCAATTCTCCCTTCTCCTTCCTGGAGCTGACAGCCCCTCCTCCCCCGGGACTGAGCCTGGCAGGGAGGGGCGCGGGTCCCCTGGCCGCAAAAACTTACAGATTTCGCTGATCTCAGCAGTTCCACGTTTTCATGAGTGTTGTATGAAGTATGCCCAAAGACAGATTGCTCTGTGGTGTCCAGTCCACGCAGTTCCTGGCCTGTATATATACTTTAAAGATATAAAATTTATTCTCAATTCTAGGGTGGTGTTGGCCCTACAGGACCTCCTGGTGAACCTGGTGAACCTGGACCAATGGTAATGTCAAGTAAGCACATAGACCCGGTTAACAATAGGCAGTAAGATGCTGTGAGTTATTTATTTTCCTAATTATCCCCTTAATGTTGCAAGACATTACAGTGCATTTTGGAACCCCTACATTACAGACTGTGCCTAGACTCTGGGTTCCTTATAGCAGAGTATTTAAATCCAGATACTTTGAATATGGTCAGTAGACAGCACTGAAATATTTACATTTGTGAAATTAAACTCTTTCCCTGCTGAGCACATGATGTGAAAGATACAACATAAAATTCAGAACATTAATAAAGCTATTTTCTCTGGTATTTGTCACTTGTCTCAACAATATTTTGGATTACAACACTGGCATGTATAGGTAAATATCCTTTTTTTTTTTTTTTACCTTTTTCCATTTGATTTGCTTTGTTATTAGGGTCCAGTTGGGACACGTGGACCAGAAGGCCCTCCTGGGAAACCTGGTGCAGATGTAAGCTGCCTTTCTTCATTTTGCTTTGAAGTTTTGAAGCATCTAAAAAGGAGCTTCAGTGTTAACATGAATATTCTTCATTGATTCTCATTTCATCTAAATTGGAGAACTCAGAATGGAATTTTAAAAAAATCTAAAAGTGCTCTTAATACTATTAGGCATTGTCCCTTTTCCTGCATTCCCCCAGGCTTTTCATTATGGTTACTCTGTCAGATACTAGACTTTTTCTTACAATAGCTACAACTTTTGCTGTAGAATTACTGAAGTGACCTTAAAGAAAAATACATTGACCTAATAGCAATACATCATTCCGATATCTTCATTAAATGGAAAATTTTGAATGTGTTAGTAGTGTAGTGTCAATATGGCACTATGCTGAAAAGTTATTTCTTCAATTAAAGTTTTAGTTAAAGTTACAGTGCAACTCCAGATTTTAACATCAAGGACATGTGATCAGAGAACAAGGAAGAACAACAAATTTGTTTTTCTGGGTTCTTTTCTTGGTTGTACCAAAAATGAAGATAAAATTATGTATAGGCCATTAATTTCTCTGTAATACTAAAACCAAATAAGTGTTTTCTCTTTATGAGCTATGAGATTTATTTAATCATAGTGTATTAATTTGGCCAGAGAGAAAATATCTACTGTAGTTCTTTTTTTCACAAGAAACAAAGATTCAATTCAGTATCACATGTTTATGTAGAATTTTATAGTTATATATGATTATGTTTGTATGTGTATAAATTTTGATATTAATAAAATACCGAGCTAGGTCAGACTACTGTAATTTATATCCATCTTTTCCTTTAGATAAATTAATGAAATTTACACAAGCTTATTTGCTAGAATGTTTTACTATCTGGAATAGAACTCAGTTTTTTAGATTGTTTAGAGCATTGGAGATTAACTTTCTAAAAAAGACTTTTTATTTGCAAGTTATTTGTCACTTAGTCTCCAAGAAGAACATTTTAATATCTTTTCATACCCTAACCCCTTGTTTTTGGTTTTTTGGTTTTTTCCTTGAAGGGTGAACCTGGTAGAAATGGGAATACTGGTGAAGTGGGATTTGCAGGATCTCCGGTAAGTTTATACTTGTCAGTATAACAACATAAAGTCTTTTCAAAAAAAAAAAAGAACATTAAAATTAAATTGTAATTCAGTGTATGCACATGAATCACATGAATTAGACACTACAACCAGGAAATATTTCCTTCTGTCATTTTGAAGCAAGATAGTTTGACAGTGTAATAGCTGATTCCAATTCACTGCTTTGTATCAGTATGACATGAATAACCCTCTTAGAGTCAGAGAAATTATATTGGTAACCTAACATAGATACTCTCCAAATTGGGTTTCAAATTTTCAGATAAGCTGACCTACTAATGCTTCACAACATCTCAATTCTGTTTTTTTTTTTTTTTAAATATTTGTGGTTTATAATGTTATATATGTTGAAAATAATAGCTCAAAAGAGAGTCCATTGTCTCATTTTTTTATTAGCTAAAGACAATAAATTGTGGACAGGATGCTTCTCTGGCTGCTTCCCAACCTATGTGTTGACTGAACTTTCCAATTGATGTACCGGGCCCTAAAATCTTATTTAAGACAAGATATGCTGATCTCCAGCCCTCCAAACCTAGCTGTTTTCTTCCACCTTTGCTCACTACAAGGACAGGTCCCTGGCAACCCACTTAACCAGAATTCAGCATACAGACCACTTGGCTCCCTCTCTGTCTTCACTCACGTTGCATTGATAGGCCCTCTTCTAGGATGTGTTGCACAGACCATGGGGAATATTAAAGAATGAGAAGCAGTCAAAAAGCCTCTTCTAATGTTCCTTCTCTTAAGACTTCTCCTTGTCCAACAGCTCCTTATACTGACTCAGCCTCCTACTTATCAGATTTCCCGTAATTTCCTAATGTTTATACCCCTCAGTGCAACCAGCAGTACTGCATTAATCTCTGTTTACTTCCTGAAAATTGGTGAGGTTTAACACTAGGATTTTCTAAAAAACGAATGCTGATATTTTGAGGAAATTTGTAGGGTCCTAAGGATAATTTAGTTACAGATATAAAACTATTCCCCAGCTCCCTGCTCCCTTGCTCTTCTTTCCTCCCCATCTGCTTGGGAAGTAAATGCAAAAGCATGAGGTGAGGATTAGTCATTACCACAGATGTCCATTTCCACCAGTCCAGCTCTGAAGCCCCATTCTACTGCACTCTTGCACATACCCACAGTGCGGGCCTCTGTGGGGAGGAAATGTGCCCTGCCAGCACATCACAGATGTATTTTGCAAGTGTAGTGCAGCAACACGTGATTGGGGTGTGATGACAGTCTTGGGTCAGCAAAATGAGAATTTTTTATGTGTACTAGTAGTACATCTGGCTCGTTTTCTTGTTATGTTAAGAAATGCAATCATAGGAGAATTTCTCTTGCAGACCATAAAAACTGAGAAGTGAACTAATTATTTGAAATAACATAGCTCAGCAATTCCCCTATAGACTTAGATGGGAGTGTGCTGTATTTTCTGCTCAGGAGGGAAGACAAACCTCAGTAAAGGGGAACATTCCAGTGGAAAAATTTAAAGAGAGTCCTTGAAGTGAAATAATTTCTAAGCGGGGCTGTGTAAACAGAAGAATCAGTGGAACTTTATTTGTTTGGAGAGCATGGTTTGATATATCCTTACTGTGAAAACCCCTGAAACACCAAAGAAGTCTTTTCTCCTCGAGAGATCACAGAGGAACTATTGCTTTGCTTTCATCAGATGAAATTCATTTGTTGAGTTGCTTATTCATTCATTTAGTGAACAGAGAATGAAACCTATGAAGTGCATAACAAAAGGATTTTGCCATCTGTATAGGACTGTGGCTGATGTGTGGCACAGAGAAGTTTCTTGAGAAAGGTTTAGAGAGTTCAAAGAGATATTCATTCCATTGTTTGTTCAATGATCATTCATTGAATATCCACTAAATGTCAGGCATAAGGTTAATTGCCAGAGATATGCAGATTTATAATACATGACTCTATGCTATCAAGGAATTAACAGTCTACTGGTGGCAATAGTAATGGGAATTCAATTCAAAACCAAATTAATGTGAGCCAGGAGAATAAGCAAATAATTAAGTCCATAGGTCCATATCTTTTCTAACAGAATATGAGGAAGAAGTTCCAAGCATCATTGCAAAATAGTAGTTCCATTTGGATTTGATTCTTTGATTCTGTGTTGTATTGCCTTTTTTTTAAAGATTTGCTCTGGTGGAGGATGCATAAAATTAAGAGAAATTAAGAAATTATCAAGCCAAGAAATGAAGTCATTTTCTCCATATTTTTTTTTACCTTCCTTTTCTGTTGGATATTTCATTTCTTGGTTTAGATTTTTTAAATTTGTAAATCCACAAAGCTTCTCCTGAACATCTTATTTTTAAAAAAAGTTTTCCAGATCACATGTTCATACTATTCTTCCATTCATATTTTGTTGCCAAAATTTCTAAGTTCTGAGAAAAGAAGGAAAAAAAACTGATTTACCACAAGTGTGTTTATTCTTCTACCAAATATAAAGCAACAGTAAAAAGGAGAGAAAACATGTTTGTTTTCCTTAAGTTCCTATCCTGATTTGTTTTTCTATTCCTTGACCTAGTTATTAAGACATTGAATATGTTGATACATGCTTGTTTTCTTGTGTTTTTTTTCCTACTAATTATAACACATTGATATCATTTGAAAAGTTAAGTCATCAAATCAATACCTGGCATTAGTCCATGTCTCTGTGTAAGTTAATTTTCCATTTCTAATAGTGTATGCTTTGCTAAATTTTGATTACCTAGATATATTTTGATAGATGAAAAGTATACTTTACTGTACCTTTCTCTTCTTTAGTATGTCAGTGAAAAACTACTAGATATTTTTTTTAAATGAAAGTATATTAAGCAACTTCCTATTCTTATTCATGACTCTGAAACACTTTGTTTATTTGTTTTCCAGGGAGCTCGAGGCTTTCCTGGGGCTCCTGGACTTCCAGGCCTGAAGGGTCATCGAGTAAGTTCAATCCATTGTAATCCTCCCAGATGCTGGTTTATCAAGTAGGGTCTGGGGTGCACTACCTTCAGAATCTTTAGTATTCTAGTTGTCAATGCTTCTTAACTGGCTGTGGTTACAGTATTCATCTGTGGTTACTGAAATCACAATGCTTTTTCTCATTTCCTTTGAATTTCATTTGATTTGATAAATAAATATATTTTGAGTTCCTACTATGTATCGAATGCTGTGTTAAGGAAGAGGATGCTCTGATGAACAAAAAACAGTTCAGGACCTGCAGCTTCAGCCTAAAAAGAGATACAGTTAAGAAAATATGCAATTACTACGCAGTGGAAAAGGGACATGGTAAAAGTAGAGAGTGCACTGGATCACAAGAGGGCCTTCCACCCAGACTTGGAAGGCGCTAGAAAGCTTCTCCTTCTATAACTAGATAATTTATAATATAGTTTCATGTAAACCATACTTGTATCAGTATCTATATCTATCTATAAATATATTTATATATGAGAAAACATGGCTTATATTCAGTCAGTATATATCACTGGCTGTCCTCTGTTCTGAGTAGTTGAGCTTCTCACTAAAATGCTGACTGCTAATCTAGTTATTAAATGTTTTGAACTTCACCCCTGGATATAACTCATATCTTATAACTAAATAAACTAGCCAACCATTTGTTTCTCCTAAAAACACTACCATTTTTTCTCATTTGTGGCTATAGATTAAATTTCTATGAAGTCACCAAAAAGATGAAAATGTTAAAAGATGAAAATGATATTAAATGGGAAACCATACTTTACTTTTTTTGAATAGACTTTCAGAAAAGGTTGAGAATTTGGAAACATTTTGAGCAACAACTTTAAATTTGAGGTTCTTTTTCATAAAGCTTTTTTTTTTCTGTGAGCTTGATTTCGATTCTTCTTTTATGCTTCTGAAAATTAACAAGGATTATACAAATACAAACATATTTTTCTTCTCAGGGGCACAAGGGTCTTGAAGGTCCAAAAGGTGAATTTGGAGCACCTGGTTCCAAGGTAATTGTATAATACCTCAATATAGCCACAAGATAGCATTTCAGTCAGTTTCAAGTGCCTACAAAATCTTCACAACCACCTTAAATAATTCTGGAGGAAAAATGGGTATAAATAAATCTACAGGTTAAGTAGATAAACATAATTTTTCATAGATGAGTCTGCAATAGCTTTATCAGGATAGGTGACATGACATAATTCTCCACCAAGAACTGCCACCAAGGCACTTGTTTTCTGCCAATGTAGGATGGCTACTGTCTTTATGTGAAGATGGCACTATGATCCACTCTTTTGAAGACACTAATTCTTTTATTTCTTTAAATATATCTTAGAGGTATAGATGGTTTAATAACTCCATTGTTCAGTTCCCTTTTAATCCCAGGACCTTCTGGCCCTCGTTTCTTCCCCAAATTTAAGTTTCTAGAGGGAGACAGAATATGAAAGAAGTGTGATATATTTTTAAGTGAGAAGCATCATGAGATACATATGTGGAAAAGCATTGGTTTAAAAAATTTTATTTCTGAAACCTGTATAATAGATACTAAAGTAATATTGCGGTTCATTTTAGTTTTGCAAAGCTTTATTTGAGCTAAAAATTAAGAGATACATACAACTACTTTTTTGATACTGATTAGTGTGACGTGTGAGATAGTTCCATCAGTCTTGTTTAAATCCCCAACGTTTTTTTTTCACAGAAACTAATTTTCCATTGTATTTTGAGAAAAGGAAATAGAATAGAGTTTTGAGGTCTGTTATTGAAACCATGCCTTTCAAATGCCCATTTAAAAATATGCCTTTAAAATTATAGAAACATGGGAAAAGTGACTTAAGTATAGGCTTTAGGTTTCTCATAATGTAATGTGATCTCATTTTCTCTTCAGGGTGAAGCTGGCCCTACTGGTCAATTGGGTGCCATGGGCCCTTTGGTAAGTATCACTTCAATTCTGTAGTTCTTTGCTTTTTAGATTAAATTAAAAGAGTACTTAAATGAAGAACTTTGGAGAAACATATGTTAGGAAATAATCTTGACTACCTGGGACAGACACAGCATATCAAGAGAATTTGGCTCTTGGAACGGAAAAGTCATCCTGCATTTCATTGTTTTCTTAATTGTCTAATGTCCTTATTCTCAGTGATCTGTTCTCAGTGATCAAGTCAGGATTACTGTAAATTCAGTCCATTAAAGCTAGATTAAGTGAAATCTATTTAGGTAAGAGGTGGTAGAGTAGGTATCGCCACAGGTTTAGATTTTTCGTACCCAAACTTACCCCTAGAAAACTGCTGCTTGATAGTCAATTATATTGAGTCTCAATGGATTGAGCAGTAGTCAAACTACTCTAGAGTGCAAATTAGATACTTCAAAGGATGTTTTTCCTCTCTTATGTACAGGGTCCCAGAGGAATGCCAGGAGAGAGGGGGAGACTTGGGCCACAGGGTGCCCCAGTAAGTATGGACTCTTTGATTTCTATTGTTGAGACATGTGTTTCAAATCTTTTTCAAGTTTGCTTTACTGAATATGCCTTTTAAATGAGATTAACAGTAGTAGTTTCCTGTTCTTTTGGCTTTTCATTTTGGAATAAATTTAGCTTTAAAAATTTGCAAAGATAGTAAGCATATGCTCTTCATGTAGCTTCTCTTAATGTTAACATTCTACCCAACCATGGTATATTTGTTGCCTACTTATTTTTAATACAAAAAATAAGAACTTAATAAAATATATGACAGAATGGATTTGTAGAAAAATATGGGCTTAGAATAGTAATGAAATAATAATAATGAGTAACACTTATCAAGAATTTATTATATGCCAAGCTTTCTTCAAAGCATTTTTATTTCATGTTCATCACAACCCTAAAAGGTAGATACCATTAGTGTACCCTTTTTAAAGATGAAAGGACTGTAGAAGTTAAATAATTGTCCTTGGTCAACCTGTGCAATTTTATGACTGGGTGATACTGGGCAATCACTTACCTGACATTCATTTTTTCTCTGTAAATGGAACTAACAAATACTAGTGGGGTCTTATGAGAATTAATGAACATATATAAAAAGTCTAATAAAGTGCCTGACAATATATAAAAAGGATATTTGATTCTAGAATATGTGTGTGGAAGGAAAGTAGATTTGAAACCAGCATCTGTTGAAACCACTGTGTCTACCTTATACACCAGTTGAAAAAGACGGAAAAATTCCATGCACATTTGTGAAACCGTTTCATTACATTGTATACTATATATCAACAAAATACTGACTTCACAAAGGATCTTTTCCACATGTGATGTTAAAGAAACAGAAACTTAACTCTATCTATAATGAATTTGGCAGCACTCATACTCTACATGTTAGGCAAGATTTAGTTATCTGAATTAATAACTTTCAGATAGTGGCTGAAATAGTGGTTTTCCTATTCAGCATTATTTTTGAAAAATGATCTTAGCAAGTTCACTTAGGTCTTAGATTAGATTCTCTGGGAAACAGACTCTGAGATTTGTATGTAGGAAACTTTGGGGCAGTGCTCTTGGCAATAACACCTGTGAGGTCATGAAGCCATGGCTGATTCTGTGGGGAGCTCTGGATCTGGGATGACCTTTCAATGTCCCAGTTTAAGGGTTAAGAGGCAGTACCTTTGTATCCTGACATTGACCAGTCATTAGACGTGGGCTCCCTTAAGGGAAGAGTTGTAACCTTGGGAGAGGCAATGTCTTTAGCTGAGGGCAATTCCTGGGCAGGAACTAAATTATAAGCCATCATCAGACCATATTCCAGTAGTTTACGAAATGAGTGCCTCAGTCCTGAAGGGGCTCTGGGTGGCTCACAACAGCATCCACTAGCCTTCTTCTCATGCTGCTTGGATCTACTTGCTTTTATATACATTCACCCCATCTGAAAACAGCTCCTCCAGGATTCTGGTTGATCTCTTTCCTGAGGAAAATTACAGAAAGGGAGTTGGGGCAAACTAAATCCCCCACTGCTGAAGCTGATCTTGGGGTTACGTCTAATACTTATCATTTCCCATCCCTACTGTCTATTTTAGATTCCCCTCACCTATTTTAGATTCTTCTGGTCTCGGAACCTTGTTCATTTAGTATCCTATGGATAGAAGTTCCTTCTCTACCAGCACCCAGTAACATGCCTGGAGTTATTTTTCAAAAGGCATATAAATCTCTACCTTGGATGGCATGTCGTTATTCCAGAACGTAAAGGCCTGTGTTGTGATTCTCCCACTTGGACTTGCCACAAGCTCCAAACAGCACATTTTTATATCACTCTAACACCAAAGACTCTGTGACCCCAGCAGCAGGGCTGCTTACCTAACGCCCTGGACCAGCTGCAGAGCCCTTTCCCGCTCTGCCCAGCGAACGCTGACTGCATTTTTGTGTCACTTGATATATGGGCTGGTGCCGTATTCCCTCATGTGGGATATGCTCTCTCTCTGTCTCTCAGTGGGTTCTAAATCTGAGACAAGGTCAGGATGTGGAAACTGGGCAAGGGATTGTGACTTGTTATCGTGACAGCCAATTTGAGCCTTCTGATTTAGTTTAATTGTATGGATTGAGGCATACCTTTGCTGTCTTCCCAAGTATCTTGACCCTGGATAGGAGAATGTGTTCTATTAACTCTCTTCACAGCTCTCTGAAGGTCAGGCTATATTGGCTGATATTTCAACCCTGCAGTTAATTATATTGCCCCACTTTGCTTTTGACAATTCAGGACTACCACCCAGCCTCTATTATTTTGAGATCCTGTCGTCCCCATTACTATCAGGGAGCACAGATTTACAGCATTCTCTGCCATCCTCTGGCCTTCAGAGACTGTCTTAGTTTGCTAATGCTGCAGAATGCAAAACACCAGAGATGGATAGGCTTTTATAAAATGGGGGTTTATTTCGCTACACAGTTACAGTCTTAAGGCCACAAAGCATCCAAGGTAACACCTCAGCAATCAGGCACCTTCACTGGAGGATGGCCAATGGCATCTGGAAAACCTCTGCTAGCTAGGAAGGCAGCTGGCGTCTGCTCCAAAGCTCTGGCCTCAAAATGGCTTTCTCCCAGGACGCTCCTCTCTAGGAAGCTTGCTCCTCTTCAAAACATCACTCACAGCTGCACTCACTGAGTTCCCTCTCTCTGAGTCAGCTCATTTATATGGCTCCACTGATCAAGGCCCACCCCGAATGGGCGGGGCCACACCTCCATGGGAACATCTCATCAGAATCATCTCCCACAGCTGGGTGGGGCACATTCCAAGCAAATCCAACCAGTACCAAAAACGTCTGCCCCACAAGACTACAAAGACAATGGCATTTGGGGGAAACAATACATTCAAACCGGCACAGAGACAATCACCACCCAACTTTCCAGTAGTAAGTCAAGGCCCTGCTGAGAAATTCTGACCAAGGCTTTCCTTGTCACTTTTTGTTAAACAGAGTGTTTCTGGACTCTCTTGCCGAACAGTGAGCTGTTGGCTTAACCAGCCTAACTTAACATATCCAATCTAGTTTGCTCACTTTGTGCATTCTGCTACCATCTGCCAAGGCAGTTCTTGTATTTCTACTTCATTTAGGGTGGGCCGTTGTTCTTTCTAAGTTTCCAAGAATCATTTCCTTTGTTAGCACTGTCTACCAGGATCCTTACCAGACTGTTAAATTGCGTATTGTGGGAGAGTACTTTCATGTCATTACATATCCTCTCTTCACCTATGTATCTGGTCCTACTTTGTCCAGCACTCTCAGGACCTAGTCCCATACATTCTCTCCTGACTCTTGCCTCTACATAATGTAGTACTGCAGTGCTTTTTGTGTATAGTCCCTTTCCGCCCTTATCAGGAACAGCAGTTTTCTCAGCCTGGCTATTTGTATGACTTGATGCTAGTTACTGGTCTGGTGACCTGGCGGGGCGCATATGTTCTACGTTTTTGAAAGGTAGAAGCTTTTGTATCATCTTCAAGCAAGGGGGAAGCAAAAGCTGTTAATGGGGAAATGGGCCACTTCTACAGGCCCAAAGGTTTCAGGGGAGCTGAGATTTCAAAGTTCTTAAGTGTGTCAACCCAGATATTCCAATGCCAAATCTCATGGTCCCACCCCTTCCAACCCAGGACCTTGATCTTGACATAACAAATTTTCCAGGTCTGAGAATTCAAACTTCTCTAGGGCTTTTCAACCTTTCTCATTAAGTCATGTTCTAGATCTTCATGTTTTTCTTGCCTCCAGCTACAGGAGATGGGAATCATTTTAAATGTTGCCAAGGAGGCCCTTTGCCTTAAATTGTTGGTTATCACCATCAGCCATTCACTGTCTTTCTCCAATGGATGCAGTCAAGAAGACCAATGCAATTCTAACAACTTTATAGTTGTTCTTTACCCTAAACATTCTCAAATGCCTATGATAGTACATTCCTAGTCCATTCTCTTCCACTTGTGTCCCATCCTACTTCACATTTGGAGACAGTATTAACAACTGCACTACCGCAGCATGCTGAGGGTGATCCAAACACTGTCACCAGCGGGCCAGTGGGGAATCCAGCTTCAAAATTCCACCTTAGGAACCGTACCAATGGTCTTAGGTCACTTTCCCCAGGAGACAGCCTCAAAGCAGAGATTTGTGTGTCAAAAACTTATTGGGGAGTGTTCTCAGAAACTGCACTTTTGAGGGAATGAATGAAAGAAGTAGTCATTGCCAGGGAGAGAAATTGAACTGGTTTATAGTTGCAACAGAGACCTCAGTCAATTCCCTGGGAATTATGGAGCTGGGATGCCTCTTTAGACTTGTCTTGAATTGAGGCAAGGGGGTCAATCCTTTGTACGCCTGCACTGGCAAAGGGAGGAGCATAATCCTGGGACAGCAAACTCCTTTTAGCCGAGGGCAAATCTTGGGGAGGGTCTCAGCTGGCAGCCATCAGCAGGTCGCACCTCTGGCAGCTGGTTGCACCTCTGGCAGCTGGTATAATGAGTACTTCAGTCCTGAAGGTGGATCTGGGTGATGCTCACAGCATTTACTACAACTTAAGTTTCTGTGTGTGAGTGTGGGTGTTTGTGTGTATGTATATGTGTTTTCCCAGTGAGGACATTCATTCTCACCATTAATCTGTTAAGAAGACTGAGGTGTTCAAATCTTCATTGTATTTGAGGTCACGTAACAGTATGTAATACATTAAAGTAAAAATAATTGCTTTGCTCAGTTCCATTTTCTCCATCTTGATTTTTCTTTCATATTGCTGTAAGGATAGATATGTTTTTTACTACCTTACCAGTGTTTTGTAAATGTATAGTTTTTAAGTTGCTATTAACCCAGTTAAGCATGTTGTCAGTAAACCTTAGTATTTATTCTTGAAATTTTACATGGAATTTTTTAAAAGCATGTGATTATGAGTAAACCTTGTACAAAATGCAACTTTATCTTAGCTTGTCTCATTTTCTCCTAATTAGGGACAGCGAGGTGCACATGGAATGCCTGGAAAACCTGGGCCAATGGTGAGTTTTATTACTTTCACATTCATCCATTCATTCATTCTTCTATTTGTACATTCATATCTACTATATTCGAGACCCTTAGAATACAAAGGTGGCAAACACATGGTATTTGTCCTTGAAAGCTGCTGTATCAAGGAAGAGAGATGTATCAATTGATAATTGTAGCATAATGCTGTCATTAACATAGGACTGTAACTCGAGCCATGGGATCATAGAAGAGAAAGTACTGAAACGTGCAGTGGGAGAAGATGCTAAAGAAGACTTAAAGGGGAGCAGCTTTCAAGCTATGTCTTGAAAGATGAGTAGAATAATGTACAAGAGGATGACATGGTTCATAACATGGATATGTGAATAATGATGAGGATCTCAGGGAAATAATAAATTGGATTAGGGAGGCAGGAGCTAGGTCATGAAGGGGTATGTGTACTAAGGTAAAGGGTTTTTGAATTCTTTCCTATAGTAGTTAAAGTGAAACCATGAAGGGATTATGAGCATAGGAGTGTCATGATCATTTGCAGGTAATGTGGAAGATGAAATGAAGATGACTAGGAGTAAAGGCTGGGGGATGAATTTGAATACCATTGGAATAATCCCAGAGAGAAATTATAAAATGTGAACTAAAATTATTACGGTGGTAATGGGAGAAGACTAAATATCAAGAAGCTAAGAAACTCCACTGTACATGGTCCATTAACTTGCAAGTATAAGGAATTTAGTGGGTGGTAATATCGTTATCTGAGATTGGAAATTCATACAGGAAGAGGAAGAGGCTATTATTTATGGGTTTGGGTTTAGGATAGGACGAAATGAATTCAATTTTGTGATTGGAATGCAAGAGTGGAACTGAGGATGGAGATTTGAATTAGAAATACAGAGTTGAGGATTTTTAACATGTAGGCAATAAATAAAGCCATAGCAGTAAAAGTGTAACATGGGATAAGAAACAATGAAGTATCAGAATGTGACAATATTTCTCATGCTGTGCTTATGTTTGCTGTTGGTGATGTTATTATATGTTCCTCCAGAATGTATTGCACTATCCCATAGGTTATCTTCTGTAATTATGAACCTTTAGCTCACGTTTGAAGATGAAAATCTGAACATTCATTTAGCTACGGTACATTACAAACAAGAGCAGAATTTTCTAATTTCACAAATTCCTGAA
This sequence comes from Choloepus didactylus, assembly GCF_015220235.1. Taxonomy (NCBI): domain Eukaryota; kingdom Metazoa; phylum Chordata; class Mammalia; order Pilosa; family Megalonychidae; genus Choloepus; species Choloepus didactylus. Next base: position 79,613,777 of record NC_051315.1, on the reverse strand, counting down.
ATATCACTCACCTTCTTTCTCTCTCCATTAACTTGGAATAGTTCGATTATGTGGATGACTTCAATTGCTGCTCATCAAGTGCTTAGGTACTCAGAGGTATAAAGGATCCTAAGAGATCTGTGAAGATGAAGTAGAGAGTCGTTGTAACCATTGAGGGATCAAAAGGTCTACTTTTATTTTATATGTCAGGTGCACTGAAATTACATTTCTACAAGCAAAATGAAACTGTAGGTTAATTAAGTTTTTTAAAATAGCCTAAGTTGATAAAGTTATTTTCTGAACTACAGAGCAATTAAATCATACATGTGTTTTCCCCATTAAATTATATGACTTTAACAGGGGTACTTTTGATTTTCAAAAAGGGGTATAATAACATCTAGGAGAAATTATTCCATATGTGATTCAGGCTGGTTACTAGTAAAATACACATACTGATATTGGAGGCATCAGGTAGTACACTTCATTTGCTACTTATCAAAACAGTGTTTCCCAATCTTGGCTGCACATTAGAATTACCTGGGGAGCTTTTTTTTTTTTTTTTTTTTTTTTTTATTAAATTCAGTTTTATTGAAATACATTCACACACCATACAATCATCCATGATATACAATCCACTGTCCACAGTATGATAACATAGTTATGCGTTCATCACCACAATCTATCTCTGAACATTTTCCTTGCATCAGAAAGAACCAGAACAAGAATAAAAAATAAAAGTGAAAAAAGAACACCCAAATCATCCCCCCATCCCACCCCATTTGTCCTTTAGTTTTTATCCCCATTCCTCCACTCATCCATGCACTAGATAAAGGGGGTGTGATCCACAAGGTCTTCACAATCACACTGTCACCCCTTGTAATCTACATTGTTATATAATTGTCTTCAGGATTCCAGACTGCTGGGTTGGAGTTTGGTAGTTTCAGGTATTTACTTCTAGCTACTCCAATACATTAAAGCCTAAGAGGTGTTATCTATATAGTGCATAAGAATGTCCACCAGAGTGACCTCTCGACTCCATTTGGAATCTCTCAGCCACTAAAACTATTTTGTCTCATTTTGCATCCCCCTTTTGGTCAAGAAGATACTCTCAGTCCCACGATGCCGGGTCCACATTCATCCCCGGGAGTCATACTCTGCATTGCCAGGGAGATTTACACCCCTGGGAGTCGGGTCCCATGTAGCGGGGAGGGCAGCGAGTTCACCTGTCGAGATGGCTCAGTTAGAGAGAGAGAGGGCCACATCTGAGCAACAAAGAGGTACTCAGGGGGAGACTCTTAGGCACCATTACATACAAGTTTAGACTCTCCTTTGTGGTAATGAGCTTCATAAGGGCAAGTCCCATGCTCGAGGGCTCAGCACATCAAACCGCCAGTCCCAATGTTTGTGACAACATCAACACCAGTCCAGGTGAGGATGTCCAACACATCCGCACCTTCCCCTGGGGAGCTTTTAAAAATACTTATGCCCAGACCAGTTAAAATATAATTTCTGGTGGTGGGACCCAGGAATCAGAATTTTTTAAAGCTCCACAGGTGATTTCATGGGTCTGTCAAGGTTGATAACTATTGCACTATACAAAATGTAGAATTTCACAAATACAGAAATATATTTATGAAATGTATTCCATAGCCATGATTTTTCATAAGAATGCTGCAGTAATTGAACAAAAAGTTGGTAGTGGAAATGTGCCTAATAGTCCATGGAACAATGTTTTTCTTGTTGAAACAGCAAAAGTTGGGTCAGGGTCAACAGGGATATCATGGTAATAAAACACTAAGGAAAGAACATTTTATGAGAAGGACGGTTGTAGGGAATATTCGTGATCAACATGGGTCAAAATTGAAAGACTGTAAAAAAAAAAGTTTAAATCTTTCAGTTTTTCCCATGTGCCAAAAGCAGTATAAAATTATAATAATTGAGATTGTTTGCCACAAGGATCTTTCCACCCTTGCTACTCATAATAAGGAAACAAAATATAGGATGAAAAACTAAGTATAGTTTGAGAGGCCACTATTCCATTCAAAACTGATGGAATTAAAATACAATCCTCAAATAAGAACCAGGAAAACTTAGAATTCTCTTAACCCCATTTCCTTTAAATGTAGACGTTAAACCAGTGGTTTAAACTATATGTGTGTCATTCCAAATGTAGGATCGTTATAAATATCCACCATGAAAAAATCAGTCTAAAATATCCAGATGATTCTTAAGCATCATTTTAATAGAATGCAATACTAGATTTTGGTGCAAAACCTAACTTTCTAAAAATTGTCTTTATTAGTAGGTTAACACGAAGAAAATACAGATCTTGAGAAACAACTGTTTCAATTTATGTTTGTAATTCACTTAATCTTGCAGGCTACACCTGGATAATCCTATTGTTGTGCTTAATACTATTGGACATGTCTTTTGGTACTATTTTATATAAATGTTGGAAGAGACTTGTAATACAATTACATTAATATCTTTATGATTTTAAAGTAAAAAAGTGGATTATTCTTATGTGTCAAAATATGGAGTATTGCTAAAGAATAAAATATGACCTAATTAGATACTGATTAAATACATGTATAATCATTTGTCTATTTTCTTTTAATAGGGTCCTCTTGGGATACCTGGCTCTCCTGGTTTTCCCGGAAATCCTGGAATGAAGGTAAAATGTTAACATATTTAACTTTATTTGAATACCTGAATCCCAAAATATCATTTTGAACATTAATTGAACAGTATAGAAGTTGCTCCTAACTAAGGAAGGGCCCTAAAGTATCCTCATTGTCCATTATGGTAGGAAAAAAAATAAAGAAAATGAAAAAAGTTAAATTAACTATATAATATGTGATTAAGGGAGAATTACTTATAATCATACAACTGTAATAGCAAAGAATCTGTTATGTTTGGACACCAGCCAACAATGAAACAGCTCCGCGGAATAAGAACTTTAATCTGAATTGGAACCCTGTTCTTGGCTAGAAGGCCTGGGATAATAAACAGCAAAATGTTCTAAACAATAGGAGGTTAAAATAAATCATGGGTTGTCAAAAGGCTCTTCTCTCACATTGTGCTGGCCTTCGGGCCTCCCTTCCCCCCACCTTACACAGAAAATAAAGTACTGGGAAGGCAGGATATATTTGGCTCTCCTTGTGGGAATGAATTAAAGTATTCTACTGGGATGACTTGCATTTGTAGAGTCACAATTTGTTCTTTTTCTCAATACTTCTGATGATAAATTCAAGGATTACATAGAAGGATATTAAGAGTATATTACCAAAATCAGTAAATAAATTCAGAATGCTGCTCTCACATTTTAAGCAACACAGTACATTGGATTGCCCCTCACACCAAGTTTCCTTTCAGCAATAATTTTCTTCATTCTGAAGAAGGGATTTACTCACAAGGTATTGCTATACAAAGATGACTGACCATGGGCATCCACCTCATCTTTAAACCTTGCTCTCTAGATCTTGTTTTCTCATGGAATTGTGTTGGGGATTGAGATAATCCATGTAAAACCTTAGCATAGTGCCTAATGCAAAGGAAGCCCTGAATATAGATTCGTGTTTCATTTTAGAAGTGCAATTCAAATTGGATTCAAACTTGGAAATAACCCACATTAAACACACACACACACACACACACACACACACACACACACACACACACACACAGTCTGTAGCAGACTTTGAAATGTGAGTCATCAAGTTAAATTATTCTGCAGGCTCCTTCTAATGGGTTTTTTTTTTTTTTTTAAATGCTGTGCCTCAGGGATGAGGCTGCTTTAAGATGATGCCCTAAGGTACTTTTCCTGCCAGCCCCTTCTTTCCCTGTGAACTCGGTGGGTGGGCCTCTACTCGTTCTCCTCTGTATCTGATGCTGTCCTCCAGCCCCTCTGGGCTTTGGAACTGAAGTCCTAATCTTGCTGCCATTGCCAGTGACTATTGGGGGGGCTGAAATCTCTCTACCTATCCTCGTCAAAACACAGGAAACTCCTTCCCCATTCATTTGAGAACCGATCCCACCCCCGCCAAGTTGAGAAATAAGAAAATAGTACTCACGAAACTCAGGACTGTATGACTTAGCAGAAACAAGATTTATGCTCCTATTGGGACATGTAGTTAAGACTTTCCTAACAATCACAGTTTATAAAACAGTTCACTCTGAATAATTATCTCCAGCAGGTTTTGGTAGTACTGGCTGTTGGCTACTGAAAACTGTATAATAAAGCTCAAACTTGGACTGCTCTCAGAAATGGTTTCCCTGGCCTACCATCTCTAGCATAATATTCCCAGGGCTCTCTTTTTGGCCAGGATTCTGCCTCTTGACTCTGGATGAAGAATAAACTTCCACATCCAGCTCGTTGCTTTCCAGTGGTGAAGGATGATAGGGAGTTTATATGTTTTGTTGATACCAGTGAGCCTCCTAAAGCTTAGATTTTAGTTTTCCTGGTCCTTCTAGGATTAGATCCACATAGGTACATAATATGCCAGATAGAATACAGACAACCAGTTAAGTCTGAATTTCAGATAAACAAAGAATAATTTTTTATTACATGTTTCAAATAGTGCTTGAGACAAACTTAACATTATATTTGTTTTTTTGTTTTTTTTTGTTTGTTTTTTATCTGAATTAAATAACTAGGGGCTTAAAATGTACAGGTTTACTATTTGGAAAGATGGAGATGTTTTGTTAGTGCATGGTGGTGATAGTGGCACAACATTATGGGTGCGGTTGACAGCACTGAAATATATATCTGAATATAATTGGGAGTGAAATGTTAGAGTTATATATAGTAACAGAATGAAAATTTTATAAAAAGATCCATGGAACTACACTGCACAAACAGCAAACCCCTAAGTTGAACCACGGACTTTAAATAATAGTACAATTGTAAAGGTGTGCTATTGTCAATTGTGATGGATGTTACACACCAAATACAGGATATTGGTGGTGGGGTGATATATGGGAATCCTGTATTTGTGTATTACTGTTCTGTAGACACACAACTTCTCTAATAATAACAATAATAATAATAGAATTTAGGCATCCTGCATTTTTATTTGCTAAAACTGGACCCCTGTCTCAGCCTGAAAGAAGAAATGGGGTAAAGATAACCTGGACCAATTTGCTCTGCCCTTACCTTAATAATGTCTTTTTGGGTACCTGTTCTCAGTTTTTCATTATTAATCTAGATTATGTTAGGTTTTAAATATGTAGTAATGAAAAAATCTGTAAGTGTGGTAAAAGAAATTCCAGGTTGTGTGGATGTTCAGAGGAGGAGAATTTAAGATGACCCCGAAGGATGCTTGGCACATCTATAACTGGAGACTGAGGTGTGGAGAACCTTCCTAGTGAAGCGGCTGGGGGCATCGTCTCGCACAGAGGGGTGGGAGGTATGAGGGCCACTCCATAGATTAAGCTAAGCACACACCCCTGAAATAAACCTTTTTGTACTCTTGACCCCTTTCAATGTTTGGGTTTAAATTATAAAACTCCAAATAAGGAAACAAGTTTGTACCATACAACATTTATATTTTTTCTTCCATTAACATTTCTGTTTGCGCCCTTTAGGGTGAAGCAGGTCCCACTGGGGCAAGAGGCCCTGAAGGTCCCCAGGGACAGAGAGGTGAAACTGGGCCTCCAGGTCCAGTTGGTGCTCAAGGTCTTCCTGTAAGTTCATAGCACATTAAAGAATAAACCCAGAAAGTAGAACACTTTTGCCACATCAGAAAAAATGCAACCCGTTTTAATTTATTCTCTTTGAATCTGTATGAGTGTTTAGAACTCTTGAAAAAAAAGTTCCTTTGTCACTTCTGAAAGTTTTGCCTATTGTAGGGAAAGAGGGAGTTAGTCACAAACAGTGATTTTTATGATATAGTATATAGTAGTGGTTGATTCTTTTTTTGAAATGTTGCTGTCTTCTCTTGGAAGATTAATGGACTTCTGAGTACCACCCCATATGTTCCTATATATGGCTTATTATTTCATAAACTTTTCATGTATCTCTTTAGGGTGCAGTGGGAACAGATGGTACACCTGGTGCCAAAGGCCCAACGGTGAGTAGCTGCCTTTATGCCATATGACATTAAAATGGACATAATTATTTGGACATTGCCTCTAGACTTCTACCTAGATTTCTGCTCATTGAGTGACTTGCTCTCTGTTAGGGCTCTCTGGGTACTTCTGGTCCTCCTGGCTCGACAGGGCCCCCTGGATCACCGGGACCTCAGGGCAGCACAGGACCTCCCGGAATTCGAGGCCAACCGGTAATGACCTTTTAAACAAGAATCATCTTTTGGTATAATCCAACTAAGATCACCAGGAAAAATAACATGTAATATGATGCAATGAGACATAGAGAACGTGACGTCTGAATGAGTGAAATGAAGATTGGAATCTCTGTCAACTGAAAATTAAACATTGATGTACAGTTTAGATGTCTAAAATCCTAAGTGGAACATTATTGCATTATGTTAACTTTTAATATTCTTTTCTTTAAAACAATAAGCTCATCACTTCAAGATCTCCCTTGAAGAATGTTATGAGCAGTTAATGATAAGCAGTTACGGAAATATTTTGCAAGCCAGTGTGAGGAAATGTAGATATCTAATGGGAATTGATACGGCTAAGTGGGTTCAACAGCTACTTATTATGGGTTCATCTTGAAGAGTGGTTCCAACATATTGTGTTCATATTGAATGAGTTTCCGTACTTTGTAGAAATTATTTATTAGAAAAATAATGTGGTAAGCCCATAAGAAACAAACTCTTTAAGAAGTTGTGATCATATATCTTTTTCTTGATAAATAAACATGAAAACATTCTTTACTAGGACTACTTTAAGTAAATATTTTGGATTCTTTTCCAATTAATTTGGTCATACTGATAAATCCTTTTCCATTTGGCAAATTTACTAAAACATTGTTGTTACTGGTATGTGGCATTTGATTTTACCATGTTCTGAATTTATTGATCTGGTTCCTAGAGCATAATCTACAATTTTTATTTAAAGATACCCATACACAAAACTCCAGAACACTCCAAAGTTGAAACACCCTATTTCAAGTTGCAAAACTCTCAATAAATGGAACATAAATATATTATTATTTTGATTCTGGGTGAACACATCTACTTTCTAAAATAAACCCTGAGGAGATTTATCTGTTATAGTTAGATCTAATTTTAAATATCAAATTCAAATCATCCTAATTATTCTAATATGAATGATGAAAATTCTAAGATTTTAAAAATAAATCTCTTGAGGACCACTGTAAAATAAATGAACTGCTGACAAGTTATACTGAAGTTTGCAAAAATTCACATACATTCTACAAGATTTGCAAAATTTAAGGAATGTTATTATCCTATGAATTCAGTACAGACTAAGCTACAGAGCATTTTAATGCCTAATCTCTGTAATTAATTAGAACAGGTTTAACTGCCTAATATTCTGGTTCTTACAATATTAATATTTTTATTTTAGGGTGATCCAGGAGTTCCAGGTTTCAAAGGAGAAGCTGGCCCCAAAGGGGAACCGGTAAAGTTTCAAAATATTTTAAGCAATAAGAAGAGCATAAATATTGTTTAGAAGTGTGCAGCTCAAAATGCTCAAGTGTTTAAAATAACAACAATGAGAATTATAACTCATTGGGACAGAAATTGTTTAATATAGTTTAAAATTTATGATCCTCTTTATTAAATGAGCTCTCCCAACTATAACTCACTGCCCCTGTGGCTCTCTTTAGTGACTGTTCTTTTTTCAACAGGGTCCACATGGCATTCAGGGTCCAATAGGCCCGCCTGGTGAGGAAGGCAAAAGAGGTCCCCGAGGGGATCCAGGAACAGTTGGCCCTCCAGGTCCAGTGGGAGAAAGGGTATGATTTGAATAATAAATTCTTAAAGCTGTGGGGAATTACATGAGTCAGTTTTGGGGTGGTAAGGAAAATGAGCAGTTAAAAGAAATGCTTTCAGGTAAACTGCACAGTGCAGTAAGGTTATCTGTGAATAAAGGAAGCCAACTGTTTGTTTTTCATTCATTCAACTTATATTGATTGAACAACTGCTCCATGCCAATTTGATGTATTAGTACTAGCAATACATGAGTGAACAAGAAGTCCGTGGTGCTTACTTTCTAGTTGGAAGGTAAATAAATAAAAATAAAGTTGCAAATTTTAATAATGCCATAAACACATGAAAAAACAAGATGATATGATGGAGAGTAACTTCAGGTGTATGAAATTGATGCAATGTTAGATTAGGTGGGTAGGAAATAGGTTTCTCCAAGGAGATGGTGTTTTAATTGAGCCAGCAAGAGAACCTGGTATAAAGAGCAGCCTTGGCAGAGCAAACAGCAAATGCAAAGCCCCAAATCAGAAAGGTCTTGGTAATTTTAAAGGACAGAAGAGGTTACTGTAACTAAAGTATAATGAACCAGTTCTAAAATGAGCAATAATACATAGCACTTTACATTTGTATAGAGATTAAGAAAATGCAACAGACTTCACTTACGGAACAAATACAAATGCGTGTTATCATTGACATTTTGATCGCTGTAGAAGGTGCCACCCAGCCTCCCTTATTGAGATGTCAGTGTTTCTTTTTATCTAATTTTACATTGAACTGTTAGAATATTTCTTGATTTGTGGGAATAATTGGATCAGTACTTATATTTTCATCAACAATGAAAACTTACTCTGTATACTCAGACTTTTTTTTTTTCTTTTACACATCTATTGGCAGGTTGCTTTGATCACAGCTCCTTAAACTTTATAGTTCTGAAATTAAAAATGACACTCAATATATATTGCTAAATGTCAACAACAATTTAGATGGCATTTTGATCATTCGTAGGGTGCTCCTGGCAATCGTGGTTTTCCAGGCTCTGATGGTTTACCTGGGCCAAAGGTGAGGTTTCCACATCAGTGCTGACACTCAAGTGGGTGGTTCTGGGTAATAAAAGAGCTCGTTTTCCTGTGTGGTGATCTATCCCCAGCCCACGCGAGTCCATATCCAGAAAAGAGATGGACAGAAATGTCTAACTCCAAACCCCTCTTGCATAATTACTGAATTTTAGAGGTCTGGGGGCGGTGATTGGGGACAGATAACAGTTGAAGGAATATGGAAGCTTGTTTTAGATTTGTCAGGGACATTGCTGGAGAAGTAAAGGTAATAGATGCTTCCTTTAATTTATAGGTATTTTATATTAGCTGGAAATTTAGACTTAATAATTCTGTTTTGTTTTTTAATCTTAATTGTTGGAGTGAAGCGCTAAGGACATCTTTCATGAGTTGGTGATGAAAAAATATTATTCCACAAGGAATCCAAATTAGAACTAAGTATGAAGTGACATTGTTTACCAAGAAGTCTTTCATTAACTACTCTGGCAAACCACTTTTAACTATTTAACTATTAGTGCCTTGATTTGTCAATAAGAATTATATATATCTATATGCTATGATTAAGTATGTTTATATATATATATATATATATATATATGTATGTATATATAATGATATGATTACATTTGTTTCCCTGCACCCCTTTTTTTTTTCTGACAAATTCTGCTTTGCTTTGTACCAGGGGGCTCAAGGAGAGAGGGGTCCTGTAGGTTCTTCAGGACCCAAAGGAGGCCAGGGCGATCCAGGACGTCCAGGTGAACCTGGGCTGCCCGGTGCTCGGGTAAGATCACAGCAGTCATTTGCTACATCAACCCAGAAGAAATGCTCCCGAACAATCTTCGGAGGGATTTTTTAATTAGATCTCTTTCACAACTTGGATCATTTATTTGTTTTTATGATTTTGACCTCAATTCATTATTTTTTAAATACTGTTTGTTATTTTTGTCATGTAATGAAAACAGAGTATTAATCAGTGACTTCTAGTTACCCTTTATCAAATACGTATGTATTAATAGCTTTACCACCTGATGTGAAAAAAATCTATTTGTCAATTTTTATAATTTTTCTTTACTAGTTAGCAACTTCTTTAACTTTTGGCAGAGAGAATTCCTGATGCTGTTAGGAATTTAATTTTAACAAGTTGCCACTTGAAAATTTGTTTGAACTATGGATAGAGGCAATTTCCAGCATTTCCCTTAAATATAAAGGACTTATACAAAAAGTTGTTGAATGGAAAGAAACATTTAGCTCAACATAAGTGTGTATAAGGGTTACTCTACATCCTCTGGAACCAGGGCCAGGGACCTGCACCCAGGAGGGGTACGTGAAGGACCAGCCAGGGTACTGTGAGATTCTACCACTTTTAAGTGGCCTTTTTCATGATTCAGCACTCAACCTGTTACTGCAGTCTTTTAATTGTTTTTTGAATCTTTGGGAAAGTGGTTTCTGCCAGCTCTTGCTCATTATTCAAAGCTTCTATGAGGGGACGGAGCTCTGAAGATTCCCACTCCAACATCTTAATCAGGGCAGGCTGGATCCTTTTACTACGTGATTTTGACTCTTTAGAAGTTTTACTTGAAATTGCAGATCAGCAACATTCTGACAATTGCTTTACACTTTCAGGGTCTGACAGGAAATCCCGGTGTTCAAGGCCCTGAAGGAAAACTTGGACCTTTGGTAAGTCATTTAAGCAGAAATCCATAATCATTAAAATTTCTCAATAGACATGCAACTTAAATGATAAGATATTTATTTTTTAAGTCAATGTTTTTGAGACTGTGGTTACTGATCATGTTTTCATCTTAAAATGACTCCCTGAAGCAAAATCTTAGGATTGGTGTGTTTTCAAATTGACCAAAAAGTTGATCAGCTTTCATGGAGATCAATGTTTGAGATTGAGATTGCCTCCCCAATATCAGTGAAAAGTTAAAATCATGTATTCTTTCAATAGTATTGATGAAAATAGTGTATTAGCAACATTTTCATTTCTTGATATCCTTCCAATTTTCTATGTTCAAGAGTTAAATAGATATGAACTTCAACAGCCTAAATATTCTAGGCCCTTCCCTTATACTGAAAATCTGAAATTAAAGTCCTGAATTTTCATTACCGCAAACCAGAGTGAGTGAAAGAAGAGAGAATGATGTTTCCCTATTTGTACGAGAGTGAAAGGAGAAGTGGAAATGGGGCTTGTGTATAGGTTAAGAATAAAATCCCGGTTCTGAATACTTATAATACTTTAGCAATTTTAAAAAAACATTCAACTGTTCTGATTCATTAAGATGAAAACATAGGGTATTTGAAAGTTTTTATAGCTTTTATAGTAAACAAAGCCAAGTGACAGTTTGGGTAATGTAATATTTAGAGAGAATTTACGTGAAACTTAAATTGTTCTTGTAAATTTTGTAGGGTGCTCCAGGGGAAGATGGCCGCCCAGGTCCTCCGGGCTCAATAGGGATCCGAGGGCAGCCTGGGAGTATGGGTCTCCCGGGCCCCAAAGGGAGCAATGTGAGTACAGTGTATACTGTGTTTGCCGTCTCATCACAGCCCTTATTTGGAGCAGGCATGTTGTTGGCAAATTGATTCCATTTTTAAATAACTTCTACTTCTTATTTAGGGTGACCCTGGAAAACCTGGAGAAGCAGGAAATGCTGGTGTTCCTGGGCAGAGGGTAAGTACCCATTTTCTGCTAAAGAAAAAATGTATATAATTCATATATATATATATAATCCATATATATGTATATTTATATATAAATATGAACAAAACTGTCCAAATTCACCTGGCCTTACCTCACAAATTATCTGATTGATTCTAGGGAGCTCCTGGAAAAGATGGCGAGGTTGGCCCTGCTGGACCTGTGGGCCCCCCGGTAGGTGATATTTTAGTGAGAATATATTCACATTGTATTTTTCAAGGATGTTTGGCCAAGATTTTCATTATGAATAAGTCATATGTCTCAGAGGAAGTGAATAATTAAGAAAATACTTGATTGACTATCAAGTATAATTTGGATTTCTGTGATGGTGTCTTTTGCCTTTTTAAATATAATTATTTGTCTTTTCATTTTAAACTTCCTTAAAAGTCTGATGGCCAAGGCTATGTTGTCTTTGATGTGTCACATAATTGAAGAATATATAAAATGAGGAAAATAGGTTTTAGCAAATAAAAATTTTATAATGTATTTTACTTCAAATATTAAAATATTTAAATATACTTACCCTCTTTTTCCAATAATGTATCTTATAGAAATTTATTCAACCTTTTTTTTGGGGGGGGGTGTGCATAAAGGTGAATAATATTTATTCTTTGAGGTATGTTTTCATTTTAAAATTAGGATTTTAAAATTAGATGTTTATAAGAAATATTTTAGCATATGTATTTGTTTTGATGTGATCAATTTAAATATCTTTCTAAAATGTTTGCTTTCTTTACTTATTCCAGTTTTGAAGTCTTAATAATTCTTATGACACTTAGCTATAAACTACAATGGAAGTATTGCCCTTTTAGCTTTGAAATGGGAAAATAATACATTTTTCCATATCCAGTTCATCAAATTTCCCCATACTTTTATTATTGGCTCCAGATACTTCATGTTTGGAGCGAAAAATAAATACACGTCATTAGTCCCTTCACTGAATTTGGAAGAGAGTTTCTCACCAGCAGGGACTTCAGCCTCACCATAAGATGACTTTTAATCCTAGTTTATTATCTAGCTAAACTGAAAAACACGTGATTGGAAGAAATATAAAGAAGTATAATACTTCCAGTGGTTCATATAAGTAGGAAGCAGGCATAAAGATCTTGTTGTATTCACGATTTTCTTTTGTTCATAACTTAGGGTCTAGCTGGGGAAAGAGGAGAACAAGGACCTCCAGGCCCCACTGGCTTTCAGGTAAGCACCAATTTAGTTTTCTATTAATTCTTCCAAAGCTAAAATGCATTGTAAAAGTATAAAAATATATGGTAGGATTTTCAAAAAAGTTTTTTTTTTTTTTTGGAAATAGATATTTGGATAAAATCTGACATTTTTGTTCAAAGAGAAGGAACAGATTTCCCCTAAAATACTGACCAAAACCCTAAACTATTAACAAATTAAAAATAACAAAATGTTTTTAATATCTCAACAAGCTTTATACAACTATTTTAAAGGCTTATCTAGTTTTATTGGCACAGTGTCTAACACTTTTTATTGAACAAATTTTCATGGCTTATATAAATATGTTGGTATGGTAGAGTGTCTATTGGCATGAGTAGTTGTAATTTGGAAGAAAACTTTCAGCACTGGCTTTAAATAATATTCTAGCAACCTAAAACATTGTTCTCAGGCCCATAAGGACTCTGCAAATAGGAAGAACCTTCTGTTATGTTCTTATCTCCTTTTACTAAGTGGTGTGCAAATGAAAATCTAACCATATAAATTGACCAGCTTCTGTATTGTATTAGGAGATGTAGTTTTCTCATTCTGTTTTGTTTGAACCTGTCCCCGAGCAATATCTTTGACTTGAAAACATAATCATGGAGGCCCCATGAATTGTAAAAGTTGAGCTGTTAACACTTGTTGTCTATTAAAGTTTCACAGATTCAAAGTTTTATTTCCTTACTTTTGTTTTAGGGACTTCCTGGTCCTCCAGGGCCTCCTGGAGAAGGTGGAAAGCCAGGTGATCAGGTAAGTTTTTAAATAAAAATAATAGTAATATTGAAAACACTGAAAATCATAACACTTATGTGTGAGGCTCTGTTCTCATTTGCTTTAGATTTATCATCTTTTCTAATCCTTAAAACAACCCTATGTACTAGGTACTGTTATTATATCTGTTCTCCAGATGAGGGTGTTAGGTAACTTTCCCAAAGTCACACAGATGATACAATCTGAACCCAAGTCTGCTACCCAAGACTGTGCTGTTAATCACTAACTATATATTACCATAACTATAGCATTTTACTGAAGACTTTATAAACAGTTATGAACAGACCCTAGCCATTTTATTGCTATCATTTTACTGGCACATAGGTTTGTTTAATTTATTTGTCTTTGAGTGAATCATTTATTCATTAAAGCATTTAACAAATATTTGCCAAGCACTCCATGTGCTTAGCTCTGTGAGGCACTGGTCTTACCCAGATGAACAAAATAGATAATGGTCCTTGCTTTTATATATTAGAGTATGATAGGAGATAGAGAGTGTAATATGACAGTGATAAAAATAGCATGTTCTAAAAGCTATGGTAAGGGGGGCACTATGTGTACGGAAACATAGAAGAAGCACCTAATTCAGACTTGGAGATTTAGGAAAGGTGTCTCAGAGTAGTATCTATTATGAGATCTGGAGGATAAATGGTAGTGACGATAGGGGAGGGCAGGCAGAAAAGTGCTGCAGGAAATGGGAACAGCAGGTGCAAAGGCTTGCTGATCGGTTTAAGACACTGAAAGAAATTAGGGATGTCAGGAGTATAAGTACAGTGGAGGAGGTGGAGATAAGATCTGGAGGGGTGTATCAGGAGCGAGATGATGGAGGGTCTTAATTTGTCTCTAAATAATTTATTCTTTATCATTAGAGTAATGGGAGGTTCATGAAAGGCTTTTAAGTAGGGAGCAGTATGATCAGAATATGGTTTTTGGAAGATTCACCACAGTGAGGGGAATAAATTTAAGGTCTAAAGTTATTATCTTTGTCAGACAGAGGAGTTTTGAAGCAACAAACTTTCCTCTAGTTAAGAACAAACTGAAACTCTTATGTAGTCATGACTGTACTAATTTGAACCCACGATTTCTAGTAGAGTGCTTTGTCAATATTAAATGCTCAAGAAGTATTTTCTAAGTTGAGTAAAATTGAATCATTTCCATTTAAAAGACCAGCTCTTTATCAGGAGTTTTTAATATCACTTTCCTGTGTTTAAATTGTTTTATGTTCCATTAGGAAAATAAAGGCATTTGGTCTATATTTCATTGCCACAAAAACTGATGCAGTGTCTTTGGAGGTCATATTTTGCACGTTCTCATTGTCCAAAATCAAACATTCAAGCATAACCTAAATTTATCAGGAAAAATGATTACAAGCGATATACATGTTATCCCCTCATTTACAATATATATTTTGTTCTTCAATATTATATAGGCTTATTTGGCCTTCTAATGGTAAATGAAAAGAAATTAGGTGTATGATCTGTAAAGTTTTCTAATAAATACCTAAGAGCTAGTCAAAACTTTTCTTCCAGTTTTTCAAATTATTATTTTATAGGGTGTTCCTGGAGATCCTGGAGCAGTTGGCCCATTAGGACCTAGGGTAAGTATTTTCTCCTTTGTGATTAACTTTGTTTCAGTCTTTCAATTTAAAGGGCATTTTTATCTTAAAATAGGCTTTATTTTAAGCATTAAATTCTTCTACAGACTAAAAATCAATTTTTTGAGATATATTTTGTCCTGTGAAACTAGCATATCCTTACTTCAAGTTCAATTCTTATCAGTAAATTAGAAAATTAATCCTCTGTAGTTTCTCATTTCTACATTTTTCTTCAGTAGAAGCCATTTTGCAGATTGCCAGAAACATTTTTCACCCATTTTAAATCAAACTCTGAGATTATCTGACATTCTAATGTTGTTCTAGGGAGAACGTGGAAATCCTGGGGAAAGAGGAGAACCAGGAATAACCGGACTCCCTGGTGAGAAAGGAATGGCTGGAGGACATGGTCCTGATGGTCCAAAAGTAGGTATAGTGTGGACCTAGCACTTCAATATGCTCTAAAATTACCCCTCTGTAAACATGTGATGGTGCTAGAATGCCTTTCCCTTTTTTTTAATGAGATAATTTGATTATATTCAACAAATATTTAATGTAGGCCAACTAAGTTTGTTATTGGCCCTAAAGAGTCAGCTGAAAGAAGATTTTCTTCTATGATGAACCTTACAGTCTAGTGAACATAATGATGCTTTCCTGTATGCAAACACATTCCTAATGTTTACTAATAAAAATTTTATTAATGGCTTTGATTAATAAGCAGAGGTGAGAAATAGAAATTGCATAATTTATTAGGAGGCATTCTTAATCATATGTTCCATTTTCCCTGTCTTAGCTTCCACAATTCTGCTCATTAAATATATGACAGTATGTAGGTTTTGAAATATGAAAATACAATACATCATAAAACAGAAATCAGTGCCCTTTCATTTTGGGTACCATTTGTGATTGGTAGAAGATAATGTGGCCAATTTCAGGATAAATAGTTGAAGTAGAATTGTCATGATCATATAACATAAGATCCTACATCATCTCTGTAGAGTCCCAAGTGATTGTGTAGGGTCTCCTGCAAGTTAATTAGAGCCTGGAAACCAGCTTAATATCATTGGTTCATTAGTCAAAGAATGTAATATATAATGTCTAAATGTAGCATCTTTTTTTATTTTTCTTTATTAGAATTCCTATGATGCTGACAATAAAAGTAAAAACTGCAGCTCTATCATTTTTTACTTGAATCATTGTTCAATTTTCTTCAGAGATAAAAAGTTGTAAACATAAACCAACAATCAAAAGGACAAAATCTGATTTAAAAAAAAAAAAATCATATCAGACAGAGACAATCTTCCAAATGAAAAATATAAGCACTAAGTTGAACCACAAGATATTGCTGGCATTCAACTATTTTTGACCTACCAAAATGGCAAATTCATGTGGTATTGTTTGTTCCTTTAGGGAAGTCCAGGCCCAACTGGGACCCCTGGAGACGCAGGCCCACCAGGCCTTCAAGGCATGCCGGGAGAAAGAGGAATTGCAGGAACCCCCGGCCCCAAGGGTGACAGAGTAAGTCTGGTTCTGTTCATTCATTCATTTAGACTTTCTGTTGATAATGACTACCTGAGCAGGCTTTTACTTCCTACCATTTTCTGAATCACAAGTCCTTCATTCATTCATTCTCTCCTTCAAAATGCATTTATTGAGAAAATGCACAGTTCCAGGCACTGTTCTAGGCCCTAGGGGGTACACTATGAACATGACAGATAAGCCCTTGACCTCATGAACGTGTGGGAATGAGTCAATAAATGAAATCATGGTGTTTTGTATGCTTCCCCAGGGTGGCGTAGGAGAGAAAGGTGCTGAAGGCACAGCTGGAAACGATGGAGCAAGAGTAAGTGAAAGCATTCCTTTTCCTACCTGAGCTAGGAATCAACGTTATCATTTTCCAGTGAATTTGCCTGAACCCTGCAAAACAAAGTTGATCATGTTTCCTTGACTGTCAGGATTTTGAGAATGACGGAATTTGAAATTGATGTTGATCAACCATGGATATTCATTTTGCTTACTCTGAATTAAAGCAAGCCCCAAATTAAAATTATTATTGAGAGAATGAAATAAAACACATGTTATATTGTACTTGTGTGTTCAACACTTTAAGGGGTAGGAATTCTCTTTATCTTTATCATCTTTTAATTTTATATGCCACGTTTATTTCCATTAAAATGCTGATCTAATAAGCTGGCCTGGACCTCATTCCAGTGCAGGCAAGTAGAATTTTGTAATGGAGACAAAGTTGTGGTAAGTGTTTCTCAATATCCTGAATGTCAGTGGTGAGAAATTACTGCACTATGAATCATCGTTAATGCTTTCATCAATAAAGAGATGGAATAAGTGAAATGTCAAGAAGGATGGATGATACCAAACACTGTTTAATGTCACATCACAAATTGACATTTAACAAGTGTTAGGTCCTCAAAAATAAAATTGCATTTGCGATTCCAAGAACAATCTGACTAGAAAGACAATATATTTTCAGATGTAAATGATTCACTCATGGAAGAGTAGTTAGTCACAGTGGCTCAGACATACAGTATCTTCTGGAATAGTTCCTGACTTTTGATGAATAATTTCTGTTTCAGTATGACATGTTTTGCTGTTAGTTGTCATAGCAGTTTTACCAAAAAAGGAGTTCATGTTTGAGCAACTGCTGACGTATTGGTTCTAGATATTGAGCTTCTGCTAATACATTGCTTACATTAACTTTTGATTAAGCAAATAAAGTAAAAATATAGAAAAGTTATAGTCTTAATTGTAATGGTTCCTTCTTACTTTTACTGAAAAGCTAATTAAGGGTGAAGCCCTTAGTTTGCCAAATTATAAACATGCCTTTTGGTTAAATCTAATATTTAATTAATATTTGATTTAATATTTCAAAAAAGCAGTCAATGTAAGTCTGGTATATTACTTGCATTTTACATCACAAATGGTCTGGACTGTGTAGTAAGTAGTGCAACACTATTTGAAGGAGCAATGTGTTGACAGTTCACTTTAAAGGGAAGTTCAGAATACATATTTCTTGTTTCTATGAACTGACTTTAAAAATGCCATGCAAAAGGTTCTTAAGCAACACCTACTTTATTTTTAGTGAGATCAATCTTGTTTTAGCAAAGGTGCAGATTAGTGCACTTATTGTAATCTCATAATAAAGGAAAAAATGAATGACATGTTTTATCTGTATGTAAAGAAATGTCTGTGGATGTAAATAATGAAGTGTTGTTTACCTTTAATCAAATCCTTTAAGGAAGTAAATTTAGGTAAATTATTGGAAGAATACTGTTCCATTACAGAGTCAGAAAATAAAACCACAGAATTTTCTCATGTTCCCGTCAAAAATATAAAGTGAAGGTCAATTTTGTTCCTTAAGTGTCTTCAATAATATATACAGAAATTAAACAACAAAAGAATGTTTGGGCTACATATGGAGAGGCAATACACGAGGTTCAATAGATTTAGAAAAGTTATTTAGAAAAGACTCCAATATAATCCAGCAATTTAAGGATTTTGACCACGTATCAAGAAGACCCAGGTTGTATCTGCTTGTGGCAGCTCTCTTAATGCTATGAGACCAAAGAACCCATTCAACCCCAATTTAGGTGGGTAGTGGCACTCCTTTTCATCTTACAAGAATGAATGCTTGGGAGAACTGAATGCTTTAGCACAATTTCACTTTTTCAATAAAAAAAGAGTTGATATTGAGTATTCTATGCACAAAAAGAAAAGCTGCTTTTCCATCTATACTCAAATTTCAAAATAGGTATGAACAAATTTAAATAGGCTAAGAAACATAGGGATATTGTTGAAGAATAGAATTAATTTGGATCTAATGTTCAAAGACAGTCTTATGTATTGGATGAAAGAAATTAAAAAGTTCTATGGAGAAATTGTGGTGGAAATTATTTTAGACTAGACAGAAAAGTTTTGAGAATATGCAGATTATATTGCTTATTGTAGGTAGAGTTTTTGCAAAAGCATCCAAGCTATAACAAAGTAGTCACTTCTTTTTACTTATTTGTTAGTCTAAACAGGGAGGTTTCTGTATATCCTTTTACTCAGTATGCCTGCATTCTGTCAATTGACAGGGTCTCCCGGGTCCCTTGGGCCCTCCAGGTCCTGCAGGTCCCACTGGAGAAAAGGTAATGTCATAAGTTGTTATTTTGTTGACTTAAAATCAAGAGAATTAAATGTGCACTCTTTTATAACAATCTCTTCCGTAAAATATGGTAGTTGGGCTGGATCATCTCAGAGTTCTCCCTTCCCCTCCCTGCCCGCCTCCACCTACTCCCCCAGGGCCTAATGTCCTACAATTATAATATGTTTTCCCATTGCTTTGAACAACAACCATCTAAAATCTGATTTCTAGGGGGAACCTGGTCCTCGAGGTTTAGTTGGCCCACCTGGCTCCCGTGGCAATCCTGTGAGTGACAGTATTTTCATGTTCTTTGGTGTAAGATGGAGCAGTAAAACAGTTCATCATTTATCCTGATATTTATATAGAACTATACCATTTGGTTTAGGCCATTTATATCTTTCTGGTTTTTAACTTTAATTTTCTAATTAAATGTAAAAAAGTAGTGTATAATTTCTACACAATCTGTTAAGTTTAGGTAAGCAACTGATTTAGTAAATAATCACGAATTTTCTTTGAGACTTCTGACCTTGGGAATTTTGCTCTATTGCCAATATATCTATAACACCATTGAGAGTCTTCCTTAAGCAGTATCTCCAATTACTTCTCTATATATCTTTAACTTTCTGTTTTGAAATGATTTCAAACTTACAGGACAATTTAAAAACAATACAAAACTAATACAGAGAACTCCAATATATACCACTTACCCAGTTACCCAGATTTACCAACTTTCACTATATCATTCTTCCTTTCTCTCTCTCTCTCTCTCTCATTTACTTATCATTTTCTAAACATTTGGGAGCATACTGCATGCATCATCCTCCTTGAACACTTAGTACTTCCATGTTTACTTCCTAATAAAACATTCACTAATGCAACTTCATTTAGTATATCAAGTTCAAGAAACTTAATTTTGAAATAAAGCATATAGTCTATATTCCATTTTTTTCCAGTTGTCCCAGTAATGTCCTTTTGGGCATTCTCTCCTTCAATGTACAAACCACATTTATATAGTTGTATTTTTAAGTACTGTTCCCATTTAGAATAATGTGTGAAAGCTAAAGTAAGTTCTTCTTCTCTTAGGGTTCTCGTGGCGAAAATGGCCCAACTGGGGCTGTTGGTTTTGCTGGACCACAGGTATAGTTTTGAAATATCCCTAATTTACAAATGAACACACCTCTTGTTATAGCAATGAGTTTAGTTAATTATCATTGTCATATGTTTTGAAGGTAAGGATTCTGGAAAGTTTACCATTTTCTAGGCAATATTTTCAGTTTCAATACATTTTTTCATAGATTGGCACAAAATGTGTTGTTTGCACTATTTGGGCTTGTGTACTTGTTTGTTATAGTAAAAATGGGATGGGATAGCTTGGTTTTTCAGGCTGCCTTAAAAGATCTCAACAGGGTACTTCTTTTTTCTGCTATGTTTTAATCCAAAACACCATTTTACAATAAATGATTAAATGATATGTTAATAATAATTACTGTAAAACAATTTGTCTGTAAGTCTTATAATCTGTTGCTGTACACAATTGCATATAGGGTCCTGATGGTCAGCCTGGAGTAAAAGGCGAGCCTGGGGAGCCAGGACAGAAGGGAGATGCCGGGTCTCCTGGACCTCAGGGTCTTGCAGGATCCCCTGGCCCTCATGTAAGTCAAAAAAAAAATGATAACAAAAGACCCAACTTTAGTCTAGAACCTTATGTTTGGAGCTTTTGTTTAGTTAATTTTGCAATTTACTACAGAGTTCTTTTGTTTGTTTCTTTCTATTTAGGGTCCTAATGGTGTTCCAGGACTAAAAGGTGGTCGAGGAACTCAGGGTCCACCTGTAAGTTGGTTTGAAGCTTTGGGAAGTATGCACAGCTAATCACAGTTAACTAGTTCTTCTCCCGCCATTTTAAAGTTAGTCTTAATCTAAGACTGTAACTATAGTGTAGTGGAGAGGGAACTAACTTAGATAGAGATCTTGTGATCTTGGAGACCCAGTTGCCTCATATGTAACATAAATAATCTATTAACTATTAAAGGAGTAAATGAATAATGTAAACACACTTTATATAATTTTATTATATACAATATTGATGTGATTCTAGGCCTACATGTATATATTCAGAATAAATGAAAAGTGGGAAGAGAAAAGTAACACACTTCCAACCAGTTCACTCAGGTCCATTCTCAAAAACATGTGATGCATTATATCAAGAAGAAAAAATATATCAGTTACAACATAGCAGACAATCTAAAGGCCTAAGTCTCCCTGTGAAAAAAAAAGTTTCCATGAAAGTACATGTAATGAATTAATGTTGTTTTGAAATTGTTTCTCTATTATATTTCTAGGGTGCTACAGGGTTTCCTGGTTCTGCTGGCAGAGTTGGACCTCCAGGCCCTACTGTAAGTCAATTCCAGTAATTCAAATCATTGATAGTGGAGTAATTGCAAAAATATGTATATATACATATATATTATTTTACTGTTCTATTTAATCAACTAATGGTTTATTTTCCTATGTTAACTTTTTTTAATTAGAGAGGTTGTAGGCATACAGAAAAATCATGCAGAAAGTGCAGAGTTCCCATATACTCTACCTCGCATGCAGTTTTCTTATTATTAACACTTTGCGTTAGTGTGGTACCTTTGTTACTATTTGTGAAACAATATTATTGTAATTATTCTGTGAACTATTGTCCAGAGGTTACGTTAGAGTTCACTGTGTTTTGCAATTTTGTTTTTTTTTAATTTTTATTCCAGTAACATATATGCAACCTGGAATTTCCCCTTTTAATCACTTTCAAATATATATTTCAGTAGTATTAATTACATTCACAATGTTGTGCTGCCATCGCCACCATCCATTACCATCACTTTTCCATTACCTCAAATGGAAAAACTGTGCCTATTAAGAAATAGCCCCCCGTTACCCACCAACACTCCGCTCCTGTATTCTAGTTTCTGACTTTACAAATTTGCATATTCTGATTATTTAATATAAGTGAGATCATACAATATTTGTCCTTTTGTGTCTGACTTATATCACTCACCTGTGTTAACTTTTCCCCCAATAATTCATACTGACATTTTTCTAAATCCTATTCATATTTAATAACCTAGTATTTCTTGGGAGAGGTTATTTTAAAGTAATTTTTAGATCCAATATCTGAGTATTGTTTCATCTGGGTACTAAATACTAGCTGTACTGTGTGCTAATAATCATTCTGCATCTGAGGCTGAGACCATTACATCAGTTCTTACTTGGCTTCCACTTTGCCCTTCTGGGTGTTTCTTTCTGTGTTATACTAGGGAGCTCCAGGACCTGCGGGGCCCTTAGGGGAACCTGGGAAAGAGGGACCTCCAGGTCTTCGTGGGGATCCCGGCTCTCATGGGCGAGTGGGAGATCGAGGACCAGCTGGACCCCCTGGTGGCCCGGGAGACAAAGGGGACCCAGGAGAAGATGGGCAACCTGTGAGTGTGGAATCTTTCTTCTAGCTGAGATCATTACAAATAGAAACCCATAATCACTGCCATAAGGAAACTATTTAAACATTATGCTGAGTGCTCTCATAAATCCATTAAGTACATTATGCGCTACATGTTTTTAATTTGTAATTCTCTGCTATAGAAAAACATATGTGTATAGATACTAAAAATTATTTATTATAGTAATGGATATGGTGTCCAAAGTAAACAAGAAACCAGTCTTTATTATCTGCACTGCATGAAGAAAATGTTTTTTTAAGACATTGCTAATTGTTTAATATCTAAATGCCTCTAAATATTAATATGTTTAGATAGGTCACTATTTCTTTACCTTTTAAAACTTTCCTTTGCATTTTTATAAAGAAGAAACAAGTATTTCTCTGAAAAATTATCTCTTTTATACAGTCCATATTCATAATTGTTTCCAAGTTCTTTTCCAGCTGATGAGCCATTTTCACCTTTGAATAATCTTAGAAACTTTATGTGACTTACAAGCCATGACTACTCATTTATAGAATGGTTTTATGAAACAGGGGTCTTTTCCTCATTCAGAAATCCCTGTAAACAGCTGAAATCCTTTGTAAAATCCTTGGGGACAGTTTTCTCCTTGGAGAATTCCTAACTAGTTTATCCTCAATCTTAGGGTCCAGATGGTCCCCCTGGCCCAGCCGGAACCACTGGGCAGAGGGGAATTGTGGGCATGCCTGGGCAGCGTGGAGAGCGAGGCATGCCCGGCTTGCCAGGCCCAGCGGTGAGTGGCTTCATCAGTGACTATTTCACCTGAATATGTATGATATACTCTATGTGGAAATAATTTAACTTATTTTTTTCTTAATAAATAGATTCACAGTCTTTTTTAGACATAGATTATGAGTATCTTAAAAACCCTTTGATTTCAAATGTCACATTCTCTACTTAAGTACCTTCCAAAGTCTCTGAGAGACTATTAGGCTAACACTGGGACAAGAGAAGCAGGCAAATAAGAAAATGGATTTTTGGTGACTCTTAAGTCTTTCCCCAAAGATTATAGAGATCCATGGAGCTAGAGAAGGGGGATAATCTCCTGGTGAGTAGGGAGCTACTTCTTAAATAAACATGCTTCACAAAAATATCCGTATTTCACAGTTCAGAATGTAAGTTTTCATAAACCATCAAAGAGAAGAAGTAGTTGAGTTAAACTGAGTAAGACTGGAGGTGAATATTGGGTGAACTCTGAGGAGAGACTCTAAAAGTAATCTGTTCCCTGGAGGTTGCTTATGAATCTCAATATCCCTGAGGTATGAATAAAAAGTTTGATTCAGTGTTAGCTTTGAAGAGATTAAAATACCACTGAAAGTTTATGTGCTTGAGACAAAAAAAAAGACGATGTTTTATATGGGATGTCTACAGAGAGATTTCACCCTGGGGGCCCTGTGGAACTGCGCTGGGATGGGAAGAGTTGGGAGTAGAGGTCTGAATTCAGCAAGTCAGGTGTTAGAGGATGTTTTATTGTTGATAACCATATGATCCAAGCCAAGGACATGGATGTATAATCCTTAAAAGGCAGACTAACGTATTAAGCTATAGAAGTAAAGTGAGCAGGCAAAGTAGGAGTGAAAACCAATGAGTGTAACTTAATAGTGATGTAGACTCCAGAAAGGCAGCCAGAACTGACCATGGTACAACACGATTAGTATCCAAAATGCACTAAGCTGGGGGCAAAGGATGCTTTTTGGACCCTTTGATGTATCAGGATGAGCGTGATAAGTGGTGGGCATACCTTTAAGGAGGCATTACAGTGACATGGGTATTAAAGGACAAAGAGCAATTATTATGGAAGATGGGACTGAAGTCCTATTTGAATACATGTAGCCTTAATGTGAGCTGACATTCTTAAATTTCTTCCGAGGTAGTTGACATATTTTTACTTTTATTTCAGGGCACACCAGGAAAAGTAGGACCAACTGGGGCACCAGGAGACAAAGGTCCACCAGGACCCGTGGGACCCCCAGGCTCAAATGGCCCTGTGGGGGAGCCTGGACCTGAGGTTAGTACTTTAGTGAAAATAATTCTATTCTTCATCATCTGAGTGTCATGGGACATTTTTTTTTTCCATTTAGAAATTGATATACAAATTTAGACATGGATTGTACATTTCACCTTAAGGAAGTTTCTTAGTGATATTATTTGAGGTAATCTACTTTCCTAGAAAATTGGCTGAATGATGACATAAATAAAAGGAAACAACATTGGTGTCTTTCCACTGACCTTAGTCTAATCTGGACGTGAATATTTTAGTTGATTTAGGTTGTTTCCAGATTGTTTTGAAGATGAAAGGACACATCCATTCATTATCCCTTCATTCTGCAATGGCTTATTTGTCAAAATTGTCAAGTTTTATGGTAACAGGATTAATATAATTATTATAGCTTGTGAAAGGGACAAAGTAAGCAGAGATCATTCTACTTAAATTTCACTATAAAGCAATGTCATGGATGTCATGTTCTCTTTGACTATTTTGAGTGGAAATCAGTTATTGAAAAGCAATTGGAGATGTTACAGGTTGGAATCTCTTCTCTGTGGAGCTTTAATGAATAAATCAACAGACATTCAATGCCATATGTTTTTGTTTTTTTTTGAAAGAAACAATCAATTTCTTTGAGAGTAATTTTGATTAAATGGTAAAATATGGTTCTGAAAAAATGTTCAAAAGAGAATAGGGAGAGAAAACTATATATTTTAAAAGATAATTTATTATCATCTAACTTACAGTTATTTTACTTCAGTACTTTAAGGATATTATTTAGATTAATTTAAGAAGTAATAGAGAGTAAAACCATTCACGGGTAATAAAAACAAAATTAAAATACCAAGAATTTAATATTTATTTTAAAGTATTTATGATTTTTTCTTCTTTTAATAAGAGAGAGAAATGAAGACTTTACTTTAGATTCAATAAGGATGTGTTATGTTAATAATTTTACCAGCAATTCAAAGTAATAAAAAAGATGGCAGAAACCTTTCTTCTGCTGAGATTTCCATAAATGCTAATTTATAGTTTATAGAAGAGATGAAAAACATGATGTAATTTTTATGACAATTGGAATGAGATTTTTTCATTACTCTGTTATGATTCTTTATAGGGTCCTGCTGGTAATGATGGCACTCCAGGACGGGATGGGGCTGTTGGAGAACGTGTAAGGGCAATTTCACTGATTACAAAATCTGGAGTAATGTAAATATGAAATCTTTGCAATTCTTTAAGATTAAGAAACTACCATTTATCCTCACAGCTACAATGCAGCACTGATTTTTCTAATAATAGCCTTTTTGGTAAAGTCATCATTTTAGTAACCCTGTATATGAAATGAGATTTGAATACACAGCCAAGTAAGATGGCATATTTTTATTAAGAGTAAGAAAGCAAATTGGTTTCATATTTGGTGCAATATGGAGGCTTTGGATGAGGATCCATACTGAGGGGTCTAAATTTCAAACCCATATACCAAAGTATGAAAAGTATAGTGCTATGTGGCATCTAAATTTCTCTACTCTCCCCCTAAAGTGAATGCCTCATGAGGAAATAAGCCATGTGGCTTTCTAAACATTGTATATTCCATGATATGTTTTAAAATTAGAAATGTGTTGAACTGTAAATATTCCTAACTTTACCTCAAGCTCCAGTCCCTTTGGGCAGTTCCCCCAGTTTCTCAGGCTACATATCAGGTTTTGGATGGCAAAAATTGCCCCACATTCCAAAGTCCCTAATGATTTCATCATTCTTCCCACTCTAAGGGCTACATTGTGTGGTAGAACACAATTTGGAGCCAGACAAATCTGGGTTGGAAGCTTGATTCCCTAAGTACCTAGCTATGTGACCTTGAGCAAATTTTCTGAAATTCAGTTTTCAAAATTTTTAAATGCAATTAATATCTATACCATTTAGGCATTTATATGTTAAATACCATGTTTAAAGTACCCAACACAGGGCAGGTACTCAAGAACATCATCATGCTACAAGCATTTCTGCAGGTGGCCTATTGGTTTGTTCTCTAAAGGGAGAAGAAGAAGGATTCTGGGCTAAAGCCCTCCTCATCTACAGAGGACCCCAGAAGCTGCAAATTCTCTTGGCAACTAGAGTTTTCCCCTGGTCAGGATACACGATCTCATGCAGTACTCTGCAAAGTTTTTGCTAAAATAATTTTGAAAAATCTATGAACCCATATGCATGTTTTTATGTTAACATCCCTTTTTTTTTGAATCATAAGTTTAAATAGTTGCAAAGGAGATAATTTCTGGTGAATTCTAAATGCATATGTTTTTGTTCTGGTTTGCTAATGCTGCTGTTATGCAAAATACCAGGAATGGATTGGCTTTTATAAAGGGGATTTATTAGGTTATAAATTTACAGTTCTAAGGCCATAGAAGTTTCCAAACTAAGGCATCAACAAGAGGATACCTTCACTGAAGGAATGCCAATAGTGTCCAAAACAGCTGTCAGCTAGAAAGGCACGTGGCCAGCATCTGCTGGTCCTTTGCTCCCAGGTTGCGTTTCAAAACTGATTTTTACAGATTGTCTCTAGACTTCTGTCTCTCAGCTTCTCTCAGTTGTCTGCTTGGTTGTCCTGGGGCATTTCTCTCTAAGCATCTGGGAGTCCTCTCTTAGCTTCTCTGGGGGCAAGCTCTGGGCTTCATCTCTTAGCTTAGCATCTCCAAACATCCTTCTGTCTGCATCTCCAAGTGTCTCCAAGGACCAGCACCTGTGTTGGCTCCTTACTCTCTTAAATACTCCAGTGAACCAATCAAGACCCACCCTTAATGGGCGGGGTCCACACCTCCATGGAAGTAATTTAATCAAAGGTCTCACTCACAGTTGGGTGAGTCACATCTCCATGGAAACACTCAATCAAAAGGGTCCAACCCAATAAGATTGGGTTAAAAGATCATGGCTCTTCTGGGAGTCATTATAGTCTCAAACCAGCACAGCTCTTCAAATATATTTTTTCAAAACCTTGGAGTTTTCAATTCAATTTATTCAATGTATTAGAAGTGTCTGCTATATAAACTAATTGCTGAAGTTTACCCTGGTTGACAAATTAGTCAGTTGAATAAGATTTAATTTCTGTCAGAAAAAATGTCTAAATCCATTCAAATAATTATGTCTATCCATGCTCATATAACAATCATCTCATCTCTCACTTCTTAAGGAGACACGTAAGATTTGCAGCTTTGTCACAAGTGTGTCCCTACCTGGATAAAATAAGGAGCAACCCCTTTCTTTCCAAATCCCTCTTTGCTTTATTCTCAGTTGAACTACAAGTTTGGAAAAAGTCCCTTAGTTTGGTGCCGTAAAAGTTTTACTTCTTGGGACACTGCACCATAGTAAGACTGCAAATGGTGTGAGGTCTGCCCTTCTTTGATAAAGTGGGGCAAGGGTGATTGTTAAAGGGAATACAGAGAAAAATTCTCAAACATCAGCTTTCTGAAAGGATACATATGGCTTTGAAGATCTACAAGTTGGTTTTCTTAAAATTATTCCTGCTTTCACCCTCCCTCGAAAGTCTTTGTGTACCCCAAAGGTACAGGGACCCCAGTTTAAAGACTGCTGCTCCAGGAAACATGGTAAATTCTGGAGGTGACTGTTCCTGTACTCCAGCAATCTTGCTTGTGGGGACAACAGGGCATGGGTGGATGGAGGGATGAGATAGGTCAGACGGCAGACTGTCTGATAGGACAAATAATATTATTCTTTTCAGTTTGATTTATTAAAAAGTAAACAAGGAATATGTGCCAGTTTTCACCCTATTGTGAATAGTATGACCATAAAGAATACCACTGTTTTCTAATAAATGTTAAAAGAACAATATTACGGTTACTCTTGTCAGGGCGATCGTGGTGACCCCGGGCCTGCAGGTCTGCCAGGCTCTCAGGGTGCCCCTGGAACGCCTGGCCCTGTTGGAGCTCCAGGAGATGCAGGACAAAGAGGAGATCCGGTAAGGAGGGAGCCAGTTTCACACTGACAGTTACACACATCCATATGCTATATTATAAGCAACGTATACACATGCACGCAATCATGCATGAGCGCTTGGGTAGGGATTTTAAGCAAAGAATAAATGGTCAATTATGAATTAATTATATATTTTTTAGTTTTAAAGGGAGATGTTGGGTTTATAACAGGGATTCAAAGACCCTGATGCTTTGATTTTCATCATCTAAAAATATGGTTTATAGGAAATGTGATAAGTATCAGGCACAAGTTAAAATTAAGTAATGTTTTATTGTAATTGACTAAAGATTGTCACTTAGTAAGCCAATAAAATTGGCTATAGAAGGTACAGTGAGCACATTTTTACCTACAGGTGGATATTATCCTAATTTCAATTTTTAGCCACAAAGGTATATACATAGACACACATATACCTATATAAACACACAACCCAAAACATATTTTTTTACATTCTATTTCTACATAGTATGTGTATATCTTTTTACATACAAATTTTTGTGAAAATTTCTTCTAGGGTTCTCGGGGTCCTATAGGACCACCTGGTCGAGCTGGGAAACGTGGCTTACCTGTAAGTTCTCTCTTGCATTTGTTTTTAAAATATGTTTTCTTACATAAAATATACCCTCAGAGAAGAAGTACAATTTAAGATTCATAAAAGAAAAATACCAAATGCCTCAAGATTTGGAAAAAATATTAATTTAAAATAATACACAGGAGTTCATTTTTGTTTTTCTAATTTTGGCATAGCTCCTCTGAATTTAACTGTGAATTCTTTCAGTAATCAATGAAGACTTCACAGTCACAGTTTTCTCTTCCAAAATAATAGGGATAATAGTGCCCTTCTCTCAGAGTTGTTCGAAAAGTCACATAGAAAAATGGACTTGAAACCTCTTTGTAAACTTGAAAAGTGCTACTCTAAGATTATGTTTTATTTTCAACTAGATTGTTCTGCTCATGTTCTGATCTTTTTGCTATTTGCAATTGCTTCCAGGTTAATTGTTATTATGAAAAATGTCTTCCCATGAATTCATGGTCTCCTTTCACACCCGTTATATAAATCAATGTCTCTATCCATAAAGAGCAATTATATTGTTAAAATCATGGCCATATTATTAAATTTCTCAACTCTGACTTAAGCTCCACTGGCAAAGATATTTTATAATTGCACAGTATGAAAAAGTGAGTGGTTTTCTAATCAGATACAGAAACAATGTAGTTCTTGTTTTCCATTAAGATATGAAATTTAGTTATTAGCTTAACTAGGTGCTTTTTTGTTTAGTTTATTTTCAATTATGAAACTGGAGTATCTCAAAAATGAAAGAACTACTATGATTTTATGAGCATATTCAGGCTGATTTTGAAATTTAAATTGTTATATAAAATATGTAAAATCTACTAAAACCTACTTTTAATTATAAAAAAGGTTCACATAATGTCTGACAATTAGGAAATCCAATTTGTTTTTTAAAAAAAGAAAAGAACCATATACAATACAAAAACACAAAGATAATAAGGAAAATATTAACCTGAGGATCAATCAATCTGATGATTTCCTCCAAAATCAGATTGATAGGGTTTCAATTCTCTTTTAGGAAAACTAAAAACAACAGAAGCTGATCCCACACTAAGTGACCTTCTGTCAACCGTTGGACCCTTAAGGACTGTTTTTATTCCCAAGGCCTTAAATCAATCAATCAACCAGTCACATACGTATATACATATATACATAAAAAAGCCTGACACTGATCAGATAATTTTCACCTCATCTCTGGGTTCAGTGTCTGTTTTACAATAAGTCTTAACTATTAACTTTTTCTTAGTTTCTGTGGATCAGAATTGCTGGATTTGGGTACAGACATTTGTAATTATGAGGATATATTGGATTACTTTACATTTTCTTTAGAGGAAAATGGCTTGATGATATTCCTATTCAGTTTAACTCAAACTTAAGGTTTTGTCAATGTCTTAATATAATCGTATCCATCATAACCAGTTAGCTTTTTGCATATGCAAATTTAATACACATATAAATATTCATGTTTTGGTTTAAAAAACTGTATATGATGGTAATATTTGTATATAATGTCAGCTAAATAAATGGAATAAAAATATGATTCAGATAGGCTAGACCAAACTTACAAATATCTCATTTTAGATATGATTCTAGGTTAAACATTAAAAAAAGAAGCTATGTCTTCAGGAACACATTAATATGTATTTTTAGTGATCACTACCATTCTTCAAGAAAGTATAGAGGAAAATTCCTAGGTCTAATTTCATTTAGCTAAGTAAATATGTTAATCCACATAAAATACAATATTCAAAATTGTAGTAAATTTGAGCCAGGTAATATCCATGCCATGATGACTCTTTCTAGGGACCTCAAGGACCTCGTGGTGACAAAGGTGACCATGGAGACCGGGGAGACCGAGGTCAGAAGGGTCACAGAGGCTTCACTGGGCTTCAGGGTCTTCCCGGACCTCCTGTGAGTTATTCCTTTAAGTCCTGTTTAATCCACCATATGAACATACACAGTATCTTGACATGAACAGTTATTTATCTGTCTATAAGATGGATTTTTTGAATCTTACTTTTCAAATAATATATTAATGAATAAGTAATTACCACTTACCTGATATAATTACCCATATCTTAGCTATAATTTTGTAGGGAAGAAATATATATCTATATCTGCACCATTACCCTTACAGTCATCTTTAGTGTTGGTAAAATAAAGCTAAAACCTAACAAACTAACATACATATTTCAGAGATCGATGACTTTATCAAAGTAGTTATGTACCTTTTAAGCATCTTTTAAGAAGCAGAGAATGGCATATTGCAGAACCTAAATATTTTGACTACGTTTTTTATTTCCCTCTTTTGTAGGGTCCAAATGGTGAACAAGGCAGTGCTGGAATCCCTGGACCATTTGGCCCAAGAGTAAGTAACAAAATTAATTAAGTTGCAAATATAAATAATAATGCTATCAGTGTCATACTGCTAATGCTTGAGTATCATTTTCATGGTATTGAAGCTTAGTTGGCCCATATTCTCTGAAGCTGGCAACAAACATATGAGATAAACAATTTAGCAATTACTTTTAAGTAATATCCTGAATTATGACATTCTACCTCATGTGTTCACATTAAAATCTTTTATCTATGGGTTGGATATACTCATCTGTTAGTTCATTTTCTTACTCTGTGTTAATTGAAATTTCCATTAAATTTGCACTGTTTTATATGATGTAATAGTACCTACCATGAAGTGGAGACAGGTTTTGAAGCTGGATATATATTTTGCTTTACATAATTGTGATAATTCATCATAGGAAGTTGATGAATAAGGCTAATTTGGAAGCAAATCATAAAATGAAATCAATATATGAAGCTCTCAGAAATTTTACATTAGTATTAATGCTGCTTCAAATAGGTCACTAAATGCAATTCACACACATGATTATTTAGGAAAATTGTTAGAATAACTTCTCCTATATTTAAATACCTTTTCCATTGAGAACAAGTCATACATAATACTGAGAATAGTAGTATGAAGATTACTAGACTGTAATGGGATTCTGGGTATTTAGCACACAAATTTAATTTGTGTTTCAAATATTTCAACTCCTGTCATTTTCATACTCTGAGTTAATTGAACTTCCAAATAACCTGAGACAGTTCCTACCAATAAACTAATAAAAGTAGATGATGATTTCATTCTAGTTTTTAACTGATATTAGTCTTTTATCATGCATGGATGATGGAGGATTCATGTGCAATGAAATTGTAAATGTTATAAAGTATCAGAGTTCCATTTATTAATCATTAGGAAAATGTGTCTGAGAAATTATTGTTATAGATCCATAAGGAAAACAGAGCTTTGCTCAGAGAAATGTATTGTAAAATATTCTTCATAGACTCTAAAATAGTCTTTGTTTCTTTCAGGGTCCTCCAGGCCCAGTTGGTCCTTCAGGTAAAGAAGGAAACCTTGGGCCACTTGGGCCAATTGGACCTCCAGGTGTGCGGGGCAGTGTAGGAGAAGCAGGACCCGAGGTAAATCCGCAGGGGTTGGCAAGCAGGTAGTGCCCCTGGTTATAAGAGTTTGGATTCCACCCACGGAATGCCTATGCAGCCTGATGGGCAAGAGATTTAAGGCACCAGAAAACAAACCTGAAAGTCACATTAGAGCTTGTCTAGATAAATAAATATTTCCAATATTTTTATTTGGGTTATTCAGAGTATATAATATCACAGTCTAAGCTACAAAGCCTTCCTTTAAAGTGATATAAATGAAAAATAAATAGCAAATAATGATTGGATTTATAATTAAAGTTATGAAAATATTACTTTCCTTTAAATGACAATGACTGTGAGATTAGTTATTCAGAAAGTAGTCATTAATCTCCTCATTCATTGTATAGTTATTACTTTATGAAAACTGATGAGCTTTTACTCTGGTAAGTGAAGAGTATGAAACTGAAGTTTTTTTCCATTGAAAATGACATGAGAGGTTTACAATTAAAACATTTCATAATAAATTCAACAGTAGTGACTTGAGGATTATGTGGAGCTGGATTAGTTAGACTCTTGCTTCTCGGGCCTTTGGAGAACACCTCTATGCATTTCCCATGCATGTGAGTACTTGTGTGTATGTGGGGTTATGCTTCCCTCCCTTGTACTTATTACTCTTTGGCCTATTTACCTTTCTCTCTTGTTTCTGTTTCTGCCCTTTAATGTCTGTAACATTAAAGGAAATATTTATTATTTAGATCGCATGGACTTATATTTCCTGTTATCACAGGGAATGTTTTCTATTTATTTTTTCTCCACTGTCAATAGAAAACAGCCGTAAAGTTGGGATAGCTCTTAATTTGTGTCTCTTGATTGCCTTTTATTTTGTAGATCAGTGGTCCACGAAAGAAAAAAAAAAAATCCCTGCCCTTGAGATTAGCATGAAGGAATACAGAGAATCAAGTACTTTTAGAAAAGGATAGGACCTCTGAGATAAAGCCATATTTAGAAACCATTTTGAAGGTGGAGAACCATTGGCGCTGAAGGTTGAAGCAACTTGTCCAAAGCCATATAGCAAATGGGAGAGCCAGGATTGGAATTCCAATCTTCTGACTCCCAAATCTGTGCTCTCCGTGCAAGATGTGGACTACGCCTATTTTCAGATTTTCAGCTGGATCTTTCAGGTTTCTGAGTTCTTCTCTGGGAAAGTACGGAAGAGAATTAATAGAGGATCCACTTCCTAAGCTTCTGCCGCTTTTTGTGCCGATCCCCCTATCACACAAGTAGTTCTTGTTGAGCAAGAAAGCAGGAGAATTGCTCATTTTTGACAATGAAAAGGTTAAAGAGAACTATTTCAGTTTTGTTTAGGACAGAGTACTCTGATCTATACACTAACTAGTGCACCTAAAAAGACTTCCTGTGTTTTGCCCTCTCTTTGGAAATAGGGCTAAATTCTCTCGTGGGATATTCCTTGATAGTGATGTACATACAGTCTTATAGAATTAGCAGCCATAATTCCTCATTTCTTCTTTCAGCTTCTGTCCCTGAAGACTTTTACAACTTTTTAGTTTTGTCTTGCCCAAAATATGGTTCTTAAGAATCTGTATTTGTATATTTTCCAGTTTCTAACCATAAATTAAATACCTTAATTCTATTTTTTTCCCTTTTTAGATATCTTCTCATATTGCTTTTATCTTTTGGTTATTTAATGGTTCCTAAATGAATGTACAGATCTTTAATATTCTTAACATTAAATATATTGTGCTTCAAGGTAAACATCAGATCAAATACTTTGTGCTTTGGTTTTTATTTATCTCAGATGCTAACATTCAGACATGTTGCCATAAATACAGCTGTGCCTCATTTCTCCTCCTTGGAATGTCACAGCTTAGCAGACCTGCCCCATTTAGTTACAGAGCATGAATCACAGGTCCCTCAGTATCGTCAGCTTGGAGTGTTGAGTTTCAGTCCCCTCTGCACCAAGTCCCACAAGTACCTTGTGTCTGAAGGACTAAACAATGATATGTCAACTTCATTCCCAATGTCTTTTTAATTACTTAGGGTCCTCCTGGTGAGCCTGGCCCCCCTGGCCCCCCAGGTCCTCCTGGCCACCTTACAGCTGCTCTTGGGGATATCATGGGGCACTATGATGAGAGCATGCCAGATCCACTTCCAGAGTTCACTGAAGACCAGGCAGCCCCTGATGACAAAAACAAAACTGACCCGGGAGTCCATGCTACCCTGAAGTCGCTCAGTAGTCAGATTGAAACCATGCGTAGCCCCGATGGTTCCAAAAAGCACCCAGCCCGGACCTGTGATGACTTAAAGCTTTGCCATCCCACAAAGCTGAGTGGTGAGTATACAGCAGCCCATTTGAACAAAACCCATTGTCTCTGATTCTGTTATTCTTAATTGTATTCAAGAATTATATTATTGACCTTCTACTTATTGATAGGTGTGAGATAAAAAGGTAAACATGTCACAGAGCTATGGTTCAGTGGTAGGGGAGTCAATTATATGAAAAAAATATGGGGCAAGATAATATATAATAGAATAGGGGACATTTCCCATTCATAATCTAATTTTATGTTGGTAGTTCCATTTCCATCTAGAAGTCTTAAAATTTTTGATAATTTTTGTGGAGTAAAAGATTTTGTGGTGATATAAATTTGGAAAATACTTAATTATGCAGGGTTAAACATATTTACCTGCATGACTTCTAAGGGCTTTAATAAGTTAACATATATAGTGTATCATCAAGAGTAGAATGAAATATATATCATTTCCAAAACTGGTTTGAATATGGAATTCCTTTCATGTGCTTTCATGTTCTATGAATCATGCTATAGGAATCTCTACTGGCAGGATGATGTTATAGTGAGGTTATAGAGCATTTGGGAACTAAATTTTTTAAATTCCTTTTGGCTGTAGTTGCATGTGCTATGCCTAAAGTCTGCATTATTCTATCCTTCAGATTAATCTAATAAAATCTGGAGAAGACGGATACTAGACCATAAGAATATGCTGTGAAATGCTTAAAATTTCCATTTAACTTTGAAGTGACTGACTGGAATAGCTAAGATTGTTATCTTTGAAACATAGGCATCCCACCACTCTCTCTTCATTTCATTTAAAATGCAGTTTTTCATGTAAATATTTTTATGTATGATTGATTGTTTATTAGTTTATCTATCTATCTGTCTTTCTATCTATCTATCCATCTATCTATCTATCTATCTATCTATCTATCTATCTATCTATCGACCCAGCACCAAGCACTGCCTATGTATATCCTGTTTGAAAAATCATTTATATATGAGAAGGTCAATTTTTAAAAGGGCCAATGAGACTATTCATAGCATTCCAACTGCAATTTACCTCATTTATTTACTTTATTCATGGTTTTTATAATAAATTATTTTATTACATTCCAATTAGGATTTCCTTTAAAATATTGGCTTTAAAAATTTCATGGGAACACATCTATTTTGACAAAGCCACTTACTATGAATAGTTTTTTCATCTGTAACATGAGGGTAATGGCATTTCCCTCACATGGAAATTTTCAGTCTTCAGTATATGGTTTTGCAAAGTGCCTAGAACAGTACCTAGCATGCAGAAGGGACTCAATTGCAAAATAGTTACTTTTCCCATAGGGGACGCTCTCTCTTAAAAGAGCCCTTTATCAGTGATTTTATGTTTTTCAACCCTCTGCTAAATCTTTTGGAAATTTGAAATCATGTTTGAAATTCTCTTTATTTAGCAAATATCTTTATTTTTTGGAAAACAGGTAAATACTGGATTGATCCTAATCAGGGATCTGTTGAGGATGCGATCAAAGTTCACTGCAACATGGAAACAGGAGAAACATGTATTTCAGCAAACCCATCCAGCATACCACGCAAAACCTGGTGGGCCACCAGGTCTCCCGACCACAAGCCTGTTTGGTATGGTCTTGATATGAATAGAGGAGCTCAGGTAATTTATTTATTTACATTGCATTCTTTACTTTTCATTATTTATTGCATTTTAGTATGTATTTAAAACTATGCTAATTACTTTTTGATCAGGTTCATTTTACCGTGTTTATTTGGAAGTGATATAATCTCAGTTCCAGTTGCAATATCATAACATAAACAAAGTTTTACTATGAGTTAAAGTAAAACATAAGTTTGAATTAGAATTTCCCACTGTTGCAATGTAGAACAGTAATTATTTTTCATATTAATTCTCCAAATGTATGTGACACTGATTGGGGAGTAAACTTGAAAGAGATCTTGCCATAGTTGAAAGACAGTGATTATATTTAATTTAGGACACCTGAGTGACTCTTAGCTAGCTTTCTTACTGATTTGGGGGTGTTAGGCAGTCCCTTAATCTTTCAGAACCTTAGTTTTTCCATTTTAAAGTGAGGGTGATGATAGTTACCTCATTGTCTTCATGTGAATATAATTGCTTAGTATAATGTCTAGTACATGGTAAATTATAAACATTAGATAGTTACTATGGTAATAATTTTTATAATTGAATCATTTTGTAAACCTTGTAGTGTTATTTAAATTTAAGACATTTTTGTAATTATATGGATTCCAATAGTATTTTTCTGAATTCCGGTCTCTCCTATGTTTCTCTCATGGTCCAGTATTCAGAATTTGGTCTGGCTTTGCCCACTCTTATTGCAGTACAAATATTTCATTCCAAATCTCCTTATGGCAGCCTAACACCTTGCCATTTTCTTCTGATCTCTGCTCTGATCTTCATGCAGAACTCATCATGTTCAGAATAAACATGATATAGGAACAACTATGGGTGTGGGTAGGATATGCTAGAATCTACCATTATTTAATGAGTGGAAAATTTAAAACTCTAAAAATAAATAGTTAAAATGTAATTTAGTTAATACAATAGTATGTGAAAACCTCAAATGAGAAGATTGAAAACAAACAGAGTAGAAAATGAGTAGGACAGAGCCTTGGGAAATTAGTTTTGATTATCTATTTATGTTAGCTAATGGAAAAATTTTAATTCATACTTCTTACAAGTATATAGCAGCTGAGTTAAAAGATTTTATAACAATAATTAATTTCTAATTCTTATTATAATTCGTAATAAGAGTGATGCTATTTTTGAAACATGAGTGACCAAGTCAATGCTTAAGTATATAACTTCTTTTAAAAAGTAATAGTCAAATATTTTTAAAACAAATTGCAAAGAAAATTAAAAATTAATTATGCTTTCTCTTGCTTATCTGGTCAATTACAATTATATTGGTTTTGTCACCTCTTGTTTGGGGTAGTAAGGAGAGAGGTTTGTAATTGTGAATATTTATAGAAAATTTTATATTTTCATATATATAGGTAGACTATATATGTCAAGAATAAAAAAAAATTCTTCAAAATTGATTTGTCTGAAATCAATGTAAATATATGACATTATAGAAGCCCTCATTAATGCTTGTAACAAACACTTATTTTGTTTCTCTAGTTTGTTTATGGAGACCACCAGTCACCTAATGCAGCCATTACTCAAATGACCTTCTTGCGCCTTTTATCAAAAGAAGCCTCCCAGAACATTACGTACATCTGTAAAAACAGTGTAGGATACATGGATGATCAAGCTAAGAACCTCAAGAAAGCTGTGGTTCTCAAAGGTGCTAATGACTTAGAAATCAAAGCAGAGGGAAACATTAGATTCAGATATACAGTTCTCCAAGATACATGCTCTGTAAGTACATTTTGATCTATATTGATCTGGTTGAAAAAATTATTTTTGTTAAAAATACTCTCATGATGCTAGAGATGGGGTCAATTTTACCTTATAGATATGAACAGCAAAAGTTTGTTTATAGTTGTTCTTAAGGGTAAACTTGAATGTGGATTAGCATATGAAGTATGGAATAGGTTCTAATGCAAAACAATTTAGAAAGGATTGGATCCCTGGAATCCAATCCACTTCTGCAAACCATGTTGGTTCTCCTGTAAGTTACTTGATTAATTTGTTTCAGTTATGGGCTTTAAAATTCCTTGATTCTAAAATGTATAATCAACCTGAGTTACTTTATATTTTTCACCAATTTGTATATTTCCCCACTTGCATATATATCCAGATATAAAAAGGAGGAACAATAGAAAAGGATGAATTATATTTTCATTTGCAGAAAACAAAAAGACTTTCATTGATTACGTTGTTATTGATCATTTAGGAAGCCGCAAAATAACAAAGGGCATTTATTCAATTTCAAGCAGGAGAGAAATGCTTTCCAGGCATGCTAGTGCCCCCGTTTAGGTTATGAGCACTTTTCCTTTCAAGTGGTGCTCTAAAAAATATTGCTTTCTAAATTATAAAAATTGGCTGGGGGGAGGGGTTGTCTAAAAATAAGTTTATACATACTTTTAACCATTGCACAATTTAATTCCAGAAACGAAATGGAAATGTGGGCAAGACTGTCTTTGAATATAGAACGCAGAATGTGGCACGCTTGCCCATCATAGATATTGCCCCTGTGGATGTTGGCAACACAGACCAGGAATTTGGCTTTGAAATTGGGCCAATTTGTTTTGTGTAAAGTAGACTGAGATACATCGACATGACCACCACCACCACCATCAATGACTACCACCATTCATAAGAACTTTGACTGTTTGAATTTGATCCTGAGACTCTTGAAATTATGGCTGATACTGCATCAGCATTGTACATATGGTCTTAAGTGCCTGGCCTTCTTATCCTTCACAATATTTATTTTACTTACAATCCTCAAGTTTTAATTGATTTAAAATATTTTTCAGTACAGCAGTTTAGGTTTAAGATGACCAACGACAATGACCACCTTTTAGAAAAGTAAACTGATTGAATGAATAAATCTCTGTTTTCTTCAATTTATTTCAATGTAATGAAAAAGTTGCTTAGTATTTATGAGGAAATTCTTCCTCCTGGAAGGTAGCTTAAAGAATGGGGTATGTAAAACCACAACACATGTTTATTTTGCTTGGTTACAATTTGAAAAATAGGAAGTAGTACCCTTTTGTGGACTCTCATTCTCAGATTATCAATTAAAAATTAAACCAGAATGTTTAACCTTGTGATCAAAATCTACAGGTATGTCTTGATATTGCATAACTATTATAGACATTCTTTAAAATAATCTTTAAAAGATATACCAGTTTCTCACTGTCTTAAATGAAATATTTTAATAATATATTTCAGTGGAATTTTGGGGGAACAAAATGAAATCATTTCAACTTCTTAAAATTTTTGAAGGGCAGTACATTTAGGCTTCTACTTCAAATTTAAAAGTACCTTTTCCCTCGTGACTCAATCTATCAATATAGATAAAAGTTATAGAATACATTTGCACTTTCTTATTTAAGAAGACATTGAATATAAAATAATTTACACATGCAACTTTATAAATACATGTCCAGGGCCCAAAGTTGAGATTCTTCCACATGTCCTATTTCAACATCCTGAAACCTATAAGGAAGAAAAAGTCTCAAATCAAATGCAGTTGTTAGACCATTTGGCCTCTGAACTCCCATAGGAAAAATGACCCCAACATTTCTTAGCATGAGCTACCTCATCTCTAGAAGCTGGGATGGACTTACTATTCTTGTTTATATTTTAGATACTAAAAGGTGCTATGCTTCTGTTATTATTCCAAGACTGGAGATAGGCAGGGCTAAAAAGTATTATTATTTTTCCTTTAATGATGGTGCTAAAATTACTTCTATAAAATTCTTTAGAAATAAAGATGGTTTCATCAATCCCACTTGTGAAAATATAACTGTTAGATTTCCCATTTCTGAAAAAAAGAGCATTGTTCCAGTGCCTTTTCACTGTTCATCTGTCATACTGTATCTGGAATGTTTTGTAATTACTTGCATGTTTCTTAGACCAGAACATGTAGGTCCTCTTGTGTCTTAAAGGTTTTTATTTCTTTTTCTTAATTGCATTTGTTGGCTCCTCTTTTATTTTTTCTTTGAAAATAAACAGCTGGGACCATCCCAAAGGACAAGCCATGCACACATGTATCTTTGCAAAGCATCAAATTAAATGCACGCTTTTGTCATGTCACTGGTTTTCATTTTGTGAAGTTCCTTTGAACATATTAGATCCATTTCATTTCCAATGGTGAAAAGAAACATCATGTGGTATTCTTTATTTGCCTTCTGTTTAAAAGATAAAACAACAGATAACCTCCATCATGTATTTATTGGCTTATAAATGACAATCTATAGACAACATCACTCACAAAGGCTGCATAACACTAATTATCACTGTCTATGCCATTAAAAATGTCAGGGTAGTACTATCGATAAAAAGCATGATTGCTTTTTCATGGCTGAATAAACTGTGATAATAAAACACATGTCTCAAAGTGTATCATACAGGATTTTAGCCTGAATGTTTTCAGTTTTATTTTCATATTTATTTCACAAGAGCATTTTCCCCCCATTGGTTATTGAGTCCTACACCTCATATTTGAACATTTATATATTAGAGACATTAGTAAATTTTGTTTGTATTAAATCTTCCTTCAAAACCAACTTATATGGATTATACAAGTTCAGAGAGATGAGCCAGAAATATATGGTGATGCTGTTAAGTCAAAAACACTTAATAATTTCCAACAACAGAAATACCAGTTCTTTGTGGAACTCAAAAATGCTCCAAATAAAATCCTGCCCCAGACTATTCCAAAGTCCTTCTTCTTTTTTTTTTTTTTTTTGGTCTGAGTTCCACACCTATAAACCACATTTGACCAATGGATCATTTTACCTGCGTATCCCACAGGTATGGTCAAAAGTGAAATAATGTACATCTGGGAATTATGGTGGCATTAATATATATTAAAAATTCAAACGAAAATTCTAAAATTTACAAATAAAAAATACACAAACAATGCAGAGAAACCTAATAACTCAGAATTTGATAACTTCTGGCCAGGTTCAATGTAATTTGTTCCAAACTGAAAAAAGATTCAAGGAAGTTATAGAGAATAACACTTTCAAGAGAACAGTATTATATAGCAGAAAACAAGTGCAAAAATATCTGCAAAAATAATGGTTGAGATTACCACAGGTAGACTCCTTATCCCACCATGAATAAAAGCCTTTCAAGATAATGTTTTTCTTTGAAATCATGAGTTAAAGAGAGACTAAAATTAATCTCTTAAAAGTCAGTTTGAGGGCTGATGTCCAACAGCAGCAAACCAAGGAAATGATGCAGCCATGACAAATCAAAGGCCTGTGGAGAGAGGCAGGTGAGGGTCAGGATGGTGGTGTAGGGAAGTGTAGGATTTAGTTCATCCACTAGGACACTAGTAAATAGCCAGGAACTGTCTGGAACAACTGGGGGACTTCAAAGACCAGAGGCACATTGTAACACCAGCCAGGAAAGGCCAAGACTGATATATCGCAGCACAGAACTGTAAGTAAATTCTTCCATGCTGTGAAAGCTGGTGCCTCTCCCCTACTGGCATTGCAGGCTGACTTGGAGCCTCCCTCCAGTGCTATCTACTAGGAGCAAGGGAAGAGTAGCTTGACCACACTCCAATTGCAGAAATTCATCAACAAATTCAGACTGCTGAATACCAGGTCTGAACAAAATTAAATCTACAATGCAAACAAGAAGCAAACCAGGAGTTCTAGGGGGTGGGGACTGACTCAGAGTAACAGATTCTTTAAGCTGCCCATTAAAGAAAGAAACAGGCCTTCTCCATTTTTAGCTATGCTCCAGGCAAGTGTGGAAGTAGGATGGATTGATAGACTAGTCAAGTGGAGGAGAAAGTTCCCTAAAGGGCATATCTTCCCCAAGAAAAGGGGGATGGCAGTGCTCAGTGCAAGTGGAAGCTCTCATTCAGAGAATTTAGACCTTAGAGGCCAGGATATCAGCAGCAGTTTCAACCTACAAAAAGCTGAGCCCACCCTGTCTCAGACCAATAAAACTTTCAGCCTACAAAAAGCAGAGCTCAGCCTGCCTCAGACACACTCCGAATGGGTGGAAGA
The DNA here is from genome assembly GCF_015220235.1 of Choloepus didactylus. Lineage (NCBI taxonomy): Eukaryota > Metazoa > Chordata > Mammalia > Pilosa > Megalonychidae > Choloepus > Choloepus didactylus. The sequence continues at coordinate 79,570,981 of NC_051315.1, read as the reverse complement.
GGAAGATGCTTGACAGTGCAGCAATTTTTCCAATCTACAGGGAACAGGGGGCTGAAAAGCAGCTCTCCACCCCCGAATAAAAAAGGTGGGGGGGGCAAGGCACAGCACAGATAATGTGCCAGTTTGGATGTATTATGTCCCCCAAAATGCCATGTTCTTTAATGCAATCTTGTGGAGGCAGATGTGTTGATTAGGTTGGAATCTTTGGATTAGGTTGTTTCCATGGAGATGTGACCCACACAACTGTGGGTAATACCTTTGATTAGATTATTTCCATGGAGGTGTGGCCCCACCCATTCAGCATGGGTATTAGTTAAATCAACAGAGGCCTGTAAGAGCTCAGACAGAAAGAGCTCACTGCTGCAGCCAAGAGAGACATTTTGGAGATGACCAGGGAAAGTAGAGTTTTGCGTCCAGAGTTCGCCTGGGAGAAACTAACAGAACACCCTCCAGACACCTAGAGAGAAACATCCTGGGAGAAAGCCATTTTGAAACCAGAATGCTGGAGCAAATGCCAGCCACATGCCTGTGCCTTCCCAGATGACAGGTTTTCTGGATGCATCAGTGTTCTTCAGTGAAGGTACCCTACTGTTCTAGTTTGCTAATGCTGCTGGAATGCAAAACACCAGAGATGGGTTGGCTTTCATAAAAGGGGGTTTATTTGGTTACAAAGTTGCAGCCTTAAGGCCATACAGTGTCCAGCCATACAGCAATTGGGTACCTTCACTGGAGGATGGCCAATGGTGTCCGGAGAACCTCTGTTAGCTGGGAAGGCACATGGCTGGTGTCTGCTCCAAAGTTCTGGTTTCAAAATGGCTTTCTCCCAGGACGTTCCTCTCTAGGCTGCAGTTCTTCAAAAATGTCACTCTTAGTTGCACTTGGGATATTTGTTCTCTCTCAGCTTCTCCAGAGCAAGAGTCTACTTTCAATGGCCATCTTCAGACTGTTTCTTATCTGCAGCTCCTGCACTTTCTTCAAAGTGTCCCTCTTGGCTGTAGCTCCTCTTCAAAATGTCACTCACAGCTGCACTGAGTTCCCTCTGTTCATCAGCTCATTTATATGGCTCCACTGATCAAGGCCCACCCTGAATGGGTGGGGCCACACCTCCATGGAAATATCTCATCAGAGTTATCACCTACAGTTGGGTGGGGCACATTTCCATGCAAATCTAATCAGCACCAAAACATCTGCCCCACAAGACTGCATCAAAGAATATGGCTTTTTCTGGGGGACAGAATACATTCAAACCAGCACACCTACTATTGATGCCTTTGGACATTTTCATGGCCATAAGACTGTAACTTTGTAACCAAATAAACCCTCTTTATAAAAGCCAATCCATTTCTGGTATGTTTCATAATGGCAGCATTAGCAAACCGGAACAGATGGTGACTGTTATTTAGAGAATCCAGATCCCAAGAGCTGGAAAACAGAAACAGTTTAAGCCCAATTGCAACCTCAGCCTGTCTCAACCATGCCTCTGGCAGAGACAGGGGTCTGCTGAGAATTAAAGGAACAGTACCTCTTTAGGCTCATGGGGAGCAGCAGGATGAAAAGCACCATCTGCTACGCAGGGCAGATAATGAACAGAATTAAGACATTTTACAGGAAAGACTGGCATGCTGCTGGGTCCCATCCCTGGGGAATGTTGATGCTGATTACATCCCCTTCATGAGGCTTGGGCCTGTCTTGTCAGGGAAAACATGAGGAGGGTCGATCCTATCTCGGGATCTCTACTCCCAGGCCAGGACCTCCAGGTAAAAGTTACTAAAGGTAATGAGAGGAGTGTAAAAAACATATAGGGGCGGAAAACAAACAAACAAACAAGAAAACAGTAGATCAGCATTCCCTGAAGAGGAAGAGAGAAGAGAAAGCCTTTTCCTGGGGGTGAAACAACTGCAAACAAAAAAGGGAAACCTCAAAAACTATCATATAGGCAGGGCAAGAATCAGAAAAATAAGAGCTGAAAAATCTGATTAGTTCAGAGAGAAGCCATTCTAGATGTCTAGAATAAGTGGAACCAAATATGAAGAAACAGTTCAAGAACAAAGCCAACCAACAAGAAGACACTAGACAAAAGAGAGAAAACAACCTCCAGAGTAAACTAATCAAGAAAATCAGATGGCTAGACACTAGCAGAAAATCATGAGTTATATTAGGAAGCATGAATAAATGGCCCAGTAAAAGGAACAAACTAAATCTTCTGATGAGAGACAGGAGTTGAAACAACTAATTTAGGATGTTCAAACAAGACTTCTAAATCAATTCAGTGAGTTGAAAGAAAATTTGGAAAAAGAGATGAAGGATATAAAGAAGACACTGGGTGATCATAAAGAAAAACTCACAAGCTTGTAAAACAAAATAACAGAATTTATGGGAATAAAAAGCACAATAGAAGAGATGAAAAACACAATGGAGACATACAACAGCAGATTCAAAGACGCAGAAGAAAGGATTAGTGAACTAGAAGACAAGACATCTGAAATTCTATACACCAAAGAAGAGACAGGGAAAAGAATGATAAATATGAGCAAGGTCTCAGGGAATTGAATGACAGCATGAAGTTCATAAACATACATTTATTGGTGTCCCAGAAGAAGAGAAGGGAAAATGGGAAGAAAAAATAACTGAGGAAATAATCACTGAAAATTTCCCAACTCTTATTAAAGATATCAAATTACAGGTCCAAGAAGCATACCATACCCCAAACAGAATAGATCCAAATAGACTTACTTTAAGACACTCACCAGATTGTCAAATACCAAAGTCAAAGAGGGACTTCTGAAAGCAGCAAGAGAAAAGCAATCCATCACATAAAAGGGAAGCTTGATAAGACTAAGTGCAGATTTCTCAGCAGAAACCAGGGAGGCAAGAAGGTAGTGGTATGAAATACTTAAGGTACTGCAAAAGAAAAACTGCCAACCAAGAATTCTGTATCTGGCAAAACTGTCCTTCAAAAATGAGGGAGAGCTTAAAGTGTTTACAGATAAATAGACAATGAGAAAGTTTGTGAACAACAGACCTTCTCTACAAGAAATACTAAAGGAAGTGCTACAGCCTGAGAGGAAAAAGCAGGAGACAGACATTTGGAGAAGAGTGTAGAAATGAAGAGTATCTGTAAGGGTAGCTAAAAGGGTAAAAAGAGAGAGAGAAAAAAAATAAGATATGACATTTAAAATCCAAAGAACAAAATGGTTGAAGAAAGTACTGCCTTTACAGTAATAACATTCTATGTTAATAGATTAAACTTCCCAATTAAAAGACATAGACTGGCAGAATGTATTCAAAAAGAAACAGGATCCGTTTCCGTGCTATCTATAAGAGACTCACTTTAGACCTAAGGACAAAAATAGGATGAAAATGAAATGTTGGAAAAAGATATTCCATGCAAACAACAACCAAAAAAAAAGAGCTGTGCTAACTATACTAATACAGGACAAATTAGATTTCAAAAGTTAAACAATTAAAAGAGACAAAAGAAGAACACTATGTATTAATAAAAGGGACAATTCATCAAGAAGAAAAAACAATCATAAATACTTATGCACTGAGCCAGAGTACCTGAAAATTAATTTACAACGTTGTAAATGCAAACATTTACAACACTGAAGGTAGAAGTAGACACCTCTATAATAATATTTGGAGACTTCAATACATCACCCTCATCAATGGATAGAACATCTAGACAGGGTAGCAATAAGCAAACAGAGGTCTTGAATGATATGATAGATGAACTAGACTTAGCAGACATTTATAGAACAGTACATCCCACAACAGCAGGATACACATTTTTCTCAAGTGCTCATGGATCATTCTCTAGGATAAACCACATGTGGGGTCAAAAAGCAGGTCTCAATAAATTTGAAAAGATTGAAATTATACAAAACACTTTCTTGGATCATAATGGAAAGAAGTTGGAAATCAATAACAGGTGGAGGTCTGGAAAATTTGCAAATATATGGAGGTTAAACAACACACTCTTGAAAATCCAGTGGTTCAAGAAAGAAATTGCAAGAAAAATCAGTTACTATCTCAAGGCAAATGAAAATGAGAACATAACATTTCAAAACTTAAAGGATGCAGCGAAGGTAGTGCTGAGAGGGAAATTTATTGCCCTAAATGCCTATATTACAAAGAAGAATGTAAAAGCTTGTTTTATGCTTGAAGATCTGGTTAATGTCCAAGGAGTCACAACTTTCGGGTTCCAAATCCAGCACTATAGTCTGTGAAAATACTATAGTGCCTCATATTAAAAAAAAAAGTGATAAAACTTTTTATTTTCTCCAAGAACATCAACAAGATGCATCCCCCTTCCCTGTAATGTTGACACCCATTTTCAATAGGAACAAGTTAGGGTGGTCACTGCCTAGATATCCCTAAAGATTGAGAAAGAGATCAAATGAAAGAGAGGGGTAGCAAAAGACAAGATAGGATTTAACAAAGGATTAGGAATACTGAATCTTTATATGATTTTTTTTTTGTTTCTGGGATACTACAATATCTATAGGGAAATAACTGACATGGTAGAACTGTAACCCACAACATGCTTTGAAACTTGCCCTATAGCTACTTTTAGATTGTCCTTTGAAAGTTATCACATTTCTATATATATGTTATATTTCACCATAAGGAAATAACTGAAATTGTGGAACTGTAACCCATAACATTCTTCGAAATTTGCTAATACTTGTTGACTCTTTCTTTGAAAGTTATCACTTTTCTGTATAGATGTTATATTTCACAATAAAAAATGTTAAAGTAAAAATTGAAGATTTAACTACTCACCTGGAGGAACTAGAGAAAGAATAGCAAACAGAAGGAAAGAGGTAACAAAGATTAGAGCAGAAATAAATGAAACTGAGAACATGAAAACAACAGAGAGAACTGTCAAAACCAGAAGTTGATTCTTTGAGAAAATCAATAAAATCTATGAATTCTTAGATAAGCTGACAGAAAAAGAGAGATGATGAAGATAAATAAAACCAGAAATGGTAGGGAGGATATAACTACTGACCCTGCAGAAATAAAGGAGATTATGAAAAAATACTATGAGCAACAATATGCTAACAAACTGTACAACTTAGACAAAATGGAAAACTTCCTACAAAAGCATGAACAACCAACATTGACTCAAGAAGAAATAGAAGACCTTAACAAACCAATCACAAGTAATGAGATTGAATCAGTCATCAAAAACCTCCCAAGAAAGAAAAGTCCAGGACCAGACGGCTTCACATGAGAATTCAGCCAAGTATTCAAGAAAGAATTAGTACCAATCCTGCTCAGACTCTCAAAACAACAACAACAACAACAACAACAACAACAACAACAACAAACAAAAAAAAAGTGGAGGGAAAGTTATCTAATTCATTCTATGGAGCCAACCAACATCACCCTAATATTAAAGCCAGACAAAGATACTACAAAAAAAAAAAGAAAAGAAAAGAAAATTACACACCAAGCTCTTTAATGAAAATAGACATAAAAATCCTCAACAAAATACTTGCAAATCCAGGTGGGCTGGGGCGAAAGTGCAGCTATGGATGGGCGCTGAGCTCAGCAGCTCAAACAAAATGGTCTCCAGCTGCACCTTGGGCCCAGCTGCCTGCCGGTCCGGCTCCAGGTGGCTCCTGGGTCCCCGCAGCGCCTGGGTCCCTGCGGCACCTGCTGCCGCGGTCTGGTGATGGGCTCCTCTTCGAGAAGCTGTGGAGCCTCTTCTGTAACCAAGCTTAATGAAAGAAGTGGTTCATACTTCTCCAATCATAGGAAGCAATGTTGAAGAAATTGTGGTGAAGAACACTGATTTCCTATGTGGCATACTGGTGGCCAGGAGTACCTGCCAGCCTCATGGAACACCTATTACTCAAACCGTAAGTTCATTATTCTTGTTGTTGGCAGCATTGACGGGGAACAACTAGCTATTACGAAAGAATTATACAGAATGCTGGCTCACGAGGATTTATGGAAGGCTGCAGTCCTTATCTTTGCAAATAAACAGGCTATGAAAGGCTGTATGACAGCAGCTGAGATCTCTAAATACCTCACCCTTAGCTCAATCAAGGACCATCCCAGGCACATTCAGTCCTGCTGTGCCCTAATGGGAGAGGGGTTATGCAAAGTCTGGAGTGGATGAGCTCCCGGATTGGCGTGACATAACTGTTCCACTTGAGAGAGACTGCTCTATTTATTCTGTGGACATGGACACTCTCCCTCGCACCTTTGGCTGCTGAGGCGGCAGCATGTTTAATTTATAACAAAACAAACCTCTGTGAGCGACACTTGAATCAAATGCAGCTGAAATGGAAACATAACAGTTTTTAGGTTTTTTGTTTTTTGTGTTTTTTTTTTAATGTGCTAATCTTCAGTTGGATGTATAACTTTTCAGCAACAATTTCTTCTGATTGCTTATTCTAATTATTCGAAGACTGCCTTGTGAGAAGTGTTTATCATGTGTTCAATGTTTTCTGAAGTATTGTCATTACCCTTTCATTTACTGATCCCAACCCCATCCCCAATTAATTGCTAATTTGATAGAGTCATAGTGGAAATCATCAGGTACTACTTGCAAACTTCTCTAGCTCTACATATTTGCTTCCTCCATAGGCCACTTATCTCTTGGACAGAACTTATAATGGGGGGGGGGAGCTGCTTAGAGAATACATATGAGAAAGGCTAAACATCTTAAGAATTTGCCTTTAAATGAGTAACTTCCCTCACATTGCAAATCATGGAATAGTTTTACATTACTGTTAGTATGGAAATTAAGTAGATTATTTACCTGAAAGAATGAAGGTCACTCTTCAGCCTGTGACTGGGGAGCAGAAGTGCCCCTTTATTCACATTTGATCAGAAACTAATCTCAGCTTTGATGATGAATGCTATTGGTGTATCTCATGTTAAGAATGTCACTTTATTTGAAGCAGACATAACTGTAGGACATTATTAAAGCATACCAGTGCTAAAATGGAAGTTACACTTGGGATATTATTACTATCAATTACAAACAACTTTATTATCAGCAAAAGCTTCATAATTCCATTTGCAAGGGGCATCATATCTGTAAATACTATATTTTGGGCAAGAACTAAAACAGAAATATAAACAGTTTATTTTATTTTGTAAATTTTGTAAAAAATCTCTGTAATAACATTTCTACCACCTGCAGTGTATTACTTAAAGTTCCATGTGGCGTTCCTTAAATCTGTTTGAGGTTTTAGTGTAATAGGCTTGAAACAATTGCCATATTTATAGTTATGCTTCATGTTGTAAAATCTTTTGCTGGATTATAGGCAACTGCTGAATTTAATCCTAGTTTTTAGACTATTACTTCAAGATTCAGTTAATACACTAAAAAATTATAGATTTAAAAATATTTAAAAAGAGGAAAAAGTCCTGATCTATCAAAAGTTTATTGGATAGCATTAAGAAGTTTCAAGACAGTTTTCTAATGAAAAATCTAAACATTGCATACCTTAAATTAAGAGGGAGGACAAACAGTCATTTCAATCCTGCTTTTTTCGGATGTTTGAGTTTGCAGTAATGAAAAGGTTAAAAATGTGTCGGAGAATAATATTTCATTGTGCAGTATTTTTTAATTTGAGTCAAAAATAAGATTGAGTGTTCTTAAGAATATCAAAATACCTGTTCAGAGTCATGTTTTAATTTTAATATGTGTATTTGTATATTGATTTAAATTTTACCTTGCTTTCAAGTGTACTGATTTATCATTTTTAGTTTAATTCAGTGTTGTAACATTTTTTTATTTCTGTTTAGTGGTAGCACACCCTAGAACTGAAAAATGTCTAGAGCAAAGCTTTCTAGACTTTAGGAACTAGTGGTTTGACTTTGCTTTGAACATTTATTAGTGATTCTATGTTGGTAAAGAATAAGCTTTTTTTACAAAACATATAATTCATAACTGGTAACATGAGAGCAAAGCAGACATAAATCAGTATGGATGCTTTGTGACATGTGGGCATGGGTGGGGTGGAGGGAAAGTTATGAAAACACCTGTTACCTAAAGCACACTTGAAATGAATCTCTATCATGGTTGTGTACTTTAGCTGTCTGTCTTAAGGGTAATTCTCTAAGTCTTGTTTTGAAAAAACAGGCATATCCAGTACTTCTGTATCTGTTCTTATTATGAAAGGATTATCTGTCTTCTTGTACATAGTATGATTGGCTGGCTCAATTTTCCTCAATCAAATTATATGGCTATTTTTTATATTATCACATCAGCATTATACTGAAAGTGTTTTTAATAGTCAATTGAATTTTATCAAACAACTACTAGTATAGACAAACTTCCTATTTAATTTTTTTTATTAAATTCAGTTTTACTGAAATACATTCACACACCATACAATCATCCATGATATACAATCCACTGTCCACAGTATGATAACATAGTTATGCGTTCATCACCACAATCTATCTCTGAACATTTTCCTTACATCAGAAAGAACCAGAACAAGAATAAAAAATAAAAGTGAAAAAAGAACACCCAAATCATCCCCCAATCCCACCCCATTTGTCCTTTAGTTTTTATCCCCATTCCTCCACTCATCCATACACTAGATAAAGGGGGTGTGATCCACAAGGTCTTCACAATCACACTGTCACCCCTTGTAATCTACATTATTATATAATTGTCTTCAGGAGTCCAGACTGCTGGGTTGGAGTTTGGTAGTTTCAGATATTTACTTCTAGCTATTCCAATACATTAAAGCCTAAGAGGTGTTATCTATATAGTGCATAAGAATGTCCACCAGAGTGACCTCTCGACTCCATTTGAAATCTCTCAGCCACTGAAACTATTTCATCTCATTTTGCATCCCCCTTTTGGTCAAGAAGATACTCTCAGTCCCACGATGCCGGGTCCACATTCATCCCCGGGAGTCATACTCTGCGTTGCCAGGGAGATTTACAACCCTGGGAGTCGGGTCCCACGTAGCGGGGAGGGCAGCGAGTTCACCTGTCGAGATGGCTCAGTTAGAGAGAGAGAGGGCCACATCTGAGCAACAAAGAGGTACTCAGGGGGAGACTCTTAGGCACCATTACATACAACTTTAGACTCTCCTTTGTGGTAATGAGCTTCATAAGGGCAAGTCCCATGCTCTAGGGCTCAGCACATCAAACATCCAGTCCCAATGTTTGTGACAACATCAACACCAGTCCAGGTGAGGATGTCCTTGATCAGTGGAGCCATATAAAACATGCTCACTCAAAGAGACTGAATGGAGTGCAGCTGTGAGTGACGTTTTGAGGAGGAGCAAGCTTGCTAGAGAGGAACGTCCTGGGAGAAAGCCATTTTGAAACCAGAACTTTGGAGCAGATGCCAACCACGTGCCTTCCCAGCTTACAGAGGTTTTCCAGACACCATTTGCCATCCTCCAGTGAAGGTATCTGATTACTGATGTGTTACCTTGGACACTTCATGGCCTTAAGACTGTAACTGTATAGCCAAATAAACCCCCTTTTTATAAAAGCCAATCCATTTCTGGTGTTTTGCATTCCGCAGCATTAGCAAACTAGAACAGACTCAAACTTCCTATTTAATTTTTAAAATACAATTTGTTTTCTAAATCCTTTTTAAAAACATGTTAGTTTTGCATTAGAAATGATTTGCTGTAGAGGGCGATTAAGGTAGCATGCATGAAGCCCACCTTCAGCTATGCCGGAGATGTGCGACATGGCCACCAGGGCTGATACAACAATAGCTTAAGTTACCCTCAGCCTTCTTTACGGAAGTAGTTTGTGCCAAAAGTGCTAGTTCGCGCCAAAAATGCTAACTCTACATCTGCCATCCACCCTAGCAACAGCAATCACCAATCCCAGACCGCTACCTGTCCTTATTAGCCACCCCCTCTCCCTCCAGGGCATATATACCCTGCCTCTTCAATAAAGTTTTGCAGCTTGATCAGAAACCTGTCTTGCCGTCATTCCTCGTGTCTCTTGTCCCATACCATTCCTCCCTTACAGGTATCAGAGCCTCGGTTGATCGTCCCGCGGGCCGGGACAACTGGCGCCCAACGTGGGGCTCGAGCCTTGTGAGGGACGGAACGCCACACTCAAGGAGAGAGGCCTCTCACACTCACCGCACCCGGGATCACCGCGAAGTAACTCGCTCGCGAGACGAATCCGTTCAGCAGTTGATCAGTGTCGGCGAAAGAAGGAGAAAAGAAAAGAAAAGAAAGAAAACAACGAAAGGTAAGCTCCCCCACCCCCATCATGGGACAAGTAACTTCCCAACATGAAATATATGTTAGTCAGGGCAAAGAATCGCTCAAGGCACGAGGAACTAGAGTTAAGAAAAAGGATCTCACACACTTCTTCAATTTTCTACTAAAAACCTGTCCTTGGTTCCCCCAGGAAGGTACCATAGACCGATGCTGGCAAAGGGTCGGTGATTGCTTAAAAGACTACTACCGAACCTTCGGTCCTGAGAGGGTCCCGGTCACTGCTTTCACTTACTGGAATCTAATTAATGAAATCCTAAAAGTCCATTCTCTGGCCCCTGATATTCAAAAGCTCTGTAGAAAAGGGGAAGAAGCATTAAGAGAGCACTCTTGCCCCGCCTCAGAAGCCAACTCAGTAATTATTGACATGCCTGAAAAACCTCTAAATGAGGACCCAAACGAAAGTAGACCAAACACCCCTATCAGTCAGGTTTGTCCGCTAGCCAATCGGTGTAAAGTTGAAACAAAAGCTGAAAACTTACTTTCTGTGGAGGATCATTCCCTTCCTCCGTTTCAGCCACCTCCTTATGCGCCTGGTCTTTCAGAGCCAAATCCTCAACCACGTTCTCAATTTTATCCAGTTACGTCCCTGCCTCAGTCCAATGCGCTAGAAGAGGCCACAGAAAATCTCTGGCTACACGCCGATAATTTTAAAGAAACCTTTAATCAGGAACGGCTGCGAGCTGCCAATTTGCTTGCTGATCTTCGGGCAGCGACTCAAAGCGTTGCAGCCCTTACTCTCCCAGAGAATACTCACCCTTATGCCTTTCCAGTCACACGCAGTCAGAGCTCCCAAAATGGCGCCGCCAGCTCCCAAAATGGCACTTCTAGTAGCGAAAGCGAGGAAGAGGAACAATCAAACCCCCCCAGTTCTGATGAAGAGGAGCAAGAGGAAGCTAGTACTACCTCAACAGCTAAATATAAAAAACTCAGTTTAAAATATTTAGAAAAATTAAAAAAGGCAGTGAATGATTATGGCGCTACCGCCCCCTTCACGCTCACCTTATTAGAAAGCCTTAGTGAAAAGGAACTCACTCCTAACAATTGGTCCCAATTAGCCAGAGCTGCCTTGTCTGGCGGCGATTTCCTGTTATGGAAATCCGATTATGAAGAGCACTGTAAAAAGTATGCCACCCGTAATGCCCATAAAGCCACCTCTAAAAAATGGACATTAAACAAATTTTTAGGTCAAAGCCCCTACCATCAAAATGACAAACAAGCTCAATTCCCCCCAGGCCTCCTAGCACAAATACAAACGGCCGAGCTTAGAGCATGGAAGAAACTTCCACAAAAGGGTGCGGCCACTGCCTCTCTCGCTAAATTAAGACAGGGACCCGATGAACCATATACCGATTTCCTCAGCTGCCTACAAAACATGGCTGAGCGTCTATTTGGGGCCAGCGAAAGCGAGAGTGATTTCATTAAACACCTGGCCTATGAAAATGCCAACGCTGCCTGCCAGGCAGCAATCCGCCCCTTTCGCAATACCAATCTTAATAATTACATAAAACTCTGTTCTGGTATCGGGCCCACTCAAACTCTTGGAATAGCCATTGGTGCGGCCCTTCAAAACTTTGCAGCACAAACTAAGCCTCCAACATGCTATAACTGTAAGCAACCTGGCCATTTTTCAAAAAATTGCCCCATTGTTTTTTCTCCATACCTCTTCACCCAGAAGACAGGCAATATTTCGCCTTTAGCGTCCCTCAAATCAATTTTCAGGGCCCTATGCCCTGGTTTCAATGGAAAGTCTTACCACAGGGCATGGCCAATAGTCCAACCTTGTGCCAAAAATTTGTCGCTGAGGCCATTAACCCTATCAGACAGCTATGGCCACAAATCTACATTCTTCATTACATGGATGATGTCCTATTAGCAGGTGAGGACGTAGATAAATAACATTTTTGCTTTCAAGACCTTCTTAAAAATTTAACAGCAAAAGGTCTTCAAATAGCCCCCAACAAGGTACAAACCTCAGACCCTTTTTCTTATCTAGGGTTCGAACTTTGGCACCAACAAGTTTTAACACCCCGCATTCAATTGCGAACCTCCCATTTGCTAACTTTGAATGACTTCCAAAAACTCTTAGGAGACATTCAATGGCTTCGCCCCTACCTAAAACTACCCACTGAAACTCTTCTACCACTCTTTAATATTTTGAAAGGAGACGCAAGTCCCTCCTCTCCCCGAAGCATAACTCCAGAGGCAATGCAAGTGCTTACCATCATAAATCAAGCTATCCAAAATCAAACTTGCTTTCAAATAAACTACCACCAGCCTTTAATTTTTATAATTCTTCATACAATTCACACGCCTACAGGCGTATTCTGGCAATCCAATTTAAAACAACCAAACGGGCGAGGCCACCCACTACTCTGGGTTCATCTCCCAGCTACTCCAACAAAAGTGCTCTCGCCATACGTTGCTCTTATAGCTGCCCTCATAATTAAAGGCCGGCAAACTAGCCGCCAACTGTTTGGAAAAGATCCCGATTCCCTTATTGTCCCATACACCCAAGATCAAATCCATTGACTTTTCCAAACCAACGATGAATGGGCTATCGCATGCTCTTCATTCCTAGGCGATATTGATAATCATTACCCAAACGACCCATTAATCCAGTTCGCTAAAATCCATCAATTCACTTTCCCAAAGGTCACTAAAGCAAAACCCATAGACTCTGCTACCTTAGTCTTTACTGATGGTTCAGCAAATAGGACCGCAGCATATGTCATCCAGGGTCAAGCATTTTCTGTGCGCTCTCCCTATACCTCAGCTCAACTTGTCGAGCTCTATGCAGTCCTGCAGGTTTTTTCCCACCTTCAAAACCAACCTTTTAATTTATACACTGATAGTGCATATATAGCTCAGTCCATACCGCTATTAGAAACAACTCCATTTATCAAACCGTCCACCAATGCAGTCCCCTTATTCTCAAAGCTACAAAAATTAATTCTCAAACGACAGCTCCCTTTCTTCATAGGACACCTCCGTGCCCATCAGAACCTGCCAGGCCCTCTAGCGGAAGGTAACGCTCTAGCAGACGCTGCCACCCAGCTAATATGTTCCAATTTTTGCGATTCTCTAACCCTGGCCTCTCAAGCCCATGCCCAGCACCATTTAAATGCAAACACTCTCCGCCTGAAATTTAACATTACAAGGGAGCAGGCAAGAGAAGTTGTTAAAGCCTGCAAAAACTGCGTAACTCACCTGCCAGTCCCCCATATGGGTGTCAACCCAAAAGGGCTCATCCCAAACGAAATCTGGCAAATGGATGTCACCCATCTCGCTAGTTTTGGACAACTTAAATATATACATGTCTGTATTGATATGTACAGTGGATTCACGCTAGCTAGTTTGCAATCAGGGGAAGCTTCAAAGCATGTCATCTCTCATTTGCTACATTGCTTCACCGTTTTAGGCCAGCCTAAAACCATTAAAACAGATAATGGACCTGGATATACTGGCAAAAATTTTCAAACCTTTTGTCAGCAATTACAAATTAAGCATATTACGGGAATACCATATAACCCCCAGGGCCAGGGAATAGTAGAACGAACACATCGCACCCTAAAAAATGCTTTGTGTCGCCTAGCCAAAAGCACTCTCAACCTCACAAAACAACGTCCCTGAGACCTTTTACATCATGCTCTTTTTGTTCTTAACTTCCTAACTCTGGATGATAAAGGGCAATATGCAGCCGACAGACATTGGCATCCCAAAGCACAGATGCAGCAAGCCACTGTTATGTGGTGTGACCCCTTAACATCAGAATGGAATGGGCCTGACCCCGTGATTATTTGGGGACGAGGCTCTGCTTGCATATATGACCAAAAGAGGGAAGGTCCTCGCTGGCTTCCAGAAAGGCTAATAAAACATATTAATTCCTCATTGCCAAAACAAACCCCTGAGACACTTCCCTCCCCTCCTCTTAATGATAACCTTTCCAGGGTAGAAGCCTCTCCCTGAGAAAAATATCTTTCTTCTCTCTTCCAGCACGTCAATAACTCCTGCTATAACCCATCCGGAGACGACCAGCCCGCACACAACCGCAAGTGGAAAGAAGTCCTGCTTACAGGTTTATTCCATCACTAATCACATGAATTACCACTTGAATTACTATTGGCTTTTACTGATTGGTTTTTTGGCCTTGCTGTTTGCAGCCGGATTAGCAACCGTTGCCCCAAAAGATTGGAACCCGTTAGAAAAAATCCTGCTTGCTATAACATATTTGTGCGTTGTAGGGTGTATCACTCTGCTAACTTGCTTCCCTTAATAGAAAGAACCAATAGCCTCTATTAGTATGGCTTTGTTAAGCCTACTGCCATTTAAAGTTGCCACCTTATATTTTCTCCTGCAAAGTGTGCGTGCCACCTTCGGCAATTCCAACCCCCATCAGCCCTGGAAATGGACTCTAGCGCGGTGGGAAGATTCCACAATTATTTGAACCAATATCACTATACAAGCCTCCTTTTCCATTAACGCCTCCGATCTATTCACCCCAGGTCACTTTCCTACCAGTCTTAACCAAGCCCAATATTACATGTGTCCTCAAGTAAATCTTAAAAAACCGTATTGCAATTCCCCCAACGAGTATTACTGCCCGTACTGGGGGTGTGAAACATTAGCCACTGGATGGAAACCTTCCATCTCTGATCGTTTTCTAACCCTTACAGAAGTTCCTTATCCCTGCGTATCCAACCACGGTGTGCCTATGTTTATGTCACTCACCTGCCCAAAAAAACTTATGCTCACCGTGCAGCTTCCTACTGATCCCTCTTGGCTACTCGGTCGAACATGGGGCTTCCGAATTTATGTTACAGGAAGCGACCCAGGGTCCCTTATATTAATAAAGAAGGAAGCAGTACAACAAAAACCATCCGCCATTGGACCATCCGCCATTGGACCAAATATAGTGCTTGCGCCTCCAGCTACCCCTCCTATCCCTCGCACGCTGAGCACGCCAAGCAAAAATCCTTCCAAAATTCATTCCACTACTTCCCTCTCTACTAACATTTCAATATTGTCGTCCCCAACCCCTCCCATGTCGCTTAATACACCACTTTGGCCAATACTCCAAACCGTCTTTCTCTCTCTAAACTCCTCCCAACCTAACCTTACTCGCAGTTGTTGGCTGTGCTTCTCTGTCAAACCCCCTTATTATGATGCTATAGCTCTTAATGTCACATTTAATATTTCCAATGAAGACAATCCTCCACAATGTCCTTGGAATGCAAACAGAAAAATCGGCCTTACTATGCAATCTGTTCTTCACTCTGGGTATTGTGTTGGTAACATTTCCTCCTCCTCCTTAAAAAAGGTCTGTGCACAGTCGTCCTTTCCAGAAGGTAAATTCTATATTCCCCCAATAGGGGCAAAATGGCTGTGCTCTTCCACGGGGCTTACTCCTTGCGTATCAGCAAAAGCCCTCACTGAAACAGGGGAAATGTGCCTCTTAGTGGCTGTGCTACCCCATGTCCTCTTCCATGCAGAGGAAGACCTTTATCACCACTTAACCATGCAACCTCCAACTATGCTAAGAAACAAAAGAGAAATTATCACGGCTGTCACTATTGCTTCTCTTTTAGGTATTGCTGGCCTAAGCACTGGAACCGCCTCTATTATCCTCCACAACCAAGGCTTCTCCCACCTAAGAGCTGCTATAGACAAAGATTTAGCCCGCATTGAAACCTCCATCACCCATCTTGAAAAATCCCTTACGTCCCTATCGGAGGTTGTTCTCCAAAACAGGAGAGGTTTGGATCTGCTTTTCCTTAAGCGGGGAGGGCTTTGTGCTGCACTAGGTGAAGAATGTTGCTTTTACGCTGACCATTCTGGCATGGTTAAAGATTCCATGACCAAACTTAGGGAAGGAATTGAAAACCGCAAACGTGAGCGAGAAACCCAAGGAAGTACCTCCTGGGGGCTCAACGGAATTCTCCCTTACCTCCTGCCTATATTAGGCCCCTTTATAACCATACTCCTTGTAATATCTTTTGCACCTTGGGCCATAAAAAGAATAATACAGCTAGTTAAGGACCAAGTTGATTCTGCCCTAGGCAAGCCTATTCAAGTGCATTATCACCGGCTTCACCTCGCTGACCAAGGTGTGGATCCAGAAAACCTACCTGCTACCCACCCTTTCGGGTAAGAAAGCCCCCTCCTACGGGAGCAGCATATAACTCGAAAGTATGCTTCTAGCTTATGCTATGATTGGTACCACTGGGTGCGAGGCAAAGCACTGCAAAGGAGGGCCAAAACAATTAAAGGCCATTTTCGAGCTCCTTGAGAAGTATGCCTCATTTGCATAGGGGTTCGCTCTGCACAAATTCCCCTCCCCAGAAAAACAGAAGCCACAAACAACTTGGGGAATGAGGCCTCTACTTCACCCAGCAGGTTAATGCCAAAAGAATGCTCAATCAGCATTCTTCCTCCATCCTTTTGAAAAACAAAGGGAGGAATTTGCTAATTGTGTATGGAAGATGAAATCAGCATGCACCTAGAGTTTGTGCCAAAATCTATGTTTGAACATTGATTGACTGAACTTTTTTTAAAAGTTCAACTAGGAAATTCATGTATGATTTTTTGAAGTATTTTATAGGTTCTCTTTAGCTATTTTCTGTTAGTCGTATGAAAGCCAGTTATCCTTTACTCCAAGAGAATGTGTTGACCCCTGCAGGGATCCAGTACTGAAGCACTGTTTCTGACTTTCATTGTAAACCAATCAATTATACACTACTGTCTGATGAAAAATGCAAATTGTAATTGCTTAGTGTGTTTATTTATATTTTGAGAGAAATTCTCAATTTTATACTGTGCCTGTTCTTTTTAGGTCAGATGTCAACTGATTTATTACTAATAAAATAAAGGGCATTTCACCCTCCCCTTCAGCCTCACACATTGCCTCCCAAAGTTTCTCATTAATATTGGAAAGCAATGCACCTGCCCACGTTACCCTCAAGAGGTTATTCTAGATGTTGTTTTCAGTTTGAGGATAAAGAAATTAAAATTTAATGGAAATCTTTTCAATATATTATTACAACTTAAGTAGAAAACTACTCTGAAATTCAAATCTGGCATCTTTCCTAATTTTGAATACATTACTTTCTTAATCTTTTAACCCCACTACTCTTATTGATGCTCATTTGAGGACACTCTTAGATAACTCTCTTAGTAATCAACAGGCTCTTTTACAAGAGATATTCTTCATATTTTGAATTGTAAATTAATAATCCATTAAAATCTGGAATATTAATGTAAATGTAATCTATTAAAAATCAAAGATTAAAAAAATACTTATGAATCAAATCCAGCATCACGTTAAAAGAATTATACACCATGACCAACTGGGTTTTATTCCAGGTGTGCAGGGGTGGTTCAGCACAAGAAAATCAGTTAATGCAATACAAGATATCAGTAAATCAAAGGAGGAAAACACTTCAAAGGATAAGAATAGAAGAAAACTTCCTCAACATGATAAATGGAATATATGAAAATCCCACAACTAACATCATACTCAATGGGGAGAGACTGAAAACTTTCCCTCTGTGATCAGGAGCAAGACAAGGATGTCCACTGTCACCATTGTTTTTCAGTACTGCGCTGGAAGTTCTATCTAGAGCAATTAGGCAAGAAAAAGAAATAAAAGGCAACCAAATTGGAGAGGAAAAATTAAAACTTTCACTGTTTGCAGATGAAATGGTTCCAAATGAAGAAAATCCCAAAAAATCTACAGCAAAGCTACTAGACTAATAAATGAGAACAGCAAAGTGGCAGGATACAAGATCAACACACAAAAATCAGTAGTGTTTCTATATACTAGCAATGAGCAATCTGAGGAAGAAATAAAGAAAAAAATTCCATTTACAATAGCAACCTAAGGAATTAAACATTTCATAATAAATTTAACCAAGAACATAAAAGACTTATACACAGAAAACTATGAAACATTGCTAAAAGAAATCAAGGAAGACCTAAATGAATGGGACGACATGACATATTCATGGTTGGGAAGACTAAACATAGTTAAGATGTCAATTCTACCCAGCATGATTTATAGATTCAGTGCAACACCAGTCAAAATCCTGACAACTTACTATGCAGAGAAAGAAAAATCAATAATCAAATTTATTTGGAAGGGCAGTGTACCTCAAATAGCTAAAAAGAAAGAAAAATGAAGTGGGAGTTCCCATACCACCTGACATTAAAGCATATTACAAAGCTATTGTGGTCAAAACAGCATAGTACTGGCATAAAGGTAGATATACTGACCAGTGGAATTGAATTGAGAGTTCAGGAATAGACCTCATCTATGGACAACTGATTTTTGAAGAGGTGGCCAAGTCCACTCAACTGGGACAGAAAAATCTCTTCAGCAAATGGTTCTTGAAGAACCAGATATCCTTATCCAAGAGAATGAAAGAGGACCCTTATCTCACACCTCATCCAAAAATTAACTCAAAATGGATCAATGGCATAAAGAGTAGAGGTAAGACCATAAAACATTTAGAAGAAAATGTAGAGAAATATCTTAAACATCTTGTGGGAGAAGGTAGTTTCCTAGACCTGACACCCAAAGTACAAGCAATGAAAGAAGAAATAGATAAATGGGATCTCCTCAAAATTGAATACTTTTGTCCATCAAAGGACTTTGTCAGGAAAGTAAAAAGGATAACTCACTCAATGGGGGACAATATTTGGAAACCACATCTCAGATAAGGGTTTAATATCAGAATATACAAAGAGATCCCACAACTCAACAACAAAAAGACAAACAACCCAATTTAAAAACAGGCAAAAGACATGGACACTTTTCCAAAGAGGAAATACAAATGGCTTGAAAACATATGACAACACGTCTAACTTCATTGGCTATTAGGGAAATGAAAATCAAAATTACAATGGCATTTCATCTCACACTTATCAGAAATGGCCATTATCAAAAAACAAAAAAAAAAACAGAAGACTACAAGGGCTAGAGAGGATGTGAAGAAATAGGTGTATTTATTCACTGTTGGTGGGAATGTAGAATGGTGCAGCCTCTCTGGAATGCAGTTTGGTGGTTCCTCAGGAAGCTAAGTATAGAATTGTCATATGACCCAGCAATCTTCTTATTAAGTATATACTTGGAAAAACTGAAAGCAGGGACATGAACAGACATTTGCACAACAATGCTTATAACAGCATTATTCACAATTTTTAATAGATGGAAACAGCCCAAAAGTCCATCAACTGACAAGTGGATAAGCAAATTGTGGTATATACATATGATGGAATATTATGTAGCTGTAAGATGGAATAAAGTCATGATGCATGCAACAATGTGGATGAAATTTGAAGACATTGTGTTGAGTGACAAAAGCCGGAAACAAAAGGACAAATACTATATGGGCTCACAAATATGAACTAACTGTAATGAGAAAACTCTGAGAGTTAAATTAGAGAGAACAGGTTATCAGGAGATAGAAAGAAGGCAGATATTGGGCAATTGATGCTTAAGGGATACAGAATGTTCAATAAGGTTGATTGTAAATGTTTGGAAACAGATAGCACAATACTGTGTGATGGTAGCACAGGACTATAAGTGTAATTAACAAAACTGTGTATGATTGAAAACAGTAAAGCTAGAGCTGTGTATGTCACCAGAAGGCAAGCTACAGGATAAAAACTAGGACTGTATTACTTAGTGAAACCGAGTGGACAATGATGGAGGTTAATTAAATATAAGGATGTTTTTTAAGTGAGTGAGAACAAGTTATGTCACTATTACAAGGTGTTTAAAATGGGAAGGTATATGAAAAAAATAAAATTAATGCAACCAAGGTCTATGGTTAACAGTAACACTGTAATATTCTTTCATTAATTGTAACAAAGGCAATAGACCAAAGCCAAATGTAAATAAGAGGGAGATATAAAGAAGGAATATGGGATTTTTTTTTTCTTTCTCCTTTGTTCTTTCTTTTCAGAAGAAATGGGAATGTTCTCATATAGATTGTGATGGTGAATGCATAACTATGTGATTATACCAGGAGACATTGATTTCACACTTAGGATGGATTGTATGATGTGTGAATAAAATTGTTTAAAAAAATAAACAGAAAATGATAAGTGCTGGAAGAGATGTGGAGAAAGAGGTAACTTATTCAATTCACTGTAGGTGGGGAAGTGGAATTGTGCAGCCCATCGGGAGGACAGTGTGGTGGTTCCTTAGAAAGCTGGGTACGGAGTTGCCATATTATCTGGCAATCCCATTACTAGGTATATGCCCCAAAGAACTGAAAGTAGGGATACAAAGAGACATTTTTACATTGGTGTTTATGGCAGCATAATTCACAATTGCCAGTGGATGGAAGTGGTCCACGGGTACATCAACAGATGAGCTGAAGGATGGACTGTGGTGTATACTACGATGAAATATTGTGCAGCTGCAGAAAGGAATGAAGTCATGAGACATGCTACGAGGTGAATGCACTTTGAGGACATTATGTTGAGTGAAATAAGCCAGAAACAAAAGGACAAATATTGTGTGGTCTATGATATTGTCTGTGTGTTAAAACTTCAACATCTGTGTGAGACCAAAGGAATAGATGTTTATTTTGACCAAAATTAAATTCTTTGTAGCACACTATCTAATTTAAACTGCCTGGTCAGTTTATTGAAACAAACTAATTACATGGAACTGAGAATAGGGGATGCAATCTTGTTATTTACAGGTTAATGTAATACCCTGATACATTCCAGAGCATTTTGGGAAGAAAATAAAAAAGTAATCACAAAGTCCCTTGGAGGGACTGGAAAAAAATGTGGAACTATTAAATTTCTGCACCTGGGGAACTCCTGATATTCTCTCAAGCATTAGGGACTCCAATTTAATAAGCCAAGCCCTCAATTTTGCCCTTATGAGACTTATTTCTGTAATAGTAAAGCTAAGCCTACTTACAGTTATGACTAAGGGTCACCCCAGAGAAACTCTTTCGTTGCTTAGATGTGGCCTCTCTAAACCAAACTCTGCAAATAAACTCACTACCCTCCCTGCTACATGGGACATGACTTCCGGAGGTGTAAGCCTCCCTGGTAACATGAAACATGACTCCCATGGACGAGCCTGGCCATGGCATTGTGGGATTGACAATGCTTTCTTAACCAAAAAGAAGAAAAGAAATGAAACAAAATGAAGTTTCAGTGACTAAGATTTCAAATAGAGTCAAAAGATCATTCTGGAGGTTACTCTTAGGCAGCTTCAGTCAGATATTGCAATTTGCCACAGTATGCCAAGCCCCAACCAACAATATTCCTGAAAACCCTTAAGAATACCCTTGGTTCTATCCAAGATGCTATCAAAGTTTTACTTATTAAGTATTTTTTTAGAAACTTAAAGCCTTCAGGTTGTTCCTATACCAGATAAACCCTGAAACCCAGAGGTACCAGTTTCTCTAAGAACAACAAATTTCAGTCCTCTATCCCATACTGTCAACACTCCTTTTCAGCATGAAGAAGTTAGAATGGTCATTGTCCAGATATCCCTGAAGATTGAGAGCATGATCAAATGAGAGAGAAGAGTTGTAACAGAGAAGAAAGGATTTAACAAATGATTATGATTATTGAGTCATTATATAGATATTTCTTTTCAGTTTCTAGTGTATTAGAGTAGCCAGAAGGAAATGCCTGATAATGTTGAACTGTAATCCAGTAAACTTGATCTTTGATAATGACTATATAGCTTTTATCTTGTGACCATGTGATTGTAAAACCCTTGAGGCTGACACCCCCTTTAGCCAGTGTATGGGTAGCTGATTAATAAAATAAAGACATGCATGAAAATTTTAAAAAGCCTGTGGAGCATGTGGCATGCCAGTTAAGCTAATTTCTTATCAAAATGGCAGTTCTTCCCAGGACCCCTTTTCTTCTCATCCTCTTTTGTAAATGTACTCTTTACTCCAATTCTTTAAGTGTTGGTGTTCTCCAAGGATGTCTTACCTTTACTTCCCTTAAAATTCCACCCTCTCTCATTACTTGCCCTTATCCATGACATGGCTTTAATTGCTATATAGATACCAGTAGCTACAAAGGCACATATCTACACCAAACCTCTCCTTGGAGTTCAAGAAATGCATATCTAAATGTTTAACTCAGTGTCTTCATTTATGCTTCAGAGGTAACTGTAGCTCAGTATGTTCAAAAACAAATTCAAGATATTATTACCTCAAAGCTGTTTTTGTCCTTTGTTCCCTGTCTCAGGGA
Source organism: Choloepus didactylus (assembly GCF_015220235.1). Lineage (NCBI taxonomy): Eukaryota > Metazoa > Chordata > Mammalia > Pilosa > Megalonychidae > Choloepus > Choloepus didactylus. The sequence goes on along the minus strand of NC_051315.1, from coordinate 79,548,503 downwards.
ATAGCCTCATCATCCATCCATTTAAGCAGGTCAAAACCTGGGACTTACCCTTGCCACCTCCTGGCATTACTGGGTTTCTCAGTGTTGCCTCCTGAATATTCTTTAAGGTCATACCCTTCTCTTGATTAATACTACCACTATCCTAGTCCACATTAACCTTGTCTCTCACCTGAGATCATTCCATAGCCTCCCAATAGGCCTTCAGTCACCTGCTCTTGCCCTATTCTGATCCTTTCTTCCCACTAGCTTAAAGAGTATTCATACTTGACTTATGTACCATTGTGAAGGAAAAATTCTATCCACCATGACAGTAACAGCATAAAACACTAATTATTAAAGATGACAAGAAATGTGTAGGACCTGATTGAAAAAAAAAATTATAAAACTACTGAGACATGTAAAATGAGATAAAAATATGGATGGATGTGCCATGTGTGATGGATGTGCCATAGGTAATCTCAATGTTCAAAATATAATTATTTTTCTTAAATTAATACACACAATTAAATAACATCCCACTCAAAATCTGTATAGGATCTTAAAAAATGGAACATGACAATATCATATACAAGAAAAGTGATAAAAAATCCTCCCAAAATAGAAATGGTGAGTAAAGATGGGGTGCTGGCCCTACTAGATATTAAAAAAAGAATACAAACTATCTGTTATAAGGAAAGAATGAGATTTAGAAATGAACCCATGTATCAATATTAGAATTTAATATATAATTAAATTATTTCTCATTTATTCAGTAAATTATGTTAAAGTAACTAGATAAACATTTATTTAAACCTTGTTTCCTTAACTCCTATACTAAATCTTTCCAAATGGACTGAAGATTTCAGTGTAAAAACAACTTCTAAATATATCAGAATAAAATATTACTGAGTAGTAGTCTTGGAAAGGGAATGAAAATGAATCTATCAATAATTAAGTAAAATGTTTGAAGATTGTATTTCAAAACACTTTCAATCTTCTCTATTATAAAAATATCAGTCAACATGGTTAGAAACAAATTCAAACTGGAAATTTTTTTGGATTAAATATGACAGAAAAGGATTAACAGACTTTACTTGCAAAAAACTCTTGGTAATCAGTAAAAGAAAAATATGCAAATATCCTATATTGATAATTCACAAAAGCATTAATAAACATAATAAAGGCCAATAAACATGTGGAATATATTAAACACCTTTAGAAATAAAAATGCAGCTGAGAAAAAAATGCAGCACAAATCATAAACTCTACCTATACATTAACAAGTATTAAAATGTCTGTTAATATCCAGTGTAAAAAGATGGGAGAAAACATTCTCATCTGCCTTTGATATTTGTCTGTCTTTCCATCAGGTTTGTGGCAGCTGTAATTAAAGACATCTTCCAACCTGTTTATTTTTTTTCCAAAGTTTTCTATGAATGCGAGCGCATAATGGGGCCAAAATTGAGCTGGGGATAGGAAAAAAAAAAAGAAAAGCAGAATACACTGGAGTATCTTCCAGGGTCATCAATTTTAACTGATGACAAGGAACTAGAAACACTGTTTTATGTAAAAACAAATACAGATACAAAATAGAGCAGAACTTAAAATTCACATGACAAGAAAAATTTCACAAAGGTTGCAGTTAGATTTAGACTACACCTAACAATCTGTTGTGGCTACATGTTTTCCATGTGCATTTCATGTAAGGAAATTGGTATTTTTGCATTGGGATAGAAAATGAATATACAGTTAGTGCTCCAGGATATCAATTCATGCATTATCTGCTCCATTTATCACTTAATGGGTAAACTAGACCAACAAACCAACTGAACTGAATAAATACTTTGTGGTAACTGAGATTAAAGTAGAATGCACAGTGGGAGCATAGGGGTGAGACATCTAAACTAGGCTAGGAGTTGGGGAGGAGAGAAAAGGCAGACTATTGGGAAAAAAGATTTTAAATGAGTCTTGAGGAATTAAGACAGAGTCTTGAGCAATGAAGAAAGCATGCCAGACACAAAGAAGTGCATGAGTCGAGGCAGGGAATTGTTAAAAGGCATGGATTGTTTGGGGAGCCCCAAGTGGGCTGTCATGGTAATAAGTTGAGTTAAAGGGGTTGTTGGGAGATAAATTTAGAGAAGCATGAATGGGAGATCATAGAGGCTTGTGTGTCAAGCTAAAGAGATTGAAATTTATTTTGAAGGTTTTTTTTATATATATTTTTCCACACAATTTTATAGAGCTATATTCACATACCATGTAATTATCCACAGTGTACAATCAGTTGTTCACAGTATGATCATGCACTTGTGCATTTATCACCACAGTCAGCACTTGAACATATTGATTACTATGAAAAAAAGTTTTTTAATGAATAATAAAAAAGATAATAAAGAGAAAAATAAAATTTCATGCAATACAATATAATAGTAGGATCAGACAACAACACCACTACCAAGAATCCCATATCCCTCCCTTATATCCCCCTCTCATACACATTTAGCTTTGGTATATTGCCTTTGTTACATTTAATGGAAGCATATTACAATGTTACTGTTGACCATAGACTCCAGCTTGTTTTGATTATATTTTTTCCCCAATAATATCCCCTTTCCAACACTCTGCATGGTTGACATTCATTTGTTCTCCCACATGCAAGAACATTTGTTACATTTAATCACAATCATTGACCACTCCAGTTTTTGCTAAGCTAAACCAGTCCCAGTCTTTACCTTCTATATTTACCTCAGATGTCATTCATGTATCTAGCCCATCTCTTTCAGTTTTACTCATGGACATCTTTGTTCAGTGTAGTTACAATATTGTGCTACCATCACACAGTATTATTTCTGGATCTATACAATCAATCCTGCTGAACATTCTGTAGTACTGCAGCGTCAAATGCCTGATTTCTACCCTCTTTCTATCTCCTGGTAGCCTGTGTTATCAGCTTTTAACTCTCAAAGTTTGCTCATTAATGTTAGATCATATTAGTGAGACCATACAGTATTTGTCCTTTGTTTTTGGCTAACTTCACTCAACATAATATCCTCAAGGTTCATCCACGTTATTATATGTTCTGTGTCTTTGTTCTGTCTTACAGCTGTGTAATATTCCATCATGTGTATGTACCACATTTTTTTTATCCACTCATCCATTGATGGACATTTGGGCTGTTCCCATCTCTTGGTTATTGTGAATAATGCCACAATAAACATCAGTTTACAGATGTCTGTTCATGTCTTAACTTTCAGTTCCTCTGAATATATACCTAGTAATGGAATAGCTCAGTCATATTTCTATCTATATCATATCTATATTCATATCATAATCTATACTTAGCTTCCTGAGGAACTGCCACACTGTCTTCCAGAGTGGTTGCACCATTCTACATTTCTACCAACAGTGAATAATTGTGCCTCTTTCTCCACAACCTCTCCAGCATTTGTAATTTTCTGTTTTTTTGATAAAGGCCATTCTGGTAGGTGTGAGATGATATCTCATTGTGGTTTTGATTTGAATTTCCCTTATAGCCAAAGAAGTTGAGCATTTTTTCATATGTTTTTTGAGCCATTTGTATTTCCTCCTCAGAAAAATGTCTTTTCATGTTTTTTGCCCATTTTTAATTGGGTTGTTTGTCATTCTGTTGTTGAGTTGTAGGATCACTTTATGTATTTGAGATATTAAACCCTTATCTGATATGTGGTTTCCAAATAATGTCTCTCATTGTGTAGGCTGCCTTTTTACCTTTCTGACAAAGTCCTTTGATGTACAAAAGTATTTAACTTTGAGGAGATCCCATTTGTCTATTTGTTCCTCGGTTGCTTGTGCTTTGGATGCAAGGTCTAGGAAACTACCTCCTATCTCAAGATCTTTAAGAAATTGCCCTACATTTTCTTCTAAGAGTCTTCTGGTCTTAGGTGTTTGATCCATTTTGAGTTCATTTTTGTATAACATGTGAGATGGGGGTCCTCTTTCATTCTTCTGGAAATGGATATCCAGTTCTCCAAACACAATTTATTGAAGAAGCTGCTCTGTCTCAGTTGCTTTTGCTTGACTGCCTTATCAAAGATCAATTGTCTGTAGATGCGAGAGTCTATTTCTGAACACTCAATTTGATTCCATTGGTTGGTATATCTATCCTTATGCCAGTACCATACTGTTTTCAGCACTGTAGCTTTGTAGTATGCTTCGAAGTCAGGTAGTGTGAGACCTCCCACTTCGTTCCTCTTTCTCAAGATATTTTTGGCTATTCAGGGCAACTTGCTTTTCCAAATAAATTTGGTTATTGGTTTTTCTATTTCTGCAAAGTAAGTTGTTGGGATTTTGATTGGTATTGCATTGAATTATAATTCAGTTTAGGTAAAATTGACATCTTAATTATATTTAGTCTTCCAATCCATGAACACAGTATGTTCCTCCATTTTTTTTTAGGTACTATTGGATTTCTTTTAGCAGTTTCTTGTAGTGGTTAAGTTTATTCCTAAATACTTGATTCTTTTGGTTTCTATTGTAAATGGAATTTTTTTCTTGATTTCTTCCTCTTGTTGCACATTACTTGTGTATAAGAACACTACAGATTTTTGTGTGTTGATCTTGTAGCCTGCCACTTTACTGAATTCATTGATTAGTTCTAACAGCTTTGCTGTGGATTTTTCTGGATTTTCTACATATAGAATCATGTCATCTGCAAAGAGTGGAATTTTTACTTCTTCCTCTCCAATTTGGATGCCTTTATTTCTTTTCCTTGCCTAATTGCTCTAGCTAGAATTTCCAGCATAATGTTGAATAACAGTGGTGACACTGAATATCCCTGTCTTGTTCCTGATCTTAGAGGGAAAGCTTTCAGTCTCTCCCCATTGAGTATGATGTTAGCTGTGGCTTTTTCATATATTGCCTTTATCATATTGAGAAAATTCCCTTCTATTCCTACCCTCTGAAGTGTTTTCATCAAGAAAGGATGTTGAATTTTGCAAAATGCCTTTTCTGCATTGATCAAGATGATCCTGTGGTTATTCTGCTTTGAGTTATTGATGTGGTGTATAACACTAATTGATTTTCTTGTGTTGAACCAGCCTTGCATAACTGGAATAAACCCCACCTAGTCATGGTGTATAATTCATTTAATCTGCTGCTGGATTTGATTTGCGAGTAGTTTGTTGAATATTTTTGCATCTATATTCATTAAAGAGATTGGCCTATAATTTTCTTTTTTTGTAGTATCTTTGTCTGATTTTGGTATCAGGGTGATGGTGGCTTCATAGAATGAGTTGGGTAGCTTTCCCTTCTCTTCAACATTTTTGAAGAGTTTGAGCAGGATTGGTATTAATTCTTTCTTGACTGCTTGGTAGAATTCACATGTGAAGCCATCTGATCCTATGCTTTTCTTTTTGGGGAGCTTTTTGATGACTAACTCAATCTCTTTACTTGTGATTGGTTTGTTGAGGTCATCTGTTTCTTCTCAAGTCAATGTTTGTTGTTTATGCTTTTCTAGGAAGTTGTCCATTTTGTCTTGTTTGTCTAGTTTATTAGCACATAGTTGCTCATAGTATCTTCTCATTATCTCCTTTATTTCTAAAGGGTCAGTAGTTATGTTTCCTTTCCCTTTTCTGATTGCATTTATTTGCATCTGTTCTCTCTCTCTTCCTCCCTCCCTCCCTCTCTCTCCCTCTCTGTTAGCCTAGCTAGGGGTCCATTAATTTTGTTGATTTTCTCAAAGAACCAACTTTTGGTTTTGTTGATTCTCTCTATTCTTTTCCTATTCTCAATTTCATTTATAGCTGCTCTAATCTTTGTTATTTCTTTCCTTCTATTTGCTTTGGGGTTAGTTTGCTGTTCTTTCTCTAGTTCCTCCAGATGAACAGTTAATTCCTCAATTTTTCTCTCTCTTCTCTTTTAATATAGGCATTTAGGGCAATAAATTTCACTCTCAGCACTACCTTTGCTGCATCCCATAAGTTTTGATATGTTGTGTTTTCATTGTCATTTGCCTTGAGGTAGTTACTAATTTCTTTTGTAATTTCTTCCTTTATCTCATTGGTTTTCTAACAGTGTGTTGTTTAGCTTCCATATATTTGTTCATTTTATAATCTTCTGCCTGTTATTTATTTCCAACTTTGTTCCATTATGATCTGTGAAAGTGGATTTTTTTAAATAATAACAATATTTTTAAATTTGTTGGGAATTGCTTTGTGACCCAACATGTGGTCTATCCTAGAGAATGTTCCATGATCACTTGAGAAAAATGTGTATCCTGCTGTTGTGTGGTGTAGTGTTCTATAAATGTCTGTCAAGTCAGGTTCATTTATCATACAATTCAACATCTCCATTTCCTTATTAATCCTCTGTCTAGATGTGCTATCCATTGATGAGAGCAGTGTACTGGAGTCCCCAACTATTATTATAGAGGTATCTACTTCTTCTTTAAGTGTTCTCAGTGTTTGCCTCATGCATTTTTGGGCACTCTGGCTTGGTGCATAAATATTTATGATTGTTATGTTTTCTTGATGAATTGACCCTTTTATTAATATATAGTGTCCTTCTTTGTCTCTTTTAGTTATGTTATTTTTGAAGATTAATTTGTCTGATATTAATATAGCTACTCCTGCTTTTTTCTGGTTGCTGTTTGCATGAAATATCTTTTTCCAGTCTTTACTTTCAGCCTATTTTTGTCCTTGTGTCTAAAGTGAGTTTGTTGTAGACAGCATATGGATAGGTCCTGTGTTTTAATCCATTCTGCCAGTCTGTGTCTTTTTATTGGGGAGTTCAATCCATTAACATTTAGTGTTATTACCATAAGGGCAGTACTTTCTTCTACCATTTTGTCTTTTGGATTTTATATGTCATGTCTTATTTTTTCCTCTCTCTCTTTTACCCTTCATGATAATCTTCATTTCTACACTCTTATCCAAACCTCTCTTTCCTGTCTTTTCCTATCAGCCTGCAGCACTCCCTTTAGTATTTCTTGTAGTTCTGGTCTCTTATTCACAAACTCTCTGTGTCTGTTTGTCTGAAAATATTTTAATCTCTACCTCATTTTTGAAGGGCAGTTTTGCCAGATATAGAATTTTTGTTTGACAGTTCTCTTTCAGTATCTTAAATATATCATACCATTGTCTTCTCACCTCCATGGTTTCTGTGGAGAAATCTGTACATAACCTTATTGAGCTTCCCTTGTATGTGATGGATTGCTTTTCTCTTGCTGCTTTCAGAATTCTCTGTCTTTGACATTGGACAATCTGATCAGTAAATGTCTTGGGGTAGGTCTACTGGGATCTATTCTGTTTGGGGTATGCTGTACTTCTTGAATCTATAATTTTATGTCTTTCATAAGAGTTGGGAAATTTTCAGAGATTATTTTTTCTTTTATTCTTTCTGCCCCTTTTACCCTCTCTTTTCCCTCTGAGATACTCATAACATGTATATTCATGCACTTCATGTTGTCACTCAGATCCCTAAGTCCCTGTTGTATTTTTCCATTCTTTTCACCATCTGTTCTTTTGTGTGTATGAATTCAAATGTCTTGTCTTCCAATTCACTGATCTTTTCTTCTGCCTGTTCAAATCTACTGTTTTATCCCTCCATTTTCTTTTTCATCTCCTCCTTTATGCTCTTCATTCCCATAAGTTCTGCCATTTGTTTTTCAAGTTTATGAATTCTTCTTTATTGTCATCCAGTGTCTTCCTTATATCCTTCATCTCTTTTGCTGTATCTTCCCTCAGATCATTAACTTTATTTTTGAATTGATTTAGGAGATTTGTTTGATCTTCCATCAGTTCATTTGAATTTATTTAACATTAGATGCCTCAACTCCTGTATCTCAGTTGAACTATTAGTTTGTTCCTTTGGCTGGTCCATATTTTCATGTTTCCTAGTATGGCTCATTCTCTTAAGATGTCTAGGCATCTGACTTTCTTGGTTAGTTTATTCTGGAGCTCATTTTCACTCCTTTACCTAGGGTTTTCTTGTTGGTTGGCTTTGTTCTCTAACCTTTGGTGTTCAGTTCAGCTTATTCTAGGCCTCTAATTTAGGTTCTATTTAGTTGATTGGAGTTTTTCACTTCTTCTTTTTCTGTTTCTTGCCCTGTCTCTCTGTAGCCTTTTTGTGTGAGTGTCTCCTCAGATATGGTCTATCTCAGTCAGGTTTTCCCAGTCCAGAGAGGCCCAAGTCTCAGGAGGAGGGTATGTAGTTTCCTTGAGAATGAGACCCTCCTGTGAGGCCTTTAGATGCTGTACTTTTCCTCTCCTGTCCAGCAGGTGGCACTTGCCAGCCCACAGCTCCCCCACCATGTAAGGAGGTATGAGCCTTTAGTTCTCCTGATGACCTTGACCCTGTTAGGGGTGTGGCTGGCTGAAGTTGGTTTCTGAATTCCAGCCCCTGGGGTCTGAGTTTCCCAAAGTGTGGCTGCTACTGGAGCTGGACCACACCCTCCTTCTTTTGGGGGAAATTATGGCCTTTAGTGAATTGTCTCTCCCTCTAGACTTATTGATTTGTCTCTCAGAGCTATCTTAGGTCTGCTTTTGCTTACGTCCAAATTGCAAGTCTTTGAGGCTTTCTGTAATGGACTACTTAGAATAGATATTTTTAAAAATAGAGAAAAAGATTTAAAGAAAAAGAAAAAAGAAAAAGAAAGGCCTAGTAGAGACTATTTGAAGAAAAGCCCTCTTATTCAGTCCTTGTAGTTCTGATGGGCTATTGAAATGCAAAAATACAAAGAGTTGGACAGCAATTGAGGAGCAAAGAAAACCCAGAAAAACCAGCATTTCAGAGAAGGGCCCTGGCCCCCTGGGTTTGCATATGTTTGAGGCCAGCCCGTCTCCATATTATGTTCACCCACAACTCCAAAAGTCTCTGTTTTTTTGGGGTATGTATGTGTGTGTGTTGCTGTTTTTGCTAGCCCTGTCTTCTCTCCACTGGGCTAATGGCTCCCAGATTCTCCAGTGTCTGATCTTAGTTTATCTATTGTTGGAGTTTTTGTTCAGCAGTCTGAGTTTGTTAATCAGTTCTTCAACTGCATTTCTCCCTCCTGGTTCCCAGCACCAATGGCCCCTCCTCCCTTGGGAAACCAGCCACAAAACAGTCTTTTGCTCTTGGCAGGGAGGGGCACAGGCCCCCTGGCCATGAGAACTTACAGATTTCACTGATCTCAGCTGTTTCACATGCTGGAGACTATTGTATGATGTGTGTCCAAACTCAGGTTCCCCTGAGGTATCCGTTCCACACAGTTACTGTCTATCTACCAGCTGCCCCAGAGGAGTAACTAAAGCACACCTCACCACTCCATCTTGCCCTGTCCTCTTGAAGGTGTTTTTAAGAAATATTTGTGGTTCTCAGCTGGAGGTGTAACTTCACCCCTTTAGAGGACTTTTAGAAATGTGTCAGGAGGGTGTTCATGGTTGCCATAAAAATTGGGGAATATTCTAGGAATTTTGTGCATGGGCCAAGGGTGTTAAAATGCCTGCATGCAGGTCAGTCCCATAGAACAAAAACTTAATGACCCAAAATACCAATAGAATTTTCATTGCAAAATACTGAAATAGTTTAAGCAAAATAAGATGTGTTGTGATTTTCATGTTTAAAGTATCACCCAGGTGATTTCGAAGAATTCTTCATGAAGAATTTTTAATGTGAATGAGACTAAAAATGAGAGAATTTAAAACAAGATTGGAGAAAAACAAAGAGGGAATGAGAATTCAGTGTCACTAGGATGGAGAAGGGAATAGATTTGAGTGATATTTAACAAATAGAATCAAAAGAACCCAATGGAAGAGTGAAGGGGTGAAGGAGAAGAGTCCAATAGTCTTCTCAAGTTTCTGACTTGGGTAACTGCATGGAAATTGATGGCATTCCTTGAGGTGGGAAACAGGGAAAGGGGCATCTGAGGATGCATGTGATGTTTCCACTCAAAAGTGAGTCCTTGCCTGATGTGCACTAGATCAATTAAGTGACACCAGGATTTGAGAAGAGAAAAAGTTTATTTAGCAAAGGCCTGTCTCACAAAGACAGGAGGACAGTTCCTCAAATCTGTTTCCCTGGAATGGAGAAACTCAATGTTTTATAGCATTCAAACAAAGGCAGGCAGATTTAGATGATGACGTTAGAGATAGTCTAGTCTCTGATTATGTGCAGATTGATTACATGCTTAGCTCGTTTGAAGTTTAGGGTTTAGGCTATTGTGCATGTCAATCACAGGCCAACTCTGATTAGAAATGGCTTGGTCAGTTCTGGGCTGTCTTATTGTATTAGTTAGGGTTCTCCAGGAAAGTAATAAATAGAGGAAAGTAGAACTGCAATAATAATGTGAATACTTTTTCCCAGCATTTACTTTCATTTGAAATGGTTATGAGCTAGATCTGAATAATAGAAAACAACTGGAGATACAAAATTATCACAAATTGTTAACCAATTTAACAGGAAAAATGCAACATATATTGAAGACATCTGCAGTCAGAACTGAGCCCTCAAGATTCCAACAGGAAGCTAAAGTTCAAGCTCATCCCTGCAACATCTGATACGTTTTCTTGTATAATACTGTGTTCTTTATGTTCTTATAGTCAATTGCCTTCACTTTTTCAAGAAAATCAATGCTTTGGCCACTTCCACCAAAGACAGTCTCGAAGTGGTTTAAATTCAAGAAAAATTTGAAAATCAGACCCAAATCATTTTTGTCGTTAGCATTAATGATATTCTCTTTCTATTCAGTCTTCTCTCTGTCCTCACAGCTCTTGAATTAATGACAAGCTTAGCCCTCAAAACTAAATCCTCCTTTCCTTAAGTCATTAAAAGCTGCAGAAACCCAAATTAGACTCTTGGTGATGCTTCCTCCATATCCTCCTCCTACCACATACACAACATGCTGTCCTTTTGACCTTTCCTTTGGAAGTTTTGCTCCTAAATGATTTCATTTTAGGGTCAGATGATTTCATCAACCATCTGTATAAGGATAATTTCCAAATCTACTTAACTGCTCCTGACCTAGTATTCCCCAGTCAGTCACATATTTTATCATGTTCAAGAACCCTTCCAAATGAATCATTGTCAAGTTCAACTGCCACATAGAAAACTGTAAGAGTGGAGTTGTGCAACTTTCCACTTAGTCCTTCCTTATTAAATGGAAATGGCTCTTACATAACTTTTGATGTCCTTCTTTAGGTGTCCCCATTTTCCCTTTTTAACCTAATTTTCCCAGCTAGTATTTCTACACTAGAAAGCATTCGACACTGCTCATTAGTGTCAAATGGATGCCTCACTGAGAGTTTCATTTTTCTTGGAGGCAACGGATGCCATGGGGGAAAGCCTGAGATTTAGAAACAATTGGATCTGGATTTGTATCTTAATTCTCACTCTTGTCAGTCAAACAATCTTGTACTTCTCAAAGCACCAGTTTGATATAAAGAGAAGTTGATAACAGTTAAATCTCAGATTTGTTTAAAGTATTGAATAAGATAATTCCTTGAAAACTTACTATATGCCAGAGACTTCATGGCATTATATAATTTGATCCTTATAACAAGGTGATGAGGTAAGTACCGTTATCACCCTTCTTTAACATCAGAGGAATCTGAGACTCAGAAAGTTTAAGTAATTTGCCCAATGTCACATAGGTAGGAAAAGTTGGATCCAGGGTTGACACTAAGAAGTCATGCTTAACAGATCCCACTCTAATCACTGTTAGCCAGAAATTTCTATACATAAAGCATCTGAGATAAATATTCTTGATTAATTTGATCTCTTCCATGACCCTTTTTTCTCCATGATATCGCACTTTGTAGGTTTCTTCACGTCTATGACTTCCCCATTTTTGCTTCTTACATGATTATTCTTCTGCTTCCTGCAGTCTAAAGTTAGAATACCAAGGGATATTTCTGTTTTCATCTTCGTATCTCCTCTTTCAGGGTTCTTTCTTTCTGTCAGACCATATTCTTCCCTGTCTTAAATTCTTACCTCCATATATATAATTTACAAACCTGTATCACTAGATTTGAATCTCCATTTACCCATAGGATATTTACACCAGAGGCTTCTGTGCATTGAAGCCTAACTCAAGATTTTTATCTTCAAACCTTCTTTCAATAATTCCTCTTTCTCCAAATATCACTGCCATTCGAGTTACTCAAGTATAGTACTCAATTATGGAAGTTAGAGCTGGAAGATGCAATGCTTCTCTCTCCTTTTCCCCCATAACCAGCTATGTGTACATTCAATGAACTGACGTCTGCAGCACTGCTCACTTTGGTTAATTAATTCAGGAAGGATTTCTCATGTACCTTCTAAGTGCTGGACACCATTTTCCATTATTTTGGCCATTGCACTTGTTCAGAATTGACTTATCCTCCACCTAGTCCTGCTGCTTATGCTCTGATCTTGCCCATCTTGGCATAGAGCTGCAAAACTTATCACCTTCAAGCACAGCCTCAGGATCAGACTTTCCAATATTTAAAACTTTTATAAGGTTCAACATTGAGAAGCAGATTTAAAAAGAACAACTCATCAACTTGATATTCTACATTATCTGATTCCTATCTATACTGCCAGTCTTATCCCTCACAACACCACAATATGAAAGCCCTTCTCCATCTGTAACTGGGCTAATATAAATCTCCAAATATATCTCACATCTATGTACCTCTTTCCTCAAAGTGTTTTCTGAGAACATCCTTTCTCTCTCTCCTGAAAACTTTCTGTTGGCTAAAGTCTTCCTCAAATGTCACCTGCTGCATTTATATTTTATTTTTGGCCTCCAAGTGGGCATGATTGTTCCCTTCTTGTGCCTTTTTTGAATCATCTATCTCTCTAGTACAGCTTACAATTTTGGGTCTTGCAACATGGTTATTTGTGTCATCTTATTTATTAAATTTCATAACATTTCATTCTTTTATCTTCTTGAGCACTTGGTCCTGAGTCTTGAATTAAATGTTGAATTAAGATGGATGCATTTAGGCAGTCTGGATTCTTCACTGGCCCATGGACATAGAATAATCATTCCTGTTTCCCTTTCTCTGCCTTTTTGTTTCTGAGTCTTAAATGGTTTTCATTTTCTCCACCTGTTCCGGTTTGCTAATGCTGTTGTTGTGCAAAATACTTGAAATGGATTGGCTTTTATAAAGGAGGTTTCTTTGGTAACAAAGTTACAGTCTTTAGGCCATAAAGTGTGCAAGGTAAGGCATCAACAATAGGGTACCTTCACTGGAGGATGGCCATTAGTGTCTGGAAAACCTCTGTTAGCTGGGAAGGCACATGGCTGGCATCTACTCTGGAGTTCTGGTTTCAAAATGCCTTTCTCCCATGACATTCCTCTCTAGGCATCTGGGGGTATGCTCTTAGTTTCTCCAGAGCAAACGCTGTTGTAGCAAAAGCCTACTTCCAAAGGCCATCTTCAAAATGTGTCCCTCAACTGCAGTTCTGAGTTCCTTCTGTTTGTCAGCTGTTTTATATGGCTCCAGTGATTTAATTCAGACCCACCATGAATGGGTGGAGTAATGCCTCCATGGAAATTATCCAATCAAAAGTCTCACCCACAGTTGATTGAGTAACATCTCCATGGAAACACTCAAAGGATTCCAACCTAATCAACACCTAATACATCTGCCCCCACAAGGTTACATCAAAGAACATGGCGCATTAGGGTACATAATACATCCAAACCGGCATACCACCATTTACTCAAAATGATAAATTTTTATTGCACAACTCAAGTTTTATCTTCTTAAAGGACTCTCCTGACAACTGTAATTATCACTAGCCAAGGCTTTACCTGACCTGCTATGTATATCACTTATGGTGGGCACAGCACAATTTAGCACTTAATTGGTAACTACCTTAAGTGATTTTGTGCCATTTAATATGGGTTCACTTATCTATTCCAGACACCACATTCCAAAAAAGAAACAACCAGGAGTTTTATTTTAGTTTCCTTATAGTGTTTAGCAGGATGCTGAGCATGGAGTAGACTCTTATAGGGGAGAATGTGATGCTCCACCCAGATTCCCTCTTCATAACCAAAGCACCTATCCATCAGCAGCTGAGAATATTTGCTACTGAGGGCTCACAGTTGTGCCCTTCATTGAGCATTGTTCTCAGTCATTGAGATTGCCTTATTGAAGATAACCCTCTTCCTTCCAGATTCTAGCCAGTGGTCAACGGCTGCTGGTTGATTCAAGGATAGAAACATACATACTTCTTGCTATGAACTGTAACGATTCTGAGGGGTGATCTAAGGTTTAGAGCCTCAGTGTCAATTGCATGTGGGATCAGTTTCTTGCTCAGTCCAAACATGCCTTTCACATTTCCTAACAGGTACGTCTCCCAAGATTACTTCCCAATAAACCTCTGCACACATTACCATCATGGTCTGTTTCCAGAGAACTCAACCTAAGACAGAGCTTAAATCTTTTTTTATTCTCTTCCCACTTATTTAATTATGGAGTACCTCATTTTCAAGATTGCAACAAGCATGTCATTGCTTCCCATCATCATTAAACTGATATGAAATATACCAGTTCCCATTTCTAAATTTTATTGACCACAGGGGAGATCTGAATTCTGTTAAAATGTTCCCAAGTGATTGTTTATTTTCTTAGTGAAAACAGGTGTTTTAAAAGGAAATATACTTTGAAGAAGATTAAAGAGATGAGAAGAAAAAGTAAGGTGCAAAATTATCATCAGAAGAATTTGTTTTAAAAAATATTGGCACAAACGGTAGTCTTTTTTTTCTGTATATCACTGACTTACTACATTATTCTTCATAAGTTTTCTATAAACCTTAGGGGTAGGAGAAGAGGAACATGGAGATTTGGGAAGAGATCTCTTATGTGCCCTGTCATACACGATGTTTTTCACCAACATTAAATCAAGCTCACAGTGAATTATGACTCCATGGGGAGCTATATCTGAAAGAAAACATTTTTTTCATGGTTTCTGACTCACTTTTAAAAATAGGCACATTCCTGTACAATAGAACATGGGCAAATACAATTTTAATGGACAATAGATAAAAGTAAGTTCTCTTTGATGAGATCTAGAGCCATTATTCTTGTAAACAGTTGCCTGTATATTTCTCATCATTATTACTACCATCAAAAAATGTTTGTTCACGGAAAAATGGTATTGTGTTAAATGAAATAAGCAACATAGAAAACTGCATTTGTAATATTGTCACAATAATGTTTAAATACACATTGAAGAATTTAAGAAAATGTACACCAATGTGGGACATGAGTAATCAATTTTTATACTTACTTTTATGTATTTTTAAAATATTCTATAATGATTGTATAACTTTTATCCTCAAAACTTATAAAATAAAATTTTCTTCCAAACAAGAAAGTGAAATTGTTTTGTTATAGTGCCAGTGTTAGGATGAAGGGAATTGTATCCAATCCTCTAACAAGGTAGAGATAACAAAAAGAAAATGACTATGAATTAGAGAATTTCACTACATCACTATTTGGCATCTTTAGGGCATAGGAAAATTGATATAACCTCACTTGACCTCACTTAAAACTAGTGACCTTGGAAAGATTAGATCTAAGGTTACTTATACTCTTAATATGCTATAATTCTAATTTTAAACAACAAACTTTTTTTTTCCTCTTGGTTTCTAGGTCACTACACCTTCCTGGTTTCCTTTCATTTCTCCTTTGTCCCCTTACCAGCTTTTTCCCTATTTCTCTGATGCATAGACTTGTAAATATTGACGTACCCCAGGGTTCAGTCCTTGTAACTCTTCTCTTTCTATATTTAATCATTTGATGTTCTTATCCCCTTTCATGGATATGCTGAATATCCTAAATTTATTTCTCTAGACTGGGCCTCTCCTCTGACCTCCAGACTTATATATAACTGACAACCCTGTAAAACTACTTAGCTGAGTAGTAGGCATACAAAATGTAGCATGTACAAATCTGAACTCTTGAGCCCCTCAGATCTTCTCCATCTCAATTACTGCCAATTCTAATGTTACAGTTACTCAGGCCAAAAGTTTTGCATTCATGCTTGACATCTCTCTTCCTTTAGACCACATATCTGATTTGTTAGCAATTCCCATTGGCTCTATCTTCAGTATATATCCAGAACCTGATTATTTTCATCACTTCAGTGTTATCATCCTGGGGGAAGCTACCTACCCAAATTATTGCAATGAACTCCTAACTATTTTTATTGATTCTGCACCTAACCCACTATGATCTCAAAAGAACAGCCACAACCATACTCTAAATCTATAAGCCAGATCATGCCATTCATTGGCTCAATGACTTTCCATCTCACTGAGTCTATCAGCCAAAGTCCTCACAGTGGCCTAATAAAAGTAATGTGGCCATATGGTATTATCCAAGTCAGAACACTTCTGAGAGTGTTAATATGATAACTCTTATGAGACAACCAGGAAAACAGACATAAACTGACTGATACTTTTCCAGGAAAACCCAGACACATGGTCACCCTTCCTTTAAGACTCCACATGGTCTTTCTGCTTCTCTATTCTCAGGATTTCTTTTGTACCACTCTTCCATATGCTAACTCTGCTCTAACCATGCTGCCTTCTATCCTTGCACACCCCAAGAACATTCCTGGCCTCAGAGCCTTTGCAAATGCTCTTCCCTCTGCCTGGAATGATTGTCTCCAAGGCAGCCACTTTTTTTTTTTTTTTTTTTTTTTTTTTGCTTCATGAAAGTTATTTGAAAACTATTGGTGTAGCTCTCAATTAGGCCATAGAGTATATGGGTCATTAGTTACACAAAATATCAGTGTAAATCTGTGAGTCATTTTCAGTTTAAATGATGACTGGAGTTGAGGAAATAGATGAAATTGTCAAGGAGAGATATTAGAGTGATTAATGATACTTTAATGACTGGGTAGAAGAAGATGACAGAGACAGAAAAGCAATGGCCTAGAAATGGGAGGAAAACACGTTAGGATACGATGTTACTTCTGGGCTTGACACAATGACACACTTCACTAAATGTCAGTTAATAAATACATGTTTATCTGAATTATGGTATATAAATTAGTTACGATCACCTTGGAAAATAGTAATCAAACTCCCAATTCAAGTTAACAGAAGCATTCTGGATTTTTCCTGAATTTTTCATTTCAACAGCGCATTATTAGCATAGTAATTAAGGTTTTTTTTGGAGAAACATTTTAAATGTTTAAATATTTTAGACAGTTTATTGTTAAGGTTTAAAAGATTTACTCTAAAATCAGATTGTTTGGGTTCAAATCTGAGCTCCCACCTAGCCAGGTTACTTTGGGCAATTTACCTAACCTTTTATACCTCATTTTCTTGTTTTGGTACAGTGAAGTTAACAGTACCTGATAGTACTGAAGTAGGTAATAAATGAATTAATAAGTTTAAGGTGATTAGAACAGTGTTTGGCCTAAGGTGGGTGCTCAATAAACAAAAATTAGTTGATATGTTGTAGCAGGATACTTGCCCCAAAGCACCAAGATTTGGTTGTCTTAAGAATTGAGTTATATTCCATTTTTTGGCTATCTCAAAACTGTGGCAAAAAGAGATGAGGTTTTTTGAATATATATTTTTTCCATCTTTTTCTGTTTATTTTGGCATAGTCAGAGAAGGGCAATAGCTTTCCTCTGTGTCTTGAACCAAGAAGTTAGGGACTTAAGCCTATCATCTTCTTTTTGTCCATCCCCAGTAGAAGCATCCATACCCCATGTAGTCCTGGAGTTTCTCATGAGATTTGAAATATACCGTTGTGTAGCAGAGGCTACCCATCTTCTTTAACCTTGACTTCAAAGAGCAAATCATTGCAGATGATCATAGATGATAAATCCTATTCCAGGTGATCACAGGTCACTGTTTTCCATGGACTTCCAAAGTATATAAACTGGATTTACCTACTTTTAACCCTAACCTGTAAAAACAGTTGATCCCAGAGTCTTTCCATTTTCCGTGTTTATGCTGCCGATACCACCAACTGATACCAATGGCTGGCATATTCTTTGTTGCAAACAACCAAAACCAGCTTGGCTAAGATAAGTAGAAATGTAATTTATGGATTTTGTCTGAAGTTCAGAGAAATGCAGAGAAAGCTATAGAATCCAAGTTCATAAAATGAACAGAAACAAAGAGAATAATTGACAAAATCATACTCCAGAAGCAGCCAGGTAAAGCCATCACAAACTCTGTGCACTGGGTGCCATTTCTGACACTACTGGTCTGGCTTCTTTTGAAATCTGGCTATCGCTGCCCCTACTGAAGCTTGTGACCACCACCCAAATATATTCTCTATTCTCCTTGCTTCTTTGACTCACAATTGTGGTAGGCAGAAAAATGGCTCCCCATGTAGTCCGCATCTTAAACCCCAGGATCTGTGAATACGTTATGTTACATGGCAAGAGTGAATTAAGGTTGCAGATGAAGTAAAGGTTGCTAAACAGCTGATCTTGAGTTGGGGGGTTATCCTGGATTACCCAGGTAGGCCCACTGGATTCACAAATGTCCTTGTAAATGAAAGAGGGAAGCAAGAGAATCAGTATCAGAGTGATGTAATATGGGAAAGACTTGGCTAAATTGTTGCTGGATTTGAAGATGGAAGGAGACCATGAGCCACGGAATGCAAGAAACCTTTAGAAGCTGGAAAATGCAAGGAAATAGTTTCCCTAGAGCCTATAAAAGGGAATGCAACCCTGCTGTCACCTTTATTTTAGCTAGTACACCCACTTCAGATTTCTGACCTCCAGGAAGTTAAGGCAATAAATTTGTGTTGTTTTAAGTTATTAAGTTTGTGGTACTTGTTATAGTGGCAATAAGAAACTAATGCAACTTACTACACATTGAAAGTTTCAGGCACATGTTTCTAATTTGCCAAGCTTAGGTCACTCACCTAAACCCTAACTATAAGGGAGGTTGGGAAAGCAAGTATCTGACTGTTGTGGCTTCTAACCTCAACCAAGACTCATTTGATTGGGAATTCCCTGAAATAAATAGGGTCTTAGATACTGGGATCAAAATAAATTAAAAAATGAATACTTTTAACTCTAGTTTATTCATTAATTTGAATATTAAACAGCAAAGACACATGAGTTAGAGCTATGTATAGTGAGGTAAACTACTCTGCTCAATATATTAGATTAAAAGTACAGGTGGCAGAATATTGTGTTTCATATGCTATTCTTGGTCTAAAATAAAAATCATAGTCATCTAATTTTTTTATCCATACTATTGGCTCCCTCTCCCTCTCTCTCTCTCCCTTTCTCCATCTGTATATATATGCATAAAATATTTCTGGAATACGAGTTCCAGAAACTCTTATCATTTGATTGCCTCTGGATTGGAGAATAAGCAAACTAAGATTCTTGATATTCGACTAATGCAATTTAAATTTTTGACATTATTTTTTATTAACCATATAGAGTGAGTAAATAGTCATGTGCTATTTTTATTTATAGTAACTCAAAGATTAAGAACTTGATGGTGGAGAAAGGGCTGGCGTAGGCGTGGTGAGATGGAGTGTGCAGATGGCAGAATAACCCTAAACTTATAACTATTCTTAATGTTGACATTTGTTTTGCCAGAATCTGCTTACTTCCTGGTAAATTACCAGCATTGCCCTCCCTGATTACTCCCACTTTAAGGACACCCTAATTTACTACGTTATCAATTCCAGGGACTGACTCTTTCAAACAGAATACTCTGTTTTCCAATATGCCCCAGGTGTTCCCCTAAATATGATTTAAAATCTCCAGGATTCCCTGCTAAGCATTATCTCTGTTCTGAGCATGAGTTATATTATCACATGTTCTCTAAAGCCATTCATTAAGCAAGAGACTTAGAATTCAATATGCTTGTCAAGAAATCAAGAGTTCTTGAGTGGAGACATGCATTTGTTAAATCTATGAAAAGTGACAAAAAAACAGGAATGTTTAATTATGATATTTTATTATGGGTGTCTGTAAGGAAAAAGATCAACAACCATATACAAGCTTACAAAGTTAAATTTCAACACATTCTTTGTGTTATTATGACAAAAGCATCCCCATAATTTGCTTCTTTTGTTGTCATTGACTTTTACAGATGAAGGAAGAGTCCCTTGAAGTGGCACGCCAATAAATCTTTTTAAAGATCATCTGTACAAATAAGTACAGATGTTTGTATATTTATATTTTGAATGTACATCAATGATTCTGAACTAGAGTTTTAAAAGTGAAAATACATTAGCACCATAACATGTGTCTTTAAAGCCTTCCCAAATATTGGTAATCTTGACCAGCAATGACAAGAAAAGAGAGAAGTACCTTTAAAGCTATCTAAAATTAAAATAGTTGTGACTTTTCAAATATTTCTTTAAATTCTTGCACTACCCTCTACTTTTTTCTACCAATACTTTAGGAAATTAATCAATGAAATTAATAAGTTTTTCCAATTAATACAAATTTTTGATCTTCTGGTACTCAGAGAATTCATCTGTGTTTCTGACCAGGTTGAGGTAGTTCAAACAGGGAGGTCTTTTCTGATTTCATGTTTGGCTATTTCAGAAAGAAAAGTTATCTTTTAATGGTGAGCATAGTCATTGCTCTGCAGATGGGCTAGGATTCAAAGAATGTAACACAGTGTTATTGTAAGAGTGTTGAAGTTTATTTATTATAGCACCATTGAGACATTTTGAAGTTGGAGTTGGTAAAAAAATAGAACAAAAAGCACTTGAATTGCATTTGGTGTAACAACAAAAAAGGTTTCCTTGTTTTGTCAAATTATACTTTTTCCAAAAATTTTGGAAATAAATAACTGGAATTTAGTTGGTCACTTGTACTGGTTGACAAGATTAGAACAAAAGGAACACATATGGAGTGTGGAAATTTTTGCTGGGGTTTCAGATAGAGTTTGGTTTATAAAAAGCAAACAGGGCCAATGTCCACACCAAATTCTTGATCAGGGCCACCGATATCATAGGGTGCAATATCTATAATAGGTAGTCTCACAGCCTTGTGTGTTTGGTATTCAAAGACTGTTTTGTCCCATTTCCCAGTGTGTTTCTGTAAAATAAAAAAAAGAAAAAAAAAAATGTAAGTGATTATCACATTACAATTAACTTAGTTCCTCTGACTGACGAAGTAAAAAGACTTGTTGCTCTAGGGGAGTTGCAAGTATGCCATATTATTTCCAATACATATGAGAACTATTGCACTTTAAAGTTGTAATTCTGCCAAATGATAAACCATGCTCTTAATCAAAAGGTCTTGTGGGACATACGGGGAAACCCAGTAGGGATATCACCATGGGCTAGTCCATTTTCGGGAAGCTTGATTCTGGTCATTATTACTAGGTTTGTAGTTGGTTTATTAATATTATATATATAGTTGTTTCGCTAATATTAGAAATGATTTCTCCTCTGTTCATAAATGACACGGTAGATTTCAAGTTAACTTTTAAAATAAAAAAAAATTTTAGATTGAGTCTGTATGACCAATTGTATGCAAAATGTATAGTAACGATCCAGATTATCTGATAAAATATATATTGTGGAGTTATATTTAAATAGGTTTAATTTCAATTGGTTTTCATCTATAGGTACATTCAAATGGATGACGGTGATACATACTCAATCAGAAAATACATCAGGATGATTTCAGTAGAGTGCTATTATGAATAATCAAAATCAAATCTTAAGAACTTGAGCACAATAAAATCATTTATTTAAATGCTTTCTTTGACATAATTTTCAAGAACTTCTCTATTACAACTTAAAATATATTTTCTTTAAAAGAGTATACCTTCTTTATTAAGCAACAGACTTTGTTATTAAGCATACAACACTACCTTTTATATTTCATCCTCCTACTCTACACCCACCATCTTTTACTCATACAGAGACAAGAGGTCATATGCAGAAGAATCTTTTATCCTGAAAATGAATTATTCCTCAAATGCACTACTGCTTCTCACCTTTATTTATGTCTCCTATATTTTGAAGTCTCCTTAGGCAGGTAAGCAAGCAGTTTAATAAAATGGAAGAAAGCTTAACCCTTGGTAAATACTAGAATTCATTAACAAGGAATCCAAAGACATCTAGGGGCTTCAAAGATAGTTCAGAAGGGGTCCTTAAGCTCCTAAAAATTTTACTTATATCTGTGTATGTTTGTTTTCTTTTTCTAAAAAAGTTATACATAGCTTTCATCCAATTCTCAAAGGATTTGTCATAAAAGTTTAAGATCTCTTGTTCAATTTTTGTGGTATTTGACAATCCCTGCAATTAATGAGTAGATTCTACATACCTCACACCAAACACCATCTTTTATTTACCCTGATTAATTTTATTCTTCTTTCAAGACAGTTAGCATGGTTCAACTAGAAATGCTGAGCTCATTATGAACTATGTTTATTAAAATGTTTTTACTTACAGTGCAACCATCCTCCAGAACTGTGTATGTGAATTTGCTACCTCCTTCAGCCTTGAATTCTCCTTCATTTGACCCCAACATCTTCAGGGCTTTCTTTACATTCCCACTGGCCTGATCCATGTATGCAATGCTATTCTTGCAATGGTATGTGATATTCTGGGAGGCCCGGCTGGAAAGAAGTCGGAGGAATGCCAGCTGGACATCAAGGACGTCTTCAGGAAGATCAGGATTGCCGTAGCTGAACTGTGATAGGGAACAGATAAAACTGATCAAACATTTGAGTTTCAAATGTATGTGAGGGGTTCATGTAGTATTAGTATGGTCATTTTAATATATATTATTTATCTATTTTATATAAGAATATTTTGGACATTAATATATTTTATTGCCAAGTCAAGCATATAATTGAGTAAAAATGTCTTAAGGATTGAAAGAAAATTGTTTGACTACAAATATTAGTTCAATCTAGTTTAGCTTTTATTGACAGGCATGTTATAGAGTTATAAAAGTATAGTCACTGGAATATATATAATCATTCACATTCTTCTACTTATTAATTGTGTTTTGTAAAAAGCAAATTGTAGGAATGAAGGAAGTCAGTAAGTAGGGATGACTTAGTTAAAAATGGTAGATTCTTTCTCACCTGAAAACCACCACTCATGGTCTCTCCAAACCAAACGTGCTTCTTCTCAGCACCAGAATCTGTCCACCAGTTCTTACGTGGAATACTCATAGGATTGGCTTTTATGCATGTTTCTCCAGTTTCCATTTTACAGAATACTTTGATAGCATCCATCTTGCAACCCTGGTTAGGATCAACCCAATATTCTCCTGAATATTCATAAAAAAAGACAATGGGAATTGGTTATAAAATCTAGTAATGGCATTTGGCTCATAATTATTTTGTTTGTTTACCTGGTAAAGCAGTCATAATGTTGACTGCTAATGTATTTGTATTTTATATGTTTGTATTTTATGGTATACTATTATAGAGAAATAGATTCATACTGGTAAGGTAAAAGAGCTAGCTGTAACAATTGGAAAACACTGAAATAAAAAGTAACATGTTGCTATTGAATAATAAAGATATACTAAGCCAAAGCATTTTGATTGGTATATTGCATTTGCTGAAATCTCTCCCATTTTGTTTAGGATGACTAGCTATTTAATGTGATTTTGTTTAATAATGTAAGCTGATTCTCTAATCCAGATTCAATACTATAGATCTAAACCTAAAGTCCCCAAGATTGATGGTTGTCTCTGTTTTAAATGATTTCCAGAAATGACTCCTAGGAAAGGCAATGTTCCATGCCAAGACATTTAACAGCTTGCAATAATTTTGCCTTTCAGAAAAAATTAGCCCACTATATGCTAAATCTTAGACTATTTACAATAATCTAAACAATTCTATACAATATTCTGGAATGTTTCATTTAATTGTTTCTTAATTTGAAAAATTTAATAATTACTTTTTTTAACATTAATTTGCAAATTATGTTTGCATCAAATTATGGATATTTGATCCTGAGAATATGTTACTTTGGGCTATTTTATCACTCATATAATTTTGTGATTATCTTCAGAATCATACAAAACTATGAGCATATTACAATTCTGCTAAACTCTCAATTTTCCTGCGTTTGCAATATTGTAATTTAATCATTTTATATTTTAAGCGTGCCTACAAAGTTTACGTTTTCTTACAATACAAGCACTTTCAATTCAGCTAACATCCCTCAAGTATTATTTCTGCTTTAAAATATTTCCGATTCACAGTAAAAGTTTACTTTTCCCCCAATTATAATATAAGTAGCGTTCTCTGTAATCCTGCTGCCTCGAGTGTGACACTCCCCCACATACCACTCATGAGTTCAGGATGACAGAATTTCAGATCTCGGCAGTTCCGGGCGGGGTTTTTACGAGAACCATCGGGACTAATGAGGCTTTCTATTTGTCCATTAACAGATTTGAGTGAAGACATAATCTCTTCAGTGTTGATTCTGAAATCCATTGGTTCGTCTCCATAATATGGGGCAAATCCACCAGATTTTTCACCTCCAATCCCAGCGATGGCAGCGGCGGCCCCGCCACAGCAAGGGCCAGGGGCACCGGGGGGCCCAGGGGGGCCTGGTTGCCCGGGGTGACCCGGGGAGCCCTAGGAGAAGTAAAAACAGACCTCATTGGGGTGTACTTGTTTAGGCTCCACGGAACGGATAAGTTCCACACAAATGCATTAAAAGCAATTAATATGCTGCATCATCATAATGATTTTAATAAAGGTTTGTTTGGGTTGTTTTGTGATCAAATGACAATCAATTTAAAATAACTATGATTCATTACCAAGAAATTTATAGTGTTGTCGTATGTATGAAGCACAGGTGTTAGACCATAAATTCTACTCTATCATGTTTTCCTTTTGTATAAATGATGTAGCAAACAGCACATAAAGCACAATTCTAATGACAGAGGGGGTAAGAGCAGGGAATCTAGATTCTGATCCCAGAGTTGTCATTAAATTGCACCTTTGGGATGGTCACTTAGCTTATTTGTGTTTCAATTGCCACATGTGTAACTTGTGGGAATGATCACTGTTTTTTTCCATTTACCCCAAAGTGTGGGGTAGAAAGGTATTAGGAATGATAGTGTCAGTAGGAAAATAGGAATCACAGAAGCTATTTGAGAAGTAAAATATATGCACTACACGAATGCAAACTGCTATGATTATCATTTCAGCTTTAAACTGCTTCTATTGTGAAATCCACACTGGAATGGTTCTTTTGGTTAACTGGGCATACGTCACTATTCTGATATTACAGTTACCTGATCAGACTTTAAAAAAATTTTTTCCTGCCTGTTATAGTGTGGTGGAAAAAACTCAAAGTGGTCATTATTCATTTTCTAAATCAAGTTGGTGTCTGCATTGTTTATTTTACTGTCTCAGTTTAAAAATACTGCTCAGTATTTCTGAAAATTTGAAGATTACAGCAAATTAAATACACATATTTTTAAACAATGTCTTACCTCCGACCCTCTTTCACCCCTGTTGCCTCGAGGTCCTGGTGGTCCAATGGGACCTGGATGTCCACTTGTCCCGTCTTTGCCAGGGGGTCCACTGGGTCCAACAGCTCCCTAAGGAATGATCATTACATCACAATGCTACAGTATCTTCCTGCAGTGCAAACATTTTAAAATGTGAACCTTCTAACATCTTTCTGTGGTACTTACTCTGGGGCCTGCAGGTCCTGGACTACCAATTGCACCTTGGTGACCAGCAGGACCCTAGAAGGAAAGGAAGAGTGAATATGAATGAAGACTTTAAACAGGTTTAGGAAACTATACATTCAAGATCACATCAAGAAATATGGGAATCATGATGAAATATGGTTCCCTCTTTAATGTCCCTTTGTCTCATACCACTTCAAATAAGCAGTCTATTTCCTTTCTCATCTTCTCTAGCATATTCACTTAGACAGAAAATTTTTCAATGGTCAGTCTCTAAAATAGCCAAGTAATATACAAGTTCTGCAAATCTAATTGCCCAGCTCGTCAGTTAAAACACACTGAAGGGCAGTGTGATTGTGAAGACCTTGTGGATCACACCCCCTTTATCTAGTATATGGATGAGTAGAAAAATGGGGATAAAAACTAAAGGACAAATGGGGTGGGATGGGGGGATGATTTGGGTGTTCTTTTTTCACTTTTATTTTTTATTCTTGTTCTGGTTCTTTCTGATGTAAGGAAAATGTTCAGAGATAGATTGTGGTGATGAAACGCAAAACTATGTTATCATACTGTGGACAGTGGATTGTATACCATGGATGACTGTATGGTGTGTGAATGCATTTCAGTAAAACTGAATTTAATAAAAAAAAAAAAAAAAAAAAAAAACACTGAAGGGGAATTTATGACAAGATGGGTGCACTTACTGGAGAACCTGGGGCACCTGGAGTACCAGGGAATCCTCGATGTCCTTTTAAGCCAGCAGAACCTCGTTCACCCGTTTCACCTTTGTCACCACGTGGGCCTTGGGGACCCTTTAGAAACACATTTCAAATGTGTCATATACAAACATACACATAGACAAATAAAATAGCATTTACAGCCATTATGTCCATTTCAAGACATTCTATTAGCTAGAAATCCCCATCATCAGACACTTCAGATATGGAACAATAAACATTGTTTTTGTGGTGGTTGTGATTTTTGACTGATAATTGCGTGGAACACCAATAGGTGATATTTATACCCATAGCCCCAAAGAACTTAAAAATTTCCTTGATACAGATAGCAAGTCAGGATTTATAATTCTGTTACATAGCTATGTATTTTGCCATCCCCTTTTCCTCAACATCTCAGAAAATAGGATCTAGCCTATTATATCTTAGAGTAAGTTAAAAGCAACCAAAACAAAAAAACTTACAGCAGGGCCTCGGGAACCAGCAGGACCTGGAGCCCCAGCAGGACCAGCAGGGCCCTGAAATGAAAAAAAAGGAATAAATACAGCTGGAATCGTTTGTTGCTACCATTTTGTTTTTGAAAGTTAATTTCCTTGTGATGGAATAATACTATGCATACTATTATTGGAATTTAGCATCATTTTCTCCTCCATAGTCCTCTCCTTCTTTATATCTTTAATAGGGGTCTAAACCCAAAGGCCAAGTAAGAGACCTATTAATTCAGCCTTGCATTTATCCAGTACATAGAAACGTGGTCCAAGTCTTAATACTGTTTTAGATTTTAGTAATGAATTCTTCCCTGACTATTGCCAGAAACTTCTGATAAATTCTTTATTACCACAGTTGCTTAAGGAATGACTTGTATAAAAACTGTAAACAAACGATAGCATATCTTTTGGCTAACAGCTCTGACATTCTCACCTTCTAACTACTAATCTCCTTATTGAGGAAAATAGACAAGTAAAGAGAGACGGTGTTGATCAACACTCACTGATTCTCCCCGATCGCCGCTCTTTCCAGCTGGACCGACAGGACCAGGGGGGCCTGGATGACCAGGAGCACCAGCGGCACCAGGAGAGCCATTTTCACCACGATCACCCTGTGGGAAATTTGCAGATTCAAAATAAGATGATGAGCAGCTATTGTTTTAATTCCACAAACCTATTATATCAGTGTTTGTTATACCTTGCCACCAGGGGCTCCATCTCGGCCTGGCAGACCATCTGATCCGGGGTTTCCCTGATGAAACAAGGAGAAAAGAAATCACACTCTTTGACACCATCCAAAGACCATCTAAGCCATGCATTCTCAATAGGGGTAATATCATCCTCCAGGGGATGAAAATTGGTTCTTGGTGGTGGGAGGGGGCCGTGAAAAATCTTAGATTTTGCAATAGCATGTGGACCTTCAAAGGGTTGTAATACCCAAACCATTATGCAGTATATCTGTTAAACAAAAATTTCATGGGATAAGAAGGGAAGAAGTGATTAGGAAAAAATTCCCTCTTCTTTGAGGGAAGATAATATATAAAAGTTTGAAAAAAGCAGTCTAAGCTGATAACATAAGTTTACAATTTAAGAAAAGACTAATCATGGAAAATGTGCAGAACATTTTCATCCAGAAGGAATGTTGGGGCTCCTCCCAACAACTGTTTTCTTTATTTAGCTAGAGATCATAGTCTTCTCTAATAATGATCATTAATTGGGTAAATATGAATGAACATGGAACTTAAAGGCTGTTCTAAGTTGTAATAGAAAGAATATCTGTTAGATAGAGAAGGAAGAACTTTGGCATGTGGCAAAATTTATATTCAGTAATTTAGGTCCAATTTAGCCTTTGCTTAAATAAATTATCATATTCTACCTGGCTGGTCACACATTTCCTGAGAACTGGTACTCACATCTCTTCCAGGTTCACCAGCTGTGCCAGCCAGACCAGGAAGACCCTGAGGTCCAGGAGGACCACGTTCTCCATTCTGACCACTAGATCCTGGTCTCCCACTTTCACCCTGTGTAAAAAGGAATAAAATGCATTTCATTCTGAGTTAAGAAATCAATTAATATGGTATTTTCAGGGAAAATCTTGTTTAATTCAATTTCTGTTGAATTTACTTCTAAAACTATCCCCACCATAGGAGATAAGCTTTGAGGAAGCAAACTTATACTTTCCAACTTGCCCACTGACTCTGGACACCACAAAGTTGAGTGAGTTACAGTGATTATTTTATTCATAATACATTCCAATATGAAATGTGTAAGTGTATAAATTAACATGGCTAATCTAAAAAATTCTATAATGATGAGCTATCATGAAGCTACACGTTTATGGTAACCATTAGAATTAGGTTTCATTGAACATTTGGTGCCATCTGAAGGAAACAGATCTACTAGGTATGTTCACATAAATTGAATACACTTAAATGCTAAATTTTAATTTCATTATGATATCACATAACATTTTATTGGAACACATGCTCAAAGTGTCAAAATGTGAGCCATAATAAAAATGGAATTTTATTTCCCCATTTGCTAAATGGATATTTAGGATGCTAAATACTAGAATGATAGAATCATATTAGTGAAAGAAAACCAGGAGTGCAAAATGACTTGAACTGATGGGTAGGTAGCATCAATTAAAGACTTGCATAGGTTTATAAGCTAACATTGTTTCTTCCTTTGAGACTGCCAGTCAACAAACTGAAGAATGTTCACAAGTTTCCTAATAGAGGTGTTTGAGACGGCAAGATATTTTTCTGTGATATCAAATTTGGGTTTATGTTCAAAGCTGGCCTATGATGTATATTGTTTTTGTGTTCTGGAACCATTTAATAACAGGTATGATTTTCTAAAATCTGAAATTATGAAGAAAAAAGTTACCTTTTAGATAATTTGCATTTATTGCAGGAAGACTTGTTCATTACATACTTGATATGGTTAAGTGATCTCTGAAGGCTATCAAAGGAAACAAGAATCCAGTGAATGATGGCTGCACTCACCTTGACGCCTTGTGGGCCAGGGCTTCCTCTAGGACCTGGTATGCCTGGTGGTCCTGCAAGACCCCGTGCTCCAGTAATCCCTGCAAGTCCAAGTGGGCCTGGAGCTCCCTGTTGTGACAGATAATGCAGCCTTAGCTTTTCTTTATGCGACTATATTTTGCTCTATTGAATTCATGACTTAAGAAAAGTAGAACATTGCAACCACTCACCGGAGGGCCCTGGGCGCCAGGTGATCCCTTCTCACCTGGTTGGCCAGCATCACCTTTCGGTCCAGACACCCCAGGACTGCCAGGAGCACCACTGCTACCAGGAGGACCTGCGGGCCCATCCTTGCCTGGACTACCACTGCTGCCAGGGGGTCCTGGGCTACCCTACAATGGATTGCTGAAATCTGAGTATTTTACGATGAAAACATGAATCTTTTTCTTTCCTCTTTTACCTGCTTTCAAATAGTTTTATATGGAATTTAATAAAAATATAAATAGTATTTTGTAAGTTTCTCATCCTGTGCATGTATGAATGCTCTTTCTGGAATTTATTATGAAAAAAGGTTTTAGAAAGCACTTACATTATTACCAGGAGGACCAGGAAGACCACGAGCACCAGGGAATCCAGCAGCACCCTGTGAAATGATAATATATATATTTTTGAATCTCAAAGGTTAATGTAGAATAAATAATTGTCCACTAAAATAAAAGGTACATAAAGTAAAAGAAATGTAGTAAGATCTGCATTCTACCTTGGGGTCATTATGGTTTGTTTTCCCCCTTGGAATTTATATTTAAGATATATGTGGATGAGTGATTACAATTTTTATACCTTTTTAAGGCCTCTAGTGCCTCTAAAGCAGATCTTATATGGATTCATATCAATTGATGATTTTCCTTAATAGATTAAGAGAATCAATACTCACAGGACCACCAGGACTGCCACGTTCACCTCTGACGCCTTGGGGACCAGGGGGACCCTATATGGAATGGAGGAAAATTAAAATAGTAGATCTATAAAAATAGCGCTAAAATCAAAATGTGGGACTTGCATTCAGTCTTTGAAAAACAGTAATTCTATGAAGAGAGAAAATAACTTGAATGAAGTTTTATCTAGACAGCTGGAACCAAGGCTCAAACTCAGAATTACATTACTATGAAGATTGCACTCTTGTCACCAGGGCTAGCTCTCTCAGTATGAAATTGTAAATTATTTATTAACCTAAGTGCTTTCCATTTGAAGATTGGGGGGTGGTGGGGGAGGAGAGTGGGGTGTTAGAAAGAGAGAGACAGAAATACTTACAGCAGGCCCAGAACCTCCAGGGGCCCCTGCAAGTCCAGGAGGCCCGCCTTCACCTCTCTCTCCCGGGGCGCCCCTTTCTCCTTTAGCACCAGGCTCGCCATTCTGTCCCTACATTCAGAAGCAACAACCGTGAGCTGACACCCTTTACAATACACTTGGCTTACCATTTGTATTCCTTCAGAATATATAATTCTTCACATGCATAGATGTTGAAATAAAATAGGAAAAGAAGGCTCTCTGAAGACATGGTGACACAAAGTCAATCAGAATGTTTCTGTGATAAAGGAAAACTTTCAAGAACCAGAAAATATTTATTATTTGTCATAAGGGAGATCCTCTCTCCAAAGATTTCACATTTGAAATTCATTTAGCAGAGATAGGGCTTAGAGCAAATTTTAACTAGCTGAAGTTCTTATAACTGAATAACTTTATGATGCTGTTTCACCCTCATCACCCAGGCTAAAGGTAGGTTTTTGATGTTTTTATCTTTATCTTTTAAGGAGGGAGAATATGGGTAGAGAAGCAAAATAATCCCACAGGAACTGAGTGGCTGAGGCTCAGCTAGAGACCAAACTGGACTTAGGGTTCTGGTTTTCTGGTTTGTTTTTTCATTTTTGTTTTGTTTTTTTTTGTGTGTGTGTTTTAGCAAGATAGTGATTGCGGGCTGAGTGACATGCTGTTTCAAAAATGTTCATACTTACAGGAGCACCCGGGAAGCCTGCAGGTCCTGGAGGCCCCTGCTCACCGCGCTCACCCTGCAGGGGATAAAGCCCTTGTCAGCCATAGTGAAGACGTCTTCCACAGGCAGCACACATCATCCAATACATCATCTCATCTTTCCCTTTAGGCAGGAAATGTGCAGAGCTAACTAATATTTTTTTTCCAGTTTATTTAGGAAAGAAGGCACAATTTGAATTCCCTCTTGTGAATCTTAGATATAAGAAATTTAAACTTCCTTTGCATGTCATATATTTCCTAAAGACAGTGATGAATTAAAGGTCCAGACCTCTTGAGGCAGAATTGCTAAAGATAGAAATGGAAGAAGTGCTGTCAGTGTGAGAAGAAAGAATATGTTGAAAATATCTTTAACACTTACAGGGCCACCACGAGGTCCAGCTATACCTGGAAGTCCAGGAGCACCACCTTCACCCTGTACAAAAGAGAGGGAGAAAAAAATCAATGTCTCCCTTTTCCTGCATTCAAAAAGCCAAAGACATTTTTTCCATTTCTAAAAACTGTTACCTTATCTCCAGGCTGGCCAGCCGGCCCAGGGGGACCAATGGGACCAGTAGGACCCTAAAAAGTTAGAAATATATTTTTAAATTTGAAGACTAAAAGTGTCATTTTCATATTTATCAAACAGTGTATAGATAGATCAGTCATCTCAATAATTTGGTAATATGATTTCTTTCATGGCTTGAATAATACGCTCATCACACAGAGTGTAAATACCATAGAGCTTCATAAGATTTTATAGGGAAACCCTAAAGGACAATAGGATTCTGCAGCTATTTATTTATTCATTTATTTTTCTTTCTATTGAAGATGTAATATAAGAAATTACAATAATATCTTTAAAAATTTAAAATTTTCCATTGTCTTCCTCAACTGCTTGATAATTCTTCAAAATGTTTCCTTAATTTACTCAAAGTATTATTAGATGTTCACTTATTATATAAATGAAGTGTTAGAGATCTTTACTGTTTTAATTAGAATAATGACTTACTCATCTAGCCTGTCAGAAGTGCAATATTTATGAATCTCTCTAAGGCAATTACAGTCAATCTATGGAATGCCTTAAATATCATGTTTGTTTGCTACAGCATTATCTAGATGTATGCTAATGTGAATAGAATTGATTATAATATTCTTGTTTTGTTTTTACTTTTTAAATTTTGAAATAATTATAGAGTCACAGAAAGTTGCAAAAAAACAACTGCGAATCCTTCCCCCAACCTCCCCCAATGCTAATATCGTACACAACTACAGTAAAATATCACAATCAAGAATGTGATATTAGTATCATCCATAGAGCTTGAATAAGACTTCACCAATTACCCATGCACTCATCTGCCTGTGTGTGTGTGTGTGTGTGTGTGTAGCTCTGTACAACCCTATCACACGTATAGCCTTGCATAACCAAGATACTCAACTGTACCATCACTATGAGACTCTCTCATGTCATTCCTTTATAACCAACCCAACCCTCCCCTAAACTAAAGCCTGGCAACTACTCCTCTGTTCTACTTCTCTAAAATTTTGTTGTTTCATGACTGTTACATGAATGAAATCATGCAGTATGTACTCTTTTGAGATTGTCTTTTCTTCCCTCAGCATAATTTCCTGAAGGTCCATACAAGTTGTTGCATGTATCAATATTTCATTTCTTTTTATTGCTTAGTAGTATTCCAAGGTATGGATGTACCACGGGTTTGCAATGTTTTTTAAAGTCAAAAAGGTTTCTAATGAGCGGGTTTTATCTTCTTGGACTTACGACATTATTTTGTAAACTTTATCATGCTTTTGAGGTTTTTCCATTCATAGGTCACTCTTGAACTATCAGGTAGTGATAGATATAAATCAAGCATTTTAACAATCAAGACATTTGTGTCTTCTTAATGCCCAGGTGATAAACTGTGATCCAATTTATCATGAAGAGTTTTTAAAATAAAGATAAAATAGTTGAGGTAATGGACTCTTCCATTTCACATAAAGATAAGGTCTCTTTCTTCCTGATGTGAAAGTGCAGATACTTACCCTTGGGCCATCTTTTCCTGGAGCCCCATCAGCACCTGAGCTGCCTGCTTCACCCTGTCAAATAAAAGCCAAGGTAATTAGATTGTCTGTGTCCTGAGTGGAAATATGCCAAGAAGTAGAGCAACCCTCAAGATTTACTGTATGTATATCAGATGTAATGGTAAATAGTTGCTCTAGGAATATATCTCACATTTTACATAGTATAAAATGATAACATTAGTTTTGAAAATATATTACTTCCCATCAGGGTTGCTTTCCTTAACCTATAATTTTATTAATAATTAAGTACCTTATCACCCTTTGGGCCTGGACCTCCAGGACCTCCCCTTTCTCCAGGCATCCCTTGTAGACCAGGACCACCAGCAGCACCAGGTGGCCCAGGGGGACCAGGAGCACCCTGAAATTAAGGGAGAAATATTAAATCACAAGAAGGAAGTGGAATGCATTTTCTAAAACCCAGGTGAATTGAATTCTGTGGCGTTACCTTTCCTCCGTCTGGACCAGGGGGCCCGGCTCCACCTCTAGCTCCTGGAATTCCTGCCACTCCAGGAGGACCACGTTCACCGGGGGCACCAGAATCACCCTGTATTTTTTTTTAAATATTAATACTCATATTAGAAAACCCAAAGTGCTAAATCAAAATGAAACAAAACATAAAAACACCTCAATTTGTATTATTTTTATGAGGGCCCCTGGGGTCTCAACTTTTATTTTGAACAATTTGGAAAATTTTATAGCATCTGATTTTTTGAGCGGGAACTGGAAACTTACAAGAGTTAAGTCTAAACAAGGAAACTGATACCTAGTCTGCCTGAGTATGGACTACCTTTGTCTCATTTATAATTATTTTATGCACAAGGGCAAATTTTTAAAGTTCTAGCAAAATCATTTTCCTGTATAGAATTAACACCCTGGCATGATTTACTTTTTTTGAAATTTCAGGCCCACAGTCGATTCTGTGGTTCTCATTAATGTCAGATAATTGGATTTTCCAGATGAAGCCAAGTTAATGCATTGGAAACACATTGAAATACTGAAGTGTATTCACCAAACATTTGCAGTATTTCTCTTCTACAAAGTATTTTTGGTTTGATAAACTAAAAATGTATCACCAATAAATTTTTCTAGACATGCTGAAGAAATTAGAGAATAAATTGAAAAATTTACCTTGCCTCCTGGAGTTCCAGGTGAACCAACATCACCCTTTGGACCCTAGAAGACAGGAATTATATGATTAGGCCTATATCAGAATGGATGTTAGTAAATGCAAGCAAAACACACATTTGACTTGTTTGCACATTGTACAATTTGTCAAATCTTGAAGCCATATACTCTTCTTTAGTTCCCTTTATTTTATGGCAAAATTCAAACTCTTTATGTAATATTATTTAAATAATCTTTCTTTGCTTTGATAATGAATACTTCAAAACTCAACATTAAAACTCAGCTACAATGGCATGAGGAAACACAAGTGTTGATCATTGATGAATAATTGCTATTTATTCTTCTGGCTAATGTGTTTTGAAAAAAGACAGGCAACTTACTGGTTCACCAGGTTTCCCATTTTCTCCTGGAGGACCACCGGGACCAGGCAAGCCCTACAAAGAATCATGTTTGCATGGGGTAATCATTTCAAACATGGCTTACAGAAAAACTTCTCAAGACAAACATGCTTCTACAACTTATTCACAAAATGGATTTACTGGTCATTTTAGGAATAGAAAATCTGTGCCACCCAAAATCCAATGATAGAGTCATGATAATTATGCCTTACAAACTACATTCATTTCCTTTCATTTGCTGCAAAGAAAAAGGAATTGATGAGCATGGCAAGATGGACCTAGTTTTATGAATTTATATGCCGATGAAAACATAAGTGAAAACAAGCAGAATGAGTTTAATTAATTTTTAAAATAACTTATGAATTCAATAATTCTGGAATAAACATGAAAGATATGCCCATCTATTAACACTGCCGGCCATTTTATTTCAAGATGGAAGACAGATCCACAGATTAGGTTTAAGATGAATTGTAATCTATCAGTATCACAGCAAATTTGAACACTTTACTCAACAAATAAAGACATCAAAGGGAAAACAAGAATCCAATATACATTTAAATAACAAGTTCTTACTTGTAAACCCTGAGGCCCAGGGGAACCTGCTTCTCCTTTATCACCAGATGGCCCCTAGGCAGAAAAATATAATAAGATTCTCCACTATAAAATTCCTTTTCGTATTTAGTCCATGCAGTTTTCATTTCAGCAGGCCCACTGCTGAATTTTAAAAGTCATGACATGGTGAAGGTAGAAAGAGTCTGGACTGTGGGAGTGATGCAAAGCAGACATATAAAATACAAACTTTATTTAAAGTCATCATTGCTAGCTAACTAAATAGGCATGTTTCAAAACTGCTGTGGTGAACTTCAGTGATATACTGTCAGAGATTATGTAATTCTGGGAGACTACCCTCTGCACCCCCATCCATCCCAATTCCATTTATATGAACAGACTTACAGTCGGTCCTGGGGGACCCTGAGGTCCAGTTTCACCATTCTTTCCAGCAGGACCCTAAAATGAAACAACAATTAGAGAAGTAGAGATAACAAAGATAACAGAGAGGAATCTTAAGTTTGAAGATAAGTGCATCCATAGCAAGGCTAGAAATAAGATGGTGGAAGCTACATACCTGAGGACCAGGTCCTCCAGGGCCACCTCGTTCTCCATTCTTACCAGGAGCACCCTAAAGAAGAAGTGTCCAGTATTTATTAATTACCAAGAGGAAATCACAAATCATATTGTCCCCTCATATTTTCTATCTGCCTCCTACACACACACACACACACACACACACACACACACACACACACACTCTTCCACAAACAAAGCTACTTTCTAGAAGTTGGTATCTATAAATTGTGCTGATCTTCCCCAGAACTCTGCAAAAAATATTTAGCTCCCTACCTACATGCTATTTAGATTTTCATATATTCTGTGGATTTAAGTGGAGATGAAGTTTTGGCCAACTCTGTATTCCCATAGGGAAAGCAAAAGCCCCTTTCTCAATAAATATTTATTGACAAAATTAACGAAGGAACTCACATCATTTCCTTTAGGACCAGGGAAACCCATGACACCAGGCTGACCTCGGGGACCAGATGGGCCTGGAGGACCTGGTCGACCACTTTCTCCTTGACTTCCCTAATGAGATAAGATTTGCATTACAAAGGTCTGATAAATATCTTATCAAAATATGCAATATACATATTTAAGGTCAAAGCATGCATTATGTATTTCACTGGGCTTGTAAGCTGATATTTTCAAATTAAATGTACGTACTGGAGGTCCTGGTTTCCCATCGCTGCCTGGGCCTCCTGGGCTCCCGGGCACACCCTGAATTAAAGAAGTCAGTCAGGTGATTTAAGATTATGATTAAAAAATAAAACATCTCTCTTTGTGAAATGTTGAAAATTCCACTTTCATGTGTAGCCCCATATTTGCATACATTTTCTTATGTTTAAAGGTTGTCTTAGCCACATGTTCTATTTTGTGTTCTTTCTCAATCTATCCTGCCCTACATTTTCCTAAAAGAATTGTTTTGTTTTGCTTTGCTTTGAGCCTCGGGAAAGCTGTAGTCTGCTTTTAACTGTCCTTGACTCTTCTTCATTTGCCCTTCTTCTTACTACATTCAAGTGCCATTCAAATGACCATTTCATCATACCCTGATTCCTGGACCTCCAGGGACGCCGTCTCGGCCAGGTTCTCCAGCAGCTCCTCTGGGTCCTGCAGGCCCTGGACCACCACGCTCCCCTGCGGGACCCTAAGTGGTGAAAGAAATAAACAGATTTTTAAAACAGGCTTCATTGACCTAGACGTCGACAACATGTAGATTATAAGACAACTTCGTCTGGACTCAAAGAGAGTCAGTGTATTGCTGAAATGTTCTGTATAAAATCACAGTTATATATTAGCTTGGACTACCATATTGGAAAAGTTTAGTGGCCATGTAATGAACATTACATGTTTGAAAAAACAATATTTAGTAGGTTTAATACTATGTTTCTGTGCATCTTAAGTCAAACATCTTTGATGATATGAAGTCATATTTGCATAGCACTTTTACAGTTTTCAAAGAACTTTCAGCATATTGGTTTATCTAATTCTTTCAGTGATGCTAGACAAATGATTCCCAGGTAACAGACACATTGAAGGATTCTCAGGGAAGTTAAGTGACTTGCCTTAGTTACAAAGCCAGGAAAATGGCTGTGTAGGAGCAGGAATCATTGTTTTACACAGGGAATGATTGTTTATTTATCTCTGTATATTTAAGTTTTCAATAATGAGAGCCATATAGAAGAAAATACTTATTTATAGTGTTAGCATGTAGGAAATCAGACATAAAATTATCTACCTTTTCTCCTGGAAGGCCATTGGCCCCAGCAGGTCCTCGGAATCCAGGGGCACCCTGGAAAACATGAAAGCCATATATTTCCATCAAAACATTAAAACTTTTCCATAATTTTTGAGTGGCAATATAGATATTCTCATGCTGTCAAATGCTCTGAAGCAATATTTAGGCTTGGGTACTCAAGATAAATGACTAGGAAGATGAAGTTTTGTTTCCCTTTTAGGTGCCCCTTGGAAGACATACCCTTTCCCCTGCACTTCCGGGAACTCCGTTTGCACCAGGTTCTCCGGGTGAGCCATCTTTACCGTCTTCACCCTTAGGCCCTGGGATACCTGGAGAGCCAGCTTCACCCTAGGAGGGGACACCAAAATAAAGAGATGATGACTGAATGTGGTTGCAAAAGCTTTGCCTATTTACTTTCTAAATAAATTGCATTTTCCTAAGAAATACCCAAACCCTCAAGGGAACTACTTACACGTTCACCTCGTGCTCCTGGCTCTCCTTTTGCACCATTTTTACCAGGTTCACCCTAAGTGAAACAAAATCTCCTTTTAAAAACAGGGAGGATAAACTAATGAAATGATCACCAGTGACACATGTTAAAGTTTAAAGTTATAAAATTATAAAACCCGTGAGGTTAATATAAATTCAACTAGAAGGAAGCAAAATAAATAAATAAATAAAATGCTATTCATACATTTGATGTGGGATTGAAGCCACACCTTGCAGGAAACAAATGAAAATGGGCAACTTACTGGACCACCTCGCTGTCCAGGAGCACCATTTGTACCACCTGGCCCCGGAGGACCCCGGGGTCCGGGAAGTCCGGGAGCTCCAGGAATGCCAGCAGGACCCTAAAAGCAACCCAACGACACTAACATTAGCCGAACTTGAACTTTCTCTTCTGAATGGCTAGCTTACTGCCAAGCAAAATGCAAAGCAAGCCTATATTCTGTGTGTTGAGGGGTTGAGGGTGAGGGTGAGGGTGGGGGCAGCTTACCATTTCACCTTTACCACCAGGGCTGCCACTACTGCCAGGAGGGCCCTAGGGGAAAAGGAAGCATTAGTAATGATGCAAGTAGTACATATACTATGAAGTTCTTTACAGGTCTAGAAAAGATTCATGGGTGGAAATGATACTTTGTAGAGATTAGACTGTTTCTCCAACTATAGCAGAGCAAATAAAATAGAGATACAATATATTATTATTTGAATTTATTAGGGATAATATGCATTTAGTCTAAATTATTAAATGAAAAATGAATAGGAGGGATTTTTGGTCTTGGTCTTGCTTCTTGTTGAATTATTCTGATTGGTAATTAGTTAGGGGAATATTCTCCAAAGTATCAGGTAACTATCCATCCTTTATTCTGTCTTAGAAACATAAAATCCATAAATTCTAGCAGAGTGGTAACTCATAAATACTAACATTTCAGAACTAATCAAATCAGCATTTGTTACAGACAGTAGAGTCACTGCAGAACACTAAGTGATGTGTATTTTTTCAAAACAGCAAGTTTAATTGACATTTAAACATGTACTTCCATGGAATAAATTTAGCACCATGTTCCCTCTCATCTGTGTTATTTGTTAACTTACCGGAGGACCTTGAGAACCAGCAAGTCCCTGAGGCCCAGGTTCTCCTCTTACTCCAGGGGCACCGTTTGAACCAGGAGACCCTGCAGGTCCAACTTCACCCTAAGGGAAGAAACTCTAAGTAGTCAGTTTCCTTTGCTACTTGTAATCACTTAAGCCAGTTTACTCTTCAGTTTTGTTTAAACCTGTCTCCCAAAGGCTGGAGTGGTATGCCCATATATTGTAGCCAAACAAAGAATCACAGAGTTCATCAATCAGGAAGGCTGGGAGTAATGGAAAATATGTGTATGATCGCATTTTTCTCTGCTTCCCAGAGTCTGGGAAAACAGAGAGAATGCATCAGAAGACCTATTAGAACAGTTGTGTGCTAGGGATAACACCCCCTTTAAAATCAAGAATAGGGCTTTAAAGATCAGTATAGATAAAAGATATCCATTTGTATGGTACCATCAAAACATTCTCAGGAAGCAAACCAACATTCTTGGGTTGTCTCCAAGATATATATTTATATTCTTCTATACAAACATATGCTTACCTTAGCACCAGGAGAACCAGGGAATCCTGCAGTTCCAGGAGGACCAGGGGGGCCCTGAAAAATTAAGTACAATTTCCAGAGGTCTTAATCAAGTATATTAACCTAACACTACTAATAAATGATGAATAAACATATATAATATATATATATAAATATAAAATACATGCAAACATATATAAAATACAGAAGACATTTGTGCACATAAAAATAGTATTTATGCATTCATGAACTTTGTTTGGAGAAACAATGGGGTAAAATAAACAGAGTGAGATCTAAAATCAGAAAATCTGGATTTTCTCCCCCTTCTGCCCTTAATTCTGTGACTTTGTGTAGGTTACTTTGCCCTAAGTTTTGTGCTCTCGTTCACAAAATGGAGATAACATCATTATCTATTTTGCAGGGATATTTTAATTGTCACATCCAATATTGAATTAGATTTTTGAGCACCACACAAATAGTCAAGTATACAAAATTAGTCAATTATAGAAAGGAGTAGCAGACCTAGATTTTGTTCATGGCTTCAGTATCAGTTTGAATTAGTACTGAAAATGCTGAGTATTGACTACAACAAAATTAATAGTGCTTCATTTTTTAAAAACCAAGGATAGTCAACACAGAAGCTAGGATAGGCACATATATGCAGATATACATACAGATACATCGTCTCTCATTACCCTGGAGCATACAGCAGGGGTAGGTAAAGTCTCTTACCGGTTGACCGTCACTGCCTCGAGCACCATCGTTACCTCGAGACCCCTAAAAAGACAAGTTTGTTTCAAATATCTTCTTCATTCTGAAAGGCTGGACACAAACAAGTAACATTTTGACTAAAATTCTGACTCAGTTGTTTGTTTCCTCAAGTATATTAAAATCTACTTACTAATTTAAGTTTTTGGAGGGAAATTGTTAAACTGTTACATACAGATACATCTGATGCATAAGGATTGGGTTCTGTATTCTATGGGATTCAATGTGAGTATAATGGCTCTAATAATATATGTAAAGTTAAAAAGTTTTAAGTCCATAAACAGAGATGCTAGTACAAAATACTAAGCTTTTCTCTTTAATTATGAGCAAAATTTTCTCGAGATGGCTTTGAGTATAATTTTAAAGAAAGGACATTTTCCTGCAGGTCTTTGTAGGCTGGGAACCCGGCTGAGAGTCTTCTACCTGTCATTTGGGTTGTTACAGGAAAATGTTAAGGGTTACTCACTGCAGCTCCAGGGAGCCCAGGTCGCCCCCTCTCACCAGGAGTTCCTCTTGGACCCTACAAAGTAAAATTGAAAGTACAAGTTTACTTTTAAATTGATACATGAAAGAAAGTTGGATTGTGGGGAAAGGAAAAGGCAAGCTTTGGGTTAAATGGAGGGTAATAGTAAAACTCAAATATAAGACACATAATTACCATCGGCCCAGGAGCTCCATTTTCACCAGGAAGACCATTTTCACCCTAGATATGTGTGAAATATGTTATTATTTTAAATAATATAATTTTATATGGTATAATAAAAGGAGGCAAATTTTATAGTTTTAAAACACAACCTATTTTGAAGAACAATTTGGAACCTAAGAAAAAGACATACACTTTAACAAGAGCCAATTTTTGTTAGCACTTTATTTTATCAGAAATCTCAATTTCTGAATTTTTAAACCTTGAGAGCTAAACAGAAGTGACACCAGATGCTCAGTAATATCTTATCACAAAAGGCTGATTTATCAGCTTTCATGGAAGCTTTAATCAAATATCTTAGTCATTATTATTCAGCTTCTAAAATGCACCATTCAAGTAAATTTCAGCAAAGATAAGCCCTACAATATCAACCTTAAATACAGCTATCAACATAATTTTTAAATAAATTTACCTATGAAAATATGAATATGTTTTGATTTACCTTTAATCCAGGAGCACCTGTGTCACCCTTTTCTCCATTTCGTCCATCAAAGCCCTAGGAAATGTTTAAAATCATGTTCTAATTTCTTAATGTTCCAGAATGGTTGATAAACTTTACATTGAATTTTTCACAACCAGCTTTTACCACATAGCACAATTTTCAACATTGACTTAATATAAAACTCTTTTAAGTGGTTCGAAGACATTCGATATTGATTTTACAGCGAACAATACGAATCAATTGGAAAGTACGATTTAGTCCCATTAGGAAGTTGCCTTAATGGTAGAGTAGCAAACATCAGTTTCACAGATTTTATTTCCATTAAGTTGATAGATTTTTCACTCAGGTTGTTGAATCTATTTGATATTTTAGTATATAATAAAGTTACTTGGTT
Organism: Choloepus didactylus; assembly: GCF_015220235.1. NCBI lineage: Eukaryota > Metazoa > Chordata > Mammalia > Pilosa > Megalonychidae > Choloepus > Choloepus didactylus. Next base: position 79,506,340 of record NC_051315.1, on the reverse strand, counting down.
CAATATGGAAATCATACTAAGTCAATGACTAAAGCATAGTTTTCAATACTGTATTTTCATTTTTTAGCTAGTTTTGTCAAAATAAGTTGATAGACTAAAAAAAATTGGAACCAAATATTTTAGGATCATACTGAATTTTCCAGTAACATTAGTTAGGCAAGAACACACAGACAATTTAGAAACTCTGCTTACTCTGTGTCCTTTCATCCCAGGGAATCCAGGTATGCCAGCGGGACCTTTGGTACCCTAAAATAATGAATAGAAAATGTATTAATCCACCTACAAATAGAACCACTATTCAGTAGTAAAATACCTTCTGTTTTAAAATTTAATTCAATTTAAGTATATAATGATGATCAAGCTATGAGACCCATGGTCACTCCTGCTGATTTATCGGATGCTGAAGACTTACTGGAGGTCCAGGCAGTCCTCGCTCCCCAGGTCGTCCTGGTCTTCCTGATTCTCCCTAAGGAAGCAATAGAGGGCACATAAGTGCTCGTGGGTGGGGAAATGCATGGTAGTCAAATAGAGAATGAATTACTTTGCATTGTTCTGATGAATGGCTCATTATAATAGTTGGACTTATTGTACAGTTGTAAGATCAACTTTCTTAATAGAAGGAATTAGGAGGGCTTCTCCCAACTTGATATAAATTTATAAAGAACTAAATCAAGCATCTCTCATCACTGACATGGTGTGACCATCCATCAACCCAGTGAGAAGAACTTGCCTTTGGAAATCAAATGGGAAAGCATAACGTTAAAGGTGCTTATAAAATTTCAAGGGCATAGAGTATTGGCATCAACTTCTCCGTTACAAGAGGCAGAGGAAAGGAATGTCTCTTCTATCATTAAATGATATATTTGCTTTCTGAGCCTTCTTGACAGAGGCAAGAATCCCAATTAAGGGTTCTATTGGTCTAAAATCCAATAATTGCTATATGTAGTTATGCAAATATCATATAGATATTCAAAGATTAATACAAGCTAAAATGTCATTAAGATATCAGCAATATTTTTAATGTTTTTCCTTCTGAGATTCTGGCATACCACATATGCTGTTTAGAATATTCCAAGTTGATTTTGCTATATCTGTACTCAAGCCTTAAAAACTTACATCTTTTCCAGAGGGACCAGCTGGACCTATAGCACCGGGAGGTCCTGGAGGGCCCTGAAAATAGGAAATGATTAAAAAACAAACAATGTATTTGTAATTTTTCTGTTACGATAAATTTATTTTTATATATTATATGCATTCCTGAAGGGAACCTTCTCTTAGGAAATAATTTCCATGTTCCTCATCATGAAAATGACACTTACTGAGTTAAAATAATGTCTATATCACACTCAAATTTTACTGTTTATTAAACTTATTTAAAGGAATTTAAATCATCATGTCTCTCTATATAGCATACTGAATATGTGTGTATTTAAAAATCCAAATGTATTTTTGCCTTTTGTGCAATATTAGATTTCTAAATGCATATGTATTGCTAAATATTTTGAAATATTAAATTAAACTAATTCCACCTTACTTGCTTATTCATGCAGTATGTCCTGGAAGATTCTGTTTGATAGTGTTTATTTCTACTAAACTAAGTTTCAAAATGATTTATCAACAGAGTAGCTATAGGGGTGAACTAAGTGGCTACAGGATAATTAAATCTATATTTATTTGCAAGAGGATCTGTTATCAGCACTGGGAGGTAGACTACCTTGATGGCTAATTAAACAGGAAACCCCAGATTAAATAGCAAGTGTTCTCTAAGATATCTAAACCATTAAAATCTCCAAAAGATTTTTGAAATTAATTCAACTATCATAAAATTGCTATGTATTATGTAAAATTTTAAGCATATGTTTAATCCACACTGCTTAGGGATCTATGGCAATGTTTTAGAAAATGAAGGTGGCTTCAATCTGGAATTGTCAGTTTACAAAGTATCCATTTAATCATTACTTACTGAAGGACCAGCTTGCCCAGGTTCACCAGGAGGACCTTGGTATCCCGGAGAACCCTAATGGGTAGAATAAATGTAAATATTTTGAAAGCAACATAATCTTCATATGATTAATTTACATCTTGAAAACAGTAAGAAATCAGGATTTTTAAAATGTAGCCAGGTAATTTTTTCCAGTTTATAAAGTTTGAAATCAGTATTTTTCAGATCAGAATTAAGCTACTTTATTCCATCCATACCTTTCCATTGAAAATGAATTGTTTTAAACTGGAAGCCATATAATATGCAAATTAAACTTGTGTTTTAATGTCATCAAGGCTTTAATTGCTAATAGTTGTTAGTGGAAAGATATTAAATATGGAATTTTAACATCTTGGAAGGAAGGAATTATCAGTTTCTTGGTTGTGACTTCTTTACTTAATTGGGGATTATGCATGCTGGGAATGGCTAAAATCAAGCTAGAATTTATATAACTTTTTTATATAATATGCATTGAAGAAGAAAGTACCACTAATGGCTATACTTACCGGGGCACCAGGATGACCAGATGAACCAGGGGGACCAGGAGGGCCTGGGGGACCCTGGAATATAAATTTGGGTGATAAATTTTTAAAATGCTGTAAAATATGCTTTATCTATGTATCAAATAAATGACTCTGTTTAGGAAAATTTTTTACACCTTTAAAAATGAAAATACTGAATCTCAGTATTTGGTAACTATTTATGGATATGATTAATTTTATGAGATCTACAATGAAGATCTAAGAAAACATCATTTTAAATGAAATTCCCACAAAATCCAAAATAATTGTTGTTAAATGTTTTATAAAATATTGACTTAAATCCCCCCAAGTAAAAGGGTTAAAAATCTGGAAAAAATTAGTGCTAAGTGCTATGAGAATCCCTACAATATTAGGATGATATTGGCATGAGGGAAGAAGCAATTTTTTTTCTGGCAGTCAAGTTCAGTGTGAAAAATGTTTACCTGTTTATATCCTATGATCCAAGTTTCTAAAATAGTGATGTAAATCAACCCAAAAGTACATAGCTATATTAATACAGATATCACAGAGTGATGTTCACATGGAGATTTAAATACACATTATGAGAATCATCATATATAGAACAGCAGTATTGTAAAGTCATAGCTCATTGATTTATCATTGTTCAGACATAGAAACTAGAAAATCTTCAGTTTTGTAGTAAGCTATATATAAATGCTGATAATAAATTATAAAACAGTTAATAAATTTTCTTTTGTAATCTCTTTTCTGGTGTGTCAATAAGTAGTGGCAGTATTCAGGGTATTTTTTTATTTTTTTTTTTGTAAAATAAGTTTAGCTGTTGGGAAAGTAGAATTTATAATGTGAATGTAGTTGAGTAAGACCTAGTGTTTACATGAGTTGCTATAATTCTTCTGATTTGGAAAGATACAAAAAAATCATAGCTCCTAAGACTCTGAATGTTTGAAAACTCCTGTTTTTACAATTTACCTTATACCAATTCTTGGAGTGTTTCTTTAACTGGTCATTTGAATTTATCAGCTTAAAGTTCATCCTGCTAGTTTTAGAAGTCACAAATATGGGACCCAAAGACGTGGGCAGCAATCCTCCATTATCCCAGGGAATCTAATGCCATGCTTGCATTTACATTTACCCAGCTTGTCATGTGCAGTGAAATTTTAACCTTCCCTATCAGTTCTTCTCCTGAGAGCCTGTTCCATAATGAGGGTCATTTATATGGGATACCATATGTCATAGGCATATGTCCAAGTTCCAATGCTTTGTGCTATTTTCTTCTATCAAAACTCTAGGTCAAAAATAAAATTTAAAAAATATGTATATATCTATATCTTATACAGTATGACCATGTGATTGTGAAAACCTTGTGGCTCACACTTGCTTTATCCAGTGTATGGACAGATGGGTAGAAAAATGGGGACAAAAAAGTAAATGAATAATAGGGAGGTATGGGAGGATGGGATGTTTTGGGTGCTCTTTTTTACTTTTATTTTTATTGTTAGTCTTATTTTTATTTTATTATTTTATTGGAGTAACGAAAATGTTCAAAAATTTATTGTGGTGAGGAATGAACAGTAAATGAACAATTGATTTTACACTTTGGATGACTGTATGTCAATCATCCAAAAATGTAGGAATAAAACCTCTAGGTCATTGACATTGAGGGAAGCCTTCAGGGTACATTGTAAACAGCTATCATTCAAGGTAGATGAAGTTAAAAAGTCAATGAATTCTGGAAATACTTGTGTTCAATTTGAGGATTTGTGGTGAGACAGATTATGATATTGGAAATCCATCACTCGGATTGACATCTAGAAAGTAGCATTTAATAGATGAAAAGACATAAAAAGAGGATTCTGAACTACTCTGCTGAGGAAAAGGAAAAGTGGAAGTGAAAAGTAACAAAATTTGGTTAAAACGTAGGGTGTATATGAGTGTGAGACATAAGCATGAAGGCAGATGGGCCCTCGACATAGGTGGTTCTATAAAGAAGGAAGGAGTGGCAAACAGTGGCAGGAAAAGAGGCGGTGAGGGAAAAAAAATGAGTTAGGGTAGAAGGAACATGATAATGCTACCATTTTCTTGTCCAACCTTAATAGGGAAGAAATGGGATATTTGGTACAATTCCATACTGCTACTGTATTCCTAAAGAACAACCATTCAAGATTTAACAAATTACAAGGCTAAATAATGCTCTAAAATATTGAGGAACGCTTGTACATACAGCTGGCCCAGGATAGCCTCCAAGTCCCGCTCCTATTCCGCCAGCCTTGACATCATATGAATCAAACTGAGGAGAATAGTTCTGTAGCAAAGAGATCAGTCAGAGATGATCATATTGAGATGGATATCATAGTACTTTTCAAAATCATTTAGAAGAAGTGTTTGGAACATCTACGATTCACTGAGAGCCAGTACTCTGCATGCCAGTGCATGTAATATGTATTATTTAATTATTTTGCTTATCCTACTTTTCTTTAGCTTTGGATATTAGATATCCAATGAAAACACATGCTGGTATAATGCACAAATCTTTTGAATAACTATATGTAATATTATTCCTAAAAAATTAGTGTAACAAGTAAAATCCTTGTCCCCTGGCTTCTAGTTAATACACCTAGAAGGTTCACACAAAAATAAAAATCCCCATGGTTAAAAATAAGCACAAGAATAATAGAAAGGATACGTGTTCATTCTTTGGAGCTTGTTTTATTTTGAGTCTGGGTCAAAAGATGAGTTTTAGATGCTATTCTTCACATCAGGCTGAGTGAATTTTTGAAAAGCACATTTTAACCTCATAAAGATTTGCGTGCATGTGTTTTCTAATTTCTCCTAACTCCATGCAGCAGAAATTTAGTTTACTTGTTTGTTTGTTTGTTTTACACACAGAGTTAGTTGGTTGACCTGCTTTTCAGGATGAGCAGGATGTGCTCTGATGGCTTAGCAAGTGTAATTGCTAGGTATAAATAATCCTGTTGACTTGAAGTCCATAAAACATGTTCGCAGTTCTTCACCTGCTTTTTTGTCCAAACTTTCAGAGGCTCTACTGTCAGGGTTAGAAATAGTTACAGCTGCAGCAATTAAAGAGGTTAACTCTTTAGGGAGTCGAAGGTTCATTTCTCAAGCATAGTGCATGTGTTATATATGTGCTGAGAAGTTGGGAAATTTTGCAAGGGAAATTCCACAGTATGCGGAAAGTCTGCAGTGTGCAGAAAAGTACGGATTTGTACAGCATTTAATATAGTGCCCAGCACATACAAGTACTAGAGAAGAATTTGTTAAATATGTAAGATCAGAGGTCACACATAAGGAACCCACAATAGTGAAATATAATATAGGATAAAGAAAAGAAGTTCAATTAGTTTTAAAGGGGGAAATCTTTTAGTCCTGTAATCTGTTACCGGAGTACCAGAAGAGCACGATTCACAGACTCCAGGAGGGCCGGGAGAACCGGGGGAACCTGGCTGTCCAGGAAGTCCAGGACTACCATTTATTCCAGGAATCCCGGGAGGGCCCTGAAAAAAAAAAAAAAATCAGAGATAAAAATAAATAATGCAATAAAAAGTCCTAGTGATTCAGAATCATTATGGGAGAGTAGCTTCTCTGCTTTATAATATGAGGAATCATTATAAATGTTACAATTTTGGGGGAATTAATGCATTTTATCCAAATTATGTGAAGAATTTAAAAGTAATTTTTTTTGGTATATTGACCTAAATTTTATTTTTCAAACCAATAAGGGGATGAAGACATTAGATGAAGTTTTGGAAATTTTAATCTCTATATGTGAAATTATGGAATATCAGTTTACATCATTTTGCATCATTATTCAAATATGTGGTATACTAAAGAAAATATATGAATGATGAAAGTTCAAATCTAGGAAAGATATGAGGAAAAAAAAAGAAATAAAAAACTACCCCTGGAATCATTAGTGTTCATTTCATTCCACTGAAGAACTTTTACTTACTGGATCTCCCTTGGGGCCTTGAGGTCCTTGACCATCTGGAGCGCGAGTAGGCTAACAAATAGAAAAGATACGGTTTAAGACAGGAAAATCTTTCCTATGAAGTGTGTCTTAATTTGCATATTTATTCCTTAACCCAAATTGCATCTAATCTCTAATTTTAACCAGAATGTTTACCTTTTACTTGTAATCTCAACACTATTGTTTGACTGACATGGTTCATTTCCTCCCAAGCTGCTAATGACCAAGAACAACTAAACAGCACATATTTTTATAGTAAAGAATCCATCCTAAGAAGGAAGCTTTTCTTTAAAATTTGCAGCATGTTATATAATAAGTCACTTGATTTCACCACATGATATTTCACATCACCTATCTTCTTGATTTATGCTTGTGTCTACTACTTAAATCTACTGAATTTCTTATAGGAAAGATATTTTTGTTGTTCAAGAGCACTCTTTATTTGTTTCTTATTTGTTCTAATAACATAATAAGGAGAATAGGGTTATTTATATACCTATATCTATCCTGAATGTCAGCTGGTAGCCCAGATACAATTGCCAGTTTATTTATTTTAAGAGACTAAAAATGACTTGGTGCAAATGATTGTAAAATATTTTCTGTTCAGTTTAATTCTTGGTTTCAGTAAGGCTAAAGCTATACTTTAAATAGGCATTTTGTTTCAAACCTAATTTCTTTTCTTAACTTTTTAATTGAGTATATACCAAAGGAAATCTAGCGCTTGTATTATTACTTTTTCTCAATTGGTATGGTCCTTTGGAATATTTATGAAACACTGGAAGCCTTCAGACAATGATGTTTGTAGTGACAGTGTCACCAGAGGCAATTTGAACTAGAGCTATTTTCCTAAATGTGCTTGGATTTGTCATCAAGAAATAAAGTACCAGACTCAGCAAAACTTTTGCTCTTAAGCAGGATTCCCCAAAGGTATTGGAAAATACGTTAGGGATCAGAAACATCTGTTAAATGAAAGTGATATTTTATTATCAAGAGAGATTAGCTATACATGACCCTAAGTGCCTACTGAACTTTTATGAATAAATATGACAAAGAATATAAATTTTTCAGACATGTAATTTTTCTTTAAACTCACAGGTGTTGGAGGCTGTGGGCAAATTGGACAACATTCTCCAAATGGAATCTCTGGGTTGGGACAGTCTAACTCTTGATCATCACAGATTATTTCATCGCAGAGAACAGATCCTGAGTCACAGACGCATATTTGGCATGGTTCTGGCTTCCAGACATCTCTATCTGCATAGGACTGACCAAGGTGGGAGCATCCTCCATCAGTTTCTGGAAAAGAAGTTAGATGGCGTGACGTTTTCTTATGTTTTGCTGAAACATATCTTGGTGATGCTGCGATGACTAATTTCAATAGCTAAATAAGAATGGATGTTCTTTGAATTTGAAAACTGTTGAATCTCTTTTGGAAGCATACCAATACTAAAAATATATGCACAAAAGTGGATCTGTTAATTCAGAGATAAGAGATTCAACACTCTAACTGGAATATTCACTAACGGAATAAAGAATCTTTATAAGAGTTTCAATCTTTTGATCTGATTTTGTTTCAAGCAGAAAGTGTGGATTTTCATTTTATATACAGGCCTTTCAAAAACTTTCCCTATAACTTTTAGTATTTATCATATTTCTTGCATATTTTGTTTGAAACCACAAGAGACATCACTTATGAACTTTCATCACAAAGTCTTGGGACTTAGATTTTGATTGCACACTTAAATTTTACTTTTAAATTTAGTAGTTCAAAGAAGAAATATTTTGAAACCAATAATTTCTTCAGTTCATTAAACTAATCTGTGAGCATTTTTATGAACAAAAGAAATCCACAAATTGAATTACCAAGGAAAGCATATGTTCGCTATATAATTTGCTAAGCAGTAAAAGATTTCTTAAACTACCAAATCTGTTTATTAGCATCAATATTGGCATACCATAGTTAAATTTTCTTTAAGTTCATTAGGTCTTACAATTTTGTTTATTGTAAGAATTTAACACAAATGGAAATCATACAAACACTTAAACTTTTATTTGTTAACTGTACAATTGAAAATAAGTTCTTCTACCCAATTGCTATTCTTTGCTGCAACAGTAGATGGGAGCATAAAACAAAAAAGATGTTTGCCACTAACTTTGAAGACTTTCTGGATTTTATTAACCTAGTTGAGAAATTCAGAGGAAAACCGAACTACTCTTGGAAGCATAAAATATCTTTCCAGATTTTCCTGGGAAAATTTTAACAAAGCTTATTGTATGTATTGAATGTCACATTTAACTCTGTTGAGCATTAGTAGGTCAACATGATATGACATATATATTGAGTATCCTATTTTGATGTAAAGAGATTTCCAATTCACCAAAAAAGGCTGTTTGGGTTTTTTAAACAAATATTGGCAAAGTAAGTAAAATAATAGGAAAAAATATGAATCATGACCATGCATATTTGTGGCTTGAAATGGTCAAAATTTGCTTCTACCAAGATTTTAGACTTGCTTCCTAATTATATGTAACGTACTGAAATTTCAGCAGTTACTAACACTGAATCAGCTTACGGTTTGCCAAAATAAAACCTGGTCTCAATTCTAAAAGCATTAGCTGTGGATTGTGGCTAAATTCAAACTTAGTTCTTGAGGATTACTGTAATAGTTGCCAGTAATTAAGTAAATAAATAATAAATTTCTAAACATCTGCAAAATTTTTGCCAAGAAAAAATGGTATACCGTTCAGTACTTTTGTATTTTTGTCAAACAGTGATATTTTATTTCATCAAAGCCAAGATCTTTGACTTGTCTGATGGAGGAGGCCTGTTTAGGAAGAAGCAAGGGATTTAACAAAGAGATCTTTGAGTGGGTTCTAAGATTTTTCCATCTGGATAATACATATGGTCAAGATTACCTTTTTAAGTTCTTGTTTCAGTCTCCTCTCCATGTAGAGAGTAATAATGATTTAGGTTTCTGTCTAAATACTTTGGGCTTAGAGATTTATTTGATTTAGTAGAAGTTCATGAAAAAGGATAATTTCAGAACCTATAGACTACATAGAACCAAAACTGTCTCTATTTCTCACTTCCCTTTTTGTGTGAAAGCACAACTTGAACTATCTTGTACAACAGCTTCAATCAATTTTAGAAGTTTAAAAATCCATTCTTATTCTATGTGTTAATTTCCCAATGTGATCTACAACTAACCAAAGAAAGCAAGATTGCCGAATTATGATTTTAAATAGGCAAGAAATAATTATTTCTTTAGATACATTATTCTTGTTTCTCCTTCACATTTGAAACAGATATATGAGAATTTTGGAAAAAATTAATGGCTAAGCTTTTAATGGAGAATTCCTTTAGACATAGTGAACATGAAAGTCAAATGCTAAAATGCTTATTTCAATGCAAATACTCTTTTTCTATTATAAAGAACAGTAATAATATAAGAGGGTCTAGGCTTTTAACTCATTTGTTCTCTAAACAGAATTGACATCTTATATTTAATAACCACATTCAAAGATTTACAGAAACATTTTAATAAGATGGAAATTTGTTTAGTAAAATTGACTGAAGTGCATTCATTGATCTTTGCATGTCTCCTTTCTTAAAACTAATCATCTTAAAACTTTCTCTAACTTTATATGAAATGTTCCTGCAGATAGTTTTAGATCAAGGTAGTCCCAATAATAATTTGAATTTTAAACTCTCCCTCCTCCATGAAATATTAATTTGTACTAATGATTCCTTCAGCTCTTGGTCTCTGGATCAGCAGTCTCTTTTTATGTTTAACACAGTGCCTGTGTTATAAAAATTAGCTATTGAATACTGATGGCACATTAGAGACAAATGAGGGTAATCATTAAAGCTAGATTCAAGCATCTCATATTCTAAATATCTCCTCTTCCTATGTTCCTAATCTGCCTTGAAATTAACATAAACCTTTATTTCTGTATATTTATCCTCCTGTATTTATGTTTCATCAAGTGTGTCATCATATCACTAGAAGTACAGTATTTTCCATTTGCTCTGCTAGCTATTAAAGAAATAAGCAAAATGTTGGCTTATAAGAAGTCATACAAGAATTTGTTGAAAATAGGTTAAACCTAATCCTATATAAATAAAAGCTGTCATCTAGCCTCTTGTTTCCTAAATTTAGTAGAGACAATGTATGGTATCTTTTTAAAAAACATGCAGACATCAACATAAAAGTTGAATTATTCTTTGTGCACTTCTTTCATGAAGGTTCCATATTCTTAGGGTCATTTTTGTCTTTTGACTTACTGATGACAGTTAACATGGCACATGTATGCTTTGTTTTACCTCAGAGAGTAAAATCATGTTATTCTAAGTGATAGGAGAGAGTTGGATTCCTTGAAAAATAAGAATTAATGCAGCTTTTTTTTTTTTAATTGGCATAGCTTATTTTCTTCCATTTTGGAAGAAATTTGGCTCTCCAAAAAAGTCAGTTCCTGTTGAAATTGAGGCTGAAAGTCAGACCTTTTTTCTGTTGCTGTATCTCAATTTCCTTGGTTGAAAGAATGGAGAGTTTTGTGCTCTTTTGTCTAATTTATTTTCCTGTGCATGACGAAATATGGTTGACAATATGTTCTACTGGAAACTAAACCTCTTATGCAGATGTCTTACACTCCACAGTTTTAGTACCACAGCCTAGTCATATGTGGGAAAATCATGGCAGAGTTGAGGAAAAGAATGTTTTATTTTTCAAGAGGAATAGAATGCTCTAGTTAGTCACTTGCAGCATTTAGAAATGAAATGGAAGACAGAATTCACAAATTGTCGTTTCTTTATATTCCTGTCTTTTCTTAGATATCTGGATTCTAGAGCAGCTTAGATATAAATGAGCTAAAATACTTTAAAAATATTAAATAAAAGGCAAATAATCTCCTTTTTATTATGGGTAAAGTAATAGATTTTCCAATTACTTCTTTTATTGTGTTGTTTAAGAAAGTCTGTGTATTCTAATTTGTTATTAATTTTAAACTCCACCTCTCATGTCATGTCATTTGGTGTTTCTTTTCCTTATTATACACACAATTCTGAAATAAATTCATTCATGGTCACACAAGCAATAAATTAGACTAATTTATTCTCCTTGCTGGAATCTACATTACAAAATAACGTGAAGCTAGAACAGAAGACAATCTAGCCTTAGCTTCTTTTATTCCCTAGTTCTTTGTTTTGTAACTTTAGAGAAAAATAAAATCAGGTAAAATAATCTTATATTTTTAGATGTACTTAAAGCTTTCTTTTTTGTTAATTTTGCTTACGTTCTTCAGATGTTAGCCTATACTGACTTGATAGAATTATTCCTGGGTCTAAAAAATAAAGCAGCTTATGCTTGTCGTGGTTTTTGGAGTAAAAATACTGTGCTCTTAAATATCCAGCTAAATTGTTCTTTTAGCTTGAATGACAAACTTAGTTTTTTCTTTTCTCTTCTTTCTGAATCCTTATCTGGAGAAAGGGTGTTCTTTAATCTAAAAATCTAAAAACAAATATAACACATAAATTATCAGAACATTATTTCCCATTTGTTTGGAAAGTTGAATATTTCATAACTATGGATGCATAGAGTTCACATAGTTTCCAACTTAAATATGTTTAACTTTTGAATATTACTGTTTGGAAAACATAGATACTTTTATTAAATATAATAATATTCATTTCCTGCTTACATATTGATGAGAAGATCTTAAAACATGTTAGATGAGTTAACAAAAAGGACTTAAGGAAATGTCTATAGACCTATAAACATGAATTATTTCAATTTTAAAATGAAGTTTTGCATGAACAAGGTAGATTCTGTTGATTCTTATCCCCACCAACAAAAACAAAAAACAAAAAAAACACTAACTTCATGAATCATCATTTCTACATGTTGCCTTGTTTTATTTTTTTATAGATATGTGAGTTTTATGTCTCCAATTAGAAATTTCCTTTAAGATGTTTATATTTTATGCTACCAAAAATAATTAGAAAATTAGAAAATTAAAACTATCCTATATCTAATCATCAACAATGGCATCTATAACGTAATTTGATTAGTTCCGAATTATGAGAACACTGAAGAAAATATATTTTAACTCCTCTATTACAGTTGACAAACATCTTTAAATTTTACATTTGGCAACCAAAATTTTACATCTTATTGATCATTAAATCAGTAAGTACTTTAATTTCTTCCTTACAGTAATTTTATTTGCTAGTGTTAATAAAAATAATACTATGCAGCATCTGTGTAGTACCTCCTATATCATAGGCACTGATCCAAGTGTTTAGCGTGTCTATCTTACCTCATTCTCCCCACAGCCCTAGGAGGTGAGTGCTGTCATGATCCTCATTATGCAGATGAGGAAGCTGAGACACAGAGAGGTTAAGTAATTTTCCCCAGATTGCATGGTAAAGGGTGAAGCTAAGATTTAAACCTTGGAAGGCTGACTTTAGGTTTGATACATTAACCCACTACATTCTGTTCCCTTTCTGCTGTGACAAGGGCTGGGTAGGACTGAAGAGGCTAATTTCAAAGTTCTGCCCCGTTATGGTTTGTAAGCACTGCAAGATTCAAATCCGGGTCTAGAAAGGCAGGTTTTTAAGGGATAACAGTTTTCTGCGACGTCTTCTCTATCTGGTCTCAAAACAAGAAGATACCATCTGGAGTTGAATTATATTGTTTATCTTCTCCTGACCTTATGAAAAAGAGTTATATCAACAAGGCCACTTTGACAATGGCCAGGCCACCAACCAGAGTTAAGTGTGTGATTCAGAAACCCAGCATACATTATACTATAAATAAAGATATAGAATTCTAACATAAAATAATACAAAAAAAAAAAAAAAAAAAAAACCCCACAAAAAGCAAAAATTAAATGAGGCTTCTGTATTCAATGCAAAAAACATACTTAGGATGATCCACTAACACACTGAAGTTCAGAAAATGAATCATATTAGTGAATTTCTAACTTCATTTGAAGTTTTCCTCCTAAGTTTGAATATTATGAACATGCTATGCAACTCTATATGAATGTTTCTCTGATTTCAATTATCTTGAGAAATGCATTCACTGTTTGCATCCTCCATTCCAAATGCCATGGAAAACAAAGTTTCAGAAAAATAAATGCCATTTTACTGAAGAATTAATAACTCAATGCTAGTTTTCAAAACAAATTTAACTTTCAATAGTTTCTGGGTCCTGTGTCTTTGATTTTTACATCTTTTGGGCATTTGAATTTTTGCCCTTCTCTCTGAACTTTTCATTTTCTTTGTTAACTTTTCATTTCTTTATTAAATTACATTTTAAATGGCAGTTCTTGATCTCAGCCATGGAAAATACAAGGGATTTATTAGTTAATCTGAAAGGAATTCACTTCTGCTGTGTTTTCATTAGGCACAGACAGACATGCTAGTGGTTAATGTAACTCTCCAAACTGCAGTTAACAAATGATTTGTGTAAGAACAGCTATCTCATTTTTTCCGTTGTCATCTTGACATGAAACATGCAAAGTTTTCCCTTTCAAAATCTGGATTTTTTAAAACACTTTTTTTTTTTTTTTTTTGGAGAGCAGGGGAGGTGGGGTGCAGACTGGAGAAAACAATGAGATTGAGCTTTTTCCAGGGAAAACTGTTTTACAGAAAACAGTTCACTGAGATGTTTCCAGGAAGTTATTGTAGACCTGGAAGCTTTACAAATGTTCCCCATGTCCAAGAAAGGCAATAACATCTTTCATCTTTAAAGTTTTAACTCTTAAGCAATCCACTTTAATCACTTCAAGGTGATGATATCATTTGATGTGACATAATGAACTGAGCTACATAAATCTTTGGAGTGCTGCATTAACGAAGAGTTGTCCATGATGGAAACTATGTAGTTTGGGTACATGGCACTATTCTCTCTGAACGACAATTCACAGGTTGGCATGTGACTCTGGGTGTGGATCAGGGGCTTGTCTGAGGATCTATCTATCTTTTAGACTGATCTATACTCTTGGCAATTCACAGGCAACGTTTCTTGTGTTTATTTTTTTTAATCAACCTGTAGATAAGACACCAACAGAGGAATCTCAATTAGTAAAAGTCATGTAAACATAGTTTTTTCCTCTTTCCCACAATTGCCCCAGTGGCTTTGTTCTCTTCTTTTATAATGTTGAGATGTTTAATTCCAGAAATATGCAGAATATTTAGATTTATTTACTTATTTGCATTTACATTATTTGATGTTGAATACTCTCCAGGTACTAAGGAAGTGCAAGGTATTGTGAATGAAAAACACAAAATTTTGAATCAGTGATACTTTATTTGCTTACAATTTAAATAATCACAGAACTGAAAATAATATATAGTTAAATCATATGCTGCTCAATCTCTTGTTTAAAAATATTGATTTACCAATTCAAAGTTGAGTATTATACCAACCAAATAAAAATATAACCTTCTGTCATCTTTGTAAATGCATTGTCTCATACATTTTCGAGTACAGTACACAGTTTTAGTATCTGCTTTTACTGACAAGTAGTTGCAAAAATAAGAAAATTCAGAGACTCTAAGTTTAATGCATGTTTTGTGTTGTCTCATTACCTAGGATTTAATAGAATTTTGGTTCTATTCTTAGCTATCATTTCCTATTTGAGTAATCTCATTAAAACACTGGGTACATATTGCAGAACTGCACTGGATATATGAGCAATTAGGTATTCTCTCCTCTGAAAGTACCATTGTTTCTAATGATTATCTGCTAGATTTTTTTTTTTTTTCATTAGTTCAGTTTGTTTAATTGTAGGGGAAATACAAAGCAGAAAGCCTGATTTTTACCTGATTGGTAATCAATTCTCTCTATAGACATAATATAAACAGACTCTTACAACATATGACAAGGAACTGATTCTCTGAAATTCCTCAAAATTAAAGGCCCATAGTTCTTTTTAGTGGAGTTGTAAGTGTAGCAAAATATAGATCTCAAACAATAGAGCATGTTTAACTAAAATAAAGTTTCTTTCCCTCCCTTAATGAAGCAATTTTGATTAGTAAAATCTACCCAATCTATCTATCTATCTAGTAAGCAGTGAGTGAAATACTTATATCAAACAAGAACTACATTAGAAACTTGAAAAATATTCCACAACTATTCATGTAAGGGATTTTGTAAATGGCCATAAAATGCAAGCTCATTTCCACAACATTTTTGAATAGTTGCCATTGTGTTTGTGTATGAGTATGAGGCAGCCTTCTGTCAATAATATATTCATTTCCTTAGGAAAGCAGTTTTCAATATTTAGAATTCACAGTTTAACATTTTAAAACACCATTTTAAAATACTCAATCCAGCTATGTAACATTGTTGGCATTAGTTATGTAAAACGGTAACTCGCTGTCAGCCACTAGGTGGCGCTTCCTTATGCTTAAACATTTTCATGTTTATAGACTACAGGAAATATGAAACAGACCACATTTCTCCATTCCTGGAATAAAAGACATAAACTAAATAGAACTTTCACTAACATGTAAAAAGACCAAAATCCTTTGTGAAGGCATGTTTTATAAAGCTCCAGAAATCTCCTGTGATTACACTAGAAGCTAGTGTTCATTAGAGCTGTGCTGTTTCTCTTTGGGCCTATTAGGGCAACTACTACTCAGAGGCCAAAACTCTATCTGACTGCTTTCAATGTGCTGTATATCTAGCCACTTCCTGTAACCTCCCCAAGACTTTTCCACCAGCAGAATTTTCTTGTATCATTGACAGGAAACAATAAGCTTAACAAAATGCCTTTCAATTCTTTTTAGCTCAGTAACACATAAATGTAAGGAGCAAAATTTCATGTCTGCTTAGTATTTTCTGCAGCTAAAGAGAAAAGGGGAGGAGGGGGAACCCACCTAGGTGATATAAAGGTAATGTAGACATCAAATGCCTTTTTCCCTATTCTAAAGTTGCATTAAAGAAGAAAAAGAGCCACAGTGCTTGTTAAACACTGTAACAGTTAAGGAACTACAAGTATTTTGTCAATATTTAGAACTAAAAACCAAATGTCTGTATTTTTTTTCCATAAATGAGAATACTTTTTTTCCAGGAACTATGAGAATACTTTTTTTTCCAGGAACTAGGAGAATTTAAAGGCTTAAAAAAGGCAAAAAGTCTTTATTGGGGTGAGGGTGGAAATCATTTGGTATCCTATTCAAAGTCTAGGAGTTGGAGCATTTTATAAGAGGTACAAGATAGGGAAGAAAGGGGATGATGGATAAGAGACAGGATTGAGTGTTCTAGGGAAAGAGAAGGGGAGGAAACAGGAGAGAAGAAAGAAAAGAGATGAAGGCTCAGAGAGGACACATGGGGATAAGAGGAAGGAGTGATGGATGCAGGCAAGAGGGAGGAGGAGAGTTAGGAGAAAGGAGCTTGCCTAGGAACGGGGTGGAGTAATGAGTGGAGGAAAGGAGAGGAGGAGGACATCTAATGGCGCCAAAAAGGGTGGACAGATAAGAGGGAGGGGCAGGGAAGGGAGTACAGGAGAAGGGGGGAGTCAAAAGAGAATGAGAGATGAGGGTGTTTCTTTTCTTTTGTGGCTGTGGGCTGCATATAACTCCGAAGAAATACCATTGGGTGCCTCCCCTCCCAACTTACATATATTACCTGTGAGGACACCAAAGATATTTGATATAAAACAATTAGTCTATGCATTAGTATAGTATATAGTGTTTGCCAAAACTATAGATGTAAAATGTAAACATTTTTGATTATGTGCAAACAGGAAATGATGTGTAATGATTTCTTCTAGCTATCTTTAAATTTAGCATGTAAATATTTCTGTGAAGTTGTCTACACCAATGTGTCATATTGTCATGACTGTGAGGGTCAAATCAATTAATAGAAATATTTTCACATAATCAGATAATGAGACAAAAGTTTTTGGAGAAATCAGAATTTGAAAACCATTACATGCATTTATTAGAAAATATGGCAAATCAACATTTTGAAGTCAAACATACTAATACTTTTACCTTGTTTGCAGAAAAGTCAAAACATTCCTATTGAAAATATATTTCAAAAACATTCTCTTCATTAATACAAATGCAGTTAAAAAGCAGAGCATGCAGAGAATACTAGACCCTTAACAATACACAAATGGAAAATATGCTTTAATCAACCATGCAAGTGCTTGAAACAGTATAAAAACAGGAATGATAAAATGTTTTTAACAGTTTGACTCCATTTAAAGAATGTTAGCAGATATTAATTCATTGCCATTTACAGAAATATATTAACGATTTTAATAATGCATAATATTTTCCTTTAGACTGTTTTAAACCATGCTGATTTTTTAAAAAATATGTTTTCTATTGGGAAAACAATGCTCAATAGTCTATCCTCACAAAGAATCCAGCATACAAAGGAGAACATAAAAGTATTACAAGAAACCAGTAACTTCCAGACTGCTTAGGGAAGGATTCCAAGATGTTAACCACTCAGGAGGGTAGTCTTTTAAAAGTCATTTAAAAAGTTTCCAGTGCCTTTAACATGAAAATAAGTTAGAATGAGGACATTTTTCCTAAACAACCAGAGAACTTTCAAATGCACAAATGACAGTAAATTTTTAAACAAAGGTAAAAAAGCACTATCACGGTCAGCTGAATGTTTCACAATTGGGAGCTATAGAGGAGATTATCTTTTAGGAGACTGATTTCCTCCTTTATCCATTTCTAAGAAGAAGTAAAGACAAAAACCCCCCAAAGTTTCTTGAAATCCGCACCTACTCACCTTCCAGGGCCTGTTGTTGTTGGGCCAAAATAACAGTAGGATGAAGCAGAGCAAGAAGTAACCAGGTCCCCTTTTGCACAAAGCTCATCATGTCTAAATATCAGACATGAGACTCTTTGTGCAAAAAGGAGAAAAGAAAAGCAGTTCAAAGTAGCACCATCAGTTGTTCCCTGCCCTTCAGCACCGGGCCCGTCATAAAACTCAGCCACTGAGATTCCTTTGCTTTGGCCTTAAATAGGAAAAAGTTTGGCTTCTCTCACTTTCCAGCCCCTTTCTGAAATATGAGAGCAGCACCCATCCCCTTAGCAGTAAAAGAAATGATTAATATTTCTTTTTCCCTTATAGAAGACACAAACCACAAAGTAAGAAAAATAGCACATCTGGAGCTTGTGTGTCTCTGCTTATGTATAAATGTATCACATATTTTAATCCTATATTTGTTTGTATAACTTATGAATATATATTGAAATGCTCTGCCTTGTTTTAATATAAGAATTAAATGTATGTATTTTTTATTTTCCCTAATAACACTAACAACTACATAATTGTGAGAAATTGCTTGAAGCCATTTCTTGGGTTCTAGTAATTTGCAAACATTATCTTGCTAGAAAGATTTTTAAATTGGGATTTTGCCAGAATCCACTCAAACTCAATTTAAATAGGGAACTGTAAGAGATTAACTGAAAGAAAAGCCTCTTTTTGTCCTTTCCTCTCATCCACCCACACTGGATATTGGAAGTTAAATTTCAGGCAAATGTCAAGACTAAGTATCTGAACTATGTTTGAATGGCATCCTAAAAGTTAGATACTCATCTATAGTTGTTTCCATGTCTCACAAATTTCTTTAGCAAGCCAAATAGTGCTTTCTTATGAGATTTCCACTTTTTACGCTGCTTGTGAAATCAGGAAAAGATTTTTCTGGAGAAAATTCAGCCTTTTCATGTCTTGACTTTGTAAGAAACTGGAAAAGAAATGGCTTAGCACATGGTGTGGCAAAAGTACTAGAAGAAAATCTCATTTTCTCCGGACTAGTACAAATATTTCTAAATTTGGATATTCAAATATATAGTCTCTAAGGCCTCATCAACATAGCTCTCAAATGTATTTCTGGATGCAACTGCAAATTCTGGGTCATATTTGAAAGAAGGGCAAATACCATTTGCAGGTGTTCAATAAATCTCTGCAGGAAAAATATGCTTTTCCACAGCCTAGTAATCAAGGTCTTTATATCCTGATCATCAGTCTCAGATTTCTTCATTCATCTATACATTTTACCATGGGCCCCTCAATTTTAGTCAAAGTGACCTGCATTTAATTTTCTATGCATAATGTAACCATGACTATCTCCATGTGTGTGCACATAAAATTCTCCCCACTTCACACCAGTTCATTGACTTCACTTCTCTTAAGACTGAACTCAAAACTTGCCTCGTTAGGGAAATCATCTCCTTAAAGCCAGTTTTCATCTTTCTCTTTTTCTAAATTTATGTTAGTCGATTTTTATTCAATTCATGTTGCATGTGTTTTCCCAGGTATACAGTTATTCTATAAGCATGAATAGATACTGGTACACTTGCCTCCCTATATTGCTAGTTACACAGAGCACTGCCCAAGATGTCCCAATGTGGATGACATCATCTGGTGACAGGAAAAGAGAACTGGTTGGACCAATCACTTGTGCATCTTCTGATTTTAAATTAGAAAGCCACTACTTGAGATGAAAAGCAGACTACTGAATGGTCATGAGCATAAACTTTTCTATTGGACCATAGTGCAGATGTTGGGCAAAAAGACTATGTACATCTTTCTATCCTTCAGTCACCTGCATTCTATATTTTTAAATTTTATTTTTCCTGTCTAAAAACCAATTCAGAAACATGACTAGATTTTTCTTATGGTAATATTTCCAGCTACATAAAAATTCATATGCTTATGTTAGATAGACTTCTCTTATAGTTTTAGGTGGCCAATAAAAATTGAAAGTTATTGAATTTCCTAGTTGAAATTCTTCCCCAGCATGAAAAATTAGATGTGTGATTTTTAAAATAATGCTTTATAGATAATTCAGGTATTTTTCATGAGATAAATTCATGCTTGATGCATGCATTTAAAAAAACTTAGCTGATATTTTGCACACAAAGGCTTTGGTATTTGTTAAAATATTTAAGAGAGACCTGGAGAATTCAAATTCAAGAATTTCCAATTTACCATTCTTCATTACCCCAAACATGTTATAGTTGAAGATCTTGCACAAGGATCCTTTGCAATGTGAGTCCAAGATCCTATTCTTCCTCTCTTGTCAAAGTGCCTTCTGATATGGTGTTGAGATGGGTGTGGATTTGAGCTGGGATCACAACTGGGTGGCATACACACACTGGTGAATCCTATTATGCAACCCAGGAGCTGACGTCGTCATAGGAATTTAGAAAAACATTTCTTTCTATACCTCTTTGCCTTTGCTGATATTTAACAGGACACATAGTCATGTCATTTTGCTCTCGGGACTGCGTTTGGAGTTTTAACATGAATTTAAACACCTGCACCAACTAAAGCACTGATTACTCTGGCTCTCCTTCAACAAAGAGAGTACTGGAAAGATGAGCCAAAACAAGGGAGTGGTAGATTGTCAACCAAAAATTTAAATCTTTTCCAGTTCAGTGGAAAATGGAACTTGGGGGAGATGCACAAGCACAGCTGTGATTAACTCAGTAGGCCAGTGAATGTCAGCAGTGCTCTCCACAAAAGCAATAAGAAAATCAATTATCTCCTTCATGAAAAAAAACATGGAGGAGCAGAATTTCTCTCTCTCTCTCTCTCTCTCTCTCTCTCTCTCTCTTTCTCTCACTCTCCTCTTCTTTCTCTCTCTCCCTTGTTAGACTGATTCATGCATGATTTTCTTTTTCTAGCTTAGGAGATGCTTTATTTGTTACAGATATTTTCTGTAAGATTTCAAATCACTGTAAGACCATTTAAAAATGACACTATGCACTTAAAAATACACTGAATCTATAGCAGAATTGCAGTCTAAAATAGGATAATCTACAATACAATTTTAAAATACAATGTGAATATTCTCTGCTTTTATTAGGGAGGTGGATCAATTCACTCAGCTTACATGGGTGAAATGACATATGGAGGGTTATGCTCTCTTTAAAGGAATTTGAACAAATACCAATATAAGTGGAGTAGAATCAGAAATTCAGTTGAACATGTAATGCTGTAGTTGAAGGACCTGGGATTATCTAACAATAGATATTTCCAAGATTAAGGCAATGACATTGGAAGTAGGACATGATAGTCAAGTGTGTGAGCAATTACTACAAACGATTCTTCAAGGTCATTTAATTTGCCCCCTTATTTTTGTTCCTGTAGAATTATACTGAAAACAACTTCTTGTTAGCCTGGAAGTTCTACTTTTCACAAGACTCAAATTCCCTTGACATTTAGCAAAACAAAATGTGTTACAATGTGCTCAGTTGAGAGACACTACATATCTCTCTTCCTATCTATCATTTTTCTTTCATTTGCTGTAAACTTGAAGTTCTGCATTTGTATCCTTGTATATGTAAGCTGAAAATAACCCCAAGATTGAACAGAAAGTTCAAAGAGGTTACACAACTCTCAAAATTACTCACCGGAATTGGAATTAAATGCCACATTTTCCGAATATTTTTGCCATGTTTCTCGCTTGGATTAGTCACTGATTGTGGTAACAATATTTTTATGCAATTTAGGAATTGGGTGAATACAAACTTGGCACTTAAGTTTGTATTTTTAAAGTGTGCATTATAAAAGGATGCAGAGAAAGGATAAGGTTGTGGCGTTAATGGCCAATTTTTAAAAAACCACTCTTCTGATTTTTGGCTCATCATGGATCTTTGGGTAATTTTCAGTATTGCTATAAAAAATATTAAGTAAACACTCCTAGTTTTTACTAAATGATGATAAAGTGCAATCTTAGAACACTCAAGAAAATTCATGTGTCTATGTATGTGTGTTTATATATATATGTATACATTCATATACTTTTAAAGGCTGACAAAGATTTGAGCAAATAAAATTCCTTGGAAACTGCCATAATATTCATGTAAGGATGATTTGTAATTGTTAAAACAATTGTTCTCCACATAAATGTATCTATCAATGTATTTGCTCTTATGTGGATATAAACCTGCCAGATGAAATTGTATTTACTTAAAAGGCAACTTAGAGAAGGGGAAAGAGTACTGACCAGCATCTGTCAAAGTTTCTGAAGTATTGTAGCCTTATCTTTCTGATACTTAAGTTTTAGTGATTATTTTATTTGCATCATCATTATAATTATATTTGAAAATTCATAGAAAATTGGAATTAAGTTCATCATTTAACACAACTCATCCCTGAACAGTGTGATTTTTTTTTAAATCAATTTTTCTGCAAGGATGACACAGAGGTGGGTTGCAACATCTTGTAGGAGTTCCCTATTGGGTCTTCAGTTAACTTAATCATTCTTATGCTGTAAATCCCACTAGACTCTATCAAATGTAATTTGTCATCTGAGTCATTCTTAGGAATTTTCAGCAATATCCAACACAGCTGCAATAGCTCTTCAAATGTAGACAACACTGTCTGAAGATAAAAAAGAGGACCCAGATCAGAATCTTCTGACAGAAGCATGAAATAGTTCAAAGCCAAACCAACTGAATTTGAATGCTTCAGCCAGACTGATCTTAATTTCTAACAATATTCCTTATATCCAGATATTCAATTGATGTCCAGATTTAGGATCTTTTAAAGCAAGTAATTCATAAGGACACAGAAATTGAGATCCTCACCAATTCCCCTCCCCCAAAATAAATGGAAGTAAAAATGATTTTTCTATGTTTAAATTAATCATGGCTTTTAATCCACATAGATAAATCCTCTTCAGGTCGGCACTCTTGGTCATTTAAAAAAAATATATATTCTGCTTGTCTGAAGACTTTGTTTTTGTCTATACATCAAATCATGTTTAAAGAAGCTCTATATTTAGGTATGTTACAGGTCAATGGAAAAATACCAGTATCAAATTATTGGTGGAAGGGGTTTGTGACAAATGCGCTTCTTCTGTTCTTAAGGATCTAAGTGTTGCCCTCTGGAGTGTTGGCTTTCATGTGACAATGCCCAGTTTAGATTTTATTTATATATGTATTTCTGTACTCATTTTATGTGTGCTTATAGAACTTCCTTAAAAACATTTCTTACACTCAACCTATTTTAAAATTATGCGGAATAGTCTCTGCATAGTCCAAGCACACTCCCTTGTGCATAGTAGGTATATACTGATAAATGTAAAACAGAATGACTGGTTAGAATGTTAGTACTTAAAACATTTTGTGTTTAACAATACAGGCATTCCATAAAGATTTATACAACCCAACCAGGAATCAGCCTCTACCCTTCACCATTTTACAGATGTTAGATGCATTTTATGAAGTGATTAATGAAAATAAACCACTCCAAGTGGAAAGTTTCCACACAAACATTGTGCCATCTGGATTACACAAAGTGCTAATTTCTGGATGATGATACTGAATAGATTAATATTATTTTATTTCCATTTGCTCAAGTCCATCCACCCTCTCTGTTCCCCAACTCCAGTCTAATTTTGGAGGCTAAGCACTCTTTTAGATAATTCCTGATATGCAATTCAACCTGATTCAAGCACTTGCCTGATTCTTGGCAAACTGGATGGTCTTCATTTTCCAATACCTCACCTATATTTATTTACTTGTTTGTTCATGCCATGCTTGTGTCTGAAATGATCTTTCCTATTTTCCTATACTTGACTGTCAAGACTCAGTCCAAAAATCACCTAATTTACGGAATCTCTCTAATCCTCCCTGCTGAAATATACTCCTTCTCCTCCTCTATCCTCCTTCATCTATACCTTACCATGGCTCTTAGGATCCTTTCATCTATAGCCGTTTATTTCCCTAATTAGACTGAATGCTACTCCAGTGCAAGATTCAGGTTTGTTCATCGCTTCATACCCCAAAGTAGCTATTAACATGCCTTGCATATAGTAGGCAATTAATAAATATGTAATGACATGTCATTTAAAACATGAAACACATAACAACGCAAATGCATGTGAAATAATACATTTTCTTTGTAGCATTTAGAACTCATGTAATTTTCCAATAAGCTAATTATTCCCAGTATTTTCTTTACTCTGACAAAGGAAGGTCATTCTTTCCAGCATAGAAAGTCTCTGGATTTATAATGGATTTTTTAAACTTCCAGATGTTATGTATTTATTTCTAAAATAGAAAAAAATAAACAATAAAACTGGTTAGCAAACAAATTGAAAGCAGTCGAACTCTGTTTACCACAAGTATCACAAGCAAGAGATCACAAAAAAGACATAATTTGCAAAATGAAAAAAAAAAAAAAAACAGGTAATTTGCCAAGGATTATAGCAGAGAATGGCAGAAAAGTTAAAAGTTAATTTCAAAATGAACTGAAATCATTGAACTATAAAGCATCACATTTTTAATCTGTACTTTTAAATAAAAAATACCACATACCGAAACTTTTCCAACATCCCAAACAGAAATTCTGTACCAAGTGCACATTAATGGATGGTGATAATGGTAGCACAACATTGTGAATGTAATTAACACCACTCAACTATATATTTAAATGTGGCTGAAAGGGGGAAATTTTAGATTGTAGATGTGTTGCTAGAATGAAAATTGAAACAAAACAACAACATAGGACTGTACAACACAGTGAGCCCTAACGTAAACTATAGACCAGAGTACAATTATAATAATACTCTTTCATCAATTGTAACAAAAGTACCACATTAATGCAAGGTGTTAATAATAGGGTAGTATATGGGAACTCTACTTTATGCATGATTTTTTTGTAAACCTACAACTTCTGTATGAAAAAAATTTAGACCATATAGATGTATATCATGAGAAACATGCTTCAAAGAGTTCTCCAATGTTTTGGTTTAAATGATTTTCACTTCTCTAAACTTAATTTCTTTATAGTAGAAATTTTAAAAAAGGAAAAAATAATGCAAAATATCAAACCAAAGTAATGACATTTCCCTACCCTCCACAAACACAAACACCCACACGTAGAAATATGTAAGACAAATGTTTAAGCCATTGTATTTTATTGTTCAATTTATTGGTTATAAATTTCTTGGGGAATTGTGGAAACTTCAGTCTGCTTTGTTGAGTATGCAATGGAGTACAAAGAAGTCAGGTTATATTAGTTAAGACGTCTCCATTTGTGCAAGAATTAGAATCCATTTCTTGGTTATTAGGGGCAAGGTTAGATGCAAAGTGGGCAGCTGTGTTGACCTAGATTCAGCCTGAGTTCTGTCATTCTTGATTGCTGCCTGGTGTCTAGCAGTCACTCCTAAGATTTCAGTGAGGGTGTGGTTGACAGTGGTAGGTCAACAGCTGAAGGTCAGTAGCTGGAGGCAGTATGTGACCAAACTGGGAAGGATTGTGTGAAAATTCCCTGGCCCTCTGGCTTTCCCATCTAGAAACTGTGCAAGAAATACACTTTTATGGTGGAGATTAGAAGTAAAAACAAAACAAAACAAAAACAGAAACTTGTTTGTTAGTTATTAGGTTTGAGGATTGAAATGAATAGCAAAAAAAGGCTCTTGAATTATTTTACCATACTAACCAGTTACTATTTCCTATTCAAAATGTGATCAAGAGCTGATGGACCTTATGTAATCAGATAGATTTGATGGGGAAAAGAGGAGGGGATACATCGTGGGAGATCCCACATAAGTGAACATCGGGTTGAAAGGAGTAATTTTTTATCTGCACTTTTTGCTATAGCAAACACCAGAGCAAAATATGTCCAGACAGTCATTTGGGACAGCATGACACACCACTGGAAAAACTGATGTCAACTGCAAAATTACAAGAAAAGTAAAATCATTGTTGAAGCCACGTTAGCATGCCCTGCTCAAAATTATGTCTGATTCTCTAGACACTTCTTTTGGATGATTCCCCAAAACAAAAGCAGAGAAATTACATAAATGGTTTCCCAGGCCAACTTTTCTGATTTAGTGGGCTGAAAGTTGCTTGCAGTGTTTCTCCAAGGAGGGTATTCAGGAAAATTCTTAGGGGTTGTGGATACTGGAATTTCATCAAATCATTAATGATTGCAGCCACATTAGTTAGCAAAATCCTTCCTAGATGTTAATAAGAAACAGTGAGGAGTGAACCAGAGGAAACAACAGCAGTAACGACAGCCAATCAACACTTCTGGTGTCAATATACACCCATCATTTTGTTTGCTTTCTTTGTTTTTCCTAGCATTTCAACGGTGTGGTTAAATTTTCTTCCTTGGCTAAAAAAGATAGAAATAATGCCTCCCATTTCCTCCTCTCAACAGTTTAGGCTTTGGAGAAATGAGCTTAAGACATAGGATTTTAAAATATTGAAGAATGCCAAAATATGGACCATATTAAATGACCAGGTTAATAGATTTTCATGATTTTATTTGTTTATTATGATAAATTACATGTTTATTCATAATTGTTATTTTTGGGTTCCTGCAAGGCTGTAAATTCCAAGGGGAAGGGGCTGTGCCTGTTTTGGTGATTGCTGTATGTCTGTAACCTGACACATCATCTGAAACAGCATGCACTCAGTAAGTAACTTGGTCAATGGGATGCTGAGAATCTAGTCCAATAGCAATGATTCAAAGTTTCTTGGAAATTAATAATTTTTCCAGTCTAATTTACGTAATTTAAATTTAAATTGAAGGGCTCCCAATTCTCAACCTCCAATGGTGGTTTTGTAAGAAAACCATCACTTTAGAATGAAAGTGTCCATCTGTAAAGTCTTGTGACATTTTTCTTCATTCCCTTTTTTTTTTGACTCCTCAAATTAAATCCCTGCCAAGTGAAAGAAACCCAAGGAAACTCAAATAATTTGCCAGAGGCAAGTTTATTAACATTTTCCCAAAGCTTATCTTCTTTGAGCTATTTATTTTGGATCACTAACCAAGAGATAATTTTTTTTTAAGTTTATATGGAAAGGCTTGGCCTATAAATGTTAGTTTGCATGGATAAAGGCAAGGAATGGGGTTAAGTGAGGGAGAGAATCTCCCCCAATTAGAATACTCTCAGAAATTATACTTGACTATGCATTTTAAGTAGTTAGCCCTAAACTTATTAAGTAGAGTGCTTTAATCATCTCAAAATAAAATATAAAAAATATTAAATATCCAATGCCTAATGTAGTTCCTGGCACATCAGAGGTGCCTGGTAAATATCTGTTTAATGAATGAATTGTGGAATGGGCTTGCATGCTTCAGTGTCATTAACATGAAAAAAATTGCTATCATGGAAAAATAATTGTAGATAATAATCAATAATTAAAGCAATAACAATCCATACTACTACTACTAATAATAATAATGATAAAGCAATTCTTATGTAGTGCTTACTATGTGCCAGCCCTGGCACATAACCCTATGTGCACATACAACTGAGGAAACAAATATACTTGCCTAAGATCACACAAAATAATTGGCAAAACCAAGGTTCAAATCCAGAAAGTGTGGTTCCATAACCTGTTCTTCTAGTCACCATATACTATGTTGCATTTAGTAGCCCTAAATCCTTTTTAAAAACATGCAATAATATAACACGGAAAATGTTTTTATTAAACATATCAGAAACTATGTGTCCAATGAGTGTTTTCCTCTGCAATGTAATAAATTTGAGCAACTATATTTAGTCCAGTATTTTCTCAACACTCAAAAGTGAACTGTATTTGTTTGAAACATATTATTTTGAATATGACTAGTGGTAGATCTGTCGTATTTTTTTTTAACAGACAAAAACAATTTTTTGCAATTTCTGGTGAATAAACAGTATTAAAGAAAAGTTGTGTGACATTGAATCACAAATGAAAATGAATCTGCAAGGTAATGATTTCAATTTTCTTGTATATCTCCTAAAAAGATTTTATAAGTAAACCCCTTAGAGAAGATTCAAAAGTATTTTTGAAAAACTAATGTGAGTAATCAAAGATGCATTCTTTCTGTTATGTTTATAAAAAAGAAGAGTAGAACAGAACAGAAAAGAAGAAAAATTCACTACTCTATGGAATTTAAAATTCACGGGAAGAGCCCTTTTAAACTATTGTCTTGGATGGAGATGGTGTGAAGTTCTATCTGAATTTTAAATCCTATTTTTCTTTTCCTCAGAAACTGGACAATCCAAGTTTTGTGGTAGTCAGTATCAAATTTGGATTAGCTAAGAAGAATCAGAAAATGAAAAATTAGGCTTTCCCTCCCCTCAGGGCTTGTCCACGTTGTAAACAGTACAAAATGATCCCATCCTGACAGTGTAGGAATGAATACAGTTTCCAATAGAACTTACATATGTGGCAGACAGCTGTCCCAAAATGACATACTTAGGCAAATCTTTCCAAAAGGTTCATAGATTTTTGTGTACAGCTCTATTCTCTAGACTTTCCAACATTTCTCAGGTTGGCCTTCTCTTTATCACTTTATCACTTTTTCAAAGGTGAGCTTGATTAACTTTCAGTTTCTTCAAAGGAAATATTTTGCTTCAAAAAACATTTTTATTTTGATATACATGTTTACTTAGTGTCAGGAAGCATTTCAAGAACATGATGAATGGTTAAACTGGGAAACATTGTGTATTCTTAACAGTTAAATATCAAAGCAACTAACTAAATTCTAATTTTTATTATATTTTATTCTTTTACTTTAATCATTTGATAGATGTGACACTTGCCCTCATTTTTAGATTTGGGTTTCAAGGACCTCTAAATATTGCCTTGAAATTACTCTCCAACAATTCACGCTAGTGACTCTAGGTAGATAGTAGTATCTAATTGATGGTCCAAATGTTTCCATTTGATTAGTTAATTATGCTTTTCAAATACTTTCTTTGTCCAAGACACCACACTGAACTTGTTCGGGTATAAAATGGAAAAGTAGTGTACAATCTCTAGATTTAAAGAGACTATAATCTCCTTAATCTTAGACAGGACATTGCCTAAACTTGGCCTAAATGACCTCACTTGTGAAATGATGAGGTTAAACATAACTGGATTATGACTTATTTTGGTTCAAACATTCAATGACTTTCTAAAAATTATAAATTATATAGTGGGCTTTTATGTCTAATAAAAAAGAAGTTTCGATTGTCCACTTAAATTTGCTTCTCTCCCTTATAATACGTTTATGTCTATAGACAAATTACTGTTTTCCAAACAGCACCCATAGTAACAGTTTCTTCTGTTCTGTAGGTTTTAAAAAAACTTAATCCTTTTCCACAGAACACATAATTGTAAAACAGAGGTAAATAGAACCATTTTTTTAAAAAATTTATATCACACATGAAGTTATCCTCAGTTGTGAAATTTAAATGAGCAAGTAGTTGGGTTACTTCTTTCTCTCTAGATCAGATATGTGACAGATTTTCCCTTAAAAGTCAAATTAGAAATTTTTATTTTAAAATAGAGGATCATACGTATTCTGGCTTAATTCTTTGTTGTGCTATTTATTTTGTATTGCTTGAGTTCATTATTTTTTTCTTTTAGAATAACTCACGTAAGTGAGAGGTTTAATTTTGAATAGGAAGCTTCAAAATGAAGCAAAAAGCCTACAGGCTCTAATTAATGGTGGATGATATCTATTTTTTTCATTTTGCAGTTTAGTGCAATAAGCCTGGAAAAGGGAATTAAGAAGCTCATTTTCTTATTCCAACCATAATATTTCTGACTGCCATAATTACACTGTTCCTTTATTAAAGGGGAGGGAGTGAATAATAATTCTAAATATTGAGAAAATGATTATACCAAGACATTGAGGAAATTCAAAAATTAAAAAATGCAGGTAGTGTGTGTGTATTTTAACAGTATTAACCACTTATTAAATATTAAATATACAGACTGTTATTATTCATGATCCAGAACTGCCAGGGTGGTTGCTCTATTCTTGATAGCTTTTGAGTTGTCAGGTATATTTTTCATCTAGCTGTCACATTGTTTTATTTTTCAGACCTAGCAATTGAGTCTGATTCATATTGTCCTATAGACGACTCAAGATTCTGTTTGCATGCATTCTTCAGGCATTGCTAATCAAATGCTTCATTCTGGCATAGAAAAGTACAGACAACAATGTAATTATTATTTGTGAAGAGAAGAGTGAATGTACTAATAAATGATACAGTATAAATTTCAAAACTACTACCCTGCAATTGGACAATTCCACATTTTAATAAGTGATAGCATTAAAATTAAAAGAAAAATCCCAGAATGTTGTGTTGGTAGGCCTACATCAACTTAATAAAGTTGTGCAAGGGATAAATGTAAAAGCATTCATAAGCTATTGTTTGCACCAAGAATGGGTTGAAGGGATATATGGCTGCACAGTAATAGGTGATGTGAAAAAAAAAAGTAAATAAGTTTTAGTTGATTCTAACAGAGATTCCAACTGCTGAATTAATGCATGCCTTCATTCATGTACTAAATGTATATTTATTGACAGCCTATTATGTGCTAAACATTATGCTGGGTACAGGGAATAGTGATGAAACAGACATGATCCATGCCTTCAATGCGTCTGCAGTATAGTCTGGAAGGCTGGCAAATAACCAAGTAATTTTGACTTGGAGTGATAACTGCAATGATAAAAGCAATACAGAAATGTGTAGAGGGTACATGACCAAGTCTATTGGGGTCAAGATGGGTTTTCCAGGGGAAGTGATGCCTAAGATAATCTCTCTCCCACAAAGAAAAATCTTCTTATTTCCCTTGTTACACCCAGATTTCAATCTTGACTTGCACAATAACAATCTTGCTACCCTTCTCCCTCCTCTATACTATCTGGAAAATTGAATATATTACAATTTCTAGCTTTCTCAACAATCCAAAATAGTCTTAAGAATGTAAAATTGGGCAATGATAGTATTTGGGAGCCAAATAGGTTTCATAATAACTCCTCCTCCTTGATGAGACAAATTGAGTTACTTTCAGGTTGCATACACAACAGGTTTTTTATGAGATAAAGTAGGAAAGAGGATAGATGAACTCTAAAAGTGTTTATCTTTTTGAGTCCCAGATCAAAAGTCCTATATCCTCAAAGCATTCAAAGTTGAAGAAAACACATCTATAAGCCACTAGCCTCTGTACATACCCTATTATGTTACATAGCACCGCCAATATCGTTTATCAGTAAGAGAGATGTTACTTTACACACTACACTCTATTAAAGGAGTTAGGTGATTTTGTAGTGCATTTGAGAAATAGTTCATTTAAATGGCTAATTTGGGAGTGTTGTAGATATCATTTATCTTAAGCTCCATTTTCCCTTTTCTGCAGTTTTTACACCTTCCTTGGGTGTCCTTCCCCCTCTTACTATGGCTTTAACAACCAACAGATACTGTTGGAACCCTGGGCTCACTCCTGCCTCAGGGCTTTTGCACTTGCTAGTCCCTCCATCTGGATCATACTCACATGCTTCAGGGTTTTGCTCATCCCAGTGAATACTTCGTACACTGGGCCATTTAAATGCACATACCCTTACCAGCACTCTTCTTTCTCTTTCCTGCTCTATTTTTTTTCTCGCCATTTATGATTTGCTGATACACTATTTACTTATTTTTCAGTTATTGTCTCTACCACTAGATTATAAGTTCCATGAAGACAAAGATATTTGTTTTGTTCTCTGCTGTAGCTCCAGCACCTGTAACAGTCCAAGTATTGGGCATGGTAATTCCTCAGTAAATATTTGTAAAACGAATGAACAAATAAATCCCAAGCACTTACTTTACCTCTGGCATCTCTCCTAAGTGCCAAGACCATCTAACTTCCTATTGAGTACATACACTTGGGTGTTTCACTGGCAACTTAAATTTCATGTGACCAAAATTGAATTGATTATTTCAAATCCATCCACACAGGGAACGTCAGTATGGTCCACCTCTTGCCCGAATTTGGGTATTGTTCTCCTAATTTCTAGTCCTGCTTCCAGTATTTATTTTTTCCAAAATCTATTCTCTGCATTGTCTCTTGAGAAATTGTTCTGAAATGCAAATCTGATCCTACCACTCACCAAGTTATAATTTGTCAATACCATTTCAGCACCACTAGGATAAAAACCTACCCTTAAGAAGGGTTACCTGGGCCGCCTTCTTCTGACTTTCTCTCCTGTTTCATCTTCCAAAACTTCAGTCTTCACTCTGACAATCTTGAATTCTTTTAAGCTCTGCAAACTTGCCATATAAACTCTGCTTGATACCTCTTCTTACAACCCACTTTGCCAGGCTCTCTCCTACCCATTCTTCAGTGGTCAGGTGGCCCCGCTCAGGCAAGCTTTCCCTGAGGCATAGAAGAGAGGTCAGTTGTTCCTGGTAAGTATCCACATTGTACTTGCACTTTCTCAAAGCAGTCATCACATGTTACTGAAACTAATTATTCCTCTGTGCTCCTTATCAGAGTCTAAGTGCCGTGCAGAGACATCTTGTTTGTCTTGCTCACACCTAGCTTCCTAGAGCTTAGCATAGTGCCTAGCTAATGATATTCACTTGATATTTGCTGAAAAATAAAAAAAAGAAAGGACAAGAAAGAGAGAATGAATGGAAGGGGAAGAGTAAAACACAGATATTAGACTTTATTCTCTCCTTAAAGAGGACAAGCACAGATTACCCATAGAAATAAATTTTCTTATATTCCAATTTATTAATTGGATAATAAATACATGTCTAAATTGCAACAGAAATTTATTCCCTAGTTCATAGCAGATACTACATAAATATCTGTTAAATAGGACGAAAGACTGTTTCTCTTTGCAGTCAGATAAGAGGTAATCTTTGTGAATATAGATGGCTGATTGTTAACAAAATCTACTCAGTTTCAATGAGAACATTCAAAATGCCCTGCAGGAGGGACATGGTCCATTCAGCCCAGTCTTCGCCCTGAGACTGAGAGTGACTGCTTGGGTAGAAGTGGGTGTGAGAACTCTCAGAAGCCATCTCACAATATGATGGATTTTCTAACAAAGTAATTCTAAATTAACTGCATTATCATCCATCTATTCCTCAAAGCCATTATTAAATTGCTTACATCTTTAGTCAATATCAACTCTTGGGCCATAAACTTCCAAAAGTTATTAGTCACTGTGTTACATAACTGTTCTCAATTGTTCTAAAACTACCTTTTCAAAGTTTTCTGGGGTCCCCAATATCTCCAGACTTCCCAATCAAACCCAGTCACTAAATATTCAGCCTCCCCACTCATTTCCCCTAATTTTGATCAAATGTCTTATTTGCCCATGTCTTTTAAGAACATAGAAGAAAGTATTTCCAAATATCAATCTACATGGAACTGGAAGTGGTGCTACAGTTAAAGCAAGGTGGACCCTGATAGATTTATATTCCAATAAGAAGTTTTTTATTTGTCTACTCCTCTCCAAACTGCAAAACAACCATTTTGAAACAAAATTGGAAATGTAGGTGAAGAAAAAGGGTGGAACCCATTTGAGCTTGAGAAACTACTGCCAAGACCATGTGTATTGATTTTTCTTTGCCAAAATATGATTGCCATCTTTCAGAACTTTGTTGAGGATTTGGATCCATCCCTTTGCTGACTCTGCCACGTGTTACAATTCTCCTCAGACCATGAGATAATGTAGCAGGAGAGCAGACCATCTGGTATCATTAGAAAACTAACCTCAGTCTTCCTTAAAAAAAGCATGCTGATGAGGAACTTCCAGATACTATTAAATAGAGCTTTTTCTTTCATGCCAAGTTGGCAAAATTATATCCACACTCCAAAAAGCCAAAATGAAACAACAAACAACAAAATTTTACTGGGGAGAAAAAAAAAAACAACTTTACTTAGAACATTTTATCCCTTACTTATTTTATTGTGGATTGATCCTTTAAAATTTCTCATAGGTATGATATCCACAATCCATGTTTGCATGTAATGCTTTTCTTCTGGTTCTAACCTTTTCTTAACAGAACAAAGGAGTAAACTGTGAGAGAGAAGACTTAAAGCATGAAATATTAGCCCAAGAAAATTAGACTGCCAAATTTTATTATTTAAACCAAATATATGATACACCTTAGTTACTGTTTTTTTTTTCTTACTTTACCTGCAATTACTAAGGTAATTTGATAATCTGTTGGATGCTAATTCCCCACAAAATTCTCAGTTTACTGCAATATGATTTCTAGAATTATGAAATGATCCACAAGTCTTGCTGTATTTAAGTGAGAGCTGGGAAGTGAGAGGAAAGAATGTGAAACTGACATATGGCATTACTTGGAAGAAGAATTGAGTTGGAGTGAGATTTTGATTTGGAAAAAGTATTGAGAAAGTTTATGATGGAGTAGCCGGAAGTGCAGACTGGCGTAGGGATCAAATAGCAATAGGTAGTTGGGTGAATCCTGTTTTATTTCATAATCATAATTTATTATCTTTGAGTTTCTATTCATTCCTCAGGTAATAAATTATCCTGTATAATGTGTATACTTTCCAATGAAACTCAAACAAGAATTTGAAAAAAATTATCAGTTAAATTTAGATTTTTCCTTTTACTTAGTCACTTTTATAACATTAGGAAGAACACATACATATTTATTTAATATAACTTACATATACTATAAATATTTTCCTTTTTCCAAATATCATGTTTTATGCATTCCATACAAATGCTGTTGTAAAGCAGAACAAAATTGTTATACATAAACTAATAAAGGTAGTGGTATTCTTTTTTTTTTCTGAATTATGCTATGGTTCTGGAGAATGAGAGACCTGAAAAAGCACACTTCATTGAGGTCCCTGTAATATTTTTGTATTTTTGTGACTTCAGTATAATAAGCACACACATATATGTATACTCTGGATTATATGTATGACTCCTTTATAATCAAATACGGCAAGCAATAATACCTGAATTTTTTTGTTTGTTTTGACAGCTTTTTGGTGCCAAACAATACTATCATAATTGAGTTTGGCTATGAAAACAGTAAAAGCAACAGAAACTAAATAATTAATATAAAAATGTTGCATTTTCCACAAAGTTAAATGATGTCATGGCATGCTTTATTAATCAGTTTCACAGTAGATCAAAAAGACAAGAGTGGTAGAAGAACTTGAGAGAGAATTAGGTGGAAGTCATAAAGGAGAGAGAGTGAAACTTCCCTGAGTATGCCCTTTTGTATAGTTTTGACATTTGAAAGCATATAATATTCAATGTTTTAAACAATTGGACAAATAAATGAATTCAAACTAGATGCTGCTTACAGGAAATACAGAAGAAAAGGAGTAATAAACAATAATCAATAAAAGAGAAATAGGAAATCAATAGCTAAAATTAATGAAACCAAAGAAGGGTTTTGAGATGATCAATGAAATCAATAAAATTCTAATCAGACTGATCAGAAAAACACACACACACACACACACACACACACACACACACACACACACAGAAAATGCCAATATCAGGAATGGGAGAGGTGACATTACCACAAATATTATAATCATTAAAATAATAAGGGGTTATTATGAACAGATTTATGTCAGCAAATTTGACAATTTATATGAAAAAGGAAATTTTTTTGAGAGGTACAGACTACAATATTTACTCAAGAAAAAATTGATACTCTGAATAATCTTAGGTCTATTAAAAATGTAATTACAGTTAAACACCTTGCCAGAAAGAAACTAGTTCCAGATAACTAATGAATTCTACCAAACAGTTAAGGAAGAAATAAAACTTATATTATACAAACTCATCAAGAAAATTAAACAAGTAGAATGACCCTTCGACTCATTCTATAAGACCAGAGTTACTATTATACCAAAACCAGACCAACATAGTATATGAGAAGATAAATAGCAAGCCTATATCCCCCATGAACATAAATGATAAAATTCTTTGTCACAAGTTGAATCCAACAATATTTGTCGGTTTTATCCAAGGAATGAAAGGTTTTTTAAAGCTTGAAAATCAATGAATGTAATTCACTATATTAACAGACTAGAAAATAAAAACAGATGTAGAAAAAGCATTTGACAAAATCCAATGTCTATTGCTGATATATATTATATACATATACAATGTATACCATGTTTATATCTATGCGTGTGCATATATATATGCAAATATATAAAACTCTCAACTTACTAGGAACAGAAGAGAACATCCTCAACTTAATAAACGGCATCTATGAAAAATCGCAGTTAAATTTCTACTTAATGATTAAACACTGAATATTTCTCCCTAAGATCAGCAAGAAGTCTTTAAAGGGTTTTAAACTGTGAAATGAAGAAATAAAAAGAAATAAAATCCATCCATATTGGAAAATAAGAAATATAATCATCTTTACATGCAGAAAATATGATCATCTACATAGAAAATTATAAGATTTACAAAAAATCTATTAGAACTAATATGCATGAATTAGCACATAGAAGGATACAAGATGAATATACTAAAATCAGTTGTATTTATAAATGTTAGGACATAACATTTGAAAATTAAATTTTAAAATATCCTTTATGGTAGAATCAAAATATAAATTACTTAGGGATAAATCTGAAATTAATATATGTGCAAAGCCTGCACACTGAAAATTATAAAATTCTTATGAAAGAAATCAAAGAAGATCTCAATAAATCAAGATGCTTACATTGTTCGTGGATTGGAACACTCTATAACGTTAAAATGTCCATTCTCCCAACAATGAATTATAGAGTTAATGCTATCTCAATCAAAATCCTAGCAGTATTTTTTTGGTAGAAATTGCCAAGCTTATGCTATGATTTATATAGAGATACAAAACTTCTAAAATATGAAGCTCTCAAGACTTGAAAAATAACAGAAAGATGGAAGACAGACTATCTGGCTTCAAGACTCATTATAAATTCACAGTAATCAAAACAGTGTGATAGTGCTGTAAAAATAAGCAAATAAATCAAGGAATAGAATATAGTCCAGAAATAGATGCATGTATATATGGTTAATTGATTTAAAAATGTGCAAAGTCAATTACATTGAAAAAGGATAGATTTTGTAACAAATTGTGCTGGAACAATTGGATATCCATTTCCAAACAAACAAACAGAAAAGAACCTCAATCCATACCTCTCTCAGTGTGAAAAATAGGGGCTCTCTTCTTAGCCCATAACAACCATAAATCTGCATTCTGTGTCAATGGATTCACCTATTTTGGATATTTCAGATAAATTGAATCATACAATATGTGGGCTTTTGTCCAGGTTGTAGCACAAAGTTTTAAAATTTAATGAAGTACAATTTATTTAATTTTTTTTTGTTGCTTGCACTTTTGCTGTCATATCTAAGAAGCCATTATCAAATGCAGGCTCATGAAGATTTAGCTCTATGTTTTCTTCTAAGAGTTTTAAAGTTTTAACTCTTATATTTAGATCTTTGATACATTTTGAGTTAACTTTAATATACTGTGTGAAGTAAGAGTCCAAACTCATTATTTTGCATGTGAATTTCCAGTTGTCCCAGCACCATTTGTTGAAGAAACAATTCTTTTCCTATTGTATGGTCCTGACAACCTTGTCACAAATCAATTGACTAGTTCTGGGAAGGTGGCAGATTAGAAGGGACAGAGAAAAATTCTCCTCTGTGAAAAACACTAGATAAAAGACAGAAAGCACTCCAGAACAGCAGTTCCATGGTTGCACTGGCTGGGCAGGGACTTCTACACCCATAGTGAGTGTGTACTTGGAGAAGCCAAGAGACTGCATTTAAGATTGGTGAGTGTTTGGCCCAGAACACTGCCAGGGAACAGGCATTTGGAGCTGGTGGATGAGCGTGGAGGAGAGCAGCTAGAGCAGAGCAGCCTTCCATGCTCTGGGCACCCTCCTCAGCACTTGGCTCAGGTGATAACCCTTCACAGACCCATGACCAGGAGCCCCTGTGCCAGGGACTGGCCATTGGAGCAGGTGGATGAGCATGGAAGGGGGAAGCATTCCACACTACATGCAGCCATCTTTGCAGTTGACTGGGAGAAGACCCTTCATAGCTCAGCAGCTGAGAGCTTCCTTGAGGGAATTTGGGATTTGGTGGGCTTGTTACAGCATTCACTCTTCCTCCATGGAAGCCCAAGGTGTGCACAACCTACAGGCAGAGGTGCTCCATGGAAGTGCCAGGCCTCCTCCAATCCCAGGGACTCATGGGTGCATGACAGACACAGACTGGGGAGTATTTGTGTTGGAAGGGGAGGCATGCAGCTCTGCAGCCCCAAAGTACTCCACCCATAGCCCCAGGAATGTCCAGGACCACTGTATCCTGGAGTGGACTCCCTGCCAAACTGCAGGGCATGCCCCCCCCCCCCACCCATAGGGATGGCAGTTCTCAGTGCACACAGAAAATTGGTGCACTGATTGGACTTCCACATGGTTTGAACCCCCATTCAGTGCATGGATAAAGTTGAGGGAGAACTGGCTAGAGGGTAAGTGGTGACTCAAGTGTGCCATCTGCTGGTAGGTCAGGTAAAGTGCACTCCACCAAGCTGTAGCTCTGCCAAACAATAGATAAATATTCAAATAATCCTGCATATCCTAAAAGGAACCCACCAAGATAAGCAAATGCCAAGAAGCCAAAAACAACAGAAAATTTTAAAGCATATGAAGAAACCAGAAGATATGGATAACCCAAATGTCCAAATTCAAAAGCCAGAGGAGACACAGAACTTGGAGCAATTAGTCAAAGAAGTACACACAAACATCAATGTTATGGCTCAGGATATAAAGGACATGAAGACCCTAGAAGAGCATAAAGAATTTGCAAGAGTAAATAAAAATAGTGGAACTTATAGAAATAAAAGGTACTGTTGATCAAATTTAAAATATTCTTGAGACACATAAGAGCAAATCTGAAGAGGTAGAAGAATGAATTGGTGAACTCAAAGACAGAAGGATGTAATGTGAAAGCACAAAAGTATGAATGGTGAAAAAAATAAAAAAGAATTTGAAGTGGATCTCAGGGAAATGATGGACAACATGAAGTGCACAAATATAAGAATGATTGGTGTTCCAGAAGGTGAAAAGAAAAGTAAAGGGCTGGGAAGAGTATTTGAAGACATTGGTGGGGAAATCTTCCAAACCCTTCTAAATGACATAAATATGGAAATCAAAGATGCCCAACAAACTCCAAATAGAATAAATCCAAATAAACCCACACTGAGACACATTCTGATCAAATTGTCAAATGCTGAAGTGAAGGAGAAAGTTCTGAAAGCAGCAAGGGAGAAGTGATTCACAACGTACAAGGGAAACAACATAAGACTAAGTACTGACTACTCAGCAGACACCATGGAGGCAAGAAGGCAGTGGTATGACATATTTAAAATACTGAAAGGGAAAAATCACTAGCCAAGAAATCTTTATTCAGCAAAGCTCTCCTTCAAAATGGAGGGAGAGCTTAAAATTTTCAGAGACAAGTAAATGCTGAGAGAATTTGTTAACAAGAGACCTGCCCTACAAGAAATACTAAAGAGAGCTCTACTGGCTGAGAAAAAAAGACATGAGAGAGAGGCCTGGAGAAGGGCACAAAACTGAAGAGTATTAGTAAGGGTAACTTAAAGGAAATAAAGAGAGAGAGAGAGAAAAAATAAATCTGACAAATAAAGGATAAAATGGCTGATTCAAGAACAGCCTTCACAGTAATAATGCTGAATGTGAATGGACTAAACTCCCCCATTAAAAGACATAGATTGGCAGAATGGATTAAAAAATATGAACCATCAATATGCTGTTTATAAGAGACTCATCTTAGATCCAGCAACACAAAGAGTTTGAAGTGAGTTGATGGAAAAAAATATTCTATGCAAGCTATTGCCAAAAGAAAGCAGGGGTAGCAATGCTAACATCAAATAAAATAGACTTTAAATGCAAGGATGTCATAAGAGACAAAGAAGGACACTATATGCTAATAAATGGGACAATTCAACAAGAAGAAATAACAATTATAAATGTTTATGCATCCAATCAGGATACTCCAAATTACATGAGACAAACATTGACAAAACTGAAAGAATGAATAGATGTATCCATAACAATCATGGGAGACTTCAATACACCACTCTTTTCTATAGATAGATCACCAGACAGAGGACCAATAAGGAAATTGAGAACCTAAATAATGTGGTAATTGAATTAGACTTAATAGACATTTATAGAGCATTACATCCCAATTTACCAGGATATACATTCTTCTCTAGTGCTCATGGAACTTTCCCCAGGATAGATCATATGCTGGGGCATGAAACAAACCTCAATAAATTTAAAAAGGCTGAAATTATTCAAAGCACATTCTTTGACCACAATGGAATGCAACTAGAAGTCAATAACCATCAAAGATCTAGAACATTCACAAGTATCTGGAGGTTAAACAACACACTTCTAAACAGTGGGTCAAAGCAGAAATTGCAAGAGAAAT
Source organism: Choloepus didactylus (assembly GCF_015220235.1). NCBI lineage: Eukaryota > Metazoa > Chordata > Mammalia > Pilosa > Megalonychidae > Choloepus > Choloepus didactylus. The sequence continues at coordinate 79,465,633 of NC_051315.1, read as the reverse complement.
TGCTAAATATCAAGAGATGAATGAAAATGAGAACACAACATATCAAAACTTGGATGCAATGAAGGTGATATTGAGGGGGATATTTATAGCTCTAAATGCATATGTTAAACAGGAAGAAAGAGCTAAAATCAAATAACTAATGAAACAAGTGAAGAAGCTAGAAATTGAACAGCAAACTAATCCTAAAGCAAACAGAAGAAAAGAAATAACAAGGATTAAAGCAGAAATAAATTATATGGAGAGAAAAAAAGTAGAAAGAATAAATAAAACCAAAAGTTTGTTCTTTGAGATCAAGAAGATTGACAAACCCTTAGCTAGACTGACAAAGTCAAAAAGAGAGAAGACCCAAATAAACAAAATAATAAATGAGAGGGGGAAAATTACTGTGGATCCCGAAGAATTTTTTTCAAAAATCATAAGAAGATACTATGAACAACTGTATGCTAACAAACTAGACAATTTAGAGGAAATGGATAATTTTCTGGAAACACATGAACAACCTAGACTGACCAGAGAAGAAATAGAAGATCTCAACAAACCAATCACAAGTAAAAAGATCCAATCAATCATAGAAGGCTTCCTATAAATAAAAGCCTGGGTCCGGATGGCTTCACAGGGGAATTCTATCAAACGTTCCAAAATGAATTGACAGCATTCCTAGTCAAGCTGTTTCAAAAAATTGAAGAAAATGGAACACTACCTAACTCATTTTATGAAGCCAACATCACTCTAACACGAAAACCAAATAAAGATGCTACAAGAAAGAAAAACTACAGGCCAATCTCCCTAATGAATACAGATGCAAAAATTCTCAATAGAATACTTGCAAATCGAATCAAAAGGTACATCAAAAAATTCATACACCATGACCAAGTGGGGTTCATTTCAGGCATGCAAGGATGGTTCAACATAAGAAAATCAATCAGTATAATACAACACATTAATGAATCAAAAGGGGAAAATCAAATGATCATCTCAATAGATGCTGAAAAACCATTCAACAAAATTCAGCATCCATCCTTTTTTGATAAAAATGCTTCAAAAGGTAGGAATTGAAGGAAACTTCCTCAATATGATAAGGGGCATATATGACCCCCCTCCCCCACAGCCAGCATACTACTCAATGATGAGAGACTGAAAGCCTTCCCTCTAGGATCAGGGATGAGACAAGGATGCCCACTGTCACCACTAATATTCAACATTGGGCTAGAAGTTCCAGCCAGAACAATCTGGCAAGACAAAAAAGTAAAAGGCATCCAAATTGGAAAGGAAGAATTAAAACTGTCGTTATTTGCACATGATATGATCTTATATTTGGAACCCCCTGAGAAATTATGACACAGTTACTTGAGCTAATAAACAAAATCAGCAAAGTGGCAGGATACAAGATTAATCTACATAAGTCAGTAATGTTCTTATACACTAGAAATGACATAATAGAAGAGACACTCAAGAAAAGGATTCCATCCATAATAGCAACTAAAAAAATTCAAGTACCTAGGAATAAACTTGATCAAGGATGTAAAAGACCTCTACACAAAAAATTACATATCTTTACTAAAATAAATAAAAGGGGACCTAAAGAGATGGAAAAATATTCTGTGTTCATAGATAGGAATGCTAAATGTCTTTAAGATGTAAATCCTACCCACACTGATCTACAGATTCAGTGCAATTCCAACAAAAATTCCAACAACCTACTTTGCAGACTTGGAAAAGCTAGTTATCAAATTTATTTGGAAGTGAAAGGGAGCTCAAATTGCTAAAAATATTCTAAAAAAGAAAAACAAAGTGGGAGAACTTACACTTCCTTGCTATGAAGCCACAGTAGTCAAAACTGCATGGTATTGGCACAAAAATAAACATATTGATTAATGGAATCAAATTGAGAATTCAGAAATAGACCCCCAAGTCTATGGGAAACTGATCTTTGATAAGGTCCCCAAATCCACTGAACTGGGACAGAACAGTCTTCAACAAATGGTGCTGGGAAAACTGGATATCCATATCCAAAAGAATGAAGGAGGACCCCTACCTCACACCCTATACAAATTTTAACTTGAATTGGATCCAAGACCTCAATATAAGAGACAATACCATAAAACTCCTGGAAGACAATGTAGGGAAACATATCCAAGACCTAGTATTAGGAGGTCACTTCTTAGACCTTACACCCAAAGCACAAGCAACAAAAGAAACAATAGATAAATGAGAGCTCCTCAAAATGAGAGCTTCTGTACCTCAAAGGAATTAGTCAAAAAGGTGAAGAGGCAGCCAGAATACTGAGAGAAAATATTTGGGAACCATGTATCTGATCAGAGACTGATATCTTGCATATATAAAGAAATTATACAACTCAATGACAATATTACAAACAGCCCAATTATAAAATGGGGAAAAATATGACAAGACATTTCTTCAAAGAGGAAATATAAATGGCTAAAAAAACACATGAAAAAAATGTCCATCTTCACTATTAGGGAGACGCAAATCAAGACCACAATGAGATATCATCTCACACCTATAAGAATGGCTGCCATTAAATAAACAGGAAACTACAAATGCTGGATAAGATGTGGAGAAATTGGTACTCTTATTCATTGCTGGTGGAACTGTACAATGGTACAGCCACCCTGGAAGACAGTTTGGCAGTTCCTCAGAAAACTAGATTTTGAGTTACCATATGATCCAGCAATTTCACTTCTCAGTATATACCTAGAAGATTTGAAAGCGGTGACATGAACAGATATTTGCATACCAATTTTAACAGCAGCACTGTTAACATTTTCCAAGAGATGGAAACAATCCAAATGTCCTTCAACAGATGAATGGATATACAAAATGTGGTATGTACACATGATGGAATGCTATGCAGCAGTAAGAAGGAATGAGGTTGTGAAACATATGACAACATGGATGAACCTTGAAGACATAATGCTGAGTGAAATAACAAAAGGAGAGACATTGTATGTTATCACTAGTGTGAACTCCATGGAAAGTATAAATTAAGTGTCTTATAATGTAGAATATAAGGGACCTAGAGATAGACAGAAGATAGTGAAAGAGGAATGATAATCTAATATGTACAGGTATGATAATGAGGGTAAACTTAATGGTATGGGAATGGTCAGGTGTGACAATGGTTCATTAATGGGATTATCAATATCAGTGACTCATTGAACGTAAACATGTTTGTAAATGGTTGTTTAAAGGCATATAACCCATGGAGTAGCACCACAGACCTAAGTAAGTGTTTGCATGATATACTTATAAGGTATGATACTGCTGCAGAGGGTTAAAAACAGAGTGGTATATGGAAAAATGACACATTATATATTAAATACTGTGTTTAATAGAAATATCTTACCAACACTACACTCATACCAGGGATGAATAATTATCAGCTGATGAGAGCTCTGGGATGTATTATATTATGATAATTATTTAAAGTTGAGAGTGATGAGGATTGTACACCTAAGTGAAGATAATATAAGAAACTGACCATTCAGTTTGGGATAGAATATATATTAAGTGAAATTAGGAACACACTACTTAATAAATCAAGCACTTGACTTGAGGCTGGCTCTTTTGAAACTTATGGTTGTAAATGGGAGTCTGAGCCCTCCTATAATTATGCCTAAGAGGCACCCTCAGGGAACCTCTTTTGTTGTTCAAATGTGGCCTTTCTCTCTCTAAGCCCAACTCAGCAATAATTTCATTAACCCTTCCCCCTTCCCCCACAATGAGGGACATGACTCCCAGGGGAACAAATCTCCATGGTGAAGTGGGACATGATGCCCAGGGATGAAACAGGCCCTAGTGGTGAGGGATTGAAAATGCCTACTTGACCAAAAGAGGGGGAAAAAGAAAGGTAACAAGCTGAGGTCACAGTAGCTGAAAGATCCCAGATAGAGTCAAGAGGCTATCCTGGAGGAGGTTTCTCTTGCAAGCTCCAGCTAGACATTCCAAATGGCCACAGTATGCCATGCCCTTACCAAAAGTAGTCCCCAAATACCTATGCCCCTACCTGAGATTCTATAAAATATTCACTTTCTAAGTTTTGTCTCTCAGAAATTAAATCCACCAGTGTTTCTACACCAGACAAGTCCTAAAATCCAGAGGCAACATCCTCTTTAAGAACAACAATCAGATGCAGCCCTCTTCCCCAAACTGTCTACACCCCCTTTTAATGTGAACAAGTTAGGGTGACCACTGCCTAGACACCCCTGAAGATGGAGAAAGAGATTAAGTGAGAGGAAGAGGTAGCAACAAACAAGATAAGATTTAACAGAGGTCTAGGAATACTGAAACTTTATATAAATATGTATACATATTTTAGGTGCAGGGGTGTTGGAATAGCTGGAAGGAGGTTAATGACATAATTGAACTGTAACCTATAACATCCTTTGAAATTTGCTCCATAGCTATTCATTGAATTGTGCTTTGAAAGTCTTCACCTTTCTGTATATACCTTATGCTGCATATTAAGGAAAGAACTGAAAGCTTGGAACTGTAACCTATAATAATTTTTGAAATTACCTATATAACTTCTTGTTGAGCTGTACATCAAAATTTAACACCTTTCTGTATGCATGTTATATTTTACAATAATGGTAATAGCTGAAGTTGTGGAACTGTGACCCATGATATTCTCTGAAATTTGCTCTTTAACTACTTGTTAAATCATACTTTGAAAGTTATCACTATTATGTATATATGTTAAAGTTCACAATAAAAATGCATTTAAAAAATCAGTTGACCATATATTGTTTTATCTCTGGATTCTCAATTCTATTCCTTTGGATATATGTATCACTCCAGCAGCACACTGTTTTGAAATTATAATTATGAAATTAATTTTGCAATTGGGAAGTGTAATTACAGTCTTCAGAAATTTATTGAGCCTTGTTCTGTGGCGTAATATTTGGTTTGTTTATCCTTGAGAATGTTTTATTGTACTTGAGGAGAATGTATATTCTGAAGTTTTGTGGTGGAGTGTTCTGCACACTTCTGTTAGATTTAGTTTATTTATAGTATTGCTCAAGGCCTCCATTTCTTTATTGTCTTCTGGTTAATTGTTCTCTTCATTAGTGAAAGTGAGGTAAGGTAGTTCCCAACTATAATTGTAGAGCTAGCTATTTCTCACTTCAATTTTATCCATTTTTCCTTCACAGAATTTGGGGCTCTTTTGTTAGGTGTTTTATGTATATAATTATCATAACTTCTTGATGGATTAACCCTTTAATCAATATATAATGCTTTTCTTTGTCTAATAATAATTTTTAACTTAAAGTCTATTTCACCTAATATTAGTGTAGCTACTCAGCTCTCATTGCTTACTATTACATGGAATATCTTTTTCCATCCTTTCACTTTCAACCTCTTTTTATCTTTGTATCTAAAATTAGGGTCCTAGAGACAGCACAGAGTTGAATCACATTTTTTAAATCTTTTCTCTCAAACTCCAACTTTTTATTGGAGAGTTTAATCTATTTACATTTGAAGTAATTTCTGATAGGGAAGAAATAACTTCTGCCATATTGCTATTTGTTTTCTTTATGTTTTAAATATTTTTTCAATATTTTGATTGAGATTAAATTCACATAAGATTTGTCATTTTAAAATGTACAATTCAGTAGTTTCTAGTACATTGAGAATGTTGTGCAACTGTCACCACAATCAATTTTAGAACATTTTCATCACCTAGGAATATACCTGTATTCACTAGCAGCTATACTCCATTACCCACTACCCCAGCCCTGACAACCACCAATTCGCATTCTGTTTCTGTGTATTTGACTATCTGGACACTTCAAATAAATGAAATCATAAACTATAGGTCTTTTGTATCTGGATTCTTTCACTTAGCATAACATTTTCTAAGTTCATCCATGTTGTAGCATGTATCCACAGTTCAATCCGTTTTTAAATTAAAATACTTGATTATTAAGAATAGTTTTTGGGGGAAATTGAGCTTCTAATACAGAGTTCCCATGTGTCCCACTCCATAATAGATGTTCTCCTATTAATATCTTGCATTAGCATAGTACTTTTGTTACAATTAATGAACCACTATTGACAAATTAAAGTCCATAGTTTATGTTAGGGTTCATTCTTGTATTACACAGTTCTATGGGTTTTGACAAATGCATAATGTCATATGTCCATTATCACAGTACCATACAGAATATTTTCCCTTTCCCCTATGCCCCACCTATTCATCCCCCCATTGCTCCACCTAAACCTCTTGTAAGAACTGATATTTTTATTGTCTCAATAGTTTTTCCTATCACAGAACATCATATAGTTGAGTTCATATAATATGTAGCCTTCTCAGACTGGTTTCTTTCACTTTAAGATATGCATTTAAGGTTTCTCCATGCCTTTTTGTGGCTTGATAGCTCATTTCTTTTTATTGTTGAGTTATATTCCATTTTATGGGTATACCACAGTTCATTTATCCATTAACCTACTGAAGGAAATCTTGGTTGCTTTTAAGTTTTGGCAATTATTAATAAAGATGCTATAAATATTCATAAACAAATTTTTGCAGATGTAAGTTTTCAACTTTCTTATATAGCTTGTTCTTTAATTCCTCAATAATTTCTTCTTTTGGGTTTACTTGATTTTTCCTAGTATACTGTTTTGATTCTTCTCATTTCCTTTTCTGCATATTTTTTTAGTTATTTTCCTAGGACTTATCCTGAATATTGCAATTAATGTTATAAAATTGTAAAAACAGTTTCAATTAATACAAACTTAATTTCAATATTACAACAAAATCTGCTTCTATACAGCTTTGCTCTCTGTTTATGTTATTATTGTCATAAGTTACATCTTTATACCTTGTGTGCCAAATAACTTAGATTTATTGTTATTTTTATACATTTGTCTTTTAAATAATATAGGAAGAACAAAAAAGTCACAAACCAAAAATACAATACCACTGGCTTTTATATTTACCAATGTAGTTACTTTTACTGGTATTCTTCATTTCTTAACAGATTTTCTAGTTACTGTCTAGTGCATTTCATTTCAGCCTGAAAGACTTCCTTTAGAATTTCTTGAATGGCATGTCTAATAGTTCTGATACCCATCAGCTTTTGTTTACCTAGGAATTTCTTAATTTCACCCTCATTTTTGAACAATAGTTTTTCTAGATATAGAATTCTTGGCTTACAGTTTTTGTTGTTTACATCAACATTTTAAGTATGTCACACCACTGCCTTCTGGCCTGCGTGGTTTCTCAAGAGTAATCTGCTACTAATGTTATTGAAAATCTTTTCTACCTGATGACTTGCATCTATCTTGTTGCTTTCAAGTTTCACTCTGTGTTTTTGTCTTTTGTCAATTTGAATATAATTTGTCTTGGTGTGAATCTCTTTGATTTTATTTTACTTGGAGTTTTTTGAGCATTTTGGATGAGCAGATTTATGTCTTCCATTACATTTTGAAAGACTTTGGTCATTGTTCTTCAAATATTCTTTCTGCCCCTTTATTTTTCTCTCTTCCTTCTGGGACTCCCATTTTGTGTGTTTTTATGCTTGATGGTGTTCCACAGACCTCTTAGGTTCTGTTCACTTTTTGTTAATTCTTTTTCTTTCTACTCCTCAGACTGGACTACTTCATTTGTGATTTTTTCAGCTTCACTGTTTCTTTGTTCTCCTGCTCAAATCTGCTGCTGAACACCTTTACTGGATTCTTCATTTTGGTTATTGTACTTTTCAGCTCCAGATTTCTATTTGGTTTCATTTTTTAATGTCTGTCTCCTTATTGGCATTGTCTTGTTGTTTGTACATAATTTTCTTTGTATAGTTTAGTTCTTTTTTCATGATTTCCTTTAGATTTTTGAGCATATTTCAACTATTGATTTAAAATTGCTGTCTAATAGGCCAATTTCTTGTGAAAGAAGGGAGCTGACTCCGTCTCTCTGTTCCTGCAAGAAGTTCTTTATTGGCTTTTTAGCACAGGATTATATAGCATAAGCATTCTTTGGGCTATCTAATTGTTTTTCCCATTTCCCCAGGCAACCGCATTTGTTCTAAAATCACAAGACTAGCATGTTTACAATTTTCGGGTGCAAGCTTGAGGACAATATTAATCTCAGGGAATGATCTCTTCTGAACCAGGTGGGAAAGCAGAGGCACGGAGAGGAGCCTGGCATCATTCTCTAACTTAATTGCCTGCTGTCAGGTGCACAGTGCCTTGGTGCCTGCCTTCAGGCACACAATGCCTTGGCGCCTGCCCCCAGGCCCACAATGTTTTGGTCTTCTCCCAGCCTGGTGCCTGCCTTGAGGCACACAATGCTTAGGAGGCAGTCTCCCTGACTAACTTGCCAAGCCAGGGAAAGTTCCATGCCTCCACAATTTCTGTTCTTTGTCAGGGACAGTCTCTATTAATTTTAATTTTCCCTGTAAATGGTCCATATTTTCATGTTTCTTTATATGCATCATAATTTTTGTTGAAAGTTGAACATTTTGAATATTATAGTGGAACTCAGATTCATCTTATTCTTCAGGGTTTGTTGTTGCTGCTTATTCATTGTTGTCACTGTTTATTTGTTTAGTGCTTTTTCTAAACAATTTTACAAGACATATAACACAATACATTGAGGAAAAAGTATATATTGCTCTTCTGGCACCAGCTAGCTGCACTGGAAATGCAGACCAGCATATCTACTGCCTCTACTGAGCTGGGAAATAGGCAATGGTATGCAGGTAAGTTAAAGTGCCACAATGTTCTTTAATTGATATGTAGTAGCTTTTATCTTCATTAAGCATTCTTCTGGTTGCTGAAAGTTTTTAAAATATTCCAGAGTTGTTTCTAAGTTTTTACCGATTTATCACTACTTTTGTGGAGGGACAGTTTTGTATTTCCCTATTCCACCATTTTTGGTGACAATTCAGATCTTATCAGTTTTAAACTTTAATCATGTGCAATTTATTTTATGTTAGTTCCACCTAAATACAGCACCCAGAAGTGCTCTGGGGAACAGGAACATTCTTGGTAAGGGCAGAGGAACTTCAACCATGGGCACTCTGCTTTACAGGGCTCACACTGCCCAAACACACAAAATATAAAATTATTAAGGAACATATGAGTTATAATAATTCAGGATCCAGTGCTTAGGACCAAGCAGAGCAACCCATTTCTGTAAGCATCACAGTCTGGAATAACATCACCATTAAGACCCCAAAGAAACTCTTCTATGTTTCTCTTGCACCATGTCCCAGAAGTAAAAATGAACCTATACTTAGTGCCTTGAAAATTTTTCATTTGTGTGATGCCAAACTCAGGGAATGGCTGTGCCTAGGAGTGCCCTGAGGATTTGAGGGGCAGAAGTGCATACAGAAGAGAAAAGACATCAATGTGTCTTATCTTTCTATTAAAATAGCATGACTATAAGAGAGTTTTCTCTAATGAAATACCCTTTCCCAGTAGTGCTGAACATCACCCTCCTTTTTATTTTGGCTACTCTTTATGTTCAAATTTATTGTTGTCAAGATACTCAGAAATTAACATGATAATGATTCCATGATTCCACATGGCAACTGAGGAATACTTTGCAATTTTAAACAATTCATATTAATTTTACCTTGTGTCTATGGGGACTAGTCATAACATGTTTAAAGTGTGTCATTGATTCTTTGCATTGGCAGCTAGATGGACATTAAGTAACAGAACTTTAAAAATTTTATTTTAAAAATTCGTAAGTGCTAAATTGATTTTCAAAAGGTTGAATAAAATTTCAGCTTTATTTAAATAATTTTTATTTAATTTTTAACAATAAATGTAATGGTATTTTTCCTCTAAATTCCACTGGGTGAATTTGAATAACAGAAAAGTAACTTTTTTGGAGAAATTTGTAAATATAATTTATTTTGCACTTACATTTTTATTAAAATATTAAATTTTGTACATTTTAATATAATTTCATATTTTTAAGACTATCATACAATGTATATTTTGCAAAAATATTAATTTTAATAAAACAGATTTTGCTGGAAGGAAAGTAAATGAAACCAATTTATGGATTAATTTATGATAATTTGTGAAATATCTAAATCTTGATTTTGCACCCCCCTGAAAAAATGTTAGGACATTAACAGAAAACAGGATGTGCAGAATAATTATTGAATTTAATCATCTTTGATATTTTCTTACTTTTAGTAATATACTCACCATAGATTTACATATATTTTTAATTTTGCTTTTATGGATGTATATTTTCCAAGATACAAGGATTAAAGGATATTTTATTAGTAGTTTGCTAATTTGACTTATAACCTTTAAGTATTTAGCTTTGCGGTACTTGGGAATCTGGTGATTCACTTGTCTGGAACCATACCATAGTAAGATTAGGGTGGTTGGTGGAGATGACTTATTGTACAAGGGGTGCCATGGGGAGACCTCAGGTTTGATGCTTACAGATACAAAGAGGGGGATTATAAATTTATAATTATAAATACAGAAAAGGGGTTGATAAAAGGAAGAATAATTCAATATATCTTTTGTGGAATAGTTGCACAAGTTGAAGGGCTCCAGAACGGATGTCTTCAGGAAAGCAGGATAGTTTTGTTGAAAACTGGATAAATTTAATGATTGGTGGGGTCATGTTTTATACATATGTATATGAAGGCAATCTAGAAACTCCAAGAAATATTCAATGCTAGATCAGAAAGTAATGGTTCAAATCAGTAGTATGAATTAGAGTATGAAGAGAATTAGTTTTACCACATTGACACTGAAATACAAATGAAATTTTACATGCAAAGAAGGTAATACATAAGCACATTCCTATTACACACTGGCCTCTTCAATGAGTAATATTTGTCTTGTAATATTTTGAAACTAATTCATGTATAAAGCATGGAAAACTTAACTTTCTTTCAAAAGAGACTGATTTGGGGTTCATTCATGGTAATTTAAAAATTAAAACCAAAGTGAGTAGAAATTGTCAATCTATGTCTAAAAAATGAGATTATATCAAGAAAACTAAAAGAAGTCTATGGAGGGGTAATAGAAAGTAAAATTTCCATCTCTATTGAGGTAACATTTCACTTTTTGACCTTGATAATTAGAGAAAAAATGCATTGAAATATGCTTATAGATGACTTATAGTATAGAAAAAAATGTAGATTTTTTCAAGTGAAGATCTCGAGTTTATTACATACCCTGAGTTTACTCCTTTTTCATTTTTATAACACTCTATATTTTTATTCCCATGAATTTTGTGAGAAATATTTTACTCTATTTTCACATATGACGAAACTGAGGCATACAGACGTTTACTAGGTTTTCCCAAGGCGTGGAATCATTAACTGATAGTGAGCCTATCACATCTTTAAAACATTTCTTCTGAAACATATCTTAGATTCTTCCTAGTTTCTTTCAATTTGCCTCTACTTACCACTTAATGTTCTCATTTCTAATTTTGTACACTTTCTAGCAAATAACAAAGGTGAGGTCTAGCTAAGCCAACTTGGCAGGTGAAATCACTGCCCTCCCCACTACATGGGATCTGACACCCAGGGGAGTAAATCTCCCTGACAACGTGGAATATGACTCCCAGGGAGGAATCTAGACCTGGCATAGTGGGATGGAGAATATCTTCTTGAAAAAAAGGGGGATGTGAAAGGAAATGAAATGAAATAAGCTTCAGTGGCAGAGAGATTCCAAAAGGAGCCAAGAGGTTACTCTGGTGGGCACTCTTATGCACAACATAGACAACCCTTTTTAGGTTCTAATGAATTGGAATAGCTAGCAGTAAATACCTGAAACTATCAAACTGCAACCCAGAACCCTTGAATCTTGAAGATGATTGCATAAAAATGTAGCTTATGAGGGATGACAATGTGATTGGGAAAGCCATATGGACCACACTTCCCTTTGTCCAGTGTATGAGTGGATGAGTAGAAAAATGGGGGCAAAAAAAAAAAAAAAAAAAAAAGCCAGTGTTCTTTTTTACTTTAATTGTTCTTTTTCACTTTAATTTTTATTCTTATTATTTTTGTATGTGTGGTAATGAAAATGCTCAAAAATTAATTTTGGTGATGAATGCAGAACAATATAATGGTTCTGTGAACAACTGAATGTATACTTTATATGACTGCATGGTATGTGAATATATCTCAATAAAATTGAATTAAAAAATTAACAAAGGTGAGGGAGCTTGTTATAATGTCTCATTTTTGTGATATATACCTTACTCCTAAAGGAGGGAAAGATAATGATGAGTGAAAACAATGAAATTGTATTGGTGATCTGTAAACTGTTCTAAACAATCTCCCTCTTTCAGGATTCTCCCTTAATTTTCAGAATAAACCCTCAATGCACTTGTAATGAAAGCTGTTACAGTTTTAGCTTTAGTTTAATTAGCAGTTAGCCTGTTTATTTCTTGCTTTCCTCTTTTTTTTTTTTTTTTTTGTCCTATTTTGGCTTACTAATCATGTCTTTATGTTACTAAAGACATAAGGCCGTAGTGACATATACTAACATATGATGGTGTAGTCATTACAGGAAAGAAGAATATGCATGGAGAGGTAGATTTCTTTTCATGGGCCACAACAGACTGATAACATAGGAATTCAGGAGAAGTAATAGATTCATAAAATCACATTAATTGCATATGTTACATGATAAGAGTGCAACAAAAGCTTAGAGAGAAAATCATTATATGAGAAAATCAAACTTCTGAATACTTGAAGAAATTAAAACAAAAACAAAAGTGGAAAGTATTAAAGGAATAGAAAAAAAGTCATGATGATTCTCCAAATCCTTAGAAATAATGCAGAAGAAAAGAGAGGCCATCTCTAGACATGGGAAAAATGTTATCATCAGCAAGTTGGACAGGAATTTATTTTATCTTAGGTCTGTGTTCTAGTTTGCTAATGCTGCTGGAGAGCAAAACACCAGAAATGGATTGGCTTTTATAAGAGGGTTTTTTTTTGCTTACCCAGTTACAGTCTTAAGGCCATAGAGTGTCCAAGGTAATGCATCAACAATAGGGTACCTTCACTGGGGGATGGCCAATGGTGTCTGGAAAATCTCTGTTAGCTGGGAAGGCATGTGGCTGGCATCTGCTCCAAGGTTCTGGTTTCAAAATGGCTTTCTCCCAGGACGTTTCTCTCTAGGCTGCAGTTCCTCAAAAGTGTCACTCTTAGTTGCTCTTGGGGTGTTTTGCCTCTCCTGGCTTCTCTGGAGCAAAAGTCTTTCAACAGCCATCTTCAAACTGTCTCTCATCTGCAGCATTTTTCAAAGAGTTCCTCTTGGCTGTAGCTTCTCTTCAAAATGTTACTCTCAGCTGCACTGAATTCCTTCTATTTGTCAGCTCATTTATATGGCTCCAGTGATTTAATTTAGACCCACCCTGAATGGGTGGTGTTACACCTCCATGGAAATTATCCAATCAGAGTCATCACCCACAGTTGGGTGGGGTGCATCTCCATGGAAACACTCAAAGAATTACAATCTAATCAACATTGATAAGTCTACCTACACAAGATTGCATCAAAGATAATGGTGTTTTGGGGGACATAACACCTTCAAACCAGCACAGTATGTAAATAGACTGTTCTAGGTGTTGAATAAAGACCAATTAAATAATGATGCTGATTAAAGGATTTCTGGGGTAGGAAAAGTTCACTTTTTAATGATAGGAATCAGTGGCTACAAATATGGTAATGATGAATGGGGAATCTGATTAGAGCCTCAATGAAAATTTATTAAATCACATTGGATTTTATTAAATCAAGAAATATAAAAGAAAAATATTTTAAAATGTCACAGAGCTAAATTTGCTAAGGAACTAAGACATCAAAATTATAAGAGAAAAACAGTTTTACCAAAGAGGAAAAAAGACGTTTTCTCCATAGCACCTTTTACTACTTCCCACCTATCTCACTGCATTTTTTTCCTTATTGGAGAAGTGTGTATTTACAGAACAATCATGCATAAAATACAGCATTCACATATACAACTCTATTATTAACACCTTGCATTGGTGTGGAACATTAATTGCAATTGATGAGAACACATTTTTATAATTGTACTATGAACTATAGTCCATGGTTTAATTTATAGTTCACTGTGTAATGTAGTTCCATAGATTTTTAAAATTTTTGTTTTGTTACCATATATGCAATCTAATATATTTCCTTTTAATCACATTTAGATATATATTTCAGTTCTGTTAATTACTTTCCCAATGTTGTGCTACCATCACCACCATCCATTACTGAAACATTTCCATAATTCCAAGTAGGAACCTTGTACAATTTAAGCCTTAACTTCCCATTCTCTATGCCCACCCTGTGCCCTGGTAACTGATATTCTAGATTCTAACTTTATGAGTTTGTTTATTCTAATTGTTTCAAAAGAGTGAGATCATACATTTGTCCTTTTTTGTCTGGCTTATTTGCACTCAACCTGATGTCTTCAGGGTTATCTATGTTGTCACATGTATCAGGACTTCATTCCTTTTTATGGCTGAATAATATTCCATTATATGTATAAACCGTATTCTATTTATCCATTAATCAGTTGATGGACACTTGGGTTGCTTCTATCTTTTAGCAAGTGTGTATAATGCTGCTATGAAAATTGTGCAAATATCTGTTTGAATCCCTGTTTTCAATTCTTTGGGGTATATACCAAATAATGGGATTGTCAGATCATGAGGTAGATCTATATTTAGCTTTCTGAGGACCTGCCAAAATGTTTTCCACAGTGACTGCTCCATTTAACATTGCCCTCAGCATGTTTCTACAAATCTTCACCAATATTTGCTATTTTCCTTTTTTTTTAAAAAATAGTGGCCATTATAATGGATGTGAAACCATTGCCTAACACAAGGTCCTGAAGATGCATCCCTCCATTTTCTTCTAGGAGTTTGATAGTTTCAGCACTTATATTTATGTATTTTATCCATTTTGAGTTGACTTTTGTATAAGGTTGGAGGTAGGGGTTTTCCATCTCTTTTTTTTATGAATAGAGATCCAGTTTCCCAGCACCATTGGTTGACAAGACTGTCCTTTCCCCACAGAGTGGTTTTGGCCCACTTGTCAAAAATTAGTTTGCCATAAATGTGAGGGTTGATTTCTGAATTCTCAGTTTGATTCCATTGGTCTATATGTCTGTGCTTGTGCCAGTACCATGCTGTTTTGATTACAGTGGCTTTTAATAAGTTTTAAGATCAGGAAGTATGAGTCCTTCAACTTTGTTCTTTTTCAAGATGGCTTTGTTATTTGGGACCTCTTATATTTCCATATAAATTTGATGATTGGCTTTCTCATTTCTGCAAAGAAGGTTTTTGGAATTTTGATTCAGATTGCATTGAATCTATAAATTCCTGTGGGTAGTGTGCCAGTGTGAATGTCTCATGTCCCCCCAAATGCCATTTTCTTTGATGTAATCTTGTGTGGGCAGATGTATCAATGTTGATTAGATTGTAATTCTTTGAGTGTTTCCATGGAGATGCGCCCCACCCAACTGTGGATGATGACTCTGATGGATAATTTCCATGGAGGTGTACACCACCCATTCAGGGTGGGTCTAAGTTAAATCACTGGAGCCATATAAATGAGCTGACAAACAGGAGGAACTCAGAGCAACTGAGAGTGACATTTTGAAGAGGAGCTACAGCCAAGAGGGACACTTTGAAGAATGCACTGGAACTGAGGGAGGAGCTTCAGCTTACAGAGACATTTTGAAGATGGCCGTTGAAAGCAGACTCTTGCTCTGGAGAAGCTAAGAGAGGACAAATGCCCCAAGAGCAACTGAGAGTGACATTTTGAAGAGGAGCTGCAGCCTAGAGAGGAATATCCTTGGAGAAAGCCATTTTGAAACCAGAACTTGGAACACTTGCATTCCCAGCTAACAGAGGTTTTCCAGATGCCAGTGACCATCCTTCAGTGATGGTACCAGACTGTTGATGCATTACCTTGGACACTTCATGGTCTTAAGACTGTAAGTGTGTAGCCAAATAAACCCCCTTTTATAAAAGCCAATCCATCTCTGGTGTTTTGCATTCTGGCAGCATTAGCAAACAAGAACAGGTAGTATTGACATCTTAACTATATTTAGTCTTCCAATCCATGAACATGGAATGTCCTTCCATTTATTTAGGTCTTCTTTGATTTCCTTTAGCAATGTTTTGCAGTTTTCTGGGTACAAGTTCTGTACATCCTTTGTTAGATTTATTTCTAGATATTTGACTCTTTTTGGATGCTATTTTGAATGGAATTTTTTTTCTTGATTTCTTCTTCTAATTATTCATTGCTTGTGTATAAAAACACCACTGATTTATAGGTGTTAATCTTATACCCTGCCACTTTGCTAAATTCATTAATTAGCTCTAGGTGCTTTGTTGTGGATTTTTCAGAATTTTCTGTATTTAAGATTATATCATCTGCAAACAGGGAAAGTTTTACTTATTCTTTTCCAATTTGGATGCCTATTATTTCTTTACCTTTCCTAATAGCTCTGGCAAGTATTTCCAGTACAATTTTGAGTAACAATGGTGACTTTGGGCATTCTCATCTTGTTTGTGATATCAGAACAAAACTTTTCAGTCTTTTACTGTTAAGTAGGATGTTAGCTTTCGGCTTTGCATATAAGCCTTTTATCATGTTGAGGAAGTTTCCTTCTCTTCCTAGTGCTCTAAGTATTTTTATCAAGAAGTGGTGTTGAATTTTTTCAAATATATTTTCTGCATCAATTGAGATTATTGCTTTTTCCCTTCATTGTGTTATTGTGGTGTATTACATTAATTGATTTTCTTATGTTGAACCAACCTTGCATACCAGAGATAAATCCCATTTTATTGTGGTGTATAATTCTTTTAATATGCTGTTGGATTTGGTTTGCTAGTATTTTTATCGAGGATTTTTGCATCTATGCTCATATGAGATATTGGTTCATAGTTTTCTTTTCTTGTGATACCTTTATCTGGTTTTGGCATGAGGGTTATGTTGGCCACATAGAATAAGTTAGGAGGTATTCCCTCCTCTTCAATTTTTTTAGAAGAGTTTGAGTAGAATTGGGCTTAAGTCTTCTTGGAATATTTGGTAAAATTCCCCCTATGAAGCCATCTGGTCCTCCTCAAGGGAGGTAGTAATACCTTTGTTTGCCTGCTTGTATTTTGGCCATTTCTTAACATAAAGTGTGTACAATACTTGGGGAATATAAAATCATAAACATACAATTTCTTACATGTTAAATTTGCTATTCCCAATATTTAAAAAGGCTGTATGCCTTTAATTAGGTAAAATCTTCCTTTAATGCACAAAATGTTTTAGTATATGACACACTTTTAAAGGAAAGAATTGTAGATTTGAAGGGTTCCTCACAAAGTAGTTATTATTGAAGAATTGCTTATTCTGTTAAAACAATTGCTATTTTTTAAATATGGAGATTTCATAAATTTTTATGCAAATAATTCTTTCACATAATTTGTATACTTGAACATATTCCTAGCAAATAACTCATTTAAGGAAAATAGATGTTTTTGAAATTATTTTTTGCAAAAAAAAGAAAATTCTGGATATAATAAAAATATGGCCTTAGGAAAAGGAACAGATGGTTTGGTTGTTGGGCAACTTTACGGAAATATATTAGTAACCACATGTTGTATTGAAAACCACCTGCTTAAGAGCCTCAGTTTTCATAAGCATGTAAATAATACCTTTGTGGTAGGCAGAATAATGGTCCCCAAAACTTGCCCATATCTTAATTCCTAGAACCTGTTAATATGGTAGGTTACCTGGCAAAGGGGAATTCAGGTTGTATAAAATTAAGGTTCCTAATTGGTTTACCTTTAGGTGGGGAAATTATCTTGGATGATCCAGCTGGCAATCACAAGAGTCCTTAAATATGGAAAAATGAGACAGAATAGTGTGTATGAGAGAGTGATGTGATGTGAGAAGGACTCAACTTCTAGACAGAAGAGGGCTAGGCTCAAAGAATGTGTGCAACCTCTAAAAGCTGTAATGGACAAAGGAATGGGTCTTCCACTAGAGCTTCCTGAAGGGAATACAGCCCAGCTGACACCTTAACTTTAACCCATTGAGACTGACTTTAAACTTCTGACTTCCATCTCTGTGTAATTTGAAACCGCTAAATTTGTGGAAATTTGTTACAGCTGCAAAAGGAAACTAATACAACCTGCATGCCATCAAGTGGTAAAGAAGACAATGGCTTGGCCTGTCAGAAATTTGCAAACTGCTGGAAATTACCATTCTGGATTTTGTACAACCCAAGTGAATGTAAGGAAGGATAGTTTTCCTCAAGTCACAAAATAGATGAAATACTCTATGTAATATCTGTTCAGATAGTATTAAACAAGTTGCTTCAAATCAAATTTATAAGCCAAGAAAAAGTAGAGGCAAAACTGACAACTAATTAGTATCATTTAAAAAATCCTTAATTTTACTAAATAACAGGTAGATTTATAACTAGTACCCTTGCTTAACATTTTTGATAGGTTTTGGCAACATGTTCCCAAGTGAATGTGGAAAGTTGGCTTTTAATGAAGAGTAAATCTTACTGCCACTTCCCAACTGGATAGGGATCTGCTCCTGTGGCACTTGTAATTTGTTTATAACTTCCACAGATCCTTCTCTTTGCCAAGTATAGCATTGCTGGTATTAATATTCTAGATTAATGCCACAATGACCTAAAGAAAGCCATGATTTTTTTTTCATATTTTTTTTATATCAAAGCATTTTTCAAATTTATAAAATTTCAAGTTACTTATTCACAATATTCTTGTTTATTTTGGAACTGTGTATATATTTTTGAGACATTGTACAATGTCTCATAGCAAGAGAAAGAAAACCATAAAAGTCCTTCCCCACCCACTCCTCATCACCACCACTGAGTTTTCAACTGACATTCTGAGTGGAAATATATTGAACTTCTCATTCTTTTATCCAGAAGTCATGTCTGCTACTGCCAAAGTTTAATACGTGTTCCAACCGCCCTACTCTTGACCTCAGATGGCACCTGTCCTGAAATTGAATGGAAGCATTTATATTGGAATTGGAAATGGTGTGCGTCATTAGGATATGACAGACAAAGAGTGTTCTAGTTATTCCAAGCAAATGTCTTTCACCATGGTAGAACCATCTCAATTTTTTTCATGTAAAAGTTAGGACTCAGTCTCCTTCATATTAGTTTAATATATTTATATACAGATTAATATATAAACACAATTTATAAATCTTTCATGAGATTTGTCTCAAACGATTACTTTCCTAGTGAAAAGTAGTTTAAGAATTTGGAATTTAATCTGAAGAAAACTTCAGGTGGTCTAGGTAAATCAGATTGGGCTTACTTTTTATTACACTTTTCTTGGAAAATGAGAATTCAAGAATGTTCATGTGTTTTATCTTGTTTTGATGATTATGCTGTTTTTTGATGTCCCTTATCATTTCCATAGTCTTTATCATGTTTACTCATACAAATGTCAGCACAATAAAATTTTAATGAGCTTGGTAAAACTTTTCTCAATCTATTCTTCCTAATTTAGCCATATAAAATTACATATAAAGTCACATATAGTACCCTCTACTCAGGTAAGAATTCTAACAATATACATATTAGATTAGCAAAAACTAGCTTCATCTCACTGCCAAGAACTTTTTTTTTTTCCCGTATCTCACTTCCGATTCAAAGTTCCATGCAATTGTGGTGTTTGAACAAATCGACTGTAGAGTTGTACTGTTTAGAAAATTTAGATCCTGTAGCAAATAGATATCTATTCCCTTGGTCTCATATGGAAGTTGAAGTTTTAAAGCACAGTCAGTTTCGACCTTTACACTTTGGCCTGGCTTGCCCTGGTCTTAACCAGACCTGCTTCGTTCATAACACTAATTGAAGTCTGGGCTCTTTTTCACCTTTTTTTTTTAACAGTGGCTGTAGCACTAATACTGACATTCATATCTGCCGAGCTCTAGCTCTGGGTTTTAGGTGTCTCAGAGATACACATTGTTCCAGAGACCAATCAGGTTATACTATACGCTAAGGGATCAGCATCTCAAAGTTTAGAGATAGGCATTACAATTCAGGGATAGAGTTAACTGCTGTAAGAGCTTACAATCTAGGGACTATTACAATAATTGTGTCTATGTTAGGCTATGTTCTAAGATTCAATTCTGAGTTTACACGTTGTAGTTAGTCCATATTGGTGAGGCATTAAAGTGTTTGCCTTTATTTCTGGTGTACTTCACTCAAATACTGTGTACAGGATCCATTCACCTTTGTTGTGTGTGTCACAGCTTCACTCCTTGTAGTTGCTCAATGTTCCACCGAATGCGTACACCACAGTACACCATTCCATTCTTCAGTCAATGTACCCTTAGGTCATCTGCACCCTTTGCAAATCGTGATTACTGCCTCCATGAACACCAGTTTGCAAATGTCCATTCATGTCTCTGCTCTCAGATCTTCAAATGACATACCCCATAATGCGGTTGCAGGACCTTATGGTCCCCACATACTTAACTTTTTGTGGAACAACCACACTGACCTTCAGAAAGGCTACACCATTCTACCTGGTAATATAATGAATACAAGAATACAAGAATAAATTATAAGCAACTTATTAAAAAAGTTTTTTTAAAATGTTATGATAACAGAGTTTGAGTTCTGGGTTGAAAGAAATAACACGTACTACCAAACATGAACCACTTTCCTTTCCTCAAACAGTTTCCTTTCCTGGGCCAATAAAATGTATAGTGCTGATTTACTTTTCCAACTTAGTTTCATTTTAGTGCTTAGCTATGCCCATATCTTTATGTTTCTTGTAAGTCAAGGGAAAGATGAAAAGAGTTAACTTTTATTAAACGACATGTCTGAAAGATTTTCAAACAGTGAAAAAGATAATTCGAGTTCAAAGTTAGAAAGGAAAATATAATAATGAAGTAACTGGCAGCCGTCCACAGGAAAAGATTGTTCATGAGCTGACAGGATTGGAATATTCAGAGGAGATGGAAGCTGTGGGCGGACGCTCACTGCCTACATTAAATAAAGTGGGTTTTGGCACTGCTTTAAATTTGAGTAAAAAAGTCAAGATGCCAAATTCTCTGTCTGCGCACTTTTGTCTTCTCAGACAGTTAGTATCACTGAGGGCAGTGGAGTGGAGAAGGGGGGCAGGGAAGCTAATTGCAGCAATCTCCTTTTAGACTTGCCAGCTCCATGGGGGAGATTGTTAGTGGTCCAGCTGAGTTTCATCACAGTCATGGAAAAAAGCACTCAGCAAATGGCCTGATCCTGGGAACATATTCCTCAGAGAATCAAAATGCCTTCTACTCTAACAGATTCACTTTGTCGTGCATATTGTGTGTTAAGACCCTTTATGGCCTTGTAAATTTTTACTTTAAATTTTATTGAAGTCAATATGTACTTCGTTTCATGTTGTGAAATAATATTGAAAAATATACTACCCACAAATAGGTACCTGTGGATTTATTGTCATTAGAAATTATTAAGTTAGACGTGGAAATTTTTATGCCTGAAAGGCATTGGAGAATATTGTTTACTGGGTAATAATAATATCCAGGGGAAAGGAGAACTAGGATGTATTCCATAAAACATCTTCCTTCACTGTAGAAAAATATGGTAATATTTCCCTTAACGTTTTGTGAAATTTCTCAACATGATGATTAGCAGAATTCATGTTTAGAAAATTTGAGATCCTACATTACCTTTTAGTCTTAATTGTTTCCACAGTTGGAATAGCTAAATTTCCTTCTCAGTAATCATGAAAACTCCAGATAGAAGAACCTCTTCGTGGTTCCATTTCTCAAGTTCTAAAATTATATGCATTCTGAATCTTGTATAATATGTAAAAAAGACAGTGTCTTGAAATATGATTTCTTAGAATCATACAATAAATGTCTTTATCATTGTGCTGGTTTGAATCTATTATGTCCCCCACAAAAGCCATGTTTTTTAATGCAATCTTGTGGGGCAGAGTTATTAGTGTTTTGTTTAGGGTGGAACCTTTTGATTAGGTTGTTTCTGTGGAAATGTGACCCACCCAACTATAGGTGAGACCTTTTGATTAGATCATTTCCATGGAGGTATGAACCCCTCCCATTCACGGTGGGTCTTAATTAGATCACTGGAGTCTAATTAAGGACATTTTGGAGAGAAGCTAAGAGCCAACACAGATCCAGTTGCTTGGAGATGCTGGAAGATGCAGGCAGAAGGATGTTTGGAGATGCCAAGCTAAGAGATGGCATCCAGAGTTTGCCTCAGAAAAGCTAAGAGAGGACTCCCAGATGCTTGGAAAGAAATGCCCCAGGAGAACCAAGTAGAGAGCTGAGAGAGAGAAATTAAGAGAGACAGAACCCCAGAGACATTTTGAAGAAACCCATTTTGAAACCAGAACCTGGGAGCAAAGGACCAGCAGACACCAACAACGTGCCCTCCAAACTGATACAGGTGTTCTGGATGCCATTGACCTTTCTTCAGTGAAGGTATCTTCTTGTTGATGCCTTAGTTTGGACACTTTTATGGCTTTAGGACTGTAAATTTGTGACCTAATAAATCCCCTTTATAAAAGCCAATCCATTTCTGATATTTTGCATAATGGCAGCTTTAGCAAACTGGAGCAATCATCATACATATTTCCTTGGTATCACACAAAAATCATTATATTTTAAAATACCTTTTCTAAAGCATACCAAGAGAAAGAAATGAAAATAGGAGAACAGGAAAAGAGAAAAGAGAGAAAGGGGAGAGAGTAAGAGAAAAAAAGAGGAGGAAAGAATTTTTACAACCCTATTCTTTATTTTCCTTATCCTGTATCATTTTCTCTGAGGATTCTGAACCAAATAATAGTGACATTTTGCACTAACTCCAAATGGTGTTAGTTTTATATGATTTCCAAAAAAAACATCAATGTTCTAAGTTGTGTAAAATTTTTCTGCTCAGAGTTTGGGGTTAGTAGTTTCAGATTAGGGCTCTCTGGAGTCTGAATATCCACTGAAAAAAGAAGTTTAAGGATTCTAAAAAGAAACTTCAAAAGGTTGCTTAGATCCAGATGTGTGTCTTTTTCTACTTGAATGCTTATTATGACAACTGCATTTTGGAAGTATATAAAAACTTGACTAAAATCATGAATTTATTTTTTTTCTCAGAATTTCATACTGAATCTGGAAAACTTTTATTTATCTAAAAACTTGCATTGAATTCTAACCCATCAATGTGTCAAATGTGATTAAACCATTTACCTGATGTAATAGGATAGATACCTTACGGCACAAAACAAAGAATCCCCTCATCTTAGTGGTTTAAAACAACATAGTTTTATTTCTCTTTCATGTTACATGTAGATCTAGGTAAGTAAAAGGGACCTGCTCTTTGGAGTTGTTCAGGATACCACCTTATTGAGGCTCTATTGCCATCTGAATATGTGGTTTCATGATTAGCCATGGCAGAATACGAAAGCATGGAGAATTGGGTCTCTTAAATACCTCTGCTCAAAAGTGACACAGTTCCACTAACATTTCATTGACTAAAGCAAGTCCCCGGTGAGGCAGGAGTTAAAGAGTGGATGTTCTTTCAAACAGAGAGTAAAACCAGACATCTCAGGGGGCAATAAAAATTTCAAGGTTTCCATTTCACCATATATCGTCTACTCTCCCTTTTGCCTGCAGAACGTACTCATCACCTTCCTAAAGGAGACAACCCCAAAGTCCCATTAGTCATGATATGGAGCTTACATGATCTTTGGCTATGTGTTCTGATGACTACATCAGGTCTCAATGTGGCTTCCCTTGATCTAGAGAACAGTGAGCTGGAAACATGAGAGCTGTACCCCACTTCCGCAACCAGGTTCGTGCACACACTATATAATGGTGGAAAAGAAGGCAATAAACTCTTCCATTCAGAATGGGCAAGGAAGGGTGACTTTCTGCAGGGCCTGATCCACAGCAATTCTAAAATTCCACTGGGAAGATATTATGAGGTTCCCTACCCTGGAAGGTGTGGAATACTTCTTGGTTACATCCTGATTCTATCTCTTGGGTAGAGCTCTTTGGTTCATTGTTTTTTAAGTCTCATTGTTTTTTAAGTCTCTGAGAAAGTATTCCTTTTCCAATATATTCCTTGGCCACATCTTAAGCAGACACTGGGGAATATGCAATGTTGCTTTCTTAACTCATTTCCTGCTTGTTTGTGGTTTGGTGCCAAATGGTCATTTAAAATCTGGGAGAGGAACAGACTCCTGGTTCGTTTGTAAGTACTACTCTCTCAGAAACTCGGTAAGATTATTATCTATCTGAGTTTAGTCAGCTTCATGAGGTAGTGACCAAATTAAATCCATAGTATTTTTTGAGACGTAGTTCACCTAACTGCCACGTCTCTTCGATTTCATTACTGTCTCTTTCTCCTTCTCTCCTAGTTTACTCCTAGGTCTCTCCTAGATCTGATTTACTAACTGAAGTGACATTGCATTTTATACCCCTAATTTGCTGTTTGCTGAGAGGCAATTTAATCAATGGAAAGGTTTAAATGAGCTTTAGTTATACAATCTCAACTTTCACTGCTTGGGATGAAAAGGCACTCATCCTCATCAAATCTGCAAGACCCTGAATTTCTGGACCCTTTCTATTCCTTTCACTTCTGTTTGCAAATTGTCTGTGATGGTTAGGTTCATGTGTCAACCTAGCCAGGTGATGTTGCCCAGTTATCTTGTCAAGCAAAGCACTGGCTTAACCTTTACTGCAAGGACATTTCATGGCTGGTTAATAGAAGGCTGGTTTATTAAATCATCAGTCAATTGATCACATTTGTGGCTGATTACGTCTGTGATCAACTAAGGGAGTGACTTCCACAATGAGAGAATCCAATCAGTTGGATTTAATTCAATCAGCTGGAGATTTTAAGGGAGAAGAGAGAACTTTCAGTTTTTTCCTCAGCCAGACAGCATCTCCTGGGGAGTTCATCAGAGTTGCCAGCTCACAGCCTGCCCTAAGGAATTTGGGCTTGTGCATCCCCAAAGTTGTGTGAGACACTTTTATAAAATTTCATATTTGTAGATATCTCCCGTTGTTTCTGTTTCCCTAGAGAACCCTGACTAATACACAGGCTGATTCTTTTGTGAATTCATCTATTTCTTGCAATATATTGCCTGAGTCAAAGGAAAACCATCAAATGTAACTAAGTTGTAGACTAAGTGTTTATGTTCAGGGAAGTTTCATTTAAGAAATCCAAATAAATTCCTCAAATTCAACTATTTCCATGGATACTTTAAATTAAAAATTAATTTACTATCACAAACCACTCTCATTTAAATAGATCAGTGCTCCTAAATGTTTATGTAAATTTATGATGGTCTTTCTTTTTTTGGGATTCCAATCCCTTCAGCCCACAGTTAAATTCAGTACATGACTAGTTAATCAGTGAAAACTATTTTTAAATCAACTGTGTAGACCTATCTTAGGAGCAAAATACATCAATGTCTTGAGCTTGATGAGTCAGGTAAAATGCAGCTGTCAGGAAGTGCTCTTCTCAGCTCCTTGAACATGACTGATCAAAGAAGGACAAGTTCAATGACTATTGATAGCTAAGCACACATTTAGAAAAATAATTTTAAAAACCCCACGAACACCACTGATTTTTACTCCCATTCGATGCTTCCTTTTCCATTGCAGAACATCCAAGACTCGTAGAAAAGCACTACATAAAATGCTAGCAATATTTTTTCTTTTTTCTTTCTTTTTTTACTTATTTAATTTTTTGGTCAGTATTGCACGATTGATCTGATGAGTATAAACTGGCATGAAGTTTCTGTAGAACTCAATTTAAATAAAAAATTGATGAAAGAAACCCCAGCTAAATTTTGAAAAGAATATTCAAGTTGCTGGTCTCTGAATGGTAAACTGGAAACTAGGAGAAAAGGACAGCTCAGAGTTATGAATTACACTCTTTGAGATAAATAGTATATTGAATGTTGCCTTGGATACTCAAAACATTTCAGGGTTTAAAAATGCTCACAAGATTTATGTCCAAATCAAGGGTTGCCTATTAGCTTTGCAAATTAATTATATATATACATATATATACATACATATATGTATATATATATTTCTCTTTAGTTCACAAAATTTGTGCTTGGTCTATCTATATTTTTATGTTGCCATTTCTTCTGCTATTAGCACTTGCTATAACAACATAGAAGCATCCTCATCCATATCTTCACATATATAAATGCACTTAGTTTTTTTTTAAATACTATAACCAATTTTCTTTTTTTTTTTTTTTAAAAAAAAAAAAAGGAAAGTAAGCATGAAAAGGGGTAGAAAAGGAAAAGTCAGTTAGAAAAAATAGGTAGAGCTGCAAAAAATAGAATTTAGTTCTTAAGAGATGTTTGGTTTCAAATCCTACCTCTATTTTTGAGCAGGTCATTTAACCTCTTTTGTCTCAGATTTCTCTCTGTAAAATGTAAATAATGATAATATCTATTTCAATGATTTCTGTGAGAATTACATGAGTTAGTACACATAAATAACAGGTCCTAATTTACAGGTAAATAAAGACTGGGTGTGTGTTTTCCATTGTTATTAAACTTATTTTCTTATATTCATAAGCTATTATGACCAGTTTCTTTTACATCTTCCTATCCAGACTTCCCTTACATTAAGGGCTTAATCTAGTTCAAATCAACTTCCAAAACATTTATGAATGCTTTGCTCCAGGTCTTGATGTTATCTCTACAGGCATTGTTTGCTCTCATTGTTGCCAGTTTTCGCTCACACTATTACCTTCTTCGGCAGTGACTTTCTCACCTATTTTGCTCCCGTCCAAGAATTACTCACCCTTCAAAGGCAAAATCACAGTCCCAGGATTTTTCTTAGCTATCCCAGAAGGAGACAATATCATTCTGTGAGTTCACGTACTATTTACTAAATTCCTGAAATTTAGAAGAGCTTGATTGGAGAAAACTTAGGAGGCATTTTGACACTGTTGGCTAAGGATCACAGAGGTCATTGTTTCAGTTTCCTAGGCTACTGAAGTAAACACCATGAAATGGGTTGTCTTAATAAGTGGGGATTTATTAGTCTATGGTTTTGAGGCTGGCAAAATGTCCAAGTCAAGGCATCATCAAAGGTGATGCTTTCTCTTCAAGACTGTGGTATTCTCAGGCTGGCTGCTGACAACGTTTGGTCCTTAGCTTGTCATGTGTAAGGCGCATGGCGCATCTCTTGGTCTTTTCCTTCTCTTCTGAATTCTGTTTCAGGTTCTTGCTTACTGTGGCTTTTTCTCTTTCTCTGTATTCATTCTGTTTATAAAGGCTTCCAGTGATAGAATTAATGCCCATTCTGAATGAAGTGGGTCACACCTTAACTGAAGTAACCTCATCAAAAAGTCCTACTTACAGTGAGTTCACACCCACAGGAATGGATTAAATTTAAAAACATGTTTTTCTGGGGTACATACATCTTCAAACCAACACAATCATCTTAATATATGCTGTATCAAAACCAAACATCACTTTTGTATGCAGATATTCTTTGAAGGATTGAAAATAAAATTTAGTAACTTTATTCTCAGCTCAGTTCTGACTACATGATGATTTTAAAATTATCTTTGCCTTAGTTTCCCTTCCATTTACATTGATATATCCATCATACATCTATAATAACACTCAAGAAGGTTTTTAAAAAGTAAAATATGCTATGGGAAAAGCAGTTGCATTGCAATTTCTCAATTCCAGAGATTGCTCTTTTTTTACCTATGCCTCCCACCTATCTCTTATCTCTGTAGGAGGTGATAAGGCTGATTTTCAACACTTTGTTTTAGTGTATAAGTCAGACAAAATGATTATGAAGTCTCTACTAGAACTGACAGTCACTGGGCCCAGTCCATTCTTGGAGACCACCAGTTGTACTGCCTGCCTACATAGCCATGTTTTAGAGCTTGTGACCCTAATTCTCTCTTATCTCGGGGATCCAGTGGCAACCATCCGTAAGCTGGCTAGAAGCCCTTCATGTGGAATGGTGGCATACAGTGAGCTAATCCGATAAGGTACCCTCTTTTAGAACTTTGAGCCAGAAGTATAGAAATGATTTACTAATTAAGAAAGGGACAGAATTGAAAGATTGCTATGCATGTGTCATATTATAGCATGATAAAGCTAAAATTGTGAGAAGTTGGAGGAGACTGGTTGTGAAAAAGGCATTAAGACAAAATTCCTGCAGCTCATGAGAGGGAGAGAAACAAGATGGTTGTGAAGACTGCCTGGGTCCTTAGCACAATTCTGGCTGCCATTGCAGTCCCTCTCCCCCTTCAATCTCAAACAGCTTTAAGGTGTTAGTTTATTTATGTATATTAATTTTTTTTTCACAACAGCATGTATAGATTGTTATCTAAGGCATAATGTGTCTAGATAGGGCAGCAGCTGATATGCGTTAATTATTTTACTTGCTACTATCTGGAGGAAATGAGGATTGAGCTCAGATTTCCTAATACTGAGAATTATTTAGCACAGAAATCCATTGGGAAAGGATTTTCTGGAAAGGCTTAGAAATTGAATAGCTTATCATTTGGAGAGATACATTAGATTTTGTTTGCCCAAGAAAGTTTGAATTAATGTCATACTAAAGCTTCACCCCCATAAAAAATATGAATGTTCTATTTATTTTATTTTGGAATGCTAGTTTTTGGTGTAGTATGCATCTACAACTATTAATCTTAGATAAAGGAAACAAAGAACAAGGTGATATGTATTAGTTTTGTATTGTTGGGTAACAGATGACCACACATGTAACAGTTTAAAACAATACCCATTTATTAGCTCACAGCTTGGTAGGTCAGAAGGCAGGTATGGCATGACTCTGATCTCTCTTCCGGTTATCAGAAGGCTGAAATGAAGACATTTCCTGGGCTGAGTTCTCACCTGGGGCTCAGGGGAAAAATCACTCGCAAGCTCATTCTTTTTGTTGTTCCTTGTGGTTGTAGAACTGGGGTCTTCATTTCATTGCTGGTTATCAACCAAGAGAAGCTCTCAGCTCCTAGAGGCTACCCACATTCCTTTTCAATTGTCCCTTTCCAACTTCAAACAATCAACAGTGTCAAATCCTTCCTGTATTTCTAATCTCTGACTTCCTCTTCTGTGACCAGCCATAGAAAACTCTTGGCTTTAAAGGGACTTGTGATTAGGTTAGGCCCATGGGAATAATCTCTCTTTCTTAGAGTCAACTGTATCATATAACATAACCAGACCATGGGGGTATTTTCTATTTTATTCAAAGTCCCAGGGATTAGAACAAGAAATTTGGGAGGCTATCTTAGAATTCTATCTACTACAGCAATATTTTTTATACCTCTTTAAACATATATACGGTTGTTAATGCTTATATAATTGAATGCTAGAATGTGATTTCTACAAATTAGTGAAGTTGAACATTTAATATTATTATATCAAGTGAAATCAAATATAATTTAATCAGTATTTTGCATGTTAAGAAATGAACAGCAAATGTCAGAATGGAAATTAGCTACATGTTACTCAGTTTCAACAATTTAACCCAAGCTGCAGAGATAAAATTTTAATTACCTACTTATGGTGTTGAAAAGTAGAATAAAATACTTTTATTATACAATTAAACATTTACTGAATGAGAAATTATTTGGTGATCTATATGGTATTTACCATTCAGAAATTATACAGCCAAATTGCTCTACTACACAGAAGGAAAAAAAATAACATAAAATTGACAACATGGTCATTGAATAGCATCTATTGTATGCTACTAAAATAATTATTCATATTATATTCAGGGATTGGAGAATAAACCACAAGAAAGTCTTGGTTTGCCTCCCTTACTTAACTTTTGAGAAAACTGAAATCCAAAAAAGTTGTGACTTGCCCAATAAGATTTAACTATTTAATGTCAGAACTGAGACTAGTGTTTCCCATCTTTAAATTGTGGGGCTGGAAATAATCATAGAATTCATCCTGTCCAACCCGGTCATTTTAGAGGTGAGGAAACTGAGGTGCACAGTTTAATATATAGATGGAGATTTGTAAAATCCAAGAAACCCTTCTCTAAGCTAAACGTCCTTTCTAATACATCATGCAACTTTTCAAGCACGTATATTTTCACCTTTTGATCCTAAAATCATCTGTTTTATCAGGATTGTGGAACTGAAATATTAATCATTTTTCTTTAAGAAATTCTAAGTCTGTTTAAATTGATTATATTCATAACTATGAATTCTTGAAATCAATTTATCTTTTTTCCTTAATATATACCTGTGAAATAACTTCTGCAAGTTTCTCTACAAAGGTGTTTCTCAAACTTAGTTGTACATTACAATCAACAGGGGAGCTTTAAGAAATGCAGGTGATTTCATCCTACTTCCAGAGAGTTTGATTTATTCACCTGAAATGTGGTCTGGGTTGGATATTTTTAAAACTCTCTGGGTGATTCCAGTTGTGCAGCCAAATGTGAGAATCACTGAAAGGTCAACATAGGTTGGCTTGGTAGTAGGACTCTAACCTAACAGTAACACAATAACAGCATATTTTCTTCTGTACCTTGAGAGTTCTCTTATTAACTTACCAGATCATTAAAAATGGGGAATTGACTTATTTTATTCCTATTTCAAGTGTCTACTAAATGTTCAAATCTTTGCTAAACACATACAGATTAAAGTAACATATAATCCCTGTCCTCATCCTGTCTTGGTGAGGTCAGACTAGGAGGCAGTCAGTTCATTAGCAATTATAAGACAAAAGCAGAAGTGTTAAGGCAGAGGTGTGCATGGCTGATCTTGTCCACTGACATCATCTATCAACAGTAACAGTTGTGCATGAAACATTTCTTTCGACTTCTCAGTATAGTTCATCCACATTTAACATATCCTTTTGTGCTGAACAAATATAGGAAAACAGTTCTTGGAGGGGACGGTTGGGTTTTTCAACTTTACCCAAATAAAATAGATGGAGAACAAACGACTTTATTCCCTCCCTTGTGCTTGAAGTATGTTTGTACTGCATGAGTCAATTGGCATTAAAGAATATTCAGAATATTCAAGAAAAACACTTCTGCAGACTGCTGAACACACCCCTTTCATTCATCTTTTCTCCAAGAGCATGAATACTTCCCTCCAGCAATATAATCATGCAAATTCCTGCCAACCTGTTGGGCAGGATCTAGAAGGTGTATAAATAACGATGAGGGAACAGATGAGAAAATTTGTTTTCATAAATGGCCTGGAGTAATTTAAAATATGAGTTTAAGTCTTCGCTAATGACAGGGGTTGAAAAATCAAGCTCCTTCTAAGTGAAGTATTTTGTTTTTTTATTTTATATACATATGAGAGTTTTAAAAAGAAATATTTGAAATAATGACACAAGAGATCAAAATACTTATTTTGTCTATTTGGTGTGTATAATGTTAAGTAACTATTAAATGTCAACCTCAAATAACATTTGCAGGTAATAAAACTATAATTATTAACATAATAAAAACTCAATGGTTGCAAATTTAAAAAATCTCTATAGGATGGGGTTTACCAGAAATTGGGATTAATATCCTTGAGAAAGAGAACAAGATGAAGCTCTGTGAAATTAAGAACATTCCTCAGTCCTAGCTACCAGTGTGACATCTGGCAGATTTATTTGTAGAATGAATGAAGAGAGATCTTCTGATTGTGAGCTATATATACTTGCCTTTTTCCACCATTCCAAAGTACTCAGAATCTGATCTTAGTGCTTCTTTTTATGTAATATCTTTTATAGCTTTTAAAAAAAGTTAGAAAGTGTCTAATACAAATTTTGATTTGATGACATTTGCAGTAAAGTGGCACATAAAAATTTCCTTAGTTCACTTTAGGACATTCTTAGCTGAGAATTTTATGATTAATAGACAATCTTACAGTCAATGAACACCTAGTAAACATTTTTAAATAAATTATAAACACAAGTTTGATATCTTCTGTGAAAATTAAAATCCCATTTATTCTTTAATAGGTATATGTATTTATAGAATTTATACTTTAATTTTCAAAGGCTTGACTAGGGTAAGATATTAACTATATAGTCTTGTAGGCATTGATCTTGATCAGTGGCTTCTAAATTTTTAGGGCTTGCAAATGGCTCAAACTTGGCAGAAACCACAATTTATGATGGCAACCACTTAAAATGATGCCTCGCCTTTTTTTTCTGCCCCCAACGTGGTAGTGGTTGGTAGATCAGCCATCTATGTTTACTTAATTTATCATTTGAAGTTAAAATCAGATGCTTTTCCAAGGCAGAGCTGAGCATTGCCCAGAGAATTCCCATCATTTATCTCTGGCACATTGAAGTGGAAGTATAATATCTTGTCAACTTTGGGCATACCCATGTCAAGAAGATGTCAAAAATATCTCTTCCTAAATGTGAAGATGACTACTCTTCAATTTCACCACTGGAATAGGAAGGGTCCAGCTTCCTTAAGTATTTTACCATTGCATTTGTTATTTTAGCCAATAATATGTGTAGTGATTTGGAGTTATGTACTCCAGAAAATCATGTTCTTAACTTAATCTATTCCTACTACCAAGCCAACCTACTTTGTTGACTCATTGTAAATAGGATCTTTTGATGAGGTTACTTCAGTTAAGGTGTGGTCAAGTTCGGTCAGTATGGGTCTTAATTCTGTTACTGGAGTTCATTATAAAGCAAATAAAATTCAGACATAAGTAGAGAAAGCCACAGGGATCAGCCAGAAGCTGAAAGTCAATGGAACCCAGAAGAGAAGGGAGAAGTCAGGAGAAGCTGCCATACATTGCCATGTGACAGAAAATTGAAGGACCAGGGATCACTGCAAGGATCACAGAATGCCACAGTCTTCTGGGAAAAAGATTTTGGACTTCTAACCTCAAAACTGTGAGCCAATAAATTCCCATTGTTTAAGTCAACCCATTGCATGGTATTTGCTTTAGCAGTCAGGAAACTAAAACAGTATGTTTCAAGATATGGATAAAAATAAGAGCCAAGATTTTTCATTATAATGAAGAAGTGGAATAAGTACAAAGTTTTACATTACTCTTTTCTGCTCTCCTGCTAACTAGTCACTCATAAACATGAATAGGATATATACAGGTAGGAATGTGAATATTTTCATGAGTCGATTTTACTTGACCAAGTTTTCTCTATGTAGATGCATTGAAAGTATATAACTGGGGAAAAAAGCATTCAATTGTTTCCCTATGTTAAAGTAACTAATTTCCAAATCTGCAGAGTTTAGTCTGGTTTTTCATGCCACAAAAATTTATTAAGCATCAATTGTATGACAAGTCCCTGGGTTGGACTCTAAGTATGAACTGGTGATATAAACAGCCATGGGGCCTGACATCATGGGGAGGTTTTGGGAAAGAGAGGCATTAATCAAATTTTCACACAAATTACTACTAAACACAACTATGATAAATTCTATGAACTGCTATGCTATAACAAAGATTCCTGACCTGGTCTATGGAGGTCAGGAATTCTCTCAGGAAATTAAATTTGACTTGAAGGATAACTATTCTTTATAGTTGAGGAAAAAAACAGAGGGGTACTGTAGAAAGAAGGAATAGCTTTAGCAAAAACCCTGTGGTGAAGACAGCAAGATTTATTTTGAGGAACTGAAGAAATGCCGGTGAAACTGTAATAGAGTGGCAGGGTAGATGGTGTAAGATAAAGCTGGAGATGTAGGCAAGAGTGAAACCATATGAAGCACTGTGATTTATATGAAGATAACAGTCTTTATTCTCACTAGGCCTGAAGATGATGAATGGTTTCTAAGCAAGGAAGAAAACATAATGCAATTTTAACTTTTAAAGCATTACTTGTTATGTTATGATGATGTTATGAAAAAAAGACTGGAGTGTGGAGTGGTTATGAGGAAACCAATTAGTAGGTAGTTCAGAAGTCATGCCTACAGAAGATGGATACCTATATTAGGGTTGTAAAAATCAGAATAAAGAATAGATATATCAAAGAGGTATTTAGAAATGGGAGGCTAAGAGAATTGATTGAATATGAGTGTGAGGAAGAATATTGTTTTAACTTTCTGATTTATTCCATTAGAATTTGGATGATCATTGTATTGAGATAGGAAATACTGGAAGAAAATCAAGTAGTTGTTTTTGTGGGGAGGGGTTTGCTTTGTTTGTTCATTGATTGGTGTTGTTTTTGTTTTTGGTGGGGAGAATTTATGAATTTGGTTTTGGCCATGTTAAGTATGAAGTGCGTGTAAGATATCCAAGTGTAATTGTTCAAGTAGTTCTACATCCTGGTTTGGAATTCATTGAAATTACCTGGGCTAAATATGTAAATTTGGTTAATGTGCAAGTCAGTGGTGTTTAGTTGGTAGCTGAAGCTTTAGGTTTAGAAGAGAAGATAAGTCTGCGGTCTAGACTTGAAGAACTCTGAACATTTAGCAGTTGGGGTAGAGGAGCCTGAGGACTGACCAGAGTTCCGGGGATAACCAAGAGGTTGTTTGTTACAGAAGTAAAGAAAAGAGAATGTTTGAAGAAGGAGGAGTTGGTCAAAATTGTTGAAAACCAGCTGAGATGTTAAGTTGGCAATGAAATTTTTACTGACGCTTATTACCATATAAAATCCGGCCAAGAGCTCAGAGGGTTGGAAAAAAAGTCTGACTGATGAATTTGATAATGTGCAGGAAGATTATGTTTTGTTTTGTTTTGTAAGTTAATGGGAGATATTTAAGGATTTTAAAATTCTGAAAGAAAGATCCAAGTGAGAGGGAGAGTGTGCAGTATATTGAAATATTAATATATATTTTGTGTTCACTGTGTTTTTCCATTCTTCTTTCCTAGCAGGGAACCAGACTTTGCCTCTGTGGAGGGTTGATTATGCCTTTCAGAGTCTTATTTTCCCTGAACCCTGAACTCACTGGGGGACAGGTCATGATGGGAGGCTCTACTTACCAAATAGATCGTGGGGTGGGTGGGAAAGTTCCTTGTGAATGACACTTCTTGCTTTCGGAGATCTTATCACAAACCCCTCAGGTAGAATTTGTATGGATAGAAGCTCTTGGACCCATATGACCTTTTCCGGAAAATTATAGGAACAAGGCAGAAATGGAGCTGGATAATTATTGCCATGGATGAACATACTGATGCTAAGTAGCTGCTTTATCTCACCAAAAGTGAAAATTACCCATATTCTGCTTATAGACCCAGTCAGTATTCTTTCATAATTATTGGTCTAGGTCCTTCAATCTTTAGTGAAACAAATCTGTACTTTTTCCTTAGGTATTATTTTCCAAATTGAATCATCATATATTTTGTTGCTTTGATTTTGTTTCACCTTATTCAACACATCTGTCTGCTGTATTTTGGTACTTCTGTCCAGTCAGGATTTTATGAGATATACTATATGAGCACTCAAAAGTTTAGCTGCCTGTTTTCAAATAATGCAAGTTTAAGGTGCTATGTTGCTAAGGGGCAGGGAAGAA
Source organism: Choloepus didactylus (assembly GCF_015220235.1). NCBI lineage: Eukaryota > Metazoa > Chordata > Mammalia > Pilosa > Megalonychidae > Choloepus > Choloepus didactylus. The sequence goes on along the minus strand of NC_051315.1, from coordinate 79,430,171 downwards.
ATGCTCGCCTCATGAAAGAGACTAGCCAACCTCCAAGCAGCTGAATCTCAACTTTGTTCTCTGCCAATGCACGTGTCCCTTAATTTTGTGTCTAATGGGTTTATAATAAGCTTCTTTAACATCACATCTTAAACCAGAATTTAGTTCTTCCAACATTGAGAACCCTTTTCCTGATATATTTAGTTGTTATTCTTGAATATTCAGAGTAAAAATATAGATTAAGGAAAGTTGTATGCCCTAAAGTCTGTAACAGGTAAACATGATATTTCTGTATTTATATTTCCTGTTATATATTCTTATAATTGACTTCTCCATAACACTCAGTACATTTAGAATTATGTGTTTAATGTTCTTCTCCTTACCAGACTGTAATCTCTATGTGGGCAACCATACCATTTTAGCACAATATTCACAGGGACTTACATGGGAAACAGAAAATCCTCAATCAATATTTATTGAATGAATGGAGTGAACAGATAAGTAATATTTTCAACTGAAATCATTTTCCCAGTTTTCTAAAGTGCCATAATGTTGCCGAAACAAGCAATGACTATTTTTTTTTTAATTTGAATTCCTATCCTTTCCTTTATTTGTTCATTTATTTAACATTTATTTAACCACTTGGTCTGTGCCAAGCATAGTACTACTAGCTTCTTTCACAATTTGCACCATAGTATGTATTCAGATGATACTTGGAAACCTACTGCATTGGCTGCCAAAGGAAATGTCTGGAATCAGAGGATGTTTGGCTGTGCAAACAGTAGCCTTCCACCTTTCCATGTGCCCTAGAAAGAAATTCAGAGGAGGAAATGGCAGTAACTATTCAACTGCAAATATGTTTTAGTGATTATATTTAAGGAGAACTACACCGGCCCGGGTATAGTTATAAATAAGTGTTTCTGGGAAATGTTCAACAAGAACACGTTTGGATCAAGTAGCCCTGTTGTACAAAAGACAGCTTGCTGGAAAGGTACGTTCGCCAGGAGAGTCACTCACTGGTGGCTGCTATTACTAAAGTAGAAATAGTCAAAAAATTTTTATGTAGTGTGATATTTAAATCATCCTTGCTATTTATGGATACACAGTTGAACTTCTACACCGTAACTCAGGAGAAAGGCCACCTCGATCCACTTAAAAGCATAGCTGTGTTTTATGTTGGCATCTTGATTTGTTGGATCAGAGGAGGTGAATTAGTATTTACTAAGATCAGGGTCCCTTGCCAGCGTTTTACATATCTTCTTACTTTTTATCCTTTAAAAATTCCTGTGCAACTCATAATAGTTCTTCATAAAGATGAGAAAATTGAGACTCAAATATTTCAATTGGCCCAAAACACACAGCTCCTAAATTGTGGGGTCACAATTTTTATTGCAATTCACAGGGAATCAGCATTTCATGATTATCTATTATAGCCACACATAGCCACACCTGTTCCACTCCATTTAATGTTCCATTAAAGAAAATCTTAGAGTATAAGAAAGTGAATAAATCTGTATATAATGCCTCCTATACAAGAATGATTTATTTCAGGAATGAAAGGATGGTTTAATATTAGGAAATTTATTCTATTAACAAATTAGAGGAGAAAAACCACACAATTACATCAAAAAAAAACTACCCCCCACAAAAAACATTTGATTAAACATCAGCAAAATCCATTCTTGATAAAAACCAATAAAAGAAATTATTAGCAGTAAGTTGTTCACACTTTTTAATGGTTATATAATAAAGATGTTAGTTTGTAAACAAGTTGGGGTAATTTCTGCTACCTCTATTATCCAAATAAACTTTGAATTTTATACCAAATGCAATAAATCAAGAAAAATTAACCACACTAAATAAAAGAAGGAATGATATAATTATTTTCAGATACTATGAATGTACTCCTAGAAAATTCAAGTTACTTAACTAAAAATCTGTTACAAACAATGAGAAACATGTCATAAGGTGACTAGATACATGATAAATAAATCAAATTCAACAGTTTTCCTTTATACTTGTTTTAGTTTGCTAAAGCTGATGAAATGAAATATACCAGAAATGGTTAGCTTTTACAATGGAGATTTATTAAATTATAAGTTTACAGTCATTGCTTTCTCCATGAAGACTGGCTATTGGCAATCCTCAAGGCTCATGGCGATGTCTGCTCATCTTCCCTTCTCTCCCAGGTTTTGTTGCTTCCAGTTCTGGCTTCATTGGCTTCCTCACTGTTTCTGCGGTTTCTTTGTTTTCTATGTATTGTGCCCTCTGAGCCTCTCTGACTTTTCTCTCTCAACTTCTCTTTGTCTTTGTTTCTCTCTCCATGTTCATACCATTTATGTAGGACTCCAGTAAGAGGATTAAGACCCACCAGCTTGGGGCATGCCTCAACTGAAATAACCTAATCCAAGCATCCCAACCATAATAAGTCTACACCCACAGGAATGGGTTAGCTGTAAGAATGTGACTTTTTCTGGGGTCCATTCAGCTTCAAACTACCACAATACTAAAGATAATGTTATATTGAAATTAAAAACACTCTCTGACAAAGCAGGATTAATATTAGTATATAAAAATGAAAAAAATATTCCTTGCAGAATTGGATTTTAGAGCAATATGGTACACAATCTAAATATCAACAATAGCTCCAATGTGTTGAACTTAATAATTAATAGGTTTAATGTGCTCACTGATGAGCACATTATAGTAAATTTTCTTAATATAAAAATATGCAGTTATCAGAAATGTTAGAAATGTATGTATTTAGTTCTAAAAGATACTCATGATATAGTGATAAGACCAATATGTACATTATTAATTTTTGTGAAAAATAAGTTTTGTATTACATAGTTTATTTGTACTTATGTGTGCATATATATATAATTTATGAAAATCTTTACATTATCTCTATGTGTATACATGTATGTGTGTGCATGTGTGTGTCTAAGTCTTGACAAATCAAGAAATGTAGAAATTTAGAAATTAGTGCCTGGCACTAATAAATGTTAGTTATTGTATTTACTTCTATATGTAATTTTCCTAAATGTTTTCATGGGAACAAAATGAGAAAAATAAACTCCAAACTCTAAGTAGTTATCTGTAGGAGATAGGATTTGATGGACTGGGTTAGGGGAGGATAATATGAAAGAGGTATTTACTTCAAATATGATATAGTCTGTTTTTTTTAAGCTATAGACTTGTGGGATGTTTTTATTTTACACTATTCTCAGTATTTTTCAAAGAAAAGTAAAGAGAAAAAATAAAATTTAAAAAGTATATAATGTGAGGAAGTGGGCAAGATGGCAGCATAGGGAGGAGTGGAATTTAGTTAGTCCTCTAGAATAACTAGCATATAGCCAGGAATAACCATTAAATAGCCTGGAACAACTACTGGGGAACATCTGTGACTGAACAAACATGTACACAAGTCTGGAATGGGTGAAATGGCTGAGATGGCAGCATAAGAACTGTAAGTAAAGCTCCCAAAACTGCAGAGCTGGCGCCCCTCCCCCACTGGCATGTCAGGCTGAGTTGGAAGACTCCCCTGCGGGAAAAAAAGCAGTCTACTAGGAAGAAAGGAAGGTAGCTCAACCAAGGTCCAATTGTGGTTTCAATTAATGAATTTGGATTACTGAACACAAATTACGAGCACAGATAAACCTGAAGCAAGGTCAGTGATATGATGCTAAATGCTTAACCACCAGCTCTTTGGAAAAATAAATGTGTGCACATATATTTACAGGTATGTATCTATAGATATAAATAAATGTGTATATATGTAGTTTATCATAATTTTTACTTATAAAACCATATAATAAATAATTTAGAAATAATAAAATAAATATTCTCTTTACTATAAATTTCACATAGCCAATTGATTTTTAAAAAATGTTCTTAATGATTTTTGCTGAACTATAGCCAATCTATGGTTGCAATGTCAGAACATTTGTAGTTCTGACAGGAATGTTTGTTGATATTTCCTTTTATATTAATGAGTAAGATAAAAATGAAATGACAAATATGCTTATAAAACTTCACTCATTAGTCAATGCTTTGAGTGACTTTGCTGAACTTGATAATAGTTTTTGAATACTGGAAGAATATTTCTCTATTTTTTATGCTATTCATATTATAAAGGCTAGAGACATTACATACTTTGACATTTAATCTACATTTTAACATTTTGTCCATCACTTTTTTAAGTGCAGCTAATCAACAAAACAACTCAAACCATGATTTGTTAGTGTTTGTTGATTTCCGTAGTGTAACTACTCCCACTCTGGCCAGTTTGCAGCTACCAACTTGCTGTCTCTTAACAGAGAGATGGGAAGAGATGCACAGAGACACATCATTACATAGATTTACTCTGTAGATACAATGGGTGCAAATAATTCCAAGAATTTAGATAAGAATAAAATGTAGGAAAAAACAAGAAAGTGTATATTTGGAGTAGTTATCTTTATTTTAATATCATGTAATTTATTTAATTGTAAGTTTATATTATTTATTTTTTTAATAATAACCATTTTAAACAACAGACCCACACAATTTCTGAAAATTTAGTGGTCAGCTCATGAAAGTTGAAGGAACTATCTTTAGCACTTGGGCTGGTTTGAAACTATTATGGACACCAGAAGAGCTATGATGTTTTAATCCAATCTTTGGGGATGGGAACTTTTGATTGAATATCTCAATGGAGATGTGACCCCACCCAGTGAGGGTGGGTCTTAATTAGATTACTGGAGTCCTTTAAGAGAGTTCATTGAGAGAAGGAGCTCAGAGAAGCTGAGAGAGACTTTTTGGAAAGAAGCCAAGAACTGACGCAGATGCTTGGAGAAGCTGGGAGATGCAGACAGAAAGATGTTTGGAGATGCTAAGGTAAGAAATGAAGCCCATAGTTTGCCCTAGAGAAGCTAAGAGAGAACTCCCAGATGCTTAGAGAGAAATGTCCCAGGAGGATCAAGCAGAGAACTGAGAGAAGCTGAGAGACAGAAGCCCAGAGACATTTTTGGAGAAAGCCATTTTGAAATGAAACCTGAGGGCAAAGGCCCAGCAGTTGCCAGCCACATGCTTTTCCAGCAGACAGAAGTGTTCTGGATGCCACTGACCTTTCTTCAGTGAAGGTATCCTCTTGTTGATGCCTTAGTTTGGACACTTTTATGGCCTTAGAACCATAAATTTGTAACTTAATAAATCCCCTTTAAAAATGTCAATCCATTTCTGGTATTTTGCTTAATAGCAGCTCTAGCAAACTGGAACAGCACCCTACAGCAGAGTTGCAGAGGGAAGATACTAGAGTAGTTAACAAGAGAAAGAGCTAATCTTTGCCTACTCAGACATTACTATGATTTCCAGTATTTTTTAGGGTTTTTTTCTTTAAAAAATGACAATACTAATATAATTTCAAATGTAAAAAATTTTGCAAGAATCATATATAGAAATTTCATATACTCTTCAGCAATTGTTTACATTTGCTGAATTTTACTTTATCATTCTTTCAGTTTCTCCCTTTCTCCTTCTCTTCTTCCTTCCTTTTCTCTCCCTCTGTTTCTCAATTTTTTTCAGAACCATTTACCATTTGAGAGTAAGTTGGAGATACGTGCTCCTTTACTTCTAAAAACTTCATTGTGTATATTCCACAAACAAGAACATTTTTCTAAACAACCACAGAATGATTATTCAATATTATGAAATTTAAAACTGCTACAATACTATTATCTAATGCACAGTCTATATTCAAAGTTCATCAGCTGTCTCAATATGGAATAATTCCTTAACTTTTTTTTTTAGGTCCAAGAGTCAATTCATATTCATGATTGCATTTTAATGTCATGTCTCTGTAGCCTTTTTAAATCTAGAATAGTTCCTCACCTTTCTTTGCATTTCTTGACCTTGATATTTTGGAAGAGATCAGGCCAATTATTTTATAGAATGTTCCTCAATTTTGGTCTTGTCAGATGTCCCTTCTTGATTAGTTTTAGGTTATGCCTTTTTTTTCTCCCTGAAATACCATTAAAGTGCTGTTTTGTCTTCTCAGTGCTTATAACAGGCTGCTCATGCTGATAGTTTTCCCCAATACTGATAATGTTAAGTTTGATTACTTGGTTAAGGTGATCTCCACCATGTTTCTCCATTGCAAATTTACTATTTTATTTTCCTTCATAATTAATAAATAACTTCTGAAGTACTTTGAAACTACATAAATATTCTGATCCTCATATTTTTACCTAATAGTTTCAGGTCCATGTGATCATTTCTTCTGCATTTTTTATGTGGCACAGTACTTAAACTCAGGAAAATATTTTCTTTCTTCCTCATTTTCTAATTGATTAATAAATATCAGTATAGATTCTTGGATTATTATTTTATCAAATGTGTTATAATCCATTTAAATCATTGTTTATATTGGCCACAATATTTCCTTATTATTCTTTTAATGTCTTTAGGATATGTTGAGATATCACCTCTTCCATTCCTGATATTGGTAATTTTTTCTCTCTCTCGCCCTTTTCCTTTTTCACCTTGATTGGTATCATTAGATGTTTATCAACTTTATTAACCTGTACAAGGAATCCAATTTCAGCTTCATTCATTTTGTCATGTTTTTACACTGTATATGTGGTAGGATGAGTTCTATACCCTAACAAATACATGTTCTTACACCCTATATGTGGTAGGATGAGTTATATAAGAATATATACATGTTCTGAATCTTAATCTGTATTCCTGTGCAGAGGAACCCATTGTTAACAGGATCTCTTGGAGCTGCTATTTTTAGTTTAGGCGTGGCCCAACTGAAGGAGGAAGGTTTTATAAAGAGAAGAAACTGGATGCCATGGTCAGAGAAGGCCAGGAGGAGAATGGGAAGTCAGAGGGAACCAGACGAGAACGGAGTGGACAGACTTGAGACACGGCCAGAGGTACGAGACAAGGAACCACAATGACTGCCGGCAAGGAGCACCAGAACGTTACCCTTGAAGAAAGCATGGTCGTGCCAATGTCTTGATCTTGGACTTCCAGCCTCTGAAACCGTGAGCAAATAAATTCTGTTGTTTAGGTTGTCAAAGAAAACACTGCACCTGACAACATTAAACAGGCAAGCATTACTTTCTCAGGGGGGTGTACTATAGGTGAGAAAGAAAACGCAACTCCCTTGAAATGAAACTTTTTTCAGGTCTGGGAGTCGGTTAGCGGAAAAACACTGGAAGTACTAATGGGCGTTGATTACTTGAGGGGTTTACTGAGTTGCACTAAGGATGGGTTGGTTCGGAATGTTTTCATTTGTGGTAATTAGGCTGCCTGGAGTGCGTGAGGGCTGGGAAAGAGGAGGAGGGGGATAAGGAACTGCTCCGTTAGGAGACTTTCTGGTGCCTGCGTAGTCATGTGTGAGGAAAAGGGGGATGGGGTTAGGGCAAGATTGATGGAATAGTTAGGGTCTGAAGCTGTCCTTTTAACTCTTTTTCCCTCCACTATGAATGGTTTTCTCTGCAGTCCCACAGCTGAAAAATTGGTTTCAAGGTAGCTAGAATGGGAAAGGAAGCAGGAAGTGTTGTGTAAGGAATGTCTGACAGCTTGGTAAGGAAAATGAAAATCAGTCTTGGTCAAAGCTAACCCATTTTACGATATTTGTCATAGCAGCATGGCAAATTAAGACCCTGATTTTTAAATAGATTTTTTTCTCTAATCATCATTATTTTCTTTATTCTACTTATTTTGGTTTTAAATTGCCCCTCTTTTTCTAGCCTCTTAAAGGAAAACATCTTGGATAATTGATTTTAGATCATTCTTCTTCTCTACAATAAGCATTTAAAACCACAAGTCCCTCAAAATGCTCTTTTAAATTTAGGATACAAGTTTTGACATGTATTTTCATTAACATTCTGTTTGAACTATATTTTGATTTCCCTTGTAATTTATTTTTGTCCTGTGGGTATCAGTGTGTTGAATTTTGAAATAATTTTTATAATAAAAAAGATATTATTCTAAATATCTTATAGTTATTGATTTCTAATTCATTTCCATTATGATCAGAGAACCTGCTCTGTAAGAAATTTTAATTTTTTGAAATTTATGGAGATTCATTTTATGGCCCGGGGGTATGGTCTATCTTAGGGACCTTTTCTGCTTGTATATGAAAATACAAATGTCAATTAGTTCAAGTTGATCCATAGTGTTATTCAATTATTTTATATAGTTTTTTTTTTTTTTTTTACTTAATCTATCAATTCTTGAGAGGTTTGTTAAAATGTACAATTAATATTATAGATCTGTATATTTCTCCTTTAAGTTCTGTTTTTGCTTTATGTATTTTAAATCTGTTATTTGATACATACACATTTAGGACTGGTATGTCTCCATGATGAATAGATACTTTTATCACTATGAAATGTACCTTTTCATCTGTGGTAATAAGCCTTGTCTTGAAATCTGTTTTGTCTGCTATTAATTTAGCCATTCTAACTTTCTTGTGCTTACTATTTGTGTATACCCTTTCCTATCCTTTTTCTTTTAACCTGAGACTTTATATTTAAAGGGTGTTTTTGAAGATAATTTTTTGATCCAGTTTTACTAACGCTGTCTTTTAACTGGAATAATACACTTGCTTGCAATTAATGTTTATTATATATTATATTGTTTATTAATTATAATGTCTATTATTTATGGTCAATATTAGGCTACCATATTGTTATTTGTTTCCTAATTGTCCTATCTCTGTTTTTTTCAAACATGGTACTCTATTCCTGCCACTTTTTAGGTTATTCCAATATTTTCTAATGTCGTTTTACTTCCTATACTAGTTTTTTCAGCTATAACTCTTTACGTTAATTTTAATGATTGCTTTAAGTATTCCAGTATGCATTATTCACCTTAAAATTATATTTTACCACTTTAGATAATAGGTAATAACTTTGCAACAGTGAAGCTCCTTTTATCAGATCACTGTTATTGCTGTCACATATATTACGTTCACTTACTGATATTATAAAGCCCCATAATAGAATGCTGTTATTTTCACTTTGAACTGGCATGTCTTTTAAAGAAATTATATTCTTTTTATATTTATCAACACATTTACCTTTCTAGTTCTTCATATTCCTCCCAGAAATCCAAGTATTCAACTGGTTTCTGTTCTCTTCAACCAGAATTTTCTTTTAGCTTTTCTTTTATTGCAGAGCCACTGGAAATAAATTTTCTCAATTTTTGTTCATCTAAAACTCTTTATTTTTTCTTTCTTATATGAAGGATATTGTCACTGGATATAATATTTAGAATGAGGATCAATTTTTTTCTTATAAGAAATTAACCTTTATTCACTATCTTTCCCATGAATGTAATGTGTCATTTTCTTCAAGCTACTTTCAATATTTTTCTCTTTATCTTTGCTTTCTTGGCAGTTATATTATGATGTTCCTAGATGTGGGTCCCTGTGTCTTTATATGGTCTGTAGTTTGTAGAGCTTCTTGTATCTACACATTTATGTTTTTCCACATGCTTGGGGACCTTTGGTGATATTTCATGTGAGAGTGAGTCAGGATGATACCTGGAGTAAAAGCATTCAAGGCAGAAGGGACAGTCAGTGCAAAGGTCCTAAGGCAGTAGCTCCTGTTGAATGTTTGACAAACAGAAGGAGGAAGCTTGGGTGACTGGAGCTTTGAGTAAAGAGGGATACAGTAGAAAACACTAGAGAAACCAGATCATGGAGGATTTTTTGGACTTTTCTAAGAACTTTGGCTAGTAAAGTTAGGTGGTGAACCATTGGAGGGTTTGATCAGAGAAGTACTAGTGGCCTTTTCCTTTTAATTTTTATTTTACTAACATATATACAACCTAAAATTTCCCCTTATAACCACATTCAAATATACAATTCAGCAGTGTTAATTACATTCACAAAGTAGTGCTACCATCACCGCTACCCATTACCAAAACTTTTTATCATCCCAAACAGAAATTCTAGTGACCTGTTGAAGATATTACTCTGGCTTCTATATTGAGAATGTATTATGGTTGGGAGAAGGGTAGAAACAAGAAGACCAGTTAGAAGGCTGGTGCAGTAACTTAGGCAAATGTTATGATACAGTGTAGTGGTAGTGATGAGAAATAGATTCTCAGTATGTTCTGAGGATAGATCCAACTGGATTTGCTGACAGATTGAATGTGGAGAAGCAGGGAAAGAAAGGAGTAACGAATGATTTCAAACCTTTTGGTTTGAGAACCAAAAGGTTGACTGTTCTCAACTTAGGGAAGACTTCAGTTCTATTAGGTGTGGGTGGAGATAAGTCCAGAGTTTAGTTTTGGATTTAATAAACTTGAGATATCTATTGACAGCCAGAATGAGATATCAGGTAGTTGGTTATATATATTTCTCAGATTCAAGAGGGAAGTCTTGGTTGGAAATACAAATTTTGAGGACTTCAGTATATCAATGGCATTTATAACCATGAGACTAGATCAAATCATCAGAATAGTGAGTTTAAAAAGAGAAAAGAATTAGGACCAAGAACTGAGACAAGGGTTCAGGGTTGAGGTAAGTGAGAGGAGGAAGCAACAAAGTAACCTGGGATGGCACTGAGGTATGAAGAAAAGCAAGGAAACATAATGTACTGAAGTCAAGTGAAGGAAGTATATCAAGGAGTATAGGGCTATCAGCTATGTTAAATGTTCCTGATTAGTAAACTAAAATTAGGGCTGCAAATTGGTGATTGGGTTTAATAACATAGAGGTTTAGCACCGCAGAGGACAAAGGCAACCTTGGTGGAGAAATCAGAGTGAAAGCTTGACTAAATAACATTAAAAGTGTATGGTGGGAGGAAAGTTGGAGATAGTGAGTTCAGATAACTTGATTTATGATAACTCTTGAGAAGCTGCAAAGGAAAGCAGATAAATGGGACTGTCGATGGCACAGAAAACGAGGTCATGGAAAGGTTATTTCTTAAAGTGGGAGATAGTATAGCTTGTTTGTACACTGATTGGAATATACAGAAAAGAGAGAGTAGGGGAGAAGGAATGAGATTCAGTGCATGAGCAGAGAGACTAGTTTTAGACAGGATTATGAAGATGCTGGTTGGTAAATTGATTTGGATGTGGGAGCCTGAAGTTCTTTTCTGCTTTCTTCATTTTCTCAGTTAAGTAAGAAGTAATGTCATCGGCAAACCCTGAAGATGTGGAGATGTTGAAGGTCTGAGGAGATTGGAGGGTGTGAAGTAGTCACTTAAGGGTGAATGTACTATGCAAACACATTAAGTTTGCTGTTGAAACAAACACAAGTGAAAAAACACAAAATAGAGGGCTAGTGTTAGCATAAAATTATTTCTACTAGAGTAAGTCTGCCTTGTGCCTTCACCCTTTCATTGTCTCTTCTCAGCAAACTATTTTGTTATTTTCTTCACCAAACCAATAACCATCAAGTAGCTAGTACCTCATGTGTCTCATTCTCTTTCACAAACCATCTGCTTTTGTCTTATGATTGTCTTTTTACCTCTTCCTACCACTATCCGATTCACCCCAGGCCTTGTCCAGTGTCCCTTCTGCTGGGGTTCACTGCAGGTGACAGATCAAGTCACATTAGTTAAGGATAAAAGGAATTATTGGTCATGTAATAGCACAAATGTAAAGAGGGTTTCAGAATTAGTTATGCTAGAGACACAATGATATCCTTATGAATCTAATTTATTTTGGTTTCTCCCTCTGCTGTGAATTCTGCCAACCTTCGTCATCAGGGTTTCTCAGCTGGGGGATATTTTGCTCCTCTGAGTACATTTGACAATGTCTGGAAACATTTTGATTGTTGCTTCTAGAGGAGTGCTGCTGGTATCTGGGGTGTAGAGGTCAGGGATGCTGCAGGACATCCACAATGTACAGAAAAATTCCCCACAATACAAAATTATCCAGTCCAAAATTTCAATAATATCAAGGCTGAGTAACCCTGATATAAGTCATTGAATAACTGTTTCAGCAGGAATTAGGACTAGATACTTCTTACGCATATCCAGCACGGGAAAGAGGAAGCGGGCTGTGTTTTCCTTGTAGCTCATTTTTGAGAGTTAGAAGACTTCCTAGAACCTTTTGAATACTTGATTTGATCCCATGTCTCATTGGCCCAGACTGAGTAAAGGGCTCATTATTTGAATCATTCACTGGCAAAGGGTTATTATCAGTGTCTCAGATAAATCAGGGCCCAACTTTTATCACAAAACTGTACTGATGCTACTTGCTGTGGTCAGGTAAACTGAATGTCAGGAAGTCAACCACAGTTACTACACCAGCTGTATTTTTTGCTAGTCCTTATTTATGGATAAATAAAATCTTATGCAATTAAGAGAACATCTCTGTTTACATGGTGTGTTGGACTTTCAATTCTCTGACTTTCTTTATAAGAGCTGCTGACTGTGCAAAAATACCAAAAGATGATAGCTATGTTATGCTTCCCTTTATATGCTTAATCAGCACCAGCATTTTCTTAAGCTCAGGTAGGTGAATACATGCCTTTAAAATAAAAAAGGTTAAAATGAGAAATAAAAATACTACAGAAGAACAAAGACCAGGGGTCCACCAAGATCCCTCTCCAGATACAGGCCAACTTGAGACCTTCAAGTAACACTGCACAAAGCAGTCAGCCAGCAGTTGCCTGGCAACCGAAACATCAACAGCAGCACCATCGAATAAGATGCATAAATAGTCAGGCCATTGTTCTTTCTTGTTCTTTTCAAATCTTGCTTAGTGGCCAATTTAGTTTGCTTTCATGTAATTAAAAATAATACCCTTTAATGCTAGGATTTCAGAACTGTGGCACAGAGGTGAGAAAGTTTAGGGCAGACAGAATTTGTGTGTGTGTGTGTGTGTGTGTTTGTATGTGCACATGCACCCTTCAAATCAACCCAAGCATTAAAGAGACCTGGGTTATAGTCACACAGTTTTCATAAACTAACTGTGTGAGCAAGTCAATACCCACTCATTGCTCCTTTCCCTCTTTTATAAATGAGAGGATTTTACTAGAAGGTTTCTGATAGCTCTGCCAAAACCCATCCCATCATCCTGCCCCCCCTTCCCAAATTATTCCCCTCTCAAAATTTGAAATTTCAATAATGTACTAAAACTAAAAAAGTTTCCAAAGGTCAAAAAAAAAAATATTCTCAGAGCCTATGGACAAAGCATTTAGTCACCTGTATATTGTTGAATGGTTCTGAAGAAAGAGTACTCTGAAGTTTGAAAGTCATCATTGAATTAAATTCCATTTGTTTGAAGAAGGCTCTCATACTCATGCCTTGTAATTCCTCTACAAGGCTACCAATAAAAGTTCATATGATTTAACAAGCATTTACTGAATGCCACCTCTGTTCACAGGACACTGATAGACACTAGGAAGAAAGCTCATAATTATGTGATATAGACAGACATAACTTGATTTCTAGTCAGGTTTTATTTTATATGTTTATCTGTCATTTCACCATAGCTCTGGTATAGTATACAGATGTAGTATAGCATAATTCCACTTTAGAAAAGCCTTTTTTGTTTTCTTTCTTTTTCTTTGGAAGCAACTATTTATTTAAACCTGGATTGATAAAATTTCCCAGCACAGAACTAAATTATTGTTAGTATATTCAATGACATCATTGGTGCTCTATAATAATTTTTATTTTCCATTCAAGAATTTAAAAGTTTTGTGTACTCTTTAGCACTATTTCATTATATGTTGAGATATCATAGCCTGGCGTTTCTGAAAGTAGACTTTGGATTTGAATCTTGACTTTGGCACTTAGTAGCAGTGATACAGGGTGAGATATATAAAATGTTTGTACCTCGTTTTCCTTGTCCATAAAATGTGGGATAGAAATGACATCTACCCCATATGGATGTTGTGCAGATTAAAGGGAATATTCCATGTGGCATATTTAGTACAGTGCCTGGTACAGTGTACAAGCTCACAAAACATTAACTGTTGCTATAATTAATGTCATTTTTCCTGCTTTATTTTATAATGCAAGTTAATGGAAAGACAGAATTCATAAACTCACAGTGACTCAACAGTGTTTTTGCTAGATATACTAATTTTATTTAGATATTTTTGTAATAATATGTAAATCAGATATGGACTAATACTATAACTTATAAATCAAAGAAGGATTTATATTGAGATCAATCAGTAATTTTGCTCAATGGTGAATTAGTGTGTGCAAGTGTGAACACCTGTCTTCCTACCAAAGCCAGAACTTTTAATTCTCTTATTTGTATAAAAACTTGGGTCTTGGAAAGTAGAAATGAATATTCCCAGAGAAAATCACATTTTGAAACAGTGATTTACTTCACGTCAGAGAAGGAGGGAGAAGATACAAACCGTAATTTAGTGATGCTCCTTACAGCTGGGAAGGCTGACATGGAAAAGGAGGAAATTGGGGATTAGTTGATGAACTAGAGTCAACAGTGTGTGTACTTGAGTGTGGTGTGTGGTGGGGGTTGGAGGCAGAGAGGATAATCAGGTATGAGAAGGTGCGAGGGCAGCATACTGTGAAGATCACAGTCAGAAGTGTTTTGGGGGTGTGTGGGACTGAGATAAGGTATAGTGTGGTCGTGTCTCCAAATCAAGCTCATAGTTGAGCCTCTCAGACAAGGCAGCACCAGGAATGCTGATGTGTGCATTTAGGAACATTGTTTAGAAATGATTTATTTTATTTAAACCCAGACACAGGACTAGAGCTGGAAGGGACCTAAAAATTCTGTTTCCAAAATCATCCAAAACAGATGATGGTTGTCTATGCTAATTATAAAGCTTCCCAGGGGAGATTCTCTACCATCTCATGAAACTTCAGACTATAAGTGAACACCCTTCATCCACATATATACATTTCAGTAGTTATTAAGGGCCACATGAAAACAATGGGATTTAATAAATTAACATTCACATTGGGCAATCCTATTGTCTCTTACTTTCTTTTGTCCTAATTTTTAGTCATCGGTTTAAAATGAAAAAAAAATTTTTTTTCATTCTTTTGTTTTAAATTAGAGAATGCAGTGGGTTTATGCCTTCCTTATTTGTCCTGCTGGCTTTGATGTCCTGACTTTTGTTTCAAAAACTCAGTTTTAGGTTTAAACTCCTGGGCCAATTGCATCTGTCATTCTGTAGTCTTGATAATCATTAAGGGATGGAAAATCATAATGAACTGAAGATATTGCCTCTTCCATCATCTTGAATAATTTTCCTACAGGATTTTGCAGGAGAGTTGAGATGGAAAGAATAAAGAACAAATCAAAGGCCCAAATCAAGAAAATCAAGAAATACAGAAAAGTTAGAATAAGGATAGATTTTAAAACCAGGCTGAGAGGCAAGATGGCAGCATAGAGAGGTGTGGGATTTAGTTAGTCCCCTGGAGCAGATAACAATGAGGAACAACTAGTAAATAATTTGGAACAAACTGCTGGGGGACAACCGTGACTGTCCACACATCGCACACCAACTTGGAATGGGTGGAATGGCTGAGATTGCAGCATAAAAGCTGAAAGTAAAAACTGTGTGCACATGCTGGAGCCCTCGCTCTCCATAGCAGGCTGAGCTGCAAGACCTCGCTGTGGGAGAAAGCAGCATTCTTGGAGCAAGTGAATATAGCTCAGCCTGGCTCCAACTGGGGTTTTAATTAACACATGTGAACTGCTGAATACAAGCTACAAACATAGACAAACCCCTAACAAGCAGCAAAATACTCTGAGGTCATTGCTAGTGGAGAGGAAGTAGGGCTGATGGAAAAGAAAAATAAAATAAAAAAAAAATTCTGAGGCTTTTTGAGACAGCTGACCTCAGAGAACCAGAAAACTCCTATGTCCCAGGAAAGGGAGACCAGAAGACCAGGTGCTATCTCTGGCTGATGGGCGAAACTGGGGGGCTGTGGCTTGGCTCTGAAAAGGGGCTTTCTTTCCCTTTTTCTCTCTCTCAACCTGAGTGGCTCAATGGAGAAAGCCTCAGACATTTTCAGTTTGCAGCACTCTGATCCAGACAGGGGTGGGAGTTGACAGAGTCAGAGAGATAAAGGAATAATTTGAGCGCAGAAGATAAGTCCCTAGGGGGTGTATCATCCCTCAGAGGAGGGAGGTGGGGCCCTGCTCTGGTGCCTACCCTCCCTTCAGAACTCAGACCCCAAGGCCTGGGGGGGAACACAGTCAAAACAGAAACAACTTAAGCTGAGAATTAAAGGGACTGCACTTCTTTACACCAGTGGGGAGTGACAGGCTGACAGGTGCCACCTGTTAGGCAGGTTAGGAAAAGCACAGAGGCTAGAGGCCTCACAGGAAAGTCTGTCAATCTTCTAAGTCACACCCTCAGGGAAAAATGATACTGAACATAGGCCCCTTCTGAAACCTGAGCCCCTTCTGGCCTGGGAAAATCTGATTGGGGTAACCAAAGAAACCAAATGCCTAGACAACAGGAAACTACAAATCACACCAGGAAAAATGACGATACGGCCCAGTCAGAGGGACAAAGTTGCACCTCAACTGAGATACAGTTGAAACATCATTTCACTTTAATGAAACAATCAAATATTTTCAAATAAATATGCTAAATCAATTCAAAATCCAAGTCAATGAGTTTAGGGAACATATGGCAAAAGAGGTGAAGGACATAAAAAAAACACTGAATGAACATAAGGTAGAAATTGAAAGTTTGAAAAAACAACTGGCAGAATCTATGGAAATGAAAGGCACAACACAAGAGATGAAAAACACAATGGAGGCATACAACAGCAAATATCAAGAGGCAGAATAAAACATTCAGGAACTGGAGAACAAGACACCTGAAATCCTACACACAAAAGAACAGATAGAGAAAAGAATGGAAAAATATGAGCAATGTCTCAGGGAATTGAATGACAACAAGAAGTGCATGAATGTACATGTCATGGGTGTCCCAGAAGGAGAAGAGACGGGAAAAGGGGCAGAAGCAATAACAGAGGAAATCATCAATGAAAATTTCTCATCTCTTATGAAAGACAGAGATTACAGATCCAAGAAGTGCAACATAACCCAAACAGAATAGATCTGAATAGACCTACACCAAGACACCTAATAAACAGATTATCAGACATCAAAGATAAAGAGAGAATCCTGAAAGCAGCAAGAGAAAAGTGATCCATCACATACAAGAGAAGCTTGATAAGACTATGTGTGGATTTCTTAGAAGAAACCATGGAGGCAAGTAGGAAGTGGTGTGATAAATTTAAGATACTGAAAGAGAAAAACTGCCAATCAAGAATCCCATATCCAGCAAAACTGTCCTTCAAATATGAGGGAGAGTTCAAGATATTCTCTGACAAGCAGACAATGAGAGAGTTTGTGAACAAGATATATGCTGTACAGGAAATACTAAAGGGAGCACTACAGACAGATAGGAAAAGACAGGAGTGAGAGGTTTGGGACACAGTTTGGGGTGATGGTAGCACAACAATGTAAGTACACTGAACAGAGATGACTGTGAGTATGGTTGAAAGAGGAATGTTAGGGGCATGTGGGACTGGAAGGAAAGAGGAAAGATAAGGACTGGAACTGTATAACTCAGTAAAACCTAGAGTGCTCAACGATTGTGATAAAATGTACAAATCTGTTTTTACATGAGGGAGAACAAATGAATGTTAACCTTGCAAGGTGTTAAAAATGGGGTGGTACTGGGGAAAAAATGCAATCAAGGCAAACTAGAGACTACAGTTGGTGGAAACATTGTATTATGCTTCCTTTGATGTGGCAGGGGCAATTTACCACATCTGGATGCCTGTGAGAGAGGGATATGAAGAAGGGGTGTGGGACTCTTGGCATTGGTGATGTTGTTTGACTCCTTTATTATACTTTATTTTAATTCTATATTTTCTTTTGTTGCTTTTTAGCTGTCATCTTTTTTTTTTCTTTCTTTTTCTTTTGTCTCTCCACTTTCTTTGACTTTTCCTCTTTCTTTGTGGAAGAAATGGAAATGTCTTTATATAGATAGTGGTGATGGTGGTGAATGCATAAACACATGATTATGCAGGGAACCATCGATTGTTTACTTAGGAGGGAATGTATGGTGTGTGAACAAAACTGTCTTAAAAAAAAACAGGTTGATGCAGACACCTTGAGGGCATTATCTTGAGTGAAATAAGTCAGATACAAAAAGGCAAATATTGTATGCTCTCACTGATATGAACTAATTATAATATGAAAACTCATAGACATGAAATATAGGTTACCAGGATATAGAACGAGGCTAAAGAATAGGGAGCAATTACTTTTTATGAGCAGAATGTTTAACTAGGTTAAACTTAAGTGTTTGGAAATGGACAGAGGAGACGGTAGCACGTTATAGTGAGAATAGCTAACAGTGCTGAATGGTATTTGAGTGTGGTGGAAAGGGGAATCTTAGAGTCACATATTTCACCAGAAGAAAAGTTGGAGGTTAAAATATGGGAATGTATAAAACTGAATCTTGTGGTGGACAATGTCCATGATTAACTGTACAAATATTAGAAATCTCTTTCATGAACTAGAACAAATGTATGACACTATAACTAGAAGTTAATATTTGAGGGGTATATAGGGAAATATATACCTATTGCAAACTATGTACTACAGTTAGCAGTATTTTAACATTCTTTCATCAACAGTAACAAATGTACTATACCAATACTATGAATCAATAATGGAGGGAGGTTATTTAAGGGTATGGGAGGATTTGAGTTTTCTCTTTTAGTTTTAGTTATTTTCTGGAGTAATGAAAATGTTTTAGAAATTGAAAAAAAAATTGTGATGAATGCACAACTATATAATGGTACCATGCACAACTGATTGCACACTTTGGATGATTGTATGGTATGTGAAAAATCTCAATAAAATTGAATTAAAAAAAAACAGATTGAGAGAAACTTTGGCCATAATATTTTATAGACTGCTTTCATAAAGCTAATGCCATATTCAAATTATTGGCTTGGAATCAGGGCCCCCTTTTTCTTTAGTGACATTTATTGCCACCTTTGCAATAAAAATCAAGTCCAGAACCTGGACTTCCTTCCTGGTTTCCACATTTGCCTTTTCTGAAATTCTAGATTTAGACTACAAAGATAGGTATTTTACCTCTAGAAGTCCATTTTAATACATTTTGTGAAAAGCCTTGGAAAGCAAAGAGATATAAAAACAAAGCGAAGGATATAAAAATAGGGAATTGAATGATTTTCTGAAGAAAATTCCTAGTTGACATTCCTACCCATATTCTTCTAATTGCTTCATCTAAAATATGTTTCCTGCCACTGGACAGTTACTACTTTCACTCTGTGTTTCAGTCTACAATGGCAGACGGCACACACATGTACCTCCTTCCATTCAAAAATCCCATTGGATGGCAGTACAGATATAAAGCAGAATGAACCCTGGGAATGCTATAAAGAGAAGGCTCCCCACCGGACTAGAGATTTGACAGATTTTTGTAACCCTGAAAATGTAAGGGGTTATACTGGTAAGGGAAAAGTCACAGCTTGAAACAGGTGCAAAAGTAAGAAGCTACAGATGACAGAGATGCTCTTCCTAGGAGCTGACAGACAATAAAAGAGCAGGATTGGGCAGAGTCAGAGAAATGTATATAGTCTAAGCATGTTTGAGGCAGAAATCTATGACATTTATTCACAGATGGAAACCCAAAACTTAACTTCTATTCAAAGCTGGTAATACACTTGGTGACAGGTTGATCATAGTTGATCTTCCTTGACATAAAGGAAGAAAAGAAGAATCTGAAGAGACACCATATCTCCACAATGGTACCTCACGTCAGGAGTATATTATAGAAAAGTGTTCTATTTGCAGAGTAACATATATTTTGCTTTGGCATTTGTGGGTGTCCTGAACTAGCTTCCTAGTCCCAAGCCATGTACCATAAAGGATAGCCTGATTTTCAACAGGATCCATCACCTTACATGGGGATCTCAGTCAGTCTCTCTCATTTAGCTAGAAGGATGTATACTATTGGAAAGAAAAAGCACCATAACAATTTATGCTAAATAAAATCAACTTCTGCTCACAAATAGAAATTATTAAGCATTTGAAGAATACTACCAGCTTGGGAGATAAAAATACCAAGATAGTCATAGAAATAATGCAAAAAGAGAATTTTTTAAATTCTAAAATGTGTATTTAGGGATATTTAAGAGAATATCTCATCCATAAATCAAGACAGGTTTTTATGAAATAGGAGTAACCAAAGAATAAGAAATAATTCTTGAAAATTAAAAATACACAGAATAAAATGAAAAATCAATAGCTCTGACTTAAAAATTAGTCATTTGGAAATAAAGTTGAGCAAATTGACCAGACCACAAAAAAAGATTAAGAAGACGGAAAAAGGTAATGGATGTGGAATAAGCAGAGAACCCATATCCTAGCATATAGTGTAGATTGGCAGGAATAGAGAAATGGAATGGCAGGGGCAGTAAACAAAGATACAGTTAGTCAGGGGACGACTCAGGGAGAAGGGATATTTATACTAGAAGGTAAGAGTGAGTCTTGCAGATAACTATGGGAAAAGCATTCCAGGCAAAGAAGAATGTGCAAAGGCATAGAGCTGGGAATGTGTGTGGCTTACTTTAGGAGGAGCTAGAAAGTTACTGAACCTGGAGCTGAGTATAGATGGAGATGAGGCAAGAGAAGTAAAGGACCAGATTCTCTGGAACCTTGTTGACCATTGTAAGAATCTGTAAGGTGAGTGGGTAGTGACTGGAGGTTTTTGAGCAGAAAAGTGACATGATCTGACTTACTTTTTAAAAGGATGACACTGCTATTTTTGGTCAAAGTTTGTTTTTTAATAACTTTTGTTTTTATCACATAGAACATGCGGATTATATTTTCTAAGTCCTTGAGTATTTGAAGCTGTCTTTCTATTGCTTTATTGCAGGAGCAAAAATGTCTTGGCTCCTAAACTTTTCCCCTGAAAAACTCACAGATATTATACTATTTTCTTCCAGCATTTGATGTGGTAGAGGAAAAATATGAGATAATTCTGATTTTTCTTTTTGTGTAGGTAACTTCTACTTAATTTTTAAAGAGAAGTTGCTGATATCATTTACCTTTGAACCTCAAATATTTCATGCGACATCTAAGCAGTGGTTATTTACCATTAAGTTTATTTCATACATTTAAGTCCCCCCTTTTTATAAAAACAAAATAATTATTTAGCTCCTAACATATGTAATTATCTTATTTAATCCTCACAAGAATCTAGAGAAGCAGTTATTATTATTATCTCCATTTTACAAATGAGAAGAGAGAGGCTTAAAGAAATCCACATCTTTGTGCACTCTGTATTTGATACCCCCTCCTGCTGGATGAATCTCCGAGGCTCGATTGGGATGAGTCATGCTGCATTTGAGACTTGTGGCTTGGGAAGAGAGGGGTTCCGTAGGGAGTGACAGCAGGCCTGGCTATGGAGTCAGCATATCACTGTGGGGAAAGGGACATTAGGAGGGAAATTATTGGGCTTAGGGACTTTCCCAGCATAAGCCCAGCCTTCCAGAGGTACCAGTAGATGTCATCAAGCCAAGCCATAGATGTAGTTCCTGAAGATACAGTGAACCCTTTTGATGTCTACAACAAGACTTTCTTCACCTCAAAAAAGTTTTGGCTTTTATATATGACTCCACATGTTTTAGATAAAACTATCTGATGTTATTTCCTGGGACATATCTCTCCAGAGATATATTTGATTATGAGAGCACATGATGGCTCATGAGGGCTGGCTAATGTGGTAGACCCTTTTAGAGTTTGTGATGGTCAAGTTTGTGCGTCAGCTTGACTAGGTTATGGTGTCTAGTTGTTAGGTCAAGCAAGTATGGGCCTGATTGTTACCTTGAGGGTATTTTGTGGATTTAAATCATGAGAAGATTGCATCTGTGGCTGATTACATCTACAATCAACCAAAGAGAGTGCCTTCAGTAATGAGAGAAGTTATATTAATTTTATGTTAAATTATTTAATAAAGCTTATCAAGTTTAAGAGTGAATGTTACCCAAGGACTTTCATCCTCTTCTGGGGAAAGGGTTAGTGCATTTCCAATTGTACACGTGGCAGTTTTATTATATCAAGTGAAAATATGACTGTTATTGTTTTTATTTAGAGTTTAGGTATAGTTTAAGGAGATGTGTATGGGTTCCAAGTTGACAAGTGGTGGACTGTGGTGGTTAATTTCATGTGTCAGCTTGGCTAGGTTATGGTGTCTAGTCATTTGGTCAAGCAAACACTGGTCTGATTGTTACTGTTAGGTATTTCATGGATTTAGTCATTAGTCAGTTGACTGCATCTGTGGCTGATAACAAAGGAGATTTACTTTAGCAATGAGAGGAGTCTCATCAGTTGAAGGCCTTATGGGGAAAACTGATGATTTCACCAGTCAGAAAGAACTTCTATCTCTACTTCAGCCAGCCAGCTTCTCCTGGGAAATTCATAGAATCCTTCAGAGCTCCCAACTTGTGGCCTACCCAATGGAATTTGGACTTGCCAATAATCATGGTCACATGAGCCAATTCCTACAATAGTTCTCATAAGATCTATCTATCTATCTATCATCTATCTATCTATCTATCTATCTATCTGTCTATCTATCTATCTATCTATCTATCTATCTATCTATCTATCTATCATCTATCTATCCTGTTGGTTCTGTTTCTCTGGAGAACACAAATACAGACACCTAACAACAGCCACTTCCAAAACCTTACTTTTCTGCCACGTGAAGTCCAATTTGTTCAAGTGGTGGGCTGGGAGGCCTTGATCTCTGGAAAACAGGTTCATCTGCCAAACCTAGGAAATTAGTTGTGATTAATTTATGCCAATCATGATAATTTTACTTTTAATTGATAGAAACTCATTTTTCCAGACTTCTTGCAGAAGGGCTTATGCTAGTTTGGATATATTATGTCCTGCCAAAAGCCATATTCTTTAATGCAATCTTGTGGGGTCAGACATATTAGTGTTGATTAGGTTGGAATCCTTTGAGTATTTCCATGGAGATATGACTCGATCAGCTGTAGGTGAACCTTTGATTAAATTATTTCCAAGGAGATATGGACTCTGCTCATTTAGAGTGCATCCTGATTTAATCACCGTATCTCTATAAAAGAGCTCACAAACAGAAGGACCTCAGAGGAGCTGAGAGAGACATTTTGGAGACAGCTGCTGAAAGCAGACTTTTGCTGACACTTTAGAGATGCTAGCCCAGTGTTTGCTCCAGAGAAGCTAAGAGAGGAAAAAGTAACCCAAGAGTAACATTTTAAAGAAAACACAGGCACTGATAGAGGAGCTGGAACACAACCCGGCATAGCAGATGCCAGCAACTTGCCTTCCCAGCTAACAGGTTTTCTGGACACCTTTGGCCTTCATTTGGCAAAGGTATACTCATGTTAATACCTTAATTTGGACATTTTCATGGCCTTCAGACTGTAAATTTGTAACTTAATAACCCCCCTTTTTAAAAGCCAACGTATTTCTGGTATTTTGCATAACAGCAGCATTAGTAAACTGGAACAGGGCTTGACCAAGAGATTAAAGAGAAATTCTTCTGGGAAGATGTTTCTGGAAAAGATTTTACATTCCTGATAAGGGATAGATATGAGAAGAATATTTGATGGGTCTCTTCTTTCCTCATCTTCCTCCCCTGAAGATGAACATAATGCCATGAGCTATGGAAAATCTTATTACTCAGAAGAAGAAAAATAAATATAAATGTATGGTACAATAGAAGCCTGATTGTTTGATGACATCCCTGAGCTCCTGGACCAATGCTGAGAAAATTTTGATAGGTAAACAATAAAGGCTCTTATGGCTTACACCACTGTTAGTCAGGAATTCAGTTAATTTCAGCCAAAATATTCCTAGCAAAATTTGCCATTTAAAGAACAATATTTCATGTGAGCAATGCCATATTAAATATTTTTAAATCTAAAAAAAATGTCAAGGTAGATAATGATTTCTTCATTAATGGGGTAAATTTTAGACATCCTGGTTTTTCAAGTTAGATGTTACGTATAGAGGTTATATGAGACAAAACAACCACAGAACATATGTCAGTTGTGTGTCCCTCTTATTTTACAAGTGGATGTGTAAGACACTTCAGAAACCATAATGAAATTCCTTCAAACTATGTTCTCCAGGAATGTAGAATAGTCCTTTCTATTCTACAACTTAAGAGGGAAAAATAATCTTAGAAAAGTTCCAGGTGTCATCCCAATGATTATTAATGAGCTAGTAATAAAAGTGATGAGTAAAGAGCAAAGTATTTTCACTTGTTTAGTCTTGGTTAGACTGTGAGGAATAAGCCTGATTCACAGTATATAAAAGATGAATATACAAAGCAGGGAGGCCAGATGTTCTTCTTTACTGGGGACTGCAAATGCAAAAATGGACTCAATTTGTGTTTATCTTGTGGATGTAGGCTTAGGCATAATCTAAAAATTTTGGTAACATGGGTACAATGTGTCACTCCTTTTCTCAAAAGAATATGCTGAGATCTTTTGACTGTTTAAAAAGCCTTTCTACTCCATTCCATGATTCCAAAAGAGAACCAAGTTATGTTTGAATAAGATTAAAAAAAAATAAGTAGGAGGAAAAAAAAATCCTTCAGAATGTTAACAATAACACATAGCCTCAGATTAGTCATTGCTTTTTGCTCCTGGCAGAAACTAGAAAATTTTAAAGTGAAAAAAAATGATTGTTTAGTGGAGGGAAATCAGTTTGGAGATTGATACATTTTATAGCTACTAATAAATTACAGAGTGAGACATAATCACTTTGTATGCTAAAGCATAAGTGAAGATTCAACTATTGATGTTTCCCATTTCTTCCCACTAAACATGGATAATGGTCTATTCCTAAGAGGTCTCAAAAATCTCTGCTAGAGCCTTTTGTCTGGAGTGGTTTGGGTCACATACTAGTTGAGTAGCTAGCCTCAGGCCACCTCACCTCAATGGGATGACATTTCCTCTGACACATGTTTTGACAGTTTGTTTTCACTTATCAAATATTTATGATTTTTGGCAATACTGTCCCTCCTAAAAGCTCTGCTCTCAAAGACGTGGGTTAAACATTTCTACCATTCACCGAAAAGTCTCATAGTCTAGCTTTGGTTCAGATTAAGTGCAGGGTCTAACTTAACTTGACTTTTCAGTCGAAGCTAGACAGAAGAAAGGCATGCTCAAGGGAATGCTGGCAGATTTATTTCCAGTTATAGCCAAAACACCATGAGAATAGTCTTTCTCACATTATTTCAGTGTGTCCAGTTCAATCCAGGTCAGAAACCAGAAATGCAAAACATTCACCAATGTTTATGGACCTCTAGAAATCTTCAGATGCTTGGGCGGCTAAGAATATATTTAAGCATGATTCTACTTTAAATCCAGACCTCATCTCAGATCTATTAGATTCCAAATTGAATACTCTTTTCAATTTATGATAGCTTATAAAAGAAGTAAAATATTTTAGGTATGCTTTTTTATTAAAGGAAACCCAAAACATCAAATACAATATACTATATACAACAATCATTTAGCAAATATCCAGTAGATACCTAATTTTTTCTGGTAGTAACAAATACTACAGTCCATGCACTATGGAAAGAATGAAGGGTATCTGCTAGTAGAGAAAGAATGAAGGGTATCTGCTAGTACAGCTTGCTATTTACTAGTTAAAATTGTTGCTTTGTAGAGAATCTGTGTTTTCTTTTTTTTTTTTTAATGTGCTGGCATTGAAAATAATTGTCTTCCTAATAATAGAATCTGCTTGCCAATTTCATGCAAGTATGAATTAAATAATTGTTTCAAGTCTATTTTAGATGCTAGCATCACCAGTCTTGTTCTTTATAAATGTGCAAGATTTTGCTTTGTTGGACAACTTACTAACTCTGAAATAATCCAGTGTACAAGAAAATCAGCCATGTCATCATTTATCTACACATGCAACAACTAATTTCATAAACTCTCAAACATCTCAGAAATTTTATTTTGTATCACATTCCCTTTAAATGGTAAAAGACAATAATTTAAAATTAATTGAGAATGTTTTATGATAATAATGGCTTACAAAATGATATATCCTGGTAATAGAGTCTAATAAAATTGTTTTAAATTTACAGTGTTGCAAAGCAGTTATATTAATCTTTTGATGTCTTATATCATAAAACTATTTTCCCATTTCTATAAGTGAAGGGAAGGAGCAAAATATATTTATATGTATTTCTCAATTTCTTAGTCAATTTGCCTTATTGGTACAGTAAATAATTCTTTTTTTCAGCTCTATAGCATTAGATCACTTTTCCTTAGAAGAGGTGGAGGTAGGAGCAGGCAGGAGGCAAATTTATTGCCAGTGCTATCTGATTTCATCATTGTTTTAATTTATTTGAGTATGTCTCACAAATTCTAGTAGGCAAGATTAAGGAACCTTTGTTTATAATCCTTGAATATTTCACTAGTTCCAATTTAATTATCAGAGGCACTATTTTCTTTCCTTCTATGTTTTTCTTTTCTATTCTTGTTTTAGTTCTTTTATTTCGTGCCAAATGTATTAACTTAAAAACTTCCTCAGATCACATCTATATGTTCTGTTAACAAATGACAATATGACAGAGGATCCAGTTGACTGCAATAATCAAAAATGACCGCTAAGACTTTTCAATAAGCAGACCAACCATGATTGTTTTCAAGCTATCTAAAAACATTCAACATCCTTGATAATGAATGCAATTTATTCCAAAAAAATTGTTAAATTTAAATGTGTCAATATTATATTGACTTTATTAAAGATAGTGGTTATTTGCTCATACAAATGGATTTTGTTTAAAAAAAGCCATGTTCTTCAGCTTGCTAGCAGGTTTTGCCCAACTTATGTTGGCTCCCTGCTTTCATATTACTTCATTTATTGCATTATTAAATCAGTTCTTACTTTGGAAGCCAAAGAAATGTTTTATACTGCAATATGGTTGCCTCCCTAGAGTTCATTAGCTCATTTTCCTTTAATTAACTCTGTGTGAACCATTCTCCTCCCCTAACTTTTCTGATTTTAAGGTCTTACTGAAAATGTAGACAATTCCGAATGTAGTCTTGAACTGTCATAGAAAGTTAAGTCTGAAAATGACCTTAAATATCAACCATCCTTGACTTCCGCTTGCATATCAGCACTTCCTCCTAAAGGAGTTGGCCAAGAAGTCTTTGAGGCAAGGTCATGTCATTATATATCTCTAGCTCAAAACATACTTGTTGACTAACTCTGGAAAATGCCTGGATTTATGAAAAAGTTGTGTCTGTCCTTTCAATGATCTATTCATCATTCTATTGTAGTTTTAATGCTTCAAAGAGCTTTAACATGAAAAGAGAGATTTTGCTCATTATACAGAGTTAGACAGCTATAGTGTTCTTTTAACCCCAGTAGCCAAGCTATATTTCATATATGGTCACATAGCATAAATTCAGGTTAAAAAATGAGAACAAATGAATATCCCTCAGACCTAATGAACTTGACTATTCCATTTTAAAACTACCCATTTCTTGCCAATAGACTTAATTTAGATCAAGTTAAAAAATTGCATTAAAAAGTCATATTTAAAAATCCATTCTTCCATAAGTTCATTACTTCTTTCTCTAACTTTTATCATTAATTAATTGTCTAGTGAAATTGATAAATATGGAAAGTTGACCTGAATGATTAACCCATTTTTTAAAAAAAGAGATTTTTAATTATTATCTGGCTAATGTATCAATATCTAGAAAATATGGCCTTCACTAATCTGCATATTGCCTCTATCAACACAAGTGTTATATTACTCACTCATGCTTGTGGAAGCAATGGCTATTGAAATTACCATTTTTTTTTTTTGGTCTATTTTATCTTTTAGATGATATTCTGTATTGGGCAACAAGAAAGCTCTCACTGCCTTTTCTGGGAAATCTTTTCTCTCTGAAATCTAGATCAGAGGTTTGTTGTAATGTTTTAAAGTTCATAACTTTATTTACCAAAGCAAGGAAGAATGAAGAGGGTTACTTGTAATCAAATAGAGATTCTCATGGATCCTATTGACTTGGTTACAAAAGTCGCTTTTGCTTTTCTAGCCTAATTAGCAATTTGCCCTCAGTTCTGTGTTTCTCTATCTAAAAGGCAGCCTGCAGATGCAGGGCCATCAGCTTTTCCAGCAACACTGACAAATATTTTCCTCATGCAGCAAACTAAACCCTTGACTCAGAGTCTCACTCAGTAGACAATATTCATTTTGAAATAACACAGCTGTAATTCAGATTTTATGTCTGATACCTTTTCTCCATGAGTTAGGTTGCAAAAGTAAGCCAGGAGATTGAGAGCAGTGCATCTAATAAATTCCATTGAGGAAGAGAGAGAACCTAACATTGCAATCAATTTGCAAAGCTGAAAATAGCTGTTCCTGTTGTTAGTTGGGTTAATGGGAATCTTTGGAATAGAAATGAAATAGCAGGTTATTCATAAAAGAAATAGACATTTCAGAGCTTCATGACCACATTGGCAATATTGTTAATAATAATATTATAATTAATATTATCAGGATATTTTTGGGTGTCTACAATTTTGGTTCTATCTATGCAGAAAGCTTAGAAGAATACTGAGTGTATTGATGAATGAGGATTCTCAATTTTTATAAAACTTTTCTATATTTTTCTAATCATGGTGTGTGTATGGAGAAGAAAATGTAAAAATATTAATAAATAATTCCTGATGTTCATTTCTTTCTTGTGTATACTGATCATGCTTACACATGTCACCAACATAACTTACTAAAAAGAGAAATTTGTCATTTTTAACCTAGCCAACATGGTGTCTGTGCCAGTTTGAAGCTGTTATGGATCCCAGAAGAGCCATATCTTTTAATCCAATCTTGTGGGTTGGGACCTTTTGATTAAACTATTTCCATGGAAGTGTGACCCCACCCGTTCAGGGTTTGCATTCATTAGATTGCTGGAGCCCTTAAGAGAGCTGAGAGCCAGCACAGACCCAGATGCTTGAAGACACTGGGAGATGAGACAAAGGGACATTTGGAGATGCTAAGCGAAAAGATGAAGCCCCAAGTTTGCCCCGGAGAAGCTAAGAGAGGACCCCCAGAAGCTTAGAGAGATACACCTTGGGAGAACAAGCAAGGATGCACAGGAGCTGAGATAAAGAAGCTAAGAGAGACAGAAGCCCAGAGACGTTTTGGAGAAAGCCAATTTGAAACCAGAACCCAGAAGCAAAGAACTGGCAGATGCCAGTTGAAGAGACAATTCTTACCCCACTGAATGGTATTGGCACCTGTCTTAGTTTGCAGGCTAGTATGATAAATTCCACACAATGGTTGGCTTAAGCAATGATAATTTATTGGTTTTTAAGTCTGGTTGACTTACTTTCCCCCAAGGTTGGTAGTGTGCTGGCTGACTGGCAATGCTTGGGTTCACTTAGTTTTCCCATCACGTGGCCATGTCCTCTCGTCAGACTTCTGGCTCTTTCTGAGGCTTTCCCTTTATAAAACCTCTAGTAATAGGATTAAGATATATCCTGATTCATTTGGCCCCACCCTAACTAAAAATAACGTCTTTACAAAATCCTATTTACAATGGGACACACCCACAGGAATGGGATTAAGAACATGTTTTTTGTTTGCTTTTTGTTTTACTTTTGTTTTTGTTTTTTGGGGGTATGAAACTCAATCTATTATAGCACTCTTGTTGAAAATTAATATGGCATAGATGTATTGGTCTATTTCTGGACTTTCAAAACTATTCCATTTGTCCCTGTGTCTATTCTTATGACAGTACATACTGTTTTGTTTACTGTAGCTTTGTAATAAATTTTGTTTTTTTCATATGAGTCATCCAACTATGTTCTTCTATTTTGGTATAGTTTTGGCTATTCAGGGTACTTTGCAATGGCATATAAATTGAAGACTGACTTTCCTATCATCTCTGAGAAAAAGGGCCATTAAGATTTTGATAGAGTTTACATTGCATCTATAGATAGTTGTGGTTAGTATTGACATAGTAACAATATTGTCTTCTAATATAATTATTATTTTCCCATTTATTATGTCTCTTTAAATGTTTTATTGTTTTCAGAGTTCAAGTCTTTCATTTCCTTGGTTAAGTTTACTCCCAGGTATTTTATTCTTTTGGATGTTATAGTAATGGAACAGTTTACTTAAATTCCTTTTCAGATTATTCATTGTTAGTGTATGGAAACACAATTGATTTTTTATACATTTATCTTGTGCCTGAAATCATGCTGAATTTGTTTATTAGCTCTAGTGGCTTTTTGTGTTTACATTGGGATTTTCTTTATATAGCATTGTGCAGGTTTGAAACTATTCTGTACCACAGGAAAGACTATGTTCCTTTAATCCAGTCTTGTGGGGCTGACCTATTATTGGTGGGTTTTGACTAGGTTGTTTCCATGGAGATGTGACCCATGCAAATGTGGGTGAGATCTTTTGATTAGATTACTTCCATGGAGGTGTGACCCCATCCATTCAAGGTGGGTCTTGATTAATTTACTGGAGTCCTTAAGAGATCTCAGGGGCTGACATAGACCCAGACACTTGGAGATGCAGACAGAAAGATGTTTGGAGATGCTAAGCTAAGAGATGAAGCCCAGAGTTTGCCCCAGAGAAACCAACAGAGGAAACCCAGATTCTTAGAGAGAAATGCCCTGGGAGAACAAGCAAGGATGCATAGAGCTGACAGACAGAAGCTAAGAGAGACAGAAGTCCAGAGACATTTTGTAAAAAGCCATTTTGAAACCAGAACCTAGGAGCAAAGGCCAGCAGATGCCAACAATATGCCTTCCCAGCTGACAGAGGTGTTCCAGATGCCATCGGCCTTGCTTTGGTGAAGGTATCCTCTTGTGGATACCTTAGTTTTGACACTTTTATGGCCTTAGAACTGTAAATTTATAAACTGTTAAATCCCATTTATAAAAGCCAGTCCATTTCTGGTATTTTACATAATGGCAGCTTTAGCAAACTGGAACAAGGATCACATCATCTTTCAGATAGAGATACTTTTGTTGAAAACTGGACATTTTGAATATTAGAATGCGGTAACTCTGGAAATAAGGTTCTCCCTCCATCCAGGATTTACTGTTATTGCTTATTGAGAGCTGCAATCATCCATTTGTTTTGTAACTTTTCCAAATAATTTTTGCAATGACTGCATTCCTTGTTGTGTGTGTTCACTGAAGTCTATGTTCCAATATCTCATTAGCCAGCCAATGATATGAGAGAGATTTCTTTAAACATCTGAATCCAAAAATAAAAATAGACTTTCCTGGTCTTTTCAGGTTGGCCCTGAGCTGAAACACTTAGCCTGGCAACCTACAACTTAGCCTGACAACCTACAACTCTGCCTTAGCCATCATATCTTGCTTACACAGAGACCAAGGATTAATCAATGTTACAAGTCTCTCTCAGGTTTTTTGTTAGCATTTTGTCAGCCCTGGAAATCTGTGCTGCACTCCACATTCACTAGTCTATATGGTAACCCATCAAAGCCCTTATTTCCCCAAGAATCTTCCTCTTCAGCCTCCTCCTTCCAAGGCTTTTTGATCTTTTTTGCTGCTGTTTCATTCACCATTCTTCGGCCCAGGGAAGACACATGGAAGTCAATGAAAGCTGTTTTGAACTTAGTTTTCAGAACTGTGTAACATACTGCTTTCACAGAGTTCCACGTGAGTGCTTTCAAAAAAGTTGTACATATCTTTAAATGCTTTCAACAGACAATAGGTTAGGAAGATGCCTCAGCCTGAGGAGCCAAAACAAAGGCAGGCCCTTGCATCTTTGGTCCCTCAAGAAAATGTCTGTCAGGTCAAAATATACAGCCTCAAATTTTGGGAACAACATCTGTTTTGCTCCCCTTGGCACCAGCAAGCAGTATCAGGACAGGCCTTTGTCTATACAGTCACCTCACCAGGGCAGTGGGGGATGGTAAGCAATACACAGAACTTCTACAGCACATTATTTCTAAAGCTTAGCAGCTTGTTTGTTCATTAAGCACTCCCCAGATTCCTGTAACTTTTGGCTAGATACCAGAGTTGCAGTAAAAGTTGAATCTGTCAGTTTTTGCCATTTTAATGGTTGCTTTACTGGAGACATGAATTCTTAGAGCTCCCAACTCAGTCATTTTCTGTCACATCATTCTTGAAATGTTTGTGTTGCAAAATATTTAAATATTATGAATGACAAGAAAGCTCTCTTGAAGCCCAGGAAAATAATGTTATAACAGTACATCTGACAAACAAGTGAAGTCACTGTAATACCAAGACAAAGGCTATATTCCAGCAGGCCTTTTGTGTCAGACCGTAAAGAACTGCCCACAAGGCAGAAACGTTTTGCAAGAATAGCATGTTCTCAGGCAGGAAAAAAAAAAGTCCAGAGGCAATATAAAGAAAGGCTCAAAAGTAATTTAAAATTGATGTCAGTATTAAGTACTCAAATACATTCAACTGATGTTATAGAATGGGGACATTCAATTGATGATATAGAGTGGGGAAAGGCATACATATACAAGCCAAAAAATGGATCCCTTGCTAGTTAAATATTTTAGTGATAGGTGTGGTAGGAATGAAGTGATAAATTAGAATGGCCTCTGGCTATAAACCAAACCACCATGTCTCATTTTAGTCCTTAGATAAGATAAACATGGCATAAACTCCTCTCTGAGCCTCAGTTTCCTAATCTATGAGAAGTGCCTATTTTGGTTAATCTCTGTGACTCTCTTCAGCTCTAAGATGTATGATTATATGTTCTGGGGCTTCAGTTTCCATGTCAACCACAACAACAATCAATGGAGTGCACATAATAATTCAGATGTATTCACAAACAGAAGGTCATCTGTTGCTTGCTGGAGGTAACAATCCAAGAAGGACTTAATTTCATAATTTTAAAGAGGCCCAAGGAAGCATATTTCCTACATGTGGAAAATGTAAAGTACATCTCTGACTCAATTTGTGGGTGGTCAAATGGGGCAAAGTAAGCCAAGGTTGGATCTGTAATATGTTAGGTCACTGCAATTCTGTGTTTATAGAAGCTGTCTGAGAAAAGATAAACAAACAAATGCTCAGATCAAGTGAAAAAAGAAAATGTTCTGTTATATCCAGATATATACATGCAGAATATGCTGCTTCATAAGATGCGAAAGTCTAAAGAGATCAGTCTTTGATAATTTTATCATTCTCTTCCACTGCCATACAGATACAAACACACACACACAAAGAGCCTGCTTTAAAATTATCTTCGTGGCACTAATAATCTGTTAAGTTACTGTCAAGTGAACAAAACTACCATTTTCCAATGTAAATTTTCTTGGTCCCAGTTTTTAAAATTGTATTTTATAATAAAAATTTGAAAATAAACGAAATTTTACCCTGGCAGGATAGAATGTAGATTGGTAGAGTCCCAGATAGAGCCTAAGGGTTTTCTTCAAAAAGAAATCACAACATTATAGAGTTGAAGCTTGTCGTCTCCTGAAGAAACTATAATTGATAAAATTAGAAAAATATTGTGGAAGATTTCCTGTCAGTTAAATACACTCTGTGTCCTGATACATTAAACTGACTTTTATAGAATACTTTAACATATACCAATCAAAATGTAGATAATAACTCAATAACACATATATTCCATTATTTTAAATCTTACAAAATTTATTATTAGCTGAATATAAATCCCTGATTAAAAATAAATTTAATTCTATTTTGTTGACAAAGAAAAATCAGACTGTATGAGAGTAAATCTATAAAGAAATGGCCCTACACATGACCTCCTTTTTTCATAGATGAATGTATACATGGTTTTTCTCTAGTGATTATTTCAGTTAATCCAAGTAATTTGTGAAAGAATCTAGGACAATTTGGGGTCAAGAATGAAATTCCACACCTGGAAATATCTCCTTTATTATAAAGATGATTTCTATATCTTTTATAAGTACCTCTTTTCATTATCAGATGTTGTCTGTGCACAAAAAAAAAAAGTGGCCTGTTGAAAACTTAGAAAGAGACATACGCACATATAAAACATTTTATTCTACTCACTTTACTCATTTTTTTTTCATACTTCCTTTTTGTATGTATGATATAATCATAATCATATGTGTGTATAGGTGAGGGCTAAAGATAAAACTCAAGCAACATCAGCATTTAATGGACTGGAAGAAGATTATCTCAAAGAAGACTGGGAGGGAGTGGCCATAGGGAAAAAAGCAGGAAAAAGTGTTGCCACAGAAAAGAGGGGAGAAGAAATATTCATGTATATTAGGAGGGATATTGGCTAGATTTCATCAAGACATCTTTTATTTTCCCTTTGTATGTAACAAGATTAATATTTTAATAATAATCCCCAACTTACATAACCTTCTTGAAAACAAGTTTTTCTCTCTCCCAAATCCATCAGACACAGCAGTTTCAAGGATGTAGAGATGTCAGCATGTCTGCTTAGGGAATCAGATAGAGCTATGAAGGCAAAATCTTTCCATCCCAGGAATTGTAGTAAATATAAAAAATAAATAAATAAGAGACTGGAGGGATAGCCAACAGGTGAGCTATGTGGAGCCAAGCCTCCCCTCTCTGGACATAAGCCTGGAATGTGATGAACGTGTTATGTAAGTTGAGGAGAATGCCAAAAGAATTGGATTTGGAGGAAGTAACTGTTCTGCAGCACAGTTTCATGCCAAGAAAGACTTCTTCCCAGTAAACTATGAGAGACATATGATCTAATCAAGCAGGGAAAAAGTCTAATCCTCATTCCATAAGGCTCATGGATATCAAATTTAGAGCCAGCAGATGTGTCATGGGGCCTGGCCTGGTACAGGAAGTGACAGATGAGAAAGCCGGTGACCACTGGAGGATATGGCAGAGAGGTGTGTAGCACTATCAAAGGCTAAGGGAGGTCAAGTCAGCATAGAAGAGAACCCCAGGTCTGAGCAAACCAAGAATGAAGAGGCCACAATCTAATCCGAGGTGAAAATCAGTAATCCCCAACAGAATGACCTGAGGCAGAGCTAGTCATCCATATTTTAAGGGAGGTCTTTAGCATACACCCAAGAACCAGCATAAAGCTAGGGGACACTTTCTCCTTTGTCAACACAAGATCATAAAAGTCTCTCCCTCGTACCTTAAGCATCTTAGAGAAGAGCAGTGGTAAAATAGGAGGGATCTGTAAGTCTGAGATACTTTTCAAAAATGAGTCAGTTAAATCTAAAGAATTGTTGTGGATGCTATGTTGTAAACTACATTGATCTGTAATCAGTCTACCATCCCACCACCCCTGACAACTATTCAATGGATAAAGGTGGATAAGGGAGATCAAAAAATGTTTAGAAAATAAGGAAGTTTTATGTTTTTATTCTGCACATCTGAGTAAAATGTAATTTTTCAACCAACAATTATGCATCTTTCATTTTTATTTCTCTGTCCTCTGTAGAATTATTTTTGCAGTGTTAACACTGTATGTAAATATTAGAGATAAGTTAGGTGAATAAATGAAGTCAGATCTCTCCACTGCCCCTTAACCTTCTTGTCCTCAAGCACAGATACATCTTTTGGATTACTGGGCATCTGAAAATGTTTGATTACTGGCTTTGTCTTTTGTAAAAGACCATTGGCAAGGGAGAGGCAACTGGAAGCTATTGGTAATTGAGCAGGGTTTGATCATTAGGCATTTGCTGGTTGGTTCTAGATAAAAAGTGGGAAAACATAGTACAAAGAAAAACTTTAATAGAGTTTGAGATGGGATGGGAAGTTTGGTATATGGGCATTCCTAGGAAAAGTGATGGGATATTGGAATAAGAGCATCTAATTGAAGCATAAGAACATCAGACTATTCAGATGGGGGTAGGAAGCACCAAAACATAGGACAAGATACTGAAATTAAGGACATGGGATACCATCAACATTTATTTTTATTTAGCATATTACGAAGAATTTTATCACATCTAATATTCCATTGGACCCTTCTGTCAAACTCAAGATATATCACTATCTTTATTTTACCAAGCAAAAGTCCAACATAAGTGGTGAAGTGTTTATTCAAGATCACACCACACGGAGTGGCAGAATCAGGCCTGGAACCCAAGTTATCTGACTCCAAAATCAATTCTCTTCCCATTATAATCATAGCAACTTCTCGAACTTCGCGGTTTTGCCCACGGTCAGCACTATGTTTCCGAACTATGCCAGAACAAGTGAGCACAAATTTTCCTAAGGAGGCAAATGCCCTACCAGCTTCCAGGACTATAAACATTTCAGATCATGCATCACAATCTAATCTCTGCAGTTCTGGTTTTCATTAATATGTATACTTGCCAACATGAGCCTAAAATCTAGGATTATTATCTTTGAAATGTTTTTTTAAAAAATGGTTTGTCTAGTGTATTACTCTAATGTAAGAAAATGTCAGAAGTGAGTTTGTCTAATATAAGAAAAAGGATAGGCATATGAAAGTTGCTTGCATTCTAGACGTATTATAATGTCAGACAAATGAACTATAATAAAGTGTCTTAGTTACGGGATCTTGGTAATATTTAATTGCATTTAATTGTGGAAAGATACAAAATATATTGCTGTATTCTAATATTAGTAGATATTATTCAGAAGGGATATATGAGCATGGCAAAGATGCACTTTTCCAATTGTAAAATGAGATACTGTTGCATTGAAAGTTCAAGAATTTGCACAGTTCAAGATTCGAATAGCTGTGAAATGGGCTATTAATGGTAAATATATTTGGAAAAAATTCCAGATAATTGCGAAGCACAAGGAAGGTCAGATACAAGGATGGAAAGGACACAGAATTAAGAAGGGTTAAACATGAGAGTTATTCTCACATGGTTGGTGACTGTGTTCATCACTATTTATGAAAATCTGCTTTCGAAGAGAGTTGTCAAACTACAGAAGCTTTCTTTTACCTAGTTTTTGCGTAGTATATATTTTTCATCTTCCAAATTTCAGTCTTTCTGCAACATCTGTTACAGACACATCCCTTGTAAGTGCTTTATAGTTAGATTTTGTTTTTTATCCCTTGAACATAGTCATCATTTAACTTGAACATGTTTTAGTCCATTTACATTAAAATAATTATTTTTGTTGCTATTTCTGTAGCTGTTGAAAAGTTAGCTGAATTTACTAGTTTGAAGGGAATGTGTCTTCTGTGGCTACATTTGAATTTTCTTGTTGTTTTTGGTTTTCAATTACGTATTTATTATTATTCTGTGATTCATTGACCTCCTTGAAATTTTGGACAGGCATTTGTGGAAGGTTTTTTGTATGCTCTCAATTCTTTCTTCTCTACTTGAACATATCTTATTTTACTGTGGAGAGAATATCTGTCTCCACCTCACTGGTGTGGAGCTTGTCCATATAACTTTCATTGGCCAGGGGAATTTAGGAAGAAGTGAGAACATGTTAGTTCCTAGCTAAGGTTTTATGAAATATCAGATGTTTCCATTTGTTCCTCCTGTGCCAATGTCAACCACAGTGAGAACAGATGTCCCAAGTAGATGCTTTTCACAAATTAAGAGCCACATGGGGCAGTATTGAACTTGATACATAGCCAATCTGAAGAATTATGAACAACAAAAAAATGTTTTATATTAAGCCACCAAGTTGTGGGGGTTGTTTGTTACACAGCACAATTATTGATGCATGTTCCTGACTAATGCAGCATATTTTATCAGTTATGGAAAATTCTAAGCCATTAATTTTTTAATACTTCTCTTGATTCTTCTCTTCTGTCCCATTATACATATGCTAATTTATTCTGTTCTTTAGTCACAAATCAAAAATTTCCATTATTTGATCTTTCTTTGTTGTACTTTAGATAATTCTTTCTAACCCATATTTCAGATCATGAACTCTCTCTTTAACTTTGCTTAATATACTTTTTAAAAACATCTATTGTGGGTTTTTTCCCTACAATTTCAATTTAACTCTTTCCCACTATGCTATGCCACTTTAGTAGATCCCTGCTCCTGGCAGATTTATTGAAGCTTGTCTCACTTGTTTTAATTATGTAGTATCAGTATAGTTGTTTCTTAGTTTGTGTCTGCTAATTTCATAATCTGAGGTCTTTGCAGTTGGTTTAATTTTTCTCTTGTTTCTGCTGTCCCACATTAATTTCCTTTGTCACTGATTAACTTGTGCTACTAGTTATATTTTTAAATTTTGAACCTATGTTAACTGCCCCTTACTTCAGAAAAGGTAAATGTTTTCTTCTAGAAGATGACTGCAGTTACCACTTGTCCACATCCATTTGAAGTCATGCCAATGTTTTAAATTCCTTGGACCACTCACGGGATAGAAACATGGGCTATAATTCCATGCAAGGGCTGGTTCTCCTCTGGTTTACTTTCATTCTGAAGGTGCAGTCCTTATTTTTTTTAACAAGCCAGAACAATCCATATTATTATGTGAGATTCCTTTGATAGACTCTCCACTTTATTTGTACCCTCAGATTTGAATTCTGTCCCTTTAATCATAAGGAGGTTTTTAATTTTCTGGGTCATCAAATGCCTAAGGCCAAAATAGCTTCTATGCTTGCTTGCTCCTTTGGTTTCTTGTATTCCTATTATTTTGGCATTGATAATCCTTTACAATTTTGTGGTAAAGACAAGATTTTACTTTTTAAATCTTCATCAGCAGCAAAATGACTGATCTAAAGAAACTTCTCCGTCATCATCAAAAACAAGAAGTCTCTCAGAGTTTCTCTAGTCCTTTTAATTGTATGGATATATTTTTTCCTGTTAATTTATTTATGTCCCATTTGTCCTTCACACTAACTTATGTGTTTGCACAAGAATTTTTATTCAAATTAATGGAAATTTGTAGTCTAAAACAGCATAAAGTCAATGTTGCTGTTAGTCTGGCTCTGATATTTTGCTTGCATTCCAGAATCTGAGTGTTTGAATGTGGCTGGAAACAAACCACCTTGCACCCCAATGTAGTGTATAGGGTCATTTTTTCCTTCCTGCATAAGAGATCATGTCTTGAAACCTGGAAAATTTTCTAGCATGGTAGCACTATCTTACTCTTCCAACTCCCCTTTTCCATTACTGAAAGTCTGTCTCTTCTCTTCAAAGCTTGTGGCCAATGGCATATTTCTTAAGGAAAGACCATCCTAATGCAAATGTCTGACCTTTATATGTTATTTTCCTACAGAAATCCTGGCTACAGTGTTTTATTTGCCTCCTCCGTTCCACTCTCTGAACTTCTTTGATACCAACTACTAATGTAACCACCACTTTTCAACCACTCTCTAGATGCTAGGTTCTGACCTCTTGATAAAATTTACCCCATCTTCTGCAAATGGACATTTGGTATACCACAGCACCCATCCCTTTCACACACTGGGTGTAGTTCCACATCTTGGACCCTCCTTAAACATACTGTTAGCTTCATGAACTTTTCCATAAATTTCCATGACAAAAGACATGATGCTTTCATTTTCCATTGAAAGGTAGTATCAAGAAAAAGAGATGAAATATTAATCAATTGATTTAATGATTTCTTTACACATTTTATTAAAAGTATGTTGGTTAAGGGTGGGTAAATCAATTGAGTCAGCAGTGTTGAACATAATCTATAACAATAGTCATTTTCCAATTTCTTAATTTTTAAAAGAAAAGTCAGAAATCCAGTTCTAATTAAATACACTCCTCAGAGTAAGCCCACCCACGGGGTCACTGGCTAAGGGATGCTCCAAGGTGGGTGAAGGGTTAATTCCCTGCCACTTCCACACTACCATTTGCTTGAGCAGAGTAGGTGCTTTGGTCCTAGGAAGTGCTCATACAAAAAATATGCATTTGCTGCCAGCCAGAAGTCAGACAGGAGGTAAGATCTGAAGTAGTGAGTCCTGAAAGGATATGAGTGAAACACTGATAGGGTCAGCAATGTTGACACCTGGAGT
This sequence comes from Choloepus didactylus, assembly GCF_015220235.1. Lineage (NCBI taxonomy): Eukaryota > Metazoa > Chordata > Mammalia > Pilosa > Megalonychidae > Choloepus > Choloepus didactylus. Next base: position 79,390,273 of record NC_051315.1, on the reverse strand, counting down.
CAAAATGTTGCAAGTGCATTGTGAAGGTTCCTGGACCTACCAGAGTTCATTCGTGCCCCAACAAAATGGGTACATGGATACACATTATTTTGGACAAGAATTGAATAAATATCTAGATATCAGAAACAAAAGTGAAAAGCTAGGCAATTTATATTTTTAAACTATGTGGCACAATTTAAATCACTTGGAGAAAGTGGAGATTAATAAAGTTAAGAAGTCCTATTTTTAATTATCTGTGGCACTGGACTCTGCTAGCACAGATAATTTTGAATCAATAAAACCAATAAATAAAAGTTGATCTGAATTTTCTTTATAACAGAAATGAAATCTTTTTATTTGAAGACATTCTCTCACTATAAAAGCTCGCTTGGCCCTTGCAGGCAGGAAGTGACAAAAAAAGCCATACCCTGGCTCTTAATTCCCTGCTGGGTTCAAGCTTCAGTTTCCCACATTGGTAACTTGATTGATAACATGCTCTTTACTGGCTGCCTTCTTTTCTCTGTTTCATTTCCCCCACTCCCTCACCAGTGTTTTCTGGTGTCACCTCTCACGTAAACAAAGTGTTTTTGACTTTGGTTCTATGGAAACCTAAATAAAGTCAGTTGATCTGTTAATATTTTGAGAGTCCTAGTAACTTTCATCACCTCAAATGGATCCATGTTCACAAAGTTAAGAAACATTTGTTTAAAAAACATACTAACAGAAATTTTGAAAAATCAGTTTTTTGGAAGATCACAGATTTGATGTGTATAAATAAGCCAAAAAAAATATGTCAAACCAACTTAAAATAAAATAACGAGGATAAGGTACATAAGTTGTTTCTTGTTATACTTCCACAATCCCTCAGTGTGTACGGGCGGCCTTTCAATAAATAAGTGTTGAGGGACTATGCTTTCATGATTTAGAAATTTAACCTCATAGGGTATCCACCATGCCTGGATGGACCAAAGTGACTTCTATCTGATGTAAACATCTGTTATAAAAGATTTGGGCACTGTTCCAGTTTGCTAAAGCTGCCATTATGTAAAATACCAGAAATGGACTGGCTTTTATAAAGGGGATTTATCAGGTTATAAATTTACAGTTCTAAGGCCATAAAAGTGTCAAAACTAAGATATCCACAAGAGGATACCTTCACCAAAGCAAGGCCGATGGCGTCTGGAACACCTCTGTCAGCTGGGAAGGCATATTGTTGGCATCTGCTGGCCTTTGCTCCTAGGTTCTGGTTTCAAAATGGCTTTTTACAAAATGTCTCTGGACTTCTGTCTCTCTTAGCTTCTGTCTGTCAGCTCTATGCATCCTTGCTTGTTCTCCCAGGGCATTTCTCTCTAAGAATCTGGGTTTCCTCTGTTGGTTTCTCTGGGGCAAACTCTGGGCTTCATCTCTTAGCTTAGCATCTCCAAACATCTTTCTGTCTGCATCTCCAAGTGTCTGGGTCTATGTCAGCCCCTGAGATCTCTTAAGGACTCCAGTAAATTAATCAAGACCCACCTTGAATGGATGGGGTCACACCTCCATGGAAGTAATCTAATCAAAAGATCTCACCCACATTTGCATGGGTCACATCTCCATGGAAACAACCTAGTCAAAACCCACCAATAATAGGTCAGCCCCACAAGATTGGATTAAAGGAACATAGTCTTTCCTGTGGTACAGAATAGTTTCAAACCTGCACAATGCTATATAAAGAAAATCCCAATGTAAACACAAAAAGCCACTAGAGCTAATAAACAAATTCAGCATGATTTCAGGCACAAGATAAATGTATAAAAAATCAATTGTGTTTCTATACACTAACAATGAATAATCTGAAAAGGAATTTGAGTAAACTGTTCCATTACTATAACATCCAAAAGAATAAAATACCTGGGAGTAAACTTAACCAAGGAAATGAAAGACTTGAACTCTGAAAACAATAAAACATTTAAAGAGACATAATAAATGGGAAAATAATAATTATATTAGAAGACAATATTGTTACTATGTCAATACTAACCACAACTATTTATAGATGCAATGTAAACTCTATCAAAATCTTAATGGCCCTTTTTCTCAGAGATGATAGGAAAGTCAGTCTTCAATTTATATGCCATTGCAAAGTACCCTGAATAGCCAAAACTATACCAAAATAGAAGAACATAGTTGGATGACTCATATGAAAAAAACAAAATTTATTACAAAGCTACAGTAAACAAAACAGTATGTACTGTCATAAGAATAGACACAGGGACAAATGGAATAGTTTTGAAAGTCCAGAAATAGACCAATACATCTATGCCATATTAATTTTCAACAAGAGTGCTATAATAGATTGAGTTTCATACCCCCAAAAACAAAAACAAAAGTAAAACAAAAAGCAAACAAAAAACATGTTCTTAATCCCATTCCTGTGGGTGTGTCCCATTGTAAATAGGATCTTGTAAAGATGTTATTTTTAGTTAGGGTGGGGCCAAATGAATCAGGATATATCTTAATCCTATTACTAGAGGTTTTATAAAGGGAAAGCCTCAGAAAGAGCCAGAAGTCTGAGGAGAGGACATGGCCACGTGATGGGAAAACCAAGTGAACCCAAACATTGCCAGTCAGCCAGCACACTACCAACCTTGGGGGAAAGTAAGTCAACCAGACTTAAAAACCAATAAATTATCATTGCTTAAGCCAACCATTGTGTGGAATTTATCATAGCAGCCTGTAAACTAAGACAGGTGCCAATACCATTCAGTGGGGTAAGAATTGTCTCTTCAACAAACAGTGCTGTAACCAACTGACATCCACATACAAAAGAATGAAGTTGGACCTCTACCAAATATAAGAACTGACTCAAAATCAGGCACCAATCGAAATCTAAGTGCTAAAACCATAAAAATCTTAAAAGAAACCATGGGAATAAATCTTTATGACCTTGCATTTGGCAAAGGATTCTTAGATGTGACACCAAAGCACCTAAATAAAAAATAGATATTGAACTTCATCAAAATTAAACACTTTTATGAAACAAAATATTACAATTATAAAAATGTACTTTCATCAGTTGTAACAAATGTACCACACCAATGCAAGGTGTTAGTAATAGGATGGTATATGAGAAGCCTGTATTTTATGCATGATTGTTCTGTAAACCCACAACTTCTTTAATTAAAAAAAAAAAGAAGAGGCAATATAAAGAATGGGAGAAGATATTTGCAAGTCTTGTATCTGGTAAAGGTCTACTATTAAGAATATACTCAGAACTTTTACAACTCAACAAGAAGACAAACAATCCAATCACAAATTATGCAAAAGACTTGAATAGACATGTTTCCAAAGAAGATATTCAAATGGCCAACAAGCATAAAAGATGCTCAACATCCTTAGTCATTAGGGAAAAACAAATCGGAACCACAGTGAGATAACTCTTCACCCCCACTAGGGTAGATATTAAATAAAAAAGAAGGAAGAAAATAACAAGTATTGGTAAAGGTATGGAGAAATTGGAACTCTTAATATATTACCCATGAGACTATAAAATGGTGTAGCTGCTGTGGAAAAGTTTGGCAAGTCCTCAAAATGTTAAAATATAGAAGTACCTTGTAACCCAGCAATTCCCGTCCTAGGTATGTACTAAAAAGAAATGAAAACAGATACTCTGATAAATATTGGACATGATGACTGTGCATAGCAGTACTATTCACAATAGCCATAAGATAGAAACAACCCACATGTCCATCAACAGATGAATGGATAAACAAACTGTGGTATATACATTCAATAGAATATTAAGCCATGAAAATATCAATGAATGAGCATTCCCCCTCCCCATAGTGCACTTTCACCTAACATATCTTAAGAGACTAAGTCATGCTGAATTATTCTATCCTGTACCATTGTCATACTCTCTTTTAGCTAATACAAATTTGGTTTAAATGAGAGCCAAAAGATACTCATCTTGACTAGCAAGATCTTCCATCATTATTATCTGTTGACTTTGTAAAAGATCCCACTACTTTGTCCAAAACCAATATCCACTTTTTCCTTCATGCCCTCTTTATCCAGCTTTAAGTTCATGAAAAATAACTTTCTGCCATTATGCTCAAATTCTCCACTGTCTTTTTGTCTCACCAGTCTGTCTGGTGAAACCCTGATCTGATTATGTTCAAATATCTACTTTCTCAGCTTCTTCTCCCATATAGCTGAGTACTGCTAAAAAAGTCACATAATAGGACAGTCTGGGTCTACTATAAATTTACAATCCCAAACTTAAAAGGGCTCTCAACAATCCTACTACACTGTGGACTGCTTTCCCACTTTCAGCCGTGTCTATATCTAATTCTCTTTACCCTCCCGAAACCCTCAGCTCTCCTTCACCTTCACTCTCAGCAGATTATTTTAGCTGTAGTTTAGAGAGATGATGATGATGATAATAATAATAAATACATATATAGTTCTTACTGTATGTCAGATAGAAACCATCCATTTGTTAACTAATTTAATGATTATAACAACCCTAGGGAAAAGATATTATTTTTATCTCCATGTTGTAGCTGAGAAAATTGGGGCACAGAGAGGTTAAATAATTTGCCCATAGTCACACAGCTAAAAAGTAGCAGAGTTAGGATTCTCACTCAAGTGGTCAGGATTCAAATTTGGGTCTATGTCTTTATGCACTACACATACTGCCTCCTCCTGATAACAGAACTAAAAGCTGCCTCGGTCTCATGATGATGAAGCTCTCAGTCTTCTTTCCTGGGGCTAATCCTTCCCTCACCTGTGTTTATGTCCTATGCTCTTCCTCTTATCAGCAACTCCACACAATTTGTTTTCCCTTCTTTTTTGTGTCGATTCAGCCTCTTCTCATTCATGCCACCCTTCTTTCCTATTTGCCCATTCACACACACATACATCTTGGAATAGGCGACCATTTTTCCAATCTACATTGTGTCACCTCTTATCCTCTAATTGACACCCTCTTCAGTCTTGACTCTCCACTTATCTAGTTCTTACTGAAATTACAAATGATCTCCACGGCACTAAATCCAACACACATTTCTCAGCCCTGATCTCATATGAGCTTTCAAATTCAATTTTGTTGACACTCCCTCTTTTTGAAATACTATCTTCCCTTGGCATTTGTGAAACAATTCTCTCCTACTCTCATTTCCCATTTCCCCTGTCTCCTTTGTAAGTCCATCTCCCTGAACTCAGCCTTCAATATTGGAGTTCATTCAGATATGGTCCTAGATTCTCACTTTTTTTTTCACTCTCATCTGTCTCCCTATGCATCTCATGCACATCTTTGGCTTCAATTATTCCTTTAAGCAGATGATTCATGAATGTCTATCTCTATCACGGAACTCTCCTTTGAACTGCAGACCTACACATTACATGGAATATAGGCTCCATGAGAGCTGTGAGGCTTGCTTTGTCTCGGTTCTCTCCTCAGTTAGTAAATAGTGCCTGGCATGTTGTAGGTGAGCAATAAACATTTGTTAAATGAAAGAAAAAATTATCTCCCATACTTGATCCTCTTTTAGTATTTTTTATCATTGCACAGTATCACCAGTAATCTAATTAAACAGCCTAACAAAAATTATTTCCTTGTCCCCAGAGTTGCCAATCTATCACCAAATAAATTTGATTTTTTCCTCTAAATAAATGCCTCTTTAATCCATACAATTTTCTCCATTCTTTCCTAATACAAGCTACTATTATCTTTTACCCAGTGTGATATGTAGCTTTTAAGATGGCTCCCAATAATCTCTGCCTCCTGTTATTCATATACTTGTATAATTTCCTTTCCGTAAGTGTGGACTGGACCTAGTTACTGATGAATAGAATATCACAAAAGAGATAGAATGTCACTTCCAAGATTAGGCAACAAAAAGACTTCGGCTTCTGTCTTGCTGTCATTCTATTGCTCTCTCACTTGCTTACTCTGATGAAAAGTTGCCACATTGGAAGTTGGCCTAGGGAGAGGCCCAAGTGGAAGGAACTGAGGGATATCTCTGGCCAAGAGCCAATGAGGAACTCAGGCTCTCATCCAAGAACCCATGAGAATTTGAATCTGGCCAACAACTACTTAAGTGAATTTAGAAGTGGATCCTTCCTCATTCAAGCATTGAGATAACAACTTTGGCTGACACCTTGATTACAACCTTGTGAGAGAGCCAGAGAACCCAGCTAAGCTACATGCAGATTCCTGACCCAAAGAAACCGTGAGATAATAATAATTGTTGCCATAAGCCACTAAGTTTGGGGATGATTTGTCATGCAGCTACAAATAACTAATACATCTAGTTGCTGCAATTGTCTGCTAGCTTGTTTACCTATATATGGTCTGCTTTCTCTCAAATCACTTCTTCATATGGCAGTCAGAGTGACCTTTTCATAACAGAAATCATTCTTAATCTCCATTTAAACTTTTCAATAGCTTCTCATTTATTTTAGACCAACTGCTTCACATGGTGAACAAAGCCCTGCTTATTCTGGCTTGTGTCCATACTTCCAGCCTCATCTCACCTTCAGCTTTGTTCTCTGTCCAGCCACGATGAAATTCTTGCAGTCCCATCACACTCCCTATGCTGAATCCTACTGCAGACCATTTATAAATGCTATTTCCACTGCCAAAATGTTCCTTCTCTCTTGTTTTCACCTGGTTAATGCCTATTTTTCCCTCAGATATCAAGAAAAACCTCATTTCCTTAAGGAAGCCACCCTCTCCGGGTCAAATCTCCTTTATAGTACTTGCCACAGAGCAATTTGGCATGTACTTGTGTGAGTAATACCCTTACTTCCCACTAGATTGCAAGCTTCATGAGAGCAGGGACCTTGCCTGATTTTCAACACTGCTATCCACCACGTCTGGCCTAGGTCTGGCACATAGTAGGCATATTGTAAATATTTGTTAAACAAATAATGTCAGCCTAACACCATTTATTCCTCTTGATTTTTTTGTAGAGCCACTCTGCCAACAACTTTGTCTTTTAGAACTATGCAAGTTCAAAGTAGTTTGACAGTATTGTCTCCTGCAGCTTGACCTTTCTGTAGTATATATGAGACTCATTTTTTTTTTTTTGCAAAGACTATTAGGGAAAGAATATACAAAATAACATTTCTTAATTTATGATGTTATTTAACCCTTCTGGATCCATGGCAAAATTTATTGACTGAAAGGATAAAATTTGGTAGCTGATATGAAATCTTCCTGGCTCAAAACATTTATCTAAAATATTAATGTTCAGATTTCTTTATTTGAAAACAGCACATTTTATTTTTAGTAAATCCAGATTACACAGCTGGGTGACAGATGTATATATGTCAAATCCTTGTAGGGGAGCAATAGCATGTTGGTTCTGTGATCACATTTTCTTCAGAAGAAAGACTTTAATAGAGTGCCTAGCATCATGCTTTCCATCTGGATGTTTTGGCAAACCAATCCTGCCTATGTGTGGGTGTTCTCTCGTCACATTATTACAAAGGTCACATTTTTGTGCAAATCATGCAATGTGTTTGATATTTTTGCTTTCGTAAAAGTATTTTGTGGACCTGAATATCGGCACAGTTATACCTTCAGCAGTTTAAAATCACAGTCATATCTCTGTTCAGGAATGAGGGAGATCTTCACCACCTTCACTTATTTGATTAAAAAAAATGACAACTTCATTTAAATTTTCTTGATTTTTCAAATCTGGCTTCTTCTAGACATGCTTTAATCTTTAGGTGCCCAGAGAGATACCTATGCATATAACTTATGTGGGTGGGTTAGAATGGGTAATACTCTGGTAATCTTATGTCAGAATATTTAGTATTTTCATTCAGCAGCAGACATCCATGTATATTGTTAGAGAAGCAATAGGGAATGGTAGAGACTGGGGCAAACTTGATAGCATATGCCTATTTTAAAGGGAAACAGCTACTAATTTTTACCTGGGGAAATGTGGGATCAGCATTGCTAAATCTTCTAACTTTTCCTAGAGACACCAGAAATCAGGATTTTATTTGAAGCACTACAATTTAAAAATAATCTTTTGAAACCTCAAAAAACAGTCAAAATAAATCTGTGCTTTATATGCTATAATGGTCCCTTTGGACTTTTTGGTATAGTGACAACATGGTGTATCGGAAAGCACATGGACTTTGGAGAGACAGACCTAGATTTGAATTCTAATTCAGATAACTTTTATGTGACTCGAAAATTCTTTCTCTCCTTCTGAAACTTATCCTAACTTTACAAATAAAGATGCTATAGTGTTTTTAAAATGTCAGTAATATACATTTGTAGTCAATGAATAGTAGTTTTAAATGCTATGACTCAGTGTATGTAACTAAAGTAAACTTTCTTCCCATGTTTTAATAGTATTGTCTTTTAGTTATTAGCACCCAAGCTTTCTCCAGTAACCCTAATGCAAGGGTTACTGCATTAGATTATGAAAAATCATAATTTTTCATTTTATTCTGTGTATCCAGCCAAATATACTCTACACCATGACTATGGCAAAATAAGTTTTAAATAGAAAGCTGAAATAGCTCCTCTAAAGAAGTGAGTGGAAAAGAATGAGATAAATATGGAGAGGATAGAGAAGATAAAAATGAGTTGAGGAAGTAGAGAAAAGAAGAAAAAGAATGCAGAAAAAGTAGATAGGATGAATAATAAAAAAGCAGGCTACCTGTATTAAAGAGTCTCTGACTCATGATTGAAATGGATTTTTATTGTTGAACCATGGAATTATAATAGAGACACTGGAATCCCAACAAAGGAATTTTAAACTCATATAGTTTAAGCAAGTGGAATATTTCATAAGGGTCATTGTTCTAGTTTGCTAATGCTGCCGGAATGCAAAACACCAGAAACAGACTGGCTTTTATAAAAGGGGGTTTATTTGGTTACACAGTTACAGTCTTAAGGCCATAAAGTGTCCAAAGTAACACATTAGCAATCAGGTACCTTCACTGGAGGATGGCCAATGGTGTCCAGAAAACCTCTGTTAGCTGGGAAGACACGTGGCTGGTGTCTACTCCAAAGTTCTGGTTTCAAAATGGCTCTCTCCCAGGATGTTCCTCTCTAGGCTGCAGTTCCTCAAAAATGTCACTCTTAGTTGCACTTGGGATATTTGTCCTCTCTCAGCTTCTCTGGAGCAAGAGTCTGCTTTCAATGGCCATCTTCAAAATGTCTCTCATCTGCAGCTCCTGTGCTTTCTTCAAAGTGTCCCTCTTGGCTGTAGCTCCTCTTCAAAATGTCTCTCTCAGCTGCACTGTAGCAAGCTCACTCCTTCTGTCTGATCTTATATAGTGCACAGTAATTTAATTCAGACCCACCCAATGGGCGGCCAACACCTCCATGGAAATTATCCAATCAGAGTTATCACCCACAGTTGGGTGGGGCGCATTCCAAAGAAACACTCAAAGACTTACAATCTAATCAACACTGATAAAGTCTGCCCACACAAGATTACATCAAAAATAATGGCCTTTGGGTGACACAATATATTCAAACTGACACAGTCATGTACAAGAAAACCAAAATCTACTTGCCATGTTAAAATGTAGACATGATCAACTCTGAAAAATTTATTTTATTCATCCAGACATTTTTTCCTACTTGGTGCCAAGCAACCTACTTGACATAGTTTCAGATCAAAGTAAACAGTGTAATGAAATCATAGAGGCCCACAGCCAGTGATTTAAAAAGCCAGCAGAGTTGAATGCCCGTGGATTTGGAATTCTGGCTCTACCACCTTTGGCAAATGATTTAACCATTCTCTAGCTTTGGATTTTTCATCTGAAAAAAAATGGGGGCAATAAGACTACCTGTGCCAGCTTATTGAGAAGAATTAATGAGATAATCCATGCAAAAAAAATGGGACTGTACCTGGCCCAGAGGAATGTAAGTTAATTATTATTATTATTAATTTTCCAGGGAAGGATAAAGAACTAATGTAGCAACAGATCTAAATTTAAAACTAATATTTTGAAGGGCCCAGTTTATTACACAATACCACTCCCATTATACAAAAAAGCTTTAGAATTTATTCAGCCGAAAATAGATACGATCTTCCTCATGTGTCTATACCTGTTTGAAGACTTGAGACAAATCAATAAACTAACCAATTTTTAGTTTCATTGGTTGTTCTGGTTTGCTAATGCTGCTGTTATGCAAAATACCTGAAATGGATTGTCTCTTATAAAGGGGATTTTATTTAGTTACAAATTTACAGTCCTAAGGCCATAAGAGTGTCCAAACTAAGGCATCAACAATAGGGTACCTTCACTGAAGAATGGCCAATGGCATCCGAAACACCTCTGTTGGCTGGGAAGGCACGTGGCTGGTGTCTTCTTCCTTTGCTCCCAGGTTGTGTTTCAAATGGTATTTTCCAAAATGTTGCTCTTGGGGTGTTTGTGCTTTCTTAGTTTCTCAGAGAAAACTCTGGGCTAGCATCTCCAAAGTATCGGCAAAAGTCTGCTTTCAATGGCCCTCTCTAAAATGTCTCTCTCAGCTGCAGCACTGAGCTCCTTCTATCTGAGCTCTTATAGATCTCCAGTAAACTAATCAAGACCCATGCTGAATGGGTGGGTCCACACCTCCATGGAAATAATCTACTCAAAGTATCACCTACAGTTGGGTGAGCCACAGCTCCATGGAAACAGCCTAATCCAAATATCCCACAAGATTGGATTAAAAGATCATGGCTTTGTGGGGGACATAATATATCCAAACCAGCACACTGGTAAACTCAATCCCTCTAGCCATTTTTAAGAGTTTCTTCCATACTCCTATCCCCAACCCTGCTTCTGTTAAGAAAGAATTTCAGTATAAGGTGGGAGGCTCACCTTTGGCATTCACAAGGCTGGGTCCTCAGATATGCACAGTGTCCTCTGTGCCTTCCGGTTTCTTCATAGCCCTGGCCTGCCTGGCATTTACCTGACCAAGTCAACATCTGGTATGAATTGTGTTTTTATCTCTCTTGTTTAGCCCTAATGGCTAATGATGTAGAGCATCATTTCATGTGTCTTTAGGCCATTTGTGTATCTTCCTAGAGAAATGTCTTTTCAAGCCTTTTGCCCATTTTTAAATTGTGTTGTCTTTTTGTTGTTGAGTTGTAGAGTTGCTTTATATACTGTCAATATTAAACTCTTATTGGATGTGTGGTTTCCAAATGTTTTTTTTCCTAATCTGTAGGTTGTCTTTTTACTTTTGTAATGAAATCCTTTGATGCACAAAAGATTTTCATTTTGATGAAGTTCCACTTATCTATTTTTTTCTTTTGTTGTTTCTTTGGGTGTAACATCTAAGAAACCATTGCCTAACACAAGGTCTTGAAGTTGCTTCCCTGTTTTCTTCAAGGAATTTTATAGATTTGATTCTTATATTTAGTTCTTTGATCTCTTTTGTGTTAGTTTTGTATATGGTGTGATGTAGGGGTCCACCTTCATTCTGTTGCACATGGGTATCCAGTTTTTCCAGCACTATTTGTTGAAGATACTATTCTTTACCCATTGAGTGGATTTGGCACTTTTGTCAAAAATCAGTTGACCATACATACGAAGATTTATTTCTGAACTCTCAATTTGAATCCATTGGTTTATATGGCTGTCCCTAGTCTAGTACCTTGCTGTTTTGATTATTGTTGCTTTGTAATAAGTTTTAAGATTGGAAGTGTGAGTCCTTCAACTTTGTTATTTTCAAGATGGTTTTGGCTATTTGGGGCCCCTTTCCTTTCATATGAATTTGATGATTGGCTTTCCATTTCTGCAAAGAAGGCTGTTAAAAATTTGATTGGTACTGCATGGAATCTGTAAATTGCTTTGGGTAGAATGGACATCTTAACAATATGTTGTCTTCCAATCCATAGACACAGAATGTTCTTCCGTTTACTTAGGTATTTGGTCTATTTTAACAATGTTTTATAGTTTTCTGTGTACAAGTCCTTTACATCCTTGGTGAAATTTATTCCTAGATATTTGATTTTTTTTAGTTGCTATTATAAATTGATTTTCTTTCTTGATTTCCTCTTCAGATTTTTCATTAACTAGCATACAAAAATATTATGATTTTTGCATGTTGATCTTGTGCCTCACCACTTTGCTGAATTCATTTATTAGGTCCGGTAGCTTTGTTGTGGATTGTCTATATATTTTGTATTTTGTGTCATGCCGTCTGAAAATAGGGATGGTTTTACTTCTTTTCCAATTTAGACGCCTTTTATTTCCTTTTCTTGCCCAACTGCTCTGGGTAGACCTTTCAGTGCAATGTTGAATAACAGTGGTGACAAGGGGAATCATATCTTTTTCCTGATATAGAGGAAAACTTTCAGTCTTTCACCATTGAGTGTGATGTTACCTGTGGGTTTTTCATGTATGCCCTTTATCATGTAGAAGTTTCCTTCTATTCCTAATTTCCTGAGTGATTTTATCAAGAAGGGATGCTGGATTTTGTCAAATGCCTTTGCTGCATCAATTGAGATGATCAGGTAGTTTTTCCTTCATTCTATTAATGTGGTATATTACATTAATTGATTTTCTTATGGAGATCTAACCTTACATACATAAGATAAATCCTACTTGGTCATGATGAATAATTCTTTTAATATACTGTTGGAATCAGTTTGCCAGTATAGTGATGAGGATTTTTCCATCTATCTTCATAAGGGATATTGGTCTGTAATTTTCTTTATCTGGCTTTAGTGTGACTGTGATATTGGCCACATAGAATGAGTTAGGTAGTGTTCCCTTCTCTTCAATTTTTGGAAGTGTTTGAAGATTGGTATTATTTCTTCTTAGAATGTTTCATAAAATTCACTAATAAAGGCTTCTGGACCTGGACTTTCTGGGAGTTTTTTGATTACTGATTCAATCTCTTTACTTGTTATTGTTCTGCTGAGGTTGAGATCTTCTATTGCTTCTTCATTCAGCATAGGCAATTTGTGTGTTTCTGGGAGTTTGTCCATTTCAACTGTGTTATCTAATTTGTTGGCATACATACAGTTGCTCATAATAACTTCTTATAAACTTTTTTATTTCTTTGAAATCAGTAATAATGTCCTCCCTTTCATTTCTGATTGTAGTTATTAGCATCCTTTCTTTTTTTCTTTGTCAGACTAGCTAAAGGTTTGTCATAATATCTGTTCAAAGACCAGCTTTTGGTTTTGTTGATTCCCCTTATTTTTTTTTATTTTTTACTTTTTTTACTTTCAAATATCAAGTTTATTTCTATGCTCCTTGCCACAAAGGAATTCTTCGCTATATTTTTATATCTCTTTGGGCAAAAGCCAGTATACAAGTAGAGATACAAAGTTATAACTTGATAGAGTTTCTTTTTTATCTTCATTTTATTGAGATATATTCACATACCATGCAGTCATACAAAACAAATCGTACTTTCGATTGTTCACAGTACCATTACATAGTTGTACATTCATCACCTAAATCAATCCCTGACACCTTCATTAGCACACGCACAAAAATAACAAGAATAATAATTAGAGTGAAAAAGAGCAATTGAAGTAGAAAAGAACACTGGGTACCTTTGTCTGTTTGTTTCCTTCCCCTATTTTTCTACTCATCCATCCCTAAACTAGACAAAGTGGAGTGTGGTCCTTATGGCTTTCCCAATCCCATTGTCACCCCTCATAAGCTACATTTTTATACAACTGTCTTCGAGATTCATGGGTTCTGGGTTGTAGTTTGATAGTTTCAGGTATCCACCACCAGCTACCCCAATTCTTTTAGAACCTAAAAAGGGTTGTCTAAAGTGTGCGTAAGAGTGCCCACCAGAGTGACCTCTCGGCTCCTTTTGGAATCTCTCTGCTACTGAAGCTTATTTCATTTCCTTTCACATCCCCCTTTTTGGTCAAGAAGATGTTCTCCGTCCCACAATGCCAGGTCTACATTCCTCCCCGGGAGTCATATTCCACGTTGCCAGGGAGATTCACTCCCCTGGGTGTCTGATCCCACGTAGGGGGGAGGGAAGTGATTTCACCTTTCAAGTTGGCTTAGCCAGAGAGAGAGGGCCACATCTGAGCAACAAAGAGGCATTCGGGAGGAGGCTCTTAGGCATAACCATAGGGAGGCCTAGCCTCTCCTTTGCAGCAACCGTCTTCCCAAGGGTAAAACCTATGGTAAAGGGCTCAACCCATCAAACCACCAGTCCCCTATGTCTGTGGTCATGTTAGCAACCATGGAGGTGGGGTAGGCCAATACCCCTGCATTCTCCACAGGCTCCTCAAGGGGGCACTACTTCTTTTTATCCTTGTTTTTCTTTCTTTTTTTTTTTTAACTTTCCCTTCTTTTTCAAATCAACTGTATGAAAAAAAGTTAAAAAGAAAACAAACATACAATAAAAGAACATTTCAAAGAGACCATAACAATGGAGTAAGAAAAAGACAACTAACCTAAGATAACTGCTTAAACTTCCAACATGTTCCTACTTTACCCCAAGAAAGTTACTTAATATAGCAACATTTCTGTGAACTTGCTCCTACTATATCTATCAGAAATTAACAGAGCATAGTCATTCCTGGGCATCCCCAGAATGTTAAATAGCTTATCTGTTCTTCTTGGATAATTGTTCCCCCTTCCTTAATTGCTCTCTATTGCTAGTTCCCTTACATTCTATATTATAAACCATTTGTTTTACATTTTTCAAAGTTCACATTAGTGGTAGCATATAATATTTCTCTTTTTGTGCCTGGCTTATTTTGCTCAGCATTATGTCTTCAAGGTTCATCCATGTTGTCATATGTTTCAGGAGATCGTTCCTTCTTACTGCCGCGTAGTATTCCATCGTGTGTATATACCACATTTTATTTATCCACTCATCTGTTGAAGGACATTTGGGTTGTTTCCATCTCTTGGCAATTGTGAATAATGCTGCTATGAACATTGGCGTGCAGATATCTGTTCGTGTCACTGCTTTCCGATCTTCCGGGTATATACCGAGAAGTGCAATCGCTGAATTGAATGGTAACTCTATATCTAGTTTTCTAAGGAACTGCCAGACTGCCTTCCAGAGTGGCTGAAGCATTATACAGTCCCACCAACAATGAATAAGAGTTCCAATTTCTCCACATCCCCTCTAGCATTTGTAGTTTTCTGTTTGTTTAATGGCAGCCATTCTAACCGGTGTTAGATGGTATCTCATTGTGGTCTTAATTTGCATCTCTCTAATAGCTAGTGAAGCTGAACATTTTTTCATGTGTTTCTTGGCCATTTGTATTTCCTCTTCAGAGAACTGTCTTTTCATATTTTTTGCCCATTTTATAATTGGGCTGTCTGTACTATTGTCATTGAGTTGTAGGATTTCTTTATATATGCAAGATATCAGTCTTTTGTCAGATACATGGTTTCCAAAAATTTTTTCCCATTGAGTTGGCTGCCTCTTTACGTTTTGAGAAATTCCTTTGAGGTGCAGAAACTTCTAAGCTTGAGGAGTTCCCATTTATCTATTTTTTCTTTTGTTGCTTGTGCTTTGGGTGTAAAGTCTAGGAAGTGGCCGCCTAATACAAGGTCTTGAAGATGTTTTCCTACATTATCTTCTAGGAGTTTTATGGTACTTTCTTTTATATTGAGATCTTTGGTCCATTTTGAGTTAATTTTTGTGTAGGGTGTGAGGTAGGGGTCCTCTTTCATTCTTTGGATATGGATATCCAACTCTCCCAGCCCCATTTGTTGAAAAGACCATTATGACTCAGTTCAGTGACTTTGGGGGCCTTATCAAAGATCAGTTGGCCATAGAACTGAGGGTCTATCTCTGAATTCTCGATTCGATTCCATTGATCTATATGTCTGTCTTTGTGCCAGTACCATGCTGTTTTGACAACTGTGGCTTTATAATAAGCTACGAAGTCAGGGAGTGTAAGTCCTCCCACTTCATTTTTCTTTTTTAGGGTGTCTTTAGCAATTCGAGGCATCTTCCCTTTCCAAATAAATTTGATAACTAGCTTTTCCAAGTCTGCAAAGTAGGTTGTTGGAATTTTGATTGGGATTGCATTGAATCTGTAGATGAGTTTGGTTAGAACTGACATCTTAATGACATTTAGTCTTCCTATCCATGAACATGGAATATTTTTCCATCTTTTAAGGTCCCCTTCTATTTCTTTTAGTAGAGTTATGTAGTTTTCTTTGTATAGGTCTTTTACATCTTTGGTTAAGTGTATTCCTAGGTACTTGATTTTTTTAGTTGCTATTGAAAATGGTATCTTTTTCTTGAGTGTCTCTTCAGTTTGTTCATTTCTAGCATATAGAAACATTACTGACTTATGTGCATTAACCTTGTATCCCGCTACTTTGCTAATTTGTTTATTAGCTCTAGTAGCTGTATCGTCGATTTCTCAGGGTTTTCTAGATATAAGATCATATCATCTGCAAACAATGACAGTTTTACTTCTTTTCCAATTTGGATGCCTTTTATTTCTTTGTCTTGCCGGATTGCCCTGGCTAGCACTTCCAGCACAATGTTGAATAACAGTGGTGATAGCGGGCATCCTTGTCTTGTTCCTGATCTTAGAGGGAAGGCTTTCAGTCTCTCACCATTGAGCACTGTGCTGGCTGTGGGTTTTTCATATATGCTCTTTATCATGTTGAGGAAGTTTCCTTCAATTCCTACCTTTTGAAGTGTTTTTATCAAAAACGGATGTGGATTTTGTCAAATGCTTTTTTCAGCATCTATTGAGATGATCAATTGATTTTTCCCTTTTGACTTGTTAATGTGTTGTAATACATTGATTGATTTTCTTATGTTGAACCATCCTTGCATGCCTGGAATGAACCCCAGTTGGTCATGGTTGTATGATTTTTTTAATGTGTCTTTGGATTTGATTTGCAAGTATTTTGTTGAGGATTTTTGCATCTATATCATTAGGGACATTGGCCGGTAGTTTTCCTTTTTTGTAGCATCTTTTGCCTGGTTTTGTTATTAGATTGATGTTAGCTTCATAAAATGAGTTAGGTAGTGTTCCATTTTCTTCAATGTTTTGAAAGAGTTTGAGTAAGATGGTGTCAGTTCTTTCTGGAAAGTTTTGGTTAGAATTCCCCTGTGAAGCCATCTGGCCCTGGGCATTTATTTGTGGGAAGCTTTTTGATGACTGATTGGATCTCTGCTTGTGATGGGTTGGTTGAGGTCTTCTATTTCTTCTCTGGTCAGTCTAGGTTGTTTATATGTTTCCAGGAAATTGTCCATTTCTTCGACATTATCCAGTTTGTTGCCATACAGTTGTTCATAGTATCCTCTTATAATTTTTTTAATTTCTTCAGGATCTGCAGTTATGTCACCTTTTTCATTCATTATTTTGTTTATATGGGTCTTCTCTCTTTTTGATTTTGTCAGTCTAGCTAGGGGCTTGTCAATCTTGTTGATCTTCTCAAAGAACCAACTTTTGGTGAAATTTATCCTCTCTATTGTTTTTTTGTTCTCTATGTCATTTATTCTGCTTTAATCCTTGTTATTTCTTTCTTCTACTTGGTTTAGGATTGGTTTGCTGTTCATTTTCTAGCTTCTTCAGTTGATCCATTAGTTCTTTGATTTTGGCTCTTTCTTCCTTTTTAATATATGTGTTTAGTGCTATAAATTTCCCCCTTAGCACTGCTTTTGCTGCATCCCATAGGTTTTGGTATGTTGTGTTCTCATTTTCATTTGTCTCTGTATATTTAGCAATTTCTTTTGCTATTTCTTCATTAACCCACTGATTGTTCAGGAGTGTGTTGTTTAAACTCTAGGTATTTGTGAATTTTCTAAGTCTCTGATGGTTATTGACTTCTAATTGTATTCCACTGTGGTCAGAGAATGTGCTTTGAATAATTTCAATCTTTTTAAATTTATTGAGGCTTGTTTTATGTCCCAGCATATGATCTATTCTGGAGAAAGTTCCATGAGCACTAGAAAAGTATGTGTATCCTGGTGATTTGGGATGTAATGTCCTGTATATGTCTGTTAAATCTAATTCATTTTTCAGATTGTTGAGGTTTTTAATTTCCTTATTGGTCCTCTGTCTGGTTGATCTATCTATAGGAGAGAGTGATGTGTTGAAGTCTCCCACAATTATGGTGGAAACATCAATTGCTTCCTTTAGCTTTGCCAGTGTTTCTCTCATGTATTTTGTGGCACCTTGATTGGGTGCATAGACATTTACGATTGTTATTTCTTCTTGTTGAATTGCCCCTTTTATTAGTATTTAAACTAATTCCCTGCATTTAAAGTCTATTTTATCTGAGATTAATATTGCTACACCTGCTTTCTTTTGGCTGTAGCTTGCATGAAATAATTTTTCCATCCTTTCACTTTCAGTTTCTTTGTGTCCCTGTGTCTAAGATGAGTCTCTTGTATGCAACATATTGATGGTTCATTTTTTTTGATCCATTCTGCGAATCTATATCTTTTAATTGGGAAGTTTAATCCATTTACATTCAACGTTATAACTGTGAAGGCATTTCTTGAATCAGCCATCTTATCCTTTGGTTTATGTTTGTCATATTTTTCCCCTCTCTCTATTAATATCCTTTATTGTACCCATACCGAATCTCTTTAGTACTGAATCTTTCTCCAAGTCTCTCTGTCCTTTCTTTGTTTCTCTGTCTGTAGGGCTCCCTTTAGTATCTCCAGTAGGGCAGGTCTCTTGTTAGCAAATTCTCTCAGCATTTGTTTGTCTGTGAAAAATTTAAGCTCTCCCTCAAATTTGAAGGAGAGCTTTGCTGGATAAAGTATTCTTGGCTGGAAATTTTTCTCACTCAGAATTTGAAATATATCGTGCCACTGCCTTCTCGCCTCCATGGTGGCTGCTGAGTAGTCACTACTTAGTCTTATGCTGTTTCCTTTGTATGTGGTGAATTGCTTTTCTCTTGCTGCTTTCAGAACTTGCTCCTTCTCTTCTGTGTTTCACAGTGTGATCAGAATATGTCTTGGAGTGGGTTTATTTGGATTTATTCTATTTGGAGTTCGCTGAGCATTTATGATTTGTGTATTTATGTTGTTTAGAAGATTTGGGAAGTTTTCCCCAACAATTTCTTTGTATACTCTTCCTAGACCTTTACCCTTTTCTTCCCCTTCTGGGACACCAAAGAGTCTTATATTCAGATGTTTCATATTATCTATCATATCCCTGAGGTCCATTTCAATTTTTTCAATTTTTTTCCCCATTCTTTCTTTTATGCTTTCATTTTCCATTCTGTCATCTTCCAGGTCACTGATTCGTTGTTCAACTTCCTCTAGTCTTGTACTATGAGTGTCCAGAATCTTTTTAATTTGGTCAACAGTTTCTTTAATTTCCATAAGATCATCCATTTTTTTATTTAGTCTTGCAATGTCTTCTTTATGCTCTTCTAGGGTCTTCTTGATTTCCTTTGTATTCCGTACTATGGTCTCATTGTTCATCTTTAGTTCTTTGAGTAGCTGCTCTAGGTGCTGTGTCTCTTCTGGTCTTTTGATTTGGGTGCTTGGGCTTGGGTTATCCATATCATCTGGTTTTTTCATATGCTTTATAATTTTCTGTTGTTTTTGGCCTCTTGGCATTTCCTGAACTTGATAGGGTTCTTTTAGGATTGTAGACCAATTGAAGTCCTTATCTGTAATTTATCAGATCTACAGCTTCGTGGAGTACACTTTCTCTAACTAACCAGCAGGTGGCGTCCACGAGCCACCTGTTCTCCACAAGCCAGTTCTCCCCTGCTTAGCCTTTTTGGTGAGTGGGGGGTGAGTCTTGTGGGGTCCAATTGGTTGTACCAAGCTTGCGTGTGTAGTTGGTGTTGCCTGCCCTGTATATGGGGCGTGTTTCGGGGCAGTCAGGGAGGGGGGGGTGGCCCCCTAACAATCAAATCTCCCTGGTGATCCTAGAGTTTTAAAGGCTGCTGCAATAGTCTAATCCTTCAGTTCAGTCCTGCCACAGTTTGTCTCTGCCACTGACCCACAAGTCCTTGGTATTGGCGTATGGCTCCTGAGACTTGCAAGTGGGCCCCCTCTTCCAGGCTGTGCACCCTGGGTCCTCTGTTGAGGGATGACTGTGCTATGTCACAGGTGAGTGCCGTCTCCCCAGGGCAGTTCTGGGCTGCTGGGCTGTGTAGGGAGGCTCCCAGTCTGCTGAAATGATGACTGAATGGGGCTTTGTTAAATCACACTGCTCCACCTTCCCAACTCTGGGACAATCAGGTGAGGTTGCAGGGAAGGCTAATGTCCACGCCCAGTTTTTGTGGTGTGTGCTTGTTATTTGAAGCACTTCCGTCACACTGGGTTGTCTGGGGCAGCTCTGGGCTATGGGGCTGGTGATGGGCAGGAGTGTTTCCTGTCCACCAGGACGATGACTGTGAGCGGACACCCCCCTTTTCTTGGGAAGTTGTGTTTAGTGAAATTCCTCAGCCACTGGATTATTGCCTTTTGTCTAAGAGCTCTCTTAATTCTGCTCTTGTCTTGACCTGCCCAAATTGCAAGTCTTTGAAGCTTTCTGTATTGGGCTTCTTAGAGTAATTGTTTTAGAAAAAGAAAAAAGGATTAAAAAAAGGGCCCTCCTCAGAGATCTAATGGGCTATTGAAATGCTAAGAGACAAAGCAATTAGGGCCATTAAGGAAAGGTCAACAGGGCAGAGAGATCAGCTTTTCTTCGGGATTTGCATATGCGCCTCAGGGCCTGAGCTCTGCCCTTCCCCTTTCTATGTTCACCAGAACTCTAAAAATCCTCTGCTTTTTTTATTTCGGAAGTTTTTTGTGTTGTTTTTTTTCTATGCCTGTCTCCTCTCTGCTGGGCTGGCTGCTCTCAGATCTCTGTGGTCTGGTCTCAGTCTATCTATGGTTGGAGTTTGGATCAGTAGAATGAGTTTCTGATAAGGGCTTCCACTGCAGTTCTCCCCTTCTCCTTCCCGGAGCTGACAGCCCCTCCTCCCACGGGACTGAGCCTGGCAGGAGGGGTTGTGGGTCCCTGGCCACAAAAACTTACAGATTTTTGCTGATCTCAGCAGTTCGACGTGTTCATGAGTGTTGTATGAAGTATGCCCAAAGTCAGGTTGCTCTGTGGTGTCCAGTCCACACAGTTCCTGGCTTTCTACCTACTTTCCTGGAGGCGTAACTAAAACATACAGCTCACCAGTCCGCCATCTTGCCCCGCTTTCCGATCTCCCCTTATTTTTTTAATTTCTTTTTTTCATTTATCTCCACTCTAATCTTTGTTGCTATTTACTTCCTTCTGCTCACTTTGGATTTAATTTGCTCTTTATTTCCCCTAGATTCTCTAGTTCTGTTGTTTGGTGCCTGATTGGAGATCTTTCGTCTTTTTTAATGTAAGCATTTAGAGCTCTAAATTTCCCTCTTAGCACTGCCATTGCTTTGGCATAAGTTTTGGTATGCCATGTTGTTTTCATTCACCCCAAGATATTTCCTAATTTCTTTTGTGATTTCTTCTCTGGCCCATTGGTTGTTTAAGAGTATTTTTATTTTCTCCATACTTGTGAATTTTCCAGTTATTCCTCTGTTATTGATTTCTAGCTTCATTCCATTGTGGTCAGAGAAGATACATTGTATGGTTTCAATATTTTTAAGTTATATTAAGACTTGTTTTGTGACCTAATACATGGTCTATCCTTGAGAATGACCCAGTGCATTAGAGAAGAATGAGTATTCTACTGTTGTTGGGTGAAGTGTTCTATATGTGTCTAGGATGTGTAGCAGAATAATAGTATCATTAATAGTATCATTAATACTTATTGATCTTCTGCCTAGATGTTCTGCACATTATTGAAATTGGTGTATTGAGGTCTCCTTCTACTTAGACATAACTATGTATTTCTCCATTCAAATCTGTCTATATTTGTTTTACATATTTTGGGAGTCTGCCATTAGGCATATATATATAATTTTTATGTCTTCTTGTTGAATTGACCCCTTCGTCTGTATATACTGACCTTATTTATCCCTACTAACAGTTTTTGACTTAAAGCAACTACTGATAATGAAGGACTTATGCTATTTTGCTGGAGTTTTTTTTTTTTTTTCTTTTTTTTTTGTCTTATAACTTTTTGGTCCCTTAATTCTTGTATTAATGCTTACTCTCATATTTATTTGTGTTTTGTAGTGTATCATTTTGTGTCCCTTCTCATTTCTTTCTGTATACCTTTTTCATATATTTTCTTTTTGGTTATCGTGGGGCTGAAATTTAACATCTTAAATCTGTAACAATCACATTAGATTGGACACCACCCTAACTTCAATAGCAAACACATGCACTGTACCTATACCCCTCCATCCCCTCACCTTTTTGTTGTACTTGTTAAATTATGTCTTTAAAAATTATATGTCCTAAACTATAGATTTATCATAACTTTTATGCATTTGCATTTAGAACTTGTTATAAGTGGAGTTATATACCAAAAAATTCAATACAATAGTTCTGGAGGTCTTTATTTCTTTATGCCACTTCAATACACTGGTATCCTTTCCTTTCAGTCTGAAAAACTTCCTTTAGCATTGCTTGTATGGCAGGTTTAGTGGTGACAAACTCCCTAAGGTTTTGATTATCTGGGAGTGTCTTAATCCCTCCTTCATTTTTGAAAGACAGTCTTGGTTGGCAAAAATTTTATTTCAGCATTTTAAATATTTTTGTCCCACTGCCTTCTTTCCATCATGATTTCTGACTTAAAAATTTGCATTTAATCTTATTAGGCCTCCATTGTATATAATATGTTGCTATTTTCTTGTAGCTTGCCGTGTCATTGACATTGACAGTTAGACTATTATGTGTCTGGGTATTGTTCTCTTCAAGTTATCCTGTTTGGGATTTGTTGGGATACTAGAATATGCATAAACATGTCTTCATTAATTTTGGAAAGCTTTCTACTATTACTTCTGTGAATATTCCTTCTTGCCCTTATCTCTCTTTCTTCTCCTTTTGGGATTCCCATAATGTATATACAGTATTTCTCTTAGGCTCTATTCATTTTTTGACATTCTTTTTTTTTTTTTTAACCTGTCTGCTCCTCAGCCTGAATCATTTCAAGTGTCTTATCTTTGAGTTTACTGATTCTTTCTTCTGCCAGTTCCAATCTTCTGTTGAAACCCTGTAGGCAATTTTTCATTCCCACTGCTGTAATCTTCAACTCCATTATTTCTGTTGGTTCCTTTTTAAAATTTCTGTCTTTTGATTGGAATTGGCATATTTTTCCTTCATCATTTTCCTGTTATCTTTTAGTTCTCTTTCCATGTTTCCTTTTACCTCCTTGAGCATCTTTAAGATTATTTTATCAGTCTTTGCCTGGTATGTCTAAGGTCTGGTCTTCTTCATTGATGTTTTCTGGATGGGCATTGTTTCCTGTTTTTTTGCTAGTCTTGAAATCATTTGTTGCACATGCTACATTTTAAGATTTTAAATTATTAACGCTGGGGTTTGCTCCCTGAGCTCTCTGTTCTTTAAGCTTGTATCCAGATAATGATACAACAGATTTTACCTTAAGTGCCAGGAGCTAACAAAAACCCTAACCCTAAACCTAACCCTGACCCTAACCCTAACCTTAACCCTAATCCTAACAAGCAAACCACAGCAAATTTTCTTTCACAGTCTTTGCAAGTTGTCTCTGCGTAAGATGCTGCTTTCTTTGAGAGTTGAGCCCTTCTATCAGCCTGACACAAAGGGAGATGCAGGAGTTTCTTCATCTTTTCTGAACCTGGGTCCTGTCCTGGGCATCTTTTCTTGAGCTTGTGTTGGCTTGTGACCTTAGGAATTCCCCATTTACAGGAATTCAAATGTGTCCTCTACTCCCTAGAAATAGATATTCCCTCCCTGCTGGGAGCCCTATTGTGTTTCTTAAAGCAGGTAATCTTTTGGCCCAGGCTATTTTGACTTTATTGTTTCTTACACTGTTTTAGCTTTTCTTGAACTGCTCTGCCTGCAGGGCAGATTCTGGGAATGAGAGGGCAGCTATGTGTTTCCTTGGTTCAGTCTTTCAGACTACCCTGCTTCCTCTGGAACAGGGTCAAGTACCCACAATGGGAATGTAGGCTGGCTCCACATTATATTTGAGAGGGCTTGAGGAAAGGGCCAGCAAGGATACCATGAGTTTCTCCCACCATTTTTAAAGCTGTGTGTTCTTGATTCATCTCTTGTACAGTTAACTGCAACCCTTTAACTCTTTTCCATACTTTTGAGGGAGATGGCTCTGCCATTTTTTAGTGGTTCAGATTCTGTGGGGGAATAGCACATTGGAGTATCTTACTCCAGCATCTTGGTAAACCAAGAGATAGATTTTTGGGAGAAGTTTTATTAGTAATAATCCATAATTAAACCTCAGATGGAGTTCCATAATTTAAATACAGTAACTTTATATAGGGAGACCCTGAGGTAGGAATCAAGGTCTCTGTGGGGAGTAGATAATCTATAACTTGTACAATGCAGAAAAAAATGAGTTAATTTACTTCTACAGCTACTTATTGAGCACCTATAGTATTCTGGTCAAGTCTAATTTCTGGGTATACAGGTGAGTTAGAAAGACGTGATCACTGACCTCATGAGGCTTAACAGGTGGTGACCAAATCTACTACAACAAATTAGACACAATGACACATTCTGATAAATTGGTATATGAGGAAAATAAGTAGGTTCAGTAATATAAATAAGGGGGGATGGGTTGGTACATCTACCTAGATGTGGTGATGAGGGAAGGCCACTTTGAAGACTGGATAGTTAAGTGAAGCCATGAAGGACGAGGACTCAACAGATACCCATTATCTGTCAAATGACAAATGAATAGGGAAGTGGTCTTGTCACTGAGAATTTCCATCTACTCAGGGGAAATATAAAGAAAAACATATGGTAGAATCTGCTTATCTAATGTGATCATAGCTGGCAGTTGGTTGCCTAATTGAACCAAGTGTGTTATATATACTGTATATGTAAATTATACATTTTATTTTAATGTAAAAAGTATGCATGCCCAAAACTATTCAATCTTTTCACTTAGGGGTAAGAGATTTTCTTTTGTTATAGGTCTTTTGACTTGAAGTCTGCCTTTGTTTTTCTTTCATACATCGCAACTATAATACAATGTTTATGATGTCTGGTTTGGGTTTATTTAAAATTTAGTATGAATACAAAAACTCCTCTAAAGCAATCTGAGTGTAGAATTTCTCCAGTTTTTTATGATCATTTCCCTAGTATTTACAATGTGGATGTAACCATCCACACTTTATGCTGCAGAATGTGTTTTTGTTATCAGCCATAAAGCATTGAACTTCATAGAAATAACTTTTCACAAACAAATTTAATCAGTTTATGTAATATTTAATAAATTGCATAATTTACTGTAGCAACTGTAACTATTGTGTGTGTTGTATATATACATATATATTTCCTGTTAAACTACATGTGAGCATATAGAAGCAAAATTTGGCCATGTTAGAGATTCACCTCCTACCCACAAGCACTCTGCTTTTATGGAGCAGCTGAAAAACACAACCTAATCCAGGGGGCGGGTTGAGTGGAGACTGGACAAAAGCATTTCTATATCATCTCGATGTAATATGAACAATGACAAAATTGACATGAGTTGATTTAAAAAAGTAGCAAAGTATAGGAAGAGTAGGAAGTTTAAAAAAGTATCTGAGTGGGAGTGAGTTTGACATGATATATAATAGGTTACTGTGTATTATCTGCATTAAAAAGGTATTCTGGTAGCCAGGTGTTAAATGGATTAGAAAAAGGAGGATGAAAATATAGATTTAGGAACCAGGTATAGTTTCATTTTGGGATGATAAGGGATTTTAAATTGCTAGCTGCCAGTATATATATATATATATATTTTATTATTATTGCACATCAAATGTAATTTAGTCCTCTTTTTGCTCCCTTTCTAATTATTGATTAAATTCCTCACTGTTGATTGACAAATTATTTTGAACTCTAGAATATAAACATGTATTTACATATAAACTTACTTTAGAAGTATTATATCTAGATTTATGTGATGAATACATGTGAGAAATATGAATTTAAAATTATTATATTACCCTCATAATTGGATTTTATAAAAGCTAATATAGAAATATAAATCGTAAGTAGAAGTTTTAGAAAACTGAACCTCATACAATTTCTTAAACTGATGCCTTTATCCAGTTACAGTAGTGTTTCATTGTGTCATATTATTGTGGGAATATATTGCCAAATATTTTTAGCAAAGATAAAATTCACTGCCACTTGGAAGGGAAGGCAGGATTTTTGTGTCATTATTGTTCTTTGTGTGCTTTGTTTTTAGTTTTTATCACTGATTATATGTTCAATCCAGTGTTTGCCTTAGAAATGCTGTATGGAGCCAAACTCATTATTTTCCCCATAGGACTGATTGGTATTAAAATGATTAGCAAATGCTCTGTCTTAAGGGAAATATACACAAGTGATAATTTTTAAAACAAAATTTATCTTTTTTTTTGTCTTATCACAATCCTTTTGTTTCAAACTTATTTTATAAGAAATATAAACAATTTGCTCTTCTTGAACCATTCTCCAGAGTTATCTCTCAATATTTTTCTTGCCAAAGCCTTTTTCTCAGCCTTACTTTCACCACACCCTTCTCTGTTCTCAACCAGAAGGAATTTAGAGTTCAACAAAACAAGTGGGGGTGGGGGCATTCTGTCAGTTAGAATGTGTCTTTAGAGTAAGTCTTAATTTGGGGTAGTGCTGCTTACTGATAAGCTTAATGCAAGTTGATATAGTATTATTCCTCATTTAAGTGACGCTCAAATGTAGTTTACAGATTTAAAAGTGTTGAAGATTTGCCTAATTAAGAGTATTGGAGAGTGTTTCTTTTGTTGAGGGCCTTTGCTTTTTTTTTGATTTGTAAAAGGATGAACATAATAGCATAAAATTGTATAATCCAAGAGCATTTTCTTAAAGACTTGCACAACTTGGCTTTTCTCTTATGCTATTTTAGTTGTTTATATTACATGAAAAACATCTTTCCTTTCTCTTGTGATTATAGGGAAAGATGATGGGGATGTGGAAGACAGAAAGCAATGAATGTTTCGTATTATAAAAATACACGTTAAAAATATTCTATTAAGTACACTTAATAAAAATTAGTATAATTAATTATAATTTAATAATAACATAAATTTTCTTCCCCACAAACTCTGGATGCAATAATCCATTATCTGTGGCTTTGGCAATTTATGTGACTGCTTTTTGCCTTAATTTGCTCATCTGTAATATAGGTATAATAATTGTATCTAGTTCATAAAGATTTTTGTAAAACTTAATTATAAAGAGCTAGAATACTGCCTAGAACATGCTAAGTGCTATTTAAGTGTCAATTATTATTATTCTATTATTATTATTATAGCTACTGAGTTATGATGAACATGACTACTTGGTCACTATTCATGATTAGTTTTCACTTTGGTTTACTAATGACCCAAGAAATAAGCTGAGAAACCCATATTTGAGATATACCAGATAAGAGATAAAGTGAGTTTCTGAGCTCCTTGCTGTAGCCCTTGTTCACAGAGGAACACTTGAAATTTAGTGGTCAATTTTAGATGACAAGAAGCAAGGAACCTGCCACATGAGAAGATTCCAGTCAGTGGGCTTGTGTATTTTATGTGAGTTGTGTAGAAAAGGCCTTGTGGTATTTAAGACTTTATTATTTTGGTATATAAGGACTTTCTTACTCAAGAAAATTATACACTTCCATAATCTATTTCATACTGCATCAGTGGACTTGGTCCTTTTCTACCACAGTCATCAAGAAAGGAAACTCAATCCCCCCCCCCCCCCATTGACTATTTCCCAACAGTGAAATTCACTTCATGTGCTCTGGACAGATGCAATGAGACTGCAGAAGACTAGGTAAGTTGGCCCATATGATTCTGAGGACCTTCTTTGGCAATGGCTACACAGTCTGTTGTGGGATAGAAGTGTCTAAATGAGAAAATCTGAGGACTGGATACCTTTTAGTTTGCTTGTTTTGTTAGAAATTTAGGAACTGTTTATGAGGCCTGAAGCATGGGAAATGCTTGATACATACTCACAAAACTTTCTAGAATCTGTTGCTTCTCCCTTCAAATTATAGTAGGAGTCTTAGTTCCAGTTCAGATATTTGAAGTTGCCCTTTCAACCAAAACGTGCTGGGAAAGCTATAAAATCAGATTTTTAAAAAACCTACCAGGGAGCAGAGAACACAAAGAACTGAAATAAACTAAAATCCAGAAAGTGGCAAGCCCTGTGTAAGAGATAAGAGTGAAGAGCTATCTTATGAACAACTTGGAAAGGGGAGGGATTCTCTATAGAGTGGTTAGAAGAAACCAGCCTAATTTCACACTTCTAATGGCTGAGTGGGGGCCACCATGATGAGCTAAATTCCACCAGAGCCCAACACAAGTAGAAAAACTGCATTATTCCCAACAGTCTGTCACCTGAGGGACATTGGAGGAGGGGTAGGAGAGCCGAGATAAGCACCCTCTTTTCCTAATGCTCCAGGCTTAACTCAGAAATTTTGCGATGGGGCAGGGAAATTGAGTGAAACTCATCCAAGTTATTTCCCTGCCTTCTCAGAGTGTAGACAAAGTTCAGCTGCTTTCCAAAGACCAAGGGTGGGGCAGCAGGGTGAAAAGAGATTTCCTAAGGTTAGGGGAAGGACTGGAGAGCAAAGAGAATTCCTCTGCAACTTAAAAAAGTTGGCTGCAGGGTATAAAGCAGAGAGAGATTTCGCACAGTTTAGAAAGCAAGTTGCTGAGCTGTGAGGAAAAAGCAGTTTGGAACCTCTTCAGTGCACAGATTGAAGACCCTGGTGAAGATCAAGTCCCAATACTGCCCTCAAAACATGTGAATCCAGTAGTGGACTATAGGTACACAAAAGCCCAGACCCAGTCAATTAAGAGCATATTGACACAACTGTCACTGTAGAGGCCTGACAAGAAGGGGCAGGCAACTTTCTGGAGATAGATACCATTTACCTCAGGCTCTAATGTATTTTTAGTGAGATATCTGGCAAACATAAAAATATCACAAGATCCATGAAAACATCAGAGACTATGAGCCATGGTTAAGAAAGGAATAGTGAAAAAGGAAATAGTTAAGAAAGGAAACAGAGATTTCCCAGATGTTAGAATTATCAGAGAAGGGCTCTAAGATAACTATGAATTTACAGTGAAGCTTAGGGAGAAGAATTTAGGGATTGGAAGAGAGATTTGTGGTATGCTGAGAGCCAGAATGTGATTCATAATGAATCTCTTTAGTGAAATCTTATTTTTTCTTTTTATTTTTGGGAGAGTAGCTTTATACATTTCTGAAGCACATTCAATTGACTTTAATTTATCTTATATTTGTTTGACATACTTTTAAATCAAATTTTAGAGCTTTAGAATGTCGTAACTTTTAACGAATTCCCTTGCTATAACAAATTTCTGTTTTTTTCAGAATAAGTTTGTTAAAACTTTAACCACCAATGCAGTTAAAATCTGAGAACTGAGCTTTGAAAGATCCTTTGAAGTTTAATGAACTCAAAGGCACTTTGCCCAAAACGAGACCTCTCATTGCACTGTTATACAGTGCTGATTAATACACAGTTCATACTTTTCCCTCTTGTGGATATATTTACCTCATGGCAAAAAGCTTTTAGTAGATATATGGGGGAACCCAATTGAACACATACTTAGAGTTAGCTGTCCAAAAATCAGAGTCCTAACTCATCCATGTTATAATAACATAATTAAGAAATGAAATTGTAATTGGCAATACATTTTACTAGAACTAGGTTTCTTCGTGAACACATGCTAAGTCACCTTATGTCATATATTGAGTGACCAGGTAATTTTCATTTCGTATCTATGGTTCATGCTTAGGCTGTTTAGTACAGTTTGGAGGCATATAATAAGCAAATAATACACCATGCATATGGGAAAGGAGGTCATCCTAGTAGGATTATGGTGATCAGAGCAGGTGAGAACAAGCATGTTCATGGCCAGGAGTAGGTTATGTAATAGGGGCAGTGGGTTAGAATTACTACCCTTGTGAAGGAGATTAGGAAAACTAAAAGGTACAGGGAACAAAGAGTCAGGGTCCCAGGCTAACTTACCAGGGCCATAGGAGATCTGAATCCAGGAAAAGTGTTTTCTTTCATAGATGAATAATGACAGTAACAAAGGAAACTTGTTGTTTACCCAAACTTGCCTGCTTATATTTTCTTTATTCAAGATCGGGATGGTAGCAAAGTATGGATGGGCTTGGTCCAAAGAGTAAGGAATATGGCTAGATAGAATAATTTGCGCCTGGAGAAATGAAGGATTCATATGGTAGAATGGTAGGAGACAATATTACTTGTTTTACTTCTGTTTGGAGGGTCTCTCAGCTTAAAAACCTCTAAAGGGATCATCACCCTCTAGCGCATTTTTGGAAAGAGAGTTATATACATTCACTAATTCAGTCCATGCTGCACTTCCTAATCTGTCTCCCTGTGCCTTCCTTAAGCCTCTGCTCTCTTTGCTGATAACACTATGATATCTTTTAAATGACCAACATAAAAGTGTGTTGGTAGTAGGATTTAATTATGGTGTGTAGATAAATCAAGGGAATATGCTGTGAAGCAACCTAGGAATTTTCTTAAACTTAAGTAGCTTTGCACTTGCACAAAGCAGTGTACACCCACTGGTCTCAGTGACTTCATTGTGAAATGAAGTTGTAATTTTAATGGTTCCTAAATTCCCTCCTACCACTAAAATTCCATCTATATATTTACTGTATATTCACTTCCACTCAGCAGATACACAAAGGAAAATCACAATAGAATTTTCAAAGATGTTTCCAGGCTTGAAAGAGATGCAACTTTTAAAAGCATCATGCCTGCAAAAGTAAGACTTAAAAAAAAAAAAAAATGCTGGTTTTATCCTGATGTTTATAAACTTGGTCTGAGCATTCAAGAAATTGACAGGTTTAAAAAGAAAAAAGTCAAACAACTAGGCTATGTACTAAATCTTTCTCTGTCATCCAAAATCATAGTCCATAAATCAAAGCTCTCCTACTATGAGAAAAATATTGCCATTATAAAAATGCCACAAATGCTTAATTTCATTTTTAAGTATAGCAAAAGCAATTTTGAAAGTTATGAAATATCCAGTGGCTGACTGATCTTCAAGCTGTAAGTTGAGGCCTGCCTTAATCTTCCAGGCCCACTCTCCATTTCCTGAACATCCCTGACACTTTCCTTATTCATGCTTTTATGCACTTTATTCGCTCAATATACAATGGCCTTCCTCCCCTCATTCTTTGACAAGTGGGTCCTTGGCCCTTCAGTTAGGCTTTATTTGGTTTACAAATTAAATTTATTTGGAATATAAACTAAATTTACTTGATATGTAAATTTAAAAATATTTATATACATGGTAGGCTTGAAGCAACCATGTAACAAACTGCAGCAAGGAAATAGACTGACAACTTGGGAAGTTAAGTGTGTGAACAGTAGAAAGAGATATTGAAAGAAATTGATAAAAGAAGTGAGGAAACAATTATAGAGTAAATAAAATTTGAAAATAGAGTATAGCCTTCCAAAGTAAAATCAACATCTCTCCTTGACTTTTTTTTCCCTCAAATTAAACTCAGATAGGTCTCAGAAAACTTTATTTTAAGGTCATTTTGCAGGATGCATCCATTATCATTCAAAAACATTTTGTAGCAAAGATTTATGATCATTTTGCAGAAGGAAGTGGTAAATCAAGTTTGTATGGGAGGAAGGTTACATTTTCTAGATTTTTTTTAATATAGGATGGATTTGTGCCATAGAAATTAGGGTGAGAAATAAAAGAACAAAAAAATTGAGGTTTTTGAACCATGGGTGAAACAAATAAACAAAAAACTATTTTTTTATTTGTTTTAGAGACTGACTTTCGAACAATTTTGCCCACGGAGATAGTTAATATGTTAGTTTCAATCCAAGGATCCACAAGCACCTGTGTGAACCAACATGAAATGCAGAAGTAGAGCTGATTGTAATACAGAATTATATGACAAAAAAAGCAAAGGAAAGGAATAGATTAGAACAAAACAATCGTTATTAACTATGTTATTCTTGATTAAGTGTTTCACCAATGCTATGGTGAAAGGAAATTGGTACTTAAACATAGAACAAACACTCTCATTTTTATTCATTATATGTAAACATAAACTATTAATTCACACAAGTGGTTGCCTGCAAAAATAGTCACAAACAATTCTTCCCATAGCTGAATGTATACACCACTTCTTCAATCACGATGTGAAGCCTACACCCCAACCCTTGAATCTGGGTAGCCTTGTGACTTGCTTTGGTCAATAGAACACTGTGGCAGTGGAAAGAACCCTTTGATAGTCTGTGGCCTATACTCAGTAGACCTGGTAGCTTCTGCTTTCACTCACCTGGAAGCCAGCTACCATACAAAAAAGTCCAGGCTACTCACATGGGAAGGGAGAGTCCACGTGGAGAAAACCTGAGGAAGTAGACAGTTTTCTGAGTGAGTACACGCACCACAACCAGAAGATAAAGGCCCAGCCATCCCAGCCAGGTGCTAGCCATTCCAACCACCCCAGCTGAGGTGGTGGACAATGAGAGAAGCATCTAAGATTGCCTTTGCCAGCACCACAATGAGCACAGAAGAGCCATACCCAGTGATGTAATGAAAAGAACTCTGGGATTTGGTAATGAATTCCCACGTTTGGAGGGGGTTCAGCCACTTTTAAGCTGGTCTCGTAACTTCTATGAATCACAATTTCCTCATGTAACAAATGAAGCATTTAAACTAGGTGATCTCTAGCATCCTTGGAGCTGAAAAGTTGTTCCATGATTCCATGATTAGTGCTTTAAATAAATGCAGCATTTGCTACATATTATATTTATGCTACTGTGGCAGTCGTTTTCATGAAATTATGTATTTAGTTCAAGAAAATTATTTTACGTATAATTCTGTTAGGTTCTGGCTAAAAATAGCAGGTACTTACTATATACAGTTTTAGAAAAGATGTTTTATAGGTATAATAAAGACGTGAAATCACATTTTACTTTCATACTTAAAAGGTTACATAAAACTTTTTCAAGACTACATTTAATCATGGTATTTCTTGCAACATTTAAATTTGCCTGTTCTACATGACAAAGATATTTACAGGCTCTAGAGAAGTCACTCTATTAGGAAATCTTCAACTGGCCATATGTGTCTCATTAAGCATTTTCATTTGGCTCTTCTCTGTAATTAGCATTCCAAAAGTTATGCTGACTGGTTGTGGATACCATATGTTTGGCATCAGTCCTTAAACTTTTGCCACGTTTTAGTTTTGATAACTCCAGCACTATGGTGAAGGGAAACAAAAAATTACCAACATTTCAATTCAACATCCAAACCCACATCTTTAGATGAAGTAAGTATAAAGACTATAATGATTACCATTATCTGTTAGTTCACATTAGTTAAAATATCCATAATATGCTCAATACATACCTTAGATATCATATATTCAAAACAAGTAACAATGACATCTAGAATAAACAAACTGACCTTAAGTTGTCTAATTCATTTGCAAAAATATAAAGGCCAAAGTTTAAATTTTACCTAAAATTGCCGGATTATGTGATTATCATTGGATCTTTAATACTCTTGCATTGTGTCTTTATGTAAGGGGATGAGTAAGAATCCTACTTTGTAAGTATAGAGCAAGCAGTAGCAACTTAATTGAGAAATCAGGAGCATTGATTTTACTGTTTCCACTAAAACAAAGGAAGATTGCCATAAAAATGGCTCTTTAGTGTCTAATAAGATAGCTCAAAGGATATGCTCTCTTTGCTGTCCTTGTCTTTAGCTGTGTGTGTGTGTGTGTGTGTGTGTGTGTGTGTGTGTGTGTGTGTGTGTGTGTGTGTGTCATCTCCTAGTGTTTGGCATGCAAAGTAGAACAATACTCAGTTGATTGCTGCCTCAGTATCGCTGAGTAATCAGAAAGAAAATGCCACAAATTCTTAATATGTGCAGTGGGACCTTAAGGAAACATGGTTGTGGGTAATTTCTTTAACTGAGATGGTAAAAAGGAGAATTAAAGAAATGGTCCATCTTTATATTTGCAGCCATTTATTGACAGCCTCTAGGAGCAATGGGAACTGTTTTTTGCATCCTGTAGATAAGCAACAGTGAATCAAACAGACTGCACTATTTGTTTGGCATTTGAACTGGCAGGGCACTGAGAATGCCATCTATGTTTTTGGGATGGATTCCAAAGCCATTTGACTTAAGGCTAGCCAGTGGACCATGAAAAAGCATCAGAGGTTCAAAACACAGCCTCTGATTCTGCAATCAGTTTGAAAAGGTTGGGAGAATAAAAACTTCATGAAAATTCAGTGAACTGAAGCAAGAGTCAGTATGTTTTCCTGCCTCCTTGGTCTCTACTCCTGGTCAACTGGTATGTATAGGTGTTCCTTAATTTGTTTCAGGGCTCATGTAAATTACAGGTTTTTGGTTTACCAGAAATTGTGTGCAAAAGAAGTCTTTGCTTACTCATTCTTCATTCATACAAAAACATTTTTGAGCTACTCTATTAGGCAAAGGGAATTCAAGGCAAGCATGGTTCCTGTCCCTATAGAGCTTATAGACTAGATGTGAAGCCATTAAATCTAACAAATAATTACAAAAATTGGTATTTAATAAGAAATATATATTTGGTATGAACATAAAGTATTGGGAACTTTGATAGTATTATAACTTGAGGACCTAAGCTAGTCCTAGGATTTAGGGAGTTTTCCCTAAGGAGGTAACATTTCTCTTGAGGTCTGAAAGATGAATAGAAATCAGCCCAACAAAAGGAGGTCAGTGTGGGAAGCAAAAGTTTCTAGGCTAAAGCACTGACTTTGGGGGCAAGGGAGGTGGTTTTCTCAGATTTTCAGCATGTAAATAAAATTTGAAGTCCAAATATTATTTAGAAACAAAGCATTTTGGAAAACTTTTCTATCTGTAGTGGCACAGATATACACAAAGGCGATAAATTATGTAAAAACTACAAAATGTTTAAATTTGAACAGAAAAAAAAAATAAGTTTGAGGGGTGATAACATGAAAATATGGACAATGTTGTAAAGCATTCAATTGCCAAATAAAATTATGTGCTGATTGATATGAGTAACCTGGCAGATTTTCGTGTTTTACCACAAGTTAATAGTATGAATTAATGGAAGTTGATGTTAACGTAGAAATGCTGCTGCTAAGACCAATGTGGGGAATTCAAAGCATTTCTCAGAGAACCCTGGCTGCAGTACTGTTAAATCATTTCTCTATTGGCTGAGTATATTATTACACCCTCTTGAGGAGGAAAGGGGAAATCATGCTCACTATGTTACTATTGATGTTCTGGGTAACCATTCCTGCATCCCTCCTTTCTTCTTAGTGCTAGTACTCTACATGCAGTTTTCACCATTATTTTCTGAACA
Source organism: Choloepus didactylus (assembly GCF_015220235.1). Taxonomy (NCBI): domain Eukaryota; kingdom Metazoa; phylum Chordata; class Mammalia; order Pilosa; family Megalonychidae; genus Choloepus; species Choloepus didactylus. The sequence continues at coordinate 79,354,913 of NC_051315.1, read as the reverse complement.
CGGTCAGGAATCATCTGGTGTCAGGATTGAAAATATAATTTTAATCTGGAAGCAAATGAAAATCTGGCATAATAAATGCGTAACGTGAATAATTGAGAAAGAGGCCAACGTGTTCTATTTCACATTATAAATCCTCTTGACTAGTTTGGGAAATCCCTAAGTGAAGCAACTGGGCCAAACTATTGTCCAACCGCACAAAGCCACATGGGATTGAGGGTGCTTCTGCTATCCTTCAGGATGTATTTTCGAACTGTGGGGGCAGTACTGGACCAGGCTATCTGGGAACTATAGATTGCTGCTTCTCTGCGAAAGCTGCTAGTAACTGGTCAGAGAGATCCTTGGGTCCATCAAGAAAGTCCTAAGAACTCCAAAAAGTCAGTGTGACCCAGGATGCATGAGTCAGCCGGTTTTAACACTCTGGGAGCCTTCCCACAAGTTTTCTTTATCCTTGAGTCTCCAAGCCCAATAAATGGAACAAATGGTTTGAGACACTCAAAAGCAGCCACGGGGGGAAGGATCAGGCTTGTGTTTGCCTTTTGAAAACCTCAAAGTTTTGGCAGTTAGAGACAAGCAAAGAAGGGTGGGAAGCATTGCAAAGGCCTGGAAAAGGGAGATCCTGGAAGAGTGGTGTTGACTAGCAATGGGAGCCAAATTGTAAGGTCATGGGGAAAAAAGAGCTGGAAGTTATTTAGAAGCAACTGTCCTAGAGCCAATAACTTTCATCAAATGGCCTTGGGTGTCCCTTAAAGCCTATTTGCAAGGAATGACCCCTCTGCTCTTGTCTAGTACATTTAAATACACAGAAATAGCCTGTAATTCAAACTTTACAGAAGCTTCTTCTTGCTTTTTTTTTTTTCTCTTTAATTTTGCAACCAACTAAAGCAGAGGATTTGGTAGCATTTGTAAACCACTTTCACCCAAATACAGTAGGTTTCCTTAGTTTCTAAAATGTTCTATATTTGCTATGGTTTACAAAATTGGATAAATTTTAGAAGTTTCTGGGTTCAGAAAAAAATAAATTCAATGTAAGTCAAGTGACTGAGTTAGGCACAGGGGTACCATCTTAGGACTCTAGTCTCAATAAATTTGCAATAATAGTAGTGGTAATAATAGCACCTTACATTTATGTAATATGTTTTTACAGAGCTTTCACATTTACCTCATTTGTTCACAACAACCAGTGAGGTAAGTGGAATAAGGAATATTATTCACATTTACAAATGAGGAAACTGAGACTCAGAAAGACTGCTGTGCCCAAAGAAATGCTGTGGTGTAATGCCAGAACTAGAAGCCAAGCTTCCAGATTCTAAGTTTATTAGTCTTTCCATTACTCAACGCTGCCTCGTTCTCCATCTTACAGGAGTCATCTAGACTTGTTTACAATTTGAAAAGATGAGTGGAAGATAGATAATTGAGAAACGGCTTTAGCATTACAAAAATTGAAAAAGCAAAGCTATTGAGAACTTTTATATAATTAGGTAGCACTTTTCTCACTAAAATTGTATTATCTAATACTTGGGACTTGGGATTGAATGGAGGAAGCCTGGCAAAAAACTGATACAATTGACATGCTTGGATATACAGTTTGCAGCCCAAGAGACTTCAATAATTCACCTTTTACTAAAAAAAGCCATATATATTCTGATGCCAAAAAATTGTATTAGTATAAGAAATTTCAATTAGTCAGCCTACCACATCCCCTAACCATAAAACAGTTTCCACTTTTCATTTTAGATTCAAAATACAGTACATAAAATTTGTGCTTTTCGGACTATTTTTTATTAACTGATTTTTTTTCTAGAGGAATAAAACATCTTAATAAATCAGTGCATGCAATGCCTACAACCATTATTTCCTTTTGTATTTTAAAAATGAACTTTACAGTTATTAGTTAATTAAAGTAGGACAAAATAATAGAAAATCCTGGATCACCTGATCCAAAAATAATGAAAAATATTCACAATTTGTCAAGTCTTCACACATTAATGGAGCAAAGTGGTTTGTTGTGCAGCTTCTGAAAGAAATCCTTTAAAATAAAGTAAGAGGCTTGCCTCTTTAATGGTCTAATCATCAAAGATAAGGAGCATCTATCAAAATGCAAGCTGACTTAAGATACTGAACTTTCTTATTTGCTTTACGGACAGAAAAAGAACTTCATCTTAAGGATAATGCAAGCTCTATTACTGCATTAAGGTTAATGGGTACATCTGAAAAGCAAATGTACACAAATACTATGAGGGGTATCACCCTGAGTTTACGATCAAACATGGAATCCAAGAACAGGAATTTCAGCTCTCTTCCCTGTCTTTTGATGGAACATCAATAACCCTGAAAAGAAACTGAAAACCTAAAATGAATTTTACAGAAGGATGTTTCTCTAATACTGCAGAGGACATAGAGAGGCCATTTATTATTAAAACAAGGAACTTTCCTCTATCAGACAGGAAATTACATAACTTTCTGGAATGTAAGTGAAACTTTAAAAGGAACAACTTCATTTTCTTTCCTACTAAAAAGTTAGAGTTGCTAAAACAGCTCTTTAAATATTTTAAGACCATTTTAATGTCTTAGGTGCAGAGAATGAGAGTACTTGGTGGTATGGTGCTGTAAGCACTGGTCCAGAAAGAACTGCAACCCACACCATGGGATTTGTTGTTTTATCTTTTATCTTCAATTTCTTAAATAAACATTTTTCTTGGAGTGAAATATGTTATGAAAAAGTACATAAAACCAGAGTGCAAAAGTTTATGAATTGTCAGGAAGTGAACATATCCATGTAGCCACTGAGGTCAAGAAATAAAAAATCACCATCATCTCAGAAAACCCCTTCATGCCCCTCCTTCTCCATCTCTCTCCTTTTCCCCCCAAAGATAACCACTAATATGTCCTCCAACACCAAGTATCTTTTTTTATGTCTTTTTGAACTTTATATGTAATTAATTATACAGCCCTGTATTATTTTTGGGTAAGGTGTCTTTCATTCAACGGTTTGACTCATTCATGTGTATATAGCAGCAGTTTGTTCATTTCTATGCTAATTTTATTCCATTGTATTATTATGCTACGTTTTAATTATGCTTTTTACTCTTGATAGGCATTTGGGTTTTTTCCTAGTTTTGTTATTATGAATCATGCTGTGAACATTCTTGTACATGCTTCTTCTTTGTTACATTACTGATTGGTGTATTCCTATGAGAGAATGTCCTGGTCATAACATATGCGAGTGTTTTCCAAAGAGTTTTCCAAGGTTATTGCACCAGTTTACTCCTTCATCAGCAATGTATGAGAGTTCACATTGTTCCACAGCTTTCCAGCCATCTAGAATTGTAAATTTTAAATTTCATGGTTTTAATTTGCATTCCCTGACCACTAATGATGTAAAGCAATTTTTCATGTATCTATCAGATATTCAGAAATCCTTTATTATGAAGTGTTTGTTCAAGTCGATTTCCCACTCTATTAAATTGGATTTGTCTTTGTTTTCTATTGCAATGTGGGATTTCTTTACTCTTGAGATGTCTTTGACCTGTGGGTTATTTAGAAGAATGTTGTTTAATTTCCAAGTATTAGGGTTTTTCCAGATATCTTTAGTTTATTGACTTTTGGTTTAATTCTGATGCAGTCTGAGAGTATACTTTGTATGATTTTTATTCTTTTATATTTGTTGAAGTTTATTTTATAGTCTGTCTCAGTGGATGTTCCATATGAGCTTGAGAAGAATGTATATTCCACTGTCGTTGGATGGAATATTCTCTGTCAAGTACATCAATTTGATAGTGCTGTTCAGGACATCTATATCCTTACTGATTTTCTACCCGCATAATCTATCAATTATTGATAGAGGGGTGTTGAAGTCTCCAACTATGATAGTAGATTTGTCTATTTCTTCTTTAAGTTCTACCAGTTTTTGCCTCATGTATTTTGATGCTCTTTTTTTTTTAGAGTGGTTATATATTCTTGGAGAACTGACCCTTTTATCATTTTGTAATTCCCTTCTTTATCACTATGTCTATTTTTTTGAAGTCTGCTTTGTCTGAAATTAATATAGCCATTCCAGGTTTCATTTGATTAGTAGAATGGGATATTTTTCTTCTTCCCTTTACTTTTAACCTGAGTATTTATAGTTCAGGTATGTTTCTTGTAGACAATGTATAGTGGTATAGTTGGGTTTTTAAAAAAATTATTGTGGTAACGTATTTAACATAGTTTCCCATTTATAACCATTTTAAGTGTCTAATTCAGTGGCATTAATTACATTCACAATGTTGAGCTACCATCATCACCATTATCCATTACCAAAATGTTTTCCAGCATCCCAAACAGAACTCTATACCCATAAAGCAATAACCCTCAATTCCCCGCCAGCTCTTGGAAACCTCTAATCTACTTTCTCTCTGTGTGAATTTGCTTATTTTGGATATTTCAAGTAAGTGGAGTAAATGGGAACTCAAATACTTTTACCCCAATGTTCGTAGCAGTATTATTCACATAGCCAAAGATGGAAACAACCCAAGGGTCCTGCAAAAGTTGAAGGGTCCAGCTCTAAAAAGAAATGAAGCTCTGATATATGCTACAACACGGATCAACCTTGAAAACTTTGTGCTGAGTGAAGTAATCCAGAAACAATAGGGTGAATATTGTATGGATCTTTATCACTGTGACAATCTTTCCTTGATTGCTGATCAGAAGTCTGCTGTGATTCTTATCCTTGTTCCTCTATAAGGAGTGTTTTTACTTCTGGCTTTTTTTTTTTTTTCCCCTGGCTTTCTTTTTGTATTTGGTTTTCTGTGGTTTGAATATGATATACCTAGGTATTTTATTTTGTTTTGTTTGGTATTTATTCTATTTTGTATTCTATGAGCTTCCTGGATTTTTAATTTGTTGTCTATAGTTACTTTAGGAAAGTCCTTAGTCATCACTATTTTAAATATTTCTTCTGCTTCTTTTCCTTATGGTATTCCAGTTACACCTTTAAAATTGTCCAAGAGCTCTTGAACATTCTGCTCTATTTTCCCTTTTTTTTCACTTTGGGAAATTTCTACTGACATATCTTCATGTTCACTTATTTTTTCCCTCAGCTGTATCAAGTCTGCTAAGTAGCTCAACAAAGGCATTCATCATTTTTTACAGTGTTTTTGATTTCTAAAATTTCCTTTTGATTCTTTCTTGGCTAGTCCAATTCTTTGCCTATATTACAGTCTGTTTTTGCATGATGTCTATTTTTTTCCTTTATAGATTCTAACATATTAATTGTAGTTATTTGAAAATTCCCTCTCTGATAATTCTAACAGGTGTGGAATATCCAAGTCTATTGCTTTGTCTCTTCAGACTTTTGTTTGCTTGTTTGTTTTGTTTTGTTCTGTTTTGCGTTTTGACTTTTCTTTGTAAAGTTCTGTGGAAAGTCAGGTGTGTTGTTACAGGTAATAGGAACCAAGGTAAAGAGGCCTTTACTGTGAGGATTTATGTTAATCTGGCTAGAAATCATGGTGTATTTACTGCCTGCCCCTGCTTCTTCTAGAACCTTTGTTTTTGTCTCACCTCTTGACTTTTGGTCTCCATAAGTATTCCTTCTCAAGAGAGCCTGTCTTGCAATCTTTCATCTGTAATCACTTATACTAAGCCCTGTTGGCATGGTATGGAAGCATGGGTGAGCAGAGTGTTTTAAAATCTTCTGAGTAAATCTCAGTCCTTTAGTGGGCCTGTGTCTCAGGACTTTGACCTTCACAAACATTTCTCCATTTGTGTTTTTTGTTTGTTTTTGTTTTTGCCTCTGCTCCCTACTCCCTTCCCTGGCTGCAGCCTTCTCAATCTATTTCCTTGAAGTCATGAAACCTATGAGTACTTTTTTAGATGCCCTTTGGTGAGGCAAGAAGGCTATAGGGTCTAGAGAGGGAGAAATTCTCTTCCTCCAGCTAGGATAAGGCTCTGGGAAAAGGAGGGTAGACTTTTGTTATGGAGAAGACTCTGGATATATGTCACAATAATTATCCGCCCCCCCCCCCCCCCCCTGCCATGGCCACAGGGTGATCTTTCTCAGATGTTCACAGTGAGAACCTGTGGGGTTCCTGGAGGTAAAGCCCTGGGATGCTAAGAATTAAGTCCATGGGAGTTTCTCACTATCACACTCTTTCACACTCAGCCTCCAGCAATTCAACAAAACTACCATTTAAGTGTTCTGCAGGTTGATGGCTCCTGTGGCTTTTGCTCTAGGTTCTCAGCTTTAACTCTCTGGATTTACTTGGATCTCAAGATTTTGAGGTGATGGTTTGTCCTGCAACCTCAGTTCTCTGAAGTATCAAAGAAAAGTTTTGATTTTCAGTTAGTGCAGCTTTTTCTTGTTTAAGAATGGGAGTTAAAATTTCCAAACTTTTTACATGTCAGAGCTGAAATTGGAAGTCCAGCATGTGTTTATAGTTTCTTTATATATTCTAGATGTTTGCCCTTTGTTGATTATGTATATTAAAAATATTTTCCCGCTCTGAGGCTGGCCATTTGATTGTCTTAATAATATTTTGGATGAAGAGAATCATCCTTTCCAAAGTAAGTTTTTTGTGTCCTGTTTATTATGGCTAAAAGCTATGAAGATATTTGATGATTTCAAAACAAGTTTCATTGTTTTACTGCTCATGTTTAGACCTTCAGTGCTCCTGGAAATGATATTTGTGTGGTTGTTTTTCCCCCATAAGTATATAAAGTTGATTTGAAAAAAACATTCTGTCCCCACCGCTCTGGTCTTGAATCAAATGTTCATGTAAATATGGCTCTGTTTCTGAACTTTGAGATTTGTTATATTGGTTTATTTTTCTGTGTTTGTTTAACTTATGATCCTAACTACTGTAACTTTACAATTTTTGATATTCAGTAGTATAAGTCCTCAAATTTGTTTTTCTTCTTTAAGATCACCTAGAAAAAGAGTCACCAAAGATTTTCTCTAAAGAGAAAGATGGGGTTTGGATTTTTTGTTTTCTAAAGAGTGGGTTTTGGTTTTTGTTATCCTAAAAGAGTCTAAGATCTGAAAAGTCACTGAGTTTTCCCATGCTTGATTCCAATCATCTATTGTCTTGTGAAATAATTTTTCAGATATTACTACTAGATGTTTGGCCTAGATCTTAAGATGGTTTTGCATGAGTTTAGCTATCCTAGCTCTTCATTTGCTGCCCCGATATTTGTTACTTTATAACATTCAGAGATGGAATAAGTCACTCTCTACTTCTTTTAATGCTATTTTGAGATCTGTGTCGAAAGGTTTGAACAGATGAGATTTCCATCACTACCTGACTTTATTGATTTCTCAGGAAAGCAAACAGAAGCCTAGAGGCCGATTTGGTCTACTAACGCTAGACATACTGAAAATATGTTCTTGGTTAAATACAGCAGAAATTGATTCCATGACTGCAACATTGGGAAGGAAAATATACTTTGGCTTTTGCACAAAGCACATAGTGAGCATAGCTAATCTCTCCCTAGCCACCAAATGAATTCCCTCAGAGGCACTGTCTCAAATCAGGCAGCTGGAGAAATCAGTAATGTTGTTAGGCATAAAAATATGTTTTCATGCTCTTGCTTATATAGATGTGAGACCTATGAGCATTTCATTTGAGCAGTCAGAAACATGATGTCACCTTCTTTCTTTCTTTGCACCTTGATTTTCAGAGATAAAATGACAAGTGCAGCCAGTTTCATTCTTGTTAATGATTCATATTATGAAAACTCCCAAGAGATTTTCGAGAAACAGGATATCAGATTTTTACTGGTGCTGAAAAAATCATTATTACAATAGCCATTGCATGTTCGGCATGCTTTCTCAAGTTGAAATATGTCTATAAGATATCAAATCAAGTAAATGGGAAGATAAAAACAAGTTCAATCATCCAGATCTAATAGTTGATCTAGGAACATGATGAACTTTTATTTTATTGGAGTTTTGTTATATAAATGAATACTGACTTGTGCCCATTGACATATTTGCTCAATCTAAATATATGGCCCCTATTTTAATTGGAATGGGGGGTGGGGATTATATGTCTACTTCTTCATTACAAGTACTGCAATTATTTATTATAGGGAATACTTTTGGAAAAGAATGCACATGAGAAGAAATGCTTACCATAGAAATATCACTGAATAGTTTTATACCAATTCTGCTTTGCTTTTAGGTCATTAGTGAATCTAGAAATACCACACATTTCCTTTCCTTGTATGTGACAATGTTATGACCACCTGGACATTTACTTAGGATTTTGACACTGAGCTCACTTTTTCCTTCTTTTCTTCAAGGACTTCTGTCACCTTAGTTGTTGAACATTCCTTACTTCAGTACTCCTTTCCACTTCAACAACCTGTTTTCATAGTCATATACTGGATTTTATCATCCCCTGTAACCACTCTATGTCAAACTATTAAAATCAACTCAAATATTATACAGATATCTCCCTGCCATTTCACAAATCCTATTTGTTCTGCTTTCTCATTTCAATAACCCTCATCAATCTCATTGAGAAGTTCATTCCATTGAACTATTGCATATCTATCAACCCCCTGTTATCTTTACATTCTTCCAGTTTTACATGCCACTTCACTTCAATTACCCTTTTGGAACATACTGAGCATCCTTTCCCCTTTATGTATTTTGTAGTACCTGGTTGGCCAATTTCCAACCATAGACGAGAGAAACTGTTTTCCATTTCCAAGCCTATTCAAGGACTGAAATGAAACAGTAGTATTTTCCTATTTATTATTTTCTATATTAGTCATGAGTGACATGAATTACATATGTGAGTAAATCGAGACATAAGCCAATGTTTCACTCATTTCCTTATAGAAATATTTTATCAACTGTTAGTAATATCAAAGTTAATAGAGTTCATGATATAATTTTTTTCAAATTACATTTACATATTTATTTTTCTATACGTAAATTAAATATAATGATTTTTTCTGTTTAACTATGTACATATTCTGTTAAGTACTTTTGGGTTCAAGCAATAAAATGAGTTTGAAGGAATTAAAGATGTAATTTTATTAATTTTCCTTCCTATTCCTTCCACAGTATACTATGCATATAATCATTTAAGCAATAAAAAGACATACTTGTTATGATACCATAAAATAATAAGAACAATAATTTAAGTTGTAGCTATTTGAATCCAGCATCTGAGGTGCCATAGAGTAAAGAGTATATTTAAGGCCATGAAAGAGAGGTAGAATGGTAAGGAGCTACACATTTTGCAAATAATCTGCCAATTCTTATTCTCAACAATACCAATATATGCATAGTTTAAGTTCCAGAAGGAGAAGAGAGAGAGAAAGGGACATAAAGTATACCCAAAGAGATATCAACTGAAAACTTCCCCAATTTAATGAAAAAATGAATATACATATCCAAGAAGCTCAACAAACTCCAAAAGGTTAAATTCAAATAGACCCATATCAAGATACACTGTAATCAACCATTTAATGTCAAAGACAAAGAGAGGATCGTGAAAGCCACAAGAGAAAAGCAACACAACATGTACACATGCAAAAGAATGAAAGTAGATCATTATCTCATAATATATACAAATAAACTCAAGGAGCATCATGTATGCAATTTACTCTCAAATATTTAGAAAATAGAAAGATAGATAGGTACTGAGGGGAGGGAGGGAAAGAGGGAGGGTGGGGAGAGAGTGAGTGAGAGAGAGAGAAAGAGAGAAACAGAGAGACAACAAATGTGGCAAAATGTTAAAAGTACCTTAGTTTGCCAGAGCTACTATGACAAATATTACACAATGGATTGGCTTAAACAGAAATCTTTTTCACAGCTTTGGAGGCTAGAAGTCCAACATGAAGGTATTGTCAGGCGTTGCTTTTTCCCAGTCAGTACAATTCCCGCAGTCCTCTGTTACATGGCGATCTCTCTTTCTCTTTGTGTCTGCTCCTCTGATTTCCACTTCTTTCTGGCTTTGGGCTTCTATTGACAGATTGCGTCTCAATTTCCTTTGCTTAAATGCCTCCAGTCATTTGGATTAAGGCCTACTCTGATTCAATTTGGCCTCCTCCAAACAGGATCTTTGAAGATTCTATTCACAGATAAGTCCACACCTTCACTAATAACAGCATCTTCAAAGTCCTATTTATGGGTTCACACACACAGGAAAGCAGAAGATCTGAACAAGTCTTTTGGGGGGACATGATTCCATCTCCAACAGTTGGTAAATCTGGCTAGGGTTGTATTAAAGTTCTCTGAATTAGTTATTTACTAGTTTTGAAACTGTCCTATAGGTTTGACATTATTTCAAAATAAAAGTGTTTATAAAAAATAATACTCAAACAATGTTGATTTTAAACCATGAAGGTAGAAAATGGTCTACTTTTATTTATAATAATGTAGGTATTACAAGACTGTCTAGATTTCTGAATCTAATCCATTTACATTAAAAATCCAATAAATTCCTAGAGACTTGGGGGAAAAAGGCAGAGATTGTCAGAACACATAAAAAAGTAAAACCCTACTCTTATGTGGTCTACAAAAACCACACCTGAAATTTAAACACATGTATAGATGGAAAGAAAATGGGTTAAGAAGCTTAAGGTTGGAGCTGCTGCATTTAAGACAAAATAGACTTCAAGACAAAGGGCATAAACAGATATTAAGAGGGATATTTGTGATGGTTAATTTCATATGTCAACTTGGCTTGTTTATGGTGTCCAGTTGTTTGATCAAGCAAGCACTGGTCTAATTGTTACTGTGCGTGTATTTCATGGATTTAAATCATTAGATAGTTCATTTCCTTTATGGCTAATTCCATCTACAATCAACAAAGGAAATTACCTTCAGCAATGACTGAGGTCTCATCCAATCAGCTGAAGGACTTAAAGGGAGAACCTATGATTTCTGCAGTCAGAAATGTATGTACTTCAACACGCCAGCTTCTCTTCGGGAATTCAGCATCACCATAGAGTTCCCAACTTGCAGCCTGCCCTATGGTATTCAGAATGCCAATCCCTATGGTTATGTGAGCCAATTCCCATAATAAATTGGTTCTGTTTCTCTGGAGAAACCTGACTAATACTATACATTAGAATGGTAGAATGATAAATACACGATGAAGACACACAATCATAAGTGTGACCACCTAATAATAGAGCTTCAAAGTGAACAAATAAAACATGATGATTAAAGGGAGAAATATATAATTCTAAAGCAAAGTGAGAGATTATACAAACCCTCACTTAGCAACTTGTCAAATAAATTGAGAAAAAATCAGTCAAATATACATTATTTAAACAGTACTAACAGTCACTTTGACCTTTATAATTGTCCTTTATGGATGCAAACACCCAAGAAGTGCAGAATACACGTTTATTCCCCCAGGTACATTGCTCATTCACAAAGATAGACCATACCCTGGGACTTTAGACAAGTTTCAGTACATTTAGAAGGACTAAGACCCGTTTGTTGTCTGATCACAATGAAATTAAGTTAGGAATCAATAACAATAAGATCCCTACAAAAACAGCAGATACTTGGAAATAAAACACATTGATCAAAGAGGAAAAAATCAAAAATATTTAGAATCTAATAATAATGAAAGTACAGTATAACTTCATTATCAAGGTTTTTGGGGATGTAGCTGAAGGAGTGCTCAGAAGAATATTTATTGTTTTAAAGTCTTATTTTAGAAAAGAAAAAAATCTAAAATTATGCTGTCTAAATTGTAATCACTAACTACATAAGGCTAGTGAGTACTTGAAATGTGACTACTCTTAATTGAGATATGATGTAAGTATAAAATACCCATCAGATTTCAAAGAAGAATGGAAAGGGAATGTAATATTTCTATAAATAATTGTTTTATGTTATTACAGGTTGAATTGTTAATCAGTTGGATAAGTGTATTAAACAAAGTGTATTATTGAAATTAATTTACCTATTCTTTTTGTCTTTTTAAATGCTGCTACCAGAAAATTTAAAATAATGTATGTGGCTCATATTATGTATCTATTGCACAGAGCTGATTTAAAAATTAATGTCCTGGGGGGTGGCTGTTGGGGCCGGTGAGGAGGCTGTGTTTTGCTGTGTGGGGCTCTAGAATTAAGAGCTCTGATTGGTTATTTTGTATCACTTTGAACACAGACATATATATATACATACATATATATATGTATATATATATAATACTTGACATAATCTTTGTCTGACTGATTCCAAATCATCTAAGATTTAATTCAGATATAATTTTCATCTTGAGACCTTTTCTGGATTGTCCTCTTTCCTCTACCCCTAGCCTAAGTATATCAGATATCCCTTCTTGAGTTCTCACAGCTTACCTCCATCATAGTGCTTAATACATGGTAACTATTTAGCCCCTGGCTTTCATTTCCAGTAGATACTAAATTAGCATAACACAAGAACTATTGAACTATTGTTTTATCTTGTTTGTTTTTCAGGGTTATCAGAACTTAAGCATTTATTTGGAGAACTTAAAGAGAGCTGCAGCTATCTTGTGATGGACAACAAGATGACAAGAAGTTCACTCAAGTATATCTGCATCTATGGCAATTGCTCTTTAGATTATATAGGGCTGGGGACACAGGTGGCTGAATTGTAGAGGCTTGTAGG